>NC_143020.1:100659488-101859488 GCF_055824585.1 Amblyomma mixtum
ACATCTTTGCTTGATGACATATGCCTCCTTAATCTCTCGTGTAAGGCGAACCTTATGGCGGAAAAAGTATTTTAATCAGCGACAACCAGTGACGGCCCTCTCGTTTTCTGTCTTTATTTTTCTTTTATTTGCAATCCCTGAAATGTGCTGCTAAATGTAAATATAGGTCGGGTGATACGGCCCCTAGATGCACTTACAGACGAACATTGTTAGAACGGATCGACTTTCCAACAAGGCAAATATAACTTCAAAGCAGTTCCACGTAATGACTTAAGTAATAACCAGGAGGTTTCTGTTATCTCCTATCAACAACAACTGTGTCACCGCTCAAAGAACGTGGCCCAATGTTATGTTATTAAAGCTATTTTATGCCCTTTGAAACGAACCAGATTGCATCCCCGTACACAGAGAAAAAATTGCCAGTGACTTAGCTCGGCTATGGGAGGATACACGCAGCAAGAGCACGCGACACAGCTGGCGAAGCGAGCGGAGGCGAACGCAACGACGACGCAAGCAGTGTGATGTCATACCAAATGGTGGCGGCGGCTGCGCGGCGAGGCGCGTGGTGTGGTGTCATTCCAGATGGCGCGGTGAGCACGCGGCGTCCGCCAGCTGCGGCGGTTGCTAGGCAACGGCTCAAGGTCGGTTTCTGTGTGAATTTCTCCTCCAAAGAAATTCAACCGCCGCGGCCGGGATCGAACCCGCAACTTTCGGGTCAGCAGCCGAGCACCATAACCACTGAGCCACCGTGGCGGCGCAGGTGTGTGTGTGGTTGTGTACGAGATCCCTCTATATGTGGGAGGGTTTATGTTGGCCTAAGGAACGTTGTATCAGCGTCCGTATGAAGGAGCACCTAGAGGTCTCATGTCCACCTCACATTCACAATTAGCGGTACATTGCAGGGAATGCAAAAAAGGAAAAAAAAATCAAGACAACAACAAGGTCAGCGTCCGCTGCTTTCACCGGCTGACATAGTTTCACTCCCTAAGGTCGAGACAGTAAGGAGTCTAAATTAACCAACAAAAGATTTAATACCTGTAGCAGCCATCCTTCTGTTTTCTCTCGCAGACTGCGAGTTTTCCTACCTGGACAACCTGCGGACTGTTATCGTAGATTCACCGCTTTCGTATCTGTCCGCCTAGCTGCTATTTTTTTGTGTCATTCTCTCTGATTTTTGTGTGTATATTACTTTGCATGTCCAAATAACATCAGTTGAGAGCCTGCGCATGTCCTGTCTTTTATGGTACTGTCTTTGCGCTTCCAGCGCAGTAACGTTCTTTATGTCATGTGTCGTGATAGAAATGCCATTTTTTTCATAAAATTTTTAAAATATTCTTGTGAGTTCCCTTTCAATGGAAGAATTACTTCACTAAACTGAGTTTTCACGCCGTATTGCTAGCGCAGTGGAGTTTCGGAACGACGAATCACCCCATCTTTTTCTCGTCAAATGCATAAACCTCGTTGCCGTATTAAAGAAGGTGCCAGTTTAAAAACTTAGCACTCTGGTTACCTCTGTCATTTCTGTTTTGGTACTTTTGCTATCGCGGGTGTTTTCTTGATCGCTATGCGGTCCCAATAATATGACGTTCTCGATGGCACCGCACCGTTATGCGTTGAACAATTGGGAATAGCTGCTGCTTGTCCATGCTGCGTTTATTTGAAAAGGCTACCAATTAAAACCATCGGAATCTGGTCCAAGACCAGCTGGCTCAATTGAGACGTCCAAGAGGACATGAATGATAGTTGGAAATGGAGAGTGGAATGTGAGTTAATTTCGAATTACTGAGATTTGTCCACTTTTGGAAATAACGGAGGAGTGAAAGTGGTTGCTGGACTTACGCCAATAAAATATTCCACAAATGAGGGCAGGGGGACGGAGTACTTTAGTTGAGCCGTCATTGCTGGAACAGGACATGTGTTGTTCCACAGGTGACCAAGCAAGCGCTCGGCGATAGATTTTCCTCCGCACAATTTGTATCTGCTGCATTGGAATGAATAAAAAAGTGATTGCAATCCTTTCATATTAGAATGCAACTTAAGAAAAAAAGCAGTTTGTAATACTGGCCGTGGTGCGCTGCACATTGTACTACTATGCTGACGATTTCCAGCAGTGAATAAGATCAACTTTGATCAAATTTGATTAAGTTGATCAAGATAAACTTGTAAGCGATTGTATTTTGCGCGATGTACGGAAAATTTGTATGGCCAAACTGCCGACGGTAACCACGCTTCATAAATTCTAAAAACTGTTACGGATATTACTTATGGTCGCTGCAAGCCTCTGAATAATCAAGCAGCCTTACAGTAATAGTTAAAAGTTCTCTATTCAATCTTAGTTAGTCAGCTTTCCAGTTAGCACTTCTTATCTATTCTGATGTACTTCACCGCTGACAATGATAAGCAGAAAAACGTGCTCTTCGAAGTCAAAAAGCATATCTTTTAAAAACTGCGTAAAGTATTTGATGAATCAAACTTTATATATTTTAGGATGGCAAAATTCAGCTCACCATGACCCTATGACGCCAAAGCAAGGAACTTTCTTGTCTTCCATGGTGGTGATGGTTACCCTCAATTCCGGTTCAGAATCCAATGGTTTGGAAGTTTCGAATGTGAAGCTGACGGTTAAAACTTGGTTGATCCGTGCGTTCGTGATGGTAACGTTGGATATGCTGATGTGATTCGCATCTGCATTTGGGTGTAAATAAGTCATGTAACTGGGAATAAAATTTACTCTCTCTCGGTGAAGGGGCTATACCAAAGAATTTGAAAAATTCCTGGTAATATACAGCCGGAACATAACTTACAGTGGCTGTTGCACTTTCAGAAAGTTGCAGAGCAAGTGAACGATTGCAAATCACGATTCATATCAGTCATGTGATTGATGCTAATTTGGCTTGCCCCTCTCGCCACCTCCTTTTTTTTTTACTTGTACTCCGAAGTGTCTTTGGAACTATGCAAAAAAACCAAACCTCCTCCTTCCTGTTCTCTTCTCTGCCTCTCCTCTCTTCTCCACTCTTCACACCATGAAGCTCTCCTATTTTCATGCCTTCAGTTGGTTGCCTTTCCTTCAGCTTACACGAGGAGTTGGCGCATAAGTGCTTGGTCTCATAAATATGTGGCGGCCAAACGATGCCAATGCTAGCGAGAAGGGAGCATGAAACCCAATTCCCTCCCGTAATTCAGCTGGTGTAAAGGTCTAATTCACCCTTGCACACCGGCGCATGCTCTTGGAACGAAAGAGCTAACTTTCACTGAAGCCTCAATCAAACTCTTTCAGAAAGAAAGCAGAGTTCTGGCACTAGCTTAGCGAATAATTTGGTAGACATGAATACATAATTATGCGTTTCATTCGTTTTTTTTTTGGCTTATGGGAGGTAAACGTCTGAAAGCGACTCAGGTTATGAAGGACGCCGTAGCTATGAAGGGCTGCGGGAAATTTCGACCACCCAGGTTTCTCTAACGTGCACTGACATTGCACATTACAGGGGCCTCTAAAATTTCGCCTCCATCAAAATGAAAGCGAAGCGGCCAGGCTCGAACCCCGCGCCTTTCGGGTCAGCAGCTGAGTGCCACAACATTACACTGACCCACCGCTGCGGCCGAGCTGTTAATATCGTATTGATGCAAGGCATAGGATATCAGAAGGCCGAAAGCATACTGTACTCTCGTTGTGAAAATTCATAGTGATGACGATAGGCATTGCCTGTCTTAATCTCAACCCCCTCCAACCTGTGAACCCACTCATAGGCTTTCCTGGAACCATATCACAGGAGTTGAAGCATGCTAGAGACCATTTTATTTAAGGCCCACATGCATATAAGAGCTCAAGCCGTGCTAGTAAAGTTTCTGAGGTAAACAGGCAGCAGGAGAACGGGGAAGTATTGGCTTCTACAGATTACAAACGCATACGCAGAGTTATTTTGCCGATGAAAATGCCACTCGCTTGGCGGTCGTGCCAGCGCTTACCTGAGCATGGTGTCAGCTCGGGGATTTGCACCGAACATGCGACCAGCGTAGAACGCATGAGGGCAACGAACAGCAATGCAGACAGCATGTCGAGAGCTTGTTTGACGTGGATCTATCAGAGCAGACTGGACGTTGTCAAGCTTCACTACACGCTTTTTATACAGAACGTATCTCTTCTCCAGTCGAGGCTGATCGTTACTACAGCAAAAGCAAAATGTATGACGCAGTGCACAGCAACGCATAACTTAAACCTTTACTGAGTCACTATTCTGGTTATTAATATTTTTCTGACATCGCCCTACGCATTTTTAATTAGGACTAAAGCCCAATAGATAGCGTAGTGAAGTTATGCCATTAACATACTAGGAATTTTTAAAAATGAGGGGCATCTGCACCTGATGTTAGATGAAAGCCTCATGAAAGTGGGTTGCTCAATGTTGAAGGTCAGGCCTTGTCTAGAACGCGAATATGGCCGGAAACTCTTTTTTTTATATAAGCGCATTGTGCTTCATACGTCTGACTGCGATCCGCGGCGTATTCTGCTGCAGAATCCCTGCTATGCATGGTACTCTGTTTTTTGTTTTATGCTGTTGTGCCACGACAAATGAAACAGTTGATTTGAGTAAGGCATGCGTCTGTGTTCGTTTTATCTGCATGCCCCTCTGCGTAACTAGAAAGGTCATTTGGAATGGCAGACCTCATGTGAAGGACACCGTGGTAGGAAATGTCTGCTGTATCGCGAGCGGTTGTGTTCCCCGAATGCATGGCTTGCTTCAATATACGTACTACATATATTATGCATTGCAGCAAATTTATTGACAAAATTCGTCTAGTTCTTAGGCAATAGTGACATTTAATAAAGCACTGCATTTAGACACATGCGGTCACGGCAACTGTGCAGCTCATAGTTTTACCGGTCAGCCCATAGAAACTTTACTAGGCGCTTTTTATACACAACGTCTTTCTCCTCTAGCTGAGGCTAACCGTGGCTACAGTAAAAGCAAATTGTATGAGGCAGTGCATAGCAGCGCATAATTTAAACCTTGACTGGGTCAATATTCTGGTTATTAATATTCCTATGCAAATTTCCCATGCATTTTTAATTAGGCCTAACAAACAATAGATAGCGGACTGAAGTTATGCCATTAGCATATTAGGAATTTTTAAAGATGCGGAGCATCTGCGCCTGATGTTAGACGAAAGGCCCATGAAAGTGGGGTTTCTTATTGTTGAAGGTTAGGCCTTGTCTAGAACACGAATATGGCCGGAAACTTTTTTTTTATATAAGCGCATTGTGCTTGATACGTCTGACTGCGATCCGCGGCGTATTTTGGTGCGGAATCCCTGCTATCCATGGTACTCTGTTTTGTGTTTTATGCTCTTGTCCCACGACCAGCGAAACAGTTGATTTGAGTAAGGCATGCATCTGTGTTCGTTTTATCTGAATGTCCCTCTTCGTATCTAGCGAGGTCATTTCCAATGGCAGAGCTCATGTTAAGCACACCGCGGTAGAAAATGCCTGCTGTCACGAGGGGTTCTGTTCGCCGCGTACATTGCTTGCTTCAATATGCGTACTACATATATAATGCACTGTAGCAAATTCGTCTAGTTCTTAGGTAAGAGTCACATTTAATAAAGCACTGCATTTAAACACATATGGTCACTGCGACTGTGCAGCTCATAGTTTTACCGGTTAGCCCATAGAAGCTGAGCGGTTAGCCTATAAAAGCTTTACTAGGCGCTTTTTACACAGAACGTCTCTCTTCTCTAGCTGAGGCTAATAGTGGCTACAGTAAAATCAAATTGTATGAGGCAGTGCAGAGGAGCGCATAATTTAAACGTTGACTCAGTCTCTATTCTGGTTATTAATATTGCTGTGCAAACGTCCCATGCATTTTCAATTAGGACGACACACCGAAGAGATAGCGGACTGAAGTTATGCCATTAGCATATTAGGAATTTTTAAACATGGGGAACGTGCTTACCTGATATTAGATGCAAGGCCTACGAAAGTGGGGCTGCTTAGGGTTCAAGGTTAGGCCGTATCTGGAACACGACTATGGCAAACACTATACCACGGAACCGTATGCCGCGTGGGTGGATGCCGCATGCACACGCGACAACGCGGTTGTAGCATCGTAAACCACTCCCACCGACCGATTGGCACCCTTCACATATCGCCCATTGCTACTTCGGACGAGCATGAAAAGACCGCCATTGCCGTAGCCATCCCACGCACTAAGCCCCTATATATTCTGTGTGACTATAAAACTGCCATACTAAGTATTGCTTGCGGGAGAGTTCACGTCTCTGCATTTGGCAAATTGACTTTCTCGCCGCACACCCGCCCCGCCACATGGAGCAAATATGGGTGCCTGCCCACTCCGGGAGTAGGCGCCAGGAGGTACAACGACATCCGATACTTCCTCAGCCAGCGCACAGCCACGCTTACCTTCGGCGACCACAGCCTACCAGGGATCGCGCTGGGAGCACGAGGAACGCCCCAGGGAGCCGTCCTCTCCCCTATTTTAATCAACATAGCACTTCTTCGCCTACCTCATAAGCTAGCTCAAATTCTCGACATCCATTTCAGCCTCTACGCTGACGACATCACTGTCTGGGTTAACCATGGCAGTGATGCCGAAATAGAAGAACACCTACAATTGCCACTGACCACGATCGACGAATATATACGGGAGCGTGGCCTGACCTGCTCCCCTTCAAAATCGGAGCTCATTTTCTACCTGCCCAAGCAACACGATTCAGTCAATGCACCCATCTCCCCACCCTAGGTACCCATCCCATCGCACTAGTACACAAAATCCGCGTGCTAGGACTAGTTCTCCACTCCCACGGCGCACACGCAGAAGTCATGAAGACACTTCAAACCCACGCTCAACACACCACTCGATTGATTTGCCGCATAGCGAACCGGAGGGCTGGTCTACGCGAGCGAAACACAACTCGCCTCACCTAGGCTTACATCATAAGCCGCATCACATATGACCTTCCATACCTACACCGCAGACAGAAGGAGAGAGACCGGGTAAATGCGCTCCTACGTAGTTGCACGAGAACGGCTCTACGTCTTCCCCCCAGCACATCCAACCACCGACTCCTCAAACTCGGTGTACGCAACACATTTGAGGAGCTCAAAGAAGGTACCTTTACGGCACAAATATCCCGTCTATCCAACTCAGAGGCTGGTAGTAGTTTATCGTCCCAGTTGAGCCTGACCCCAATTACAGAGCCTACTGAGGGGGCCCCCCTTTCTGCTACCCTCCGCTCTAACCTCAACGTAACACCCTCCCCAAGAAAATGCGTCCTGAGCGAGACAGGGAACGCAGAGTAGCAAGGGCTCGGGCCCTTCACGAACAGTATAGCGAGAAACGTGAGGTGTTCTACGTGGACGCAGCGGAATGTACGTCAGGCTCCCGCCATACAGAGGCAGAAGAGGCAGCCATCGCGCTTGTTCTCATTTCCACATCTGCCACAAAAATTATCTCCGATTCCAAATCTGCCATTTTAAATTATGCCAAGGGCTACATATCCAGCACCGCTGCTCGTTTACTACGTTTCTGGCAGCCCCTGCGCCTCATAACCCTCATCTGGACGCCAGCACATGCTGACCTCCCTGGCAACGAGGAGGCTCATTCCCTAGCCCGAGGACTAACATTCCGGGCAGGAGTCGAGCCCCCTCTACAAGCCTCGCAGCACCTGCTCTCTTTCCTTGTTATTCTCTCGTACTACCGAGACAAACGAAGGGAATACGCACCCCCAGCTCCATCCCTCACCATAGCGCAGGCTGCACGCTGGCGACAACTACAAACCCGGACTGTTCCATACCCAATACTGCTGCATGCCCGATGTGGGTGGTCCTTTACGGTGAAGTGATAGCACTCGACACCCCGCACTTCCGTTTATATACTCGCACAGTCAGATGTTTTCACGAAGGCAAAAAATGCACAGGAACACCTAATTACATTGACTTTTAATTCGATAGCATTAGAAGCTGTTGAGGGCCGCCGCGGTGGCTCAGCGGTTATGGTGCTCGGCTGCTGACCCAAGACGCTTGTTCGATTCCGGCCGCGGGGATTGAATTTCGATGGAGGCTAAATACCAGAGGCCCGTGTGCTGTGCGATGTCAGTGCACGTTAAAGAACCCCAGGTGGTCGAAATTTCCGGAGCCCTTCACTACGGCCTCCCTCATAGCCTGAGTTGCTTTGGGACGTTAAACCCCAATAAACCAATAAACCAAACCAAGCTGTTAATATATTTAGGGATGTGACGTCACTTCCGGTCTAGTGATGTCCCTGCCCTCCAGCCAATGGGAATTATCAGGTGTGGTGACGTCACCTTCCTTCAGCCAATGACCCGGTCTGGTCAGGTCTCTTACGACCAGCTAACGAGAATGACCAGGTCTGGTGACGTCATTTCCCCCAGCCAACGGGAATTATTCGCTCTGGTGACGTCGTTTTCCTGCGGCCAGCGGTATAATTTTATGACCGATGGCACAATTTTTTTTTCCCCGATGACACTTTTATTGCCATCGCAATAACACTCCAGGCTTACTCGTGGGGAGCCGGGTAAAATTATCCTTCATGGTGCCGTGAATGACGCAGGCGTGATCGGTGCCCTGGTGGCCACCGCGGTAGACCTGCTGGTGTTCTCGGCGAGCCCGCCCACCCTGCAGGTGTAGATTGAGATCCTCATGACGGTGCCCATCCTCTGGCTTCCTACATACATCGTCACCCGCGGACTGGTAAGCTCAATGTTCTCGATGAGCTGTTAGAGCCCCGCGGGAGTAGGTCAAGAGCAAATTCAAGCCCTCCTTAGAGCAGTGAGATCTTGATACTCGTTGGTGAACACCGGGCAGGGCCGGATTAAGAAAAGTGTGGGCCCTGGGCTAATGCGCATCTAGGCCCCCTCTCCCTTTTCCTCCACTGATCCCCGTGCCACCTGCTGCACTACTCGAGCCGCCGCGGTGGCTCAGTGGTTATGGCGCTCGGCTGCTGCCCCGAAAGACGCCGGTTCGATCACGGCCGCGGCGGTTGAATTTCTTTGTGGGAGAAATTCTAGAGACTCGTGTACTGTGCGATGTCAGTGCACGTTAAAGAACCCCGGTGGTCGAAATTTCCGGAGCCCTTCACTACGGCGTCTCTCATAGCCTGAGTCGCTTTGGGACGTTAAATCCCCATAAACCAAACCACTACTGGAATGTATCCCATGTTTCATTGTAATTCCACCTAATTAAAATGAACGAAGTGCGATCAATGGGATTCGTGTAACAGTAACGCAGTAGCATTAGTTTTGCGCACAAAACACTACGGGACTCTTGGAACGCGCGACACGTGTCCGTCGGTGCCCGAGCGCCGAACGCCACGGAAGAGCCGCGTGAGCCGACCGACATCATGCGAGGCTGCATTGCAGCTAAATTGCAGAGCGCTGCGTGCGCCGCCTACTCTCCTTTTTCACTGACACCGTGCACAAGCCGACAGACAGGTTTTTGTTCGCAGCACTGTTTTAATGCTAACGCATTAAAGAAAAGCAGGCTGAGCTAGCTTCCTACAGTCGAGCTGGGTGCTTCGGCAGCGACTACGAAATAGAAACACTCGTTAATTAGTGCCCCGAGAGGGTAATATTAAAAGTTGTTAAAATTAATTTGACTACACGATGAACGTTTACTACTGCCCTCACGAGGCGCATTTGAATAGCAGAATTAAACTCCTGGATGAGTGGTGAGCGTGCTCGGCGCTGAGCCGAGTATCCGGGATCAAATCCAGCCGCACGGCGGCCGCGTTTTGATGGAGGCGAAATGCAAAAATGCGCCCATATGCTGTGCGATTTCAGAGCACGTTAAAGATCCCCAGGTGGTCGAAATTATTCCCGAGAGCTCCAAAACGGCACCTCTTTTTTTTTTTTTTGCTGCCGCGGTGAATTAGTGGTCATGGCGCTCGGCTGCTGACCCGAAAGATGCGGATTCGATCCCGGCCACGGCGGTCGAATTTCGATGGAGGCGAAATTCTAGAGGCCCATGTACTGTGCGATGTCAGTGCACGTTAAAGAACCCCAGGTGGTCGAAATTTATTGGCAGTCTGCTATCATTTTCTTGTACTAATGAATTATTTTTTGGGGCAAAACGTAATGCTCTTGCTTCACTGTCGGGCGACGTCCTTTGCAAATTTGTAGCTTGACACAGTAGAAAGAAAGACTGTGCATCCATCAAGGCGTTACAAATGCAAACTGTGGGCTTTGCACCAGATCTCCTTATTTGTTATTCAAAGAAAAGTCGTGGGAAAGTACATAGTACTTGCCAATTAATGCTCCAAAGCTAGACAGAGGACATTGAAGGATGCCCTGCTGCGGGGTCCAGGTTACTTTTGACCACCGGCAGTTTTGTAATGTGTACTGGCATTCAAGCATTTTAACAAAATATTGTTAAAATGCATAAATGCTGCTGTCAGTGAAGTCGGCATTAAGAGAAAAAATTCCGGTAGCCCTCCTGTCACTAAGTCACGTGACCTTGTGACGTTATCACAACCTGGATCTCAGAAACCCCACCAGTGGCTGTGTTTGAAACAGCCGCTGTTCCAAACATAGCCACCTTCTGTGGCAGTGGCACATCACTTAACCGCTCCTCCACTGTGCCAGGATCGGTAGGAGGACTTCCTCCGTTCAATAAATGTAAAGTAGGGAATGGCCAATATCGCATACTTGGGCATGTAGGTAGAACCTAGGCGACAGAGAAGGACTACTTGTGCGAGAGGTATCAGTAATGCTATTGCATTGTATCCTTAAGTGTGGGTTAAGCGTTACGTGATGGCGAAGTAATTCTTAAGTTTAGGTTAGGCGTTACATGATGGCGTAGGAATTCTTAAGTGTAGGTTAAGCTTTACATGATGGCGAAGGAACGAATAGTTTCCATGGCTGTAAAGTGATATGCCAAGAAAACCCTAGGCCACTGAAGGGACCATTTACGCTATCACATCATACCCTGAAGGCGGGGCTTAAATGCTCCATCAGGTTTTTGTCCCTTGCTAAATGCATATGAGCATTGAAACCGTGGTGTGGTGCTCGTCAGCTAAGTGCCTAAGCCACTGAGTTTTTGTGTAAACATTGGTTAGGGCGCTTAGCTTGTACTAGCTAAATATAATAAGCCTCTTAGTAATCAACTTGCCTAACTTTGTTTTCTGGTGGCAAGATGTATTAGGCTGTTTCATTTCGACCAAGTTGTCTATCCACTGGAGAGAGAACTTAGAGCAGTCAGAATAATGAACACAACAGGAAGGGCACTTCTCACTGTACTTCCGGTGGTTGACCCTCTTGTCTGTCCTGGCTTCACTTGTTGCATAAAGTTGCTGATCGTATGGTTCTACACAGGGCGCGTGGCTATTGAATACTTGGATCCAAACCCCGAAGTGCAGAAGAAGTACGCCTTCAAGTGTCACCGTGCCAAAGAGAGCAATGGCATCGAGCTCATCTACCCTGTGAACGCAACTGTGAACGCATTCCACAACTTGTACAACACATTTGCGGCGGGAGACAGTGACGGCCACGTGAACATCTGGGACGGCTTCAAAAAGAAGCGTCTCTGACAGTTCCACAAGTACCCATCGAGCATTGCATCCCTGGCCTTTAGCCATGATGGCTCGCTGTCGGCTATTCATTCCTCTGCGAACAGGGCGAGATTCATAAAAAACCGCACGACGCCATCTTTGTGCGTCGTGTCACTGATCAGGAGACAAAGCCGAAACAACTCCATTATCACTGACTTGTTTTTGTTTTATTTCTTTATTTTATTCAATAAACATGAATGTTTAACTCTGAACACCTGTACTGTCTCCACTTCAGCACCCCTTTTGAAGTGACCTTGTGAATTGTTCTTTTTCCGTTTTCATTTTGCTGGATGACTTTTGAGCTTATAAGCTTTTAAGCAACAGACATTAGCTGCATATGGAAAGTGTACAGCTTGGTTGATTTCAAGAAGCAAAATTGGTTGTTAGTAAGTGGAGCTCAATGCTCACAGTACTTTCATCCAATATTTTCCTTGTTTGCATTAGCTGAACTCAAATTAGAATATCGAAAATTCGAACTCGCCAGAATCAAGCTTTTGGTTCATTCGAACTGACGAATTGGCCGCGTCTGAATTACGTGTATCTCAGTAAGAAAAAATGCCCACTTATTTGAATGCACGAGCGAGTGCCACTGTTAATTCGCTCAGTCTGAGCTGAGATTTGCCATCGGGCATCCGCAGGCCAGAAGTTGAGTGGTCGCATGTTAGTAACCACGGCGAACGATTGCATAAGCTGCCACGCGCAGTCTGCTGCGCTGAAATTGGCCATGGTTTCTTTGCGGCAACCGAAAGCTCCTCGCGAACATAAACGTAAGCCCAGCTGTGCTGCTGAGAAACGTAGCAAAACATTTTAAAATTCTATGTTTTGGGCATAGGAACGTTTCTTTCCGCTTGGTAAGCGGCTTTGGACAGAGTTTCGTGAGAATAGTATGGCAACACTGGGATAGCAGACGTCGAGTACGTCTCACGAAACTCTGCCGCGGCTTTTGTGGAAACCCTCGCACATTGACTTACATTAGAGGAGTGAAGACTGTCACCAGCGCTGAAATCACATACACAGCCAGTTTAAACCACTAGAGTGGTTTATCACTGAAACAATGTTATTTATTTCTGTCACCAATATCGGCAACTGTTATTTTGCTGGTCCTGGACTAGGGTGACTCGTATCCCCATCGAGGCGCCCAGTTGTGGACGTGATGTCACTGCCGTTGTTACCGTGGTGGCAGTCGTAACTTAAAAAAAATATATATCTAGAAAATCAGAGCTAAATATAACGATCTACTTGTAGTGGCAAACAAAAAAGTCAGTGGTGGGAATGCTGCGGCGATTGCGCAAACTTGCGCCTTTATATTAAATCTGATACATGCTGCTACAAAGTGCCGAGGGGCTGCACATGCGCGGGAAGGCTTAGCGCGGTTTACGTGTCCGCTGTTTGGAACGCCTTTGTCGGTGACTGCTTTGCACCCGCCGCGGTGACTCAATTGCTGGCGCTCGGCTACTGTGCCGCAGTACCTGGGTGGGAACCCGACCCCGGCGGCCTCGTATCAATGGAGGCGAAATGCGGAAGGCGCCCGTATTCTGCGATGTTAGTGCATGTTAAAAATCCTCAGGTGGTCGAAATTATTCCGGAGACCTCCACTGCGGCACCGCGGGTGCACAGTACCATGTAGTAACTGAGCTGACGTCGCATGAACAGAGGCTTCGGACGACGTAGGCGGGACTCGTCTCAGGATATTAGGGACGGAAACTACCTCGACCGGGTAGTTTTGCCGGTAGAAATCCGTCAATGCATTAGAGTTGGAGCTCTCCCTACCCAATGGGCATTGGAAGTCCCATGGACGTCCTGCGGATGTTTAGGATGTCTGCAGGACGTCCATGGGAGGTTCAGTGCCCATCGGGTTAGAATGTGCTGGTGGGTCGTCACGATGGACGGAGAGGGCCAAGGCGCAGCTCCTTAGAGAAAAATACTCGGGGGATGGAAGCACCGTGGAGTCTCCGCTGGGAGCATTTCCCGCAAGGTAGTAGCCTCGGCAGTTACGCGAGCAGATTTGGGATGGCTGAAGAGGATACTACAACGCTAGGAATTACTCAGGAAGGCGCCAGCACCATTCTTTGCGATTACAAGACGGTCCTCCGCAACATTGCGCGAGGGCGAATCTCCGCCACCGAGTACCACGATGCCAAAAGGCAGGAAAGTTATTGGCCTGGTTTGGGTCCCGGCTCATGAAGGGGCCGCTCACCAGTACGCTCGAGGTTTTGTCAGCCGTGCTGGTGAGGAAGACTCCGACGCGGGGACCTTGCGAAGTGAGACGCTGGACAGCTGCCAGGCTATTGCGAGTTATTACAGAGATCTTAGGGGCGAGTCTGCCTCCCCCGAATACGTCGCTGAGCCGAGATCAAGCCACCACGGGGAGGCGACTACAGACACGGTCGCTGCCAAATTCATGGATAAGTGCGAATATATTTCTGATCTAGTAAATCCTTACTGCCAGCGTTGCGGTGAACTAGCAATGCTGGATCACATAATTTGGGATTGCGCGGAGGATCTGTCTCCAGCAGGCCTGGTTATAGCTCCCTCAAAAGCATGGGAAGCGTACAGTCCAAGGCCGTGGCAAGAGTGCAAGAGGTAGCCAGAAATATTTTTCGAGGGTGTCATTCGCCGCCGGTAGAAAAGTAAAAGAAAGCCTGCGCCCAAACAGTATCGTAGTCCATAGAGTTAAAATACTTTTAATTGCTTTCATAAAGCTGAAGGGTCCGTCGTTTCGTTCACTCTAAAGTCTACATAAAATACGTGTGCACACAGGATTGCGTGAACTTGATTCGCAGAGAACATACGTAAAAAACGAAAAGTCGCGGCAGTTCAACTATTTTCATGTGATTTACAGCAACACAAGAGCTTCTGCTCAATAGGAAAGTCAGCAACTGCGAACGAATGGTATTTGTCAAAATTTATACTTCATGCATGTAAACCTGCGCCCTGCCGCAGAGGCGCTTAAAAAAAGCACTTTTTATTTTCGTAATAGTTTATGATCATTTGAGGACAACGCAAAGGATGAAAAAGTAGGCTGACGTGAAAAGGTATGTTTAATCGGGTGAACTGTGCCTACTGTTAAAAGGAGTGCCATACTTCGTGCGGTAGCGAAGAGGTGTGATTCTTCTCAGCAATAAGTTCCGCTTCCTATTCTAGAGCCACGACAACGTAGTACATACATCAATCTTTTCAGGAATAAACGGACACTCTTCTTATTTTTGCTTTTACATTTTAATATATCGATGCGGTGTGTAAATAGCATCGGCGAAATAAAAAGGCCGAAAGGTGTGAGAGAGAGAGGAGATGCGGCACTCAGAAAATTTCGGGGGGGGGGGGGGGGGGGGAAGGGGTGCTCTGGCACTGACCCCGCAATGTGCAATATTCGCAACATTCGCAACATTCGCAATATCCACAATATTCGCAATGAGCTTTCCTTCACTGTTTATGCTCTAGTGATATAATGGTAACGTTCCAAGGCGCCCGTTCAAGTGAGCGCGGTTTCATCGATAACCTGCCTTATTCCGTTGCCGTCTCTCCTATCGGGGTGAATAGGTGACGTTGCACTTGCATGAAGCAGCCTGAAAAAAGTCAGTCGAGCGCGGTAGGGCGAGAGCCTAAAACTTAGGTGAAACAATGCGATCGCCGCCTAAAAAAAAAGAAACAAAGGTTTTTGCTGTAGCCTCAGATGGAACACGTGCGAAGTAAGGCAAAAGATAAGGTCACACCCGCTTGTTCTCGGCCCGGCGGGCGAGAATTCGCGAGATTAGGCCTAAGTCTACCGGGCAGTAGCGATGCGGCGGCAGCATGGCCGCGCCCTTTCAGTGGTGCTCGGGTGTAATTATCTTAATTATTGGTGACGTTGTTGGAAACTGACCTTGACTGAGTGAACTAATGAAACCCTTCCTGCCTCGCTCGTCGAACTGTGATGTCTCCTGAAGCCCTGCATTAACTGGGGCCTTGAAACTATTGTCAAGTTAGAGTCGGACCAGAATTGAAGAACCCAGCTATTACCGCGGCGCCTGACAACGTCGTGTTTGTGCCACCTGTTCGCCTGTCCATCGCTAAACACGGCGGATAACCTCTTCAATCACGAAACAACGAACTTCTGCAAAGGTGCCACTGCTGCCAGCCAGTCAACGAAGTGCGGTGTTTTCGGCGTCGCCCCTTCAAAGGGGGAACTCGGCTTGCATGGACGATGCCTTCCCAAAGCTTCATCCGCGGCAGCAAGAACGGTAAGTGCGATTACAATCGGTCCGTTCTGCTACTCGCACTGCTGGATTCGCGAGTTTTGCAATACTCGAGCTTCTGTTAGCGTAGAAAATGCGCTGAACGCACTTACGAAGATAGCGTAACAACTTTTATCCGGAGTGATTTCTGGCGCCAGTCGCAGAAGCACAGCTAGCTGTAAGCAGGGATAGGCAACATGCGATCATGTGTAGCTGAGGGGTGATCGCGCGTCTGTTGTTGGTCTAGAAGTTAGGGCACAGCTGCAAGCAACGATAGGCAGCACGCAGTGATGTGTAGCTGAGAGGTGATCGCTGATCTAGAAGTCAAAGGCACGCCCTGAGACGAGCGTCTCTTCTAGAAAGCAGGGAGGGAAGTAAGCACCGAAGTTGTCGCTCAGCGATTACTGCAGATTAAGGAATTGGAAGCACTGTTTTTCCCGGTACCACAGGGATGGAACTTTCGTACCAGTGGGTTTAAGCATTCTCCTTTAGGAGAGAAAAGGAAATGTGGGGAGGTTAGCTGGAAGAGGACACCGGATCGATACCCTGCACTGGAGGAAATGGATGAGAGGATGTCAAGGTGCACGAGAAACGGTAAAGCGCTGTTCTCTAAAGAATGAAAGAGCCGTTCCACTTCGTAACACCTTAGAAGCCTTCATTTTTTAGGTGATAGAAAGGCACGAGATTGGCTAGCATCGGCCCGAATGCTCCGTCTTTTGCATCGATTGCACTGGCACGCATATATTGACGAGGGGGCCCGAAGTTTCGCCGACACTTCAGCCCACTCAAGTTGCGCTACTATGAACTATGTCGAGGGCATTTTGTTGGCACTGTGTGGAGGGGGGTGGGCATTTTGCTGAACTGCGTGGAGGGCATTGTGCTGCCGGCTGCCTGCCTGCCTCAGCTTGATGTGCCGCTCTGCGTTCGCACAACAGAGTACGCGGCCCTGTAATTAGCCACAATGTGTACGCAGAAGCAGAAAACCTTCGCAACGTTGTCGCAAAAAAGCCCTTGGCGTGAAATTCCCAACTATTCGGCTCCGGCATACATGATCGTATCGCACAGATCTTCATTAACTCGTCGCGTTCTTTTATTTTTGATACCTTTTGATCGGCCACAACAAGAAGTAGGACCAGATTCATGCCAAGCTGTCGCAGACACGATGTGCTGCCAAGTTCCAATGCTATCGGGATTTGTTCGCCTATCTACGTAGCGGTTTGTTGCGATTATCTTTACAGTCACCATTCAGGTTCATCACCGCCGACGCGCGGCCTTAGCAATCGTCTTTCGCCAGGACTCGCGTATGCGCGCCAGACGTGATTAGAAGGCTGGCGAAATATCGCAGTTTTGAAGCGAAAAGCTTCACTACCCGCACTACAGCCGCGCTTAGCGTGAGCCGTCGGAGCCAAGATTTGCCGCAGCTGCGCATGCGCGAAACCGAGCGACGTCACGCGCGGCGCAGGTGGCCGCAGCCGCCGCCGCGCCGACTCCGCCGCCTGACCGTTCGGCGCAGCCGCGCGCTACTGCGCATGTGCGCCGCCTCCTCACCGCCGCTACTACTGCGCGCTCGCCTCCTCGACACCGTTTGACCTTTCGCTGCAGCCGCGTGTTTACCACAGTTACTACGTATGCGCAAGGAGGGCTATATAACGCGCTTGCCTACACCGTTATCGTGGTGCTCCCAATGCATTGTGCGCGAACTGCGACAGCCATGACGTCAAGCAAAGCATAACTGCAGCTTTTCGCTTGTATATCCAGGCTTAACCAGAGCTAAGCCACTGCCATTTTTTTTTTCACTTATGATTTCGCATTGTTAGAAACTGTTCGCAGAGAAGTATGTATACGGGCTTTGCCAAAAACACCATATATGTTTCACCTAAGATGTTCAGCAATTTTTTAATATGGGCTTTTTCAGTTAGAAGAGTGCTTTTTATCTGCATAGCATTGTCAGCGGTATAGCTCATCAGAGTACTGCTAAAACATGCTAACTTGTAGGCTTGTTAACTAAACTTTGCAGTTGTTGCTCAGTTTTATTTAGTGAGATGCGTGAAATCCTTCGTGAGTAATATCCATGCCAGTTTTTAGAATTTCGAAAACGCATTTACTTTCACCCCGCCACGGTGGCTCAGTGGTTACGGCGCTCGGCTGCTGACCCGAAAGACGCGGGTTCGATCCCGGCCGCGGAGGCCGAATTTCGATGAAGGCGAAATTCTAGAGGTCCGTGTGCTGTGCGATGTCAGTGCACGTTAATGAACCCCAGGTGGTCGAAATTTCCGGAGCCCTTCACTAAGGCGTCCCTCATAGCCTAAGTTTCTTCGGGACGTTAAACCCCAATAAACCTATAAACCAAACCAAAAGCATTTACTTTCGGTGCTGTGAGCCAACAATTTTGCCTACGTCGCGTCAAAATACACGCGCTCTCGAAAAGCTTGCAGGCGAAGCAACCCCTGCAGTGCTCGTAACTCGTCCAAATAGCCAAAATATGTTGGGCCATAGCGCGGAGAGCAGCTGTGTTTCAATTCTAAAAACTGATATTGATATTATTTGCGCTGGGCCACATGCCTATCAGTAAATAAGGAGACTAACAGTAATAATTAAAAGTTCACTATTTTATATCAGTTACCATTCTACTAGTTAGTAGTTCTTAAGTGTATTCTGATGCGCTACACTGCGGACAATGCTCTGCTGAAAAAGCGGTCGTGTAGCTCAAAAAGCCCATTTTAAAAACTCGCAGGTCTTCTTAGGTGAAAAACTCGGTATGTAGTACAGCCTACCTAGTTCGAATCCGGGCCATGCACCGTGGCTCGCTTTGGCGGTCCAAATCTGTCGGCTGTGAGGCGAACTGTTGCTCACCTGTCCGGGACTTCCCAGAGTGCTATAGACAGCCCCAGTACACGACATATGAACAAACTTTTTTTGGCTGTTTTCCTACAGCGGTTGCATAGTCCAGCGCAACATGAAGGTTCACTGTCGCTTAGGCCGAAAGGCACCAACAACTTTTTACTGGTGTAAGGTTCGTTTACTCGCCAGCCAATAATAAAAATGGCGGTACAGTGTTGAGAAACCTAATGACTAGCTGTGCTGATGTGTGCTGTACTCAGCCTTCTTGAGGTATTGCACAGCGTTAGAGTACTTTATTTTAGGTGAATTAGGCCCGAAGTGATCGCCTGCAAATCGCCAGACTACGTATTATCGTGCTCAGCATGCAGTTCAGCGCCTGCATTCGACGTCGACCATGCAGCGGTATGCGCTACGCGGTCGCAAGGTTAGTTGGTGGAGCGTTGTCTAGGAAAAAGTAAATATAGCTGTAATTTAAACGTACACTGAATAGTAATCTGAACTCGTCTTTTTACCGCGGGAACTCGATCTACACGTTGTAGGAATTCTTAGAAATTTCGAATTATAGTCCTGTGCGACCGATTTCCTCAATTTAAATCGAATTAAACTTCCGTCTCCCGCCTTTTTTTTGAACTCGCCGCAGACGGTAGAAGTCAACCGATATTTCAACCAGTTCCGTGGCGGCTTGCCGCTCTGCCATCAGCGGAATGATACGTACCGGTCGGCGAAAGCAGAGTCCGCGCGTATTTTTATTTCTGTGGGCCTAATTTGCGGCTATGTAGCCTCTGGCTGGAGTAATTTATTCACGGCAACCTAAAAAACAAAATACAAGCGAAAGTGAAGCCGCCACACGACCGCCTCAAAGGCACTTCACGCGTTAGTTGACTCCTCCTACCGTCTGCGGCGAGTTCAAAAAAAGGTGGGAACCGGGACGTTTAATCCGATTTAAATTACGGAAATCGGTCGCACAGGACAATAATTCGAAGTTTCTATGAATGCTCGGAACGTGTAGATCGAGTTCCCGCGCTAAAAAGACTAGCTTCGATTACTCTTCGGTGCACCTTTAACACACACCACACAGAAAGACTGACGGGACGGGACAGGCTCCGAACGACAGCGCCCGTCCTGTCCGCCTTTCTGTGTGCTGTGTGCTAAATTAGCCCTGTTTTTACCTTTTGTTAGATAGACACCGCTTGAATGTGTCGTGATGGACACTGCAGAAGACCATGCACTTTCTAGTACCAGCTGCGTGTATAACTTTGCGACACTGCCGGGCAACCGCTGCTTTGTGATTGGAGCTCCGCCTATAACTTGAGTATTTCAAGACATAGTGAGCGCCATGGTGTCCGTTCATGGCGTCTGTGGCAACAGTGTTCAGAGTTTCGCTTGAACAGCGTGGGATCCCCACGACTGTATGGTACACGAGTCACTGTCGCTGCTATTTCGACTTTCTTTCGATGATCCCAGGCAAAAGTTAATTCACCCAAGAAATGGTTTGCTTTGGAAGTCACATTTACAGACCTGCCTGCATTTTGTAACCGTTACGTAACGTTATGCTGAGCCACGTTGCAAACTTTACTACTTTTTCTGGCGTGCAGTGGCTTGTCAGTTCTGGTGAATGACCGTGACGTTTTCTCTTTACCTCAAAGTCAGTTTTTTTTAGTGCTTCGGCAGTAGACGGATCAGTACCGAGGCACTTGATCGTCATTACCTATGGCGTCTTAAAAATCACCCTCAGTTCCCTCTGCCCGCCAGGTAGCACCGAAGCATTAGACCAATGTGACATTTTTCTTTTGGTCAAACGTTAATTAAGTTTTCTTAATGACCTTTTTTAATAATTTCTTTACGTTACAGATGAACATCCTTGTAAACTTTTTCTAACATTAATTAAACATTATAACAACGTAAATGTAATATTGTCGAAAATAATGAAGCAACCCTGCACTAGTATGCAGGCCCACCATTGTGACAATTTAATCAACGCTTTGCAAGGACCAGCAACGAAGGCGACACTTCGTCTCCACAGTAGAGCACAACATGCGACTAGAATGTACTTACCTCCGAAAGCATGCAGTGGAGTCAAGCTTACACGCCCATTACTGAGAGGTGTCTCATGAGTGGTAGTAGCGAAAGGATAATAAGCAGTTTAACAAAATATTCTGCTTGAGCATGTTACCTATGGCGGGCACAATCTAAGAGATTTAGTTGCGCGAAGCACTGCTAGTTGAAAAACATGTTTACTGTAAAATTAGTGGAGAGTGTTCTGGGACTCGGTGCTAGAAATATATCTGCAGTGTTTTATAGTTATGATTCAAATATAATAATGTTAATAAACAATAAGGAGACATTGCTGATGTTGGAACGTTAAATATATGTTTATGCTGCAGCGTTTACCATCATTTGTTCATTTGTAACATTATAACAAGAGTTGAAAGCCAGGATTGGAATAATATTTATGTTCAGTGTTAAACTAATTTTTATGTGTAACATATAAACTTAAATATTAATTTCTAACAGTTAATGCAACGTTTCAATGTAACAATGTTACTGAACTTGCATAAATTTTTCATAAGATTGTTCTAATTTTCCTTGCTACCTGGGCGTGGCCAGCATATCGCCTTTGACACGTGTGGGGATGTGGGAGGGACAGCTTTATTTTAACAAAAAGGATCCTTTGTTCTTGACCAAGAGTCCAGGCGTCTGTGCTTCACTGAGAACTCTGTACACTTACCACGATTGGCTAGCTGGTTGAGCAACTAGCAGAATGTCATTCCATGAGGAGGCGGACCGGTTGGGTATGGGGGACCTGCCATCGGTTGGGGGCATTCCCACACCGTGTACTGTGCGATGTCAGTGCGCGTTAAAGAACCCCAGGTGGTCGATATTTCCGGAGCCCTTCACTACGGCGTCCCTCATAGCCTGAGGCGCTTTGGGACGTTAAACCCCCATAAAACGTCCCACAGGTTGTGTATGAGGGTGCCTTGGCCGCCCCACATGTTGAGCAGAGTAGGAAAGTCAAGGTGGGGTGGCGGCGATGAAGGAGGTGCGATGAATGTCTGCAGTTGCCGCCAGACTGCACTATATTTTGAATTTCGTGTACGGTGAGGTGGTGGGAGGGTAAGCGCCTGTTTTTGTAATAAGTGGTTTTTCGATGGTATGTGAGAAGAGCCCGAGGGGATTCCTGCGTGGGTTTGGGTGTCCCATCTTCTTGGGACCTGAAGGATAGTTCTCGAGTCAGCGTATGAACACGCTGGTTACCGGGGATCGAGACTTACCCAGGAACCCACGTGAGGGTTATCTCTTGGGTAAGCGTATGTCCTGATGCGAGAATGCGTCGGGCGATTGACGTGATAATGCTTTGCTGAGTGACGGTACACAGCTTTGGAGACGGTGGAGATATCCGTGATGTTGGGATCTTGTGCATAGTGTATAAGCACCAAGCCCATGGCCGCGCCTTCAGCCTCCGTGGGGAAGGTGGCTGCGGCCCCGATGGTGCCATCCTCGATAGTAGGCGGGGACAGCGGCATAATAGCCCGGTAGGGTGCGTTGTGCCGCGTTTACATACATGTCGGGTATGCCTCTGTAGTGCTTGTTGTAATACTAGGCTCGTGCCTGGCGTCTGGCCCCGTGTAGCTCGGGGCTCATATTTCTGGGTAGAGGTTTGATGCGCATTGGACCCTGGATGTCAGGTGCAATGATTTGATAGTTGGGGGCAGGTGAGCAGGTAGATTGGAGCCTGGCGAAGATGCCGTAAGAGATGTTGGCCGGTTTCTGTGCGGGTTAGTGGAAGTATCTGGTTGTCTCGTTTGACTTCGTGGAGTTCCGAGATAGTTTTGTAGGTGCCCGTTGAGAGTAGTGATTTGTGCTAAGCGACTGTGGTAGGCGGAGCGTTGAGATTATTGCCTTTCTAATAAAAGCATCAGCTTTGTCTTGTGAGAAAGCGGTAAGGAACGTGAAAAGTCGTGTCTGGTGATGAGGGCGTCTGTCATATTAAAGGTTTCCCTCTCCGACAGTCCATGGTTGCATGTGGCTACACTGCGGACAAAACCCTCGATTTGTTTGGTTCGCTTCTCTAGGAGTTGTACAGTGAAGGTTGCATCCAAAGCGTCCTGTATGTGCAATCCAAGGACCTATGGATTCAAGGACGTTGGAGTTCAAGGAGTCTATTGACCAATTTTATTTTATAAGCTACCTTTTTACGGCATTCGAGGAGTTGCCTTAAATCTGATCCGTACTTATCTTTCCGGTCGCGTTCAGTATACATGTTTGAATGGTCATCAATCACAACCTGGTCAATTAATATACGGTGTCCCACAAGGGTCTATTTTGGGTCCAGTATTTTTCATTCTTTATATCAACGATATAATAGCCATCCCTCGAACTCCCACAATAATTTTATATGCAGATGATACCAGTGTATTTTTTTCTGGCATGCATCTTAGTAATATTCAGGCTGAGGCAAATGAATGGTTACAAGAATTGTCTTTATGGTTGAATATAAATAAACTAGAGTTAAATGTTAATAAAACAAAGCTTATTGTATTTAAGGCACGTAACAAGCCTGATAACAGTGAAATTAATCTTACATTCAAAAATAGCGTAATTGAGCGTGTTTCTTCCTACAAATTTTTAGGCATAATCTTTGAAGAACACTTGAGTTGGACCCTGCATATTAATAAGATTCATGCCAGCATATCAAGGTCATTATGTGTATTATATAAACTTCGAGACCTTGTTCCGAAATGGCTGAAGTGGCAGTTATATTATACCCTAATTCAATCACATCTTCAGTATTGTTTACTTGTTTGGGGATCTACAACGAAAACTAACCTCACGAGGCTGATAACAGTACAGAAAAAAGCAATACGATATGTCGAAAACCTTGCATACAATGATCATACAGGTTTGTACTTCTCTAAGCATTATATTCTAAAAGTCAATGAATTATTTGAGTTGAAACTGCTTTCTTATGTGTTTAACGATATCAAACATCATCCCACTAAATATGTTCAATTAAACTCTAGTAGTGACGCACCTTATAAATTAAGGCACGTCAGTTACAGAGTACCATTCGTAAGGACTAACTATGGAACCGAAATGCTTTCATATTTAATTCCCAGTCTTCTAAATAAACATACACAGGTCATAGAAATTATTCAGAAATCTGTTTCCCAAAAGTCATTCAATAGAAATTCTAAAGCTTACCTCCTTTCTCGCCCGAATGATTAAAATTCTTGATGTCCCTGTTTTTCCGTCAACTCTTTGAATTCTCGTGTTTTTCTTGTTGTGATGTGTCTTGTAAATATTTACTTTAATTATGTCATTGCAAAAGTATGCACCTTCCTCCTACTTTTACCTTGTATAATTATGTGTTGTTTTTTGTAATGAGAGTGTATGAAGCTCTTGCTTCTTTTGCCGCTTGTCGTGAGCATTGTGTCGGGTTCTTGGGCCCCGTCAGGCAGAGTGCATCTGCCTTTTGCCCCTGCATCCGAGACCTTGTTGTCTAAATAAAGATCTATCTATCTAACTCCAGGGGACCAGCGGTACGTGGTCGTCGTACATTCGGAGGTGCATGCGTGGATCCCGGGGAAGTGGTCTGATCATCAGCAGTTCCGATTTGAGCGGGGAGCACATAAGGCCCATATTGGTCAGGTTCGAGGTGATGGTATCAACTGCCAATTGTAAGGTGTCTTGCGCCCCTCCTGTGGAGCCTTCAGTCGTTGATGTCGGCGTATATTGCCGAGTGGAGGTCAGGTATGTCGGTCAGTTGTTTGGCCAGCGGGGCTAGAGTTACATTAAATAAGAGGGGGGAGAGAAGAGCTCCTTGTGGAGTGCCCCGGTTGGGGAGGGAGAACGGAGGTGACGGTATAGTGCCGAGTTGGATCTGGGCCGTTGATTGTGTCTTATTAAGAAGGCTTGGATGTAGCACCACATTTGCGAAGGTTATGTTCGTGGCTAGTATTGTTTCTGGCTACTTTAACTATCTTATCCATATTTTTATTTATTTTATTTACATGATACTGGAGACCTTTTTGGTCCAAGCAGGGAGGCAAAAGCAAATTGTACAAGAAATTGTTACAGAGCATTGAACAAATGCAGCTTACGTACATATGTATGTTTAAAATTCATGCATGCAGCTATAAAAGCACTCCGAGATACATCTTCGTCAGATCTAAAATAGTCACAAATGCAAGTTTCAGAAGGGCATTTTGAGTGGTTAAAAGATATATATTGCTAATGACATTTCCCTCTTTGTCTCTTAGCGCATACATCTAGTATCTACCTATGAGTAGTTTTTTCTTCACTGCTTTTAGGCTACCTCCGTTCCACTCCTACCTTTATCCCTTCCTTTGCGGCGCTTTTCGGGTTGTCCACCGAGATGTGTGATGCAGTTACTGCATCATTTCCTTTCCTTACAACCAATTCTCAAACTAATTTTGTTTTCTTCAGGGCTCGGCTTAAAACCTCGGAAGTCCGTCTCAAATACAGGAAGCATCCAGTAGCAGCCGGCCTCAACACGACTGATTCCTTGTTGCGTGCTGCCCCTTTCCATGTTGATCGTATTATTAACTCTTCCTCAAAACACATTAAAAAAAGTAATCAAATCAGTTCCAAATTACGATGCACAGAGCGATCTCCACAAAAGCGATTGGCTCTCCGAAGCGCGCGTCCCGCCCTACAACTTTGATAGGGCACACTACACTCTCTCTTAAAATTAAAAAGAAAACAAACTAAACTGACCCCGGAGTTGAGTTCTACACGGGTCTATCCGGCGCCTTCCTAGAACACATTCAATTATGACCTCCCGAGCGTTTCCCACGCTTAAGACGTTGCCGTAAACCGGAAGGGTCACTGTCGTGCGATCTCCCGTTCGGAGTGGGGGGGGGGGGGGGGGGGGGGGGCGATTTGTAGTTGGCCGTTTGCGATCTGCTGTCGCTTGCCGTTCTGATCTTCTTTCTTAGAACTCTCCTATCTCCTTCTCTCTTCTTGGTTTTTGCTTTTTTCCTGGCGGCGAGGGCTAACATTGTGTGGCTGACGACCCTGTTTCGCGCCATATTAGGTTACAGTGGTGGTGCGCAGTTGGCGTGCGTAGGGCTTTTTAAGGGCTCCTGTCCAGTCCCCATGTTGGGCTCCTGTCCAGTCCCCATGTTGGGCTCCGCGGTGGGCGGCTGGCGCCTTTGTTGAACACCAAAACTTTTTTATGGCTTCTCATTTTTTAATGGCGATCTCCGCTGCAAAAGAGGGCGCACCGAGACAGCAAAATTCTTCCCAAATAACCAAAACAGCTTAGAACGGTTCCACGAAGTGCACTCTGAACACGCAGAGAAGAACGGCTAGATGCATTACACCATTTCTTGTCACCAGAACTTTCACAGATAGCATAGGCTAGGGCTATAAGATAAAAAACCAGCAAACGGTGACCTCCTACTAGTAATCCTGTACAACCACCAGCACGAAAAGTAAGCAGAAGTCACCTCTTTTGGAGACACACCTGTGACACTCAACCCACCCCGATCCTTGAACACAGTGCGAGGAGTTAACGCAGACGACGGCCTTAGGCATGTAACAGAAGTACTTCTTGAAGGACTAGAGGAACAAAACGTGACTAACGTGTAGATAATAAAAATGAGGAGAGGCGACCAAGAAATAGCCACGAAACACATCATCCTGACTTTCGCATCAAGCATATACTCCCAGAATCCGTAGAAATCGGCTGTATGAAACTTCACTTCGGGCAGTACATACCAAACCCACGACGTTGCTTTCAGTGCCAACGGTATGGCGACAGCTCTCAGAGCTGCCGAAGCCAACTGACTTGCGCGAAGCATGCTTCACACGAACATGATTCTGATAACTGTACACTTAAACCACATCTGTGCGTAAATCGTGAGGGCAGCCATCCGGCGTACTCATGTGCATGCCTAATAGCGATATGCGAAATACGCAGCGCCAACTCTCGCCGCTCCGAGAACCAAGTCCTCCGTGTTGGTTCCGTACAGAAAACGAAACCGCGGCCCAGCGTTTCGTTAAAACGGCTGCGCTTCGTTTGAAAAGTGAAATGCCGATGGGCTTTTACGCTACGGTGTCCACTATGCAAAGAAACTACGATGCGTGCCAGAACCTGGTGTGTTCTAGCTTGTCGCTTTTCTATTTCTTTTACTCTGTCCCAACTTAATAAATTGGGTTGGGTTATTAAGCATGAACCAACTAGCCCACACCAGAATCCTCTGTCCCAACGTTCTCCAAATGTCATGCGATCGAGGTACAAACTTAGGCTCTAAGCACGAAAACATTCTAAAAAAAAACTATAATATCTTCCGCCGCAACCGAGAGCAGGTTAGCAGACGTTCGGATGGCGTTCCCATCATCGTTAAAAATGGAGATGCATTTCGCGAACACAAGCTTAAAACTAGATTAGAAACTGTGGCAGCCATCCTACAAACATTTAAAACATTTACGGTATGCTGCGTGTACCTGGAGCGACATGTTAATCTAAGCAATCATGAATTAGAAGACCTTTTGGAGCAGCACCCAGAGCCATATCTAATATCTGGAGATTTTAACGCGCACTCCAGCTTTCAGGGTACTGACAAAACTGACACTAGAGGACAATTCATTGAGGATGTTATACTCTGTAATGACCTCTATCTATTAAACACTGGAAAACCAACCTGTTGTTCTCCTAGCTCAGGACAAATGAGCTGTATAGATTTATCTTTCAGTTCGCCATCTATTTTTAGATACAAAATGGGATGACCTAGATAACCCACATGGAAGTGATCATCTGCCTATACAAATCAACATCTTCACTAGAAGTCACTCCATCAAAATCATGACGTTGGAAGCTGCATCTCGTCTACAGGGCACTGTTCCGAGAAAAGGCCAGCCTAGAAAAAAATAGTTACCGACAACCTCAGTTTTAGACAACCTTAACGAACTTTTCACGAAGTACTATTACCGCTGCGCGCCTAGTCATCCCTCAGTCCTCTGGAGTAGTGAAACAGAGTAAAAAAGTATTGCATACAAGAACGTAGGGAAGCTAAAAAGATAGAAAACAATGCTTGGGGATTTTCCCGTAGGTATGCAACGCAGGATAATTGAACAAACTTTGGTTTGGTTTCGTTTATGGGGTTTAACGTCCCAAAGCGACTGAGGCTATGAGAGACGCCGTAGTGGAGGGCTCCGGAAATTAGGACCACCTGGGGTTCTTTAACGTGCACTGACATCGCACAGTACACGGGTCTGTTAAGAAGGCGAGAGCGAAAGACCGATATATCTGTCACAGTGCCGCAAAAACTTCTCGGCAAAATTATGTGTCGTCATAAACAGATCAACAACATTAAAACACATATGGGAGAAAGCTCTAAAGATAAATGGCAGCTATTCCCCATTCACAGTTCGCCTTCTGACAGCCCCTGCTGTAAAGACAGATATAGAACAGGAAAGCATTTCGGGTGAATACTTTTCTAAAGTTTCCAGTTCGTCACAGTACACAGAAACAGTCCTAAAATACAAAAACACAGCTGAAAAACACACTGACAACAAGTGGCAGCACAAATGAACCTTGCAATAGTTCAATCACGCTTCAAGAAATCCATGAACTAATTTCCACTGATAAAAAGGCTGCACCCGACCCATATGAAGTACCGTCTTTGTCAAAAGTAACCAGGCTGGATGGTTTGCTTCTAGCTCGTGCAGTGAAGTCCTCACGGCTTCCCTGAAGCTGTAATGGTCGTTAAAGGTAAGGACTGGGTGTCTTCTTACCTTCCAACATCTTTTGATCTTTAGGAAAGCCCCATGGGCTCCACTATACAAGCTAGAAGCAAACCATGCAGCCTGGTTACTTTTGACAAAGACGGTACATTATCAAATGCTAGCCTATCTCTCCAGATATGTCGTAGATACACTTTGAAGACTTTTTTGTAACAAATTTTGGGCATTGGGTAAAGTACCCGAAGCCTGGAGAAAAACTATTATTGTGCAGTTTCTTAAACCAGGAAAGCCACCAACCTCTCCTAACAATTATAGACCCATAGCCCTTACCGGTTGCCTCTCAAAATACTTTGGCAGTGAAGGGGCAGTGACCACCGCTTAGTCGCTGCACCGCTTCGACAGTAGTGGTATTAGGACTTAGAAGTCTTAGACGATTTAGATCTGATGACAAGCCAGACATAACTATGAAATGAACAGGCGATGTGACACAAATATTGGCTAGCGGTTTAGCAATGCTAAGTACTACATATTGTGTGAAAGCACACTTTTTTGCAGGTGGAAAGCACCACCACGTGGCTGAAAGCGCGATTCAGGTGCCCATTGACCCACGGAGGCAGTTATGTGTGCCTCCAAACACGTCATTGTCAATGCCAATTTACTTAATGTGCGCCAGTGGCCTAGGTTCCAGTGCCCCGTTTCTGCAGCAAAGTTGTCAACGCCAATGTGCATTGTTCTAGCGCCGTGTATTTGCCAGAACATTGTACACAGCAACAAACGTACCGCACATCTCTGTCAGTATACCGCCAGGTAGCTCAAAGCGCGATTATTTTCATAGTACTCTTAGCTGGTGAAAAAGACGATGTGCAATGCATAGCGCGAGAGAGTGTTGGAGTTTGATTGATTGATTAAAAACATCCTTATTTGTTCAGTATTCTCAGAACATGTGGGTGGGCCGCCTAGTCCGGTAGTCCATTGGCTGCTGCTGCTGCGCTGGCCCTCCCCACCAGCGAGCGCTGACGGTCAGGATCATAGCTGAGCAGAATAGCCTCCCACTGCTCCTCCGAGGGGTTGGGAATGGGGTAATTAAGGGATTAAATTGGCATGCCCACACCATATGGTAGAGGTTAACTACCTCTCCACTGTGTGGGCACTGCGGAGAGTATAGTGTAGGCTACCACTGGTGTAATTTAGCTGGCAACCAACACATACCCAACACCAGTGTTGGAGTTTAACACGTTGCATCATCGGCGATATCCAGTGTTTTCATCATCACGTTGCATCATCGGCGATATCCACACAGTCTTCGTAACTTTTGTGATGGACTCGTCTTTTGAATCAATGAGGCGTGATAACCATTTTCGGCCAGTAAGCGCTGGCGGCCTTTGTTTAGTCCACCTTTATGCCCGACAGATGGTTTCACGTTTCATGTTTTTTCGGGACGCTACACACCAAATAGTGCGTGCATTCTTGCAAGAAAATTTAGCTCGTGCTTTGCCGAGCATCATTATGCCTTCTGATGCTTCTGATCGTTCATGATTGTGGGGATTCATGCATGAGGTGTATTTGTCTGTTCGTTTCTTACTTGTTCCTTTTCCCCCTGAGATTCTTTTTTTCGGTGTCGAGGAAACAGTTGTACAAAGACTTAATTAGTATGCTCTTTCCTCCGCCAGTGTATCGCTCTCTGTATTTTGGTTTACCAAGACATTACGTACTCAAGAGAGTACGTAAAATGCCTCGCTCGCCTTGTACGAAAACATTTTTCTTTAAGTTACACACTGAGACATTATCAGTTAAAACATGGCTAGAGAAAAAGGTTATTTTTGTGTCTACGATGAACTGCCACCTTTGTGATGCTCCTGAAATGATTGAGCTTTGTTTCATTAAATGTAAATATGCAACGCTCCTCTGGGACATCACATAACAGGCATGAAAAAAAAAAGACTTAATTCGACGACGCATTCTTCACGATTTGTCACTGCAGTACCGTTTGTTGATGAACTCTGAGATATGTTATTTTTAATTGGATTACGCAGCTAATGGAACTCACGCATAATATACTGACATTGTGAATCTGTTGTTTCTATTAAAGACCATTTCTGTAGAATGATTGTGCACCTAAAAGATTTGTATGTCCAGAACGAGTTTGAACCGGAGTGGCATTCACTTTGAGTGCTGTGTTATTCATTGCCCTTTTTCTAGTTCCTTGTTGCTTAGTTGTGTCGTGTTATGATGATTAGCTATGCGCTGCAAATTGACTCTTTTCTCGGGGTTCAGTGCTTATGTGCGTTGTTGTGCCATTGTTTTCTTAATGTTTGTAGGTAGCTCATGTATACATAACACATCGCATCATTTTAACTTTTGCCGCCGCGCTGGCTCAGTGGTTATGGTGCTCGGCTGTAGACCCGAAAGACGCGGGTTCGATCCCGGCCGCGGCGGTTGAATTTCTTTTGAGGAGAAATGCTAGAGGCCCGTGTACTGTGCGATGTCAGTGCACGTTAAAGAACCCCAGGTGGTCGAAATTTCCGGAGCCCTCCACTACGGCGTCTCTCATAGCCTTAGCCGCTTTGGGACGTTAAACCCCATAAACCAAACCAAACCATTTTAATAATCAGGTTGAAAAAAAAAAAAAGCGGCGATAGCCTAGTACGCTCGTGCAGTGGCCAGCGTAGCTGATCTTTTCATGCCGCCGCGCGTTCGAATTCGAGTCACGGCAATTGTTTTTCTATTTATTTATTTACGATTTGCCGAAGGTGGACCTCAGGGTCTAGTTCCACGCAAACCGGTGGGCTGGTTTGACCTCGAGAAGTAATGGCTTTGCACCAACTAAAAGTCAGCCCATAGGTACATACGGACTGATGGAGTACTCATGGTGGGGGCAAAGGCCTATGAAAAATTCATGTTTTGATATTTTTTACAGCCGAAGGTGTGGTCAGTGACACTTTTCGTTCTATTACAGCGTTATTTTTCTAAAGGGGGAGAAGGGGTGGCCGCTTTCCCTCTAGTATTCAGCTGTCTCACAACGGTACGAGTGTCCTTCGCAAGGCATAAAAGCGCTTGGCTTTGTAAAGCAACCACACATGTTCGATGCCCTTGCTGTACAAGGGTATTTGAAAATGTTATGAACCACAAAGTCAGATGTACGATGATAGCAGCTCTGCTTTTACGAGGCTATTCGCTGAGGCAGCTTAGGTTTCCAGAGAAAACAAACCGACACATATACTTCGCAGTCAGCCATATTGACAATATTCAATCTGAATTTATTTTGTTTTGTTCATATTGCAATGCCTTCTATTTTCTCTCTGTGTAGAGCAAGGCAGTTAACAGGATACTCGTATAGATAACCGATCTGCGCCTCTTTTTTATGATTATCTCAGTTTTCGTGCTAGGTCTCTGCAATGCTTATCATTCGAAATACTGATTGGCGTTTTCTTACAGGTGAATGAAATTTAGCGATTTGAGATCTCAGCTGATGTTTGTTGCTTTGAGAAGGGCTTACTCAAAGTTGTTTTACTGGGAAAAGAAAACTTAAGGTATGAAGAAAAATGAAGATGCCTTCGAAGCTTTCTTGCCTCAGAATTTTGCGAATGTGCTAAAGAAGGATGTAAGAGGGACTTTTGTATGGTGTCTACGGGTGGTTTTCCAGGAATTATAAGTATTCTTTCTACAACGACAGGACTTTCTAAACAAGAACAGCTTTTTGTTCTGCGAGTGTTTTCCCTCGAAGTAATATTCCTATGCAAAGCACATACATAAAATATCATCGGGTGCATGTGGACGAGCCGAAATTGAGGCAAAGGAAAAAGGCGAAAATTCCGTTCTCGCTTTTTCCTCAATAGGCCCGCATTGTTTGTGATTGTTCAATACTGCAAAGATGTCAGCTCTAAAACAAATAGTGGAGAAAGAAGAAAGACATAAAAACAACACATTCACCACTGCCTCCTTTGTTTTTTCTTGTGTCCCTTCTTGAGTTTTCGTCCTAACTTCTTCACAGCATGCGATACCAACTAGCCCGGCGGCATGCTAGCCTTGACAGTGCTAGCCTTGCCTGAGCTTACCTCATGTACTTGTAAGTATCGCACGGACTGGTTTCTTAAGGCTACAGACATGAGTGCGCGCATAATCCAGTGTAGATATAATGCTGCGTTATTTCACTGTCACTGGCGCTTCGCCGGGAGGTATTCGCAGTTCAGTTTTTGTACTTAGGTTGTGTACTGTAATCAAGGCAATATCGGTGGCTGAAAACCGTCGAAAGGGCACTCAATAGCTTTAAAAGCGTACGAACTGGAACCCATATGGTGAGGTCAGGGCAGAAAATGCAACGGCAGAGTACACTATTGCGAGTTTGAAATGGTGAAGTTGCCTACGCGTCCTAGCGTTGCAGTGGTCGGATGCATCAGTAAGGCGGTCAGTTAGGGAATGCATCCGAGCTAGCCTCAGTATAGGCACTGTTAGCCATTTGTGGCGGTGGACACGTGATCAGTTCGCGGAAGGGGGGGGCTTATATTTAAGAAGCCGAAATTCCAAATACGCACTTGTGATCTTGGATGTCAGTTCACGCGGCGCAGTGCGAGCATATCAAAGATGTTGATGACGACGATAGCCCCTCCTGTGGTAGTTTTTTTTTTTTTTTTGACATGCAGGACCTGCATCAGTTGGCTTTTGAATCCCAGCACCTTTTGTGTGGTTAAATTTTTAAGGCAGAAGCCATTAATGCCTCGTCTTTGTAAGCAGGAGTTGTCGACAGAAATGTCACGCTTTTCAATTGGTCGAAACGGTAGTGACGTTACAGTGCGCGAATTTCAACCCATGCAACCAATTAAGGGGATGGTATAGTGATGCTTCAAGTAACTCCAAGTGAAATAAAAAAATAAATAAACCAGACCAGGAAATTGGTCGAGTTGGGGAATCGAACCAGGGTCTCCGGAGTGCGAGAGGAGCACGCTAAATACTACGCCGCGCCCACACGATGGTTTGGAGTGAACAAAAGCGCATCTAGTGAATACGGTGTCTTCGTTCACTCCCATCTTCCTCCCTTCACTTACGGCGCTGTTCAGGTGTCCATCGAGATATGCGAGACATACACATTTCCTGTTCTCAAAAAACCCATTTACCGTCGAGCAAGGCGTATAGCCGAATAGGCGATGGCGTTCTGGGACTCCCTGGCAGCGTTGCAAGAAGCTGTCGCGTTCCACTATTAGAGGCGAAGCTTAACATCTTAACCACACATCAGTAACACGAGCAGCAACACCGCGCTCAAGACTTTTGCCTCACCGCACTTTAGCTCAACAAAGCGCCCCGCTGAATTTTTCACTGCCTGTGTAGTCTATTCCTCAAAGAACAGCAGTCCACTCGATTGTGGCGCAGGTTGATCCGCATGATGAAGTTCATGATGAAGTTCGTTCGGACGGGCCTGCAAGCTGCGTCGCTGCACGGAACAACGGACTCGGCAGTCGGCGGTGCTTCCCAGGCTGTCTTAGAATCCGCAGAGGCATGTATCGCTAAATGCGATGCCACTTTCGGTGTACGAGTTGCTAAGTTACAGTTTTAGATTCCTAATGGCGGAAAAATGCCTTCCCAGGTTTTAGGAATTTGAGGGATTTAACGAAATAATTCATGACTGCACTTCACTTCGTTAAATCGAGTTTTAAATGTATACGCTTCGGTTGCCGCTTGCGTCTCCAAGAGAGTTTTGTCCCGTATGGCACACGACATCTTTTAGTGCAGGGCACGTCATTTCGCATTTAGCGACCTCAAACAATCAACTCCAGGCTACTGACCACGAAGTCTGCTAGATAAACGAACAAACATTTTTCACACAGCGAAAGTTTTTATAAATTGTTTGTTATTGCATCTCAACTGTAGCAAATATGAAACCGCTCGATGAAAACTGCGAAGTTCACGCACATTTTGGCTAGATGCTATACATAAACTTGGACCTGTTGAGGCGGTTTAGTAGATACGGCGTTCGGGAGCTGAGCCAAAAGATATGAGATTCCATCTTGGCCATGGCGGTGTAATTTTGGGGATAAAAAAAGTAAAACCTCCTGTGTGCTGTGCAATGTTAGCTGACATTAGCCCCAACCATCCAATGCGGAGTTTCTTCTTGCCATGCGCAGGCAAGTTACGTTAAACCTAATAAACCCTATCACACTGTATCTTAACCCTGGTGGTCATAAGATCATGTACTGAAGTCTGTGTTTAATACAATAGATTATGTTCACCGCCCTATTGCCCAATATGGAGACTGTGTACAGAGTCACTCCCTACAAATAAAAACAAACTGAAGACATAAAACTACTCAGGAGAGAGGACACAGAAAAGATGCAGACAGGACGAGCGTAGACTAACAACTGATTTATTGGACGAGAAACGACCTTCCTTGAAGAGCAACGCATACGGAACCAAACTTAACGCCCAAAAGGAAAATTCGTTTGTTCTGGTACCATGCCACTACAAGTGAACATAGATTTCAAATTGAACATTGCAAGGTTAACTTCGATGTGTGCAGCGCACCGGATGCGACGTGCACACATTTGCACCACAACTACCACCTTATCTATAGTTCGATGCCTGGTTAGCGTCACCGGCGCATGTGGCGTAACGGATGCACCTATGTCGAAGGTATAACTACAGTGCCAAAGACCTTTTGTTTACGTGTTTCAAGAGTGAGGGCGTTGAGCTCCGCCTTATTAATGACCCGCACGATTTAGGAATAAAAAGAGAACGAGGGCAGTGCTGGATGCTAAGACGAGCCTAAGTTGTGGAGAGCTTCATACGCAAAGAATTTGAGCCATGATTTCTGGGGTGCTCTTTTTTGCCGTCGCCGCGTGTTCGCTGGTGGCAGGCTCCGTGCAGACGCCGGAGCTAACCGCCTGTTCAAGTGAGTACCATGCGGACCCAATCCTTTCAGAATAAATTTAGTTTTTATTGTAGAGCTAGTCATCCAATGTGTGCGTCAACGAGCATATATATCACAAAAATTGACAGCCCATAACTCTTGAATTAATGCAGGCCTTCTGAGGTAAGGCATATTTGATTTAAATCTAGTACAGCACACTGCATGGCTCAAACGCAGGACAAGAGAGATGGGTGATGAAAGAACAAAAATACAGCATTGTGTCTGCGTGGCTATCTTCGGGCAACCTTGTATTTGTTACTATGGTTCTACACTGAAAGCTGACACTTAGGTTTCACTCAGAAACCACACTAATATCACTGAACAGCACTGAAGAATGAACAGTGAGACTTGTTTCTCTTTCCTTTGAAACAAAGCGATATATTTCTTATAGCAGTGACCTGTGACAGTTTACAGCAGGCGTATTAAATTCAACGCGCGAAACTCCTTGTTTTGATATTGTGCTGATCTTTCACTCTACAACGCAGGTACTAAAGAAATAGACATAAGCGACGTCACCATTTCGGAGGCCAAAATTGGAGCAAACTTGACGCTGGACTTCACACTGAAGGTTTCACAGCAACTTGACTCGGATCCAAAACTTGAACTCACATTCACCAGAAAGGATGGAACGAAGGTTCCTTGCTACGGCGTAATCGGCTCATGGTACGGATGTCTTCAGCGTGCTGTTATGAAGAATTTCTCAGTTCCCGGTTACCATGTAGTGATTATCATTACCCGGGGAAAATGCCTTTCAACTTTAAAGGCTCCGCACAGCGTCAGCAGTGCGCACCGCAGGCAGTATACCCGCACAATGCGTCAACCAACTTATAGTGCGCAGTCTTCAAATACCTGTCTCGGCGCTTTCTTATTTTTTTTCCAGGTGTAAATGACCACAGGTTTTGTGTTCTTCGCAGTAAAGGCGGTGATTCTAGGGAGAGAAGGGAACAAAAAAATTGCTGAGGCTCAGCTTAGCTAAGCCTGGGGAATGCGAAGAATATTAGTGGCTAGGCTTGGTAATACATGGCTTTCCTTGGTTGAATACTTGGTCATTTTAATACAACCACTAGAAGCCTTCGTCGTGGGGGAAGACAACGGCATGGCTACAGCGGAACGCCGACTAACCCCGAGACGCGCGTTGGGTGAGCGCCTGGATTGCCACGGAAGCCGCGTCTGCCTGTCCGGTGGAGCGAGCGTTTCACCTACACCGAGAGTGAACGCGCGTTCGAAATGCGCGGGAATGCGCGGGTGTGACGGCTAGGGGTCCCACGGCGACGGCGCCAGGTGGAGGCCGGCTCTCTCATCCGATGTCACGTGGTGTGACGTCACGGTGTCACGTGGTGTGACGTCACGGTGTCACGTGGGGGTCCCACGGCGACGGCGTGAGTGGTAGCTCTAGCAATATGCTTCGCATAAAAATTGCAGGGGACACTTAGGATCCGTCTTAAAGGTATGAGGCAATAGCGTACTGGTTTTATTCTCGTATATACAGAAGCTCATTCTCTACGTTGCAGTCATAGATCCGTGGGGGTTCCTCATACCCCTTCCGGTGCAGCGGTGCAGCGGTTAAGCGAGGCGCCACTGCCCTGCGATGGCAGGTGCTTCCAGTGGTCGGCCTTGTGCGACCCAGTTCGCTCTTTTATTCACGAGTCACCAATGATTACCTGCCACCTGTCACGGGTGGACAGTTTGCTTACTATCGAGTAGGAAGGTTGTGACGACGCCACAGAGTCTCGTGAGATAGGTGTCCCACCTGCCTGCTTGGTTGCTCTTTGGGGACCACTTGCCAGAGCCATGCTCGGCATTTTTCGCTCGCAACACCGACGCCGGGAGGGGACAGAGTGGAAGACCGGAAGGGGACATAGTGGGTGAGGAAAGAAATGCGGGATGTCCTCCTAGTCGTAATCAAGAGGAAGAAATGGGTTCGGGAAGGGCATGTAACGCGAAGTCGAGATAACCGCTGGTCCTTAAGGGTATCAGAGTGGATTCCCAGTGAAAGCAAGCATAGAAGAGGGAAGGTTAGATGGGCGGATGATACTAAGAAGTTTGCGCGGATAAGGTGGCCGCAGCTGGCAAAGGACAGGGTTAGTTGGAGAGACATGGGAGAGGCCTTTGCCCTGCAGTGGGTGTAGTCAGGCTGATGATGATGATGATGATGAGACTGCGTCTACAGCCTGACGCTGAGACCTGCTGCTGAAAATCGTTGGTGTATAAGGTTTATGCATATGGTAAACTTGGTTTTACTGCTGCAGACTTCAGGCCTAGGCAGCTGTCATGCTTCAGAAGAGAGAAATAAAGAGAGGGGAAAGGCAGGGATGTTAACCAGAAAGGTTTCCGGTTGGCTACCCTGCACTGGGGAAGGGAATGAGTGGATAAAAAGGGAAGAGAAGAGAGAAGGAACGAGAGACAAAGTCACAATCGAGCAAGCAAGGCAGTCTCTCGGAAAGACAAAACATTGTCTTATGAGCCTTGATGGTAGTCGGCTGTTGTGGCCACGGGCAGAGGATCTTGGGCTCTGTAAAGGGCGGGGATAATCGTAAAATGTTGGGCAGATTCGGTTCACAGATCCCTAGAATGGGAAGCGGTTTTGTCTGAAATCTGGGACTGGAGCCCGCGGGCATTCCACTGAGAAATAAAAGCTTGTTTGACTTTCTTCGGAAAAGATAGTTCCGGGGGAGCCATGGTGTCTTCTATTGTAGAGCTGCAAGAACTGGCTGTAGCGCGTCCAGTACTTGCAATGCGTTGTGTGCTACTGGCGTGCGTAAGCTGGACAGCAGATCACGCATGACATTCATCAGTGACGTGAGTATTGGAATCACTTGCATATCTTGGCCAAGGTCGGAATCATGCCTTTTGTCCAGATCAGTCGTAGGTGGCGCAGACATACGGTGCGGCAACGTACTTGACGCGGTGCGCGCTCTAGGCTTTGGTAGTGGTGGCCACGTGGTATCAGAGACAGCAGGTCGTGAGTCACCGGTCGCCGGGCTTTCCTGATTTGTTGTCGGTGGAGGCGGACAAACTGCAGTGCCGCTTGGGGTCTTCTCTTCGAAGGTATTTTTTTCCTTCAATAACCTTCGGCGGCGGCGCGAACGACGTCGTCGCACCTTAGCAGCGGCTTCTCGGTGGGTGGAATGGTCACGCACCATTTGCTTCAGTACCGCCCTCTCGGTCTTTAGGCGAGGGCAGTCGTTCGAAGAAGAGTCATGAGGGCCACGACAGTTGACGCACTTCAAGGCAGTCGCGCGGCAACTGTCGCCGCTGTGGGGCTCAGAGCATCTTGGGCACACGATGGAGTTGTGACAGACGCCGCTCACATGGCCAATCCTCATACATTTCCTACACTGTAGTGGCTTAGGTATGAATGGACGAACTGGGTGACGAAAGTGCCCCACCTTCACGTATGATGGAATGCAGTCACCCTTGAACGTAAGCTTGACGCATGTAGACCTTCCAAGGCGCTGAACTTGCATTATGGAAATGCTGTTGGTTGCCGGCTTGATTAAGATGGGCAAGTCGGCGTCAGGGATGGCGATGTCGACGTTGTAAATTACGCCAGCCGTGGTACCGCTGTCTTTTAGAATAAGAGGACGTACACTGAAATTGCCAAGTTTGGTGATGGCAGCCAAAATGTCTAGCTCGCTTCGCTTCATGACATCGATGGCAATGATGTTCTTGTGGGGGTTTATTCTAACGTCTTTAATCCCTCCTGGTACAAGACTCTCAAGAAACACAGAGATGGCTTGCCTGTTTAGTAGATTCAAGTTGTCCGTAGACTCCAATGGCACGAACAAGGCTGTATGTACCTCGGCACTTCGCGCCCTGATGATCGTATCCTTACTTGAGGACGTCGTTGACGTCGACTCATTTTGTCTGCGCAGTCTGCGCTTGGCCTTCTTACTAACGACGGGTATGAACCCATCGTCGGTCGAGGAGCCATCACTTCGAGGAGCCGAGCAGTCATCACCATACACAACGGTGTCCTGGCTGCTTGAGTCACTCGGGGCGTACAGGCGCTTCCTCTGGGCGGCCGTTGCCGACCCACCGGGATCCACAGAAGCCACAGCGGCCTCCACTTCCATCGCCGTGACACAAAGGGAGCGGCGCCTCCCTAATTATGACACAAAATATAAAAAATCTGCAGAGACATGAAGCCGGCGTTATGACACCGAACAACTTCTTTCTCTTCCCCCATGCTTCAGAGGGTATCAAAAAGAGTAAGAGGATCGTGCGGAACAGAAAACTTTCAAGAAACTGAGTAAAGCATTGTATCTGCACCACTTGGCTTCACATATGTGAAGTTACCGAGTGAACATTTTAACACAACACGGTTAAGGATAATGGTCAGCGGCAAACCCGTCGTGGTTGTCGTAAGCGGCGACGTGAGCGAAAACTTCCGGAGAAGCAACTATGTGGGCCACCTCGGTCATGTGACGTTGTGACGTAGTCGTAACCTGACCAACGGATTGTGAGCGAACTGCCCACCGTGGCAGGTAGCTGCTAATTATTTCTCGGTCGCGTGAGGTTTCTCGAGAAGAGCAACCTGAGTCACACAAGCCCCACCAGGGGCAGCACTTGCCACAATAGCGCGTGCCACAAGCACCTGCCGGGGCAACGGCGCATCGCTTAACGGCTGCTGATTGCACCTAGAATGATATGAGGACTCACGGCCATCCATGAATATAAAATAGGTAACCACTGATTCCGCGTATATGGGTATCAACCAAGTAACGTCATACCCCAAATGCGGATCTTAAGTGTCCCTTTCATGTTTTGTTATTCGTGCAAATAACCCATGAAACATTTTTTTTTTAAACCTCAGCTACCGGTATGTTATGTTTCTTTAGCACCTACAAGCTGTGTGAAGGACATCCCATTTACGAAAAGGTCTTGGTTCAGCTCTGGGACAACAAGTGCCCCATACCAGAAATCACGGCGCCTGTTACGATCCACTTGCCGGTGCCCCCAATTGTAGAGTTTGGGATTGGAGTAAGTGACTCGACATTTTTTCTTTTTTTTATTATAACTGAGTGTGGTACCTGTGCATAAATGGCAATCTTTCGAGATAGGCCTCAAAGCAGAGGCTATTTGATATCTGGTGCAGCCGCTCTTCGACATGCATTTAAAAATATCATGCAGTGATTGCTTTAAAGTTCCCGCCCTGCAACGGTGAGCGAGAATTGTTTTGTCTTATCGAATGAGATCAATTATGCTGTTAACACTTTCACTTCCCCAATGCCGGGCCCGCCGGCGTTTATCTTCTACAGGTAAGGTCTCCCTCGTAAGCACATTTTGTCCCGTCCGTTTTCTCACGGGCAGAGCACGGAGACCAGGGACGAATACTGTGAGGTTGTATTTCATGCGAGGAATGCGCTTCGCATAAACATTTCAAAGGCCAGAGCCAACAGGGATGACCTCCCTGGGTCAGGCTTCTTCTGTCCGCATATTTTCGCCCCCGCGTTCGCTGTTATGCCCACCACTCAGTATGTGGAAGACTACTGTGAGTATTTATTGCATGCATAAAATTATAGGCTTAACGCTCTAATTTCGCTAGCGTCCCGTCTGCTGCGATCCGACCTCTCTAGGCCTGGTCTCCTGTGTCCGCACATTTTGTCCATTCGTTAGCTCATGGGGATTACATGGTGACTGTGGATGACGATTCTCGTGTTTTAGTGCATACGAAGAATTATACAGTCTCAAATAACTTCCCCAAGATCCGGTCTACCGGGGCTGATCTCCCTATTTGTAATCTCCTCATCTCTATTTTTTTTGTAATATCCTCATCCTCATGTTTAAAACCAGGAGCCAGTAGACGGGTACTGTAGGGTTTTAATGCATGCGGAATATTGTATTAACAATCATTTCTCCTGTTCCTTGTCTGTCAAGTCGACCTCTGTAGTTGTGCTATCCTGTGTCCGCACATTGTCGTCCATCTATTCACTCAGAGAAGTGTTAGCCGGTTCAAATTCTTGCTACGAATTAAACGTTTAAAAACTTTACTTGCTGTCGGTGGCCGACATCTCTAGTTCAGGTTCCCCGGGTGCGTTCAATTCTGTCTGTCCCTTTACTGATATGCACAAACTGGGGTCTGTAGATGAGTGCTCGCGAATTTCAAGGCACGCGAAAAACTGCGCTCTTACGACTTACGTACTTTTCCAGGTACCGATCTGCAGGTCGAATCTCTCTCTTTCATGTCTCCGGTGTCCGGTCATTTTGTTGCGATAGTGTTCAGCGCCGCGTGTCACAGTAAAGTGGCGTCTCCGTCGGCACCGCTGGCCGCGAGAGAAAACTAAACATAAAAAGCCTAAGCTAGGTTGTAGGTGGGTCACCCGGCTCACGTGACCGTGTGATTGCTGAAGTAAAGCTTCCTTCCCAAGCGGAGAGCTTCTACCCTCAATCCTGCAATCCACCCCTCCCCTGCAAGCCTTCAGCCTCTAGAAGCACCACCCACTACCTACCAACCCAAATATACCCTACAGTGGCGCCTCCGGCCCCCAACTACCTTACCCCGGCTCGACGCGGCGGCAAAATCGAGTTGAAAGACGCGGTGGGAAAGCCAGCTTCCCTCCAGAAGCACCCCCCCCCCCCCTCCCTCCCTGACATAAGGGGCTGGCCATTCATACAAAGCCGTCCTCAACCCATCTTCACGCACTTTTACCCTGCAGTAAAATTGTGTGAAGCCTCGGCTTAGAGTAAAACACTCACTGCTACAGAAAGAAGAAATTAATCATCCAGGGTATATTCAACGGATTTCGCTGAACTGTCCCAGATAATATTTGATTTTCCCTGGAATTTTTGGCTTCTTTTCAGCCTGGTGACTATGTGTTGCAATGATGCTTATATGTAAATCCCAATGATCTGACACATTGGTTTTTCCCACGATGATGTTCTTTTTTCACATAGCATGCTTACATTCTTTTCGTGCTTAACAAATGTAATGAGGCGTCGATTATTTTTTGCTTTGATTGTTAATTATGCTGCCGAACGTTTCGCAGAAATGTTGCTCGCTGACGCCTAGCTGTTTGGTTCTCTGGCAATCTCGAGCAGTCTGCGACTGCTTTTTGCGACAGCGCCCCGAGCGTAGAGGATAAAAAGTAGACTATGATGAATGCATGATTCACCACAGTGTTGGCCCGTTTGGTTTGACGGATCCTCCGGCTATTCCTGAGGTTTGAGGATCATTCGCCGGCGGCCTCTGGCACCCACGAGTTTTTAAATGGTTGCATGTTTCCACATCCCTTGAGATCGGGCTTCCTGAAGTGACACGTTCCGCAATTAACAAAGTAAACTCACAGTACACTGTACTTATGGGCGACTTCGATGCTAAGGGAAGCAAGAAGCAGGCTGGAGACCAGGCGTTAGGTGACTATGACATAGGTTTTAGGAATAGCAAGGAAGAGTTACTAGTAGAGTTAGCAGATAGAAATAATTTACGGATCATGAATACCTTCCTCCGCAAACGAGAAAACAGGAAGTGGACGTGAAAGAGCCCCAATGATGTGACCAAAAATGAAATAGACATAGGCTCTCACCCTGGCATGGTAGAGGATGTGGAGTTCCTCGGAAATGCCCGTTGTAGCGACCACTGAATGGTAGGGTCTCGCATTAGCTTTAATTTGAAGAGGGAATGGAGGAAATTAGTGAAGCGGAAGCCCATTAACGAGTTAGCGGTAAGAGGGAAACTAGAAGAATTGAAGATTTCGCTGCAGATTAGATATTACGCTCTAACTGAGGAAGACGACTGTGATGTTGAAACAATGAATGATAGTTTCGCTGCAATCGTTACGGAGTGCGCCGTAGAAGTAGGTGGTAGTATGGTTCAACAGGGTACCGACAAGCTATCTCAGGAGACGAAAGATTTGGTCAAGAAACACCAAAGCATGATGGCATCTAACTCTACAGACAGAAGAGAATTAGCAGAGATAACAAGGTTAATAAACAAGTGCAAGGTAGCCGTCATAAAGAAGTTTATTATAGAGAAAACCGAGCATGCTCTAAAGCACAGAGGCCGCCTAAAAGCGATGAAGAGGAAATTAGGCATAGGTAAAAACCAGATGTATGCGTTAAGGGACCAAGAGGGCAATCTCACTAGCAATATGAATGAGATAGTTGAAATAACCGGAGAGTTGTACACAAATGTATACAATGGCCAATGCAGTGAGAGAGTTAATGAGAGAGAGAGTAGAGAACAAGAATGGGACATCCCGCTAGTGAGAAAGTAATGTTTAACAGTCTAGCAAGGCAAGAGCAGTTCGCAAATAGTAGCGAGGTGCTGGAAATAGTAAGGGAATACGTCTACTTAGGGCAGGCAGTGACCGCTGATCCGGACTTGGGCAGAGCATGTAATGCGAAGTCAAGATAACCGCTGGTCTTAAAGGGTGACGGAATGGATTCCAAGAGAGGCAAGCGTAGCAGGGGGCGGGAGAAATTTAGATGGGCGGATGAGATTAAGAAAGTTGCGGGGATACGGCGGCCGCAACTGGCGAAGGACAGGGTTAATTGGAGAGACATGGGAGAGGCTTTTGCCCTGCAGTGTGCGCAGTGAGGATGATGATTATGATGATGATGGTATTTCGCCCAATTTGTGATGACTAAAGCAATTGATCTACGGCTGCTCTTTGGCGTAACTGCCTTTGCGGCATCACTATATTATAATTATCGCACGGTTGATTAACGTAAACTGACTTCTGCCGGAGCAGACAGCAATGGATATCACAAGTGGAGGAAATAGGCCATCATTCCTAATATTCTGTAAAACGTAGTGAATGTGCCATATATTTCGTTAAGGTGGCCATGGAGGGCGTGCCGTAACTGTGCTGACCATATTTCAGGAAGTACCGACAACAGTGACCGTCGAAGTCAAGGCGACCAATGCCGGAGAAGCAGTTGGGTGCGAGTCCTTCTCGGTGAACATAGAACAGGCAGATTCATGACCGCACAAATGGGCATGAAGAAGAATGCTTAAAAGTGGTTTACATTCTGGCGTTTGTAAGTTGTGAGGTCTCTTTCAATAAAGGTGTGCTTTTCTTAGCCCCGTAATTGCACATTGTGTTTCCGGCGCAAGGCTGATTCGTGACATTTCGCATGCATGAACCATTGGTGCATTTCACGAGATGCGTCATGAAATGCAGTAGAGGGAACAGAACGCAGTCCGCTCTATTATTGTGGGCCGCAGTAACCTTCCAAGTCTTGAGAGCATGAGCGCCATTAGGACTCCATTCTAACTGAGCCGCTCCCATTTCCTGTCTTCACCGCACCTCTTCTCCGGCTCCGATGTTTTGGGTAGGGATCCTGATAGAACGCAACCTATCATGGAGCCGGCATTGCACCCTACAGAAAAAAAGTTAATATCTATCGCTCCTTACTCCGATTTCTAGGTGGAAAATCATGGGGCTCATCAGTGCAGTCAATGCTGGAGTTGTACAGAGCACTATTTCTGGGATTCCTGCGGTACACTACACCTGCACTTCCAAACACGTGCAAGACTAATTTGCGTGCCCTCCAGACAGCGCAAGGTCAGGCCCATTGCATATGCCTGGGTCTTGCATTGCAATCGCCAAAGACCACCCGAGTTGGACGTATATTGCCCTTGACTCCTTGCGAATGCATATACGTCACATTTCAAGCATTCTGCAGCCTCACCTTGCACCTGAGCCTCTGCAGAGACCAAATTCTGTCTTTGCAAAAGTAATAGCAATGCAACAGTCGCCCATTCCAAAACAGTTCACCCCGGCTGCACGACCTCCCTATAGTGTCTGCGCCTCCCATGTGTGCGGCTTGCTATACCGGGTATAGCGAAGAAATCAAATTTATCAACGCAAGCCCTTAACCAACTAACACTGTCCATGCTACAGTTTGAATATTGGGACCATACCCTCGTCTATACGAACGGCTCCGTAACCTCTGCTGGTATTGCTTGCGTCGTGGTCATTCCTGCCAGAAAGACCGAAATTCACCGACAAATTTCGCATCAGACTACCTCTACTGGAGCAGAATTGACCGCACTTGATGCCGCTGTAAAGTATATCCCTCAACAATCACCTAAAAAATGGGCTGTTTTGTGTGATTCTAAAGCTGCCCTACAATGTCTTCAATTTGCCTTGAGCCATAGCGACCATGAGCAACTTGTAGCGGAGGCACTACATCTGCACCAGCAGGCAATAGAACAGGGTCACGAAGTCATCTTCTAGTGGGCACCAGACCATAGTGGCATTGTTGGCAGCACCTTTCCTGACGATGCCACTCGATCTGGTCACGATACAACCAACATTGTCCGTATATGAAACAGAATTCGCGCCAGTTGCGATTTTCCCCATCGGCGGTTGAGCCCGGCGGCGGGGACTCCGTCCTAAGCATCCCCACGCGCGACCCCCCCCCCCCCCCCCCCCCTCACGCACACACTTCTGTCTGGTCTCCGACGATGAGAAAGCAGTTGTCTGGCCAGTGACCTCCTGTACGCGGAATTCCGGCTCGAGCGTCTGCGGGGCCAGCCGGGGCTCGGCGCGGGACGTTTCGGCGCGATAGTTTACGTTTCGTAGCCGCCTCTGATTCGTCGGTCCCGGGCCCCGGGCTGTCTGGAGACGGTGAGGGAGAGAGGGGGCACACTACGGGGGGACTGTGGAATGTGGCGGAGAGCAGTCGAGGTGGAGATCTTGGATGTGGCGGTGTGCTAGCTAACCGCGCGTGTGTGTGAAGTGTCAGCCGAGAGGTGGTCGGCTCGTCGCGAAGTGTCTGGGCAACGAGTAACGACTCCGGGGACCCGACATCGACAGCCCGACGCCTATCTCGGACCGGACCTCAAACACCCGAACAGCTAAGCCCCCGCCACTCCCACATTTACGAACTATACCCTAAATTCGTTCCTTTAAAAGTGCCTTGTATTTGTATTTCCTCTCGCCTGTCATATTTGATACTGTGTGTCAAAGCTAAAGTTTGTTCCGTCTGTCCTGTGTCCATGCTGTGCTATTGTTGATGAGTTGGTGAAAGTGTTGTTCTCTTTGTTAATTAAATTCTATCCACTCTCATTCCCGACTCCTGTGTCGTGCCTCCGGTCATCGGCTGGTCAGGCGTGGACCTATCGCCGGTTAGCCACTCGGTCCTGCTTAAGATCTGGCACCTGGGTGGAGGTGTTTGTCTCTCCTCCCCTAGAATTGGTAACAGAGAGTGTGGAGCCCATTGGTGGCGTGCTCCCACTTCGTGACAGTATACCACTAACAAGAGCTGACGCAACAAGGCACCTTCAGCTGCTCCCCCTAAACATCGCCATCGGAACATCGGGGGAGCGGCCTCCCCCGCTGTGATACAACGCTGTTGTGCCGCCTGTGGCTGGGAGTGGCGTTCACAAACGCCTATTCCAATCTCATCGCAATGGGAGACTCTGCAGCGTATGAGCAGTGCAGTTGCGATGAAACGATCGGGCACCTACGCTGTTCCTGCCCTCGTTTTGAGCGAGAGCGCACCTTCCTGGCTTGGACTTTCGTCCTCTAAAAGAATCCAAATATCTAGGGCTGTCGACAAAGCCATCCTCAGAAAGGAAAGCGGGAAAAGTGCTCCTGAGGTTCTTGAAGGACTTGGGGTTGTGTTCCCGTCTATAAACTTCAAGGTTTAAGAGTGCGCCCCCTTGCCATAGTTGTCGATAGGCACTTGAAAAACGTTTCGTTGCCACCCTTTTTCCTTGTTTTCTGCTTTGTTCTCCTCCCCACGAGTAGGGTAGCCTGCTCACCGTCACCTGGTTAACCTTTCCGTAACTCACTGCCTTGTCCTCAAATTAAGTTGCTGCCTTTTTCGTTAGTCTCCATGGTTCTGCCCCGTAGAGGAGTAGAAGATGAGACCAATGATACTACAACACTGACTACCAGGAATACCAACAAAATTTATGAAGAGAGATTAAAATTAGAAAAACGCTTACAGAAACGCTTCCGTAAGCATTTCCCTGAAGCTGAACAAAGCGTGCAGGAACCTGTACAGGAAACCGTACAGGACAAAAAGCATCGACCTTATCAAAGCTCCAGAGAGTAGCAGGGGAAGAGGAAACGTAAGTACCAAGGACCAACTTCACTTTGTGTAAAGGAGGACCTTACTGACCACGTGTATAGCCGCCCGAAACCAGACTGGCGCACCCGACTGGACAGTATGAAGCGTTGGCGATGAGCATTCATAGACGAGAAGGATGAAGCCGCGTACAGTGCTCACCCTCTTAAGAATAATCGGTAAAACACCTTCAGCAAGAGGAGAATCAAAGCCGGGGGTTTACTGAACTCGAAGCTTAAGATTTCCGACCTAAGGGCGTATTCTGATACAAAAGGAAGGAATTTCAAATGAGCCAAAGTCTGCTGCAGTAAACGCAAAGCAGAGAGCGGTCTCATAACGCCGGTTAGGCGCGCAAACATTTTCAAAATTTTTGAACGGCATGGTGTCCATCGCACTAAAAATGCTTTAGATCTGTCCTTGCTTGCCTTTGTATTAGCTCCCAGCAGATCAGTAACAAATGCCAAAGTTTGTTTCCTGTCAGAATAAGCATAATTAAAACGTTTTTTCAGAAATGTTTTAGTTATTTATCCATTCAAGATACCTCCATTGCACTCATTAAGGACATTATATAGGGGGTGGAGGTTTAGTGCAGTTTGCAGCGAAGCAGCAAGAACATAAAAAGGTAGAATTGACCGGCCAGTGAAAACGTGGTCGTAAGATTTGAATACGTAGGAACGGTAATACAAACAAACGGGCGACATAAACATTAAAGAAAATTATAATTCGAATACTACGTAGGTGACATAATATTAGGGCATGACAACGAGTAAGAAAGGAATGGAAACAAAGAGAGGAAGAAACGATCGGAACAGTACAAAGCTTAAAAAAAAAACCCAGAAAATTAAGCTTTTTAAATGCCGAGGCCACTGCGTATTAGGTCATGAAATTCACAAGCGTTAGGTGGGATGCAAGAAGTTTGCGGGGACACGGTGGCCGCAGCATACAAAAGACAGAGGTAATTGGAGAGACGTTGGAGAGCCCAGTGCTTCGCAGTGGGTGTAATTAAGCTGATGATGATGACAGGTTCGATGGCTATGGTGCGGGTAGATTATTGCAATGCATTATAGTGCGTGGTATGAAAGGCTTTGCAAATGCCGATGAACGCGATGTGATGCGTTTAACTTTGAGTGGATGATCGAGACGCAAAAAAAGGCTGCCGATGAGTGAAAAAATTCGGTGTGAAGCGAAGGATGATCATAAAGTTTACAAAAATCGCGTGGATAAACAATATTACCGCGATTTGCCACTCTCTCTACGCGAGTGAAGAAGGTGCCTTGAGATTTTCGTTCGAAAACCTTTCTGCTCTGGTTCTAGCTAAGCTCAGGAGCGTCTCTAACTGACGAGACCCTTGGAAAATTTTAGCCACCAATGTTTATTATATATGAAAAAATGGCAGTGGTTTAGCTTAGTTAGGCCAGGATATACGTAGCGAGAGTGCAGTTAAACTTGATTACACCTTGTCGTTTAGCTTGGTTTCTCTCCGGCTATATCCAATGTTTAGCTTTGGTTCTTATCCCCCCAGGGTCGGCTAACTCCGGATGCATTGAACACGGGACATTTCTTATGCAACATTTTTTTTCCGATTCCTTGTCTTGTAGTTGAAGCCTGGCTTCTTTCAGTTTCTCCAACTCGCTATCCATATCTACCGACGGCTCCACCGAGCCGCCTTTTATATATATACAGCTGCACCAACCCCTCTCCTCCTACGGCGCATGCGCACAGCTGTTACTACTTGGCTTCGCTGGCACGCTGCGGCACCGGCTCTTCCTGTGACGTCACGCCAGATGGCGCGGCGAGCGTCGGCCGCCAGCTCCGGCGGTTTCTAGGCAACGGTTCAAGGTCACGGTGCGGCCACGGCGAAACGGCGAGACTTGCGCGTAATGTCGCCTTGGCTACAAAACTCAAATATGAATTACAGCACGGTATGCTTCCATTGGCTTAACGCCCATATAAGAGTTGCGGGTAACACGGCAGAGGATTTTCTTGAGCAAGAAGCCTCGTCCCGCTTTTGACCAGGGAGGGTTCCAAAGGACAACAATTTCGTGAGTACAATGTGAACCACCTCTGCGGTTCCACCGCCTCTTGCGAGGCAGATTGTCACTAATAGAAAAGCCATCTTCTAGCGCCGTATGCAATAAATGTGCTCTGTTGCGTCATTTCTCCTCCATTATTGTGCTTCTTAAGGCACCCGCCATATTTTTTATTGTGCGTGAGACGTTTATACCGGACATGAAATTATGTAATATGCCAGCAGACAGCGTTGCTCCCCGGGTGTTCATTGAAGGCCCCGGAATTAACTATCGCGTCTCAGCAGGGCTTTATAGGAATTCATAGAGAACGTCACCTTTATGTAGCCCCGGTAGAAGCTATATTTTTGAAGATCAGGCACCACAAGGGGCAAACCTGCTCACATTTTGAATGCAAGGCTATTTCCACCGAGGTGTTAACACTCCTAGTATCCATCATTCTCCACTAGCTTCACTGCGAGAGTAGATTACAGAGGGGCACTCGGCTTTGCCATCCTTCGTCACTCTATTCTGGCCTGTCAGCGAGCGCAAGCACAGCAGCTAAGGGTAGAAAAACGGCAAATTTATACCTTCTGAGCAGCGCACAAACTGTAAATTTAACCCTTTCCCCCTCTTCCAAGGCTTCGCTGCCATCCCTTGGTTTAAAATACGACGCGTTTTGCCCCTTACGGTTAGATGAGGCCTTCTAAAATCTGAGCGTCAGCTTTGCCGCAAATGAGTAACTGCTTCACAACAGCAGTTCGACAATTTATTGCAGTCAGTCACCGGATGTGTAATCCACCTCTATTTTTTCGTAGGCTAAACCCCTGCGATCTAAAGCGAGAATCGTTCTTGCAGCGGGGGCTGTCATCATTGCACCCAGTTGCAGTTTGATCCGCCATGTCCCTCACTCCTCGAAAAATTCTCGTCTATCCATTCATCGACAACAGATTTTAGCGATTGATTCCTACTGAACCATTCACTCATGCACACTAACCCACGTTATTTACCTGGTACTTCCTCCTAATCTACCTTAATCTTGCCCTTAATCCACCTTAATTCATTGGTGGACTATGACGCAGGCTCTAAAAATAGCAGAGGGAGTGTTCAGTACAGTTCGCAGAGCAAACTAGTTCAGGGATCATGAATGCATTCTTCTACAAACGAGAAAACCGGAAATGGACGTAGAAGAACCTCAGTTGTGAGACTAAAATATACTTCATACTATTCTCTCACCCTGGCATTTTGCAGGATGCGGAGGTACTCGGAAAGACGCGTTGTAGAGACGACAGATTTGAAAAGTCTCGAATTAGCATAGACTTGTAACGGGATCGGGAAAAAGATAATGAAGCGGCAGCCCATTAACGAGTTAGCGGTTGGAGAGAAAGTAGAGGAATGCAGGACATCGTTGCAGAACAGATATTCGGCCTTAACTAGGGACGACGTCATTAATGTTCAACTACTGAACGATAATCTCAAAGCTATCATTACAGGATGCGCAGTAGGAGAGTGTAGATTGGTTCGACAGGATACCGACAAGCGATCTGAGGAGGCGAAAGATCCCATTAAGAGACACCAAAACATCAAGGCGTCTAACCCCAATGACAGTATAGAACTGAAGGAGCTATTAAAATTAATCAGTAACCCCAAGGTAGCCGACATAAAGAAGTTTAATATGCAGAAAATTGAACATGCTCTAAAGTATGCACAGAGCATAAACGCTGTGAACAGGCAACTTAGCGTGGGCAAAAACCAGATGTATATGTGGCGAGGTGAAGAGGGCAATGTCATTAGCGAAATAGATAAGATCGGTAAAGAAGCCGAAGAGTTCTACACAAATCTATACAGTAGCCAATGTAATTATAAAGATAATGAGATAGGCAGGAGAGCAAACCAATGGGACATCTCGCCAGCAGCGGAAGAAGAAACCCTTCGGAGCAATGCAAAGGGGAAAGTAGCTGGTGAGGATCAGGTAACAGCTGATCTCTCAAAGGACTGAGAGGAGATTCTGCTAAAAAAACTAGCGACCCTGTACACACTATGCCTTATGACATCGAGCATACCAGAAGCTTGGAGAATCGCTAACACAGTTTTAGTCCATAGGACTGAAAATATCAAGGATTTCCGAAATTACACACCAATCAGATTACTGACTGATGCCTATAAGGCATTTACTAAGGTAATCGCTGGTAGAGTCAGGAAAACCTTGAACTTCAACCAACCAAATAATCAGGCAGACTTTCGCTAAAGGTACTGGACAATAGACCATATTCACACTCTCAATCAGGTGATAGAGGAATACGCAGAGTAGAACCAACCCCTACATATTGCCTCCAATCTTTGTACCGGACCGCCGCGGGGGATCAGTGGTTGTGGTGCTCGGCTACTCACCCGAAAGACGCGGGTTCGATCTCGGCTGCGGTGGTCGAATTTCGATGGAGGCGAAGATTTAGAGGCCCGTGTACTGTGCGATGTCAGTGCACGTTAAAGAGCCACGGGTGGTCGAAATTTCCGGAGCCCTTCAGTACGACGCCTTTCATAGCCTGAGTTACGTTGCGACGTTAAAAACCATAAACCGACCAACCGAATTTTTGTACCGTTCGTTAGATCATTCTTCAATGCCGCCACGTAGATCAGTCGCTTTGTTTGTAATGCAAGACACGACCAGATTTATCTTGATTGATCACATCCTGGTGGAGACAATAATACGTTGTTCCAGACTGTTGCGGTAAAGTTGCACGCCGTATCATGAAAGTTCATGATCAGCTGTAAATTGTGCAGGGCCGAGAGCGGCGGGCGTTCTGTTCGACGACCACTGTGCGCGCTTGTTGCTTTCGCCGCCGCCGAATCCTTCAGTTTATTGTGGGCCCAGGTCAGCCCTATAAGCAGTTTATTTCGGAATCCGTCTTTCGCTGTATTCGCCACTGCATAGAATACCATCCCCACTACGGGACAATATAGCGTTTATAGGTTGCGAGAGATCTTTTGACTCAGTCGAAATTTCAGCATTCATGAATTAATTGCGGAATCAAGGTGTAAAAGAGCCCTACGTAAAAATACAGGAAGATATCTATGGCGGGTCCACAGCTACCTTCGTCCTAATGAAGTCTTGAATATAATTCCAAGAAGACAAGTTATCTTGCAGAGAGAGGCGAACTGGCCGATGCTATTACCCGGCTTTTATAGCAGGTATTCAGAGGTCTGGATTGGGAACAGTTGAGGTAAGAGCAAATGGAGTGTGCATTAGTAATGTGCGATTCGCTGACACTGCCTTGATAAGGCACTCAGGAGAGGAACTCCAAAACATGATCACTGAGTTAAGTAGGCAGAGGAGATTGGTGGGCTAAAAATTTGCGGGCATTAAGGGGTGGAGGGACACATTTGGCTGACCATTGTGCGAACTGCAGAGCGTGCGAGCCGCGGCTGAAGGAGATAAAGATTCTTGGCAGGAGCAGTGATAAGACGGCACGTGAATTATTAGAAGCATTTCACATCAGGAAGAGAGGGCATGACTGTGTGAGTGATACATCAGTTAATCTTTTGCAGGCAGAATACAGATACCTTGAGCACGCATTGTGATATGACGATCTGTTTCTTTACTGCGCATGTCTCGTTTTATGTATATATTTTCGCTCTCTTACCTGCGAATAAATCAGATGAAGTTAGCGCCTGTCCTGTGTGTATCTCCTCTTGTGTGCGTTTTTCGTGTGCGCTTAAATTTCATTTCATTTATAAAAATTACTATGCAGAAAACCAAAGTAATGGTTTTCCCGAGGTGTTGAAAGTGGTTGGTAATGGAATACGTCGTCCTTGGGCGTGTACTGACCGTACGTTCCGGTACTGCCATTTCCTTCCATATCCATCGAAAGAAAAATAAATTGATAAGAATCCCTGGCCTTACCGATTGGTGTTTTAGAGTACCATTTCGAGGTCTCCCTTTTTCAACCGCATTAGAGGTATTTCCTTGATAACGAGAAGAGCAACCTCTGACTTGGAAGGCCTGCACTGGTCACATGGCCAAGTGTGACATGCACATCTGTCCTTGTAGACAGGGAAGAAGGGAGCATCGTTGAATATTTGATGTTGTAATATATAGGCTTGGGCAGGGCACGCAGTGCGAAGGCAAGATAACCGCCGATCCTTAAGGGGAACAGCGTGGATTCCACGAGAAGGCAAGCGTAGCAGGGGCGGCAGAAAGTCAGGTGGACGGTTCTTATAAAGATGTTTTCGGGGACAGGGTAGCCACAACTAGCACAGGAGCTGTCGAATCTCCTTGCCTGACGAATCTCGGCACCTTTTGGTGCGTTAATGTGTCTCATTGTCTCGGTCGTCTACTCCTCAGAAGACAGTAATGCACTCGCCTGTGGGCCGGCTTGCCCCCAATTATAGTTTATCTTATCTCAGTTATGTTTTGGGCGAGTAAAATAATTTGCGGGAGATGAATAGATAACCTTATATTAAGTTAGGACAAGGTTGGTTGAAGAACATATCACGAGATAGTTGGTTTTCCATCACACGAAAACAGCGCAAGCTTCACGAAGGATGCAGAAAGAGGAGATGAGACACAGGCGCTGACTTACAACTGAAATTTTATTGCTCTGACACATCGGTAAATACACACAAGGCATCAAACACAACAAGAAGGATAAGTCATGAAACAGATAATCACAGCAGGAAACGAGCAGAGAATAATGAATGCTGAGCTGTCGCAAGGAAACGAAATTCCTTATCCAGAAGGGCTACGGATGGGGTGCTCACACAGCGGTCTTTTAGGCTTGCGACTTTTTTGGCCTCAATTATCTCTCGCGTGATTTGGTCGCTGCACCTGCTCAGCACGCTCGTGTCACTCCAGAGGGGAGTGCATTTACAATCCCGGCAATGAACGCCCAGATGGCCTGAGATTCGTGTGTTCACATTGTATTCGTGCTCTTACAGTCTTTTGTTAAGGCATCTGCCGGTTTGTCCTACGTAAGCGTGACCACAAGACATGGGAATCGAGTAGATTACGCCTTGAGCACAGAAAACAAACCGATCACGATGATTCGCGGTGCAGCCAACGTATCTGCGACCCATCTGATTTACACGCTTTCACAGGCTTGACAGACGATCTGGGGCTGAAAATGCATCTACTCCTACTTTTTTCCCGATCTCTCTCAGGGAATTTGAAATTCCGTGTAAGTAAGGAATCACGGCGATCGTCTTATCCCTGCACCTTTGACGTGGTTCTTTTTTTGTCAACATGCCTCGAGCACTGATGACAAGAGCGTGAGAGGGTAACCAGCCTGCACAAGTCGGCGCGTCTGGTTTAAAAAAACTATCTTCAAGCTTATGATTGCATGATTTTTAGACTGCATTATAGAAACAAGAATTATCAATACTGCGCTTAACTAACTTCGAGTGAGCTGAATCAGCTGAGCAAGCTGTGAGCATGCTCAGATTCTATATTTGCAACAAGGTTATGCCACCAGACATCCTGGCCTTGCTTGGAGGCTTTGCAACCTCTGTTGGACATGGTCTTCGGTTTTGCAAGCTATAACGGACTGAGCTGCACACACAACAGCGTCTTTTCCAGGACCACCTGTGCTTGCTGCTGCAAGCTTCAAAGCCGAACGGTGACTCGAGAGAACTGTGTCGTCAGTTTTGCCTTAGACAGGACAACTGAACTGCTGTGGCAGCTTACCCTTCCACGTCTTCGCCTGTTCGTTGCGAAGAAACCACCCTCCTACAGAAACCAGGTTCAACTTCTCGGTGATGCTGAGGTCCCCAAAGCTGTCCACGACGTTCTGGCTCGCGGGCCCAAGTTTGCTGTTGAGCGGAAGAAGCCGGCTCCTGAACTTCTGAGCATGGTTCGGAACATCTCCAGACTTGCTCCTGGAGCTGAAGTGGACCGGTGTGTTTCCGAGGGAGTGGACGTGTTGACCCGCTGTAAGCCGGCTAGCAAGAGACTACCCCTGGGTAAGACTGTCACCTACCTGAAGCAGAATGAGCTTTGTCTTCTTCCCGCTGACAAGGAAGGAGGATTCACAGTTTTACCGAAAGGACACTTCATTACCAAGGCCCTCGAAGCCATAGGATCGTCTTTCGATGAGTGCGACAACGTGTCCTTGAAGTAGGTAAAGAACGGGGCCAGGAAACTGTGTGAACGCCTGAACTTGCAAAAATTATGTAATGCAATGGACCACAGCAACTACATGTGCTCAGAAATATTCTTCTGTGTTAAAACTCATAAGGTAGATCATCCTTTCCGTGTCATTGTTCCCGAGACAGGGACTTGGCAGAAATCTGTTGCATCATTTTTACAGAAACAACTAAAGCTACTAACTATTGACGTCCCATTTTTGGTAAAGAACGCAGATCCTGTGGTTAACTTTTTAAAAGACAACTCCGATAAGGCGTTCGTAGGCTTTCCTATTGACATTAAGGACTTATACTATGCCATCCCTCATGACGACTTGATCACTTGCATCAAGGATTGTATTGACCAGCATGGATCTGTAAAATTCTAGAACGAGTGTTGCATTTAAACTGCCGGCTTTCTCAAGCTACTTTATGTGTACTTAAGGTGCACATTCGCAGAACAGAATGGTTCACTTTTTCTTCAAAAAAATGGCACATGTGTAGGTTCTTCCATTGCTTCCGGTACTCATTGATCTTTATTTGGCTATGAAGGACAGAGCCTTACACAGTCTCTTTCAGTGTAGCAATGTTAAGCAGATCTTCTGGTTTGTCGACGACTACCTTGTCATCCTTGACTGCGAACATCAGGCCCTCCCATTCGAAGCTTCAAAGGTTCTTAGCAATTTTTCTAGCATACTGCGCCCTTTGATTGCCATCCACGAACTGCCTTCTAATGGTTTCTTACGTTTTTTTTAGGATTAGGACTCTATTTTGACAACAATCATGTGTGCTGGGCCTTTGAGCCTCGAGCGAAAAAACCCCTTCTGCCCTTTGACTCAGCTCACTCGAAGTTAGTTAAACGCAGTATTGTTAACTCTTGCTTCTATAACGCAGTCAAAAAATCGTGCAATCATAAGCTTGACGATTGTTTTTTAAACCAGACGCGCCGATTTGTGCAGGCTGGTTACCCTCTCACGCTCTTGCCATCAGTGGCCGAGGCCATGTTGACAAAAAAAGAACCACATCAAATGACAGAGATAAATAGATTGCCGTGATTCCTTACTTACACGGAATTTCACAGTCCCTGAGAAAGATCGGAAAAAAGTAGGAGTAGATGTAGTATTTTCAGCCCCAGATCGTCTGTCAAGCCGTGTAAATCAGATGGGTCGCAGATACGTTGGCTGCACCGCGAATCATCGTGATCGGTTTGTTTCCTGTGCTCAAGGCGTAATCTACTCGATTCCCTTGTCTTGTGGTCACGGTTACGTAGGACAAACCGGCAGATGCCTTAACAAAAGACTGTCAGAACACAAATGCAATGTAAACACACGAATCTCAGGCCATCTGGGCGTTAATTGCCGTGATTGTAAATGCACTCCTCACTGGAGTGACACGAGCGTGCTGAGAAGGTGTAGTGACCAAATCACGCGGGAAATAATTGAGGCCAAAAAATCGCAAGCCTAAAGGACCGCTGTGTGAGCACCCCATCTGTAGCCCTTCTGGATAAGGAATTTCGTTTACTTGCGACAGCTCAGCATTCATGATTACCTGCTCGTTTCCTGCTGCGATTGTCTGTTTCATGTCTTATACTTCTTGTTGTTTTTGCTGCCTTGTGTGTATTTACCGATGTGTCAGAGCAATAAAATTTCAGTTGTAAGTCAGCGCCTGTGTCTCGTCTCCTCTTCCTGCGTCCTTCGTGAAGTTTGCGCTGTTTTCGTGTGAGGGTAGGTTAAGCCTTGGATTGTTTTAGTATCGGGCAGCAGCCCCCAAATAGCTAGACAGAAAAATACTTAGTAAAGCTTGTGCTCCCAAATATAACGCCAGCCCTAAAGCATGACACTGCTTGGTTTTTGAAGCGACTGGAAGTGAGGACAAAAGACTCCAGGATGCGCAAGTTGCGATCTTCGCTTTGCCAGTGTTAGGCTGATTTCACTTGTACATCACAAAAGAGAATGCCGATGTTGACTCCGTAAATGGGGTCTGCAAGCACTGGCAGCTACTAACCAAGCTATATGCTTTGGTTGTTGCCTGCTTGTCCAATGGACTTTTGTCCTCGATAGTACATGAAGTCTTTTAATGTTGAGCTCGTCACTTCGCATACGTCGGTACGTGGGGTCTAGAGGCCTTAAACAATGAACTGCAGACTACCGCTCGTTGTGCATCAGCTTTTTGGCTGGGTACTGTACATAAACTTGAGCTTGTCGTGGCGGCTTCGTGGATACCGCGTTCGGGAGCTGTGACAAAAGACATGAGATTCCATCTCGACTGCCGCGGTCTCATTTTGGTCGATACGAAATGGAAAACTGTACGAGGGCTGTGCGATGACAGCGGACGTTAGAAGACCCCCACTATCCTATAGGGAGTCTCGCCTCACATGGACAGGCAAATGGCGTTAAGTCTATGTTCTAATAAGGGAGTTATTACTCATTAAAGTCCACCCAAGCGCAGCCATACGGCCACAAAGGAAAGCTAACAGCTTTCTGAGAAACTTCGCAGGTAAAGAATAATTCGTCCTGGTCCGGGGTTCGAACCCGGGACCACCGCTTCAGCGGAGCAGTCGCTCTAACAAACTGTGTACGATATCACACGTACTCTTAACCTTGGATATCATAAGGTCATGCAGTGAAAACTCCGTTGATTAATACAGTGCACTACGTTACAGCCCTATGCCCCTGATAGAGACTGCGGTCAGAGTCCCTCCCTCCATTTCATCCCTGTGCAAGAAAATGAAACAAAAAACGGACTATGGGAATGTTCTAGTGCTTTTCCACTACAGGTGAACACCTGTTTTGGTTTGAACACTGCAAGGTTGACTACGGTATGTGCAGCGTACCGGATGCGATGTGCACTTGATTTTGCCGCAACTAAGCGACCTTTGGTTGGCTCGATGCCCGGTTAGAGTCGCTAGCGTATGTTGCGTATTGGGTGCACATGTGGCGAAGGTACGACAACAGTGTCAGCGTCCTTTTGTTTACGCGTTTCAACAGTGAGGACATGAAGCTCCACCGTTTGTACGAGCCGCGTGATTTCTGAATAAAAAGAGAGCGACGGCAGTGCTGGCACCCTAGACGACCCTGAACGCTGTCGAGTTTCAGGTAGAAGGAATTTGAGGCATGATTTCTAGGGTGCTATTTTTTGCCATCGCCGGCTGTTCGTTGGCGGCAGGTTCCGTGCAGACGCCGGAGCTAACCTCTTGTCCAAGTGAGTATCGTGAGGGGCCTAATTCTTCCAAAATTAACCTCGTTTTTGTTCTAGGGCTAGTCGTCCAGCGTGAACGTCAAAAGGCATATACCAGGTGTCCCAGCTAAATGTAACCAAGCTTTTAAAAAACACGAGGTGGCTTAGGCGCCTGAAACCAAATGAGGGTTGCTTAGAGTCGCGTGACCTAGTCTGCAGTATTTTTTCGTTCTTCAAGGTGAACTAATTAGTTAAGCTTAATTAACTAACTTTTTAATTATTGACCTTATGAACAAAGTGTCAATGGAAAAGTTGTAGATCGCTTTGAGAAACAGCTTACTGAGACATTTGCAGCAAAGTAGTATTTACGTAAAGTAGTTTTTTTACCGGCCTTTAACCATAACCCGCACAATAAGAAAAAGCTTCCACATGACAACTGTGCCACTTCAACGTCCCAAGACGCGCCTTAAAGAATAAAATCCATTTTTTCTGAAGTCCCCTCCTCGATGAGACTTTGGATGCACATTGGGGCAGAGAAGTGAGCGAGCAGCTGGTCACGTGACAACTTTCTTTTAAGGCCAATAAATGAAGCTACGTAAACCGTAACTTGACGGAAACAGCACTACTAGCGGTTTTTCGAGGTGATCTAAAACTTTTGCATTGACACTTTCTTCCTGAATTAATGATTAAAAAGTTAGCTAATTAAACTTAACTAATTAATTAACTTCGAAGAGCGAAAAAAATACTCAAGACTAGGCCACGCGACTATGAAAAACCCTGAGTTGGTTTCACTGTACTAGGACACTTCGCCTTTTTTAAAAGTTTGGTTACATTTAGCTGGGACACTCGGTATGTCACAAAAATTGGCAGTCCATAACTTTTTAATTAGTACAGGCTTTCTGAAATAAGGATTTTTTGATTTAAAAGCTGCAGAGGTCATTTAAAGACGACAGGAGGGGCTGGTTGCACTGCACGGCCGAAACGCAGCACAAGAGAGAAGGGTGGAGGAAAGAACAAAACAGAGCGTTGTGTCTGTGCGGTTCTTTCTGGGCAACCTTGTTTTTGGCGTTGTTGTTCTACACTGAAAGCTGACACTTAGATTTCACTCATAAGTAACATTGATATGAACTTCAGCTTCAAACCTGATAATGGCTACTGAAACTGGGGGTTCAAATGCTGATACGAAGAAAAAAAAAACAGGAAATAGGCTTTTTAGGGGTAACCGGTCAGTGACGGTAGCGAACTGTTTAGATAGCAGTATTATGAATAACTGAAAATTCAGAATTGAACAAACGATTTTTTTCAACATTATTAGTAAGGAGCCCGTTTCAAAGCAGCGCCCCTTTAGAAGAATGATGCATAAAATGTACAGTCTCTGTCAAAAGTATGCACCCAATGGGGTCCGCTTGTGAGCCCTGCAGAGCGGTTCCTCTTGTATACTCGGGGATGTTAATCTCACGAAGGCGGTAGGAATTAAATTTATCAACCGTCCGTTGCCTAGGGCTGTTAAATGTGCTTAAGAGCCTCGCTACATGGCTTGGAAGAAAACCGCTCGGGCTGTATATTTTTGAGAAATACAATACTTTGAGCATTATTGAGGGATAAACGGCGAATGTCGTTTTTTTTCTTTGGAAACAAAGCGGTTCCTTTCTTATAGCAGTGATCTATGATCTTTGCAGCAACCGTATTGAATGAATGCTCGAAACTACTTGTTTTAATATTTTTTCTGATTTTTTCCTCTACAACGCAGGTACCCAAGTAGTAGACGTAACCGACGTCACCATTTCAGGCGCCAAAATTGCGGAAAAGCTTACGGCGAACTTTACACTGAAGATTTCGCAGGAGCTTGATTCGGATCCACAACTTGAAGTCACAATCACCAGTGAGGATGGAGAAAAGGCTGCCTGCTACGGCACCGTCGGCTCATGGTACAGAATTCTTCGACGAGCTATTATAAACAATTTCTCAGTTGACAGCCACGTTGTCACGATTTTCATTTTCATTACCCATGGTAAATGCCGTTTGGTTTAATTGTAAAGAGCTCAGCAATGTGCCAGGCAGGTGCACCCAAGACAATATGGCTTCACAGTGCGTAAACCACCTTAATGTACGCAGTCTTTGAATACCTGTCTCAGCGCATTTTTATCTCCTCTCCCAGTGACCTCAGGATATGTGTTCTGCGCTTTACACGCGATGGTTCTAGCTAGACAACGAAGCAAAAGAAAAATATTGGAGGGGACACTTGAGCTACGCCTTAAGCGTGTGACGGAATAGCGCAATGGTTTATGAGGAGATGGGAAGTTTTAGTTCTAACGCATCAGAATCGATTCAGTTCATGCAGCGCCGATTGTGTTGTAAATACTTCGGTACCTACAAAGGGTGTTAGAAGACCGGGGCGGAGTGGGTGAGGGAACAAACGCGGGTTGATGACATCAAAAGAGTAGAACACTGAGCTAGGTGGTTCATACTTCTTGGTGTCTGCGTTTCTGTGTCTGCGTTTTGTTATTTCGGCTGTTCCCACCAAGAAGTTGATGACATCCTATTCGAAATCAATAGGAAAGAAATGAACTTGTGCGGGGCATGTGACGTGATTGCAAGATAACCGTTTTTGCTTAAGGGTGCTGGAGTAGAATGGAAGAGAAGGCAAGCGCAGCAGGGGGCTACAAAAGTTAGATGGGCGGATGATATGACATGATATTACCAGGTAGATGGGCGGATGATATTAACATATTAACATGCGGTGGCCGCAGCTCGAAAAAGATAAGGTTAATTGGAGAGCCCTGGGAGATACCTTTGCCCTGCAGTGAGCGCAGTCAGGCTTATCATGATGGTTAAACGACGCACCCAGTATGTCTGCAGCCTGAAGGTGAAACTTGCTGCGTTTTGAGAAGCGTTAGTGTAATAGTGTAAAATGTTTATAATTGTCGTAAACTTGCTTTTCCTTCTGCAGACTTTGGGCCTAGGCAGCTAAGGTGCTTCAGAGGTTAACGAAGGGAGTGAAAAGATCGTGGGGCAGTGAAAAATTTCAAGACACTGATTAAAACGTTGTGGTAAAATAAAACATACACTCGCCAAAAGATGGTTTTTAAAAAAACTTGACGTTTCGGGACCCCTACGGGTCCCTTGTTCACGGAATGGGCCCTTGTTCACGGAAGATGGACGGAATGGGCCGCTTATATGCGCACTTGACAGCGCAGTGAGTGGGCATAGATATCCGGGAGATTACCCTTCGTCCTGTTAATGACATGATCCGTGGTCTGTATATAAAAAGATTCTAAAAGCAGTGTATGTTTTATTTTACCACTATGCCTCTCCCTCGCCAGACAGGATTCTGTCGAACCTTTGATTATGATTAAAACATTGTATCTACCCCACCTGGCTCCACATGTGTGAAGTTATCGACGGAATTTTTTAACACAACGGCATGAAGGATTCCCGTCTGTTGAAAACACATCGTCGTCATCGTGGGTGGTGACGTGAGAAAAAATTTCCAGAGAAGCAACTAGGTGGGCCACCTAGGTCATGTGACGTTGTGACGTCACCGCAAGCTGCCCATCTGATTGTGAGCAAACTGCCCACTGTGGCAGGAAGCAATTAAATTGATTGGTAGCGAGAATTTGCTCAGGAAGAGTCACCTGGGTCACATAAGCACCACCAGTGGCACACCAGGCTTCAGGCACGTATTACAAGCACCTGTCGGGGCCGGCGCATCGCTTAACCGCTGCTGCTTACACCTAGAATGATATGAGGACTCACAACGATATGTGAATGTAAAACAGATAATGACCGATTGCTCATATACATGGGCATCAACCAAGTAACCTATCGCGTCATGCCCTAAATGCGGATCGTAAGTATACCTTTCATATTTTTAGTTATATCTGCAGATAAACTGTGAATCCTTTCTTAAAGCGCGGGTGTCGATACGTTTTGTTTCTTTAGCTCCTACTTGCTCTGCGACGGAAGCACCGATGAGGAAGAGCTTTTGGGTCAGCCATGGGACAACGAGTGCCCCGTACCGGAAATTACGTCACCTTTCACGATCAGCTTCACCTTGCACCCGTTTATAGAGTATGCAATTGGAGTAAGTAGCTCGACAATTTTCTCTTTTTCTTTTAAACTGAGAGTGGTCTCTGTGCATCGATAGCAATCTTTCGAGATAGACCCGAAGGCAGGGGCTATATGATATTTGATACAGCTGCTCTTCGACATGCATCATTTAAAGTCGTATACCCAGGTGGGTTTGCGACAGCGCTCTCCTAAAGTTCCCGCCTTGCAAGGGTGAACGAAAATTCTTTGGTATTATCGAATGAGACCAAGTATACTCTTAGCACTCTTACATCCCCAGCGCCCAGATTGCCAGTGTTTCTTTTCTCAAGGTGAGGTGCCCCACTTCAGCATATTTTTGCCCAACCGTTTTCTCGCGGGCACAACACGGGCATTGTGGAGGAATTTCGTGCGAACAATTATGCGCTTCACATAAGCTTTCTAATGGCCCGGCATAACAGGGCTCGTCTCTGTAGGTCAAGCTTCCTGTGTCCGCATATTTTTTACCAGTCCATTCGCTGCTCTGTCCATCACTGTGTATGTGGAAGAGCACTGTGAGTATTTATTGCATGCATTGAAATATAGACTTAACGCTCTCATTTCACTAACGTCCAGTTTGCCGCGACACATTCTCTCTAGATATAGTCTCTGTTCGCATATTTTTTCCATTCCTTAACTCATGGGTACAGCATGGCGACTCACAAATAGCTCCAGGCGCTGTACCACATCAGCAGCTTGGGCTTGTTGGTTATTCTTCAAGTAACAGCGTAAAAACACAGATGCGACACACAGAACGAGAACATACAACAAGTGCGGGCTTACAACAAGTTGAAAGTCAGCGCCCGTTGTGTGTTCTCATTCTATGTGTCCCGTATGTGTTTTTGCGCTGTTACTTGGAGCTGCACCAGAGCGCCAGGAGTCGTATGAGGACTACCAGCGAGCTATAAATGTAAAGCAGAGAATGACCGATTCCGCATATATCGTCATTAAACCATCAAAGCTATCGATAGTACCTCCATTTTTGGTTCTTCTGTCCACTCACGTTCACATCCGTGCGTCCATTGACTAGAATTCGTGGTTTTTAATTGATGAAAGTAGTATGGATTGCGCCATTCTTACATACCCGGCACCAGGAGTGCCGTTGTCGGAACTCTCGAAATGTGGTCCCCCTATCTACGGATTTCTGCTCGTCAGTCTGTTCACTAAGGTCCGCACGTACACCCGCGCAAATGTCAATCCATAGGTGCCCCATACCTATGCGTGTAAATATCACATTACGCCAAACGCCTGCGTGCACGTTGGAAGCCATCAAAACACACCATGGCCTTAATATAGGAATGGCTTTATTATGATCTTGAGTCGAAGCACTTCTTATCAACAGAGCTAACAGCTCACCTGAACGAGAGAGGACTACCGACTTATTTACAAGCGTAGAGGAAAGCCTAGAGGAATATTTGTTCCACTAAGGGTGATTTGTTAAAATAAGCTGCAAAGCAATGTACCTGCAGCTAGACGGAATACCATAATACAAATATGTAATGGGGTAATCGACCCGCAGCAGCAAAAACGTCTGTTCATCTTCCTTGAGCCGGGTAAGAAAGAACATTATTTCGATATCTGTTAGAGGTAAGGGCGGAAATAAAGGAACTTATAATTTCCACGCCAGCGTATGGGATGCGTACTGCAATTATTTGAGCACAAATATTCCTTCTGAGACGCTGCTCAAACAAAGCTTCCAGCCCAAGCGAAGAGCCTCTACCCTCAAACCTGCGCTCCATCCACCCCTGCAAAAACCTTCAGCCTCTAGAAGCGCCATCCACTACCTACCCACCCGACTGTACTCTACAGAGGTGCCATCCACAACCAACCACCTAACTACAGGCTCGAGTCAACGGGTAAATCAAGTTCAAAGTCGTGGTGGGAAAGCCAGCTTTCCTCCAGAAGCACCACCCTCCTGTCGCCCCCAACCAGAGCCCCATGTATAGGGGGCCGGCCATTCATACAAAGCCGCCCTCAACCTATATTCACGCACTGTTACCCTGCAGTAAAATTATCTGATGCCTCGGCTTAGATAAAGGCATTTACAACAGCAGAAATCACAAATTGATCATCAAGGGTAAATTCGACGGATTTCACAGACTTGTCCGATAGGATGTCTGATTGTCCCTTAAATTTTTGGTTTCTTCTCAACCTGGTAATAATGTGTTGGAAGTATGCATATATGTAAGTCCTAATGATCTCTCAGATTCCAGCCGAAAAACACAAGAGAAAAGTTTCTGCTGTCAAAGCAGTTTCTGTAATGTTTTTGACCATAAGCTTGTAGTAACAAGAGAATTCTGTGTAGTTTCGGCAGGAAAGTCCTATGAACAAAGAGAAAATTCTGTCTTCACAGCAAAACTACAAAACCTTTTGTCATATTTCCGATATGGTTCTGTCGGTTTTTACGACTGGCATTGGTTTTCTCAGTATGGTGTTGTCTGATGGCATATGTTAACATTCTTTCTTTTCGTGCTCAAGAAATGTCATGCAGTGTCGATCGTCATTCTGCTCTTACTGTTAATTTTGTTGTTGAACGTTTCGCAGGAATCTTGGTCGCGGACGCCTGCTTGGTTCTTTGGCAATCTCTAGCAGTCTGCAATTGCTTTTTGCTACTGCGCCCTGAGCGTATAGGAGTAAAAGCAGAATATAATGAATGCATTATTCAGAGCATTGGTGGCCCAGTTAGTTTGAGAGATCCTCTGGGTATGCGTGAGGTTTGGGAATCAATAGCCGGTTGCCTCTGGCACCCACGAGTTTCGTAGCGTGCGCTACACTAGCCGAGGTTGAGCAGTTTTTTTTTTACTTCTGGAGAGCCGTGCTGCGCATGCGCGAGGAGCAGCGACGTCACACGGCGCACAGATGGCGTGCCTCGCCGCGCGCGCACTCGCCTTGCTTTCCTTATGATGATCTGAGTGTAAAACGTTTAGAACGCTAGCGCCAATCAACACAAAGAACGTCGACGGCCTGTGGCTTCAGTGCCGTGTTTTTGGCACAACGTTGTCAATGCCTGCAGCCCACATCCCTCTCTCATCATTTCACGTACCTATAAGCACGATTCAGGCGTCCACTGACTTAGGGATACATTATGCGCACTTCCTTTCGATAAAATGATCGGAGTGTAAAATGTTGTCAACGCCTACGCCAATGAACACTGCGAACACCGACGGCCTACGGCTCCAGCGCCGCCTTTCTGGCACAACGTTGTCAATACCGGCGCATGAAGCGCACACCTGTCACTACCGCCATTTAGCTTAAAGCACGGTTGAGGTGTCCACTGTTCCAAGAAGGCAGTTATGCGCCTTCCTTCTACTTCAGGTGTCCACCGAGATGTGGATACCTCGCCGTCACCTCACGCTACGTATATCCTGGCGTAGCAGAGCTAAGCCACTGCCAATTTTTTCAGTGCTTGCGTGATTCCACAAGCCTTGAGCTAAGAATTTCGCCTCCCTTTGTGCTATTAATGCTAGTCATCTGTGGGTACTCTTTGGCGTAACTGCTTGTCCGGCATCAGTATACTATAATTATCGGACTGTAGAGTAACGTAAACTGACTCCTGACGGAGCAGGCAGCAATGGATATCACACGTGAAGAAAAAGGCCGTCATTCTTAATAGTCTATGAAACGTAGTGAATGTGCCGTGCGTTCCCTAAAGTGGCCATACAGGGCGTATCGTAATTGTGCTGACCATGTTTCAGGAACCACCGACAACAGTGACCGTCGAATTCAAGGTGACCAATAATGCTGAAGCAGTTGGGTGCAAGTCCTTCTCAGTGAACATAGAACCGGCAGACTGATGACCGCACAAATGGGAATGTAGAAGAATGCGTAAAAGTGGCTTACATTCTGGCGTTCTAAGTTGTGAGATCTTTTTCAATAAAGGCGTGCTTTTCTTAACCCCGTAATCTGTGAACTGCAGGCATTTGTAACCAACCTACTCGCCAATGCACATTTTGTTTACGGCGCAAGGCCGATTCGTGACATTTGGCATGCCCGAACCATTGGAGCAATTCACGCGGTGCACCATGAAATGCAGTAGTGGGAGCAGCAACTTTCGAGGTTCAGAGTGCCTGAGCGACATTATCACTTAATTTTAGCTTAGCCGCTCTGCTTTACTCTCTTCACAACACCCCTTCTCGGGCTCCGATGTTTCGGGTAGGGATCACGATAGATCGGAACCTATCGTGGAGCCCGCATTGCGCTCTACTGAAAAAAAGGCTAATATCTATCGCTCACTTACTCGGATTTTTAGGAGGATAATCATGCTGCTCCTCTAGTCAATCCTGGAGTTTTGCAGAGCATCATTTCTGGGATTCTTGTGGTCGAGTACACCTGTGCTTACAAACGCGTACAAGACTAATTTGCGCGCCTTCCAGACAGTGCAGAGTCAGATCCTTCCAAGATGCCTGGGTTTTCCCCGGAGCGTATCAACAGTGGAAAGCATTGCACTCACCAAAGACCACACGATTTTGACGTATATTGGCCTTAACTACTTGCGAATGCACATACGTCATATGCCATGGGTTCAACAGCATCACCTTGCCTCTGCGCCTCTGCGGAGACAACATTACGCATTTTGCAAAGGTAATAGCAATGCAACAGTCGCCCATCACCAAAGCAGTTTATCCCGGCAGCATGACCTCCCTCTCCACTATAGTGTATTCCTCTCCCATGTGTGCAGCTTGTTTTTTCGGGTATCGCGAACAAATCAAATTTATCAACGCCAGCCCTTAAGCAATTGCCATGGTCCATGCTACACATTGAATAGTGGGGCCGCACTCACGTCTTTACGGATGGCTCCGTAACCTCTACTAGTTTTGCTTGCGGTCGTGGTCATTCCTGCGAGAAAGACCAAAATGAGGTAACTAAATTTGCTTACGGCACCTCTACCGGAGCAGAATTGACCGCAGTTTACGCGACGGTAAAGTACATCCCTCAACAATCACCTCAAAAATGGGCTGTTTTCTCTGATTCTACAGCTGCCCTACAATGTCTTCAATCTTCCTTGAGCCATAACGACCATCAGCAACTTCTAGCGGAGGCACGGCATCTGCACCACCAGGCAATAGAACAGGGTCACGAAGTCATCTTCTTGTGGGTGCCAGGCCACAGAGGCATCGTTGGCAACGCCTTATCTGACAATGCCGCTGGACGGCCAATTTGTATCTGCTGAGCAACGCACTAACTGTAATTTTACCTCCCCCTTTTCAAAAGCGTGCTGCGGCTATTTAACCGCGGCCGCCGACGTGTCTTTTTGTTCGCGGGAAATCACCACACGCACGTGCGCTCTCAGGTGTGGTGGTTGTGGTGCAATGAGCCCATGCAGCAATTCACTAAAAGTCTCAAGTGGTTGAGCACAAAACACGAATACGTCACCATGGGAGTGAATAGGGGGTAAGCTGTTCTCTAGCGCATTCCGTTTTATAAAGAGGGAGTGCGCTAAAAGAGAGCTTAGTCCCTTTTTATTCCCTTATCTTCGGTGTCAAGACCTGGGTGGCCACGCTCACCGGTTGGCGAAATGGCCAAGCGTGTCTTTCCTGCGTAAATTTGCACTGATTAAGGTGTGGTATTGGCTACCGGAATTGAAAATTAGACAAAGCGGTCATCGCGGTTTTCAAACCAAGCACCTCTGGCTTAACCCCGAGATTGACTTCTGTTGGATCGGAGCTCCGGAGTTTTTTACCGAGCAACAAGCATAACCTCCCCCCCCCCCCCCCTTTCCAAGGCTTCCAAGGTTCAGCGTCAGCTTTACCGGGGATAAGCAGCTTCTTGACAACAGCACTGCAACAGTAGATTGCTGTCAGGCACCGGATGTGTAATCCACCTCTATTTTTTCGGGGGCTAAACCTATGCGATCTAAAATGTGGATCGCGTTTGCTGCGACGGCTGTCATCGTTGCCCCCAGTTGCAGTCTGATCCACAGTGTACCTCCCTACCCGCGAAATTCTCGTCTATCTCTTTGTCGACAACAGATTTTAGCGACTGATTCCCACTAAACCATTCACCGATGCTCACCAATCCACGTTATTTTCCTGACGCTTCCTTCTAATTCACATTAATCTTGCAATCAATATACCTTAAATCATTGGTGGAGAAGTGCACAAGCTCTACGAGGGTGATTAAAAACAAAGCTTGGCTAGTTGATAGAACGGAGAGAGCTAATAAAATTAATCAGTAAGCGCAAGGTAGCCGACATAAGAAAGTTTAATATGGAGATAATTGAACACGCTCTCAAGTACACAGAAAGCCTAAAAGCGGTGAACAACAAACTTTGCATACGCAAACACCAGGTGTATTTGTGACGAGACAAAGAGGGCAAAGTCATTAACAAAATGGATAACATAGTTAAAGTAGCCGCAGAATTCTGCACAAATCCAGGCAGTCCCCGATGTATCTAGGACGATAATGAGATAGGCTGCATAGCAAAACAATGGAACATCTCGCCAGCAACGGAAGAATTAAAGAAAGCCTTAGGAGCAATGCAAAGGGGAATGTAGCTGGTGAGGATCAGGGAACAGCAGATCGCTCAAAGTACTGAGAGGAGATTGTGGTAGAAAAACTAGCCACCATGTATACGCTATGCCTTATGACATCGAGCATACCAGAAGCTTGGAGGAACGCTAACACAGTTTTAATCCATAGGACTTAAAATGTAAAGGGTTTGAAAAGGATTTGAAAAATTACACACCTATCAGCTTACTCACTGTTGCCTATAAGGTATTTACTAAGGTAATCGCGGATAGAGTCAGAAAAACCTTCCACTTCAATCAATCAAATAATCAGGCAGACTTTCGCCCCTGGGTACTCGACAACACACCATATTCACACTGCCACTCAAGTGAGAGAGGAATACGCAGAGTACAACCAACCCGTATATATTGCCGCGAATCTTTGTACCGTTTGTTAGTTAATTCCTCAAATCTGCCGAGAGCGGCGAGAGCTGCAGACATTCTGTTCGACGACCATCATGCATTCTTGTTGCTTTCGCCGCCACCAAGCCATTCCGTTTATTCTGGGCGCAGGTTAGCCCCAATAAACAGTTTCTTTCGGAAGCCTTCTTTCACTGTGTTCTTCACTGCATAGAATTCCGTCCCCACTGCGAGACAATAAAGCATTTATAGGTTGCGAGAGACCTTTTGAATCCGTCGAAATTTCAGCAGTCATGCATTCACTGAGGAATCAAGGTGTAGAAGAGCCCTACGCAAAAATATTGGAAGATATCCATAACGGGTTCACAGCTACCACATTACTAATGAAGTCTTGAATATAATTCCAACAAGAAAAGTTATCTTGCAGGGAGAGATCATCTGACCAGTGCTATTAACGGGCTTTTATAGGAGGTATTCAGAGGTATGGATCGGGAATAGCTGTCTTAAGAGCAAATGGAGAGTGCCTTAGTAATGTGCGATTCGCTTACATTGCCATGCTAAGTCACTCAGGAAAGGAACTCCAAAACACGATCAATGAGTTAAACAGGCAGAAGAGAATGGTGGGACAAAAATTAATATGCAGAAAACTAAAGTAACGTTCAACAGTATCGGAAGACAACAGCACTTTGCAGTTGGTTGCGAGGTGCTGGAAGTAGTTGGTAAGGGAATACGTCTACTTCGGGCGGTTACTGACCGTACGTTCAGGTACTGTACTTCGCTTCCAGTTCCATCTAAATAAAAGTAAATTGATAAGGATCCCTGGCATGACCGATTGCTGTTTTTGAGTCTCCATTTTGTAGCCTCTCTTTGGCAAGCGTATTGGAGGGATTGACTTGATAACGAGAAGAGCAACCTCTCACTTGGAAGGCTTGTAGCGCTCACATATGGCCAAGTTTGACATGCACATCTGTCCTTGTAGACATGAAAGAAGGCGGCATCATTGACTATTTGACGTTGTAATATATAGGCTTGAGCTAGGAACGCAATGCGAAAGCAAGATAACCGCTGGTCCTTAAGGTAATGCAGCGGATTCCAAGAGAAGGCAAGCGTAGCAGGGGTGGCAGAAAGTGATGTGGACGGTTCATATTAAGAAGTTTTCTGGGATACGGTAGCCCTAGCTGGCACAGGACCGGCTTAATTCGAGAGCTAATGAAGAGGCCTTTGTCGTGTAGTGTGGTAGTAGTCAGGCTAATAATGATGACGATGTTGGTGTTATGGAGTAGGTAATGGAAAAGTTGCCTGGTGAATCTCGGCACCTTTTGTTGCATTAATGTTTCGCAGTGTCTCGGTCCTCTATTCCTCAGAAGACAGTAATGTACTCGCTTGCGGGGCGGCTTGCTCCATTTATAGTTCGTCTAATTTCACTTATGTTGTGGGCGAGTAAAATAATTTGCAGGAGATAAGTATTCTTCTATTAAGTTAGAAGGTAGGCTGAGGCATGGTTCGTTTTAGTTTCAGGTAGCAGCCCCGAAATAGTTCCAGAGAAAAATAAGCAGTAAAGCTTGTGCTCCCAAGGAATAACGCCTGCCCTAATGCATAGTGCTATTCTTGGTTTTCGTAGCGACTAGCAGCAAGGACAAATGACTCCAGGATGCGCAATTTACGATCTTCGCTTCGCCAGTGTTAGGCTGATTTGACTTGTAAATTAAAGAAGAGAATGCGAATGTTCAGCTCCGGCAATGGGGTCCGCAAGCACAGGCTTGTGACCAAGCTACATACATTGGTTGTTGTCTGCGTGTCCAATGGACTTCAGTCCCCGATAGTAGACGATATCTTTTAATGTTGATTGGTTGGTTTGGTTGGTTTATGGGGTTTAACGTCCCAAAGCGACTAAGGCTATGAGAGACGCCGTAGTGAAGGGCTCCGGAAATTTCGACCACCTAGGGTTCTTTAACGTGCACTGACATCGCACAGTACACGGGCCTCTAGAATTTCTCCTTGAAAGAAATTCCAGCCGCCGCGGCCGGGATCGAACCCGCGTCTTTTGGGTCAGCAGCTGAGCACCATAACCACTGAGGCACCGCGACGGCCTTTTAATGTTGAGCTCGTCACATCGCATACGTCGGCACGTGGGGTCTAGAGGCCTTAAGCAATGAACTCCAGACTACTGACCGCAAAAAATGCTTGCAAAGCAAACAAAAAGCTTTCATAGAGGCGATAGGACTTGTAAATTGTTTGTTATTTTTTTTCGATTTCAGCAAAGATCAAACCGATCGTTGTATATCAACGTTTTGGCTGGGTACTGTACATAAACGTGGGAATGTCGTGGCGGCTTTGTGAACACGGCGTTCGGGAGGTGTGACTAAAGACATGAGATTGCATCTTGACCGTCGCGGTCTCATTTTGATCAATACGAAATGGAAAACCGTCCGAGTGCTGTGCGATGACAGCAGGCGTTAGAAAACCCCCACTATCGTGTAGGGAGTCTCTCCAGACATGGACAGGTCAGTGGGGGTAAGCCCTATGTACCATTAGACACCTAATGTTAACCCTGGTGGTCATAATGTCATGTTTTGAAATGTTTATTGTTTAATACAATGCAGTACGTTCACCACACTATTCTCCCATATCGAGACGGCGGTCAAAGTCAGTACCCCACCTCCCTGCACCAAAATACGAAACAAAAAAGGGACTATGCGAATGCTCTAGTACTATGCTATTACAGGTGGACAACTGTTATGGTTTGAACACTGCAAGGTTGACTTTGATGTGTTTATCGCACCGGATGCGGTGCGAACTTGTTTGCACCATAACTAACCACCTTATCTATAGTTCGATGCCTGGTTAGCGTCACTGGCGCATATGGCGTAACGGATGCACGCGTACCGAAGGTACGACAAAAGTGTCAGCGTCCCTTTGTTTACGCGTTTCAACAGTGAGGGCGCTCAGCTCCGCCATTTGTATGAGTCGCGTGATTTCTGAATAAAAAGGGAGCGACGCCAGTGCTGGCACCCAAGACGACCCTGAACGCTGAAGAGTTTCGGGAAGAAGGAATTTGAGCCATGATTTCAGGGGTTCTCTTTTTCGCCATCTCCGGCTGTTCGCTGGTGGCAGGCTCCGTGCAGACGCCGGAGCAAACCTCTTGTCCAAGTGAGTACCGTGTGGACCTATGTCTTCCAAAATCAACTTCGTTTTTAATATACAACTAGTCGTACGATATGTTTGTGAACCAACATATATATCACAAACATTTACAGCGCGTAACTTTTGACTTAAAGCAATCTTTTGGAATAGAGCACGGGTGACTTAAAATCTGTGCAGTGCATCCAAACGGGACAGAATGGTTTGATGGACTTTTGAAGAGGTTGTTGCATTGCCGAAACGCAGCACAAGAGACAAGTGTTATTAAAGGACAAAGATACAGCGTTGTGTCAGTGCGGTTCTTTCTGGACGAGCTTGTTTATTGCGCCGTGGTTTTATACTGTAAGCTGACGCTTAGCTTAAACTGAGAGACCACATTGACGCGCACTTTGGACTGGAAATTGACAGTCCACTACAGGAACTCGGATTTTAAACGGTGATATTATGAAAAAAAGCAGAAAATAGTCTTTCTAGCGGTAATCGGGTAGTAACAGTAGCGAAAGGTGCAGTGCTTATTTACAGATTCCAATAATATGAAAGGTTGAAAACGGAGCATTGAATCTATGATTTCCTCAAACCTAAGACGTCCTTATTACATTTCCTTAATAATGATCGTTTCGACGAATAAAATATAAAAGGTAATTTGAAGATTACTGAAAGACATACGGCGAAGTTCGGTCTTTTTCTGCTGGGAAACAAAGCGATACATTTCTTGTAGCAGTGATCTATGGCTGTTTCCTGGAGTCTTTTTGAATTCGGTGCACCAAAGTTCTTTTTTTAATATTGTGCTGGCTTTTTCCTCTTGAACGCAGGTACTGAAGTAGTAGAAATAAGCGACGTCACTATTTCGGGGGCCAAAATTGGAGCACACTTAACGCTGAACTTCACATTGAAGATTTCGAAGGAGCTTGACTCGGATCCAAAACTTGAACTGACATTCATCAGAGAGGACGGAAGGGAGGTTCCTTGCTACGGCATCTTCGGCTCTTGGTACGGATGTTTTCGAAATGCTATGAAGTTTTTCAGTTTCCAGTGACCATGTAGTGATTATCATTACCCGGGGAAAATGCATTTCAGTTGTAAAGGTTCAGCAAAGCGTCAGCAGTGTGCATCGCAGACAGCATATCCGCACATTGCATCAATCACCTTACTGTACGCCGTCCTTGAATACCTGTCCCTGCGCATTCTTATTTCTTCTCCTAGTGTAAATGACCACGGGGTGTGTTCATTGCTGTAAAGGTGATGGTTCTAGGGACAGAAGGAAGCGAACGAAAAAAATTGACGGGGACACTTAGCTCCGTCTTAAGGGTATGACGCAATTGCGTAATGGTGTAATTCTATTTCTTTCTTTCTTTCCTTCTTTCTTTCTTTCTTTCTTTCTTTCTTTCTTTCTTTCTTTCTTTCTTTCTTTCTTTCTTTCTTTCTTTCTTTCTTTCTTTCTTTCTTTCTTTCTTTCTTTCTTTCTTTCTTTCGTTCTTTCTTTCTTTCTTTCTTTCTTTCTTTCTTTCTTTCTTTCTTTCCTTCTTTCTTTCTTTCTTTCTTTCTTCCTTTCTTTCCTTCTTTCTTTCTTTCTTTCTTTCTTTATTGTTTCCTTAGACACAGTCCAAGAGGGGGCCGAGGCTAAAGGCGACGGAGCGCCTGACAAGGACCCCGGCCCCCTTGCACAATGTACATAAAACAAAACTATCATTACAAAGTTCGTTCAAGCAGTCGTCCTAGGGGCAGTCAATGGGAAAACAAAAGGTGGCTATTTCCGGTCAGAATCACACGGCATTAGAGACAATTTCTTTTGCTATACAACAGATTGTCTACTTTAGAATCATAAATTCCTGAGGGGTGGGGGGGGGGGGGGGAGGGCGGTGACGGATTCTCACACTCCTGACGCAGTGCGGCAGCGGTTAAGCGATGCACTAATGCCCTGCGTTGGAATGTGTTCCCAGCAGTCGGCCTTGTGCGATGCAGGTTGCTCGTCCCAGGTGACCAATCATTAACTGCCACCTGCCATGGTGGGCAGTTTGCTTACAATCGGGTGGGAAGGTTGTGATGACTCCGCAACGCCACATAACCTAGGTCGCCCGCCCGACTCCTAGGTTGCTCTCTGGGGACCACGCGCCAGAGCCATCCACGTGATTTTTCGCTAACAGCGCCGACGCCGAATTTTCTAGGGAACGTGGCCTTTAACGTTATTGTGCTAAATATAACAATGAAAAAAAAAATACGGATGATTTAGTGCGGACAGGCGAAATGCGAATTAGGTGCGCTGGCACTTTAGTTTTCACTTCGGTATCGGCTGTGCTCCGTATCCGTTGCGCACAGATGGAAGTTGGTCAAGACGATAACATCCAAAGCCCAGCGCGGGAGATCCTGGCAGTTCAGTCCGCTGGGTAATCGCCTGCGACAGTGTTGTAGTGATCTAATGCGGCGGCCAGTGAAGTTCAGTTGTTCGCATCGCCTTGGGTTTGAAACGTACTCGCGACCACAGTGTTTTGCACAGAAAGAATATTGCACAGCTGGCAGTAAAGCATGCTGGCAGGTTGCCCACAACCTTGTCAGCAAGTTGCGATGTGCGCACGATCTGCCAACCCCGTAATTCTATCACGTTATACCCTAAAAGGTGAGCTTAAGTGTCGCTTGCATGCTTTTAGGTGTTCGTGCAAATAATCTGAGCAAAATTTTCTCTTATAAGCAGATTAGCTGATATGCTTTGTTTCTTTAGCTCCTACAGGCTCTGCGAAGCAGAAACCAAAGTGAAAGAGCTTCTGCGAAAGCTATGGGACAACGAGTGCCCCGTACCGGAAATTACGTCACCTCTGACGATCGGCTTCACCTTGTCACCAATTGTAGAGTTTGCAATTGGAGTAAGTGACTCGACAATTTTCGCCTTTCTATCAAAACTGAGTCTGGTCCTTGTGCATAAATAGTAATCTTTCCAGATTGGGCGGAAAGGAGGGGTTATCTGAAATTTGGCGCAGCCGCTCTTCGACATGCGTCATTTAAAGTAGTATACCAAGGTGGGTTTCTGACTGAGTGCCCTCCTAAAATTATCTTGGAGCTATTGCAGTAAAGTTTCCGCCCTGCAACAGTGAACGAGAATTCTTTAGCATTATTTAATGAGATGGATGGATGGAAGGACACACTTTATTTTCGTCAGAGAGCATGTGTGGACGATTCCGTGTTAGATGGCCATCAACCCATGGCTGTCGGCGACCTGGATGGCCCACTCCACGGCCCTACACTGGACGATCGGGTCTGAGCGGGCCAACACGGCCTCCCACTGCTCGAGGGAAGGATCACGCATAATGTCCGCCGGTGGCGGTGCTATGCTGCAGCTCCATAATATGTGGTCATAGGCTGCCGATTCCTGACACCATTTGCACTCCGGCTGAATGTCCGGGTAGATTTTGCTCAACACGTATGGGTTGAAGAAACATCTAGTCTGCAATCGTCGCCAGACGCATTCCCGCGCCTTCACCAATTGGTTGTCCGGGGTTGGGTATATCCTACGCTCAAGTCTGAAATGATTAGTAATGTCATGAAAGGATACCAGCCCATCCCTCGTGGACCTTCCCGGGACGTACAAGTATGCCTTTAATACTCTCAACTTCCCAGCGCCCGGTATTCCGGTGTTTCTTCTTCAAGGTCAGGTCTCCCGCGTCAGAACTTTTTTGCGCGTCAGTTTTCTCATGGGCAGAGGATGGGGATAGGGACGAATTTCATACGAAGAATTATGCCCTTCATGCAAAACTTTCCAAATGCTCAACCTACCAGGGCCGGCTTCTCTATGTAAGGCTTCCTGATTCCGCTTATTTTTACCAGCCTTTTCACTGACATGCCCATCACTGGGTATGTGAATGAGTACTGTGAGTATTTATTGCATGCATGGAATTATACACTAAACGCTGTTATTCCACTAGCGTCAAGTCTGCCGCGATCCGATCTTTCTAGGTCTGGTCTCTTGTAACGGCACATTATTGTCCTTTCGTTGACTCATGTGTAGAGCCCGGGGACTGCGGATGATAATGCTCGGGTTTTATTGCATACGAAAGATTATACGCCCACAAATAACTTCCCCAAGGCTCGGTATACCCAGGCTGATTTTTCTTGTAATCTCGTCGTCTTCAGTTTTTTTTCTTCTGTTCCTTCAAGTGCAAAGTCACGCTCCTGTGGACGAGTACTGTAGGGTTTTAAACGTACGCGGAAAAAATCTGTTAACCCTGATTTCCTCCTGGGCCTTGTCTGTTAGTTCGATTTCTCTATTTATGGCCTCCGGCGTCCAGCCATTTTAATGCAACACAGTTAAGGGCCCCGCGTAGCGGAAAAGTCGTCGTCGACGTCGGCGCTATTGGCCTCCAAGGAAAACTACACAAAAAAGCCCGAGCGAAGCAAGCTAGGTTATAGGTGGGTCACCTGTCTCACATGACCTTGTGACGTCATCACAGCCTGCCCACCGGTTTTTGAGCGTGACAGCCTACCCACTGTCCATTGTAGCAGGGGACAGTCAAGTTACTTATCTGTTGTGAGATGAGGCTCAGGAAGAGAAACGTGGGTCTCACAAGCCCCACCGGCCACCGCTGCCAGCATCTGCCATCGCAGCGCAGTGGCGCATCTCTTAACCGTTGTACCACAGCGCCAGGAGTCGTATGTGGACCCCCAGTGAGCTATGAATGTAAAAAATTGAATGGCCGATTCCGCATATATGGGCATTTACCTATCAACTCTATCGCGTCATACCCTTAACGCGGAACGCAGGTATCACCGCCATCTTTTCTTCGTCCGTCCACTGATGTTCACACCCGTGCGTCCACGGTCAGGAATTCTTGGTTTTCTAATGTATGAAAGTAATAATGTTTTCGCCATTGTTACACACCCGGCACCTGTGGTGCCGTTGTCGGAACTCTCGAAGTGCGGTCTCCCGTATCACGAATTTTTGCTCGTCCATCTGTTGACTGAAGTCAACATGTACGCCTGCGCAAAGTTCAGCGCAAAGGTCTGTCCATAGGTGCACCGTCCTTATGCTTACGCACATAGTATTCTGCTATAAACATGTACGTGCGCCGAGGGTCGTCTGAATACCCACGACTCAAACACAGGAACGGCGTTATGTAACATCTTGAGTGGAAGTCCTGCTTAATAATATATGTCAAAGGTAACCCGAAGGAGAGAAGATTACCGAATTGTTTACAAGTGTAGACGATAGCTTCGAGGAATATACCTTCCACTATGGGTGATTTCATTTCATTTCGCTTTATTTTTCCAGAATGTAAATTACATCCTAGAGAGATGCAAGGGCTAAAAGCTGCTAAAAAGCAGCTTGACGGGGCCCAAGCACCTCAAATGGCAATACACGACAGAACGCAAAAAAAGGTTTACAAAGATATATAGGTTAGAACAGGCAAACACAACGAGGCAAGTGACATATTGATTCAATACAATGAAAAACAATGGCAGTTTACAGACGCATGAAAACAAAGAAAGGACCCCCCCCCCCCAAAAAAAAATCATTGTGCATACATGGCACCTACAGACAAACAGAGGCACATAAAATGCAACCAGGCTATATATTAACAAAATACATTTTTAACTCACTTTGTTTAACACCAGCCAAAACTTTGTACTTATTAAGAGTGGTCGGTAAATTGTGTTCAAGCGTTTGAAGTTTATAATTATTTCGAAAATATGGAATATACCAGGGATCGGTGTTTCGGGTGTGGGTTCGATTCGAAGCGGTCCTTAAATGGGCAGTATGTATGAGGAAATCTCTATAAGCACAAGAAGAATGGTAAAAAAACCTCAAAATGCGAAAAACATACATATGTTCAAAACGAATTATTTTATAATTAATAAAGGCACTTCGTGATGGAGAGAGATAAGGAAGGTTTGCAATGTAGCGGATCATTTTCTTCTGCAGAACCTGTATTTTTATCACATTTGTTTTTGTGGTAGTTGCCCAAACAGAGTTACAGTAATTCAAAACGGAATTTGTTAAAATGAACTGCACAGGACGGCCCCTGCTGCACGAAGAAATACCATATTCCACAGAATAACGGGGTAATCGATACGCAGCAACAAAAACCCGGCACATCTTCCTTGAGCCTTGTAACAAAGGACATCTTTCGGTACCTGTTAGTGCAAAGGGAAGAAAATACGAAACTTAAATATCCACGCGAACGTATAGGATACCGACTAAACTTAGTTGAGAGAAGTTTTTCTTGGTAGCACGAAGATATCAATAACTTCACACAAAGGAACAGCATGTAGAACAACCAGCTAACGAACAAGCCCAAATCGGTATGCATGTGAAGTTAAACATGGTTCGCTTTATTGTGCTTGGAAAAAAAAATAGCGAAGAAAATAAATTTTCAGTTTATTCGAAAACCAAGGGAAGTTTACCATCCTCTCCCCCTCGGGAATCTGAGACGCTGCTGAAGTAAAGCTACCAGCCTAATCGCAGAGCCGCTACCCACTATCCTGCGCTGCATCCATCCCTGCAAATGTTCAGTCTCTAGAAGAGCCGTAAACCACGTACTGACCCAACAATAACGACATAACTCCAGTCTCGCCAGCGAAATCGAATTCAAAGACAGAGATTCCGGAGGAAAGCCAGAAGCACCACCATCCTGCCGCCCCCAACTCCACTCCCAAAAATCGGGGCTGGCTATTCATACAAAGATGCCGTTAACCCACCTGCATGCACCTTTTCCCTGTAGTAAAATTATCTGAAGCCTCCGGTTTGAGCAAAGGCAGTCACTAGAGGAAAAACATGAAAAAAAATCATCGACGATAAAATCAACAAATTTCGCGGAATTCTCCTTAAGATGTCTGATCGTTCTTCAATAGTTTCGTTTCTTCTCAGCCTGGTAATAAAGTTTTGGATGTGTGCATATATGCAAATCCAAATGATCTGTCAGACCCCAGCAAAAAAACCCAAGAGAAAAGTTTGTGCCGTCCAAAGAGAGTCTCTGTAAGGTTTTTGAACGTAAGAACTGTGGTAAAATGGCAGTTTGGGCGAGTTGGTTAAGCATCTTGAAATAAAACAGCGCAAGGACACAGGACGAGAACGGAGAGAAGACACACACGCCCTGCCTTGAAAAGCAGCGTGTTTTTACAATAAACGCAGCTGCAAGATCAGCGCCGTGTGTGTCTTCTCTCCGTTCTCGTCCTGTGTCCTTGCGCTGTTTTATTACAAGTTGACCGTAAGCTTGTAGCAAAAAACAAAATTCCGTGTATCTTCTGCAGAAAAGTACAACAAACCAAGAGAAAATTCTCTTCAGTATATTAAAATAATCGGACTGTTGATTAACGTAAACTAAGTCCTGCCGGAGCAGACAGGAATGAATTTCACAAGCGAAGGATAAAGGTAGTCATTCGTGATTGACGATCAAAGGTAGTGAATGTGCCATGTGTTTTCTAAGTTGCCAAAGTGGGCGTGTCCTAACTGTACTGATCATATTTCAGAAAGCACCGACGAAAGTTACCGTTGAACTCAAGGTGACCAATGGCGGAGAAGCAGTTGGGTGCGAGTCCTTCATGGTGAACATAGAACAGGCAGATTCATGACCGCACAAGTGGGCATGGAGAAGAATTGCTTAAAGTGGCTTACAGTTTCATGTTCTAAGTTTTAAGATTTGTATCAATAAAGCAGCACTTTACTTAACCCCGGAATGTGCGATTTGCAGGCATTCGTAATCAGCGTTTGTGCGATTGCACATTGTGTTTCCGGCGCAGCGCCTATTCGTTACATTTGACGTGCATGAACCAATGGTGCATTTCACGCGATCCATCATGAAATGCAGAAGATGGAAGATAATTCAGTGCGCTCATCAACTATGCGCTCTTGAACCTTGCAAGTTAGCAGGCCCACTTTCAAAGCCTGCATTGCAACCCACGCGGAGGAGACTGCCATGGCTCTGGCTTTCACTAATCCCAAGTCGAATCACATCAACACCGAATCGCGAGGGTCCAACTCTACGCAACCTGATTTGGGCCCCCGGTCACCAAGGACTCCAGGGAAACCAACAAGCCGATCAGGCCTCCTGCGCAATCTATTCCCGGGCTATCTCCCTGTCCTTAGAAGCCTACTCGCATTCAGACAATCTGGTCTTACCTTGAAACACATCACCGATTACTACAACGATGAGCACCGGTATTACCCGGATGCTTGTAAGGGACTGGATCGCGCTGACGAGCGGCTCCTCATCAAAATTTTCACAAACACTGTACTGTGCCACGCGATGGTGAAGCATTTCAACCCATCCTTCTATGGCGCGTTCCAGTTCTGTGGTGAGGTGGCTGACACCTTCCACATGGTTTGGGCAAGGCAATGAAACCCATCTATCCCCTGAACCCCAACCCCTCCAGAGAGGACTAGGAGGCGGCCGTGCTGGCCCTCAAGCCCTCAAAACCCAAAAGGCCGTTGTTAAACCGAGGCGGGCGGCCTTTCTTTGCCAATGTGGCCCCGGAATAGGGGCTCCACCTAGTATCTTTAGGGGAAAGGGTGAATTGGGCCCTATCGCAATCTCCTCTCTGTAGCAATTTAATAGAAGACAAAAGGATTTCACCACCACTACCAGCGTTTCCAGAGTGCATAAGCGCCATCACCTCTTAATTCTGACCAATCGAGCCGCTTTACTTTGATCTCTTCTGTCCCCTTCCCCCATGGCAATGTTTTGGTTAGGTTAACAATATGACGAATTTCTACGATTCAGTTCCATAAACTGCACACTCTACATAACGTAACTGACCGCATCAATCAATTTCTTTCCTACGGAGTTGAGATGAGACATGGAGCGGTATAAGGACCAGACAGGAATGATATAAACAATTAGTCCAGTCGCCTCTGCCACTACGCCGAAGGGCAGGACCTCACTACATCCTGACCAACAGCTGTCATCTCTCCCTACAACTCTGCTTCTTCTTTCGCAGGCCTGGTTTCATTAAAAGTCTCATTTGTGTCAGTGCAGCATTTCCCGATTACCAGAAGAGCATATTTTAGATCTTGGTTTTACCTTGAATAATGTATTTCTTTACTGTTACGTTTCGTTTGCTTGAGTATCGTGATAGGCAAACATGGCACTAAGGCATCGGAAGTCGCATAGATAAGACACATAACCCGAGATAAGACACTAAGTGGCGTCTCATTTCATTTTCGTATCATTTAAGTGTGACGTCGCTTGTGACGCAATCAATGGGAAAAAATGGCCAGGCTTAGCTTATGGTTAAGCCTAGGATGCGAAGCATACCGCCGGCGGAGGCTGCTCGTCCGCAAGCGAGCGCACGAGTTGAGCCTCAGCTTTCACAGCTATTGTGACGTCAGCGCCCCTAGCGGAAGGAGCGGGAGTTAGGCCTCCGGTGGAGGCTGCGCGTCCGCAAACGAGCGCACGAGTTGAGCCCCAGCTTTCACAGCTGTTGTGACGTCATATCATGTGGTGCGCCGATGTAGGTCAAGTGGTAGCTACGCGGCCGCGCGCGGCGCAGCAAGAAAGAGCTCGGTTGGGCGGCTAGTACGCTTCGCATAAAAGCAAACGAGCAATAACGGGCATGGCCGGTCTCGTCGCCGGGCCGCCGCTCCACCCTTTAACTGCCGCATCTAGTGAGATTGTGTCCTAGGGTACTGAGGCTCCTTGTTTTACAAATCATAGCTTCAATTCCGGGATGGTAGGAGCAATGGAGGCTGGGCTCTTTATCACTATCAGCAGTATTTGAGCACGGCCAGGTGCGGCGGGCATTCAGTTCGACGACGACCATGCACGCTTTTTGCTTTCGCCGCCGCCGAGCCATTCAGTTTATTGCGGGCGCAGGTACACCCAGTAAACAGTTTCTTTTGGAAGCCTTCTTTCGCGGTCTTCGTCGCTGCATAGAATTCCGTCCCCACTACGTGACAATGTAGCCTTTATAGGTTCGGAGAGAGCGTTTGACTCTGTCGATATTTCAGCAGTCATGCATTCACTGAGGAATCAAGGTGTAGAAGAGCCCTGCGTAAAAACACGGGAAGAAAAACACGGGTTCACAGCTGCCATATTACTAATGAAGTCTTGAATATAATTCCAGCAAGAAAAGTTACCTTGCAGGGAGAGACGATCTGGGCAATACTATACACCGGCTTTCATAGGAGGTATTGAGAGGTCTGGATTGGGAAGAGTTGGGGTAAGAGGAAATGGAGAATGCCTTAACCATGTGCGATTTGTTGACATTGTCTTCCTAAGACACTCAGGAGAGGAACACCGAAACATGATAAACGACTGAAACAGGCCGAAGAGAATGGTGGTTTAAAAATTAATATGCAGAAAACCAAAGTAATGTTCATCAGTCTCGGAACGAAACTGCACATTACAGTTGGTTGCGAGGTGCTGGAAGTGGTTGGTAAGCGAACACATCTGCTTTGGGCGGTTACTGGCCGTACGTTCAGGTACTGTCATTTCCGTTCATTCCCATCTAAACAAAAATAACTTTATACAGATCCCTGGCCTGACCAATGGCTGTTTTTGAGTCACCATTTCGTGGCCTCTCTTTGGAAACCGGATTGGAGGGATTGCCTTGATAACGAGAAGAGCCACCACTCATTTGGAAGGGCTGCAGTGCTCACATGGCCAAGTGTGACATGCACCTCTGTGCTTGTAGACAAGGAAGACGGCAGTATTGTTGAATATTTGGTGTTGTAATATATGGGCTTGGGCAGGGCACCCAATTCGAAGGCAAGTTAATCGCCGGTCCTTAAGGGGAATGGAGTGGATTCCATGAGAAGGCAAGCGTAGCAGGGGTGGCGGAAAGTGATGTGGACGGTTCATATTAACACGTTTTCGGGGATACGGTAGCCCTAGCTGGCACAGGACCGGCTTAATTCGAGAGCTAATGGAGAGGCCTTTGTCCTTCAGTGTGGTATAGTCCAGCTGATAATGGTGACGATGTTGATGTTATGAAGTAGGTTCTGGAAAAGTTGCCTAATGAATCTCGGCATGTTTCTCAGTGTCTCGGTCGTCTACTCCTCAGAAGACAGTAATGCACTCGCTTGCGGGGCGGTTTGCTCCACATTAAAGTTTAACTAATCTCAGTTAGTTATTAAACGAGTAAAATAATTTGCGTGAGATTAATAAATAAGCTTCTATTAAGTTAGGGCAAGGTAGGTCAAGCCACGGTTCGTTTTAGTTTTGGGTAGCAGCTCCCAAATAGTTCCAGTGAAAAATACTTAGTAAAGCTTGTGCTCCCAATGAATAACGCCAGCCCTAATGTATAGTGCTATACTTGGTTTTCGTAGCGACTGGCAGTGGGGACAAAAGACTCCAGGATGCGCAATTTACGATCTCCGCTTTGCCAGTGTTAGGCTGATTTCACTTGTACATCAAAGAAGAGAGTGCCAATGTTGACCTCCGTAAATGGGGTCCGCAAGCACAGGCTGGTAACCAAGCTATATGCTTTGATAGTTGCCTGCGTGTCCAATGGATCTTATCTTCGATAGTACAGATGTTTTAATGTTGAGTTCATCACTTCGCATACGTCGGTACGTCTGGTCTAGAGGCCTTAAACAATGGACTCGAGATTACTGACCGGGAAGAATGCAAGGAAAATGAACAAAAACCTTTCATATAGGCGATGGAATTTATAAATTGTTTGTTATTTTTTCTCGATTTCAGCAAAGATCAAACCGATCGTTGTATATCAACATTTTGGCTGGGTACTGTACATAAACGTGGGAATGTCGTGGCGGCTTCGTGAACACGGCGTTCGGGAGCTGTGATTAAAGACATGAGATTGCATCTTGACCGTCGTGGTCTCATTTTGATCAATGCGAAATGGAAAACCATCCGAATGCTGTGCGATGACAGCGGACGTTAGAAAACCGCTACTGTTGTATAGGGAGTCTCTCCTTAGATGGACAAGTCAGTGTCGTTAAGCCTTATATACCATATCACACATACCTTTAACATTGATTATCATAAGATCATGCAGTGAAAACTGCGTTGTTTAATACAGTGCACTATGTTCACACCACTAATGCCCCTTATTGAGACTACGGTCAGAGTCCTTCGCTGCATTTCCTCCATGTAGCAAAATATGAAACAAAAAAGAGACTATGCGAATGATCAGGTACTATGCCACTACAGGTGACCACCTATTTTGGATTGAACTTCGACTGCAAAGTTGACTTCGATTTTGTGCAGCACACCGGATGCGATGTGCACTACTTTGCACCACAACTAACCACCTTCTTTATAGCAAACAAATGAAGGAAAATGAGGGGCTCGTTATTAATATGAGAGAAGCCAACATCCACAGAAACCAAGGGATAGAGGGGATTTTTAATTAATTTATTTATTTTGTGGTGTTCGATTTGGAATGTTACTGACTATGCTATCGCTTAAATCTACTTGATTAGAAAAGCAGAAGAAAAAACAACCACATGCCGCCGGTGGGATCCGAACCCACGACCTCCGAGGTTAGGTTATTTGTAAACATAAATACCCCCGAAAAGCAGAATATTTGACAGCCGTCGCCCTAGATCAGCGGTAGAGCACCGGACGCGTAATTCGGAGGTCGTGGGTTCGGTGGGTTGGTTCGAAACCCACCGCCGGACACCCACCGGTAAAAATGGGTACAAGCCACCCCCGGCCCGGCGCCTGGCTTCTTCAGGGATGTGCTTGGAGGAAGCTACGTAAACCCCGCTGCGCCCCTTCGGGGGCAACCTAGTTTCGAGCACTCAGCCTGCAAAGGTGGTTCGTGTTTCACTGCAAAGTGAGGAGTTCCGACTCAAAACTCGTTCGCTCTAACCAGCGTGTCTCAAAACAAACCCTGTAAGCGATCCTTCGTTTCGAAGAGAAAACTTCAGAGTATCACAGCTGACTAGACATGGCGGTTTTTCCGGCTGTCTGACTTGCGAGAAAAAAAAAAGGGCCACAAATTGGGCTTATGCCGCACGAGGCGGACTTATGGTTGCTTGGCAGGGGAACTTATCACTCATCCGCCAAGGCAACTGTTTGGTCTAAGACCCTTTTCCCAAGCATTTCACCCTAGAAGAGCCGAGCACCAGGCCAGGGGAAATCTTGTACCCATTGAAGAAACCGGTGGGTACCCGGCGGCACTGGGGATCGAACCCAGCACCTCCCGAATGCGAGGCGGATGCTCTACCACAAGGCCACGCTTCGGTTCTTTTTTTTTTCTTTATTGCATGGAAGAACATCCGTAGAAAGGAGGAAAACTTCAATCAGACTGGATCGCGTCTCAAGTTGCCGGGCTGATTAATAGGAGCCCGCCATTGCCCTAACTCAACACTGCAGCCCCATCAAAACATCAAAATCCAGGGAGGCACACACATGCATCTAGGCACGGCAGCCAGCTTGGAGGTTCTTCGCGTGCAGCATATACACTCCTCACCAAAGCACACTGTTCTCGAAACACAGATTTGGACGATCTTGGTGGCTCGGCATGTCTGTCCATCATACGGCTTTTCCAAAGACTGAATAGTCCCATCAGTATAAACAGATCATAAGGCACAACAGAGTTTTTGTCAACAGGCAGAAATCTAATAGTGTACGGTGTAATTTCAATGCCCTTCTTGAGAGTTCGTTGTAGTATGTCCCAAAAAAACATGGCATCACGGCACAGGATAAAACAATGATCAATTGTCTCAGGCACGTTACACAGACGGCAATTCACATTCCAAGGTACAAACATCCCCTTGTCATTAAGAAATGTCTTGACAGGCAGCGTCGCTGTGTGTAGTTTGAAAAAGAACGTTTTAGCGGCTGCCTGAATGCACATCCGCCTAACACGCTTTAGAACACTGATGTCCAAAGACCCCAGATAAGGCTGCCGATACAATGGTGTAGGGAACAAAGACTCAGTGAGAGCCTGGGTCATCTGTTTTCTCGAGAGGCTATACAGGTAATCTAAAGAGAAGCGCACAGTGAGGAAATTGAAAGTGTCAGCAACCTCCTTGAGGAATCCCCACAAAGTCCCCTCACGAGCCTGCACAGTCGGTGCGAATAAGTAAGGCAAATGAAAACTAAGCCGCCTAATGAGCACAGCTACCAGAAACGGGTGGTTTGCCGATATTAAAAAGAAAAAACGGGAAACAAGTTGATGCACGAACAGGTGAACAAGACCCACTCCACCACCCTCTAAGGGAAGGAACAAGTTGTCACGCCTCATGGGCTCCCATTGAGAGCGCCAAACGAATGTTGCAAATATTCTGTGTATTGCTTGCACCTTCCTCCTCGCACAATGCAGGACTTGAAGGACATACGCGAGCTTTGCAAACAAAAATATGTTACAGACCTGTGCCCTCGCAAACACTGAGAGTTCCCTACCCATCCAAGCCTGTGTTTGCCGCCGTAGAGTTACAATTTGTGAATCCCAGTAGGCTGTACTGTTGCGAACTTGGTGCAGCGGAACGCCTAGGTACTCAAGAGGGCTACTGTCCCAGCATATGCCACCGAACTGGCTTGGCCTAGTTCCCCAATAACCCAACCAAAAGCCTTTGGATTTCTCTAAATTAAGAGCCGCGCCTGATACATCACAGAACTGTTTAGTCAAGTTTAGAGCCTCAAGTACACTCTTTTTGTCAGAACAAAAGAGGGCGACATCGTCAGCATAGGCTAAAACTTTAACTTCACATCGAGCCAGAGAGAAACCGCGGATAGCTACGATGTTAATTATACTGAGACAGAGGGGTTCCAGATATAGGGCAAACAACAATGAAGACAGTGGACATCCTTGACGAACAGATGCTTCTAGTGGTATTGGTTTCGTTAGCTCCTGATTAACAATAACCCTTGTATAGGAGTTCTTATAGCACAGCCTTATGCCTTTGAGCAAGACGTCACCAATATTTGCATACTCCAAGACCGCGAACAAGAAATCGTGCCGAACTTTATCAAAAGCCTTCGCCAAGTCAATTTGAATCAGAGCAACTTGGCCTGTCTCATCTGATATTGTCTCTAATACTGAACGTGCAATATGGATATGTGTTTGAATACTACGGCCTCTAATACCACAGACCTGATGCGAACCTATCAAGTCCATAATGACGAGCTGCAGACGACTGCTAAGAACCTTGGCAAACATTTTGTAATCAACATTGCAGAGGGAAATTGGACGATATCCCTCAACAGTTTTCAACCGATTAGTATCTTTGCTTTTGGGAATTAATATTGTGTGCCCAGAATAGAAAGTGGGAGGCAGGACACCCACATCATAAGATGCTTGGAAAACTTCCATCAAAACAGGCACTAGGCAAGGCGAAAAAGTTTTATAGAATTCGCTGGTAATACCATCTGGCCCAGGAGATTTCTGGCTCTGCAGGGCAGAAATGGCTGATTGAATTTCATCCAAAGTGATAGATCCCTTCACTATAGCACACTTCTCATCGTCTAGTCGAGGGAAGTTTCCGAGTAAGGAACTGTAATCGAAACCCTGATTTGGATCATCGCAACTACCAAACAGCTTTCGATAATAGTCGAAGAAAGCAGCAAGAATACCAGGCGCGTCGCTGTATGTGCAATCACCATACTGAATTTCCAATATTTCCTTCGCAAGAGCATTCTCTCTTTCATCATTCAGGGCCCGACGAGAAGGCTGCTCATCAAGAAACCTTCGGGACCGAGATCGTATCAAGGCCCCCTTATATCTTTCTGTCGCAAATTGTTGAAGGTCTGCTTTTACGTTATTAATCTCTTCGAGATAGGCACCCGGGTTTACCCTCTCTAGCTCATGTAGCTCCGTTAGGGTGCGCCCAAGCTCACGAAGGTGGTGTCTCTTCAGGAAAGCGATTCTTGCTGAGGCCTCAATTGCCAAGTTTTTGATCTCCTGTTTAAACAAATCCCACTTTTGAAAAACGGACAGATCATGGCGTGACCATACGTCCTTCAAACAAGTAGGTACAGCACGCTGAAAGATTTCGTCTGAGAGCAGACAGTTATTCATCTTCCACAACTCCCATCGAGGGTGAAGTACATGCCGAGTATACCTCCCTATCTGAAGAGACACCATACAGTGGTCACTGAAGAAGATGGGGCGCACCCAGTAGCCAAACACACTTGCTAACGCGTCTACAGAAACGTAAATTCTGTCAAGGCGAGCATTAGAGGAAAACTGAAAATGAGTGAAATGTATACAGTCGCCTTTTTCCTGTCCCACATCCACAAGACTATATTCAGAAACCAAGTCGGTAAGTAATGCAGCACTAGGGTCGTATCTCTTACATACCACTGATCGGTCCTCATCCCTACAAACGCAATTAAAATCTCCCAACAATATAATTTTGCGGTCCGTGCACAAATGTTCAACCAATGACAGAAAGAAGAGCCTTCTCTCGCGCTGCTTTGTGGGGGCGTAAACACAAATAATCCGCCACTGTACACCTGAAATTGTGAGATCACAGCATATAAGTCGCCCCTCGTCATCTATGCAATAAGACAAGGCTGTCATCTCTAGCGTGTCCGCTAGGAATAGCATACAACCTCCTGATAAGCCTCTCGCGTGGCTAACAATAATGTTGTATTCCGACAAAAAAAGCTCGAGAGCAGCTGCTGTCTCTTCATCAGAGGACAACTTTGTTTCCTGGATAGCGGCCACACACACACTCCATTTCTTTAAGAGATGCCGTACCTGCTGTTGCCTCCTACGATTACGCATACCCCTAACGTTAAGGGTAGCGACTTGATATGCTGCGACGCTCGCCATTTTTGGTGCCAGTCTTAACAAACGCCATCCCCTGGAATGGGGTGGCCCGCCTCCAAATTGGCGGCCTCTCGGGCAGACATCGCCCTCCTCTAACGCCACCCTTCCCGCGGCCTCTACACATTGTGCCTTGTGGTCAGCGCCATCGATACACACCTCATCAGCTGCTGGACGTTTCAAAGGTGCGGTGCTGTCCATGTCTTCCTCTGAGACAGCCAAGGCCTCGGCCCATGAACCCGAGGGGAGTACATCACTCGCTGCCACACTGACAGCCGACAGAGAACCGGACACGCCAGAGATCGACGCCACACACGGCTCACCGTTACCCTCCAACGACGAAGCAGAATCAGCAACAGAGGAGGATCGGCGAGCATTCACTGGCTGTATCGCCTCGACTGACTCCACAGGAGGCATATCCGGACGTTGACCTGTGGCGACGAGGTGTTCCTGTGCAGCAAGCACAGCAGTCTCTGTAGCACTCACGGGGGGGGCCCGGGTCCTGCGATTTTCGTTCTGGAGGCGCGGATGCTAGATGGCCAGTCGCTTCAGATTCCGTGTTGATTTGAGGTGTTGAAGTCTTCTGTTCCCCATCTATTCGATGCTCACGACTTAGTTCTCCGGTCGCGTCGACAACCTCAGACACATCCATGATGTGTTCTAATGCCACGTCATCTTCCCGTGACCACTGGCCTTGACGCAGCCTGTCAGCGTAACTCAAGACACAGTTCTCCGCATTATGGCCAAAGCGTCGGCACTGGGTGCACCGAGGCGTGCGACACTGGCGCCGTACATGCCCAACCCGGCTGCATCGGAGGCACAGTGGAGGTCTCCCTGGGATAAGGACTAATGCCTGCACTCCATAAACATTAAGTGTGTGTGGGATTGTGCTTGCTGACACTCCATCCTTGAGTGTGAGGGAGATTTCACGGTTCGACGTTTCCATATGCTCCATCCCTGGGCACCGCCACTTTTCACGCTCCACAGACTGAACCGTGCCATAAGGCTCTAATGCTTCCACAATCCTTCGGTGTTCCATATAGCGGGGAAGCCAAAGGAGCTTAACCTTGACGTTCTTAGTATCCGGGTCAAACACCATGCACCGCAGTCCTTTGACAGGAAACTCCGCTTTGTTAACAAGCTTCTGTTTGGAGGAACTACTCTCGCAGGTAACCATCCACACGTGGCTCATTTGGTATTGACCAATGCACAAAATTTCCCGGAGATCCAATATCTGTGCGAGTGCGTCACGGAAGTCAGGTGCTCGGTACGGGCGACCCTTAAGGTCAGCATGCAGGAAAACGGTATTAAGGACAACATTACCGGTAGGCAATCGGGGAAGTACAACTTTGTACGAGTCCGTAGTGTCCTGAGACGTCGGTAGACCTCGGCCAACGGCCGATGCGCTGTTTCCAGCAAGAAGCATGTTGAAGCACAGCCGCACAGAACGGCTTCCTCTTCCTCTTCTCAGGCCACGCTTCGGTTCGCAGCAGCCGTACTGAAACTCCTTGTTTTAATATTGTGTTGATCTTCCCCTCTGCAACGCAGACAGTAACGAAGTAACCATAAGTGACGTCACCATTTCGGGCGCCAAAGTTGGAGAAAAACTCACGTTGAACTTCACACTCAAGATTTCCAAGGAGCTTGACTCGGAACCAAAACTTGATGTCACAATCACCAAAGAGGATAAAAACAAGGTTCCTTGCTACGGTAGCCTCGGCTCATGGTACGGATGTCTTTTACGTGCTATTGTGAATTATTTCTCACTCCCTAGTCACCATGCAGTTATTATCATTACCCGGGGTAAACGCCTGTTCATTTAATTGTAAATGGCCCCCCAATGCGCCAGACACGCGCACCCGAGACAGTATACCTCCACAGTGCGTCAATCACCTTTTGTACGCTGTCTCCGAATAGCTGTCTCTGGGCATTTTTCTCTCTTTTTCCAGCGTAAATGACCACAGGATATGTGTTCTGCGCTGTACACGTGATGGTTCTAGCTTGAAAAGGGTGCGCAAGAAAACTATTCGGCACGACACTTAAGCTAAACCCTAAAAGTATGACGCAATACCGTAATGGTTTAATTCCCTTATATGCAGAACGGCATTCACTACTTTATATTCACAGATCCCTGGCGCAGTGGTACAGCGATTAAGCGATGCGCCATTGCCTGCGATGTCAGGTGCTCCGAGCGGTGGGCCTTGTGCGACGCATCACCTTGCTCTTTCTGTGCGACCAATCTTTAACTACCACCTGCCGCGGTAGGCAGCTTGCTGACTATCGGCTGGGTATGTTGCGGTGACGCCGCAACGCCATCCATGCAGTGATGGATATCACAAATTAAGGATAAAGTTATAGACGATCAAAGGTACTGAATGTGCCATGTGTGCCCCAAGGTGCCAAAGAGGGCGTGTCGAAATTGTACTGATCATATTTCAGGAAGCACCGACGACACTGACCGTCGAACTCAAGGTGACCAATGGCAGAGAAGCAGTTGGTTGCGTGTCCTTCTTGGTGAACATAGAGCAAGCAGGATAATGACCGCACAAGTGGGCATGAACAAGAATGGCGTAAAAGTGGCTTGCAGTCTCATGTTATAATTTTTGAGATCTGATTAAATAAAGCAGCACTTCTCTTAACCCCGTAACCAGCGTATTTGCCATTGCGCATCGTCTTTCCATCGCAAGGCCCATTCGTGACATTTGACATGCGTAACCATTGGTACATGTCACGTGACGCATCGTGCAATTCAGTGCGCTCATGAACTGTGGGCAATACAACCTTCCAAGTTAGCGATCTCTCTTTCAAAGCCTGCAACGCAACACACGCGGAGGGGAGTGCCAGTGCTCCTGCTCTCATTAATCCCAAGTCCAAGCACATCACCACCAACACCCGAGGGGCCTGTCGGAACTTAGAGCTGCGCTGGGCTCCCCCGTTTGTCTGGCGCATACTGCAATACAGCTGCCGATAAGAAGATCCAACTCCACGCAACCTGATTTGGGCCCCCGGTCACCAGGGACTCCAGGGAAACGAACAGGCCGATCAGGCCGCCCGCGCACTCTCTCTCCGGGCTACCTCCCTGTCCTTAGAAGCCTACTCTCAATAAGACAATCTGGCCCTTACATTCAAACACATCACCGATTACTACAAGGAGGAGCACCGGCTCCACCCGGCCCCTTGTAAGCGACTGGATCGTGCTGACGAGCGCCTCCTCATCAAAATTCTCGCAAACACTGCACTCTGCTCGGCGGTGCTTGAGCGTTTCAACATATCATTTCATGGGGCGTGCCAGGAGGTGGCTGACGCCTTCTACATAGTTTGGGTGTGCTAATGAAACCCATATATTCTCCCAACACCAACCCCACCAGAGAGGACTTGGAGGCTGCCCTGCTCGGCTGTCAAAACCTCAATATCCAAAAGGCCTTGGCTCAACGGAGGCGTTCGGCGTTGCCTGCCGATGGGGCCCCCGAAAAGAGGCTCCACCTAGTATTGTTAGTGAAATCGGTCAATAGGGCTCTACCCCAATGACCTCCCTGTAGCAATTTAGGCCCGTGTACTGCCCGATGTCAGTTCACGTTAAAGAACCCCAGGTGGTCGAAATTTCCGGAGCCCTCCACTACGGCGTCTCTCATAGTCTTAGTCGCTTTGAGACGTTAAACCCCATAAAACCAAACCAAACCAAAAGATAATTGTTTTTCACCACTACCACCAGCAAGTAGAGAGTGCATGAGCGCCATCATCCCTTTATTCTGACCAACTGAGCGGCTGTACTTTACTCTATTCACCCCCCTTCCCCCATTTCGATGTTTTGGTTAGGTGAACAATATGAGGAATTTCTACGATTCAGTTCCAATAGATTGCATACTATACATAACGCAACTGCCCGTATGAACCAATTTCTTTCCTACGGAGTTGAGATGAGAAAGGGAGCTGTTTAGGGACTGAACAGGAATGATATAAAACAATTGGCCCAGTCGCCTCTGCCACTGCGCCGAAAGGGAAAACATCATTTTATCTTGACCAACAGCTGTCATCTCTCCCTACGACTCCGCTTCCTCTTTCGCAGGCCTGGTTTCCTTAAAAGACTCATTCGTGTCAGTGCGGCGTTTTCTGATTACCAGAAGAGCATATCTCAGATCTTGGTTTTACCTTCAATAATGTATTTATTTGATCTTCTCGAAACCACCACACAGGCACACCACACTCGCTTGGTTAAGCTCGAGACATCGGTTCTGCAGATTCTTACCACCCTCCAAGCACAATCCAAACAATTAGAATCCTTCACTTCTACGCTCCAATCCCTGCATGAGTCACTGTCCCCGGCCAAAAAGAAGGAACGCGTACCCTCACGAAGTTCTACCTCTACACTATCATAATGGCTTTTGGCGAGGACCTCGAGATTGTGCAGTGGAACTGCCGAAATCTGTGCCATAATAAGACCCCCCTCCACCAGTATCTACTCGCCCGCCCCTCCCTGCCCCATTTTCCCCTTCTCCAGGAGACCCGGACGGCCCGCACTGTCCCAGGCTACCGCGCCTACCATGCCGCTACGGCCACACCACTTGCGTCTATTTATGTACGTAGCGACGTGCTCGTGGAGCCACTTGATATCCCCTCCGTTCTTCTTAAATATTTAGTTGGTGTGGTCTATTACCACCCTTCTTCCCGCGTCTCACTCACCCTTTTGTCTTTCTACAACCCCCCTGTTACCTCCTCTTTATTTTCCGCCCTGGGCAAGTTCCTTCACTCTCTTCCTTCTAACTCCCATCTCCTCTTTGGTGGTGACTTTAATGCCCCTCACACACTCTGGGGCTACCCTCAAACCCTCAAACCCGGCCGCCTCCTCCACTGTCTGGCCCAGGAACGCCACCTCACCCTTCTCAATACTCCTGGCTCCCCTACTCGAGCGGGCACTGCCTCACAGCGTCCCACGACACCCGATCTCACTTTTTCTCGCGGTTCACTTTCATTTCACTGGCAAGTGACAGCCGAAACTCTTCTCAGTGACCACTATCTTGTCCGCATTTCCACCTCTCTTTCCCACATCCCTCGATGTCATCCGGTCACTCATACTGACTGGCACGCCTTCCGCGCTAATCTCGCCTCTGACTCCTTTCAATCCTACGACGACTGGACGTCGCGCATCACTGCAGCGCTCACGTCCAGTAGCCGTCGTGTTCGCTCTTGTCACCCAGTCCTAGTCCCAGATCCTCACCTACTCCGTTTATGGCGTCGTCGTAAACGTCTTCAACGCTCCTTCCGCTGCCAACCCCACAATGCCCAACTTTCTTCCCGGATCACTGCTCTGCGGGCCGAGATCATCGCCCACTGCGCCTCACTCGAGCACTCTCGTTGGAGTGCTCTTTGTGACCGTCTTGACTCTGCATTGCACTCGCGATCCACATGGTCTCTCTTCAAATCTCTCCTTGGCACTAAGCCTGCCCTTGCTCCCACTCTAGCTAAAGCCCTCACTCAAGGAACTCCCTCCGATGTTTTTGATCAGCTCGCCTCTCTCTATCTCCCGCCCCCTCTGGCACCCTCCTACCCGGTGTACTGCGGTGGACCTAACCCCGATCTGGACCAATCCTTCACTCTCCGGGAGCTCGAATCGGCTCTGGCTGCTAATGCTACACGCTCGGCTCCCGGTGAGGATGCCATTACATACACCACACTTCGCAACCTTCCTGACTGCGCCAAAGAATTCCTCCTTAAAACCTACAATGATGCATGGGACAGCGGCTGCCTGCCCAGCTCCTGGACCTCCTCCCTCATTTCTATGATTCCAAAGCCGGGCAAGCCTCCCTCTCTCTCTAACCTCCGCCCAATCTCCCTGACATCATGTGTTGGTAAGACCCTTGAGCGAATGGCCCTGACTCGCCTCTCTAATTTTCTCGAGACGAGGGAGTTCTTCCCTCATTCTCTCATCGGCTTCCGACGCCACGTCTGTGCACAGGGCATGTTTCTAGTTCTCCAGCACACGTTTCTGTCACCTACCCCCACTCAAATTCACGCACTTGTGACCGTCGATGTTCGCAAGGCCTTCGACGGTGTTTGCCACGACCACATCCTTTCCCAACTCGCCTCCCTAGACTGTGGCTCCCGCATGTACTGTTATATCCGCTCATTCCTCTCTAAACGTGTCGCTCGCTTTCGAGTCGACACCTATCTGTCCGACCCCCACAACCTCACCCGAGGCACTCCTCAAGGTGCTGTTCTCTCTCCTACCCTTTTCAATCTTGCTATGGCCCCTCTCGCCTCCCAGCTAGCTGAAATTCCCGACCTGCATCATATATTTTACGCCGATGACATCACTCTCTGGTGTTCGTCTGGCTCTCCCGGTCACGTACAGGACACCCTGCAACGTGGCCTAGATCTCATCGACTCCTTTCTCACCACTGCTGGCCTCTCTCCTGCTCCTGAAAAATCTGAGCTCCTTCTCCTCAACCATTCCTCATACCAGCGCTCACACAACCAATTCGTCTCTCTCCACCTTTCTGGCTCTCCCATTCCTGTCGTCACGCAGTGCAAAGTTCTTGGCTTTCCACTGCATGCAGCCAAGAACGTGCAAGCCCTCCACCGTGCTGTCACCACCTGCCACTCCGTAACTCACCTCCTGCGGCGCGTGGTCACTCGGCGCTCAGGTCTCCACGAGGCTCATGCGTCCCGAGTTGCCCACGCGCTGGCCCTCAACAAGGTCTTGTACTTTGCACCCTACGTTTCCTTCAATGAGACTCAACTTAACGCTCTTGAGACTGCCCTTGTGGGCCTCTACAAGGCAGCTCTCAACCTCCCTATCACTACCTCTACTGCAAAGATCTTTGCAACAGGCCTCTTTCATACTCTCCGTTCTCTGCTCTCTCTCCATCATGACTCGCAGATTGCCCGGCTTTCCCTTACCCGTCAGGGTCAGTGGTTACTGACTCAAGCGGGTATCTCGCCCATTCCCTGCGCCCCGTTTACCTCTCCTATTCCCACCCCGGCTCCCAATCTTCGGATCCTCCCCCTTCCGTCCAACATGTCCCCCGTTCTGCACGCCGGCCGTCGTCATGCGGCCACACAGCACCATTCCCCTCTATTTGAGACCCAGGGTGTAGCTTACACGGATGCCTCCTTCGTGGCTCCTCGAGGTACCTGCGGCTACGCCCTGTACCACCCCCACCTCCCCGCTCCTGAAACTCACACCAGCGGGCCGTTTCTACGCCCTCCGGATGCATTGTCCCTCGAGGTCCTCGCCATTGCGCATGCCCTCCAGTCATTTGCCTTCCTTCCCTCTCTTCAAGAGTACACAGTCTATTCAGACTCACAAGCCGCTATACACCACATACAGAAACGCACCTTAACCCCTTCTCTTCAACAGGAGGTCGAACGAGCGGTCTCCGCTTTGCAGCCTTCCATCGTTTTCCTCCGCTGGGTCCCTGGGCATTCAGGGATTGACGGCAATGAGCTGGCTCATCAGCTCGCCCGTGACACACTTTTCCGGGCACCGTTGATCCCCTGGCCCAAGCCCTCGGAGGACGGTGGGAGACTCACCCTTCGCCGCACCATAAAAGAGGTCTACCTCGAGCTCCGCCTCGACAAACGCCTTTGCCCTCCCCCTCATCCATCACTCACAGTGCCGGAGGCTCGCCTTCTTCGGCACGTCCAAATGAATGCAATCATCACCCCGTCTCGCCTCTTTCTCTATCGCTATCGATCGGACCCTTCCTGTCCCAACTGCCCCTGTAACTATGCGGACCTTGCCCATTGCCTCTTCTATTGCCCGGCTGCTCAGCAGTCGGGTTCCTACCCCCCACCTTCTTTATCCATCAACACCTGGCTCGACTGGCTTGGCGCTGAAGGGGAGGAAGAACAGCGACTTCTGGTCGCCCAGGCTGTCGATATGCTCGGCCTGTAACTTTTGGCCGAAAAAACGTCTTCTACTACTACTACTACTACTAGTCGAAGGTCCCGTTTGCCTGAGTACCGAGCTAGGCAAATATGGTACTAAGGTTCTTCGAAAACATAGCGCAAAAAGGACACGGACGACACAGAAGTGGACAGGACAGGCGCTACCACTGCGCCGAAGGGGAAAACATCATTTTATCTTGCCTGTCCTATAGCGCCTGTCGCGTCCACTTCTGTGTCGTCCGTGTCCTTTTTGCGCTATGTTTTCGAAGAACTGTTACCAACTAGCCCAAACCAAGCTACTAATCGCACTAAGGCATCGCAAGTAGCATAGTTATCAAACAAAACCCGATACTAAGTGGCGTCTCATTGCATTTTCGTATCATTTGAGTGTGACGTCACTTGTGACGCAATCAAGAAGAAAAAGCAAACGAGCAATAACAGGAGGCTGTTAGACTGAGACTCCTTCTTTACAAATAAGAGCTTGAATCCCGCGACGGAAGGAACTTTGGGGGCTGGGCTCCTTCTTGCTATCAGCTGTAAATTGTGCAGGGCCGAGAGCGCCGGGCATTGTGTTCGACGACCACCAAGCACGCTTGTTGCTTTCGCCGCGGCCGAGGCATTCAGTTTACTGTGGTCGCAGGTCAGCCCCCCCAAAAAAAGTTTCTTTTGGAAGGCTTCTTCCACTGAATTCGTGACTGCATAGAATCCGTCACCACTACTCGACAATATCGCCTTTATAGGTTGCGAGAGGGCTTTTGACTCAGTCGAAGTTTCAGCAGTCATGCATTCACTGCGGAATTAAGGTGTAGAACAGCCCTACTTAAATATACTGGAAGATATCTATAGCGGGTACACAACTACCATATTATTCATGAAGTCAGGAATATAATTCCAGCAAGAGAAGTTATCTTGCAGAGATAGACGATCTGGCCAAAGATATTTAGCGGCTTTTATAGGAGTTATTCAGAGGTCTGCATCGGAAACAGTTGAGGTAAGAGCAAATTGAGAATACGTTAGTACTGTGCGATTCGCTGACATTTCCCTGCTGATACACTCAGGAGGGGAGCCCCAAAACGTCATTAATGAATTAAACAGGCAGACGAGAATGGTGGGATAAAAATTAATATGTAGAAAACCAAATTACTGTTGATTGCGAGGTGCTGGAAGTGGTTGGTAAGGGAATACTTCTACTTTGGGCGCGTACTGACGGTACGTTCAGGTACTGTCATTTCCGTTCATTTCCGTCGAAATAAAAATAAATTGATCAGGATTCCTGGCCTGACCGATTGCTGTTTTTGAGTCTCCATTTTGTGGCCTCTCTTTGGTAACCGTATTGGAGGGATTGTCTTGATAACGAGAAGAGAAACCTCTGACCTGGAAGGACTGCAGTGCTAACATGGCCAACTGTGACATGCACATCTGTCTTGGTAGACATGGAAGATGGCAGCATCGTTGAATATTTGATGTAGTAATATATGGGCTTGGGCAGGGAACGCAGTGCAAAAGCAAGATAACCGCTGATCTTTAAGGTAACGGAGCGGATTCCAGTAGAAGACAAGCATAGCAGGGGTGGCGGAAAGTGACGTGGACGGTTCTTATTAAGAAGTTCTCGGGGATAGGGTAGCCCCAGCTGGCACAGGACCGACTTAACTGGAGAGATAAGGTAGAGGCCTTTGTCCTGTGGTGTGGTAGTAGTCAGACTGATGATGATGGCGATGTTGTTGTTATGGAGTAGGTTGTGAAAAAGTTGTCTGAAGAATCTCGGCACCTGTTGTTGCATTAATATTTCTCAGTGTCTCGGTCGTCTGCCCCTCAGAAGGCAGTACTGCACTCACTTATGAGGCGGCTTGCTCCATATTATAGTTCATCTAATATCAGTTATGTATTGGGCTAGTAAAGTAATTTGCGGAAGATGAATAAATGCCCTTTTATAATATTAGGAGAAGGTAAGTTAAACCATGGTTCGTTTTAGTTTCGGATAGAGAAAAATACTTAATAAAACTCTTGTGCTTTAAAGGGATAGCGTTGGTCATAATGTATAGTGCTATGCTTGCTTTCTGTAGCAACTGTCAGCGAGGACAAAAGCCTCCAGATGCGCAATTTACGACCTTGGCTTTGCCAATTTTAGGCTGATTTCAGTTGTACATTACAGAAGCGAAGGCCAGTATTGACCTCCATAACTGAAATGCCCCAGCACAGGCTGGTAACCAAGCTACAAGCTTTGGTTGCTGCTTGCATGTCCAATGAACTTTTGTCCCCGATAGTTCATGATATTTTTTCATGTTGACTTTGACACGTCGGATTCGTCGGTACGTGGGGTCTAGCGGCCTTTTACATGAAGTCGAGACTACTGACCGCCAAGAATAGTAGGAAAGTGAATAAAAAGCTTTCATAGAGGCGATAGCTTTAATAAATTGCTTGGTATTGTTCAAACCACTCGGTGGAAACTGCTAACTCTATTACATTTTTTACTGGGTAGTATACATATCCTTGGACCTGTCGTGGTGGCTTAGTGGACACGGCGTTCGGGAGCCGGACCAAAGGACGTGAGATTGTGTCTCGACCGTGGCGGTCTAATTTTGATGGATACAAAATGAATAACCGCCCGTGTGCGGTGCGATGCTAGCGGACATTAAAAAAGCCCAACCATACAATGCGGATAGGATAGGATAGGAAAGACTTTTATTGCTCTAGAAAAGTCTTGTGCTAGTAGCAGACGAGAAAGAAGAGGTTCATCTTCCTTCTTCTCACAGGGTCGGCGCCCCTATTCCAGCGCTCCGCTGAGCTTCGCTGCTCGTTGGGCGTGCTAGATGAGACCTTGTTGGCAATTCAGATCGCCGGTGGAGAGCCGGCTCTCCCACTGTGCTGCACTCGGTTCTTTACGAAAGCTATCGTTCTTACTGCATTCCAACGTGATGTGGTACAACGATGGTTTGCTACCACACCACGGGCAAGTGTCTCGATATTGCGTCGGGTAAATCTTGCTAAGGATATGCAGGTTTGGGAAAGTTCCAGTCTGCAGCCTTCGCCAGTAGACTGCCTCTTGTTGATTTAGATCACGATGAGGAGTCCCTTCTGATCATGCGCCAGTGGCGTTAAACCTAATATGCCATATCACATCTAATCTTAACCCTGGTGGTCATAAGAGCATGGTGAAATTGCGTTTTCAATACCATGCAATATGTTCGCCGCACTATTGCCTCATATCGAGACTGCGGTCAGGGGCACTCCCACATTTCATCCCTGTACCAAAATATAAAACAAAAAAGGGACTATGTGAATGTTGTGGCAATAGGCCACTACAAGTGAACACCTGTTTTTTTTTTTTTGAACACTGCAAGGTTGACGACATATGTGCAGCGCACCGGATGCAATGTGCGCTTGCTTTCACCGCAACTAAAGAACCTCTATTTCGTTCTATGCCTGGTTAGCCTCACTGGCGCATGTGGCGTAACGGATGCGCGTGTGGCGACGGTACGACAACAGTGTCAGTGTCCTTTTGTTTGCGCGTTTCAAGAATGAGGGCGCTCAGCTCCGCCATTTGCATGAGTCGCGTGATTGCTGAATAAAAAGACAGCGGCAGCAGTGCTAGCACCCTAGACGAGCCTAACGTGCGGAGAGCTTCAGATACACTAAATTTGAGCCATGATTTTTGGGGTGCTCTTTTTTGCCGTTGCCGGCTGTTCGTTGGTGGCAGGCTCCGTACAGACGCCGGAGCTAACCTCTTGTTCAAGTGAGTATCTTGTGGACTCAGCTATTTACAATCAACTTCGTTTTTATTGTAGAGCTAGTCGTCCAACGTGAACGTCAACGAGCATATATATCACAAAAAATGACCGTGCGTAACCTTTGAATTAATCTAGGCTTCTTGAAATAAGACATTTTTGATTTAAAAGCTGCACAGTTCATTTAGAATCGTCTTTGCTTGGGCTAGTTGGTTTTTCATGCTGTAGGTGTTTGCAGCGCACACGAAACACGGACGAACAGAAAAGGGAACGTTCCCTTTTCTGTCCGTCCGTGTTTCGTGTGCGCTGCAAACACCTACAGCAGTTCATTTAAAGAGGACAAGATATATGTGATGGGCTGGTTGGATGGCACGGCCGAAACGCAGCACAGGAGAGAAGGGTGGAGGAAAGAATAAAACAGAGCGTTGTGTCTGTGCGGGTCTTTCGGAGCAGCCTTGTTTTTTTGCGATGTTGTTCTGCACTGAAAGCTGACACTTAGATTTCACTCATAAACCACATTAATATGTTCCTTGGCCTCGAAATTGATAATAGACAGTCTCTGTCAAAAGTATACACCCAACGGGGCGTGCTTCTGAGCTTTGCAGTGCGGTTCCTCTTGTATACTAAGGGACGCGAATCTCACGAAGGAGGGAGGAATTAAAGCCATCAACCCTCCGTTGCTTAGGGCTGCGAAATGTGCTTAAGAGGCTCGCTACGCGGCTTGAAAGCAAACGACATGGGCTGTACATTTTTGACAAATACAGTACTTTGAGCATTACTGAAGGATAAACGGCGATATTCGGTATTTTTTTCGTTACAAACAAAGCGATACCTTTCTTATAGCAGTAATCTATGCCTGTTTACAGGAGAGGTAATGGCTTCAACGGGCCAAACTCCTTGCATTAATATTGTTCTGATTTCTCCCTCTACAACGCAGGTACCAACAAAGTTGACATAAGCGACGTCGCCATTTCGGGAGCCAAAATTGGGGAAAAACTAAAGCTGAACTTTACACTGAAGATTTCGCAGGAGCTTGACTCGGATCCAAAACTTGAACTCACTATCACCAAAGAGGATGAAAAGAAGGTTCCCTGCTACGGCACCGTCGGCTCATGGTACTGATGCCTGCGACGTGGTGTTGTGAACAGTTCCTCATTTGGCGGACCCATTGTAGCTATTTTCATTTTCATTACCCGCGGTAAATGCCTTTTGGTTTAATTGTAAATGGCTCAGCAATGCGCCAGCCAGGTGCACCCAAGACAGTATACCTACACAGTGCGGCAATCACCTTATTGAACGCCATCTTCTAATACCTGTCTCAGCGCATTTTTATCTCATCTCCCAGTGTAAATGACCACAGGATATGTGGTTTGGTTTGGTTTATTGGGGTTTTACGTCCCAAAGCGACACAGGCTATCAGAGACGCCGTAGTGAAGAGCTCCTGAAGTCTCGTCCGCCTGGGGTTCTTTAACGTGCACTGATATAGCACAGCGCACGAGCCTCTAGAATTTAGCCTCCGTCGAAATTCGACCGTCGCTGCCAGGATCGAACCCGAGTCTTTCGGGCCAGCAGCCGAGCACCATAACAACTGAGCCACCGTTGGGGCGACAGGATATGTGTTGTGAGCTGTACAGCTGCCCACAAAAGTTTTGCGAACACGAAAATTACTACAAAACCTCATTTCTGACCAGTTTCAGCATTCATCCACGAACTGACTGGTGAGCTCCGTACTTTCCTTCGCGAACAACAGGATGTACTTCTTAGTGCCAGGCTGTGCCTCTACGTAGCGAGGAAACTGAGGTTTTTTTTGATTTCGGCGTTCCCGAATACTGTTATGCGTACGTGCACACGTGATAGTTCTAGCTAAACAAGGGAGCAAAAGAAAAATACTACAGGGGACACTTAAAAAAGTGGGGAGTTGGGCTTGTCGGTTTACGATCATGTTGGGAACAGCGCTAACACAGGACGGAGCGGGAACACAACATAGGCGCTGACTAGCAACTGGTGTTTATCTCAGAAATACAGATATACGTACACACCGCCACCCCGCGATCAAGATAAACAGATTCAACTTGCTGCGCGAAGAGATGGCGAAGAAAAAAGGCACGTGCTCAGCTAATGAGAAAAGAAACTTAAGTTCAGATAAATAGCAAAAAAGGTGAACGGGGATAACAGCAGGGTGACCGGGTGAAAACAAACAAGAAAAAACAATAACAAGGGTAAAACATTTCTAACCGCTACAGACGCGCGTCAAGGACTAAATGAAAGTAGGTGGCGAGGTGAATGGCACGTGCCCATTTCGAAAAGGGGAAAAGGGGGGCGATAAAACGACATAAAAGAAGAGAATGAACTAATTTTTTCTGCCCCGAACAAACTTGGTGCTCTGTGCCAACGTGTGAATAGGGAAGAAACTGAACGGAATGAATGTAAGAAAAAACACCAGAATCCATTTGTGCAGTGTAAGAAAAACGTTGTGTACGAAATTCCGCTTTCCTGTGGCAGGTCCTATGTAGGCAAACAGGAAGATGTATTAAGGGCAGGTTGCGCGAGAATGCTAATTCTCAAAATGCCACTTGGGGAGAGTGGAGAGTTGGACTTGTTGGTTTACGATCATATTGGGAACAGCGTTAACACAGGACGGAGCGAGAACACAACACAGGCGCTCACTAGCAACTGGAGTTTATTTGAGAAATACAGATATATGTACACACCGCAACCCCACAATCAAGACAAACAGATTCAACTTGCGGTGCGAAAAGAAGGCGAAGAAAAAGGCACGTGCTCACCTGATGACAAAAGAAACTTAACTACAGATGAACCGGCAAAAAAGGCGGAGGGTGGGAAGAACTGGGTGACCGGGTGAAAACAAACAAGAAAAACAATAACAAGGGTAAAAAATTTTTAACTGCTACAGACGCGCGTCAAGGATGAAATGAAAGTAGGTGGCGAGGTGAATGGCACGTGCCCATTTCGAAAAGGGGAAAAGTGGGGCGATAAAACGACATAAAAGAAGAGAATGAACTAATTTTTTCTGCCCCGAACAAACTTGGTGCTCTGTACCAACGTGTGAATCGGGAAGAGACTGAACGGAATGAATGTAAGAAAAACACCAGAATCCACGTGTGCACTGTAAGAAAAACGTTGTGTAGGAAATGCCGCTTTCCTGTGGCAGGTCCTATGTAGGCAAACAGGAAGATGTATTAAGGGCAGGTTGCGCGAGCATGCTAATTCTCAAAATGCCACTAGGGGATCCCACTTAGTCATTCACCGCGCTAAATGCAAATGCTCTCCCCTGCTTGACAGAACCCGCATCATCAAAAAATATTTCAGCCAGCATGGCCGAGAAATCTGGCAAGGTTTTACCATCAATAAGAAAAATCACAGTTGCGTCAGTGCGCCGTCTATCACATTACTTTCAGAGGAAATCGCCTTTATTGGGCATCATCCCTGATGCTCGCCGGGCGCCTCCCCGATGTGTACCCAGGTTTTTGTTCTTGTTCGTTTTCACCAGTTCATTCTCTTTTTTGGTGTCGTTTTATCGCCCTCTTTTCCTGCTTTCGAAATGAGCACGTGCCATTCACCTCGCCACGTACTTTCGTTTCATCCTTGACATGAGCCTGTAGCAGTTATATTTTTTTACCCTGGTTAACGTTTTTCATTCTTTGTTTTCACCCGGTCACCCTGTCGTTACACCCGTTCACCTTTTTGGCTGTTCATCTCTACTTAAGTTTCTTTTGTCATTAGCTGACCACGTGCCTTTTTTCTTTGCCATCTTTTCGCGCCGCAAGTTGAATGTGTTTACTGTGATTGCGGGGTTGCTGTTGGTATATATATATATATATATATATATATATATATATATATATATATATATATATATATTTCTGAAATAAACGCTAGTTGCTAGTCAGCGCCTGTGTTGTGTTGTCGCTCCATCTTGTGTTAGCGCTGTTTCCCATATGGGACACTTAAGCCACGTCTTAAGGGTATGACACAATAGCGTAATGGTTTAACTCCCGTATGTGATGAATTCATGTATATGCCTATATGTCATTCTCTACTTTATATTCATAGAACCCTGGGGGCTACTCATGCCCCTCCTGGCGCAGTGGTGCAGCGGTTAAGTAATGCCCCACTGCCCTGCTGTCGTCCTCATAGCGGTCGGCCTTGTGCGACCCAGGTTGCTCTTCTCGACTCACCAATCATTAACTGCCACCTGCAACGGTGGGCAGTTTGCTCACTATTGGGTGAACAGGTTGTGATGACGCCGCAACGTCACGTGACCTAGGTGACCCGCCTGCCTCCTGGGCCCGCCTGCCAGCGTCATGCTCGTGATTTTTCGTCCACAAAACCGACAACGCCGACGGGGCATTTTCTAGGTAACGGGGCCTTTAACACTGTAGCGTTAAGAATAAGAATGAAACAACAACAAAAAAAACCGACGGATGATTTAGTGTGGTCAGGCCGAATGCGAATTAGGTGCGCTCGCACTTTGGTTTTCCCTTCGGAATCGGTTGTGCTTCGTATCCACTGCGTACGGATGGAAGATGGTCAAACCGACGACATGCAAAGTACAGCGCGGGAGACAGGCACCTCAAATGGGTGAATGTTTGGCTGCGGCGATGATGTAATGATCTAATGCAGCGAAGTTCATTTTTTCGCATCTCCGTGGGTTCGAAACCTACTCGCGGCCGCAGAGTGTTTGGCCACAATGTGTTTTGCATAGCTGGCCACAAAGCGTGCTGGCAGGTTGTCCACAAACATGTGGACAGGTTTCCATTGCCCACCGTGGCAGCTGTGCCGACTGCCACAGTTTACGGACTAACAAACGTCGTCGAAATCGGAGATTGGGAGTTTTAGTTCTACGCGTCCAAATCGATTCAGTTCATTAGCGCCGATTGTTTTGTAAATACTTCGGTGCCCACAAAGGATGTTAAAAGACCGGCAGCGGACAGAGTAGGTGAGGAAAAAAACGCGGGCTAATGACATCATAGTCGAAATCAATAGGAAGAAATGGGCTTGGGCGGGGCATGTAATGTGAATTAAGATAACCGTTTTTTTCTAAAGGGTAACGGAGGAGATTCCAAGAGAAGGCAAGAGCAGCAGGGGGAGGCGGGAAGTTAGGTTGGCGGATGATATTGATATGTTTGCGAGGATACGGTGGCCGCAGCTGGCAAAGGACATGGTTAATTGGAAAGCTATGGGACAGGCCTTTGCCCTGCAGTGGGTGTAGTGAGGCTGAGGATGATGGCTTAAGGACACAGACAGTAGTTCTACAGCCTGAAGGTGAAACATGCAGATTTTTGAGAAGCGTTAGTGTAAAAGGTTTATGAATGTCGTAAACTTGCTTTTCATGTTGCAGACTTTGGGCCTAGGCAGCTATGGTGCTTCAGAGGGTAACAAAGAGCGTAAAATAATCGTGGGTCATTCAAAAATTTCAAGAGACTAATTAAAGCATTGTATCTGCACCACATGGTTGCACATATGTCAAGTTGTCGGCGTAATTATTTTACTCGGGAGCTTTAAGGATCATTGTCAGTGAAAAACCCGTCGTGGTCGTTGTAGCTGGTGACGTGAGCGAAAATCCACCGAGAAGCAACTACGTGGGCCACCTAGGTCACGTGACCTTGTGACGTAGTCATAATCTGACCATCGGATTGTGAGCGAACTGCCCATTATCTCTGGCAGCACTAGCTACAAGCACCTGCCGGGAAGCGGCGCATCCCTTAACCGCTGCTTCTTGCACCTTCAATGATACGAGAACCCACAGCGATCTATGAATGCAATATAGATAATGACCGATTCTGCATATATCGGCATAAACCTAGTAACCCATCGCGTCATAACCTAAGGGCGGACCTTAAGTGTCCTTTTCTTCTTTTTAGTTATTCGTGCAAATAAACAGTGAAACATTCCTTTCTGAAAGCCCAGTTGTCAATATGTTTTGTTTCTTTAGCTCCTACATGTTCTGCGACGGAACTTCCGAAGTGGAAGAGCTTTTGGGTCAGCTATGGAACAACGAGTGCCCCGTACCGGAAATTACGGCGCCTGTTACGATCGGCTTCACCTTGTCCCCGATTGTAGAGTATGCAATTGGAGTAAGTAGCTCGACAATTCTCTCTTTTTCATTTAAACTGAGTTTGGTCTCTGTGCATCAATAGCAATCTTTGGAGACAGGCTTGAGGGCAGAGGCTATTTGATATTCGGTACAGCCGCTCTTCGATATGCGTCATTTAAAGTTGTATACCCAGGGGGGTCTGCGACAGCGCTCTCGTAAAGTTTCTCCCCTGCTAGGTCGAAGGACAACTTTTTGGTGCTATCGAATGAGACCAAGTATGCTTTCAACACTGTTACTTCTACAGCGCCCGATTTGCCGGTGTTTTTTTTTTCTTAAAGTGAAGTGGCCCACGTCAGCACATTTTTGCCCATCCGTTTTCTCATGGGCACAACACGGGGACTGTGGAGTAATTTCGTGCCAAGAATTATGCGCTTCACATAAACTTTTAGATGGCCCGTCATAACAGGGCCCGCCTCTCTAAGTGAGGTTTTCTGTGTCCGCATATTTTCACTCGTCCGTTGGCTGATATGCCCACCAGTGTGTATCTGAAGGAGTACAGTGAGTATTTATTGCATGCATAGAATTGTAGACTTAATGCTCTCATTTCACTAGCGTCCGGTCTGCCGCGATCCTTTCTCTCTAGGCATCTTATCTTGTGTCCGCACATTTTTTCCATTCGTTAACTCATGGCTTCGTTAACTCATGGGTTCCATTCGTTAACTCAATTTTCTTTCGTAGGACGAAGATATCAATAACTTAACAGAAAGGAACAGCGTGGACATCAACCAGCTGGTGATATCTATCTGATGGTGATGGTGGGGATGGTGTTGTCTGATGTCATATGCTTACATTCTTTCTTTCGTGCTTAGCAAAGGTCATGCACTATCTGCCATAATTTTCAGCTGACTCTTAATAATGCTGGTGAACGTTTTGCTAGAATGTTGCTTGCTGACGCCTGCTTGGATCTTTGGCAATCTCGAGCAGTCTGCAACTGCTTTTTACTACCGCGCCCGGAGCGTAGAATATAGAAAATTAGAATATAATGACTGCATGACTCACAGCAGTGGTGAACCAGTTGAGGGATCCTCCTGGTATTAGCGAGGTTTGGGAATCAATAGCCGGTCACATCTCGCACCCACGAGTTTTTCAGTGCTCGCATGGTTCTCCAAGCCTTGAGCTCGGGCTTCCTTAAGTGATACGTCAAGTAACTATTCGTATTTCGCCTCCCATTGTGCTACTAAAGCAAGTCATCTATGGGTGCTTTTTGGCGTAACTGCCTTTGCGGCTCAATACATTATAAATATCAGACTGTCGATTAACGTAATCTGACTCCTGCCGGAGCAGGCAGCAATAGATATCAGAAGTGAAGGAAAAAGGCCGTCATTCCTAATAATCTACCAAACGTAGTGGATTTGGCGTGTGTTCTCTTAAAGTGGCCAAAGAGGGCGCATCGTAATTGTGATGACCGTATTTCAGAAAGCACCGACATCAGTGACCGTCGAACTCAAGGCGACCAATGGGGGAGAAGCAGTCGGGTGCGAGTCCTTCTCGTTGAACATTGAACAGGCAGATTCGTGACCGCACAAGTGGGCATGAAGAAGAATGCTTAAAAGTGGCCTACATTCTGTCGTTCTAAGTTGTGATATCTGTTTCAATAAAGGAGTGCTTTTCTTAACCATGTAACGTGCGAACTGCAGGCATTTTTAGCCAGCCTACTCGCCATTGCACACTGTGCTTCCGACGGAAGGCCTATTCTTGACTTTTGGCATTCTTGAACCATTGGTGCATTTCACACGATGCATCATGAAATGTAGAAGAGGGAACAGAAATTAGTGCTCTCTTCTATTATGCGCGCAGAAACCTTCAAAGTCTAGTGTGCATGATCGCCATCATCACTTAATTATAACTGAGCAGCTCCCATTTACTCTCTTCACCACCCCCCTTCCCCCATTCCGATGTTTTGGGTAGGTGAATATAATGACGAATTCCTGCGTTTGAGTTCCATAGAGTGCATACCATTCATAATTCAGCTGACCGCATGAATATAGTTTGTTTAGTGAGAAGTTCGGTTGAACGTGTGAGTGGTATAGGAGCTATAAGTAATGAAATAAACTAGTTAGCCCAGTCACCCCTACCACTATGCAAAAGTTGGGTACCTCCTTTTAGTTTTCCCCTCAGCCGCCGTCTCTACTTCTCTACCCCACTTCTCCATTGGCGTTCCGGGGTGCCTTCAATGGCTCATTTGTATCAGCTCGGTCGTGTCCAATATCTGAAGAGTAGATCTAGGATTTTGGCTTTACTTCGTATACAAAGTATTTCCTTTATCACAGGTCTCATTTGCCGGAGTGAAGAGCTAAGCATACATGGGGATATGGCATCGAAAGTGGTATAGATAAGACATAAAATAATTAAGCCTAAAATGACGCGAATAAACGGCATTCCTGAATATGGTCCAATATGTCGAGAATTTCAGCACAAAAATGTCACTGTAGGCCCCGAATGTTTGCAGGAAGCAACCACTTATTAATCTTGGTGCCGTGGTTATTCGGTGCAATTTTAATAAACAGTTTGCTTTAACGAAGCATCATGTGTCCCAAGGAAAAGCTTGGCCAAATCTGCAGTTCTCCCAATCTTGAGAGCATGAATATTGTTGTAGTGACTCATTCCCAAATCATCAACTCTGTGGATGGTTGTGTGGTCAATCTTCTTCTGATAGTTTGGTATTCTAGTCTGTTAGCCTTAACTCCACAGATAGAGGCCACAAGATGAAACCAAATACGTCCGCTGTGTGCGAGTAGGGCGGGGCTCAGTGGGCTGCCTTTCTGAAAATGTGCATTGGTAAATACATTGCGGTTAAAGAATACAGTACACGTGTTTTGGCACTTACACTGAAAACAATGGTAATAAACTCTATCAATATCATCACCACCAGTTTGGCTGCGCCAACTTCAGGCCAAAGGCCTCTCCCATGCCTCTCCAATTAACCCTGTCCTGTCTCAGCTGCGGCCACCCTATCCCCGGACACTTCTTAATCTCATCCGCCCACCTATCATTCTGCCGCCCCTGCTACACTTGTCTTGGAATCCAGTTCGTTTCCGTTAATGGCGGTCGACTGTATTAAGTTCGCATTACACAACATTACATGCCCGGCCTAGCCCCATTCTTCTATATTTCGGCTAGGATGTAATTAACCAGCGTTTCATATGTATCAGCATCGCGAACACAACACAAGAAGTAGAAGGAGAAGAAGGTAAAGAGCGCTGAACTTCCAACTTTTATTTGAGCAAAACTGAACCCGCACTTTTATACACATACCAGGTAAAATCCCACCAGGGGGGTAATCAAGGCGCGCGATCGAATTGGGACCAACACAATGTCCAGGGCATCAAAATAATAACTACAATCGCACTATACAAAGACTTCCATGAAATGAAGCACGAATGACATGTGTTCGCGCTGCTGATACATATGGATCGCAACCAACTAGCCCGACGGATGGTGTTATTCAACCAGCGTTTGTACTCTCTGAGACTCTGCTATCTTCCTGTCTTTTAACACTACACGTATCATTTTCCTTTCCATAGGTGGCTGCCTTTTCCTCAACTTAAGTTAAACCCTTTTTGATAGTCTTCACGTTTTGCCCATAGATGATTCGTTATTGGGGTTTAACGTCCCAAAGCAACTCAGGCTATGAGGGACGCCGCAGTGGAGGGCTCCGGAAATTTAGACCACCTGAGGTTCTTTAACGTGCACTGACATCGCACAGCACAAGGGCCTCTAGAATTTCGCCTCCATCGATATTCAGCCGCCGCGGCCGGGATCGAACCCGCGTCTTTCGGGTCAGCAGCCGAGCGCCATAACCACTGAGCCACCGCGGCGGGGCCCATAGATGAGTACCGATAAGAACAGCAATACTACAATACTAGCTCCGAGGAATGGCAACGAAGTTTGTGAAGAGAGTGGAAGTTTTAGTGAAGAAACAGTCAACCAAATTCCAGCGTTCTTGTCGTCGCTTCCGTAAGCTTTTTTCTGTAGCTGAAGAAACCGTACAGTGACCCGTACAGGAAAGCGTACAGGACAAAATAAGCATCGACCGGATCAAAAATCCCGCGAGAAGCAAGGGAAGAGGTTGTGGAAGAACCAAGGCCCAACTTCATTGCGTGCAAGGCAGTAAGTACTCTACTGACTACTTTTATGAAGGCGAAAACCTTTAATGCCTCATCGTTGTCGACAGAAGGCTGTCAGCAGGACCCTGTCAGCAGAGGTGTCATGCTTTTCGGGTGTCCACCGAGATATGTGAGACAGTTACTGCGTAATTTGCTTTGCTCAAACATAATTTTCAGTTTCTTCATTACGGCCCCCCTTTTTCTTTCTTCTTTCACTCCCACGTCCTCCGTTCCTCTACAAACGGATGACGGGTGTCCACCGAGGTATGTGAGACAGTTACTACGTAGTTTCCTTTCCTCAAATCCAGTTTTCATTTTCTTTATTACGGCCGCTCTTTCTTTTTTCACTCCTACATTCTCCATTCCTTTACGGTGCGGTTCAGGTGTCCACCGAGATGACAGAGAATTACTGCGCCATTTCCTTTCCTCAAAAATCGTTGCGTTGAAAGGGCAAGGCATCGCGCCGGAAGGGTGGTGGAGTTCCGTTGACTCCATGGCAGCGCTAGAACACGCTGTCGCGTTCCACTCCTAAAGGTGAAGCTTAAGCGTCATTAATTAGCAGTTAAATAATATTTAGTCATTAATCAGTAATTAGCTATTAATTCATATTTTTGATTACTTAGCAATTCGTACTTAATTAAGCGTGACGTCATCCCGTGGTGACGTCACCAGGGCCACAGAGGCAGTCAAAGTGGTGCGGAAACAGCTTTCGCCTCTACGCACTTTAGGCAGTCAAACTGCCCGCTGAATTTTTTTCAACCGAAAGCCGGATTCGCGCACACGAGAGGACGGTATGAAGCGTTGATGTTGAGTATAGATAGGGGAGAAGGGTGAAGCCGCTTACAGGCAGGTAGAAAGACGAAGCACCATACAGTGCGCACAATCTTAAGAATAATCAGTAAAACACATTTAGGCAACAGGGGAGTGGATGCCCTGGGATTTATTCAGCTCGAAGCTGAAGATGGAGACCGAAGGTCGTTTTCTGAGGCAAAATGTAGAAATCCGGAGTCAGCCAAAGTTTGCTTTAGCAAAAAAAAAAAGACACTGGGCGTGGTCTCATTACGCTGCTTAGACGCGCAAAAAAAATTCGAATTTTTGGAGAGTGTTGTGTCCATCGCTCGAAAAATGCTTGAGTGCTGACCTGCGTTTACCTGTGTTTTTGTTAGCTAGGTCATTTGCTGCCAGAATGAGAATCAAAAAGCGGGTTTTTTTTTCGAAATGTATTCGCATTTGATGGCTCTGAAACAACCCCTGTTTTTGTTTTTTTTTGTCTTTTTTTCAACTTTTCGGTCGCGATCATGCGGCCTATAAAAGGTGTCGCTTTCGACGAATAAATCCAGTTGACAGTTAGCGCTTTGTGTGTGTGTTTCGTCTCTCTTGTCCGTGTCTTTGTTTGCGCTATAAAATTTCTACTTCAAGATGAACTACCAACTCGCCCAACAGGAAGTTTTAATGTATTCGCATGGCTAGCATAATCCGAGCATTGACGGTAATCCTGCTCTGCTTCAACTTGGATCACAAATCTCAGATGAACGTGCCACGCATGACCTGCCTCCAAGCAGAGATTAAACAATTAAAATCACAAAATAGCACATTTAAATAGCAATTAGGCATTGCAGACAATCCAAACAATATTTTATTTCCATCGATGCAACAGACATGTCCGATGAAACAACATAAGGCAGACCTACCCCCTCCGTTAATTCCCACAGCATTAGGCACTAGGACCTCCGATAAGCAACCAACTCCACCAGACACACCACACCAGGCACCAATTCCGCTGCCACCACCACCGTGGGCACCATAGCCGCAATATACAGAGCAACCCCAAACTCAGCAACGCCTCACCCGCTTGGAAAACACTATTTAAGACCTCACTGAGAATAAATTACAAATTTTGATTGAGACGACAATGAAATGCATGTCGAATCAGTTATAAACCCATGATGGAAAACCTCGAACCAGTTCTAATCAGGATGCAAGCGCAGGAGATTAGAATTGACCGCAAACTTCAGAAATTATCAGATGTTTATCGCCACAGGGCACAAAGCTAAAGGGTAAAATGGTAACTCGTCCCCTACTAAGCACTCAACTAGATCAAGATCCTGAATGCGCAACACATAATCACACCACGTTTCTAATCCTCAACATGGCGCCACAACCCAGACCTAAGCTCACCATCCTACATTGGAACTGCAGGGGACAAAAACGGAAGAAGGAAACATTACAACAATACATAGACTCTCATGCTCATAGGCCGCAGATTGTATAGCCCTGCAAGAAGTGAATATGGAGGCTGAGACCAGAGGATACTCAACACATCAAACAGATCAATCGTCAAGGATCTTGGTCCACAAATCATGCACGGCACCTGCTGTAGACCTTAAACTAGACAGCGACATTGAATATACTCGTACCTTCATAAAGCTAATACCACAGCATAGAAACAGCAAGGGCACCTAAAACTCAATATATCCCAAACAGCACCACGTAGCCTTCGACGTTATCTTTCCTAAAACAGCAGGAGAATCTGAAAAAGCTCCCCACTTTAATGCTTCTTGCCCCCTATGGTGATACCCGAGGGAAGACGCGAAAGGCAGAAAACTATCATTCGCCAGGGCTGACATGGCCCTGACCCCACTCACGAACCCGCAGCACCCTACGCGAGTCGGCTCCAGCAGAACACGGGATACTTCCCCCGACCTCACGCTTGTCCGCAATGCCCGCAATTATGAGTGGCTCAATACGGAAGAGACCCTAGGCAGCGATCACTACGTGCTGTAGACCCCCTTTGAAAGCAACTAGCACAGCAAACCACGAGGGCAAACCAGAATTACAGACTGGGGGTCATTATAGAAGGGCACCAAACTAGCTACATCGGAACAAATGTTTAGAAAAAATTTTGTTCACATATGTACACATGCCAAGGTTACCAGATACAGTGACATTTACAAGAACACATGACAATAAGCATGTAAGGCGAGCTAATTAAACAGATTCCATATACATATCTAAGTAACTAACAGGAATTGCTCGTGGGCGACGTAAAACAGGGTAGCATACCTATTGACAGAAAGGTGAAAAGGCAATAATTTGACATTGAAAGAATTAAAAGGAGACATTAGCGCCAGTTTGGCCTAAAAACCAGGACAAGTCGACTGTTGTTTACAGAAATGAATGGCCATGACCATTGCCAGAGAAACTCTTCCTCACCCAAGAAAAAGAGTTCCTCGGACAAAAAACTGATCAGCTCCTGTCGGAGACGGCCGAGAATCGGCCACACAGCGCGGCGTCGAAAGCCACCAGCGACCGCGGCGCATCGACTGTGCCATAAACTATAAAGACCCGCAACAATTAACAGGCGAGCAAAACGGCCGTTGGGGAAGCGGCCGCGGGAGACGAAGCACGAAATGCCCTGCCCACGGAATCCCGCATAAACCGCGCGCCAAAAGACACTCGCTACCACGCAGCTGACTGTAGCGTGGCGATTAGATTCCGGAAGCGGGCAATTAGGACAGGTACTGGAGCGTAACACAACCCACCGCTCTAACCGATCACAAGTAGGGGGAACAAATAACCAGTTACGAAGATTGGGCGGCCTCGATTCTAGACCTTAAAGCAAAGCTCGCAAAGTCCCTTGCTACTACGGAGGACCACCCAGCTGCTGACAACCACCTCCTACACCTTTGGGAAGCCAGACGTGCTCTTATAAAACGGTGTAAAAAACAAAGACACAGTCGGAAACTCAGAATTCGAATGGCCATGCTCACTATTCAAACGGACCAATACGCACGGTACCTCGCTCGCACCAATTGGCTAATAAAGTAGGAATGCCTCAAAGGCCGCCTAGACACCAAGGCTGCGTGGAACTTTCTGCGATGCCTTATTGAGCCCCCGAAAGCCAAGGGTGAAGAACACAGAAATTTGCATCAAGCCCTACACTGCTTTCAAGGCACGGATCACGAACTCGTGGATGAACTCACGCGTCGCTATATCTGCACCGCGCGAGACCCACAACCCTTCAGTAAGGAGTACCGGGGGGGACCGAACAAAAACCTAGATAGAGATTTCACTTTGGAGGAAATAATTGCAGCACTAGAAGATATGCGCCGAGGCGCAGCCCCGGTAGAAGACATAATTACGGTCGGTCTTCTGGCCAATCTCGGCACAGAGGCTTTGCAGCAAATCACGTATTACATAAACTAATGCTGGCGCACCAGCACCATTCCACAAGCATGAAAAACAGCCAATGTACACATTATACCGAAGCCCGGCAAGAAAAATCAGCATCGAAAATCTGCGCCCCATATCCCTCACGTCGTGCGCAGGCAAACTCATGAAAAAGGCAGTCCACGCGCGTCTCTCCAACTCTCTTGAGGTCAACGAGCTACTGCCCCACACGATATTTGGATTCAGGGCACACTTGTCCACCCATGATGCGCTTCTGCAAATCAAACGCGAAGTCATTGATCCCGCATGCACAAGCAGTAACCGAGCGCTTCTAACCCTCGACCTCAACGGGGCATTTGACAATGTCAATAACTCCACAATCCTCAACAACCTCCACAGCACGAACTGAAGCCAGGGAGTCTACTCGTACATCTGCGATTTCCTTACGGACAGAACCGTCAACATCAGCACCGGCACAAAACAAACAACTCAAGTGAAGATAGGCACGAGAGGCACTCCGCAAGGGGCAGTACTGTCCCCACTTGTCTTCAACATTTCACTCCTAAATCTCCCACCTCTTCTCAATCAGGTACAGGGCATAGGCCATGCCTTGTACACTGATGATATAACCACGAAACTTGATGTGATCCATACATAAGGCAGGAAGATATTTGTACAAAGCCTCTGCGTGTGTAGCTTGCAGAACAATGCATTTTAAAAACTGCTTCTTCAAAGCGTCTGTATAGCCGGACGTTAAGCATGCTTTTGGACAAAGGGTTATGTTTGCTATGCTTATTTATTTATTAATACTGTTGGACTGAGACCGCTATAGGGTCGTTACAAGAAAATAAATATTGAATAGCAGTACTGCAATGCTCGAAACAGGTCATGCAATTCCAGTGCAATAAATGGCAGAATTAAAAATCAAGAAAAAAGAGAAATTCCACAGGGTGTCGCCATCTTTCCACAGCGGAAAAACAAATACATTACAACCAGGAAGAAATGTACATTTTCCAAATAAATATACCAACATTAAATTGTTAGCTACGTGTTTTGAGCCTCACAAAAAAGACCAGCAAGTCTGGATTCAAAAATATTTACTGCGTTTGCTGTTAGTATTTCATGAGGCAGCGAGTTCCACTCCTCTATTGTTCTGGGAAAGAACGAGTAATTATATACATATTCATGTTGACATGTGTCGGATGCGGTCTTCGTCGCTGCTTCTGACTGTTCGAGACATGCGCTGCTCTATGTACTGATGAGTGATTAAGTTGAATGACTTATTGCGAATCGAATAGAAAAATTTTATTCTAAAAATCCTTCTGCGTTGTGAAAGTGGAGATCAAGTTTCTCGAGCATTTTAGTTACTTGGGCACTTGGACGATATTGGGTTAAGATTTTCTCAATCTTGTTCTTTATGCAAATATGGTGAGGCAGAATCAAACTAGGCAGAATCAACAAGGTTAAATCTGGTACTGAGAGTCGTAAGGTAAAATCTAGGCCTGACTAAAGCAAAATTTAAATTCCTGTACTTCTAAATATTCTCCAGAAACAAAGCCACACGTTCTCTTTTCCTCGTCCAACGTGTATATGCCAAAGCCGGAAAAAAGGGCATTGACTAGGACGGAAAGCCTCCAGTGATTAGTGCTAAGACGTGGTCCCAGTGTTTGATAATATGGGTCATATTAACAAGCAGAGTTCAGAAAACCGACCTGGTTAAGGCGAGAGCATTATTAGACTGCAAAAAGACGCTACAATCGGTAGGGGAAGGTTTTGCAGGAATAAACAATCTTATCGCGATCTCCCACTCTTTCGACGCGAATGATGGAGGCGTCTTGACATTTGCTTGCGAAAATCTTTCCGCTCTGGGTCAAACTAACGTCTGGAGTGTCTCCAACTCACTAGTCTGTTGGCAAAATTCAGCCACCAATCTTTATTTTGAATGAAAAAAAAAATATCCAGTATAGAACACTTACGCTGCGTTTCTAATGGTTTCACGCTCATATCAGAGATGCTGGTAACATGACATAGGATTTTCTCGAGCAAGAATGGTCCTGCCTGGCACCAGAGACGGTTGCAGAGGACGAGAATGTCCTAGGTAGGTTACGGTGCAGCTCTTTGATTCTACCGTCTATTGTGAGGTACTGGGACCGTACCAGAATTACGAAGTTTACCCTTCAGTTTCTTCAAGAGAAAAAATGGCTGAGGCTTAGCTAAGGTTCAGCTTAGTCAGATGCGAAGCATATTGATGGCTAGGCTTGGTAATACATGGCTTTCCTTGGTTGAATACTTGGTCATTTTAATACAACCACTAGAAGCCTTCGTCGTGGGGGAAGACAACGACATGGCTACAGCGGAACGCCGACTAACCCCGAAACGCGCGTTGGGTGAGCGCCTGGATTGCCACGGAAGCCGCGTCCGCCTGCCCGGTGGAGCGAGCGTTTCACCTACACCGAGTGTGAACGCGCGTTCGAAATGCGCGGGAATGCCGCTCGAGGACATTCCGGCGTCTGTGCGATGGCATCGTTCTCCCTCTCCCAGCGCGTGACGGCGATCTGTCGTGACGTCATCGTGTCACATGGTGTGGCATCATCGTGTCGCGTAATTTGGAGGCGCACAACCACAGCGACGGCGCGAGGTGGGCCCCCGTTTCTCCACTGTCGTGACACCATCGTGTCACGTGGTGTGACGTCATGTATCACGTGATTTGGAGGCGCATAACCACGGTGAAGGGCTGAAGTGGTAGCTAAAGTAGTATGCTTCGCATAAAATACACTACAGCTGTATCTTACGGGTACGCACCTACAGGGCAGAAATGGGGAGACTAACGAAGAGGGTTCGGCTTAAGGAAAACGCAGCCAGCTATGGAAAGAAAAATGGTAGGTTTAACGTCAGGAGATCGGAAGCCGGCGGATGGGGTAAGGCAACAAACACGGGTTAATGATATCTTATAGTGACATGACATGAATGACATCCTATAGATAACCGATTGCCCTTAAGCCTAACGAAGTGGATTCCAAGAGAAGGCAAGCGTAGCAGGAGGCGGCATGAAGTTAGGTGGCTGGATGAGATTAAGAAGTGTGCTGGGATAGACTGGCTTTGGCCTGCAGTGGGCGCAGTCGGTCTGATGATGATGTATATGGTGTACACTGTTGTGATGACCTATCTGCGTATTTATTTTTCCCCTTCGCAACACTGCCTCGTAACGGCCTTCTTTGACCCGTAAAGCTGCTTACTCATTTTTAGTCCTGAAGGCCATCAGGTTTTTTTCTGAAGAAATAAAGAATGAATGAAAAGCAGTCTCCTTCCATGATCTGCGCACAGACCCTACTTTCACGCCGACATGAGTGTATTAAATGTTTTGGGCTGCGTCACTTGACCACTTCTGCTGTGCTGTTTTGAGTGACACAGAACAGGCTATCCTAGTGCGCTTATGATTTTTTAAATGAACGTGAGACATTTCTGCCGTGCATGAAGAGATGAAATTTGCCATTAGTAAGCGTAGCTCCCGTGGTGTTCATTGAAGGCCCACAAGCTACGTAATGGTCAGCATCCGGGCTTTATCGTCATCCACGGAGAACATTTCCCATATATGTCACTGGTAGAAGTTACACTTAATTAAGACTATGCGCAAAGGTAGAAAATTTGCCGCCATTTTTAAAGTAAGCCTATTTCCATGGGATTCGTATCCCTCCCATTACCCCTCACTCTCTTTTAGATTCAGAGCGAGAGTAGATTATAGGGGAACATTGTGCTTTGTCATCCTTTGAGTTCAATTTTCTGCTCTTAGCGAACGCCAGCACGCCAGCTAAAAGTTTTAAAACTTTACACCTGCAGAGCTGCACAAAAACTATTTTTTCACCTACCTTTCAAAAGCGGGCGGCAGTCATTTAACTGCAGCCGCTGACGTGTATTGTTGTTTGCAGAAAATCACCACACACACGTGTGCTCTTACATTGCCTGTTTGGTTTGGTTTATGGGGGTTTTACGTCCCAGAGCAACTCGGGCTATGAGGGACGCCGTAGTGGAGAGGTTCTTTAACGCGCACCCACATCGCACAGCACACGGGCCTCTAGAATTTCACCTCCATCGAAATTCTACCACCACGGTCGGGATCAAACCCGCGTCTTTAGGGTCAGCAGCCGAATGCCATAACCACTGAGCCACTGCAGTGGCTCCAAACCAAGCATACGCTGCGATGCTGTGATGACATACAGCACTTCAATAAGTCACATGGGCTTGCACACGATCCAGACCATTGGTCGCGTACTCACTGAACTCCTGTACGACTATATGGGAGTAAAAAGGGATTAATCTGTCCTCTAGCGCACTCCCTTTAAAAACGGTTTAATTTATGGGGGTTTAACGTCCCAAAGCGACTCAGGCTATGAGAGACGCCGTAGTGAAGGGCTCCGGAAATTTCGAGCACCTGGGGTTCTTTAACGTGCACTGACATCGAACAGTACACGGGCCTCTAGAATTTCGCCTCCCTTTTAGCGCACTCTCTTTAATAAAAAGGGAGTGCGCTAAAGGGGAGTGCTCTAGAGGACAGCTTACTCATTTCTGTTTATATTGTAGTCCTGTGCGTTCACGCGTAGCAGTTGGCGGGATAGACAGGCATGTCTTTCCTGCGTATATTTGAAACAATTCAGGAGTCCTTTGAGGTAATTAAAATTAACAGTTTGCCAGGGACGTAATCATGGGTTTCTAATCCAGCACCCCTGGCTTGGCACAGAGGGGTTCTTCTGTTGTATCGTAGGTGGAGTGCTTTTTACGCGCGACAGAGAGAGACAGAAACAACTTTATAGCTAAATACGACGTCTGCTTAGACGCCGTCGATGGGAGTGGTTCCCTCTTCACGGGACCCATATGCATCCCTGGCCGCCTGGCCCCTGGAGATCAGGACGAGCTGATCTTCCACGGCGGGGCTGGTTAGCAAGGTCTCCCATCGCTCGGTAAGGGAGGATGAGGGTTGGGGTGGGGTAGTGGGGCAGGTAAGAGGTGGGGGGATTTCCTGGATGAAGTTGCATACTCCAATGACATGTTGGAGCGTGCCTAACTCAGTCTTGCAGAAATCACATTCCTTCTGGTACCTTTCCGGGTACATCTTGTGTTGAAGGTAAGGGTGCGGGAAGGATCCTGCCTGTATCTGCCTGTAGATCGCTTGCTGTCCTCTGGTAAGCGATTTGTGAGGATCGGGGTAACGTCGCCTCTCCGTGAAGGTCGGATGGCGGAGCCCACCCACAAAAACAATACGCTCAAAGCTTGGCTACAGCGGCTCTGGCGTCGTGAAGGTATACCCTGCACAAGTGAGTGGGCTCGGCAGCAGCACATCGAGCACAATGCTCAGGAACCCATTTTGCTTCATTGCGCAGGTTTTGGCCGTCTTGCTGCCCGTACAACCATCATGCCTCGGTTATGATTTCTTCGAAGTGCCTTCATATCAAGCAAGTGACGTTTGCTTCGAGACTGCAGCACGTGCCACCCTTTGCTTGATTAACCACCCCAGCGTGCCTATCACCACCGTTTCTGCGACTGCGCCATCACTGGGAACGTCACATCACGAGGGTATCGACGCCTATATAAGAAGCTCCTCATCGCCGCCGGCATCCAGTGGGCTCGGCAGCAGCACATCGAGCACAATGCTCAGGAACCCATTTTGCTTCATTGCGCAGGTTGGTAACTATTTATCTGCCAGTTGCTATCGTAGCGATAACCGCTTTCTGTTGCTGCTGCCCTGCCCACTGTGTATAAAAAGTGCTTTGTCGTACGTTTATTCTTTCCAAGACGATCTGTTAAAATGAGGTGACATAGAATCAAATCCAGGCCCAGATATGACAGAAAAGGAAATGCTGCAGCAGCTACTCTTGGGCCAAAGCACCCTGGCGTCGTCTGTGAACGACATTCTGGCAAAACAGGGTTCTTTTGAAGAAAAGATAGATGGCTTGACAGATAGGATTAAAAATCTTGAAAATGAGGTAGCAACGATCAATACTTTAAAAACGGAATTGCAGGACCTGAAGTCGACTGTAACTAAAATGGAAGGCACCATTACATACTTGTTAAATAAAACAGACGACCTGGAAAACAGGAGCCGTAGGAACAACCTACTTATTTTCGGAATAAAAGAAGAGAATGAAGAATCAGAAGCAGAGCTTAGGGAGAAAATAACAAGGGAAATTTTTGACGAGAAGTTAGGAGTGGCAATAAACAGTATAGAAAGGTGCCACAGAATAGGTATGAAATCAACAAAGAATCGCCCTGTCATCATAAAATTGAGTGACTACCGAGAAAAGGCTTCAATAATGAAGGCATGCCCGAAGTTGAAAGGCACAGATTTTTCGGTTAGTGAAGACTTCTCAAAAAGAATTTGTGACGTCAGAAAAAAGTTATGGGAAAGCGCATCTCGGGAAAAGAGCAATGGTGCCAAGGTTAAGCTGGTGTTTGACAAGCTTAGCATCGACGGTAACATGTTCGGATGGGATAATGCAAGAAACACTCGGTATAAAATCCCGAGGAACCAAAAGTGACACCAACAAGGGAACAGTCTGGTTTTCAAAATTCTTAACATAAACTGTCGCAGCGTCGTAAACAAAGCTGCAGAACTCGAAGGCATGCTGTTCTCACATGACGCGGACGTTGCCATGCTTACCGAGACCTGGCTAAGCAATGAAATATTTGACAGTGAATTTGTACCTAAAGATTATAAGGTTTTTCGTAGTGACCGTGACAGAAGAGGTGGAGGAGTGGCAATTTTAATGAAATCATCATTGCAACTTTTCAGGATGCCTGATGCTCAAGGCATTGAAGCCATATTTTGCAAAACATACATCAACAGGGTTCGCTTTGTTCTTGGTGTTTTTTACAGGCCTCCCAACTCTTCTGTTGCGGCCTTGGAAAACTTAAGAGCATATTTACAATGCCATGTAAAAAGAGATGATAGACTAATACTGGCTGGTGATTTCAACTTGCCTAATATTGACTGGCACACCTTTTCATCATTCTCTGCCCATAATGCTGATACTGTAATGCTCGACATTGTGTTCACTTTGACCTGCTGCAAGTAGTAAATAATTTTACGAGAATGCAAGGAGCCGCGGGATCAATTCTAGATCTATTTTTTGTCAGTGGTGCCATCCGCAACTTGGTAGCCTGTGAAGTCACAAACGGAATATCCGATCACAAAGCTGTGCTGCTGAGCTTGTCAAATGTGTACCCAGATCGTCAAACTAGCGTGCAATTTTTTCCCAATTTTTCGCGTGCGGAAGACGAATCTATTCTGGACATGCTTGATTCATGTTATGAGAATTTTAGGAATAGCACTGATAGTGGGAATGACCTATGGCTTACTTTTAAAATGATCGTCTCCCATTGTATTGCCCGTTTCGTTCCCAAAATTGCAAAAAAGTCTGTGTACCGCGATCCTTGGATTTCTCGGGAGACGTTACGCTTGCAGCGAAGGCTTAAAAGGTTAAAAAAGAAATCAAGCAGGAATTCATCATTAAAACCAATTGTGGAAGCAATTTCAGAGGAACTTAAGCAGAAAATAATTTGCGACAAAGAAAAGTATTACGGAACGCTCCTGCCCTCGTTCATTAAAACGTCTCCCGAGAGATTCTGGCGCCAAATCACGCCCAAATCTTCTTCCACGAACGAATTCATAGTAGACGGCAAATGTGTGCGTGATGAGGCTGTTGTTTGTTCTGCGTTCAACAAATTTTTTCAGTCAGTATTCACAGAGGATAATGGATGCCTGCCCAACTTTTCTGCAGCACTCCCTGCCATATCTGATGTTGTAATTTCAGAGACTGGTGTTTGTAACTTGCTTTTGAACCTTGATGTCAAAAAATCAGCAGGTCCCGATAACATACCAAACACTTTTTTGAAGCGCTATGCGGAGTGGTGCGCAAAGTACTTGACAGTAATATTCAACAGATCTTTACATGACGGATCTTTACCGGATGACTGGAGGACTGCCGCGATTAAACCTCTGCACAAAACCGGAAAAAAAGCACACATCGAGAATTACCGACCCATATCTCTAGCTTCCACATCATGTAAAATTTTAGAACATATAATTCATAAACATATATTAGGTTTCTTGGAACAGCACAAAGTACTTACCGATTTTCAGCATGGTTTCAGGCGTGGGTTTTCCACAAGTACACAGTTAGTTGAAACTGTGCATGACTTTGCTCAGTCGATTAACCAGGGAAAACAAACAGATGCAATATTCATGGATTTCCGTAAAGCATTCGATAAGGTGTCACATAACAAACTAATTCATAAATTAAGTTATTACATTAAAAATGACAGGATACTTGCATGGATTAAAGCTTATCTCTCGAACAGATGTCAGTTCGTCACTCTGAACAATATTTCTTCTAGCAGTGTCCGGGTTATGTCTGGCGTCCCCCAGGGATCTGTTTTGGGACCACTCTTATTTCTTTTGTTTATTAATGACATTGTGGCAGATCTTTCAGTTCGCGTGAGGCTGTACGCGGATGACTGTATCCTTTATCAAGTGGTGTCTTCAGTTGACGACCAGGTGCGTCTAAATAATGACCTAGCGAAAGTCATCCCCATCTAGTGTTCGTCTATTGGCCTACAATTCTCTCATCCGTCCATTACTAGAATATGCCGTAATCATTTGGGACCCTTTCACGTTAACAAACATTCAGAAATTAGAGCGAATACAGCATAAAGTGGTTAGATTTGTTTTTAACTCATGTGGCCGTGCATCTGTAAGTGAGCTCGTGAGGCGAAGTGGGTTACCCCCCGTCACTGAGCGCAATCGTGTTTGTCGACTAAAGTTTTTTTTCCAGCTTATAAAAGGACATTATAAAGTTGATACCTCTAATTATTTTTCTTACTCCTCAGGTTATAACACGAGACAAAAGCATGCACTAACAATCACCCCTTTGAACGCGCGAAATAACTGCTTTAAATATTCTTTTTTTCCGAGGACAATTACTGATTGGAATAAACATAATAGCGAGACTGTTAATCAAAATTCTTTACTTCTGTTTGAAAAGTGCCTGTAAATGTTGTGAATTTGTGTGTGTTTATATGCTTGTATTTTGTTTTGTCCCACCCTGCTATGATCTGTACAAGATCGCAGTATCTATAAATAAATAAATAAATAAATAAATGACAAAATACGTTTTGTTTTTAAGTGATAAAAAAAGCGTTACCTTTCTATAGTACTGATCGTTGCCTGCTTAAAGCAGACATATTGATCCCATGCCACAAACTTCTTGTTTTAATATTCTACTGATTTTTCCCTCTATGACGCAGGTACTAAAGAAATAGACATAAGTGACGTCGTCATTTCGGGGGCCAAAATTGAACAAGATTTGACGCTGAACTTCACACTGAAGGTTTCGCAGCAGCTTGACTCGGATCCCAAACTTGAAGTGACAATCGCCAGAGAAGGTGGATTTGAGATTCCTTGCATATACGGCATCGGAACATGGTAATGATGTCTTCGACGTGCTAATATGATGAATTTTTCACTTGCCAGTGACGTTGTCACGATTTTTATTGCACGTGGTAAATGCTTTTCTGTGTAACTGTAATTGTTCTCGCAAAGCGTCAGCCGTGTGCAGCGCAGACGGTATACCTGTCTATGCCGTCTTGGATTACATGTCTATGGGCACCTTTTTCCCCTTCTGCTGTTGTACAGAGCCAAAGGATATCTCTGCTATGCCATATAATAAATAGTTCTATACCTTAGGCCTCGTAATGACACCCCCATCTGCCAAGAATACGTTCTTGCCTGTTCTTCAATCAACGCAATTCGCTTTTAATGTGTAGAACTTGGCAATTTTTGAGGCGAAAGCCTTTAACGCTACATAGCTGTCGACAGAAGGTTGTCGACAGAAGGCTGTCGGCAGAAGGTTGTCAGCAGAGGTGTCACGCTTTTTCTATTCAGACCAGAAAAATTTTTTTCTGCACGATGGGAGTCGAACCAGCATCCTTCCGTACCGCAGCCGAGCGTGCTAGTGGCTACGCTACTTTCTGCCAACGCATATGTAGTTCCCCATGTCTATGACGCTGGAGAGTGTTTGCGGAAAGGCGTTAAATAAGGCGGATGCCTCCCAAACGCCCTCCAGTGTCTCCAGCATTTAAGATTCACAAACAATTGTGTACTTAATTGACATCTTAACCACACATCAGTGACACAAGCAGCAACACCGCGCTAAAGGCTTTCGCCTCATCGCACTTTAGGTCAACAAAGTGCAACCCTGAATTTTTTTTTCTATCGCTATACACGCTGTGCTTACCGTAATTTCTAGGGTTTTATTCGCATCTCAGTTTCGAACCTTTTACTGGCGCTTGCCTGACACGGCGGTTATCTTCTGGGTGCCTATACTGCTACGTAGTAATAAATGAAACTCTCGAGCCCCTCATTCCCCTTCCCTTGTTTGCTTAATCTCTAGACTTTAGTTATATACGTCACCCTTTAATATTAGCAAGTGGCTCTGCATAAATTTAAAGTCGTAACGAAACTTCCTGGATAGTTTTTGTTCAACAATCACTGATTTAATTAATTCAAAATTCAGAGTGCATATTTCGCATGAAACTTCTCTTGCAGCGCTAATTACAGTGCGTGTAGTTAAACTCAAAATGACTTCTTGCTTCCTTGCCTAAGCACTAGAAAAATTCATTTAGAGTAAGCTCACCCACAAGGCTTGTTGAATACGTGAACGGCTAGTCAGAGTTGAAAGCTCATATCTCTTGAGACCCTTCGGGTAAAGGTTCTAGAAGGCGCATTAACGCAACAAGGTAGTGGTTAGGCAATTACCATAAATTGTGTTTTGGCTCCTTTTTTATTATCGATTCGTTGTAAAAACAAATTTCCTTCTCCCATGCTACGTAAGAAGTTCAGTCTTGTTTAGTGGTGTTGTGGGGGTTTACTGGCGCATAAGCGTCTTAAGTAAGATCAGTCCATCATCATTGTTATTATTATTATTATTGCTGACCTATGTGAATACTTTTCACCTATTTTCGGGCTCTCCCTGTTTAGGGGAAACGAAAAGTCGGAAACAGTAGATGAAGACGATAGGCAGCTATCACTGTAGCAAAGGCTAAAGAATTCGCATGATTGGAACGAGAGACAGGCAAGAGCAGCAAAAGAAAAACGTGAGACCGAAGAAAGGACGTATGATTTAGCATGGATAGGCCGGTTGCGAATAAGGTTTATTCGCGTGTCGGTTATCTTTTCGGTAACGGTCGTGTTCTGCAACCCTTGCGCACGTATGGCAGCTGATGAAAGCGACGACATCGAACGCACAGCGTGGGAGACTGGAAGGTAAAGAAGTGGGACGTTCGGTGGCGATGACATGGTGATCTAACGCAGTGGCCAGCAACGTTCATTTGTTCTCACCGTCGTGGGTTTCAAACCTATTCATGGCCATAAAATGTTTAGGCGCAAAGTTGGACATAATGCCTGCTGGCAGGTTGCCCATAACTTTTTGGACAGGTCGCCACTTGCCCACCGTGACAGCTGGGCCCATAGAGTCTGACCTTGTTGTAACGAAACGCTTTATAACGAAATAGTGGATATAATGAAAGAATGACGACTGCCCTCAGAAGCTCGGTGAACACTGGCTACAACGAAGACAAGGCTATAACGAAGTAATCGCCGAGCTCCTTCAAAGTCGTTATAACGAGGTTCAACTGTATTAAAAATTCTTATCACGCAGTGGAGATTGAGCTGATGATAAATATTTCGGTACCAACAAGGTTCACCCATAGTGCGCCTGCACACTGACGCGAAAGCCTGCGGCTCAAAAGCGTTAGCGCAAAATGTTTATGCATAACGTAAACGTGCATTTTCTGCTACAGACACTAGGGCACCGTTACTACGAAACTTCAGAGCGTTCGCATATTCATGTGAATAAACAGGTCGTGATCCAGTTAACAATTTGAATCTACCAAATAAACCGTTCTGATCTTCACCTCCCGGTTACACACGCGTGAAGTTACCAACTGGTGTTTTTCGCTAAGGATCTTCTAGAGCGGTAAACCCCTCACGGTCGTCGTCATTGGTGGTCGCGGCAACGAGAGCCAAAATCCCCAAAGAAACAACTTGCTGGGCCAGCTAGGTCATTGGACGTTGTGAAATCATCGCAACCTACCCACGGGATTGTGAGGAAACGGCCCACCGTGGCCGGTAGCAGCTATTAATGCTCGGTCGCGAGAGGTTGGTAGGGGAGAGTAACCTAGGTCTCAGAAGAGCCACCGGAGGTAGCACCTGCCACCACAACACGTGCTACAAGCACCTGCCGGGATAGTGGCCCATCGCTTAACCGCTGTACCTTGCACCTAGAGTGGTATGAGCACTCACCACGATCTGTGAATGTAAAATTGAGAATGACTGATTCCGCAAGTATGGGCATTACTCTGGCAATGCCATTACGCCATACCGTAAAGTCCGAGTTTAAGTGTGCCCTTCAACTTTTTTTGTTATTCGTGTAAATAAACTATGAATTTTTTTAATGCACAGGTGCCGATATGCTTTCTTTCTTTAGCTCCTACAAGCTCTGTGAAGGAGACTCCACTGAGGAGCAGCTTTTGGGTCAGCTTTGGGACAACAAGTGCCCCGTACCTGAAATTACAGCACCTGTTACAATCAGTTTCTTCTTGGGCCGGATTGCAGAGTATATACTTGGAGTAAGTGGCTCGACAACTGTCTCTTTTTCATTACAAACTGAGTAGTGTATGAATTGCAATCTCTACAGATGGGCCTGAAAGCAGGGGATATGAGAGCAGGGACAATGCTATGAGCGGCTTTCGTTCTTGGACATGTGTCATTTAGAGTGATATACCCTGGGTGGGTTTGTGACTGAGGGTATGGCAAAAATGTGGTTGGACTATTGGTTTGCTTTGGTTTATGGGGTTTAACGTCCCAAAGCGACTAAGGCTATGAGAGACGCCGTAATGGAGGTCTCCGGAATTTTCCGCCCTCCAAAGGTGAATGAAAATTCATGGGTAGTAACAAATGGTATAAATTATGCTCTGAACACTCTTACTTCCCCAGTGCCCGGTATTCCGGGGTTTGTTCTCTCCGCATATTTTTACCCGTCCTTTCGTCAATATGCCCACCCTGGGGAACAGTGGACGAGTACTGTGAGTTGTAATGCACGCGCCGAATGATAGACTTAACGCTCTCAGTTCCCTAGCGTCCGCTCTGCCGGGATCCAACCTATCGAGGCCTGGTCGACTGTGCCCAGATATTTTTGCTCATCACTTCTCTTAGGTGGACAGAATGATACTGTGAATAAGCACACTCGGTGTTTATTGCCAACAAGGATTTATACGCTTAAAAATAATTTCCCCGGGATCCGGTCTACCGGGCCGATATCTCTAGTTTTAATCTCCTTGTCAGCTCATTTTTTTTTCGTCCGTTCACTCATGTGTAAAGACCGGGGTCCGTTGACGAGTACTCTAGGGTTTAAGTGCATGTGATCAATTCTATTCCTAGCACTCACTTCCCCAGGGCCCGATCTGCCGTGTGGATCTCTCTAGCTCTGGTCTCCTGAGGGCATCCATTCACTCAGGTCTGCAACAGGGAGCCTCAAGACAAATAGCTTAGGTTTTTGGCGCACGCGACGAATTAGAAGTTCAACAACCTTGCTACCAGCGCATGGTGCACCGGTGGCTATTATCTCCAGGTGTTCTCTCCTGTGTCCGCTCAATTTTAACTGCCTTACCGGAAATATTTTCACGAAGATTGTTTGTTTGTTTGGTTTATAAGGTTTAACGTCCCAAAGCGACTAAGGCTATGAGAGACGCCGTAGTGAAAGGCTACGGAAATTTCGACCTCCTGGGGTTCTTTAACGTGCACTGACATCGCACAGCACACAGGCCTCTAGAATTTCGCCTCCATAGAAATTCAACCGCCGCGGCCGGGATCGAACCCGCGTCTTTCGGGTCAGCAGCCGAGCACCATAACCACTGAGCCACCGCGGCGGGGCTATTTTCACGAAGATTGATATTCTTCCAATATTTGCGTTATATTCTTATAGGCTTCTGTTATGTTATAAATGTCATTTCAAACACCCCGATCAACCATTTCTTTCGCTTGCACACCTTAAAAAAAAAAAACAGCAGCTGCCAGGCCACAAGACAGGGAAATTTGGTTTACCCCAACAACAAGAGCTTACTACAGGGATCAATGCTTATGTCATAACCTTCCAGTTCGGCTAAACAGATCAAGGCAGGACAGTTTTGATATAACCTGTAAACCGATATGGTAAACCTGTAAACCGCTGCCAAGCCAGATCTCTCTGCTTCCGGTCTCCTGTGTCCAGACTTCTTAAAACGATAGCGTTAAGAGCCCCTTGCCACAGTAAATCCGGCGTCGTCGGCTTTATTGGTCGTGTGTGAAAACTCCATGAAAATCCCCAAAGAAGCAAGCTTGGTAGAAGATGGGCATCTAGCTCCCGTGGACTTGTGACGTCATCAGAACCTGCCCATCGAATTGTAATCAAGCCATTCATCGCAGCAGGCGTCAGTTAAATTAATGACTGGTCACTAGAGGTCGCTTGGGAAGAGGAACGTAGTTCTCACAAGTCCCGCAGCTGGCAGCACCTGCCATCGCAGGGCAGTGTGGTGAATCGCTTAACCGCTGCACCCCTGAGCAAGGAGTGGTATGAGAACTCCGAGGTTCTTACGTATGTAAAGTTGAGAATGACGAATTTCGCTTATCTGGACATTCATTCATCAACGCTATCACCTCGTACTATTAAGGTGGAGCTTTAGAATCACTTCCAGCTTTTGTTCGTCGGTCCACGCGTGTTGACACCACTGCGTCTACGGACTATTATTCCATCTTTTTAACTCATGAAAGTAGTATTGCTTTTACCATTACAACGTTCCTGGCATAAAATGTGCCGATGCTAGTACTCTCCAATTCCAACCCCCCCGTATCCGAGGATTTTTATTCGTGCGTGCTTTCACTCAGTTGCACACGTACACCTGTACTAATTTCAGTCCATAGTTGCACTGCCCCTATGCTTCTGCAAATCACTTTCCGCTATACGCCTGTACGTGCGAAGAAGGTCGTCTGGATACCCACAACCTAGATACAGGAGCAGCTTTATATATGATGTTGAGTGGAAGCGCTCCTTATCATTATAGGTCACAGCTCACCTGAACGAGAGAGGTGAACCGACTTGTTTTCAAGCGCGGTGGATAACCTCTAGGAACGTGGGTGCGTTCCACTATGGGTGCTTTTTTTAGAAATACGCTCCATAGGAAGGCTCTTGCAGCAAGATAGAATGAAATAATTCACATCTTTAATGGGGTAACCCAACAGGCAGCACCGTAACACCGACAAATCTTCCTTGAGCCTTGTAACAACACCATTTCGGCATCTCTTAGAGGTAATGGTAGATAGAAAGTCATCATTTCTATGCCAGCGTATCGGATACATACTGCAATTATTTGAACATAAATTTTCCTTCGTAGCACAACGATATCACTAACTGAATCTTGGCAGAAAGAACAGCGTGAACACCAATCAGCTAACCAACGAACCCGAAACAATATCCATGTGCACTGAAATTTGAGTGTCCTTGTTACACACACAAAAAAAAATATCGAAAAATATCACTTTTATGTTTTACTCGAAAACCAGCGCAAGTTTACCTCTCCCTTCCCCCCGACCCCCCACTGAAGCCTACGGGGCTCTTCGGCAATCTCAAGAAGTCTGCCACTCCCTTTGGCTACGGCGCCCCGAACCTAGAGCTGAAAAATTAAAATATGACGACTACATGTCTAACTTCATTACTGCGCTACTCATGGGTACTGACAACACCGGACAGAAAAACCATACATACAGACCAGGCGCACATCATCAAATAAATTTCCGCGCAATGAAATCAGTTGATAACTTGCACCGTATATAAAGTTGAAAAAAATAAGACCAACCAGGCTCGTTTGCCGGGTAACATCTGTGGCTGTATATTTCACCATAGGGGTGCCCCAGTTGGTTTCATGTGCCGCCTTGTGTGAGGGAGGTGTGGGTAGCAATCACCAGTCACTTCGGGCACCCATGAGTTTTCCAGTAGCTGCATGCTTCACAAAGCTTTAAGCTGGGGTCTCCTGAGGTGATATGTTTAGTAAAAATGGGTATTTTGCCCCCCAAAAGGACGTCATCGATCGGTGCTCTGAATGAATATCACAAGTGAACGATAAAACTGGTCATGGGCAGTAGACGATCAAAAGTATTCAATGTTCTGTGTGTTCCATAAAGTGGGTGAAAAGGGCGTGTACTAAATTTTGTACTGACCATATTTCAGGTAGCACCGACGACAGTGAAAGTCGAACTCAAGGTGACCAATGGTGGAGCAGCGGTTGGGTGCGAGTCCTTCCCGGTGAACATAGATAGGGAAGATGAATAACTGCAAAAATGGCCACGAAGAATTGAATAAAAGTCATTTACAGTCTTAAGTTCCAAGATGTCCGATCTCATTGAATAAAGAATAATTTTTCTCAATCTCAAAACCAGCGTATTCGCCCTTGGACATTGCATTTCCAGCGTAAGGCCTAATCGCGACATTTGACATGATGAACAGTTGGTGCATTTCAGGCGATGCATCGAGAAGTGCATAATAGGAAACAGAATTCAGCAGGCTCATCTTTTGCGCGCGTAGAAACCTTCGAAGTTCAGAGTGCACGGGCGACATTGTCACTTCCTTCTAACTAAACCACTCCCCTTTTCTCTCTTCACCCCCCCACCCCCCCTTTTCATCCTTCCGATGGTTTGGGTAGGTGAACAAGACCATCAATGCCTAGAGACTGACTTCCATAGACTGCATACTACACATAAGGCAACTGCTCGCATGAATCAATTTCTTTCCTACGGAGTTCAGACGAGTACGGGAGTAGTATGGGGACCAGACAAGAATGACATAAAACAGTTAGCCCAGTCGCCTCTGCCACTGCTCTGAAGCGGTGGACGTCACTTTATCCTTATCAATAGCCGTCATCTCTCTTTAATACCCCACTGCCTCTTCCGTAGGCCTAGGTTCCTTAAACGGCTCATTCTTGTCAGTTCGGCGTTTTCCGATTACTGGATGAGCGTGCCTACGAGCTTGGTTTTACCTTGAATAAAGTACTTCGGTTCATACGGGTTTCATACGGTGAGCCGCCGCGGTCATTCTACTTCCGGCCACTGGCGTGTACGGACGCAGGATCATGAGCTCCCACGGAGCGGCGACAGCGGCCATCGATGGCCGCGGAAACAGGTTCAGTGCCGAAGACAAGGAGTATGAGATCTTTTTGCCTACCCTGCCGACCGGACGTGTTGTTCTAAACACAGTTTTTTTGCACGGAGATGTGCGTGTGAGACCTTACAGGGTCGAAGACTTCAGGGACGCCCTCGCCAACACTGGTGCGCTCCCCGACGTCGTGGCGTTGGGGGCGTACCAGGTAAACCACGTGTGGGCGGTAACCTTCAGCAGCCCAGAAGCCGCGAAGAAATTAGCCGCCTTGAAGGAGCTTGAGGTAAAGGGACGCCGGTGCATCATTTTCGACCCCGAGGATCAGCAAGTAAAGCTGCGCCTGCATTGGATGCTGCACGGCGTCGCTGACGACGACATCCGGTCTGCTTTCGCGGCGTTCGGAAACGTGACCGAGGTGACGCGGGAGCGTTGGCGCGTTCAAGGAATGAAAGAGAAGGGATCCACCACGAGAACAGTGCTGCTCAAGTTGAAGCCAGGTATGAAGGTGGACGACCTGCCCCACCAGGTTCGAGTCGCCGGCGAGTTGGCTCTCGTGGTGGTGCCCGGGCGGCCGATGCAGTGCCTGCGTTGCCACGGCGCGGGTCACGTTCGTCGCGACTGCAAGGTTCCCAGGTGCTCCAAGTGCAGGCGCTACGGACATGCGGACGAGGACTGCGTCCGTACCTACGCGTCTGCGACCGGGCTCGTAGGGAAAGGAGACAGCGGGGAGCTGATGGACGTCGCTGAGGCTGAGGACGCAGCGAGGGGTACCCACGAGTTTGGCAACCTCCCCGTGTCGCTGGACACGTCAGCGACTTCAAGCGGCGACGCCCCCCTTGCCAGTGGACCAAGACTCCAGCCACCAACGGGAGACTCGCCTCAGTCAAAGGAGGCGACTTCAGTGGATGCAAAAAGCCCACCAGTGCCCACGGACTTTGTAGCGAAGGAGTCGACCGAGGGTCACCGGCAGAACACCGGTGGCCGTACGACCACTGTGGCTACGCCAGGGAAGCGTCCGCATGGAGACACCAGCCACGACGGCGACAAGGAGGCGGTGCCCAGCGTAGAGGAGCCACCAGCAAAGACGCCTCAAGCAAGGCGGGCCTCTTTTCGGCCGCGCCCTAACCTTGCGAGCGAGAAGCGCGCCAGCGACAAGGCGCCTTCCGAGCAGGGCCAGGTGCACGCTCAGGATGACGCCGGCGGCGAAGGCGGCGGTGGCGTCTAGCCATGTGCTGGACGCGAGAGGTAAGCACCATGCTTTCGGTCTCTTCTTCTTATGTAAAAATGGCTCCTGCATCTCCGCTGAAAGTCGCCTCCCTAAATGTTAGAGGTCTGGCAGGAAAAAGAAAGCAAGGCCAGCTTTTTCGGCTTTTAACGGAGCACGGCATAGATGTACTGGCCGTGCAGCAGACGAAAGTCGACGGCGAAGAAGAGACCGGGAGAATGGTGCAACGTTTCACGTCCTCGTTTTTTGCTGTCGTTAGCCACGCTGTAGGCACATCGGCTGGTTGTGTTCTCTTTCTAAAGAAGTTGCCGGGGCTAGAAGTGCAAGCTCATTTCTCTTGTGTGTCGGGCCGGTGTGTCTTCCTTGACTTTCGATTGAATAACATCGAGTGGCGGATTATTTGTGTGTACGCGCCAAATGAAGCAGAAGAAAGGGCGCAGTTTTTTTACAGCATCGAAGAACGCCTTCGTTGTGACAGACAGCTGATCGTCCTAGGCGATTTTAACTGTGTTCTTAGTGCGAGAGATAAGACAAGCCCTCGACCGTTTAGAGATGCAAGCACACAAGTGTTATCGCGAATGGTTGAGAACTGGAACATGGAAGATGTAGCAGAGTGTCTTGAGGGAACGCGTGCAGTAAAGCTCACACACTTCCAGGGTTCAAGCCATGCACGGCTGGACCGCATTTATTCATCCGTCGATGTCTTACCTGAATGTAATGGTTACGAAGTTGTGCCAGTATCTTTTTCAGACCATTGTTTAGTTAAATGTTGTTTTGGGATGGTAAAGAGCGGGAATTCTTTTTCATGGGAAATGTGGAAATTCAATAATAAACTCCTGCAGGATGAACTGTATACCCGTATAGTAAAAGATGAAATTGCAAAAATAGGCCCCGGTAAAAATATGCACATCTGGCAACAGTGGGAGCTGTGTAAAGAAACTATAAAAATTAAAGCAATAGAAAGGGCTGCCTGTATACGGTTTCAAGAAAAACAGAAAGAGACAGAGTTAAGGAAGCTGCTCCATAGGCTGCTTCAACAGGAATCTCTAGCGCCGGGGAAATGGACGGCAGATGTAAGGAAAACAAAGCAAAAACTAGAATTGATCGAACAAGAACGGTATCGGGGAGCGTTAGTGAGGGCAAGGGCAGAAGACATAGCTGCAGGGGAGGCGCCATCAAAACGAGCGCTGGGGTTGGAAAAAGCAAACGCTGAAAGGAACCACATCGACAAAATAGAATGGGGCGGTGTCTTGTCGGCAGACAACGACCACATAAAAGCAGCTTTCAACGAGCATTACCAAGCGCTCTTCGCATCCCACACGGTAGACACTATCACATTTAAAGATCAGTTTCTGGCGGCGATGCCGTGTCTTGGTGATGACGTAAAAGAGAGATTAGAAGTGGCTATCACTGAAACAGAAGTGGAGCATGCAATCGCCAGTTTAAACCCCGGTAAATCGCCGGGACCAGATGGGCTCAGCGCGCGTTTTTACAAAGATTTCAAGCACGAAATTGCCCCTATCCTGAACGTTATCTTTAACGCTGCCTACACAGTAAATGCACTCCCTCCGTCATATGGGTCATCCCACACGGTGCTTATTCCTAAAACGGATCAAATAGATAAATTACGACTGGTTACAGCTTACAGACCCATAGCACTTACAAACGTTGAATATAAAATTTTTATGAAGGTTTTGGCTCGGAGATTGCAGACGGTGATTAAGGATATAGTTGGGCCACACCAGACGTGTGGGATAAAAGGGAGGTCAATAATGTCCAATATTCACAAGGTGCGAAGTGTTCTTGAGTGTTGTGATGACTCGAATGGTCGGGTGGCCATTCTCCAAGTCGACCTCGAGAAAGCTTTTGACTGCGTCGATCACGAAATTTTGTTTTCTGTTTTGGACCATGCGAATGTAGGATCAGTTATCCGCAAGGGCGTAGCCTTGGCGTACCGAAACTGCACGACGAGATTGATCGTAAATACGAGTCTGGGGGCCCCCATTAGCGTGCAGCGTTCGGTGCGACAGGGCTGCCCGCTCAGCCCTCTTTTGTTTTGTATATACATTGAGACATTGTGTATTAAAATATTGAACAATGAAAACGTTAATGGGTTTAAGTTACAAGCAGCCGAGGTGAAGCTGCTGGCGTACGCGGATGATGTTGCAGTTTGTACGGTGGACCATGAGAGCATAACCGAGGCTGTCAAATGTGTCCGTGAGTTCTCTCAGGTTACCGGAAGCGGGGTGAACTGGGCCAAGTGCCTTGAGTTCTGGCATGGACGGTGGCCATCGAAGCCTGACCACTTTGCAAATGTGACGTGGGCGAAAACCCCAACCAAGTACTTAGGCGTCGAGCTTGATGGTTACCGCCAAAGCGAGCAATATTGGCAAGAACAGACGAAAGCGCTACGGGAGAAAGCGGAGAAGTGGAAAGGTGCCAACTTATCGATTTTCGCCAGGGCTACTGTATGTAACCTTTTTTATATCAGTAAACTTTGGTTTGTTATGCAAGTTTTGCATTGTTCGCGTGTAAACGTACAGAGGCTCCACAGGATTTTCGCCGTCTTTGTTTGGGCTGCAGAATGGGAACGCTGCAGCAGAACAAACTTATTCCGTCGGGTGAAAGACGGTGGCTTGGGACTTGGACACCTCTTTTTGCGGCAAGTGGTCAACCGGTTTTTGTTTTTTCGCGACGTTTCCGACCCTTTCTTGCGCACTGTCTGCCAAGTTAGGCTGCGGCGCCTACTGCCGGAGTTTGTTGTCTCCACCGAAGAAGTTACGTGTAGTATATTCGGCTATTACAGAGAGGTCGTCGCAAGTGTTAGATTTCTTTCAGTGCGTTTTTCTAATGAATATCTGTGTTGTGTAAAACGGAAAAAGCTGTACCACGATTTATGTGACACTGTTTTGCCACAACCTTTGTATAGAGCCTTATACAGTGGAGGCCCAGGCTCAGACGTCTTAAAGAGAGTAAAGAAAATGCAGGTGCCACCAGGCGCTAAGACCTTTTTCTTTAAATTACACACCGGAACGTTGTCAGTAAAGAAATTTTTCGAGGGAAAGGATTTATTTTTACCTTGGGGTTCGCATTGTTTAATCTGTAAGCAGCCGGAAACAATAGACCATGTTTTTTTTACATTGTTGGGAAGGGGTTTATTTTTGGGATGTTTTGCAACGGACTATGAAGAAAGATTTCCCCATAGATTCGCATGGCATTCGATATTTAAGCATTGATAATGACGACGGGGTTCCATTTGATTTAATTATGCTCCTGGGTCTCCACTGTATATGGCGCTCCAGAATGGCAGGCTATCACTGTGCCAGGGAAGCACGCCCTGCCCGAATTTATTTTCGAGAGTCTATGGATTGGTTTGTCGCTATACAAAAAGCGGTTGCGGAACCTCCCGACTGGCTCTCAAGGGTAGAGCCTTTGTTGTCTTTGCGGGAGTTTTAATGTGACGAAGCCAGCCTGACGATGGCTGAGTATGTCTTTCAATGTGTTCATTGTCCTGTACTATTGCTTTTGTGATTTGTCTGTTCCTTTTTTTTTGTGAAGTGTTGTTTTCCAAAGCCAGGAAATAAAGAAAAAAAAAAAAAGAGCCGCCGCGGTGGCTATGGTGCTCGGCTGCTGTCCCGAAAGACGCGGGTTCGATCCCGGCCGTGGCGGTTGAATTTCTTTGGATAAGAAATTCGAGGCCCGTGTACTGTGCGATGTCAGTGCACGTTAAAGAACCCCAGGTGGTCGAAATTTCCGAAGCCCTCCACTACGGCGTCTCTCATAGCCTTAGTCGCTTTGGGACGTTAAACCCCACAAACTAAACTAAACTCATACGGGTTTAACGTTCAGAACGACTCAGGCAATGAGGGACGCCGTAGTGAACGGCTTTTTTTTTTCGATGGGATCATTTTTGGGAGAAGATGACTACACGGAGAGAAAGACAAACAGCGTACGCAACGAGAAGGAGATCAAGAAAGTGACATGTCGCCGTGCGTGCCTAAAGCCCGGTAAGAAGCGTGCAACAGCGGTCCACTTCATGAGCGTCCGTACGACCAGCCAGGGATGCTGCTTTAGGGCAACGGCAGACCAGTCGCCTATTTATCATGGCTACAAATATCTCTAGGCCTTGTACCAGGCTTCCACAGGAAAGAGACGCTTTTAAAGGCTTCCATCGGATATATTGGGGCGCCCTGGCGTCGAATTCATTAGTACATGACACTTGTGATTATTTTCTGTCAGGTGAAAGCTAACCGGGAATAGAGAAGCACGGTTAGCTGCTAGAACCAGCTGCTTTCAACATGCATGTATAAGTTGGCTAAGCAAAATTCTGATATTTGCAGTGTGGCGCCGGTCCAAAAAATCCGCTTCCTATCCTAACTTTGCTTGCTGCCCGTCAAAGGCCCGAACTGGCGGCCGAAAGAGCGCGCGCGACACAGTACAGTAATACCCAGACAAAAAAAAAAAAACCTCGACATTATAATCAGAACAGCCTACGAGAAGGCTCTGGGACTCCCTCTTGCGACATCGACGCACCGGCTCTTGCGATTGGGTGCGCACAACACGATAGATGAGCTGATAGAGGCACACCTTACGGCGCAGGTGGTACGGCATTCCACTACTCGGACTGACTGACAAGTCCTGGGGGATTTAAACATCAATTACCCCCGACAGCTAGACACCAAAACCTACGTCCCAGCCTCATGGAGAGGAAAACTCAAGGCAGCTCCACTACCAAGGAATATGCACCCTGATTTTCATCAGTCAAGATGACAAGCACGAGCCGAAGCCATGAAAAGGCACTACGGCAGGCGCGAGGGCGTGTTCTATGTCGATGCTGCGGGTCCCGAGCAGGGAATTCTGGCCGTCGCGGTAGTGCACCAAAATTAAACAGTGGACGGACTAGTACTGACTAGCCAGGACATACTGGCTGCGGAAGAAGTGGCGATTGCTCTAGGTGCAACACACACTAGCTCAGAATACATTCTCACAGATTCACGGACAGCGTATCGCAATTACCTCCGGGGCAGGGTCGCACCGCTAGCAGCTAAAATCCTGCAAGATAGCAACACCCGCGGCTACCAACGCACATAAAACACTTAATATGGGTACCAGCTCATCAGGGCATCCCAGGGAACGAGAGCGCACATGCCTCAGTCCGAGCATTTCTCCCCCAAGCACCCAATACGGATGCCGTGGAACTTCCTACCCCCCTACTAACTTACACAGTCACACTTCAGCATTAAGATTATCCCGTCTGGTCTGCCCTCCGCCGGCTAAGACACTAGGCAAAGGGGAGAAACAACACCTCCGAAAGCTACAGACCAACACTTACAACCCAAGAAGACTACACGCAATAGACCCGAAGTCATGTGACTCACAATGCCAATTCTACGGGGAGAAGGCGGACCTGTACCATATGGTATGGGTCTGCCAACGAAATCAGGCGATCACTGTTAATAACCAGCCAATGCAGGAGGGGTGGGAGGCAGCTCTGACCATCTCGGACGAAACGAGTCAAAAGCACCTCATTGAAAGAGCCCGGAAAGCAGCTTACGCTAATGGGGTTCCGATCTGAGAGCTCCAACCACCACTACGACCTCCTAAACTATTTCATTAAAATATTTTCACCACCATCTACCCAGACATCAATTGTTCCGCGGTGTCGCTTCGCACGGCTCTTTAGGTCATTTATACCTCCCCAAAAGTGCATCACTATCCAATCCTTTTGCTCTCGTAATGTTCACCAGCACAAATAAAGCGGTGTTGAACAGTCTCTAAGTAGAAGTGTGTTAGTGTAAAGCGTGACCAATAGCGTGAACTATTGATATCCGAGCTTAAAAAAAAAGAACGACAGAGGTACCCTACTAAAAAAAAATTGGCTGTGGCTTAGCTCGGTTAAGCCCGGTAATTGCGAAGTAATACGTGGTTCTGCTGTCGTTCTTCTCGTTCTTCTGCTGTCTCCGTAGCTCGCTGATGCTTTCTCTTTGCAACCTGCCGAAGCGTATAGGCTGGAGGCGGCATCTCATGGTCTTGACGAGAAGAGCGCACTCAGGCCGCGGCCGTGGCTATGCGCCGTGCAAGGCAACGGCGTCAGATGGGGCCCCGTTTTTAAGCAGATGGTATGACGTCACATAGCGCGCAGCGCCCCTGGTGAGAGGAGCGGGAGTCAGGCCGTGGCTATGCGCCGCGCAAGGCGACGGCGTGAGATGGGGCCCGTTAGCGCTGATAGCGCCGATCGGGCGAGCCATTTGTTCCTGCCGCGGGGAAAAAGGGGGCGCCCCCACAACCTTTCTCTATGCAGTGGCAGAAAGCGCGGATGAATGTTGTGGACGTTATTAGCGGCATTATGGAGGTTCATGTATTCTTTCTTGGGTACGCCACGTCACTACCTGTGTTGGAGCCCGACAACCTCTCATCTTCGCTTTCTCAATCTTTAAATCGGTCCTTCGCCTTCTTCTGACACAAGTGGAAGGCCAGAGAGGTATATCTTTTTTTTTTTTGGCGCACGTGCTGCCCACCATCTCTCTTATTTTTAGTTTCAATGACTGCGGACATTATGTTCCCCGGTATGAAACTGACCAGATCATGCACATTCGGTTCTGGATACCGCATGAAATCAGGTTGATATCTTGCAGTGCAAGGCGTGAGCTGTTCCTTCATTTTTGAAATTAAGCCTTTAGTAATGACACTTCATCTAAACACGCATATGTCAGTAAAACAAAAAATAAAAGAGAAACTGGTTTTATTTTGGCTTGTGGGGGTTTAACGTCCCAAAGCGAATCAGGCTATGAGGGACGCCGTATTCAAGGGCGCCGGAAGTTTCGACCACCTGGAGTTCGTAACGTGCTCTGGCATCGCACAGTACACGCTCCTCTAGAATTTCGCCTCCAAAAGAGTAAGTAATCCCCATATTCTCTTGTCTCTACTATCAGCGGTGAACACCGATGGTCCATCTTTTCTGCCAACGTTTCATTTAGTTTGCGTTTTATTTTGACCTCTGATATCAGTCGCCACTCCCGGTGGGGCCTGACGCCGCTTTCATCGTAGCGCAAATACGCCCATGATACCGCATACTTGCAAGAATCCACTCCATCGCCGATTCCAAACTGGCAAATCGGTTCCCGTCGCCGGCGAATGGTGGAGCACGACGATGGGTTTGGCATGCCTGCAGTGCTTTATCGGTGTTCCTTCCTGGCATGCTGCAGTGCTTTCTCGGTGTTCCTTCCGTCCCAGGATGGAAGCTCGTCGTGGTTGCAGGAACAAACATCTTGAGTACCCTGGAACACAATCGGACTAGATGCGGCAGTCGAAGGACGGCTAGCGGCGGAACCACGAACAGACCGACCGTGCCTGTGATTGGTCGTTTTTCTCGTGTTGGTTACGTCACAAATGACGCCATCGGCAAATGGAACGAAAATGGAATCAAACGGCCAAATACCGATGCAGCATTATCTGTAACATCTCCGTGATGAATTAGGTATGACTGGAGTACCGGATACACTGTGCGTATGTTTTCACAATGTCCATGGAACTGTCGCCGTTCGTTTTCTGGGCAGCGTCGTCGCCGTATGTAGCAAGACGGATGTAGCTGTGCTGGGCTCACGTAAACATTTCACCACTACTGTACACAGTTGTGCAAAGGCATCAGCGATGCTTTGAGTTAACGCCTTCGTGTTTGCGTTATTCAAGCCGCATGCCTATCCTGGGCGCCTCTTGCGGGAGACACGGTTTGTATATAAAGCAGGGCAGTGCTCAGCAAGTGTTGAGTGTGCGGAGAACTGCACATCAAAGCGACTGGAGCCATGCTTTCCGTGGTGTTGCTTCTTGCCTTCGCCGGGTGTTCACTAGTGGCAGGTTCCGTTCAGACGCCGGAGATCACCCCTTGTTCAAGTGAGTATTAGGTGGGGAAAGTCTGGTAAAGACGCTCCTTGTTTCTACTTTACCGGTGAATGCTTGATATCAGGGTTAACGAATATATGCCATGAAAACGGGCCAATTGTTCTCTAAGCTAAAACAATCGCGTCAAAAGTGAAGGGAGTATGATTTAAAATGAGTACGGGCATGAGCAGTTTAAATGTGCAACGAATGAGTTCATTGGTATATCCTGCTCCAAGTTTAAAACATTTCAGACAGTGCAAGAACACAGGGAATAACCGAGAACAAAGATATTGCACTTCCCTGGTGTTCTTCATATAAAGAATTGGTTATGACTTCAATGCCGATCTGGAAAGATACAAAGGGTATTATGGCAGGAGCATAACTGTTTAGAACAAAAAATGAAGGCATAGTTTTTTGCTCGTAATTAACGTGTTTTCACTGCCTTCGAGAGAAGTATGTGTTCTTTAAAACTGCCTCAATTGATCTGTTCTTCGTTGTGAACTCAAGAACCAACTAGAGGTGAACTAGACAGTAATGTGAAACTCATTAAGAGCTTGACTAACTTACGTTGCTTTAACGCGTCACTTTAAGCTTGGGTTGAATAGGGACTTAAATTGGGATTCAGAAAGTTTAAAAAGAATTCTGACAATTAAAGACGCCATTGAACATAGGCGGCAACAGTTAAGTAATGCACAACCAGAGGGCGATGATAACGAGAAAGCTTCGTTGCACGCGACTAAACTCAAGTTGCAGGAACGTAGCCACTCAATGCAATGAGACATCTGCGGCCCTGTCTTGAACCAATATTTTGGCTCAGAGCATTTTCTCTAGTTCAGACTAGTGCGACAACCGTGTTGCGGGATTTACTTGACGGATTGTTTTCCTCGCGGCTGAACTGTCTGTGTCATCACTCATTTAGGTGAGAATGAAAAGCGAACAGGTTTATTTCAAGGCTCAAGGTGATGGCCGATAGTCGTGACTAGCTGTGCGCCAGCAACCTCGATGACAATGAAGTCGAAATAATACCACTAGCATCGAGATCAAAAAAAAAGACTCAGGCTCCGGTCGGCCCTCGCCCATAAACTCTCTCAAATTTTATGTCACAACTCAGATGTGAAGGCATGGAACGGTAACCTCACTGCCATGCCTTGTGTCTTTGCATAATGTCAGAACATTCCAGTTATTTTTTTAAATAGCGGGAAACAAAGGGCGGCATATGCTAGATGTTACCTGTAATAATGTCAAGATATTCATTCTAATTAAATTGTTCAGAAGAGGTGTAATATCCTTATATTTTGAGGGTACAGCCAACTCTGTTAAAAACAGCCGAACGTGATGCTGCAGTACTAATTTTGAGTTGGCATTGACCAGTTAATAGGTTCAGCTCGAGAAAACAAGGCTGCTAACTATCCTCTCTTCGACAACGGTTGTATTGGAACCTGCTGCATGTAAACTACAAGACATGGCTTCAATGCGAAATGGAGTGCCACTGAGCAGGACTAAACCCTTTCAGTTAACTCAATGTAGCATTGATAAGTGACCTTACACACTTCTTTACAGCCATCTCATTCGCTTTGGCACGAAGGACTCCACGTTGATTATATGGTACTGTGTTTTGCTCACTCCAAAGGAGGTGAGAAGAATGTCAGCTTCAGCAACATTTCCATCTCGGACGCCCAAATTGGAAAAATAATGACCTCCAACTTCACCCTAATCACGTCGCAGAAGCTGGAGTCTGACCACAAACTTGAAGTCACAGTTTCTACTGCGGCTGGGAAGAAGATCCACTGCTACGACTCCATCGGTTCGTGGTATGGATGTCTTTGACACGCTAATATAAAGCCTCTTTAGAGTCATCAGCTACTTGCATTAATATCACGTGATTTAGGCATACTGCAGGTCGAAGGCCGCTCGCTTTTTGGTCTTCTCGCCCTGCCCTACGCAAGGTTAGGACATCCTAGACAATCAAAATTTTTCAAGTTGCCAATCGGACAAGGAGAAGAGCAAAACGCTGAGGCAGCTTATGTGTATCCAACGTTAGCAATATCGAACGAATACTGCGTCATTAGTCATCTTTGATATATCCGGTACAAATGTTTCGTTATATCCGAATATCCATTTTTTATGCGGACGTATACAGCGCAATAAGACAAATCATCTGACATTACTTCGAATGTCCTCCGTCAATTAGTTTGGCAGTAATGAGTAATGGAGCTTTGAAGTTTGAAGAATGCACGGTTCGTGGAACCAAAAGTCATCGGTGCGAATCCTTATGACTAGCTACGCTTTGAGTTGACTAGTAATATTATGCTCCGTAACGCGCCGCTTAATCGTTTCGTACCACTCCGAACATTCTGCGCCAATTAGGTGGTCCACAATGTGTGTACCAGTGGTACCACCCACTGGTCCCACTTGAATGACCGAGTGTTTCATACTATCGCGACCTTGGGTAATATGGGCATTAGAGTTAACGCTCTAAAACAGTCCAAAGAACAAGGATTAGGGAGCAAAAACACAGTTCGTGAGTCTGTACTGATTACCGTGTCTCTGTCGTCCGTGCTGTTTTGACCATCCTGCAGCAGCTTGGCCGTCAGCTCACAATAGTTAATACCACGCCATATGCCACCTTCGTGCACGTTTAATTTCACTTTTATTGCGAAAGCAATACTACTTGCACTTTCACGCCTTTGCCGTGCCGCGGTCGTGACCACCATTGACCTTCATTTGACCTTGATTGCATTAGATTGGATTAGGTTGGATTAGTTTAGATTGGATTGGACTGGACTGGACTGGACTGGATTGGATTAAATTACATTCGATTAGATTATATTACATTGGATTGGATTGAATTGGATAGGAGTGGATTGGATTGAATTGAAATGGAGTGGATTGAATTGCATTGGATTGGGGTGTATTGAATTGGAGTGGATTGGATGGGGTTGTATTGGTTTGGATTGGATTTGATTGAATTGGATTGGATTGTATAACCAATGCATCACCACAAGTCTAACCACAAGCACCACCTCCAGCTACACTACCAGCTGTACCATGGCGTAGGTACGGATATTGCTTTCGCAATTACCGGGCTTAACCAAGCTAGGCCACAGCGAATTTTTTTTAACACCTCTGACACTGTAACAAACTGCTACCTATGTTTCTCCGCAGCACACGTTCAGTCCATGCCCGTTTCCGCTAGCTTACTTCTGCTGAAATATCCTCCCCTAAATCTGTACTGGGCGAATATAATTTTTAAACGTAACAAATGTATCATGTGCAGGTTTCTCCTCTGAAATATTTCTGAATCGCTCTTTAGCAGCTAAGAATGGCGCCGATACATCCTTCAAAGCTTTCGTACTTATTTAATATCCAGCCTACTTGTCTTTGATTAGCCAGTTATGATTAGTATCAATATTTGACAAAAAAAATGTCGTTTATAATGCGAATTCACGACTTCTCACATTACGTGAAAAGCCGGCGCCGTAAGTGCGTGTGTCTGTGCCTTCGCAGATGGTACAGAAAATCCAACGGATGGCAAGAAAAGCGCGGCGTCGTCTTCCTATGCATGTCGTTCGGCTATGAATACTCGCCACCGGCCGGCCTCCATGTGGCGCTAGTTTTCCAAACAACATTACTTCGTTGTATACAAACGCTTCACAACAAGCGTTTATTGTAAAGCTTGGTTTATGGGGGTTTAACGTCCCGAAGCAACTAAGGCTATGAGGGACGCCGTAGTGAAGGGCTCCGGAAATTTCGACCACCTGGGGTTCTTTTACGTGCACTGACACCGCACAGTACACGGGCCTCTAGAATTTCGCCTCCATCGAAATTCAGCCGCCGCGGCCGGGATCGAACCCGCGTCTTTCGGGTCAGCAGCCGAGCACCGTAACCACTGAGCCACCGCGGCGGGGCGTTTATTGTAAAGCGTTCCGAGTGGTGGGCCATTACGGTTTCATGTGGTATATAGCTTACATATGCTAGTCAAGTTGGAGGCTAGCTTGCGAGTGCGATTCGAACCGACGACATACGCATCTTCAGTTGTATGCCCTCCCAGATTCTTTAACCCTTACCTTCAGGCACGGTTGAGTTATCCACCGATATCCGACACAATTACTGCGTCATTTTCTTTAATCAAGAACCAATTTTCATATCAATATTCTGACCCCTCCGCGGTGGCTCAGTGGTTACGGCGCTCGGCTACTGACCCGAAAGACGCGGGTTCGATCCCGGCCGCGGCGGCCGAATTTCGATGAGGGCGAAATTCTAGAGGCCCGTGTGCAGTGTGATGTCAGTGCACGTAAAAGAACCCCAGGTGGTAGAAATTTCCGGAGCCCTCCACTACAGCGTCCCTCATAGCCTGAGTCGATTTGTGACGTTAAACCCTGGTAAACCAAACCATATCAATATTCTGATGCAACCGTTCGTCCTAGAACGTTCCGTGTGGTGTCATGCGGGACCGTGTGTGTGGTGTGTGTGGCTGGGTGGGTGTCAGTGCATTCAGGGATATCAGTGCTTTAGCATTGCCTACCTAAGCAGACTTAAGTGTCTGTGCTGATTTTTTTTCTCTTCCATTTCTTACATTGCTGGCTATGCAATACAGCGCATGGTCAATGATGAAGGCAGTAGATAGGGAATTCATACTGGTGAACAGCGCAAAAAAGGCGGGACAACAACAAGACAAGCGCTGACTATCAACTGGGTTTATTGAAGGACGGAAGGGTATATATACATCCACATCCACAGGCAAGGTGTCGAATGCATCAGCAGTCCTTCCGTGGCACTTAGCAACAAGGAATTGGCTTACATCACTTCACATGTGACATAAGTTTTGATTTTCACGTCCCTTTTCACACTATCTTCTTACTTCTTTGTGTTATGTTTTTGTATATATACCCTTCCGTCCTTCAATAAACCCAGTTGATAGTCAGCGCTTGTCTTGTTGTTGTCCCGCCTTTTTTGCGCTGTTCACCAGTATGAATGCATACCAACTCGCCCAGATCTCAGCCTTAGTAGATAGGGAAGAAGCGCTTTCCGTATTTTCTGCATTATATGCTTCCCAAGGTTCAAAGTATCTACAACGTGCATAGATGGTAGAGCAAATGTTTGAACTATTTCAGAAAATTCTCTCTTCGTTTCCTTGTGGAGACTCTTTCTCGTTAACGCAGACGTTGATTTTGCCAGCTCCGGAAAGCTTGGAAATCAACATCGCAGCGAAGACAGACATTAGCATTGCCGGAACAAGCTTAGGACAGCGCTGAAATGGTTATCCGTGTAGAAACGTCAGGCAGCAGCAGACCTGAAGCTTCCAGTTCTGACAGCTTGTTCCTGGGAAGCCTTGCGGAATTATTTTTAGGAAGCGTAAAGCCGTTGACAACAATAATGAACGACTGCAATCAACTCTCCTGCTTACTTGTACTGAAGCCTTTGTTTTACAGTTCCATCCGTTTTTTTCCTAAAGCCAGCAAGAAAGCTGTGAATCATTTTGATGAAAATCCACGTCTTTAACTGTTTGTTTCCTTCAGCACTTACCACATCTGCGGCGGAAGCTCCACAGCGGAACAGCTTTTAGGTCAGCCATGGAACAACACTTGCCCTGTTCCAGTGACTACGATGCCAGTGAGCTACAGCCTTCGCCTGCCCTGGTTCATACAGATAGCGATTGGTGTAAGTAGGTCATGATTCAAGGGCATCACGAAAAAAAATGGAGGGGACAGATAAGCTCCTCCTTAAGGGTATGATGCGATAACGTAATGAGTTGTTTCCCATATATGCAGAACAGGTCATTCTCTACTTTACATTCATAGACCGCTGGGAGCCTTGATGCCACTCCTGGACAAATGGCGCAGTCGTTAAGCGATAAGCCACTGCCATGCGATGCGACACACGTTGCTTTTACCGAGCTCTCAATCATTACTGTAACTGGCACCTGCCAAGGTAGGCAGTTTTCTCACAATCGTATGTGCGGGCTGTGAAGAAGCCGCAAAGTCACGGGACCTAAGTCGCCCACTTGCCTCCTAGGCTGCTTCTCTGAGAAAATTTCGTGGATTTTTCGCTCACGGTGAATGACGTCGATGACGCCGACGGCGACGCCAACTACTCAGCGACGTCGACGGCGACGCCGGATTTTTTGCGACGCGAGCTCCTTAACGCTCTCACTTTAAAAGAGGAAAAATAAGCAGCGTTTCCGCTGTGTTGAATAATGCGTTAAATGCAGTGATAACGGCCCTTTTCGCTCATGTCGTTCTTGATCTGCGCCTCAATGTCACGTCCCTGTAGCGGCGGCGGGCCTCGTTACCTCGCCACTAGCTTCCACGTGTCTTTGTTTTAGAAGGAAAATCGATAATTGCTCATTAGCAATTTTAACCCAAATTCAAATCATGAACTAACAGCCCTGCAGCCCTGCAAGAAGTGCGCATTAGCATCCCCACAAGCGCAGCCATACGGCTACTAAGGAAAGCTGCGAAGCTCTCACAGAACCTTCGCTTTTGAAGAAAATTCGTCCTGGTCAGGGGTTCGAACCAGGAACCAGCATCCGCTCTGCCAACTGAGATAACCTGGAAGGTTAGCAGTTGGCTGGGAGAAACGGAATGGATAGAGAACTAGATAAAGGAGCAGAACTTGCTCCTTTATTACAAATGTCCTCCAACGCGAGAGATTTACTTAAATAACCTTGGGCTAAGGCTCATCCTTTCCACGATACCTCACTGCGCACAGCAGTAGGAGAGCCGCTTCCCCTCCACTGCTTGCTTCTGCAATGCTTCTTCTCACGTTCGCCTTTTCGTCGCGCGAATCGGGAGGGGAGGGGGGGGGGGGGGGGAGTTCATTTTGAGGCTGTATTCTGTTTTGTCCGCCTTAGTGTGTCGTCATCAGCGTCTCTTATCGACGTCGACGGCGTTCAGTATAAGTGAAAACCCGCGAAAAACCCCAGAGAAGCAGCTTAGGTGGCAGGTGGATCACTTAGATCTCGTGATCTTGTGGCATGATCACAACGTGCCCACCGTGAGAGGTGGAAGTTGATTGATGATTGGTCGGTAGAGGTTGCTCGGGAAGAACAACCTGGACCTCACAAGCCCCACTGGTAGCAGCACCTGCCATCGCAGGGCAGTGGCGCATCGATCAACCGTTGCACCTCTACGCCAGGACTAGTGTGAGAACTTCCAGGGATCTATGAATGTGATGTAGACTGTTACCAATTGCGCCGATATGCACATTAGCCCATTAACGCTTCATCCCTTTAAAGTGTCATACCATTAAAGCGGATCTTAGTTGTCCCCTCTTATCTTTTTTTTGCAGCATCTGGGCGGCGAAAAAGACGGAGGAATTAGCGATTTCTTTGTAGCGAATTTGTGGGTAAAAGTAAAGGAACATTTGTGCTCTATATAGAGCTTAATTGGTTGTAGGCGGCGGCCGGCGGTGATATAGTTCCATAGGTATTTGGTAAGATGTTGGAAAGACCTTAGACGCTATAGGTTAGGTCTGGCAGTTAATGATCGAGAATAATTTTTCGTTTGATTATAACCGAATTATTGACCTCTCCTACAAAACTACAGAAGTCCGTCCTGAGTGAAAGACCTGTACAAAAAATTCAAGTCCCAACTCCGCACTTAAGTGTACGGGCTGCTCTGGAGGCCCGCACTCTCCTCGTTCACCAAGTGTCCGGTACAGTGAACATCATGATCATATCATTGTATAATAAAATATATGATACAACATGTGTCCCCGCTAAAGCTAATCGATCATTTTGAAAAGACGAATTGTCACAGCCCAGTGAAAGAACTGAGGGCTGAAGTGAGTCTCGTGACCTACTTAGGAGGCCTTTCTTTTCGTTCACCAAATGTGAAAAATTCCCAAAAAATGATCAGCTGACTTCTGAACCATTGGCGTCGGGAATAATGTGCCAATTACGATGTTGTAGTTGATCTTGAAAAAAGGGCTGGCCGAGATATTTGCAGCAAAGTACAATTCACACATATTTATTTATCGGCTGCAATATAAAGCTACCATTAATACGTGTGCCTCTCGTTTAGCGCACCCGGAAGATCCAATCGGGGACAGTGCTCCAGATATAAAGCGGTTTTTTTTTCTCTGATTCTCTGAGACAACTTTTCGAACGCTGAAGCGCCCCGGCATCATAGGGAAGCTTTACAGGTACAAGATACGTCATGCGGTATCATCGCTGCCTCTGTCGGTCTTCGGCATTTCAGGCTATTTGCCCTGAGGTGTTCAAACACATCGACGATGAGAAGGGAGCAAATGTTGCTGCCTTTCATACAATTGAATGAAGCTGTCCAGTGATTGTATACACTCGTCAGTTATCGCTTCTTATTGAATAGGCATGCGCACAAGCGTTGACGGGAGGATTGTTGCCAAGCAGAACACGGTTCAAACTGGCCATATTGTATCATCTATAAGGATGATGGTGTTTTTTGAGTATTCCTTCCCGTTATGTGAGTCCCTTTTGAAAGGTGCAGACTTCGCCAGAAGTAACCGGGCAACTATGGTATGTTTCTTAGCCTCGTAGCAAAGCACCTGTGGCGGACCTTAATATATGAATCTATGTACAGTGATGTGAACCCTTGTCCTCATGTTTTGACACTTTTCTGTCTTTAGGGGTGCCATAAAGGCTCCGTTATACGGTCGAGAAGTGAAAACCTGCTGCTCGGTTACTTTTGGCAAATGGAGTACATGCAACGATTTTACACATGCCTTTTAAAAGCTGCGAACAAAGGCTAGAAGTATCATTATGCAAATGTGACACTAGGAAAATGTTAGGCTCCGGACTATACTGTACTACGCAAACGGACGCAAAAACTTGTGGGTAAATGATAAGGCTGGAGTTGTTCGATTGGCTGGCAGTCCTCTGTTTTGCAGCAATGCCAAGCTAGAACCTCGTTATCTGCTATGTTACTAAATCATTGCATGGGAAACACCTGGCTCAGCAAGAAAAGCACCTTAAAATTGGAATCTAGCTGCCTCCGTGCATGTTTTTAATTTTCAGGTAAGTCTCGCGGCCAATACCTTTTGATGTGTTTTTGAATTTCGTGCATTAACCAGAGCCGGAGCGAAGGGCATCTGGAAAGATACTGGCCAATATACTAAGTGGCCTCGACAAAGCAGCGTAATGCCTGTCTAGACTACCCATGCCGTCCTTTCATGTATCAATAGACACCTACTTTTCCCTTCCTTAACAACCCGATTCCCCAACAAACGGCCTTGAACTTCCCTTTCTAAATAAACAGCTCATTCACTCATTCATTCATTCATGACACGAAAGAATAAGACAAGCAGCTGGCGAAGACGATGAAAAGCCCTGTTCAAACGAAGGTTATAGGGGTTTCAGAAGAGGAATCAAGAGTGGAAGTGCTGTGTTTACTGACAGTCACAACGGAGTATCTGTGTGCTCATCGTACTCGTTTCCTTTCAGAGCACCCCGACAACACTGCACATCAAGCTAAATGTGACCAAAGGTGAAACAGTGGTTGGGTGTGAGTTGTTCGACGTGAACATTGCAGGCGCCGACTCCGAAACGTCGGAATAAGTGTAGAAGTGTGGCTTACAGTCTCATTTTCGACACTGCGCACAGCGGCGACAAGGATATCCAGCAGGTGGGAGTCGAAGGCTTGAATAAAAAAATACTCATGGTAACAGCGTATTGTGAAATGACCTGGCATGCATCGATAATGCGCTTACCTGCCAGGGCGCACAATGCTAATGATCGAAGTAAAATTGGTGAGTTACTGAGGACGTGGCTATTAGTGAGCATCCGGCTGCCAAAGACCTTTAATTACAGCAGCATTCATTACAATAGCATCGGCGTACGTCTTGTGTCCATTCCCCCTAGTACATATTCTTCCCGCATGTAATAAGCATATATAGGCCAAAAATAAAGCTTAACGCAGCTGACGCCAAAAACGCAACGCGCATTTTGGATAGCGAGGAAAGAAGTGATGTAAAAAAGATTGGTTCCCAGGATATATATATATATATATATATATATATATATATATATATAAGGAAGGGGAATGAGCGGCTCGTTGTAAATATGACAGAAGCCAACAGCCACAGAAACCAAGGGGCACAGGGGATTTTTTTTTAAATTCATTTATTTATTTTGTGGTGTTGATTAATTTAGAATATTACTGAATATGTCATCGCTTAAAGCTAATTTATTAGAAAAGCAGAAGAAAAAAAAAACAACCACATGCCGCCGGTGGCATGTGGTTGTTTTTTCTTCTGCTTTTCTAATAAATTAGCTTTAAGCGATGACATATTCAGTAATATTCTAAATTAATCAACACCACAAAATAAATAAATGAATTTTAAAAAAAATCCCCTGTGCCCCTTGGTTTCTGTGGCTGTTGGCTTCATTCATATATATATATATATATATATATATATATATATATATATATATATATATATATATATATATATATATATATATATATATATATATATATATATATATATATAAGAAGTTGGGGAAGTCACATTGAAAAACTTAACAGATTTATTCAACGTTTCGACCAGGGACTGGTCTTTTTCTTGAAAAAGACCTTTTTCTTGAAAAAGACACACACACGCACACGCACACCCACACGCACACGCACACGCGCACACACACACACGCACACGCACACGCACACGCACACACGCACACGCACACGCACGCATGCACGCACGCACCAAATGCGCAGGTGCCAGCAGGTCGCTTATGCATCCACAATTGCGCCTTTCATAAATTTTTAAGAAGTTTTTCGTATTAGGGCAACAGGCTCTCATGTATCTTTAAAATGCTGAGTTCACTGAATTTTTTAGACTAAATTTTTTTTGCGGGAAATGAAAGCTCTTCTACCTAATAAACTTTTTTCCGGAATGTGATGTTTTGAAAAACAGGGTATTTTAAAAGGCAACTTTCTGACTAGTCTTTTTCTCGCATGAATGGTAGCGTCTGCAAACCTTGGCATGGTGAGGAGTCAGCAAATGCGTGGAGCCTGACCATGAGGAGTGTAGAATTAATGGCAATGCATAGGTAGTCATGTCAGTTATCAGTAAGATAGGATAATTGAAATCTATCACAGGTATCCACAACAAGACTATGATACCCTTCACACATTTCAAAGGAATGTGGATGTACACCAAATGAATATGCGTGGCCTTCACAGAAAGAGAAAAACCATTTAATTGGATGCACAATCGGAAGCAAAGCCAGCATTGTGTAACCACTGCTTAAAGGTTTGGTTTAATTTGGTTTATAAGGTTTAAAGTCACAAAACGACGCAGGCTACGAGGGACGCCATAGTGAAGGGCTCCGGAAGTTTCGACCACAGACTATCGAAGACGCATTCGAGATCAATCTTTTGCATGTAACGCAAGTTAGTGAAACAGAAGATAACTCGTTAAATGTAATGACTCCTCTTAGCGTCCTATATTTTCATTCCTCGTCTTCTTCGTATTCTTCGGCTTCTATGTCCACATCGAAAGATTGACAGCCAACAGTCGATCCTCCGTTGGTCACCTGAAAATCTAGGGAGACTGTCGTGGGTGCATGCTGAAAAAGAAGGTGACAAAAAGAAACGCAAGAATATAAATACATAAATCAAGAGGTCAAATTTCAATACTTCGATTCGGTTTGGTTTATGGGGTTTAACGTCCCAAAGCGACTAAGGCTATGAGAGACGCCGTAGGGGAGGGCTCCGGAAATTTCGACCACCTGGGGTTTTTTAACGTGCACTGACATCGCACAGTACACGGGCCTCTAGAGTTTCTCCTCCAAAGAAATTCAACCGCCGCGGCCGGAATCGAACCCGCGTCTTTCGGGTCCGGAGCCGAGCACCACAACCACTGAGCCACCGCGGCGGCAGTTCAAACTTCCCTACCTCCGAACGCTTTAATACCTTTCCCTGCATAAACATCGATGAAGGCTAAATTCATTTTTGAATTTATCACCCAGTAATGAGCCGCCTCGGTTTGAACATGTGCAGTTGTTTATTCGTATATGGATGGAACTTCGTGAGGGTCAAGGGGAGTTCACGCACTAAACGCCCCAGCCGCAGACCGCCACGCTAACACGCTGGCCGATGAGAATGTTCATCGTCATAATCATCATTATCTGCAACAACTTGGTTACATCCGAATACGAGGGCGATTGAAAAATATCATGAAGTCAAGGTCTGAATACCGTCTACAAACATATGCGAACGACATCACTTAGATACCCTTGCAGATATTTTGAATGGAGCTCGACCAGAATTTGAGGGAGCAAGCAGTCTCAGTTTGAAATGTGTGATCAAGAAATGTTAAGTTTGATTACATATAAACAGAATGAAACGATAAAACAGGATTTGCAATTAATGACTGGCGTGTGCTTTTTCGTTGGAACAGCAAGTAGGGATAGCTGTTTAATGCGATGTTGATTGCCTTAGGGCATAAAACGGTACGTAATGATAGATGAGGATGCCTAAAAAAATGAGAAAAGGTAGGGATAGTTGCTGCTGGAACATGACAGAAAGAACATTACTGCGCTAAAAAGACAAAGACAACCACGTGAAATACGGGACACACGCAGATGCTCAACTGGTTTTATTGTGGCATGCCGGACGAATATATAAAAAAGCCATAGATAACCACAGAAAAAAAAACATAGTACCTAAGCGAACAGCATGCAAAGTCGCGACACTGCCATAACAATTAAGGGACTGTCCAGAATAGAAAATTCGTTGTTTGCAAGTGAAACGGAAGACTGCAAAAGACTGGCTGGTACAGGTATCACATCTTTGCTTGATGACATATGCCTCCTTAATCTCTCGTGTAAGGCGAACCTTATGGCGGAAAAAGTATTTTAATCAGCGACAACCAGTGACGGCCCTCTCGTTTTCTGTCTTTATTTTTCTTTTATTTGCAATCCCTGAAATGTGCTGCTAAATGTAAATATAGGTCGGGTGATACGGCCCCTAGATGCACTTACAGACGAACATTGTTAGAACGGATCGACTTTCCAACAAGGCAAATATAACTTCAAAGCAGTTCCACGTAATGACTTAAGTAATAACCAGGAGGTTTCTGTTATCTCCTATCAACAACAACTGTGTCACCGCTCAAAGAACGTGGTCCACTGTTATGTTATTAAAGCTGTTTTTATGCCCTTTGAAACGAACTAGATTGCATCCCCGTACACAAAGAAAAAATTGCCAGTGACTTAGCTCGGCTATGGGAGGATACACGCAGCAAGAGCATGCGACACAGCTGGGGAAGCGAGCGGAGGCGAACGCAACGACGACGCAAGCAGTGTGATGTCATGCCAAATGGTGGCGGCGGCTCCGCGGCGAGGCGCGTGGTGTGGCGTCATTCCAGATGGCGCGGTGAGCACACGGCGTCCGCCAGCTGCGGCGGTTGCTAGGCGACAGCTCAAGGTCGGTTTCTGTGCCTCCTTGGAGCACCGCCACAGCGAAATCGCAAGTTCTCGGCCAATGTAGCTTTCGCTACAAAATCGCTTTGTCAACTGATTCTTGAAAAAAACAGCGCTAAGACGAAGGACAACGAAAAAGAGTACAACAGGACCGGCGCACTCTTTTTCGTTGTCCTTCGTCTTAGCGCTGTTTTTTCCAAGAAACATGTACCAACTAGCTCAACTCTCCGTTTTATTGTCAACTGATTTTTAGCCCGTTCATTCGTCATATTAAATTATCACAGGTCGCAGTAAGTAGCAGGTGTGTGTGTGTTTGGTTTGCTTTGATTTTATGGGGTTTAACGTCCCAAAGCGACTAAGGCTATGAGAGACGCCGTAGTGAAGGGCTCCGGAAATTTCGACCACCTGGGGTTCTTTAACGTGCACTGACATCGCGCAGTACACGGGCCTCTAGAATTTCTCCTCCAAAGAAATTCAACCGCCGCGGCCGGGATCGAACCCGCGACTTTCGGGTCAGTAGCCGAGCACCATAACCACTGAGCCACCGTGGCGGCGCAGGTTTGTGTGTGGTTGTGTACGAGATCCCTTTATATGTGAGAGGGTTTATGTTGGACAAAGGAACGTTGTATCAGCGTCCGTCTGAAGGAGCACCTAGAGGTCTCATGTCCACCTCACATTCACAATTAGCGGTACATTGCAGGGAATGCAAAAAAGGAAAAAAAATCAAGACAACAACAAGGTCAGCGTCCGCTGCTTTCACCGGCTGACATAGTTTCACTCCCTAAGGTCGAGACAGTAAGGAGTCTAAATTAACCAACAAAAGATTTAATACCTGTAGCAGCCATCCTTCTGTTTTCTCTCGCAGACTGCGAGTTTTCCTACCTGGACAACCTGCGGACTGTTATCGTAGATTCACCGCTTTCGTATCTGTCCGCGTAGCTGCTATTTTTTTGTGTCATTCTCTCTGATGTTTGTGTGTATATTACTTTGCATGTCCAAATAACATCAGTTGAGAGCCTGCGCATGTCCTGTCTTTTACTGTACTGTCTTTGTGCTTCCAGCGCAGTAACGTTCTTTATGTCATGTGTCGTGATATAATGCCATTTTTTTTCATAAAATGTTCAGAATATTCTTGTGAGTTCTCTTTCAATGAGAGAATTACTTCACTAAACTGACTTTTCACGCCGTATTGCTAGCGCAGTGGAGTTTCGGAACGACGAATCACCACATCTTTTTCTCGTCAAATGCATAAACCGTGTTGCGGTATTAAAGAAGGTGCGAGTTTAAAAACTTAGCACTCTGGTTACCTCTGCCATTTCTGTTTTGGTACCTTTACTATCGCGGGTGTTTTTCTTGTTCATTATGTGGTCCCAATAATATTACGTTCTCGATGGCCCCGGACCGTTATGCGCTAAACAAAGGGGACTAGCTGCTGCTTGACCGGGTTGCGTTTATATAAATAGGCTAGCAATGAAAATCGTCGTAAACTGGTTCTAGACCAGCTGACTTAATTGAGAGGTCGAATGGGACATGGAGAAATGTCGGAAACAGAGAGCGGAATAGGAGTTCGTTTAGAATTACTGAGATTTGTCCGCTTTCGGAAATAATTTAGGCGAGAAAGATGTTGCTGGACTTACGCCAATAAAATATTCCACAAATGAGGGCAGGGGGACGGCGTACTCTAGTTGAGCCGTCATTGCTGGAACGGGACAGGTGTTGTTCCACAGGTGACCAAGCAAGCGCTCGGCGATAGATTTTCCTTCGCACAATTTGTATTTGCTGCATTGGAATGAATAAAAAAGTGATTGCAATCCTTTCATATTAGAATGCAACTTAAGAAAAAAAGCAGTTTGTAATACTGGCCGTGGTGCGCTGCACATTGTACTACTATGCTGACGATTTCCAGCAGCGAATAAGATCAACTTTGATCAACTTCGATTAAGTTGATCAAGATAAACTTGTAAGCGCTTGTATTTTGCGCGATGTGCGGAAGATTTGTATGGCCAAACTGCCGACGGTAACCGCGCTTTACAAATTCTAAAAACTGTTACAGATATTACTTATGGCCGCTGCAAGCCTCTGAATAATCAAGCAGCCTTACAGTAATACTTAAAAGTTCTCTATTCAATCTTAGTGAGCTTTCCAGTTAGCACTTCTTATCTGTATTCTGATGTACTTCACCACTGATAATGATACGCAGAAAAACGTGCTCTTCTAACTCAAAAAGCATATCTTTTAAAAACTGCGTAAAGTATTTCGTGAATCAAACTTTATATATTTTAGGATGGCAAGATTCAGCTCACCATGACCCTATGACGCCAAAGCAAGGAACTTTCTTGTCTTCCATTGTGGTGATGGTTACCCTCAATTCCGGTTGAGAATCCAATGGTTTGGAAGTTTCGAATGTGAAGCTGACGGTCAAAACTTGGTTGATCCGTGCGTTCGTGATGGTAACGTTGGATATGCTGATGTGATTCGCATCTGCATTTGGGTGTAAATAAGTCATGTAACTGGTAATAAAATTTACTCTCTCTCGGTGAAGGGGCTATACCAAAGAATTTGAAAAATTCCTGGTAATATACAGCCGGAACATAACTTACAGTGGCTGTTGCACTTTCAGAAACTTGCAGAGCAAGTGAACGATTGCAAATCACGATTCATATCAGTCATGTGATTGATGCTAATTTGGCTTGCCTCTGCCACCTCCTTTTTTTTTACTTGTACTCCGAAGTGTCTTTGGAACTATGCAAAAAAACCAAACCTCCTCCTTCCTGTTCTCTTCTCTGCCTCTCCTCTCTTCTCCACTCTTCACACCATGAAGCTCTCCTATTTTCATGCCTTCAGTTGGTTGCCTTTCCTTCAGCTTACACGAGGAGTTGGCGCATAAGTGCTTGGTCTCATAAATATGTGGCGGCCAAACGATGCCAATGCTAGCGAGAAGGGAGCATGAAACCCAATTCCCTCCCGTAATTCAGCTGGTGTAAAGGTCTAATTCACCCTTGCACACCGGCGCATCCTCTTGTTGGTAAGAACAAAAATTTTCAGTCCAAGTCGTACCCCGCTGGCACGTGAACTTGCTGAGGCTTTCATATTACGGAACGAAAGAGCTAACTTTCACTGAAGCCTCAATCAAACTCTTTCAGAAAGAAAGCAGAGTTCTGGCACTAGCTTAGCGAATAATTTGGTGGACATGAATACATAATTATGCGTTTCATTCGGTTTTTTTTGGCTTATGGGACGTAAACGTCTGAAAGCGACTCAGGTTATGAAGGACGCCGTAGTTATGAAGGGCTGCGGGAAATTTCGACCACCCAGGTTTCTCTAACGTGCACTGACATTGCACATTACAGGGGCCTCTAAAATTTCGCCTCCATCAAAATGAAAGCGAAGCGGCCAGGCTCGAACCCCGCGCCTTTCGGGTCAGCAGCTGAGTGCCACAACGTTACACTGACCCACCGCTGCAGCCGAGCTGTTAATATCGTATTGATGCAAGGCATAGGATATCAGAAGGCCGAAAGCATACTGTACTCTCGTTGTGAAAATTCATAGTGATGACGATAGGCATTGCCTGTCTTAATCTCAACCCCCTCCACCCTGTGAACCCACTCATAGGCTTTCCTGGAACCATATCACAGGAGTTGAAGCATGCTAGAGACCATTTTATTTAAGGCCCACATGCATATAAGAGCTCAAGCCGTGCTAATAAAGTTTCTGAGGTAAACAGGCAGCAGGAGAACGGGGAAGTATTGGCTTCTACAGATTACAAACGCATACGCAGAGACAATTTGCCGATGAAAATGCCACTCGCTTGGCGGTCGTGCCAGCGCTTACCTGAGCATGGTGTCAGCTCGGGGATTTGCACCGAACATGCGACCAGCGTAGAACGCATGAGGGCAACGAACAGCAATGCAGACAGCATGTCGAGAGCTTGTTTGACGTGGATCTATCAGAGCAGACTGGACGTTGTCAAGCTTCACTACACGCTTTTTATACAAAACGTGTCTCTTCTCCAGTCGAAGCTGATCGTTACTACAGCAAAAGCAAAATGTATGACGCAGTGCACAGCAACGCATAACTTAAACCTTTACTGAGTCACTATTCTGGTTATTAATATTTTTCTGACATCGCCCTACGCATTTTTAATTAGGACTAAAGCCCAATAGATAGCATAGTGAAGTTATGCCATTAACATACTAGGAATTTTTAAAAATGAGGGGCATCTGCACCTGATGTTAGATGAAAGCCTCATGAAAGTGGGTTGCTCAATTTTGAAGGTCAGGCCTTGTCTAGAACACGAATATGGCCGGAAACTCCTTTTTTTTTATATAAGCGCATTGTGCTTCATACGTCTGACTGCGATCCGTGGCGTGTTCTGCTGCAGAATCCCTGCTATGCATGGTACTCTGTTTTTTGTTTTATGCTGTTGTGCCACGACAAATGAAACAGTTGATTTGAGTAAGGCATGCGTCTGTGTTCGTTTTATCTGCATGTCCCTCTGCGTAACTAGAAAGGTCATTTGGAATGGCAGACCTCATGTGAAGGACACCGTGGTAGAAAATGTCTGCTGTATCGCGAGCGGTTCTGTTCCCCGAATGCATGGCTTGCTTCAATATACGTACTACATATATTATGCATTGCAGCAAATTTATTGACAAAATTCGTCTAGTTCTTAGGCAATAGTGACATTTAATAAAGCACTGCATTTAGACACATGCGGTCACGGCAACTGTGCAGCTCATAGTTTTACCGGTCAGCCCATAGAAACTTTACTAGGCGCTTTTTATACACAACGTCTTTCTCCTCTAGCTGAGGCTAACCGTGGCTACAGTAAAAGCAAATTGTATGAGGCAGTGCATAGCAGCGCATAATTTAAACCTTGACTGGGTCAATATTCTGGTTATTAATATTCCTATGCAAATTTCCAATGCATTTTTAATTAGGCCTAACAAACAATAGATAGCAGACTGAAGTTATGCCATTAGCATATTAGGAAGTTTTAAAGATGCGGAGCATCTGAGCCTGATGTTAGACGAAAGGCCCATGAAAGTGGGGTTTCTTATTGTTGAAGGTTAGGCCTTGTCTAGAACACGAATATGGCCGGAAACTTTTTTTTTATATAAGCGCATTGTGCTTGATACGTCTGACTGCGATCCGCGGCGTATTTTGGTGCGGAATCCCTGCTATCCATGGTACTCTGTTTTGTGTTTTATGCTCTTGTCCCACGACCAGCGAAACAGTTGATTTGAGTAAGGCATGCATCTGTGTTCGTTTTATCTGAATGTCCCTCTTCGTAACTAGCGAGGTCATTTCCAATGGCAGAGCTCATGTTAAGCACACCGCGGTAGAAAATGCCTGGTCAGTCACGAGTGGTTCTGTTCGCCGCGTACATTGCTTGCTTCAATATGCGTACTACATATATAATGCACTGTAGCAAATTCGTCTAGTTCTTAGGTAAGAGTCACATTTAATAAAGCACTGCATTTAAACACATATGGTCACTGCGACTGTGCAGCTCATAGTTTTACCGGTTAGCCCATAGAAGCTGAGCGGTTAGCCTATAAAAGCTTTACTAGGCGCTTTTTACACAGAACGTCTCTCTTCTCTAGCTGAGGCTAATAGTGGCTACAGTAAAATCAAATTGTGTGAGGCAGTGCAGAGGAGCGCATAATTTAAACGTTGACTCAGTCTCTATTCTGGTTATTAATATTGCTGTGCAAACGTCCCATGCATTTTCAATTAGGACGACACACCGAAGAGATAGCGGACTGAAGTTATGCCATTAGCATATTAGGAATTTTTAAACATGGGGAACGTGCTTACCTGATATTAGATGCAAGGCCTACGAAAGTGGGGCTGCTTAGGGTTCAAGGTTAGGCCGTATCTGGAACACGACTATGGCAAACACTATACCACGGAACCGTATGCCGCGTGGGTGGATGCCGCATGCACAGGCGACAACGCGGTTGTAGCATCGTAAACCACTCCCTCCGACCGATTGGCACCCTTCACATATCCCCCATTGCTACTTCGGACGAGCAGGAAAAGACCGCCATTGCCGTAGCCATCCCACGCACTAAGGCCCTATATATTCTGTGTGACTATAAAACTGCCATACTAAGTATTGCTTGCGGGAGAGTTCACGTCTCTGCATTTGGCAAATTGACTTCCTCGCCGCACACCCGCCCCGCCACATGGAGCAAATATGGGTGCCTGCCCACTCCGGGAGTAGGCGCCAGGAGGTACAACGACATCCGATACTTCCTCAGCCAGCGCACAGCCACGCTTACCTTCGGCGACCACAGCCTACCAGGGATCGCGCTGGGAGCACGAGGAACGCCCCAGGGAGCCGTCCTCTCCCCTATTTTAATCAACATAGCACTTCTTCGCCTACATCATTAGCTAGCTCAAATTCTCGACATCCATTTCAGCCTCTACGCCGACGACATCACTGTCTGGGTTAACCATGGCAGTGATGCCGAAATAGAAGAACACCTACAATTGCCACTGACCACGATCGACGAATATATACGGGAGCGTGGCCTGACCTGCTCCCCTTCAAAATCGGAGCTCATTTTCTACCTGCCCAAGCAACACGATTCAGTCAATGCACCCATCTCCCCACCCTAGGTACCCATCCCATCGCACTAGTACACAAAATCCGCGTGCTAGGACTAGTTCTCCACTCCCACGGCGCACACGCAGAAGTCATGAAGACACTTCAAACCCACGCTCAACACACCACTCGATTGATTTGCCGCATAGCGAACCGGAGGGCTGGTCTACGCGAGCGAAACACAACTCGCCTCACCTAGGCTTACATCATAAGCCGCATCACATATGACCTTCCATACCTACACCGCAAACAGAAGGAGAGAGACCGGGTAAATGCGCTCCTACGTAGTTGCACGAGAACGGCTCTACGTCTTCCCCCCAGCACATCCAACCACCGACTCCTCAAACTCGGTGTACGCAACACATTTGAGGAGCTCAAAGAAGGTACCTTTACGGCACAAATATCCCGTCTATCCAACTCAGAGGCTGGTAGTAGTTTATTGTCCCAGTTGAGCCTGACCCCAATTACAGAGCCTACTGAGGGGGCCCCCCTTTCTGCTACCCTCCGCTCTAACCTCAACGTAACACCCTCCCCAAGAAAATGCGTCCTGAGCGAGACAGGGAACGCAGAGTAGCAAGGGCTCGGGCCCTTCACGAACAGTATAGCGAGAAACGTGAGGTGTTCTACGTGGACGCAGCGGAATGTACGTCAGGCTCCCGCCATACAGAGGCAGAAGAGGAGCCATCGCGCTTGTTCTCATTTCCACATCTGCCACAAAAATTATCTCCGATTCCAAATCTGCCATTTTAAATTATGCCAAGGGCTACATATCCAGCACCGCTGCTCGTTTACTACGTTTCTGGCAGCCCCTGCGCCTCATAACCCTCATCTGGACGCCAGCACATGCTGACCTCCCTGGCAACGAGGAGGCTCATTCCCTAGCCCGAGGACTAACATTCCGGGCAGGAGTCGAGCCCCCTCTACAAGCCTCGCAGCACCTGCTCTGCTTCTTTGTTATTCTCTCGTACTACCGAGACAAACGAAGGGTGGTGGTGGTGAAAAACATTTATAATACAATAAATATTTACAGAGAGGTGATTGGGGTCGGCCCTATTGGCCCTTTCCCCTAACAATACTAGGTGGAGCCCCTATTCCGGGGCCCCATTGGCAAGCAACGCCGCCCGCGTCCGGTGAACCAAGGCCTTTTGGGTCTTTAGGTCCTGACAGCCGAGCAGGGCCGCCTCCCAGTCCTCTCTGGTGGGGTTGGGGTTAGGGGGGATAGATGGGTTTGACTGACACGCCCAAACCATGTGGAAGGTGTCAGCCACCTCGCCACAGAACTGGCACGCGCCATCAAAGGATGTATTGAAATGTTTAAGCACCGCCGGGCACAGTACAGTGTTAGTAAGAATTTTGATGAGGAGGCGCTCGTCAGCGCGATCCAGACCCTTACAAGGGGCCGAGTAGCGCCGGTGCTCCTCCTTGTAGTAATCGGTGATTTGTTTGAATGTAATGGCCAGATTGTCTGATTCGGAGTACCCTTCCAAGGACAGGGAGATAGCCCGGGGAGAGAGTGCGTGGGCGGCCTGATCGGCCTGTTCGTTTCCCTGGAGTCCCTGGTGACCGGGGGCCCAAATCAGGTTGCGTGGAGTTGGATCTTCAGATCGACAGCTATATTCCAGTATGCGCCAGGCAAGCGGGGGAGCCAAGCCCAACTCGTAGTTCCGACAGGCCCCTCGCGAGTCGGTGATGATGTGTTTCGAAGGGAATACGCACCCCCAGCTCCATCCCTCACCATAGCGCAGGCTGCACGCTGGCGACAACTACAAACCCGGACTGTCCCATACCCAATACTGCTGCATGCCCGATCCTTTACGGTGAAGTGATAGCACTCGACACCCCGCACTTCCGTTTATATACTCGCACAGTCAGATGTTGTCACGAAGGCAAAAAATGCACAGGAACACCTAATTACATTGACTTTTAATTCGATAGCATTAGAAGCTGTTGAGGGCCGCCGCGGTGGCTCAGCGGTTATGGTGCTCGGCTGCTGACCCAAGACGCTTGTTCGATTCCGGCCGCGGGGATTGAATTTCGATGGAGGCTAAATACCAGAGGCCCTTGTGCTGTGCGATGTCAGTGCACGTTAAAGAACCCCAGGTGGTCGAAATTTCCGGAGCCCTTCACTACGGCCTCCCTCATAGCCTGAATTGCTTTGGGACGTTAAACCCCAATAAACCAAACCAAGCTGTTAATATATTTAGGGATGTGACGTCACTTCCGGTCTAGTGATGTCCCTGCCCTCCAGCCAATGGGAATTATCAGGTGTGGTGACGTCACCTTCCTTCAGCCAATGACCCGGTCTGGTCAGGTCTCTTACGACCAGCTAACGAGAATGACCAGGTCTGGTGACGTCATTTCCCCCAGCCAACGGGAATTATTCGCTCTGGTGACGTCGTTTTCTTGCGGCCAGCGGTATAATTTTATGACCGATGGCACAATTTTTTTTTCCCCGATGACACTTTTATTGCCATCGCAATAACACTCCAGGCTTACTCGTGGGGAGCCGGGTAAAATTATCCTTCATGGTGCCGTGAATGACGCAGGCGTGATCGGTGCCCTGGTGGCCACCGCGGTAGACCTGCTGGTGTTCTCGGCGAGCCCGCCCACCCTGCAGGTGTAGATTGAGATCCTCATGACGGTGCCCATCCTCTGGCTTCCTACATACATCGTCACCCGCGGACTGGTAAGCTCCATGTTCTCGATGCGCTGTTAGAGCCCCGCGGGAGTAGGTCAAGAGCAAATTCAAGCCCTCCTTAGAGCAGTGAGATCTTGATACTCGTTGGTGAACACCGGGCAGGGCCGGATTAAGAAAAGTGGGGGCCCTGGGCTAATGCGCATCTAGGCCCCCTCTCCCTTTTCCTCCACTGATCCCCGTGCCACCTGCTGCACTACTCGAGCCGCCGCGGTGGCTCAGTGGTTATGGAGCTCGGCTGCTGCCCCGAAAGACGCCGGTTCGATCCCGGCCGCGGCGGTTGAATTTCTTTGTGGGAGTAATTCTAGAGACTCGTGTACTGTGCGATGTCAGTGCACGTTAAAGAACCCCGGTGGTCGAAATTTCCGGAGCCCTTCACTACGGGGTCTCTCATAGCCTGAGTCGCTTTGGGACGTTAAATCCCCATAAACCAAACCACTACTGGAATGTATCCCATGTTTCATTGTAATTCCACCTAATTAAAATGAACGAAGTGCGATCAATAGGATTCGTGTAACAGTAACGCAGTAGCATTAGTTTTGCGCACAAAACACTACGGGACTCTTGGAACGCGCGACACGTGTCTGTCGGTGCCCGAGCGCCGAACGCCACGGAAGAGCCGCGTGAGCCGACCGACATCATGCGAGGCTGCATTGCAGCTAAATTGCAGAGCGCTGCGTGCGCCGCCTACTCTCCTTTTTCACTGACACCGTGCACAAGCCGACAGACAGGTTTTTGTTCGCAGCACTGTTTTAATGCTAACGCATTAAAGAAAAGCAGGCTGAGCTAGCTTCCTACAGTCGAGCTGGGTGCTTCGGCAGCGACTACGAAATAGAAACACTCGTTAATTAGTGCCCCGAGAGGGTAATATTAAAAGTTGTTAAAATTAATTTGACTACACGATGAACGTTTACTACTGCCCTCACGAGGCGCATTTGAATAGCAGAATTCAAGTCCTGGATGAGTGGTGAGCGTGCTCGGCGCTGAGCCGAGTATCCGGGTTCAAATCCAGCCGCACGGCGGCCGCGTTTTGATGGAGGCGAAATGCAAAAATACGCCCATATGCTGTGCGATTTCAGAGCACGTTAAAGATCCCCAGGTGGTCGAAATTATTTCCGAGAGCTCCAAAACGGCACCCCTTTTTTTTTTTTTTTGCTGCCGCGGTGAATTAGTGGTCATGGCGCTCGGCTGCTGACCCGAAAGATGCGGATTCGATCCCGGCCACGGCGGTCGAATTTCGATGGAGGCGAAATTCTAGAGGCCCATGTACTGTGCGATGTCAGTGCACGTTAAAGAACCCCAGGTGGTCGAAATTTATTGGCAGTCTGCTATCATTTTCTTGTACTAATGAATTATTTTTTGGGGCAAAACGTAATGCTCTTGCTTCACTGTCGGGCGACGTCCTTTGCAAATTTGTAGCTTGACACAGTAGAAAGAAAGACTGTGCATCCATCAAGGCGTTACAAATGCAAACTGTGGGCTTTGCACCAGATCTCCTTATTTGTTATTCAAAGAAAAGTCGTGGGAAAGTACATAGTACTTGCCAATTAATGCTCCAAAGCTAGACAGAGGACACTGAAGGATGCCCTGCTGCGGGGTCCAGGTTACTTTTGACCACCGGCAGTTTTGTAATGTGTACTGGCATTCATGCATTTTAACAAAATATTGTTAAAATGCATAAATGCTGCTGTCAGTGTAGTCGGCATTAAGAGAAAAAATTCCGGTAGCCCTCCTGTCACTAAGTCACGTGACCTTGTGACGTTATCACAACCTGGATCTCAGAAACCCCACCAGTGGCTGTGTTTGAAACAGCCGCTGTTCCAAACATAGCCACCTTCTTAACCGCTCCTCCACTGTGCCAGGATCGGTAGGAGGACTTCCTCCGTTCAATAAATGTAAAGTAGGGAATGGCCAATATTGCATACTTGGGCATGTAGGTAGAACCTAGGCGACAGAGAAGGACTACTTGTGCGAGAGGTATCAGTAATGCTATTGCATTGTATCCTTAAGTGTGGGTTAAGCGTTACGTGATGGCGAAGTAATTCTTAAGTTTAGGTTAAGCGTTACATGATGGCGTAGGAATTCTTAAGTGTAGGTTAAGCTTTACATGATGGCGAAGGAACGAATAGTTTCCATGGCTGTAAAGTGATATGCCAAGAAAACCCTAGGCCACTGAAGGGACCATTTACGTTATCACATCATACCCTGAAGGCGGGGCTTAAATGCTCCATCAGGTTTTTGTCCCTAGCTAAATGCATATGAGCATTGAAACCGTGGTGTGGTGCTCGTCAGCTAAGTGCCTAAGCCACTGAGTTTTTGTGTAAACATTGGTTAGGGCGCTTAGCTTGTACTAGCTAAGTACAATAAGCCTCTTAGTAATCAACTTGCCTAACTTTATTTTCTGGTTTCTGGTGGCAAGATGTATTAGGCTGTTTCATTTCGACCAAGTTGTCTATCCACTGGAGAGAGAACTTAGAGCAGTCAGAATAATGAACACAACAGGAAGGGCACTTCTCACTGTACTTCCGGTGGTTGACCCTCTTGTCTGTCCTGGCTTCACTTGTTGCATAAAGTTGCTGATCGTATGGTTCTACACAGGGCGCGTGGCTATTGAATACTTGGATCCAAACCCCGAAGTGCAGAAGAAGTACGCCTTCAAGTGTCACCGTGCCAAAGACAGCAATGGCATCGAGCTCATCTACCCTGTGAACGCAACTGTGAACGCATTCCACAACTTGTACAACACATTTGCGGCGGGAGACAGTGACGGCCACGTGAACATCTGGGACGGCTTCAAAAAGAAGCGTCTCTGTCAGTTCCACAAGTACCCATCGAGCATTGCATCCCTGGCCTTTAGCCATGATGGCTCGCTGTCGGCTATTCATTCCTCTGCGAACAGGGCGAGATTCATAAAAAACCGCACGACGCCATCTTTGTGCGTCGTGTCACTGATCAGGAGACAAAGCCGAAACAACTCCATTATCACTGACTTGTTTTTGTTTTATTTCTTTATTTTATTCAATAAACATGAATGTTTAACTCTGAACACCTGTACTGTCTCCACTTCAGCACCCCTTTTGAAGTGACCTTGTGAATTGTTCTTTTTCCGTTTTCATTTTGCTGGATGACTTTTGAGCTTATAAGCTTTTAAGCAACAGACATTAGCTGCATATGGAAAGTGTACAGCTTGGTTGATTTCAAGAAGCAAAATTGGTTGTTAGTAAGTGGAGCTCAATGCTCACAGTACTTTCATCCAATATTTTCCTTGTTTGCATTAGCTGAACTCAAATTAGAATATCGAAAATTCGAACCCGCCAGAATCGAGCTTTTGGTTCATTCGAACTGACGAATTGGCCGCGTCTGAATTACGTGTATCTCAGTAAGAAAAAATGCCCACTAATTTGAATGCACGAGCGAGTGCCACTGTTAGTTCGCTCAGTCTGAGCTGAGATTTGCCATCGGGCATCCGCAGGCCAGAAGTTGAGTGGTCGCATGTCAGTAACCACGGCGAACGATTGCATAAGCTGCCATGCGCAGTCTGCTGCGCTGAAATTGGCCATGGTTTCTTTGCGGCAACCGAAAGCTCCTCGCGAACATAAACGTAAGCCCAGCTGTGCTGCTGAGAAACGTAGCAAAACATTTTAAAATTCTATGTTTTGGGCATAGGAACGTTTCTTTCCGCTTGGTAAGCGGCTTTGGGCAGAGTTTCGTGAGAATAGTATGGCAACACTGGGATAGCAGACGGCGAGTACGTCTCACGAAACTCTGCCGCGGCTTTTGTGGAAACCCTCGCACATTGACTTACATTAGAGGAGTGAAGACTGTCACCAGCGCTGAAATCACATACACAGCCAGTTTAAACCACTAGAGTGGTTTATCACTGAAACAATGTTATTTATTTCTGTCACCAATATCGGCAACTGTTATTTTGCTGGTCCTGGACTAGGGTGACTCGTATCCCCATCGAGGCGCCCAGTTGTGGACGTGATGTCACTGCCGTTGTTACCGTGGTGGCAGTCGTAACTTAAAAAAAAATATATCTAGAAAATCAGACCTAAATATAACGATTTACTTGTAGTGGCAAACAAAAAAGTCAGTGGTGGGAATGCTGCGGCGATTGCGCAAACTTACGCCTTTATATTAAATCTGATACATGCTGCTACAAAGTGCCGAGGGGCTGCACATGCGCGGGAAGGCTTAGCGCGGTTTACGTGTCCGCTGTTTGGAACGCCTTTGTCGGTGACTGCTTTGCACCCGCCGCGGTGACTCAATTGCTGGCGCTCGGCTACTGTGCCGCAGTACCTGGGTGGGAACCCGACCCCGGCGGCCGCGTCTCAATAGAGGCGAAATGAGGAAGGCGCCCGTATTCTGCGATGTTAGTGCATGTTAAAAATCCTCAGGTGGTCGAAATTATTCCGGAGACCTCCACTGCGGCACCGCGGGTGCACAGTACCATGTAGTAACTGAGCTGACGTCGCATGAACAGAGGCTTCGGACGACGTAGGCGGGACTCGTCTCAGGATATTAGGGACGGAAACTACCTCGACCGGGTAGTTTTGCCGGTAGAAATCCGTCAATGCATTAGAGTTGGAGCGCTCCCTATAGAATGTGCTGGTGGGTCGTCACGATGGACGGAGAGGGCCAAGGCGCAGCTCCTTAGAGAAAAATACTCGGGGGATGGAAACACCGTGGAGTCTCCGCTGGGAGCATTTCCCGCAAGGTAGTAGCCTCGGCAGTTACGCGAGCAGAGTTGGGATGGCTGAAGAGGATACTACAACGCTAGGAATTACTCAGGAAGGCGCCAGCACCATTCTTTGCGATTACAAGACGGTCCTCCGCAACATTGCGCGAGGGCGAATCTCCGCCACCGAGTACCACGATGCCAAAAGGCAGGAAAGTTATTTGCCTGGTTTGGGTCCCGGCTCATGAAGGGGCCGCTCACCAGTACGCTCGAGGTTTTCTCAGCCGTGCTGGTGAGGAAGACTCCGACGCGGGGACCTTGCGAAGTGAGACGCTGGACAGCTGCCAGGCTATTGCGAGTTATTACAGAGATCTTAGGGGCGAGTCTGCCTCCCCCGAATACGTCGCTGAGCCGAGATCAAGCCACCACGGGGAGGCGACTGCAGACACGGTCGCTGCCAAATTCATGGATCAGTGCGAATATATTTCTGATCTAGTAAATCCTTACTGCCAGCGTTGCGGTGAACTAGCAACGCTGGATCACATAATTTGGGATTGCGCGGAGGATCTGTCTCCAGCAGGCCTGGTTATAGCTCCCTCAAAAGCATGGGAAGCGTACAGTCCAAGGCCGTGGCAAGAGTGCAAGAGGTAGCCAGAAATATTTTTCGAGGGTGTCATTCGCCGCCGGTAGAAAAGTAAAAGAAAGCCTGCGCCCAAACAGTATCGTAGTCCATAGAGTTAAAATACTTTTAATTGCTTTCATAAAGCCGAAGGGTCCGTCGTTTCGTTCACTCTAATCTCTACATAAAATACTTGTGCACACAGGATTGCGTGAACTTGATTCGCAGAGAACATACGTAAAAAACGAAAAGTCGCGGCAGTTTCAACTATTTTCATGTGATTTACAACAACACAAGAGCTTCTGCTCAATAGCAAAGTCAGCAACTGCGAACGAATGGTATTTGTCAAAATTTATACTTCATGCATGTAAACCTGCGCCCGGCCGCAGAGGCGCTTAAAAAAAGCACTTTTTATTTTCGTAATAGTTTATGATCATTTGAGGACAACGCAAAGGATGAAAAAGTAGGCTGACGTGAAAAGGTATGTTTAATCGGGTGAACTGTGACTACTGTTAAAAGGAGTGCCATACTTCGTGCTGTAGCGAAGAGGTGTGATTCTTCTCAGCAATAAGTTCCGCTTCCTATTCTAGAGCCACGACAACGTAGTACATACATCAATCTTTTCAGGAATAAACGGACACTCTTCTTATTTTTGCTTTTACATTTTAATATATCGATGCGGTGTGTAAATAGCATCGGCGAAATAAAAAGGCCGAAAGGTGTGAGAGAGAGAGGAGATGCGGCACTCTGAAAATTTCGGGGGGGGGGGGGGGGGAAGGGGTGCTCTGGCACTGACCCCGCAATGTGCAATATTCGCAACATTCGCAACATTCGCAATATCCACAATATTCGCAATGTGCTTTCCTTCACTGTTTATGCTCTAGTGATATAATGGTAACGTTCCAAGGCGCCCGTTCAAGTGAGCGCGGTTTCATCGATAACCTGCCTTATTCCGTTGCCGTCTCTCCTATCGGGGTGAATAGGTGACGTTGCACTTGCATGAAGCAGCCTGAAAAAAGTCAGTCGAGCGCGGTAGGGCGAGAGCCTAAAACTTAGGTGAAACAATGCGATCGCCGCCTAAAAAAAAAGAAACAAAGGTTTTTGCTGTAGCCTCAGATGGAACACGTGCGAAGTAAGGCAAAAGATAAGGTCACACCCGCTTGTTCTCGGCCCGGCGGGCGAGAATTCGCGAGAATAGGCCTAAGTCTACCGGGCAGTAGCGATGCGGCGGCAGCATGGCCGCGCCCTTTCAGTGGTGCTCGGGTGTAATTATCTTAATTATTGGTGACGTTGTTGGAAACTGACCTTGACTGAGTGAACTAATGAAACCCTTCCTGCCTCGCTCGTCGAACTGTGATGTCTCCTGAAGCCCTGCATTAACTGGGGCCTTGAAACTATTGTCAAGTTAGAGTCGGACCAGAATTGAAGAAACCAGCTATTACCGCGGCGCCTGACAACGTCGTGTTTGTGCCACCTGTTCGCCTGTCCATCGCTAAACACGGCGGATAACCTCTTCAATCACAAAACAACGAACTTCTGCAAAGGTGCCACTGCTGCCAGCCAGTCAACGAAGTGCGGTGTTTTCGGCGTCGCCCCTTCAAAGGGGGAACTAGGCTTGCATGGACGATGCCTTCCCAAAGCTTCATCCGCGGCAGCAAGAACGGTAAGTGCGATTACAATCGGTCCGTTTTGCTACTCGCACTGCTGGATTCGCGAGTTTTGCAATACTCGAGCTTCTGTTAGCGTAGAAAATGCGCTGAACGCACTTACGAAGATAGCGTAACAACTTTTATCCGGAGTGATTTCTGGCGCCAGTCGCAGAAGCACAGCTAGCTGTAAGCAGGGATAGGCAACATGCGATCATGTGTAGCTGAGGGGTGATCGCGTGTCTGTTGTTGGTCTAGAAGTTAGGGCACAGCTGCAAGCAACGATAGGCAGCACGCAGTGATGTGTAGCTGAGAGGTGATGGCTGATCTAGAAGTCAAAGGCACGCCCTGAGACGAGCGTCTCTTCTAGAAAGCAGGGAGGGAAGTAAGCACCGAAGTTGTCGCTCAGCGATTACTGCAGATTAAGGAATTAGAAGCACTGTTTTTCCCGGTACCACAGGGATGGAACTTTCGTACCAGTGGGTGTAAGCATTCTCCTTTAGGAGAGAAAAGGAAATGTGGGGAGGTTAGCTGGAAGAGGACACCGGATCGATACCCTGCACTGGAGGAAATGGATGAGAGGATGTCAAGGTGCACGAGAAACGGTAAAGCGCTGTTCTCTAAAGAATGAAAGAGCCGTTCCACTTCGTAACACCTTAGAAGCCTTCATTTTTTAGGTGATAGAAAGGCACGAGAATGGCTAGCATCGGCCCGAATGCTCCGTCTTTTGCATCGATTGCACTGGCACGCATATATTGACGAGGGGGCCCGAAGTTTCGCCGAGACTTCAGCCCACTCAAGTTGCGCTACTATGAACTATGTCGAGGGCATTTTGTTGGCACTGTGTGGAGGGGGGTGGGCATTTTGCTGAACTGCGTGGAGGGCATTGTGCTGCCGGCTGCCTGCCTGCCTCAGCTTGATGTGCCGCTCTGCGTTCGCACAACAGAGTACGCGGCCCTGTAATTAGCCACAATGTGTACGCAGAAGCAGAAAACCTTCGCAATGTTGTCGCAAAAAAGCCCTTGGCGTGAAATTCCCAACTATTCGGCTCCGGCATACATGATCGTATCGCACAGATCTTCATTAACTCGTCGCGTTCTTTTATTTTTGATACCTTTTGATCGGCCACAACAAGAAGTAGGACCAGATTCATGCCAAGCTGTCGCAGACACGATGTGCTGCCAAGTTCCAATGCTATCGGGATTGGTTCGCCTATCTACGTAGCGGTTTGTTGCGATTATCTTTACAGTCACCATTCAGGTTCATCACCGCCGACGCGCGGCCTTAGCAATCGTCTTTCACCAGGACTCGCGTATGCGCGCCAGACGTGATTAGAAGGCTGGCGAAATATCGCAGTTTTGAAGCGAAAAGCTTCACTACCCGCACTACAGCCGCGCTTAGCGTGAGCCGTCGGAGCCAAGATTTGCCGCAGCTGCGCATGCGCGAAACCGAGCGACGTCACGCGCGGCGCAGGTGGCCGCAGCCGCCGCCGCGCCGACTCCGCCGCCTGACCGTTCGGCGCAGCCGCGCGCTACTGCGCATGTGCGCCGCCTCCTCACCGCCGCTACTACTGCGCGCTCGCCTCCTCGACACCGTTTGACCTTTCGCTGCAGCCGCGTGTTTACCACAGTTACTACGTATGCGCAAGGAGGGCTATATAACGCGCTTGCCTACACCGTTATCGTGGTGCTCCCAATGCATTGTGCGCGAACTGCGACAGCCATGACGTCAAGCAAAGCATAACTGCAGCTTTTCGCTTGTATAGACCAGATTTTTTTACCCTCGCACGCAGGCTGCGGACGCGCGCCTACTCTCGACGCTAGTCGCCATCTGTCGGCACGCGCGGCCCGAGGGACTGCGGGTCGCGCCGGCGCCGCGCATAGAACGCATGTTTACGTGTTCGCTTCTGCCGTTTTGTGCTCCATCAGCTAACGTATGAGGGTGTGTGCTGTGCGTCACTACTCACATTTGCCCTCTTCCAGACAGTGCTGCGGTTATCTTGTGCGCAGTTACTCGTTAACGTGACATCCGAGTGTAGTCGACCAAGTAGTGTACGGACTGGAAACCGGCACTTCTAAGCAGATTTCTGCGCTGTCGTGTCGTTTGTCGTCGCCTTTTACGTGCGATATCATCTATGATAATTTTATGCATCAGAATGTAGATCTATTGATTTGACTCAGTGGAGTAGTAACTGGATAGGCGAGCTGCAGACTGAAGGTTGTCCCGACGGAGCGCGCGTTTTCGATCACCATGTACGTGTTCGGCACCCTTGCGCTGAGCTTGCTCTTGTTCCCATTAAACACATTTCATGCAGAGGATTGTAAGCACGACCGCTACCGATTTCAGCTGCTTTTTCCGCACGCATGTTAGAGGTATCTGGGGAAAGGTTTATCTATAGTATCTTTCTGCTGTTGGTATCTACCTTAGCTTGGTTTGGTTTATTAAGGTTTTACGTCCCAAAGCGACTCAGGCTATGAGGGACGCCGTAGTGAAGGGCTCCGGAAATTTCGACCACCTGGGGTTCTTTAACGTGCACTGACATCGCACAGTACACGGGCCTCTAGAATTTCGCCTCCTTCGAAATTCGGCCGCCGCGGCCGGGATCGAACCCGCGTCTTTTGGGCCAGAGCAGAGAGCCGTAACCACTGAGCCACCGCAGCGGTGCGGTATCTACATTATTCATAGGAAAATATGCGCGATTTCATTACATTTTCCACACTTAGCCAAACGCCTACGCAACGCTCTCACACGCGGCGAGAGCTCCTGAATAAAATAACGCGACTTCGGACCTCATAATTAGTGAAAGCTGGATTAGCTGCTCATATCTATTCAAGCTTTTATAAATTAAGCGGAAGTACGTTTTTATGCACCAGGTTGCATAAACCATGACAAAACTTGTTTTCTGTTGGCGCTGCGACTCAGTTGAGCTCACAGCGGTAATTTGTTGATAAACTGGCGCGGCGACAAGAAAGCCGTTTGTGGAAGGGGGGGTGGGGGGGGCTTTATGGCCGGCAGGAAGGAATAAGAGTGCATGGGAATTGGAACTGCATACTAGCCGCACACCTAATTCTTGATATTGAATAAAAAGTGTCTTTGCAGTGGTGCACCAAGACGGAATTCGATTAAGCACGAGCGCGTTCTAAGCGCCGGCACAATTAACTTGAATGTCAAACTAAATGTCATTAAAACGCGTCAATGTTATCGCTTTGATAACGTAAATACTTCCTGCAACACAGCCACGCAGCGGAAGTATGCTCGACAATGTTTTTTTAGCGCCCGAAGCGCGGCTATATGCAGGCGCGGCCGCGGAACTGCCGCAGCCCCGCAGTCCCCAACGAAACGCCCGCACCGCGGCGCGCCAGTCGGTGCAAAATGGCCGCGCCCGGAAGAGGCTAAAAAATCTGGTCTATATCCAGGCTTAACCAGAGCTAAGCCACTGCCATTTTTTTTTCACTTATGATTTCGCAATGTTAGAAACTGTTCGCAGAGAAGTATGTATACGGGCTTTGCCAAAAACACCATATATGTTTCACCTAAGATGTTCAGCAATTTTTTAATATGGGCTTTTTCAGTTAGAAGAGTGCTTTTTATCTGCATAGCATTGTCAGCGGTATAGCTCATCAGAGTACTGCTGAAACATGCTAACTTGTAGGCTGGTTAACTAAACTTTGCAGTTGTTGCTCAGTTTTATTTAGTGAGATGCGTGAAATCCTTCGTGAGTAATATCCATGCCAGTTTTTAGAATTTCGAAAACGCATTTACTTTCACCCCGCCACGGTGGCTCAGTGGTTACGGCGCTCGGCTGCTGACCCGAAAGACGCGGGTTCGATCCCGGCCGCGGAGGCCGAATTTCGATGAAGGCGAAATTCTAGAGGTCCGTGTGCTGTGCGATGTCAGTGCACGTTAATGAACCCCAGGTGGTCGAAATTTCCGGAGCCCTTCACTAAGGCGTCCCTCATAGCCTAAGTTTCTTCGGGACGTTAAACCCCAATAAACCTATAAACCAAACCAAAAGCATTTACTTTCGGTGCTTTGAGCCAACAATTTTGCCTACGTCGCGTCAAAATACACGCGCTCTCGAAAAGCTTGCAGGCGAAGCAACCCCTGCAGTGCTCGTAACTCGTCCAAATAGCCAAAATATGTTGGGCCATAGCGCGGAGAGCAGCTGCGTTTCAATTCTAAAAACTGATATTCATATTATTTGCGCTGGGCCACATGCCTATCAGTAAATAAGGAGACTAACAGTAATAATTAAAAGTTCACTATTTTATATCAGTTACCATTCTACTAGTTAGTAGTTCTTAACTGTATTCTGATGCGCTACACTGCGGACAATGCTGTGCTGAAAAAGCGCTCGTGTAGCTCAAAAAGCCCATTTTCAAAACTCGCAGGTCTTCTTAGGTGAAAAACTCGGTATGTAGTACAGCCTACCTAGTTCGAATCCGGGCCATGCACCGTGGCTCGCTTTGGCGGTCCAAATCTGTCGGCTGTGAGGCGAACTGTTGCTCACCTGTCCGGGACTTCCCAGAGTGCTATAGACAGCCCCAGTACACGACATATAAACAAACTTTTTTTGGCTGTTTTCCTACAGCGGTTGCATAGTCCAGCGCAACATGAAGGTTCACTGTCGCTTAGGCCGAAAGGCACCAACAACTTTTTACTGGTGTAAGGTTCGTTTACTCGCCAGCCAATAATAAAAATGGCGGTACAGTGTTGAGAAACCTAATGACTAGCTGTGCTGATGTGTGCTGTACTCAGCCTTCTTGAGGCATTGCACAGCGTTAGAGTACTTTATTTTAGGTGAATTAGGCCCGAAGTGATCGCCTGCAAATCGCCAGACTACGTATTATCGTGCTCAGCATGCAGTTCAGCGCCTGCATTCGACGTCGACCATGCAGCGGTATGCGCTACGCGGTCGCAAGGTTAGTTGGTGGAGCGTTGTCTAGGAAAAAGTAAATATAGCTGTAATTTAAACGTACACTGAATAGTAATCTGAACTCGTCTTTTTACCGCGGGAACTCGATCTACACGCTCTAGGAATTCTTAGAAATTTCGAATTATAGTCCTGTGCGACCGATTTCCTCAATTTAAATCGAATTAAACTTCCGTCTCCCGCCTTTTTTTGAACTCGCCGCAGACGGTAGGAGAAGTCAACCGATATTTCAAACAGTTCCGTGGCGGCTTGCCGCTCTGCCATCGGCGGAATGATACGTACCGGTCGGCGAAAGCAAAGAGTCCGCGCGTATTTTTATTTCTGTGGGCCTAATTTGCGGCTATGTAGCCTCTGGCTGGAGTAATTTATTCACGGCAACCTAAAAAACAAAATACAAGCGAAAGCGAAGCCGCCACACGACCGCCTGAAAGGCACTTCACGCGTTAGTTGACTCCTCCTACCGTCTGCGGCGAGTTCAAAAAAAGGTGGGAGCCAGGACGTTTAATCCGATTTAAATTACGGAAATCGGTCGCACAGGACAATAATTCGAAGTTTCTATGAATGCTCGGAACGTGTAGATCGAGTTCCCGCGCTAAAAAGACTAGCTTCGATTACTCTTCGGTGCACCTTTATAGGGGCTGCGAAACACTGCCTGGGGGAATACCGGCTATACTTAAGGTGGGTTCTTTATGTCACACAGATGCTGGCTTAAAAATAATTACAGGAATCGATGCACAGGAACGGGAGTTATTCAGTGTACAAATTTCAAAATACAAGCAAACAAAACGCTGCCCTCAACTCGATTTTGGCGGGGCTTCCCACTCCTATTTCGCTCTCCCAATGACGGCACCTGGCGCAAACAATCAAAACAGCCAGCCAGAGCACGTCGCGGAAGTTTGTACTCCATGGTTGCCTGCGCTCTGTGAGACTGGCAGCGTTGTTTCCATGCCAGAGCGCCCCTGGTGGTGTATTTTTATTTTACTTGCTTTGCAGGGCTTTTATCTAAGGCAAACAAATTGTTTTTGTTGATCTAATATAAAACGCAGACAGGTGACAAAATGTGTCTCTATTTATTCACACAATTTGCAGTATATTTACTGTTTGTCCGGTCATCAAGCTCGCGCCAGGTGATGTCATATCCGCTGCTAAAAACCCGCCACTGTGTGGCGACACCATCAGAGCCATGAAGTAGTTTTTGGGAGGACATTAAAATATTAAAAAACGGAATGTACGCGGTATTACCGACGCTAATAGCACCATTATAACTCACTGTATGCAATCAACAGGCAAAACAGTTAACTAAGATTGTGTTTCTGGGCCCCTTTAACACACACCACACAGAAAGACTGACGGGACGGGACGGGCTCCGAACGACAGCGCCCGTCCTGTCCGCCTTTCTGTGTGCTGTGTGCTAAATTAGCCCTGTTTTTACCTTTTGTTAGATAGACACCGCTTGAATGTGTCGTGATGGACACTGCAGAAGACCATGCACTTTCTAGTACCAGCTGCGTGTATAACTTTTCGACACTGCCGGGCAACCGCTGCTTTGTGATTGGAGCTCCGCCTATAACTTCAGTATTTCAAGACATAGTGAGCGCCATGGTGTCCGTTCATGGCGTCTGTGGCAACAGTGTTCAGAGTTTCGCATGAACAGCGTGGGATCCCCACGACTGTATGGTACACGAGTCACTGTCGCTGCTATGTCGACTTTCTTTCGATGATCCCAGGCAAAAGTTAATTCACCCAAGAAATGGTTTGCTTTGGAAGTCACATTTACAGACCTGCCTGCATTTTGTAACCGTTACGTAACGCTATGCTTAGCCACGTTGCAAACTTTACTACGTTTTCTGGCGTGCAGGGGCTTGTCAGTTCTGGTGAATGACCGTGACGTTTTCTCTTTACCGCAAAGTCAGTTTTTTTTAGTGCTTCGGCAGTAGACGGATCAGTACCGAGGCACTTGATCGTCATTACCTATGGCGTCTTAAAAATCACCCTCAGTTCCCTCTGCCTGCCAGGTAGCACCGAAGCATTAGACCAATGTGACATTTTTCTTTTGGTCAAACGTTAATTAAGTTTTCTTAATGACCTTTTTTAATAATTTCTTTACGTTACAGATGAACATCCTTGTAAACTTTTTCTAACATTAATTAAACATTATAACAACGTAAATGTAATATTGTCGAAAATAATGAAGCAACCCTGCACTAGTATGCAGGCCCACCATTGTGACAATTTAATCAACGCTTTGCAAGGACCAGCAACGAAGGCGACACTTCGTCTCCACAGTAGAGCACAACATGCGACTAGAATGTACTTACCTCCGAAAGCATGCAGTGGAGTCAAGCTTACACGCCCATTACTGAGAGGTGTCTCATGAGTGGTAGTAGCGAAAGGATAATAAGCAGTTTAACAAAATATTCTGCTTGAGCATGTTACCTATGGCGGGCACAATCTAAGAGATTTAGTTGCGCGAAGCACTGCTAGTTGAAAAACATGTTTACTGTAAAATTAGTGGAGAGTGTTCTGGGACTCGGTGCTAGAAATATATCTGCAGTGTTTTATAGTTATGATTCAAATATAATAATGTTTAATAAACAATAAGGAGACACTGCTGACTTGGAACGTTAAATATATGTTTATGCTGCAGCGTTTACCATCATTTGTTCATTTTTAACATTATAACAAGAGTTGAAAGCCAGGATTGGAATAATATTTATGTTCAGTGTTAAACTAATTTTTATGTGTAACATATAAACTTAAATATTAATTTCTAACAGTTAATTTAACGTTTCAATGTAACAATGTTACTGAACTTGCATAAATTTTTCATAAGATTGTTCTAATTTTCCTTGCTACCTGGGCGTGGCCAGCATATCGCCTTTGACACGTGTGGGGATGTGGGAGGGACAGCTTTATTTTAACAAAAAGGATCCTTTGTTCTTGACCAAGAGTCCAGGCGTCTGTGCTTCACTGAGAACTCTGTACACTTACCATGATTGGCTAGCTGGTTGAGCAACTAGCAGAATGTCATTCCATGAGGAGGCGGACCGGTTGGGTATGGGGGACCTGCCATCGGTTGGGGGCATTCCCACACCGTGTGCTGTGCGATGTCAGTGCGCGTTAAAGAACCCCAGGTGGTCGACATTTCCGGAGCCCTTCACTACGGCGTCCCTCATAGCCTAAGGCGCTTTGGGACGTTAAACCCCCATAAAACGTCCCACGGGTTGTGTATGAGGGTGCCTTGGCCGCCCCACATGTTGAGCAGAGTAGTAAAGTCAAGGTGGGGTGGCGGCGATGAAGGAGGTGCGATGAATGTCTGCAGTTGCCGCCAGACTGCACTATATTTTGAATTTCGTGTACGGTGAGGTGGTGGGAGGGTAAGCGCCTGTTTTTGTAATAAGTGGTTTTTCGATGGTATGTGAGAAGAGCCCGAGAGGATTCCTGCGTGGGTTTGGGTGTCCCATCTTCTTGGGACCTGAAGGATAGTTCTCGAGTCAGCGTATGAACACGCTGGTTACCGGGGATCGAGACTTACCCAGGAACCCACGTGAGGGTTATCTCTTGGGTAAGCGTATGTCCTGATGCGAGAATGCGTCGGGCGATTGACGTGATAATGCTTTGCTGAGTGACGGTACACAGCTTTGGAGACGGTGGAGATATCCGTGATGTTGGGATCTTGTGCATAGTGTATAAGCACCAAGCCCATGGCCGCGCCTTCAGCCTCCGTGGGGAAGGTGGCTGCTGCCCCGATGGTGCCATCCTCGATAGTAGGCGGGGACAGCGGCATAATAGCCCGGTAGGGTGCGTTGTGCCGCGTTTACATACATGTCGGGTATGCCTCTGTAGTGCTTGTTGTAATACTAGGCTCGTGCCTGGCGTCTGGCCCCGTGTAGCTCGGGGCTCATATTTCTGGGTAGAGGTTTGATGCGCATTGGACCCTGGATGTCAGGTGCAATGATTTGATAGTTGGGGGCAGGTGAGCAGGTAGATTGGAGCCTGGCGAAGATGCCGTAAGAGATGTTGGCCGGTTTCTGTGCGGGTTAGTTGAAGTATCTGGTTGTCTCGTTTGGCTTCGTGGAGTTCCGAGATAGTTTTGTAGGTGCCCGTTGAGAGTAGTGATTTGTGCTAAGCGACTGTGGTAGGCGGAGCGTTGAGATTATTGCCTTTCTAATAAAAGCATCAGCTTTGTCTTGTGAGAAAGCGGTAAGGAACGTGAAAAGTCGTGTCTGGTGATGAGGGCGTCTGTCATATTAAAGGTTTCCCTCTCCGACAGTCCATGGTTGCATGTGGCTACACTGCGGACAAGACCCTCGATTTGTTTGGTTCGCTTCTCTAGGAGTTGTACAGTGAAGTTTGCATCCAAAGCGTCCTGTATGTGCAATCCAAGGACCTATGGAGTCAAGGACGTTGGAGTCCAAGGAGTCTATTGACCAATTTTATTCTTATGACCAACTTATCTTTCCGGTCGCGTTCAGTATACATGTTTGAATGGTCATCAATCACAACCTGGTCAATTAATATACGGTGTCCCACAAGGGTCTATTTTGGGTCCAGTATTTTTCATTCTTTATATCAACGATATAATAGCCATCCCTCGAACTCCCACAATAATTTTATATGCAGATGATACCAGAGTATTTTTTTCTGGCATGCATCTTAGTAATATTCAGGCTGAGGCAAATGCATGGTTACAAGAATTGTCTTTATGGTTGAATATAAATAAACTAGAGTTAAATGTTAATAAAACAAAGCTTATTGTATTTAAGGCACGTAACAAGCCTGATAACAGTGAAATTAATCTTACATTCAAAAATAGCGTAATTGAGCGTGTTTCTTCCTACAAATTTTTAGGCATAATCTTTGAAGAACACTTGAGTTGGACCCTGCATATTAATAAGATTCATGCCAGCATATCAAGGTCATTATGTGTATTATATAAACTTCGAGACCTTGTTCCGAAATGGCTGAAGTGGCAGTTATATTATACCCTAATTCAATCACATCTTCATTATTGTTTACTTGTTTGGGGATCTACAACGAAAATAAACCTCACGAGGCTGATAACATTGCATAAAAAAGCAATACGATATGTCGAAAACCTTGCATACAATGATCATACAGGTTTGTACTTCTCTAAGCATTCTATTCTAAAAGTCAATGAATTATTTGAGTTGAAACTGCTTTCTTATGTGTTTAACGATTTCAAACATCATCCCACTAAATATGTTCAATTAAACTCTAGTAGTGACGCGCCTTATAAATTAAGGCACGTCAGTTACAGAGTACCATTCGTAAGGACTAACTATGGAACCGAAATGCTTTCATATTTAATTCCCAGTCTTCTAAATAAACATACACAGGTCATAGAAATTATTCAGAAATCTGTTTCCCAAAAGTCATTCAATAGAAATGCTAAAGCTTACCTCCTTTCTCGCCCGAATGATTAAAATTCTTGATGTCCCTGTTTTTCCGTCAACTCTTTGAATTCTCGTGTTTTTCTTGTTGTGATGTGTCTTGTAAATATTTACTTTAATTATGTCATTGCAAAAGTATGCACCTTCCTCCTACTTTTACCTTGTATAATTTAGTGTTGTTTTTTGTAATGAGAGTGTATGAAGCTCTTGCTTCTTTTGCCGCTTGTCGTGAGCATTGTGTCGGGTGCTTGGGCCCCGTCAGGCAGAGTGCATCTGCCTTTTGCCCCTGCATCCGAGACCTTGTTGTCTAAATAAAGATCTATCTATCTAACTCCAGGGGACCAGCGGTACGTGGTCGTCGTACATTCGGAGGTGCATGCGTGGATCCCGGGGAAGTGGTCTGATCATCAGCAGTTCCGATTTGAGCGGGGAGCACATAAGGCCCATATTGGTCAGGTTCGAGGTGATGATATCAACTGCCAATTGTAAGGTGTCTTGCGCCCCTCCTGTGGAGCCTTCAGTCGTTGATGTCGGCGTATATTGCCGAGTGGAGGTCAGGTATGTCGGTCAGTTGTTTGGCCAGCGGGGCTAGAGTTACATTAAATAAGAGGGGGGAGAGAAGAGCTCCTTGTGGAGTGCCCCGGTTGGGGAGGGAGAACGGAGGTGACGGTATAGTGCCGAGTTGGATCTGGGCCGTTGATTGTGTCTTATTAAGAAGGCTTGGATGTAGCACCACATTTGCGAAGGTTATGTTCGTGGCTAGTATTGTTTCTGGCTACTTTAACTATCTTATCCATATTTTTATTTATTTTATTTACATGATACTGAAGACCTTTTTGGTCCAAGCAGAGAGGCAAAAGCAAATTGTACAAGAAATTGTTACAGAGCATTGAACAAATGCAGCTTACGTACATACGTATGTTTAAAATTCATGCATGCAGCTATAAAAGCACTCCGAGATACATCTTCGTCATATCTAAAATAGTCACAAATGCAAGTTTCAGAAGGGCATTTTGAGTGGTTAAAAGATATATATTGCTAATGACATTTCCCTCTTTGTCTCTTAGCGCATACATCTAGTATCTACCTATGAGTAGTTTTTTCTTCACTGCTTTTAGGCTACCTCCGTTCCACTCCTACCTTTATCCCTTCCTTTGCGGCGCTTTTCGGGTTGTCCACCGAGATGTGTGATGCAGTTACTGCACCATTTCCTTTCCTTACAACCAATTCTCAAACTAATTTTGTTTTCTTCAGGGCTCGGCTTAAAACCTCGGAAGTCCGTCTCAAATACAGGAAGCATCCAGTAGCAGCCGGCCTCAACACGACTGATTCCTTGTTGCGTGCTGCCCCTTTCCATGTTGATCGTATTATTAACTCTTCCTCAAAACACATTAAAAAAAGTAATCAAATCAGTTCCAAAATACGATGCACAGAGCGATCTCCACAAAAGCGATTGGCTCTCCGAAGCGCGCGTCCCGCCCTACAACTTTGATAGGGCACACTACACTCTCTCTTAAAATTAAAAAGAAAACAAACTAAACTGACCCCGGAGTTGAGTTCTACACGGGTCTATCCGGCGCCTTCCTAGAACACATTCAATTATGACCTCCCGAGCGTTTCCCACGCTTAAGACGTTGCCGTAAACCGGAAGGGTCACTGTCGTGCGATCTCCCGTTCGGAGTGGGGGGGGGGGGCCGTTTGCGATCTGCTGTAGCTTGCCGTTCTGATCTTCTTTCTTAGAACTCTCCTATCTCCTTCTCTCTTCTTGGTTTTTCCTTTTTTCCTGGCGGCGAGGGCTAACATTGTGTGGCTGACGACCCTGTTTCGCGCCATATTAGGTTACAGTGGTGGTGCGCAGTTGGCGTGCGTAGGGCTTTTTAAGGGCTCCTGTCCAGTCCCCATGTTGGGCTCCGCGGTGGGCGGCTGGCGCCTTTGTTGAACACCAAAACTTTTTTATGGCTTCTCATTTTTTAACGCCGATCTCCGCTGCAAAAGATGGCGCACCGAGACAGCAAAAGTCTTCCCAAATAACCAAAACAGCTTAGAACGGTTCCACGAAGTGCACTCTGAACACGCAGAGAAGAACGGCTAGATGCATTACACCATTTATTGTCACCAGAACTTTCACAGATAGCATAGGCTAGGGCTATAAGATAAAAAGCCAGCAAACGGTGACCTCCTACTAGTAATCCTGTACAACCACCAGCACGAAAAGTAAGCAGAAGTCACCTCTTTTGGAGACACACCTGTGACACTCAACCCACCCCGATCCTTGAACACAGTGCGAGGAGTTAACGCAGACGACGGCCTTAGGCATGTAACAGAAGTACTTCTTGAAGGACTAGAGGAACAAAACGTGACTAACGTGTAGATAATAAAAATGAGGAGAGGCGACCAAGAAATAGCCACGAAACACATCATCCTGACTTTCGCATCAAGCATATACTCCCAGAATCCGTAGAAATCGGCTGTATGAAACTTCACTTCGGGCAGTACATACCAAACACACGACGTTGCTTTCAGTGCCAACGGTATGGCGACAGCTCTCAGAGCTGCCGAAGCCAACTGACTTGCGCGAAGCATGCTTCACACGAACATGATTCTGATAACTGTACACTTAAACCACATCTGTGCGTAAATCGTGAGGGCAGCCATCCGGCGTACTCATGTGCATGCCTAATAGCGATATGCGAAATACGCAGCGCCAACTCTCGCCGCTCCGAGAACCAAGTCCTCCGTGTTGGTTCCGTACAGAAAACGAAACCGCGGCCCAGCGTTTCGTTAAAACGGCTGCGCTTCGTTTGAAAAGTGAAATGCCGATGGGCTTTTACGCTACGGTGTCCACTATGCAAAGAAACTACGATGCGTGCCAGAACCTGGTGTGTTCTAGCTTGTCGCTTTTCTATTTCTTTTACTCTGTCCCAACGTTCTCCAAATGTCATGCGATCGAGGTACAAACTTAGGCTCTAAGCACGAAAACATTCTAAAAAAAAACTATAATATCTTCCGCCGCAACCGAGAGCAGGTTAGCAGACGTTCGGATGGCGTTCCCATCATCGTTAAAAATAGAGATGCATTTCGCGAACACAAGCTTAAAACTAGATTAGAAACTGTGGCAGCCATCCTACAAACATTTAAAACATTTACGGTATGCTGCGTGTACCTGGAGCGACATGTTAATCTAAGCAATCATGAATTAGAAGACCTTTTGGAGCAGCACCCAGAGCCATATCTAATATCTGGAGATTTTAACGCGCACTCCAGCTTTCAGGGTACTGACAAAACTGACACTAGAGGACAATTCATTGAGGATGTTATACTGTGTAATGACCTCTATCTATTAAACACTGGAAAAACAACCTGTTGTTCTCCTAGCTCAGGACAAAAGAGCTGTATAGATTTATCTTTTAGTTCGCCATCTATTTTTAGATACAAAATGGGATGACCTAGATAACCCACATGGAAGTGATCATCTGCCTATACTAATCAACATCTTCACTAGAAGTCACTCCATCAAAATCATGACGTTGGAAGCTGCATCTCGTCTACAGGGCACTGTTCCGAGAAAAGGCCAGCCTAGAAAAAAATAGTTACCGACAACCTCAGTTTTAGACAACCTTAACGAACTTTTCACGACGTGTACTATTACCGCTGCGCGCCTAGTCATCCCTCAGTCCTCTGGAGTAGTAAAACAGAGTAAAAAAGTATTGCATACAAGAACGTAGGGAAGCTAAAAAGATAGAAAAGAATGCTTGGGGATTTTCCCGTAGGTATGCAACGCAGGATAATTGAACAAACTTTGGTTTGGTTTCGTTTATGGGGTTTAACGTCCCAAAGCGACTGAGGCTATGAGAGACGCCGTAGTGGAGGGCTCCGGAAATTGGGACCACCTGGGGTTCTTTAACGTGCACTGACATCGCACAGTACACGGGTCTGTTAAGAAGGCGAGAGCGAAAGACCGACGTATCCGTCACAGTGCCGCAAAAACTTCTCGGCAAAATTATGTGTCGTCATAAACAGCTCAACAACATTAAAACACATATGGGAGAAAGCTCTAAAGATAAATGGCAGCTATTCCCCATTCACAGTTCGCCTTCTGACAGCCCCTGCTGTAAAGACAGATATAGAACAGGAAAGCATTTCGGGTGAATACTTTTCTGCAGTTTCCAGTTCGTCACAGTACACAGAAACAGTCCTAAAATACAAAAACACAGCTGAAAAACACTGACAACAAGTGGCAGCACAAATGAACCTTGCAATAGTTCAATCACGCTTCAAGAAATCCATGAACTAATTTCCACTGATAAAAAGGCTGCACCCGACCCATATGAAGTACCGTCTTTGTCAAAAGTAACCAGGCTGGATGGTTTGCTTCTAGCTCGTGCAGTGGAGTCCTTACGGCTTCCCTGAAGCTGTAATGGTCGTTAAAGGTAAGGACTGGGTGTCTTCTTACCTTCCAACATCTTTTGATCTTTAGGAAAGTCCCATGGGCTCCACTATACAAGCTAGAAGCAAACCATGCAGCCTGGTTACTTTTGACAAAGACGGTACATTATCAAATGCTAGCCTATCTCTCCAGATATGTCGTAGATACACTTTGAAGACTTTTTTGTAACAAATTTTGGGCATTGGGTAAAGTACCCGAAGCCTGGAGAAAAACTATTATTGTGCAGTTTCTTAAACCAGGAAAGCCACCAACCTCTCCTAACAATTATAGACCCATAGCCCTTACCGGTTGCCTCTCAAAATACTTTGAAAGTGTCCTGAATATGAGATAAACTTTTGTCCTTCTATCCTCCGAACTTCTTGACATCCGTCAGTGTGGTTTTAAAAAGGGATGCTCCACTCCAGATCACCTAGTTCGTCTTGAAATGCTGTCCGGGAAGCTCTTGTACACAAACAACACTGCAGTCTCTATTGATTTAGAGAAGGCATACGACACAACCTAGAGGTTCGGAATTATTCAAGACCTTGCCGAGCTTGGCATCCGAGGCAGAATGTTGACCTGCCTAAAAGACTTCTTATCTAACCGTTCATTCCATGTACGCCTAGGCTCAACCCTTTCGAGGAATTTCATTAAGTAAAATGGATTACCACAGGGGCATATTTTAAGCGTAACACTTTTTGTTGTAAAGGAGAACTCTGTTATTAAAATAATTGCAAGGTGCATTATGTATTCACTCTATGTAGACGTTCTTCAGATGGGCTGCACATCGTCCAATGTGCCAACAAGTGAAATAAACTGACAACATGGACAGACAGAAATGGTTTCCGCTTTTCTTTAGAGAAAACAGTGCCCATTTTTTTTTCTCTCTGAAACGAGGCTTAAAGGCAGATTCCACCCTACACCTGAACGAAACTGAGCTACCCGTAAAAGATCAACATAAATTTCTAGGCATAACGTATGACATAAAGCTCCCTTGCCAGCCTCTCATAAACGCGCTGAATAAGAAAGCCTTCCGATCCTTGAGCATACACAAAGTACCTTCACGAAAACACTGGGGGGCAGATAGGACATGTCTTTTAGCAATATACCACTCTGTGGAACGCTCTGTCCTGGTTTATGGATGTATATTGCATGGTCAGCGAGACCATCGTATCATAAACGAGTGGATCCATTACATAACTTTCCACTGGTGCCTACAGGTAGTTGCCCATAAATAGTCTTGATGTAGGAACTAACCAACCATCATTTACAGACAGAAGAACCATGCTTACGTGTTCATATATTCTAGAAATTAGTTCACAACCTAAACACGTCTGTCACCAAATAGTTACAATGTGCCCTTCTAGAATACTTTTTAACAATAAACCGCAAACTACCAGGCCACATGCTTTTGCGTTTTGAAGAGATGTGCCAAAACATCTTCGTAGAAGACACATTACCTGGCATTGATCGAAGACGAGATCCACTGCGGCCCTTGGTACAATTTTCCTGCAATCTGTGATTTCACTCTTGCAGAGTTCCGTAAAAAAACAAACCACAAAGCAACTTGTAATAGAAGAACTTCTTGCGCTCGGGGAAAAGTACAGTACTTTCAGAGCTTTTTGTACAGATGGTTCAGAAACAGATGTTTACGTTGGAAGCACAGTGGCACAAGGGAATTTGAATGAAATAGTAAGGCTTCCGCAATGTGCTTCCATCTTCACTGCCGAATGTTACGCCATCTGTGCAGCCACTGAAAGAATACTAAACAAGAACCTCACAAATACATTATTTACACAGACTACATTAGCAGGGGGACGTAATTACGGCAGCTTTTAACACATACAGCCGTTCATTTAACAAAAAAAAAGAACGAAAAAGCAAGAGAATCGCAGGTTTTCAGGTATAATCGGAGTGCTTCCCTTCGAGTCGTGAACAATATTTCCGTGTATTCTCGCTCCATACATATAAATAGTAAATATAAATATAATGAACTCTTATCTCCACCCGCATAACCTAGTAGTAGTAGTAGTAGTACAAGACCTTTATTCAGCCATAATTTACAGGCCGAGCATGTCGACCGCCTGGGCGACCAGGAGTCGCTGTTCTGCCTCCCGTTCAGCGCCAAGCCAGTCGAGCCAGGTGGTGATGGATAAAGAAGGTGGGGGGGGGGGGGGGGGGGGTAGGAACCCGACTGCTGAGCAGCCGGGCAATAGAAGGGCAATGAGCCAGGTCCACATAGATACAGGGGCAGTTGGGACAGGAAGGGTCTGATCGATAGCGATAGAGAAAGAGGCGAGACGGGGTGATAGCTGCATTCATTTGGATGTGCCGAAGAAGGCCAGCCTCCGGCACCGTGAGCGATGGATGAGGGGCCTCTCCCTTGTTCTGGCTCGTAATTCCGGGAAGCTATCTCATGAGACTAAAGAACTGATTAAGAAACGGCAAAGCATGAGGACGTCTAACTCCACAGATAGAATAGAACTAATAGAGCTGTCGAAGTTAATAAATAAGCGCAAGGTAGCCGACATCAGGAAGTTTAATATGGAGAAAATCGAGCATGCTCTGAAGAGCGGAGGTAGCCTAAAAGCAGTGAAGAGAAATTCTAGGCATAGGTAAAAACCAGATTTATGCGATAAGAGACAAAGAGGGCAATGTCATTAGCAATAAGGATAAGATAGTTAAAGTAGCCGAACAGTTCTTCACAAATCTATACAGTAGCGATTGCAATCAGAATGTTACTGAGAGAGGCAGTAGAGCACACCAATGGGACATCCCATCAGTAACAAAGGAGGAAGTAGAAAGCCTTAGGAGCAATGCCAAGAGGAAAAGCAGCTGGTGAGGATCAGATAACAGCAAAGGATGGAGGAGAGATTGTGCTCGAAAAACTAGCCACCCAGTATACGCAATGCCTTGTGACTTCGAGCGTACCTAGAGCTTGGAAAAACGCTAACATTATCTTAATTAATAAGAAAGGAGACGTCAGGGACTTAAAGAATTACAGACCGATCTGCTTATTGTCGGTTGCCTGCAAGGTATTTACTAAGGTAATCACTAATAGGGTCAGGACAACCTTAGTCTTCAATCAACAAAATGATCAGGCAGGCTTTCGTAAAGGATACTCGACAATAGACCATATTCACGCAATCAGTCAGGTGATAGATAAATGCGCAGAATCAACCCTATATATAGCCTTCATTGATTAGGAGAAAGTATTCGACTCAGTAGAAACCTCAGTAATCATGCAGGCATTGCAGAATCAGGGTGTAGAAAAGTGTTGTGTGAAAATATTGGAAGATATTTATAACGATTGCACACCTACCATAGTTCTCCATAAGGTCAGCAATGAAATTCTAATAAGGAAAGGTGTCAGGCAGGGAGATACGATCTCGCCAATGCTCTTCACTGCCTGCTTACAGGAGGTATTCAGGGGACTGGAATGAGAACAGTTGGGGAGAAGAGTTAATGGAGAATACCTGAGTAATCTGCGATTCACTGATGACATTGCCTTGCTAAGTCTCTCAAGAGATGAGCTGCAAAGCAGAACGGTAGGTCTTAAAATTAACATGCAGAAAACCAAAGTAATGTTCAACAGTCTGGCAAGGGAACAGCAGTTCGCAATTGGTAGCGAGGTGCTGGAAGTGGTAAGAGAATGGCTCTACTTAGGGCAGGTAGTGGCCGCTGATCCAGATCATGAGAGGGAAATAACTAGAAGAATAAGAATGGGGTGGAGCGCATATGGCACGTTCTCTCAGATCATGAATGGCAGTTTGCCGTTATCCCTCAAGAGAAATGTATATAACAGGTGTATCTTACCGGTACTCACCTATGGGGCAGAAACGTGGAGGCTAACAAAGAGAGTTCAGCTTAAGTTAAGGACAACGCAGCGAGCTAGGGAAAGAGAAATGATAGGTGTGACGTTAAGAGATTGGAAGCGGGCGGAGTGGGTGAGAGAAAAAACGGACGTTAATGATATCCTAGTTGCAATGAAGAGGAAGAAGTGGGCTTGGGAGGGCATGTAATGCGAAGGCAAGATAACCGCTGGTCCTTAAGGGTAACGGAGTGTATTCCAGGAGAAGACAAACGTAGCAGGGGGCGGCATAAAGTTAGGTGGGCGGGCATACAATGGCTGCAGCGGGCAAAGTACAGGGTTAATTGGAGAGACATGGGAGAGGCCTTTTCCCTGCAGTGGGCGCAGTCAGGCTGATGCTGATAGTGATGATAATGTCCCCGTGAATGTGTCCATAAAGTTGATTGTTCATAGAAACGAATATCCGGGAAAAACAAGCCAATTTATTACGAAAAGAAGTTGGTGACGAGAGTTTGCCTCTGTGCATACCGAGGAGAGCATTATTATTCAATGCAGACAAAGCTGAGCTACATGAAAGGCGTTCTCTCGGTCACCATTGTCCCAAAGATACTGAAGCGTTTTCTGTGGAGACCCAAGCCATGGCAGCACTCTTCGATGGCTAGATTTAATCCAAGTGTTTTTTGTTTTCTTCATAAGCGCACTAAATTCGCACGTGTACTCGCCACTCTTGCTCTTCATAGAAGCATTCAGTTCCATTCTTGATGATGACGATGAATTCGTATGGCGCAAGGCCATAAGAGGTCAAAGAGCGACACGGCACAAGGTTTTTTCGTTGCACAAGGTGGGGTCAAAGACCCATTTCCCAAGTATTTCACCCTAAAGAAGCCGAGCACCAGGCCAGGGGAATCTTGTGCCCATTGTATCGCCGGTGGGCATCCGGCGGCACTGGGGACATTCAGTTCCATTCTTCCGAACTTCATGCTGGCCATTGTAAGGCTTTCGACTGGCTTCGCATCGCCTTCACTAGACAGCTTCCAAAGAATTTTCTACATATTCATGAACAGCTTGCTTGGTTGAGATGTAGGATGTTCTGGCTGTTCAGAAAGAGTGGTAGCTAGTGTACTGACACCGTCGATGTGCATCAGTGGGTCGAAGTGCAACATCGCAAGATAAGCTTACAATATTGTAAATAATAAAAAAAAACGAAGTTGTGCAGCTTGGTCTAGGCGAGTGGTTGCGTTCCTTTTTCCTCCGAGGAATGCCGCAGGTTGTTTTTAGCGTTGGTGGCGTCAGAGTTCACATCCCTGGACGAGTGTTCGCGCCCTGCTCGTTTCCGGTGTCCCCGTATACCTCCCTATACTAGATGTGACCGTGGCCGGGGCACAAACAGGTGCTGAGTTTACGTAGCCACGAGCTCAGTGCCACGAGATCATCGCCGCGCGCATTCGTACCACCTTGTTGACTTCAAAAGTGTGCCATCGGCATTCTCAGTTGACCCAAGTAACGAGCCCATCAGCCTGTATTCTGAGGTTTGTTCACCATTGCTGTAAATTTTCTGCGTGGACACGTCGACCTACGGAATGCGCTGTACGCCGCTTTAGCAGGCCACGAGACGACGTAACAGCTTGCTGCCTTTGAATACCCGCGCCTTGTGCATTCTTGCCTGCCCTCCGCTTGTTAGGGCGGTGACTGGAGAACAGAACAGTAGAGGGGCAACCCACAAGTAGGCGCTGAAGTTATCAGCAGATCAGCTCAGGTCTCCTTGACGGGCCGTTAAAGGTTTCAGAGCCGCGGCCGGGCTGCAGCGGGGTGCTTTGAGGGCTCCGGATCCGTGGACCGTGCGAGTAACCCGAGAGACGCTTAGACAGCCATGCTGCTCTGTTGATACTTATGACTTGGAGGCAAGTGCTGTCTCGCTTTTCGAAGAAATTACCGAACGCTTCTCCCGAGTTCTGCATGTAGTAGAGGGCAAAGGCACGGTCGTAGTTTACTGCCTAGCCGAAGGCAAGGAAGCTGTAGGCGTTCATTCTCTCCCTTTTGCTTTTGGAAGAACCGCCGCACGGGAGACAGCAGCGAACGGATTGCTCATTTGGTCCAACCACGTGACAGCTATTGTTTTTTTTTTCGAATATTTTATATTGGTTGTACGTAAACCTAAGTTCTTGGTCTCCAATACCGTTCTGCCTCTATCTAGCAAGCTCCCTCCCTGGTGAGGAAATTCATCAGCCACAAATCACGTCAGCCTCCGGAAAATTAAGAGTAGGGGATCGAGAGAAAAAAAAAATTACTCGTGCGCTGCGACAAAGACTAGGTTACTGCTTTGAATTGGTCGAAATGCTTACTGAAACGCAGGGGAGAGAGAGAGAGAGAAACAACTTTATTGCCATAGCTTGAGTGGATGCTTGTAGCGCGACAAAAACAGACAAGGGACAGAAGACGAACGGGACAAGCGCTCCCGTTCTTGTCCCGTTAGCGCTTGTCCCGTTCGTCTTCTGTCCCTTGTCTGTTTTTGTCGCGCTACAAGCATCCACTCAAGCAAAATGAACCAACTCGCCCAGCAAAAAGTGTTATTGAACTTTATTGCCATAGAGTGGCGGGATTTAGGGCAGGTGGGCTTGGTGTGGCTCCCAGGTGGGGGCGACTTCCTGGGCCCACGAAATGAGTGCCAGTTGGATGCTCTTGTCTGGCCTTCTGAGGAGTTGGTTCCATCCTTCCTCGGAGGGAGCTGGCAGTAATGTTCTAGGGGGCGGATTTCGAGCGCAACCCCAGAGGATGTGCGCCTGGGTGGCGATTTCTCCCTGGTAACAATTTTGGCAGACGGGGTCGTATTCCCCGTCTGTGATGAGTGAAAGCCTAGAATGGCTAAGGATGGAGTGTGTCTGCAACCTGCGGAGCAAGGTGGCTTGCGCTCGATTCAAGTCGGGGTGTGGAGGCGGGAACTGGCGTCTCATCTCTCTGTGGAGGTTGGTAATTTCGGCAAAGGTCTGGGGAGCCTCGGCAAGAGCGTCTGGGTCCGTGGGGCTGGCCGCCCGGTTGGTTAGTCCTCGGGCTAGTCGGTCGACCCCTTCGTTTCCAGAGTTTCCCGCATGGGCGGGTGCCCAGACCAGGTTGGTCTTATGGTCGGGAGTGCAGCCGCGAAGGATGCGTGCAGCGGGGTGGCAGATAACACCTGCCGAGTAATTTTGTATTGCTCTTTTGGAGTCGCTGAGGACTGTGCGGGTACGTGGGTCAGCGATGGCCAGCGCGATGGCGGTTTCTTCTGCCGCGCTCGGAGAGTGAGCTACTACTGTGGCGGCGGTGACGAGAGAAGACTGTGGCGTGGTTGCACAAGGCACGTATGTGTTTGCACTTTGCCGTGCAGCATCTACGTATATTGCGTGTTCGTCGGCAAGGTATGTGGCATCTAGTGCTTGGGCTTTCAGCTGACGGCGCGTATCATGGCGGCCAGGTAGCATGTTTTTGGGGATTGGTTTTATAACTATGCGGCTATAGACCCCTATCGGAATGGGCGTCGTGGGGTGGACGTCGCCTATGGGGTTGATGTTGAGACGGTCAAGTATGAGCCGCCCGTGTTTAGTGCGGGAGAGGCGGTGGATTTGGGCGGTCTTGTGTGCCTCTATGAGTTCTGTGACCGTGTTGTAGATGCCGAGTTGGAGGAGGTGCTGTGTGCTGGCGTACTGAGGTAGCCCCAGTGCCGCTTTGTACGCTGAACGTATAATGCTGTTCACAGCTTCCTCGTCCTTCCGGCGGAGGTGATAGTAGGGGTAGGAGTAGACTATCCTGCTAATGAGGAAAGCTTGCGTGAGCCGACAGAGGTCATCCTCCTTCATACCTCTGCGGCGGGTGCTGATGCGGCGGATAAGTACAGCGTTATGAACGCCGCTGTGAGGTTCTTAGCTTTGTTATTCCATTGCCCAAAGTTTGTTTTCATGCAAAGAAGATGTAAACACACTGAGAAAGTTAGGTCCTTGCGAAAATTCTCCACGTATACATAACGAAGTCCGTACTAGCGAGGTACGACTATATATAATTCCGAACCACGATGAGGGTGAAACGCCGTGCCATGTTTGAATACATAGTATAGCGTTGTGCTAAAATAGGCTAGTGGGAAAACAACTCAAATGAATAAAGAAGGGATGAAGAGACGGTCTAGCCAATACCATGCGACTGACATACACGTCGAATGCATAAGCTTTGACTGATTCGGTTGCTTCGTAAGCAGCGTCACTTTTTCCAGGACCATTTGCGTTGGGAACTATTATTTAGACGCTGAACAAATATATTCCAGATGCTACATCACGAATAGTTCGCCTACCACGTGTTTTTTTCGCCACATTTTGCATTGGGCTGCTCATGGTGAAAAATTCGTGGTCGGTGTCGCACAAATCTATTTACTCAATTTATTCTTTTCATTCACAGTTAGTGAATCGAGTCGATTACAAAGAGGCGTTATGGAGTGCATAGGCGCACAGTTGTCCTCTCCTTTTTAATTTCTCCGGCACCAGTTGGCGAGCTGTTTTCGTAAGGATCGGCAGCACACTACACTTTTCTTCAGGCGTTTTGCAGGGGCTTCAGATGCCTTGCAGAGAAGCGAGAGGTTTCGCTCAGGTGGACTTTGACGGGCGAGCCGATGTAAAAAACGCGCATTTCAACCTATGCGCCGTTGTGGCCTACCTGTTTTCACGAGTGTAATTTAAAGAAAGTGGACATTTGTGATAAATAATAAAAAATAACAGCCAAATATACAACGAAGCCGCTTACAAATACATATAAATGAATACAACTTCGTTCTGTCGTGCCTTAATGAGCGTTATTCCTGTCGCGTGTGTCCTGCAAAATTTGTATGTTTGCTCATGATTGTGTTTTTTATCAAACCGGTAATATAACACGTATCATCAAATATCCCTCAAAAGCGACCTTAAAAAGCGGTATTAGTTGCTGTCGACATAGAAGCCATACATAAACGCTCCGAGCTCTCATGCCAGAATACCGGCTTTTCTTCTTGCGTATACTTTGGATAGTGTATGTAATGTCGGGTGCAAAAAGTGGTACGCAACATTAGAGGTTGTATGGCTTGCTGCTTTTGCGGCCATTTTCGGCATTTAGGACAAGCTGGAGCGCCACTCATCGAAACGAGCAAAATGACTTGCCTCTAGATCAAAACAGTCTCCTTCGATCACAGTACACCACATATCTAAGGTGCCGTAACTAGTTGTTACCAAGCTTCTCACATGATTCTCGGTCGATAGATTTTTATTTGCCTACTCAAATTTGTTCTATTTATTTTTGATTTTTTTGAAGCCGGTATCCGACCTTGAGGTCGCTAATGGAAACCTCAACCTCAGATGCTTAGAAACACTTCTAGAAAAGCTACCAGAGCCATATCTGTTAGTCGGAGAACTCCTCTTTCTGGGGAAGTGGAGAAACTAATCCCAGAGGTCGCATTTTAGATGATTTTATTCTGTGCAGTAATGTGTGCCTACTGAATTCAGGAAAGCCCATGTACTGCTCCCTAAAAACTGCAAAAATTAGCAGTTTAGATTTATCGTTTAATTCACCATCACCTTTTAATGATGTTAAATGAGATCTTCTGGACAACCCACGCGGAATGGATCATTTTCCACCCATTATTATACCTGAAGAGATAACTGTACAGCAGCTGCCCAGGCAGCACAACAACATTGGCCGAAGGTCGGTCAACTGTTGGCAAAAATTGGCACGAACATCGGTCCTACACTGGCATTTGGGCCGAGCGCTATCACTTTACACATTGGACCTACTTTCATGCCAGTTTTGGGCCGATGTTCGGACGATCAAGCGGCCAACGCAGCACCGATGTTCGTTCTGCAGCATGGGCCAGCAAAGGTCTCATACTGGTATCCAACTTTCAAACATTGGTAGCCAGCTTTCATACATTGGTAGCCAACTTTCAAACATTGGTAGCCAGCTTTCGAATAATAGTTTCCGGCTTTCGAATAATGGTATCCAGCTTTCGAATAATGGTTTCCAGCTTTCGAATAATGACATCCAGCTTTCGAACGCTGGCACATGCAATTAACTCACTCGCCAATGACCGGCACTGTGGATGGATGTACATACCATTCTACCTAGCAAATATTCATAATAGAGGGTGCGAAAGAATTCCAGAAAAAAGACCCGTTTATTGCTTTGAGTTACAAGAATCACGCTTTTAGCCCGCACAGGATGGTTTGCGCTACCACCAGCCACCCTGGGGAGTAAAGAAAGGGGGCCCAAGAGCATGGTGGCAGAGGCTGTGGGAAAACAATTTATTTTCAAGTTTGGTGCGTGCCGATCAGGTTGGGCAAAGCATCTGGGCAAGCTGCTGCGGCACGGCTAAGGCATCCATAAAATGCTCAACGGAGCTGTCCTCCAGTGAACTGATCAGTCATATCCGAAGTAATTGTTGCACTCCACTTGCAAAGGGGGCTGCTGGACTGCATTCAAACAAATTCCTCGTCCAGCTCTTGCACGATGGCCTCACGAAGCGCCAAGCCTGCAACGATCGAGATGCATGATGTCATGGTAAGTTGAATTATGACCATTACAGAACAAAAACAAAAATGATTAAATAACACCGAATTTTGTGAAACACAGTCATCGTGAAGACACTAGCAACATATTTTACAGGATAATTTTAAATTTATTCTTAAGAACCAGCACCACATTAGTTGCACAAAGTGGAATCTAATTTACTAAACTTCTCTTATACAAAGTGGTTTAATTTAGTCCAATGCGTCGTGTCGCACTCCCTGTAAATATATTCAGTGCGAGATAAGCAAATTAATGTGATATTGAAAACAGATTAATGTATTATTTTGTTTTAATATCATAACTCGTATCTAAATTGCGAGCTAATTTTTTATTCAAGTAAATATGCACAGGTTGTAGCGTCTCTTCCACATGGACGTCAAAACAACATTTTTGATTAGTTTTTTTTAATAGGGTTAAAAATACGGCTTGCGATTTTTTGCGAAATACGCTGAACGCAAGGAACTCAGGGCACCTTTGTTTTACCTTAGTCGCTTCGCATGCATGCTATAATTGGATTCGAAACTGCGACTTGCAAACCACACAAAAATACTAGTCTGATAGTCCAGAGTAATGCCCTTTTTCATTGCGAGAGAACTTGGGCAAAAGCTTTAACCAGAAATTGCGGATTTTCTATTGAGTCTGCAAGTGTAGAAGGCAAAAAGAAACAGTACGGAAGTATTACACATATTCCTACCAACTGGTCTGCAGTGGAAAATTAATTAAGCGGTTCTGATTTCCGTCGTGCATGAGCGGTAAAGGACATATTCCCGAATGCATCCTATCTCAAGTCATATGAGTTCAAACCCGCTGTTAGCCGAAGTAGTGAATCTTCAGTGAGTTCATCTCACCAAAGACGAAAAATTAAATTCTCACCATTCAGCCACAATTCCACTGCGCACGACGTCAAGCAAGCCATTTCGCAATGAGAGTGGGTACACAGAAGTCGTCCTCGTGCTTTTTGGCTCGCTCTGTTTTCCTGCGGAAAAAATAAAGGCGCATGTAGTCAAAGCAACGTTTACTACAAAAACCACTTTAACTTCCAGACGTAGATCAAGATAAAAGAGTTTTAGTACATGCAAATAAGATCTTGCAGGCGGTACGAACAGCGTCGGAGCTCTCCTCATATATGCATCGTGGCTTTTCGCGTGCACAGACTATGAACGGTGCTAGCTCGAGTGTGCATGCATTTTCGTCGTGTTGGTTGTGCACGTGGTTGGGCTCCGCCGTGGAGTCAAGAATGTCTTATTGTGATGCGTCGCGCGGTTCCAAGACGAGCTGTGGAGACGATGGTGTGGGGGGGGGGGGGGGGGGAAGGGGGTTGGCTGGAGGGGATAGAGTCAGTTTCCTTTACACAGGTTTTGTGGTTCCGAGAAAAGTCCTCGAGCTGAAAGGTGGAGACAGGGCTCACTATCCTCTTCCTTTCCCTTTCGTTTCCGCCGGCTGCAGCTCGGGTGCTTAAGATATTAGATAGCAATTGCCGCGGCCGGCAACACTCTTTTGCTTCACATTTTTTTTATTTTTTTTTTAAATAAACCACTACCACCACCAGATCGTGGAAGGGTGCACGAACAGCGAAGCGCGTAGCTGCGCGCGAGGGAAAATAGCTTTGAGGAAGTGACAACCAAAAAGAAAAAAAGGCGCTTCGCGGGGTGGGGGGTTAGCCCGCTACCTAAAAAAAGGGCTCGGCCAGAGAACAGGTGGGGAGATGTGGGAAGGCTTGAAAGAGAGAGGGAAAGTGGCCAAAACACGTGAAAAGGGTTTGGAATTTTTGGAGAATGAGTCACATGGCCACAGGCAGTACAGAAAGCAATATCTACAAGAGAGAAGTGGATGGGAAACACGGAAGCGTCAAAGTATTGCTACAAAGCTGCAGCAAAAGCCTGAAAATTTTGAAGTGAAAAACTTGGAGCTTCAAGATGCATTTCGCCAAAACGACTTGAGACACTCGCGTATTTTGTGGGGCCGTATGATGTGGCTTCTGTTAGTTCAAGACAGCTTAAAATGTTACCACATAATAACAAAAATGTAAAGCAAAAAAAATATCCAAGTAGAATGCGCGCTCTTTCATAGTTTCATGTACCGTACATGCGCCAAACAAGCTAGGTTAACATGCGTCTAACGCCAGTTGTCAGTTCATTTATTCAGTGGTCGTCGAAGAATCCTCAAATTGTTTGTTGGTGTGGAAGTTTCGCGCAAAAAAAGCAAAAACAAACAAAGGCATGTTGAATTGTTGTTCGCAACTACTTTCGATGGTTTTCATCAATAAAGGTGATGTTCGAAAGAAAAAAAAACCTCCGAGTAAATATGCAAAGACGTGAGCAAGAGCTATATAGCCCCCAATGCAAATTACGCAACAGAAGAATAAAATGGTCAAAAACAACAATTTCGAACACTACGATTTGAAGAAAAGGAAGGAAATAGCAAATCAGAAAACACGGGAAAGGCGCGATCACAGGGCACGACGTAGGGAAGCGTAGGAATCGCTTAGCACGTGTCCGCGTGCGTTTATAAAGCACCCGCCTAATATTTCACGAGCGCAACGCATAATTGGAAATTACGAGGCGACTGCTTCGTTTCTGGACGTTGCCAAAACTGAGCACAATTTCGGTTTAGCGAATGCACTTGCGCTAATCTATTACGTTTGTATCGCGATCTCCATGAAGCAGACACCAGCTGCGCACTGCGGCAGTGAATTCCTAGAGCGAATAAAAAAAGTGATTTTTTTATTCCAAAAATTTAATCAAATCAAACTGATTTGATTTTTGTTGAAGGCGCCTGTTGACAATTTTTGTTGAAGGCGTCTCGGGTGTAATCAGAACGTTAATTCTGATCAAGAGGACTTCGATAGCAATTCTCCTAAATGTATTATTGCTGCTCACTGCGCAACCAGAGTGCAGCTTTTCCAACGGAATCGTGGGTACCCAGGCAGCACAACAACATTGGCCGAACGCCGGGCAAGTGTTGGCAAAACTTGGTACGAACATTGGTCCTACACTGGCATTTGGGCCGAGCGCTACCACTTTACACATTGGCCCTACTTTCATGCCAGTTTTGGACCAACGCTCGGCCGATCAAGCGGCCAACGCAGTCCCGATGTTCGTTCTGCAGCATGGGCCAGCAAAGGTCTCATACTGGCATCCAACTTTCAAACATTGGTAGCCAACTTTCAAACATTGGTAGCCAGCTTTCGAATAATGGTTTCCAGCTTTCGAATAAAGGCATTCAGCTTTCGAATAATGGTTTCCAGCTTTCGAATAATGGCATCCAGCTTTCGAACGCTGGCACATGCAATTAACCCAGTCGCCAATGACCGGCACTGTGGATGGATGTACATACCATTCTACCTAGCAAATATTCATAAATGAGGGTGCGAAAGAATTCCAGAAAAAAGACCCGTTTATTGCTTTGATTTACAAGAATCACGCTTCTAGCGCACACAGGATGGTTTGCGCTACCACCAGCCACCGTGGGGAGTAAAGAAAGGGGGCCCAAGAGCATGGTGGCAGAGGTTGTGGGAAAACAATTTATTTTCAAGTTTGGTGCGTGCCGATCAGGTTGGACAAAGCATCTCGGCAAGCTGCTGCGGCACGGCTAAGGCATCCATAAAGCGCTCAACGGAGCTGTCCTCCAGTGAACTGATCAGTCATATCCGAAGTAATCGTTGCACTCCACTTGCAAGGGGGCTGCTGGACTGCATTCAAACAAATTCCTCGTCCAGTTCTTGCACGATGGCCTCACGAAGCGCCAAGCCTGCAAAGAGATGCATGATTGAAATATACCTGCGCTTAAAAGACACGGACTGAAAGAAAGAGACACACACACAAGATGCATGATGTCATGGTAAGCTGAATTATGGCCATCACAGAACAAAAATGATTAAATAACACCGAATTTTGTGAAACACAGTCATCGTGAAGACACTAGCCACACATTTTACAGGAAAATTTTTAATTTATTCTTAAGAACCAGCACCACATTAGTTGCACAAAGTGGAATTTAATTTACTAAACTTCCCTTATACAAATGGTTTAATTTAGTTTAATGCGTCGTGTCGCACTCCCAGTAAATATATTCACTGCGAGATAAGCAAATTAATGTGATATTGAAAACAGATTAATGTATTATTTTGCTTTAATATCATAACTCGTATCTCTAAATTGCGAGCTAATTTTTTATTCAAGTAAATATCCACAGGTTGTAGCGTCTCTTCCACATGGACGTCAAAACAACATTTTTGATTAGTTTTATTTAAAGGTGCCCTGCGACGTAGACAAAGCATGGGGTCTTTGTTGTTTGTATGCAGAGTAAGGGACATTGTGAGTCCTGAACGCGCAATGAGATCACCGAAATCATAATATTTGATATTTTAATCTTCGCTAGAAATGCTTGTTTCGAGCCGATGGTGTCGCAACGCGGCGGCCATTTGCGGCAGCGGAAATGAGGTGGCATCCAGATAGGGCGCTGCCTTTCTCATTGCTTGGGCGTCCAGTTTGCATATTGTTCCTTTATACTTGCGAAATGAATCCAAAATATGTATCCGAGTACTGAAAGCTTTTCGCATGCCACAAAAACTGGAAAGAAGCAGGGAAAGCGAATGAAAACAGCTAGGGGAGACACTTTCCATTCCACTTCAAACCTTCGTGGCGGCCAGCTGCTGTTCAAAAAACGTTAGCTCAAACCAGAAAGCGCGCGCGTCGATACCGGCCGTGGCCATACCAAGACGGCAACGAAAAAAAAAGCCACTCGACACACCTTGCCCAGAATTGTGAAGAGAAAGGCCGGACAGGAGACGGGAGACGAGCTTGGGGGGGAGGGGGGCTACTGCCCACAGCCTTCCAGAGCTTCCTTTATTGTTAGTCACCCCTGCCCTGACTACAGCGTCGCGTACACGGGGGGAAGACGCCGTCAAAATGCGCGGCTGTCTACAGCCCCGACAAAGCAACAACTGCATGCACGCTTCCGCTGCGTGTGGTGGTGGTAGTGGTTTATTTAAAAAAAAATAAAAAGTGAAGAAAATGAGTGTTGCCGGCCGCGGCAATTGCTATCTAATATCTTAAGCACCCGAGCTGCAGCCGGCGGAAATGAAAGGGAAAGGGAGAGGATAGTGAGGAGAAGTATAGAGGGGAGCGACAGCAAGAAAGGACAGGGGAGAGCTTTGTACACTATTTACAAAATACAAAAGTAATCAAGTTCGCGCCGCTCGCGCGCTAATGTCCAAGCATTGTCCGAAAATAAGTGCGCGCGAGCGGCCACTGCGCACAATCACTCGGTACTGGGTGAGTGAAATGGGCGAGTGAAATGCGTTTTCGTCTGATCCTTTCATTTGGAATTTTCAGAGTGGAATAACTTTCGTTTGCATGCTCCGATTTCAATAATTCTTTTTGCTCTGGTCTCTGGAAAGCATGATGAATCTATTTATTGATATTAACTGGTACTGAGGAAATCATCGCTGTGCCCCTTTAATGGGGTTAAAAATGCGGCTTGCGATTTTTGACGAAATACGCTGAACGCAAGGAACTCAGGGCACCTTTGTTTTACCTTAGTTGCTTCGCATGCATGCTATAATTGGATTCGAAACTGCAACTTGAAAACCACACAAATATACTAGTCTGATAGTCCAGAGTAATGCCATTTTTCATTGCGAGAGAACTTGGGGAAAAGCTTTAACCAGAAATTGCGGATTTTCTATTGAGTCTGCAAGTGTAGAAGGCAAAAAGAAACAGTACGGAAGTATTACACATATTCTTACGAACTAGTAAGCAGTGCAAAATTAATTAAGCGGTTCTGATTTCTGTCGTGCATAAGCGGTAAAGGACATATTCCCGAATGCATCCTATCTCAAGTCATATGAGTTCAAACCCGCTGTTAGCCAAAGTAGTGAATCTTTAGTGAGTTCCTCTCACCAAAGACGAAAAATTAAATTCTCACCATTCGGCCACAATTCCACTGCGCACGACGTCAAGCAAGCCATTTCGCAATGAGAGTGGGTACACAGAAGTCGTCCTCGTGCTTTTTGGCTCGCTCTCTTCTCCTGCCGAAAAAATAAAGGCGCATGTAGTCAAAGCAACATTTACTACAAAAACCACTTCAACTTCCAGACGTATATCAAGATAAAAGAGTTTTAGTACTTACAAATAAGCGGTTATGGTGCTCGGCTGCTGACCCAAAAGACGCGGGTTCTTTCCCGGCCGCGGCGGCTAGAATTTCTTTGGAGGAGAAATTCTAGAGGCCCGTGTACTGTGCGATGTCAGTGCACGTTAAAGAACCCCAGGTGGTCGAAATTTCCGGAGCCCTTCACTACGGCGTCTCTCATAGCCTTAGTCGCTTTGGGACGTTAAACCCCATAAACCAAACCAAACCAGATCTTGCAGGCGGTACGAACATCGTCGGAGCTCTCCTAATATATGAGTGTGGCTTTTCGCGTGCACAGACTATGAACGGTGCTAGCTCGAGTGTGCATGCATTTTCGTCGCGTTGGTTGTGCACGTGGTTGAGCTCCGCCGTGCAGTCAAGAATGTCTTATTGTGATGAGTCGCGCGGTTCCAAGACGACCAGTGGAGACGATGGTGGGGGGGGGGGGGGGGTTGGCTGGAGGGGAGAGAGTATTTTCCTTTACACAGGTTTTGTAGTTCCGAGAAAAGTCCTCGAGCTGAAAGGTGGAGACAGGGAGGTGGAGGAACAGCGAAGCGCGCAGCTGCGCGCGAGGGAAAACAGCTTTGAGAAAGTGACAACCAAAAAGAAAAAATAGCGCTTCGCGGGGTGGGGGGTTAGCCCACTACCTGGAAAAGGGCACGGCCGGGAGAACAGGTGGGGAGATATTGGACTTGAAGACTTGAAAGAGAGAGGGAAAGAGGCCAAAACCGTGAAAAGGGTTTGGAAATATTGCAGAATTAGTCACATGGACACAGGCAGTACAGAAAGCAATATCTACAAGAGAGAAGTGGATGGGAATCACGGAAGCGTCAAATTATTGCTACAAAGCTGCAGCAAAAGTCTGAAAATTTTGAAGTGAAAAACTTGGAGCTTCAAGATGCATTTCGCCAAAACGACTTGAGACACTCGCGTATTTTGTGGGGCCGTATGATGTGGCTTCTGTTAGTTCAAGATAGCTTAAAATGTTACCACATAATAAAAAAATATAAAGCAAAAAAAATATCCAAGCAGAATGTGCGCTCTTTCATAGTTTCATGTACCGTACATGCGCCAAACAAGCTAGGTTCTAACGCCAGTTGTCAGTCCATTTATTCAGTGGTCGTCGAAGAATCCTCAAATTGTTTGTTGGTGTGGAAGTTTCGCGCAAAAAAAGCAAAAACAAACAAAGGCATGTTGAATTGTGGTTCGCAACTACTTTCGATGGTTTTCATCAATGAAGGTGATGTTAAAAAGAAAAAAAAACCTTGCGAGTAAATATGCAAAGACGTGAGCAAAAGCTATATAGCCCCCCATGCAAATTACGCAGCAGAAGAATAAAATGGTCAAAAACAACAATTTCCAACACTACGATTCGCAGAAAAGGAAGGAAATAGCAAATCAGAAAACACGGGAAAGGCGCGATCACAGGGCACGGCGTAGGGAAGCGTAGGAATCGCTTAGCACGTGTCCGCGTGCGTTTATGAAGCACCCGCCTAATATTTCACGAGCGCAACGCATAATTCGAAATTACGAGGCGACTGCTTCGTTTCTGGACGTTGCCAAAACTGAGCACAATTTCGGTTTAGCGAATGCACGTGCGCTAATCTATTACGTTTGTATCGCGATCTCCATGAAGCAGACACCAGCTGCGCACTGCGGCAGTGAATTTCTAGAGCGAATAAAAAAAAGTGATTTTTTTATTCCAAAAACTTAATCAAATGAAACTTATTTGATTTTTGTTGAAGGCGCCTGTTGATAATTTTTGTTGAAGGCGTCTCGGGTGTAATCAGAACGTTAATTCTGATCAACAGGACTTCGATCGCAATTCTCCTAAACGTATTATTGCTGCTCACTGCGCAACCAGAGTGCAGCTTTTCCATCGGAATCATGGGTAGCTTTGCTCACAAACTGCAAAAGTGTTCGGTTAAAATATAATAATAAATAAAACCAAATCTTTGAACTCGCATGTTTTAGCGCGTTCGAAAATTATGAACTGCCGATGTGGTACTCGACAATAAAATTAATTTTGAACCCATTTTAAGGGATGACACAATGTTTACCAACGTTTGCCAGTATACTTTGAACACTGGATAAGCGGTGGCAATCCTAGGCCAATATAGCCAGCTCCCGGAAATGGCATAGCCAATTCTGGCAAAGAGTGGAACAACACTGGCTAACATGGCCCATGATAGCCAGAATTCGATGATGGCACAGCCAGCAATGGCAAACAGTGGGGCAATCCTGGCTAACCTGGACCATGATAGCCAGGATCTAATGGCGGCTCAGCCAATACTGGTAAAGCGACGGACAACCAGGGCCATTGTTGGATGTGTTAAGGAGTGGCACAACCAATATCGGATGCTCACTGGCAACTCTGGGCCTAGTTAGGGCCAGGCTTTGCCAGTGTATTTCCAATATTGGCCCGCTGTCGTGTGCTACCTGGGTAGCTGTGCTCACAAACTGCAAAAGTGTTCGGTTAAAATATAATAATAAATAAAACCAAATCTTTGAACTCGCATGTTTTAGCGCGTTCGAAAATTATGAACTGCCGATATGGTACTCGACAATAAAAATAATTTTGAACCCATTTTAATGGATGACTCAATGTTTACCAACGTTTGCCAGTATACTTTGAACACTGGATAAGCGGTGGCAATCCTAGGCCAATATAGCCAGCTCACGGAAATGGCATAGCCAATTCTGGCAAAGAGTGGAAAAACACTGGCTAACATGACCAATGATAGCCAGGATTCGATGATGGCACAGCCAGCAATGGCAAACAGTGGGGCAATCCTGGCTAACCTGGCCCATGATAGCCAGGATCTAATTACGGCTCAGCCAATACTGGTAAAGCGACGGACAACCAGGGCCATTGTTGGATGTGCTAAGGAGTGGCACAACCAATATCGGATGCTCACTGGCAACTCTGGGCCTTGTTAGGGCCACGCTTTGCCAGTGGATTTCCAATATTGGCCCGCTGCCGTGTGCTACCTGGGTGTATCCCACCAGTAGTCACATACGAGGCAGAAACGAGGAGGCTAACGAAAAGGGTTCTGCTTATATTAAGGACGACACAGCGAGCACTCAGGACCAATGCCACTCCGCTAGCCCCGATTACACTGTGGAGGTCGACAGGACCAACACACCGAGGTATAGCCCGCAGGCAAATCGTTTATTTGGGGTGATTCCAAAATACGATAACCGCCCTCAGTAGCACAGGCAGCAGGAAACGGGCACGGGGAAAGCTCGATGTCACCTGGAAAAGCCGCGTTTGTCTCATGGCTCCGTCCATCCCGTCCATCCCGTCACGCGTTGTCTCATGGCTCCTTCAACTCTCTCCCCGTGGTGGGCTGCCCGTGCGGCCACCGAATACACGAGGGGGAAAGGAGGGTCGCCCACGTGACGATGTGGATGCTGCTTCCCAGCTTTCTTCTCTGCCAACCCCGAGAGAGCCGGGAGGGTAAGGGTCGCTGTAGGCCTGAGAGAGTTCGGCAGGATATGCGCCGCCTAGGGCGGTCGAAGGGTAGACTGGATGCTCGCAACTGTTATCCCCTACCGTTCCCAATCTAGGTCTCCAAATACCTCCAGCAACTAGGCGGTGAATAGCATTGGAAATATAGTGCCTCCCTGTCTGACATCCTTCCGTACTGCAATTTTATTGCGGTGGTTATGGAGGACACCTGCGATCCTCTAGTCAAGTGCACCCTCGGAGGGCGAAGCCCTCCTCTAAAATAAGCAAATCACGGAACATGTGCTACTCTCGCTTGCACACACTTCCTTCTCTCGACCTCATCCCCTCCGTTACTCGCATCCCCATCCCCCGAAAAATTAATTTGGGCCCACTGCTCTCTGGAGTCCCGTTGTAGTTTTTTCGGGCGCGTTCCGACTCGTCCTATAGAAACTGCCCCCTTCCATACGCCGACCTAGGACAATGCCACTTCCATTGTCTTATCGCCCTCCCAATACCTATACTTCTCTCAAAATCCAACTAGCGTGCCTGGCTGGGATCGGCACAGCTGGCCGACTAAGTAGCCCTGGGCGCTCTCCCAAGGTCGTGCTGCTCTACCCTCCACCATGCTTTTCCATCCGCCACAATGATTTTCATTACAATAATTCAGCAATATGATGGCTTCCAATATTCCCTTCATAAGCTGTTCTAGTGTGAAGACAGTGGCATTCTTCGGCATTGAACCCCAGTCCTCCGGCTCAGTAGCCGAACACCCTTACCACAGGGCTAAGGCAAAATGCAACAGCAGCCATGGGCTGTGCACTGTCCGGGCGCGTTAAAACTTCGGGTGGTCCAGATTATTGTGAAGATCTTCACTGCGGTGTCTTTCATAGCTCATGAGCAGTTTGGGGACGTTAAACTGAACACAGCATGTAGCACTGTCACCTTATAAAAGCTGAAGCTGATCCAGGGGTTGCCTGGATCTTTTCTTATCTTGCCCTTACTCCCCCCCCCCCCCCCTGGTAACAAATTTGTGCAGGTCCGTGCTGTACCCGAGCGCGTGGCTGGATGACCGGAGGAACAGGAGAAGTTGTCCACGCCGCTGCGCCTGAAGCCTTGGGCGGCAGAGCTCCCCGTCTCCGAGAACCTGCACACGGTGAGCACATCGCGCAATTCAGCCAAAGCTAAAATGCTGCGGAACCATCTAAATGCATAGTCCGCAGGAGCAGGACTTAGGAAAGCGAACTTTTTTTGGATGTCTAGAGTATATGAACTCCCCTTACTGTCACAGTTGTATTGTGGCCATGATGTTCATGAATTATAAAAGATCGGTTGCGTTTGGTATATTTGAAGGACCGGTCATGCTTGCAGTCTTGCTTTACATGTTGTTTGGCACCTGTGCACTGCTGCAAGCGCGCTATAGTAGAAGATATACGCGCAGTGCAAAAGCAAGGAGGTGACACATCAGGGAAAAAAAAAAGGCGAGGATCCGTGTGCGAAACTACATATACATGAACTACGCGGACGACTGGGTGCTGTGTGAGTATTTGGAACCCCGGGGCCTGCTGAACTAGTTGCAAGTGATATTAGTGATGACACATTGGAATGATGCGTGAGTCACGGATACGCTGCGAAAATGCTGAGAATGATTGAGTAATTGGGTGCGATGTCAGGCGTCACTGCAATTCAGCAGTGACGCCTTATGGCTGCTATTTAGTGATTACTTCCTTATTATAAATCTACTTCACCGTGGGGGATTTCCCTAAACATCGCACTACTCCTGTCTTCTAAGGTCCCTGTAGTGGCATGCTAATTGATCGCATGTATAAAAAGAGAAAAAAATTCCAGAAACAGAAAAGAACAAAGAAAATACCTGAAGAGAACCGTAGCAGGCACCGGGCTAACCGTGACGAAAGTTGACAATGGGCTACAGTTTCAAACCCCCATAACGAATTTGCGCAGGCCACGACTGTAGGCAGACACGTGGTTGGATGACTGGAGGTGCAGGACACGTTTTCTACGTACACGAGAATCTTTGGACGGCAGAGCTCACCGTCTCCGAGGACCGGCACACGGTGAGCACGTCACTTATTGCATTCCGTGCGACAATGCCGCAGCGTCAACGAGATGGTCTGTAGAAGCAGCAGGATTGTGGAAATTGCAAACTTGACTTGGCTGCACACTTTACCTGCGCTCCCCACACTCCCACAGTTGTGTTGTAGCCAGGGTGTTTATAATATATCTCAAGGCAATGATGTTCGGTATATGAACGGACCAATCATGCTCGTCAGTGGGAATTTCGAACTACATTTTCTATTACTGCTCAACTGTGAGCATTATGGAGTAGTAGTATAAACTTCATTCCGCAAAATGGGACGGGGTTTAGGGGTTGGGGTCTTGAGCAGCAGGTGGTGTTCCTAGGTACAGGGTCCCATTGGTTCTTGCTGCCTCCTCGGCCCGCTCAACCAGCGCAAGCTGATCTTGCGGGTCGGAGCTGGACAGAAGCTCCTCCCGCTGCTCGACTGACGGGTTTGTAATTTTGGGCTCTATCGGACTCACCCGACAGCCCCATGTGGAGTGGTAGAGGGTGGCTATCTCTCCGCACCACACGCATTCTGGAGTGTATTGCGAAACACAAGGCGCCGTGATGTGAGGAGAAAGAGGCCTAGCTTCTCTTTCGAGGGTGACAGCGCCCGAGCAGTTACTTTTGTGAGACAGGATGAACATCATAATCAGAGAGGGGGGGGGGGGTGGAAAGGAACGCGGATTTCGCGCTGACTGTTGACGACGCGCAGAGACATTGCAGAATCGTTTGGAGATAGCGACGGCCCCACGGAAACGTTTTCCCTTACAATCTGGCTCATCCTTGCATTGATTCCGCGGAACAAGAATTCCTTGCTGCTGGAGGCTAAAAAAAAATAATGTGGCTTGTAACCGCTTATTAAGTGAATGAACGTAATGGCCTCATTATACGCGGAAAGCTTACAAGAAGGTTAAGCCCTAGCGTCCAATGGTGGCCATCAGGGTGGTTCCTGGTATCGGGTTCTCCCCGCCTTTTCGGTCGGGTTTTGCACGTTGTTGGGCTGCTGCCGGCATGGTTCACTGGAACAAATTATTCGCTTTGTCGCTTTGGGGACCGTAGACGAAGACACGTACAAACTGCGAAAACGAAGTGCCCACAGTAATGGTTAACTGGCTAGCGAAGCAGCACTTACCACCAATTCGTTCTGCACTGTTTAGTTCACACGCTTCTACTGCAAAATTACAAGACATCAACATGACGAAAGCCGGCGCTGTGGCCGCTGGGCCCAAAAGACGCTGGTTCGATCCCGCGGCGATCACGTTTCCACGGAGGCGACATGCTAGGGGCCCATGTGCTGTGCGATGTCAGTGCACGTTAAAGAACCTCAGGCGATTAAAACCTTCGGAGACATTAACTAAGGCATAGCCCATATCGTGAACATGAAGACAGGAGGGACTCCGATTTATAACTTTGTTTAATGAAGGTACAGTCGGGGACAAAAGTCTCCGGACCACGTGTTCCTCTAACGAAGCCGATAGCTTTGCTAATAGGCGGCGGCTGGGGACCACCCTTGTGGAGGCAAAAGTTAAATTTTTGTTCTTTCATCTCCACAAGTGCGGTCTCCAGCTGCTGTCTGATAGTAGAGCTATAAGCTTTGTTTGAGGAACACGTGGTCCGGAGACTTTTGTCCCCGACTGTACCTTTATATTTCTATATCGATCGGCACACTGCTGTAGGTACCGAGGAAGGCCACAGCAAGGACACGTGGACAAGACATCCGAAAGATACCACGCACGCTTTTTTTTTTACTGGACGTTTTGTTTCATAAACGTTCATGAAACAAAACGTCCAGTATAAAAAAAAAAGTCTGTGTGGTTGCTGCGGGCTTCTGCGGTACCTGCAGCAGCGTGCACCCTCCTCTTGCGCTTCGCTTTTTTTTTACCCAAACAACTTATATGGTTCCAAAATTTCCTTGGCCCACCTATAGCTGCGCGATCAGGGGATTACTTCATTTTACTCTGGACGAGGACCTATACAAGCAGTTTCTATCATCGATAAGATTCCCATTTTTGGTCTATTCCTTCCTCTCTGTTTCCCTGAAGCCACCCGTAGTTGTTCAATGGCCTCCTTAAATTCCTTATTGCGTCAGCCTCGTGGTTTCCTCTTTCCTTCCCAGCGGTTTGTAACTTTGCTTGTTCCATTTCCATACTGCTGAGTAGTTCTTATTACAATCCCACTTTTCCATGGGGCGTTAATCTTATGCTTTCTCAACGCCTGCTGCTATTAGCGCTATTTGTTGGACGTTGAATTTTGCTTTCGTTTTTTTGTGTTTTATACATTTCTCTTTTGATCAGGGCACGCATATGCAGAATAATACATCTATGATCACATCCTAGGCTATACTCTCCCTCCTCGTCTATTTAAATTTTGGCAAGCTTGCTGTACAGGGTGTTTCACGTAACTTGAACCAGTGATTAAAAAAAGTGGTGAATCGGATCTGGGTGCAACCAAAGACATATTGTTTCCCGTCGTGTGGCGCTCCTCAGTGTATCTTTAAAATTCTGTTTAATTAGTTAAGCATCAAATTAAGCAAGTTTCCTAATACTCACTTTAGAGGCACGTGCGTTCTGTTAAGTGTGTAGAGGGGGTTTAGAACGAATCGATTCAGTTTTTTGTAGCAACGTACTTCCTCCTGATCATCATCAGCCTGACTACGCCAACTGCTGGGCAAAGACCTCTCCCGTGTCTCTCTATCTAATAACCCTTTCTTTTTGCCAGCTGCGGCACCCGTATCCCCGCAGTCTTCTTAATCTCATCCTCTCACCCAACTTTATGCCCCCCCCCCCCTCCCCCCCTGCTGTGTTTGGTTTCCTTTGGAATCCGCTCCGTTACCCTGAAAGATCAGTGGTTATCTTGCCTTCGCATTACATTCCCTGAAAATGAAAATTGGTTTTGAGGAAAGGAAATGACGCAGTAATTGTCGCACATATCTCGGTCGACACCCTAACCGCGTCGTAGGGAAAGGGATAAAGGAGGGAGTGAAAAAAGAAAGGGGGTGGTGGTGGTGAAAAGCATTTATTCGGCTATATTGTAAGCAATTTATTCGCCTTCGTCGTCGTCGCCTCTCTGGCTGCGACTTCATTCTCTTTCACCTGAAGATTCCCATCGTCATCGCTTGAGGCTGTTCGCTTGGAAGACGTCTCTGGCGAAAGGGCTAGAATAAACGTCTTACGTGAAGTCTTCCCTTACAATATTTACAGAGAGGTGCTTGCCCCTGAGAGGCCCCCAGTGGGTCTCGCCCCTTGCAATACTTGGCGGACTCCCTCATTCCGGGATCTCGTTGGTCATGACCACTGCGCACGTCCTCCGAACCAGGCCTGTTGGGCGGATAGTTCCTGGCAGCCGGGCAGGGCCGCCCCCCAGTCCTCGCGGGTAGGGGAAGGGGTGATGGGGGGGAGAGAAGGATTTTTCATGCATGCCCAAACCATGTGGAAGGTGTCGGCCACCTCCTCACAAAATGAGCAGCGGCCTTCCAAAAAGGATTAAAGTGCTTGAGAACCGCCGGACACAGCAGGGTGTTTCTAATGTTTGTAAAGAGCCTGAGGAGAGTTCGTTCGCCAGCTTTACCCAGTCCCTTCATAGGAACCGGGTAGCGCCGGCGAGCGGCACGTTAGTGCTCAGCAAAGTCTTGAGAAGAAATAAGAGGGCTGTGATCTGGGTTAAGGTCCTCCCAAGGAATGCCTGGTGCCCGGTGAGTGAGTGCGCGGGCTACCTCATGGGCGGCTTCGTTACATGGCATGCCTTGGTGGCCGGGGACCCATATGATTGAGCGATGAGTTGGATCGCCGTCGCGAGTACTATGGTGAAGAATTTGGTAGAAGAAAGGAAGAGGGGCCGTCGTGGCGGTGGCGAAAAACATTTATCAACAATTAAACAATTACAGAGATGTGATTGGGGTAGGGCCCTATTGGCACCTTCCCCTCACAATACTAGGTGAAGCCCCTATTCCGTAATCGCATTGGCAAGCAACGCCATCCTCGTCCGTTGAACCGAGGCCTTTTTTGGGTCTTGAGGTCTTGACAGCCGAACAGGACCGCCTCCCAGTCCTCTCTGGTGGGGTTGAGGCGGGGGGGGGGGGGGGGGGAATAGATGGGCACTCCCAAACCATGCGGGAGGTGTCAACCACCTCCCCACAGAGCTGGCACGCGCCGTCAAAGGATGTGTTGAAATACTTAAGCCCCGCCGGGCACAGTACAGTGTTAGAGTTTTGATGACGAGGCGCTCGTCAGCGCGTCCAGTCTCTTATAAGGGGTCGGGTAGTGCCGGTGCTCCTCCTTGTAGTAATCGGTGATTTGTTTGAATGTAAGGGCCAGATTGTCTGATTTGGAGTAGGCTTCCAAGGACAGGGAGATAGTCCGGGGAGAGAGTGCGCGAGCGGCCTGATCGGCCTGTTCGTTTCCCTGGAGTCCCTGGTGACCGTATGCCCAAATCAGGTTGCGTGAAGCTGGATCTTCGCATCGGCAGCTAAATTGCAGTATGCGCCAGGCAAGGGAGGGCCACTGAGCCACCGCGGCTCCGCTTAGGCCCCATTTATTCCTCTTGATTTCATCTACGATGTCCTTTGCCAGTTGCGGCCACCGTATCCCCGCAAGCTTCTTAATCTCATCCGCCCACCTAACTTTCTGCCGCCCCCTGCTACGTTTGCCTTCTCTTGGAATCCACTCCGTTACCCTTAACCCTTTCGGCCCTGGATTTTTTATTTCGGCCGAAGATTTTTTTGCTCCGCGTTTTTACAATGCCTAAGGCACCATAACCACGCAGTAAAAATTTAAAGCTTGTGGTGCGAGTATTAATCGATTTACAGGTATGGTGTCAAAATCGGACATCAGGGCTCAATGGATGTAAAATTCCAGTGGGACCGTTTTGGTAACCGCAGCCGAGAAGAAAGAAATTAACGTAAAAATTTCTTATTTTGCAGTGTGGAGACCTATAAAGAAGCTTTTTTTGCTTTTTAAGGGATAGATAATTTCTCAGTTTCCACAAAAAAACTTCGCTCGCTCCTGTTTACATTGCGTTTTGTATCATACATCCGCGTTCTTGTTCCTGCCAGGTTTGTGTTGCAGCTTGTGAACGTCACGTAAACAGCTCACATGTTCAAATCTTGCTTAGCCTTCCTGGAAGGCGACTGTGGTCGAGATATAGGCTTTCCCCGAATCTGTAACGCCCTCCTCTATCGAGCTTCACGAAGCACTTCCGTAGAGCCCAGCGCGAAGGTTGGCAAATTCATTTAGGCATCCTCATTTATCATTACATGCCGTTTTATGCCCTGAGGCAATAAACATCGCATTAAAAAAAAAAAAAAAGTTCTAAGCTTGCGCGCGGCACACTGCATCTCGCTTACGCTTGTTTTCAAACCAGCTGTTTGCTATGGAAGAATTCAAGAAGTGGAACATAATCTCGTCGTGTCTGTGTCTTGACCGAATGCTGTTCCCTACAGGTGCCAGGAAATTCCCTCTCATCCATAGGCTTATGAGTTCGGGATATCTCTCGCTCGGGGAAAAAGCAGAAGCTGATTATCAACACACCAAATACGCTTTCTTAAGAAAACACAGCCAAACACGCTGCATTGATCCGAGCGTCGAGGGCGCGCCACAAGTGCTGCACGAGCGGCGGAGCGCGAGTTTCAGTGTAAATACCCCGGTCGCTTCTTAGTGTCAATGCTCACAGCTGTCAGGAGGAGGAGAGAGGTAAAAAAAAGGAATAAAAGTGCTAGGTCAGGCGTGCATTTGTTCTGGCTATTCCTTTGGTCCGGTTGCTGTTCGCCGACATCCGCATGGTCATTTCCAGGCTCAATCCGAATATTCACCATGTATGATAGCGAAAATTTCCATTTTCTAATTCATCAGAAAGCAAATTTTAAGATTTTGTCCATTTTCTGTAATGAACATTCATGTCAGCAGTCCAAAAAGGTCGTTAGTATAGGTGCATCTGCTAAAATACTAGCAGATTCTATCCTACAAAGATGACCTATCATCACTCAATGGCCACCGCTGGCAACCGTTGAGCACTGATGGTGTCAAAATCGCACATATCAAAAATGTGTTCAAACGCAGCGTCTACGCATTCAGTAATATTTACGACGGGGATGTGAGCTTGGATAGGCGTTTCACACAACATATAAAAATCTGAACGCAGAAGAACGAACGAATGGTTAGTGAGATAAAAATGCACAAATTTGCTACACCTCGGCTTCTTCACTCCATGCCTCCCATGCTGCTACTTCTTCTTCCTTAGACCGCACAGCTCAATGGAAGTCCGTGAACAGCGATGTCGATAGCAGAAGGGATCCCTAAGGAACTACTGTATTAAAAATTAATAGTATTTTCTTCTGTTACTGAGGCGTGAGCGTAATATTTGTGTTGTGGTGTCAATTGACACCGCCAGGGCCGAAAGGGTTAAAGGGCAGCCCGCAAGGGCACCTTGTGTAACGAGGTGTTGGTGCTTGGCGCCACCACGGACCCTTAGCCCCCATACCGAAGCTGTCATCCGTACCGTGGCGATAGGTTGAAAGGTGGAGGGAAGAAACCTTGAACGGTGGCGGTCGAGGAAGTGGTCAATCCTCGGCCGATGGGCTCCTCGTCTGTCTACCAGGCGGGGAGTCCCGGGACCTTCCTCTGTGTATAAGGGTGAATCAGAGGCGACAAAGTATCAGGAATCATTAGTTTATACATGCCGTATGGAAAAATCTGTAAAAAAATCTGATCGACCCCCGAAAAGGGGTCGCATCGATGTGAAGAAACTGAGTCCACAGAAGCCAGAAACGTTTGCGAAGTTTTGTATGCTTCACTCAAACACTAATGTACCGGTAGCCAACCTATCTGCATTTGTCATCGCCAACACCCTAAAAAGTTGTGTAGGCAAAGACTACAAAGCAAAAAAGCAATGAACCGGAGACCTCCTTGTAGAAATAAACACAAAAGAACAGAGCACCAAACTGATGTCATTACAGAATCTTGGAGAAATGAGCATACAGGTAACCCCGCACCGCACCCTGAACCACTCAAAGGGCGTCATATCTGAATATGAACTCCTACAGAGTACCGATGCGGAAATGGAACAAGAACTAGCCGAACAGGGAGCAATAGCAGCCCGACGAATAACCACCCGGAGAAACAATGCTGAAATCAAGACCAAACATATTGTACTAACTTTCAATAGCACAACTCTGCCTGACTCCATCCATGCCGCATACCGCCATTGTAAAGTCCGCCCATTCATACCGAATCCGAGACGATGTTTCAAGTGCCAGCGCTTTGGACACAGCATGTTGGCCTGCCGAGGCAAACCCATTTGTGTCACATGCGCAGAAGACGCACATACAGAAGAAAGATGCGAACGCACACCAAAGTGCATCAACTGCAATGGCGCACATGGCGCGTACTCCAGGTCGTGCCCAGTCGGGAAAACAGAAAAACAAATCATAACTTTGAAGACCACAGAAAACCTGTCCTACCTTGAAGCAAAAAAACGCGTCTCTTTCCAACAGAAAGGGACATACTCTGAAGCGGTGACGCGGGGACCGCCGCCGCCTTCAGTTTCTGTCGGCACACAGGTCGATCCGAAGGACCTGGGGTCGACAGCCAAGTCCCCACCACAGAAGTCGGTGACACAGTCCACAGGGCTGAAAATTTCGCGGGAAGACCACGCGATCCTCGCCGGAGGCCCTCAGGCCCCACTTTCAGCAGCGGCATCCTCGGCGACAGACACCCAGAACAGCTCTGCTGAACTGGACCTGTTGCCCCACCCCTATAAGAAGGCAACTGCTGACCCAAGAGACTCTGCCCCTGGAGCAGAGCATGGTTCACTGGTGCCAACAAAAAAGACGAATGCGAAGGCCACGGGCCATCGCAAACAAGAAACATCCTCCACGTCCACCGTGGAGGAGATGGATGTCAGCGAAAGTCCGCTGACATCTAAAACACACGTATCCGCGGATTCTCCGCGGAAATCCGGCGCCACGAAAGTGGCGATGGATACAACTCCTGGTTCGCCACCGCTGCAGCGGCGGCGAGACTCCCTAGAGAAAAAAGGGAAACCACGAATCACTGCCCCTGAGAATAAGTAACTTTCCCCAATCCCCAACTTATCACAATGGCGTATCTAATACAATGGAACTGTAGAGGTCTACACAGAAACTACACAGACATAACCGATATGTTCAAAACAATGGCACCTACAGCTGTGTGCCTGCAAGAAACGAACCTTGGGCCACAGCACACAAACATCTTAAAAAAATATAATATTTTCCGGAAAGACCGAGTACAAGCCAGCCGACTCTCAGGAGGCGTCGCTATCATAACGCAAAGCGATGTCCCTGCAAGAGAGGTATCATTAAAGACGAACTTAGAAGCGGTCGCAGTAAACATCATTAGCCATAAAACAATAACAATATGCTCTGTGTACATACCACCACACAACACAATAGCCATGCATGACCTAGAAGAACTTCTGGAACAGTTGCCAGAGCCATATGTAATAATAGGGGATTTTAACGCACACTCCTCATTCTGGGGAAGTGAGCATACTGATTCCAGGGGTCAGCTCATCGAGGATATAATTCTTTCGAATAACATATGTTTAATGAATACGGGAAAAGCCACGTACTGCTGCCCCAGCTCTGGAAAAATGAGCTGCCTCGATTTAGCATTTGCATCACCATCTGTTTTTAATGATTTTATTTGGGATGTTTTAGATGACCCCCGGGGAAGTGATCACTCACCTACGGTTTTAAAACTAACATCAGCTACATTCATCCTCCCTACGAAGCCACGGCGATGGAAAATTCACCTCGCCGATTGGGCACTTTTCAGAACGAAGGCCACACTAGAAAAAGAATATGCCGAAACCCTTACTATAGAAGAACTAAATGAAAAATTTGTCACATGCTTAATATCTGCAGCAATAGAAGCCATCCCACAAACGTCTGAAATTTCACGAAAAACACATAAAGTTTGGTGGTCAAATGAATGCTCAATGGCTAAAAAGCAGCAAAACAAGGCTTGGGGCAACCTTCGCAGATATCCCACTGCAGGAAACTTGCTCATCTTCAAAAGGGCTAGAGCCAAAGCACGATACATTAGACGCAGCGCAGAAAGGGCATCATGGCAAGGGTACATATCCTCCATAAACAGCTCAATATCATCAAAGAAAATGTGGGAGCAGGTGCGGAAATTCACAGGAAATTTTACTCCATTCACATTTCCAATGCTAACAACACCCGGTAGTCAAAAAACATTAGAATAGCAGGCCAACATATTGGGTGAGCATTTTTCCACAGTTTCAAGCGCATCCAACTACACACACACATTTCAAAAGCACAAAACAATAGTAGAAAAACAAAGCCTGCCCTTTGGAACATGCATACATGAAGACTACAATCAGCTTATTACCATGCAGGAACTAAACACAGTACTAACATCCGGTAAAATGACAGCACCAGGCCCATACAATATACATTATGCCATGCTTGGTCACCTCTCTGAGGCTGCCATAGAGGCTCTCCTAAAATTTTTCAATAAAGTATGGATGACTGGAGAAATCCCCCAAGCATGGAAAGAAGCAATCATAGTACCCTTTCTAAAACCTGGCAAACCACAAACTAGTCCCACCAGTTACAGGCCAATAGCACTAACTAGCTGTATAGCAAAATCATTCGAAAGCATTCTAAACATCAGACTAACCTTCATACTTCAGTCCCAGCAACTTTTAGATATACACCAGTGCGGTTTTAAAAAGACATGTTCCACAACCGATCACCTTGTACGCTTTGAGAACACAGTCCGGGAAGCGTTCATCCACAGCCAACACTGTATCGGAGTCTTCTTTGATCTGGAGAAGGCTTACGATACCACGTGGAGGTTAGGTATCCTCCGTGACCTAGCGGACCTAGGTATCCGCGGCAGGATGCTGAGCTGTTTGAGCGACTTCCTGACCAATCGAACGTTCAGAGTCCGCCTAGGCGCAACCTTCTCCAAGACTTTTATCCAAGAAACTGGAGTGCCCCAAGGGTGCATCCTCAGCACGACCTTATTTGTCATCAAAATGAACTCCATAGGAAAAGTAATCCCAAAATCGATAACGTACTCAGTTTACGTAGACGACCTCCAAATAGCATGCACGTCTTCCAGCATACCTACCTGTGAGCGGCAAATACAAATAACAATAAATAAACTGGCTACCTGGGCAGATAGAAACGGATTTAGATTTTCCCCTCAGAAAACAGTAGCGGTTCTGTTCTCTTTGAGACGAGGCCTATAGGCCGACCCCACACTATATTTAAACCAAACCCCTCTACCTGTCAAACAAGAGCATAAATTCCTAGGGATAACTTTCGATAAAAAGCTCACTTTCTTGCCACATATAAACAGCTTAAAGAAAAAAGCTTCCCTGGCCCTCAATGTGCTGAAAATACTATCAAGAAAACGCTGAGGGTCTGATAGAGCTTCCCTGTTACATATATATCGTTCTCTGGTTCGCTCTAAGTTAGACTATGGGTCCATAGTATATGGCTCAGCAAGACCGTCCTACATAAAACGACTGGATCCTGTCCTGTCCACAATCTTGGTTTAAGGTTGTCTTCCGGTGCTTACAGAACTTCACCAATAGCAAGTCTGTATGTGGAAACTAATAAACCTTCCTTAGAAGATCGAAGAACAGCACTAACTTGTACATACATCCTCAAAATCCTTTCTCAGCCCAAACATCTCTGTTACCCAATTGTCACGAAATGCCCATCCCGAATACTCTTCAACAACAAGCCCCATGCGATTAAGCCGTTGCTCTTGCGCTTCGAAGAAAAATGTCAAACTCTGAACATACTAAACGAAATCAAAAATATTGCCCCAAGACACGAAGCGCTACCACCGTGGTACACTCTCCCCATAGTGTGTGACGTCACATTAACACGCCTCAGGAAAACCTGTACACCACACGACCATATAATACAAGAATATCTAGCACTACAAGAAAAATACAGAAATTACACGTCATTTTATACTGACGGGTCAAAAAATCATGCTCATGTAGGAAGCGCAGTAATACAAAGAGAAAATAAAAATGCAGTACGACTGCCGTCTTGTGCTACAGTTTTCACCGCTGAGTGTTATGCCATTTGTGTTGCGGTACAGAAAATAACAAATGAAAACATCAAAAACAGCATCATTTATACAGATTCACTGAGCGTTCTTACAGCATTAAAATCCAAAAATGCCACGGAGCCACTGATAGGAAGCATCATACACAACATAGTAAAGATCACAACACAAAAACATGTTATAAAATTCTGCTGCGTTCCCAGTCACGTTGGCATTAGGGATAATGAGAGAGCCGACATGTGTGCTGCACAAGCGAACCATGGAAATAAAACATGTGAATTTGCCTCCTAGGGATTACATGAAGTTAGTACGTAGCAAACTAAGAGCCAAATGGCAAGCCTCTTGGGAAAATGAAGGAAACAACAAGCTGCATACTGTAAAGCCCATTTTAAAAGAATGGAAATCATGCCGCCATAAAGAGCGTTTTATCGAAGTAATTTTATGTCGTTTACGCATAGGTCACACACACATCACCCATAACTTCTTATTAACAAAAAAAGACAGACCTCTGTGTGAAATGTGTGGTGAGGAGCTCACAGTAAATCACATTTTAATTTCTTGTTCGCATCTCGAAGTACTTAGAAAAAAGTTTTTTACGGCATTTTACAATGAACACATTCCATTTCATCCCGCATTGCTTTTAGGCGAGCAAACACTTGTCGAGTTTTCACTTGTTTATAAGTTTCTAAAGAAAGCCAATGTTTTAAATCTATTATAATGTAACCTCTGTACACTTGACATAACATCATCTAACCTTGTGTTTGGCGCATGATAGCCATAGTTGCTTATGCGCCATAAAACCCTATATAACGTAACGCAAGCTTAAAGGGCAGCTGCACCACTTTTTGAGAATTTCGCGATGTTCAAGGATTCAAATCTATATAGGCTGTAGGTAAAGCATGCCAAGTTTTTTTGCACTAGCATTTAAAATGGTCACGTAATCAACGATTGAATTTTGCGCTTCTCCTCAAAGCACCAAAGCAGTGCGGGGAAGTTTAGCGTGACGTCACAGAAGGTATGATTTCAAGTTACCGCTGCCGTCAGCCACACACTAGCGTTTCTTGTTGAATGCTGCCTAACAATGTTCGGAGGGCATTGCCTTTGGCGACGTTGGTTTTTTCCTTCAAATTGGGCGTGTATGCATTGAAAATGTACCGATACCTTCGATGACGTCATCATGCCCCCCCCCCCCCCCCCTTGGCGTTGTGCTCTGCGGAGAAGCCCGAAGGCCGTCGCGATTTTAATCGGCGATTACTTCACCATTTCAAATGCTAGCCCAAAAGGACTACGCATGCTTTACCTGCAAGTTTCGCACATCCGACCCATTTAAGCTCATCGATTTCTGAAACCAATGCAGTTGCCCTTTAACGACAACCGGTTATTTTGCTTTCGTATTACATGCCGTGCCGAAGGCCATTTTCTCCTCTTGATTTCGACTGGGATGTCCTTAACCAGCGTTTGTTCTTTCACCCACTCCGCCCGCTTCCGATCTCTTAACGTTACACCTATGATTTTTCTTTCCATAGCTCGATTCGTCGTCCTTAGCTTAAGCTGAACCCTTTTCGTTAGCCTCCATGTTTCTGCCTCATAGGTGAGTACCTGTAATATACATCCGTTGTATACTTTTCTCTTGAGGGATATTGGTAAACTACCATTCATGATATCTGAGAGAGCCTGTCATATGCGGTCCACCCCATTCTTATTCTTTCAGTTAATTCATTTCATTTATTGTTTTCTTAAACGCCTGAAGGCATTACATAAGGGGGGACGTATTGTTGAAACGGCGTAAGGCGATGTGAACATGCATAACAAACAGGAAATCAAACGTGCACACTCACATGGCAAGGGCTCCAACCATGACAGGATTCGACAACAGGTGATACACCACTCTTGAAAGACAGATTAAACAATATTTGCTGCAAAGTGCGCTTATGCGACCAGGATCTGTATGAGATGAATTTTTATTTTCTCCCGGAATGTTTTGTGATCAGTGCATGAAACGATGTCGTTAGGCTGTGAATTCGAGTGTTCTCGCGTTGGCAAAGAATGGGTTGTTGTAAGCATTCGTGCGGGCACCCTATGCGTGCTATCGGGTTTCCGTGACTGAGCCGTAAGGACGTTCGTAGTGACGTGGTTAATAGAGTGTGTCGTGTTCTCGTGCTATGACAAATGTATTGAGTAATCATAGGCGGGAAACGACAGGGCGTGACTCGGAGGGACTGCTTGAGGGCGGTGACGCCGGTTTCTCTTGAGTAACATGAAGTAATGAACCGAGCTGCACGATTTTGGATCGATTCCAAATCGACGGTGAGATATGATTGCCATGGGTGCCAGATAGATGATGCACACTATAATTTTGGCCGTACAAATGTTTCGTACGCCAGCTGTTTTATGTTAAGGGATGCAGATTTCAGATTACTGCTCTGGCAGCCAAGTGTGAGTGTAGTATCGGAGCAAATAGTTGTAATGTGGGTGACCCATGAAAATGATGGTGCGAGATGTACACCTAGGTGATTTTAAGATATTGCAGCGGTGATCGGCACTGATGAGATACTGTTAGTGTGCACATGCGATATGGTGGGTTTGTGAGTGAAGGAAAATGATGTGCATTCAAATAGATGTAATGGCGCTCGCCATTTTTCGCACCATGATGCAATAACGTCAAGGTCCTGTTGCAAAACAAGGTTATCAGTCGGAATATTTATTGCATTATAAATGGCGAATCATGCGCGAAGACTCGTAATTTGCATTGAATGTTAGAGGGTAGGTCGTTAATGTATATTAAGAAAAGTAATGGTGATAGGCCGGCCCCTTGAGGGACACGTGATGTTACATCTCGTAAGGGTGACTACAGGTTTTCTTACTGAATTTGATCCTAGTGCCAGTGGAAATAATCTACGCGCTGAGTGATATAATCTGCGTGTCATGAATTTAATCTGAGTGCAAAACATTTAATCCACGCGTCAGCGTATTTAATCCAAGCGCCAACTCAAACAATGCGAGCGCCAACCAATTTAATCCCAGTGCCAACGCAAATAATACGTGCGCCAGCTGTTTTAATCCAGGTGCCAACCAATTTAATCCACACTCGAAAAACGAATGCTGTAGAAGACTCCAAAGCATAGAACACGAATACCAGGAATAAAGATTAGATAATTTTTCAAACCATGCGATGCCTAAGCGAAGTGTCCACATATTGCATAGCTTTCATCAATATTATAACCAACACTACTTTGATACAAGTGTTTTAAAGCGCCGTTTAAAGCGCACAATATGAGCATTAAAAAGCTGCACAGGGGCTCAGTGCTATAGCTTACTGGCTCTTTATTACGACCATAGAACGGAGGAGGGCACAAATGCACACACTGTTTATAATGTAACATTGAATCCACTGTCTTCAATAAAAGATGCGATTATTTTGTCAGATAGTCAAAGAAAGTGTTAATAAACCGTACTTTAGATTAGCCCTACGTAGTTTCGTGTGAAAAAAAGGTACACAGCCAATGATGGAAAGTTCCAAAGCAAAAGGCAAGTTTTGCGCCTCCATTTCTTGTGGATTGTCGTCTGCTTTTGCAAAATATGCTAGGACAACAGAAAAAGACATAGATATGTGCACTCGTTATAGAAATCTGTGAACTTTCTTTTTCAAGAAATAAGATTTATTTCTCAGGCACGTAAAAAAGCATTGTTAAAAACACAGAAGAAAAGGAAGTTTCAAAGCAGACGGCTTTGCACCCTGGCCAATCCCCCGCCGTGGGTATGTGCCATTCAGCCCGAGGACATCATCATCATCATCTTTGTGTGTGCCGCATTGTGGCTGCATTTGCACAACGGAGTAGAGCCGGACGGTGGTGGTACGCACTCGTATACTATAAGCAGGTGATAGTGTACCACTTTTCTTACATCTCGCATGGACATTAACGCGCAGTATTTTCTTCCATGGAAGCCGATGAGCCGTGCTCTTAGGTCCTAATTGGACACCGAAAACGAGGACCGCCATTCAAGCTCCCAGATGCACCAAGAAGAAAGAACAGCAAAGTCTCTGAACATGACAGGGCCAGAATTCTCGATGTGTCAAGGCGTGGAGGAGATGTGAAAACAAATGGCAGACACGCTGGGCATCAATTTAAAGACAGCAAGATCAATTGCAGCTACCGATAGAGAGGTGTTGAAGAAAGGCGGAACGTCGAAGAAATTCGGAAATGAGGTTGTAGCGGCTCTCAAAATTATTGTGGACAACAACCCTTCTTTCACTCTAAAGCAAATAAAGCAGGCGGCGGAAGAAGAATTGCCCGGAATTGCCATCAGCACAAGTAGCATCGATCGCCTACTGGATGCGCACGGCTACTCTATGAAGTTGGTGACTCAGAGGCCGATCGACCGCAACAGAGATCACGTGAAACGCACCCGCAAAGCATATGCGCAGTGGCTGCAGTGTGAAGGACCCCGCTTGTGCAGGTTTTACGTTGATGAGACCAACTATAACATATGGTGTTCAAGGAGCTTCGGCCGTGCGATTAAGGGGCAACCTGCGGTGCAGACGACGACTGGCACCAGAGGCGCAAACCTTAACATTATCGCCTGTATGTCAGCAAACGGTGTCATACATTGGACGGCTGTCGACAAGGTTCACTGGGTCGTGTTTAAGGAATTTTTGAGCGATATATCAGCCCGTGTCGAAAGTGAAGAGCCTGGTTCAGAAGCCGTTTTTATTTTTGATAATGCTCCCGCTCACAGCCAAGCGGAACAGGCAATCCTGGACAGTCAGCTGCACTCAATCAAGAGGTTGCCTCCTTACAGCCCATTTTTTAACCCTATAGAGGAAGTGTTTTCGAAGTTCAAGTCTGAAGTCAAAGCTTTCCTCTGCGAACGGAGAGACTTGGCGCTCACCACTCCGCCCGGACTGACTAAAAGGGAGTATCGGCGCAGTTTATTGCTCGACGCTGCTCCACACTGTATGCAGCAAGTACAGCGAGTAGAATGCGCTGCTTTCGACCGCCATAACTTTTCTTTTATACCAGCAGCTTTGCGTGAAGATGACATGTAAAATGTGAGATCACACTTTGAGCCACCTAATGTCCTACAGAAAATAAAACTGCATTTCAAAGACGGCCCCTTCTGTGCTTGTATAAACCTAGATTGTTAACACCGCTATAAGGCAGCCGCCAGTAGCTATTCTTGACCTAGGCTGTAAGCTCCGGTGTAGCTTCTCTCACTTTCCGTTCTAAAACTAAATAAACCTTGAAGTGAAGAACCGTTCCTCCGGTTCTGTGACTCGTCCCACCTAGAAGAACTCTGCATTACACTGCTACCTTTGTTTCTGCTAGTGGTGTTGAATCTTTATCACAGCCTCCCGAAAAAATTTTGAACCGGTTGCATGAAAACAGTATAAAGGCCGGAATTGTAACTAGCATGCAGATTCAGCGCATAAGACAACCCATAATCAGCAGTGCTTACCCAACTAATTAATACACGACAGTCACAAGCCTCAAGAGTTGCATAAAATACTGAGGTTTAACAGCTGCTAATGGCTCTTTGATGTTGCAAGGTAAGCGAAGAAAACGAAATAGTGCATGAGAATGTGACTCACAGGCTTGCATGGTCTCAGAAATTATCTTAACTTCGCTTTATTTATTCGCATGCGGATTAAATTGGTTGGCACCTGGATTAAAACAGCTGGCGCTTGTATTATTTGCGTTGGCACTGGGATTAAATTGGTTGGCGCTGGATTTGTTCGAGTTGGCGCTTGGATTAAATACGCTGGCGCTTAGATTAAGTGCATGACACTGAGATTAAATTACATAGCAGGCAGATTATATCTGTCGGCGCTCAGATTATTTCTGCTGGCACTAGGATTAAATTCAGTGGGAAAACCTGTAGATGTCATTTGCGGATTTGAACTTCGAGCGCTCTTTTAAAAAAATGTTCAAGCCAGCATAATTAGAGTGGTAGGAATCCCGAGGCACGAAAGTTTCGCAAACAGACGATGATGAGATACGCATTCGAATGCCTTTGAAAAAGTCTAAAAAGATTGCATCTGTCTGGAGGTTATGGTCCATGTCCTTAAGTATGTGTTGGTTGAACACGGCCAGCTGTGTTTCACGTGAAAGCGATTTCCTGAAGCTATACTGATGCGGATAAAAGAGGTTAATTGAATCGTTTAGAATTTATGCTAGTAGGGGATATTATATGATAGCTGGGCATGCGCAATCACCTGTTTTGAAGATGGGAGCAATTTGGGCTATCGTACGATCATCAGGAATACTTCCCGTGTGCAATGATGGGGTAGATATTAAACGTCTAATCTAATCTAACGAATCTAATCGAGCCGATTAGATTTATGTCTATAGGGTAGAGGATACACCAGAATTTGATGGGATTTGTTCTGAGAATAGATATAACAAGCCAGGAGATAAACATTTGTCTTCCCTTTCATGATCCGAAATAGCGGTCACTACGTGACCTAGGTAGACGTATTGCCTTACCACATTTCTTCCCTCCTTTATTACTTCTATTTCGGCGAGGTTCGGGTGTCTATCGAGACGTCAGGAAGTTAGAGCGGCATTTCCGTTCCTCAAAAACGAATGTTTTTATGCTGCGGAAAAGGTAACACTGGAAACTAGGCAGTTTTTTCGTGTAAGCTGGCCCTTGAGTCCGTGAAGTGTGCTGGGAAATCCGCGAGCGGCAGAAGGCCGAGTGTGCACTTGAGCACAAATCCGCTAATGCCAATCAGCTTTCGCAGATTAATGCGCTAAGCCGGCAAGCTTAGCGCGAGGAACCTTTCAATCGAAAGCCTTACTAGCTCAATTACGATAAAAACGGGCGGCGTATATTTTTTTGTTCAGTTCCGATACTCCCATGGCCCACAGGGCATTATTGATTTGAGCGATACATAGAAACAAAAAATTCATTGGTTACAGGAGGGCATAACGCATACAGCAAAAAAAAAAAAAACACTACTGTGACACAATGAAAGATAATCAAGAGGAAGAAATGGGCTTGGGCAGGGCATGTAATGCGAAGGCAAGATAACCGCTGGTTCTTAAGGGTAACGGAGTGGATTCCAACAGAAAGCAAACGTAGCAGGGGACGGCAGAAAGTTAGGTGGGCGGATGAGATTAAGAAGTTTGCGGGGATACAGTGGCGCCAACTGACAAACGACAGGGTTAATTGGAGAGACATGGCAGAGGCCTTTGCCCTGCAGTGGGTGTAGTCAGGCTGATGATGAACTGGCGGAAATATGTCAGTCGATAAACCGAAGCACGAGAATGAATACATGTGTCAAGAGCAAAAAATTCACACAAGGAGGCAAATTGATATGAGAAATATAATAACGCCATTTGTGCAAATGTTGAACACTAAGATGGGCACGTTATAGAATGCTATAATGTAACAGAATGCATGGGTACAACCAAATGAAACGCAGAATAGAAAAATTCAAAAATGACTATGGTAAGCAATCATATACTGACATCTTCCTCTTGAACTCTTCAATCTCATTTCCGAGTACAACTTGTAGTGGAAGGTGGTTCCACGCCGACGATGCATTTGGAATGAAAGAATTAATGCATATTGTTGTACAGCACCGGGGAACGCCAACTTTGCATGATCGATCAACGTGGGATGAACCATATGTGCGTCGTCAGTGCATCTCGAAGAATTCAATTCATCCTGTAAATTTTGAAGAAACAGACACATGAGTGATACTGCCCTGCTAAGGAAAAGAGGGGTTAGGGACAATTATTTTTTTTATTTCATTGACCCTCGACAGCCCGTCATAGTTACGGGTGATAAGACGGGCAGCTCGGCTCTGTACTGCTTCCAAGTCATCAATAACATCATCAGCCTGACTACGGCCACTGCAGGGAAAAGGCCTCTCCCATGTCTCTCCAATTAATTCAAATAATCATAAATTCCTTAGGTATTCTCCATTAACTCTTATCCCCAACTGCTCCCACTTCAGGCCCCAGAATACCTCCTGTAAACAGGCAGTGAATAGCATAGGCGAGATCATGTCTCCCTGCCGGACACCCTTCCGTATTGGAATTTTATTGCTTACTTTATGGAGGACTATGGTAGATATGCAATCGTTATAATTATCTTCCAATGTTTTCACATAAAACTCTTCTACACCCTTAATCCGCAATGCCTGAATGACAGCTGAGTTTTCTACCGAGTCGAATGCTTTCTCGTAATCGATGAACGCTATATATAGGGGCTGGTTATATCCTGCGCATTTCTCTATCACCTAATTGAGAGCGTGAATATGGTCTACCGCCCAGTATCCTTTACGAAAGCCTGCCTGATCATTTGGTTGATTGGCCCCGCCGCGGTGGCTCAGTGGTTACGGCGCTCGACTGCTGACCCGAAAGACGCGGGTTCGAATTTCGATGAAGGCGAAATTCTAGAGGCGCGTGTACCGTGCGATGTCACAGCACATTAAAGAACCCGAGGTGATCGAGATCTCCGGAGCCCTTCACTACGGCGTCCCTCATAGCCTGAGTCGCTTTGGGACGTCAAACCCCAATAAACCAAACCAACAATTTGGTTGATGTAAGTCTATGGTTGTCCTGACCCTATTAGCATAACAGAGTTAGCATATCCGAATTTAGCACGGACACGTGACTTGTACACAAGAAGCTTGACAGGTGCCGGTGCTAAATAAAAATTAAATTTCAGATGTCCAAGCATGCGGTTAGAATGACGCCGAGATGTTTGTAAGATGTTAGGGGTGTCAGAATAGAAAAAGAAATAAAATAGGAAACGTAGCATGAATTTCTGCGACGCAAATGTGCATTACATTACACATAGCCGCGTTAAGCGTCATTTGCCATTGGGAACACCAATTAGAGATAGGTATTAGCTTTGCCTGGAGTGATGGAACGTCATTAGTATTGTTTAATTCACTGTAGACCACACAGTCGTCTGCAAAGAGTCCTATTGAAGATGTTACATTTTTAGGGAAGTCGGTAATGTATAGAAATGCATTAGTGTGTGTGCAGTGGCACATGGTACGAAAACTCCCAACAATGGCAAGAAGAATAGGGTAGCGTCAAAACAGAAGCTTGAAAGAACGCGAACATTAATTCATACAAAAGGAGACGTCAAGGACTTGAAAAATTACAGGCTGGTCAGTTTACTGTCCGTTGCCTATAAGGTATTTACTGAAGTAATCGCTAATAGTAGTTATAACCTTAGATTTCAGTCAACTGAATGATCAAGCAGGCTTTTGAAAAGAACACTTCACACAGACCATATTCATACTATTGATCAGGTGATAGAGAAATGAGCAGAATATAACCAAACCCTATATATACCGGGTGTCCCAGCTAAATGTAACCAAACTTTTAAAAAAGGCAAAGTGTCATAGTCTAGTGAAACCAACTGAGAGTTGTTCATAAGTCGCGTGGCCTAGTCTTGAGTATTTCTTCGCCCTTCAAAGTTAATAATTAGATAAGTTTAATTAGCTAACTTTTTAATTATTGACTTTAGGAAGAAAGTGTCAATACAAAAGTTTTAGATCACCTCGAAAAACCGCTAGTAGTGCTGTTTCTGTCAAGTTACGATTTACGTAGATTCATTTATTGGCATTAAAAGAAAGTTGTCACGTGACCAGCTGCTCGCTCACTTCTCTGCCCCAATGTGCACCCAAAGTCTCATCGAGGAGAGGACTTCAGAAAAAATTGATTTTATTCTTTAAGGCGCGTCTTGGGACGTTGAAGTGGCACAGTTGTCATGTGGAAGCTTTTCCTTATTGTGCGGGTTATGGTTAAAGGCTGGTAAAAAAAACTGCTTTACGTAAATATTACTTTGCTGCAAATGTCTCAGTAAGCTGTTTCTCAAAGCGATCTACAACTTCTCCATTGACACCGTGTTCCTCAAGTCAATAATTAAAAAGTTAGTTAATTAAGCTTAACTAATTCGTCAACCTTGAAGAACGAAAAAATACTGCAGACTAGGTCACGCGACTATAAACAACCCTCATTTGGTTTCAGACGGCTAGGCCACCGTGTGTTTTTTAAAAGCTTGGTTACATTTAGCTGGGACATCTGGTATATCGCGTTAATTGATTACGAGAAAGCGTTTGACTGAGTGGAAATCTCAGCTGTCGTGCATCAATTGTGGATTAAGGGTGTAGAAGAGTGTTATGTGAAAATATTGGAAGATATCTATAACAACTGCACAGCTACCGCATTCCTCTATAAGGTCAGCAATAAAATTCCAATAAGGAAGTGTGTGAGGCAGGAAGACACGATTCCGCAAATGCTATTCACCGCCTGTTTGCACGAGGTATTCCGATGCCTGATTTGGGAACAGTTGGGGGTAAGACAGGGTTAATTTGAGGGACATGTCAGAGGCCTTTGCCTTGCAGTAGGCGTAGTCAGGTTGATGATGTGGATGTATGAGACCAAAAATGGCTCAGAATACGGTTCTGTGAGCAGGACGTTAAAATTCGAGAATCGTAAGTCATTAGCATACATAAATCAGGCGGTCATTCCAGGCGAACTCAGTGTCAAGTAAGGCATCCGAACATTTAACAGATGAGCCATACGGAACCAGCGAGCGAGTGCAACAGTAGTGGAAGAGTTAAACTTTCTTCAAATGATTGTGGAAAGAGATAAGCTGTTTTAGAGACGTTTACACTAACTGCATTTTGCATTTGGGAGCTTGCGTCTGAGAAGCGGTAACCTTGAGACAAGACAATCGTATCGTCTGCGTAAAACCAAAGTAGTGTTGAACAGTCTAGCAAGCGAACAGCAGTTCACAATTTGTAGCGGTGTGCTGTAAGTGGTAATTGAGTACGTGCACTTAGGGCAGGTAGTAGCTGCTGATGAAAGGGAAAGGAAAATAACTCGAAGAATAAGAATGGGGTGGAGCGCATATGGCAGGTCCTCTGAGATCATCAACGGCAATTCACCATTTGATACCGCAACAAAAAACCGTTCAGCTTAAGTTAAGGACAACGCAGCGAGCCATGGAAAGAAAAATGATAGGTGTGAAGTTAAGACCCTTGAAGCAGGAAGAGTGGGTGAGGGAACAAATGCGGGTTAATAACATCCTAGTTGGAATTACAAGGAACAAATGGGCTTGAGGAGAGCATGTAATTCGAAGGCAGGATAACCGCTGGTCCTTAAGGGTAATGGAATGGATTTCAAGAGGAGGCAAGCGTAGCAGTGGGCGGTGGTCGCAACTGGCAAAGGACATGGTTAATTGGAGCGACATGAGAAATGCATTTGCCCTGCAGGGGGCGCAGTCAGACTGGTGATGATGATCAAGCGCCCTTACGACGCACACAGCAAGCCAAGCACCGCGCGTTGATACAATAATATATGTGTCGTAAAGACTGGAAGACGTCTATAGCAGCTGCACAGCTACCATAGTCCTCCATAAAGTCAGCAATAAAATTCTAATAAAGAAGGGCGTCAGGTAGGCAGCCATGATTTCGCCAATGCTATTCACGGCCTGTTTACAGGAGGTATTCCCAGACCTGGTTTGGGAACAGTTGGGGATAACTGTAAATGAAGTGTATGCAACTAGTATCCGATCCACAGATGTCACTGCCTTCCTAAGTCACCCAGGAGATGAAGTGAAAAGCATGATCAATGAGTTAGTCAGTGTAGAACGGGTCATGAGTGGATAATAACTAGAAGAATAAGAATGGGGTGGAGCGCTTATGGCAGGTTTTCTCAGATTATGAATGGCGGTTTACGAATATCCCAATTGGTACAAGGCGCAAGGGTGGACAGGACGAACGAAGAACGAACACGGACAAGGGGGGGGGGGGAGGGATAAATGAAAAAAAAAAACTTTATTGTAAGAGAAATTCGGGGCACGCCCCAGGGTCCCCGCACGACACCACTGCACTCAAGTGTTATGATCTTAAGGTCGATAACACTAGCAGCCCAGCCGGGTCTCCCAGTCCTCCCATGTCTTGAGGTTCTCTAGGTCCCGCGGGGGAGGGTCCGCCGGGCAGAGGCGAAGGGTTCTGAGCATAGGGAAGGAGTGAAGGGAGGGAGTGTGTAGTCTGTTATCTAGGGAGGGGTGGGGAGGGGGCAGAACTGGCGTGAGGCCCTGTAGGCCTACGTCAGCACGCTGAACGAGTGCATGCGCTTCTCCGTGTATCCCCGATCCGAGACCACCTGAGCCCGGTCTAAATGGTTGGCGGCCTCGTATCCGGGATTCCCGGAGTACGCAGGCACCCATATCAGCTCCATTTGGCGGGGTGGGGGTGCATCGGGCGAGTCCAGTATGCCAAAAGCAGGGACTTAGACTCGGTATCGAGCAAAATTTAGAATCGCAGTTTTAGAGTCACTTAAAATGTACCGGGCTTCCGTGCGGGTGATATCAAGCGCAGTGGCGGCTTCCTCTGCAGCCTATGGGGAGGTGTCTGGAGGGAGAGGTAGTGTGAGGAGGCCATCACACCCGCTGTCGCTTCATCATCCGTGCAGGCAGCGTCAACCCATACGGCGTCTGGCTCGGAGCCGTACGCTCGATGGAGTGCCATCGCACGTGTTCTGCGGCGCTGGTCATAGTGGGACGAGTGCATATTCCTCGGAGCTTCTTTCGCTGTTACTTGAGACAATGGGACGGTCGGGACGGTTTGGTTTGTGAATTTTCGAGAGGAGGTAGAACCGTGCGGGGACTGGTCTGGCCGGTGTCATTGCTTTAAACATATCCTGGAACATCTTTTGTTTTTGAAGGAGAGATGTTATCTGATTGTTAACTTCGAAGTCTCCTATGGGGTCGCCAGTGAGTTCAGTGTAAAAGTGTTTATTTTGGAATTGTCAGAAACCTTCCTTTAAGTAATCGGTCTTGTCCTTAACAACGATAGCGTCGCCTTGGTCCACAGGCTTGAAGACTTAAGGGGTTGTTGTGGGCTGCTTTTGGTTTAGATTTTGAACATGATGATAGGAAATGCTATTGAATACCAGTGATGTATACATATGTAAATGTTTGCCTCTGTGTTTGGCTGGAATCCATGATTTGCCGGGTGTCCCTGGTACGTTCATTTCATGGTCTGTTTCGCGGTTTTGGAAACACTCACGCAGGCGTATGAGAACTTATCTGGATCCTGGTATAATTGGAACTGACTAAATTTCTCCCGTCATGGGGTAGAAGGTTAGACGCGTAGAGAGGAACTCATTCCGATGATTTGAGTGCCAGGCTGGATACGTTCACCATGTTATCAGATCTAATGGAAGACTCGCTATTAATAGTCGCGCAGTTCTTCTCAGGGCTGACGTGTTTCTAGTAGGAGGCAGGGAACGGGGCACTGTTGTGACACCAGCCTGCCTGGGTTTCCTAAGTACTTTCGTTCTTCGAATTTCTTTTCCTTAATTATTTCTGTCGCCGTGAGATCCGGTTAGCGACGGGTATGCTCCAATTCGATTGTTTTTCGTTGACTGTGCCGTATAAGTAGGTCTGCAATGCATACTGAACGGTTGCGTAGAATACCTCTCCACTCAGGCTTCTCGTCGGCATTAAGAGCGGGGTTAGTTGCAACCGCAAACCGTTTGGTACGTTTCCCTCTCATCATCATCATCGCTCAATCTTGTCTTCGGAGGCGTGGCCGCCATTCTTGCAGATTGTGAATAAGGGTATTTCACCTAAGACTCTGCACAGTTTTTAAGAATATGCTCTAAGCTAGAGGAGGGCTTCTACCCGACAGCACCTCGTGCCGGCAATAATTGGGGGTTGCATAAAAAAAAAAGAAATCGTGTCATGCCAGCCGTTTGCCGCGGAATGTTCCGGATGGTGTCATAGGATTCAGCGCGTTGTGCAGCATAAACTCACTATTATTACTATTAGTATTTATCGATTAAGTAGTTGAAACAATTTAAAAAAAATGCAAAATCTGTTCAAAGGTGCCAAACTGACCAGAATAGAAAGCCTAACCAACTATACCGGGTGTTTTTTTTTAGAAGGCCCAAAATTAAAAAAAAGGTAAATTGCTTTAGATTTATTTTAGCACTGGGGCTATACTGGAGGCTACGGCGGGCGCCAGGCAAGAGGAAAACTGCTTTAATTAGTTCGCTGATTAACTAAATATGTTAATTAACATTTATAATTTTTGTTTTAGGGGCTATGTTGTATTCGCAGAATTGGAGATCGTCCTCTAAACAGTCCAACCGAGAAAAAACAATTTCAATTAAAAATTTTACACGCACGTTAAGAGGCGCGAAAAATTCAGCCTGGTAGGCATCTTCACACCGTAACGCAGCGGCGGGAGCGCCTCTGACGTAGTTCACTGCGCCCTGCGCTATCGCTGCTTATCTCGCTTCGCTCCGCGGCCTCTCGGAATGCCGCGCTGGAACAAAAACGCATTGGGCGCATTTGTTTTTCAGTCCCGGACTGTCCGGGACTACTTGCGGCCTCGAGTCCGGTATTTGTTTTTCTCGGGCAGCCCGAAAGCTCCGCCCACCTGCTTGCATCGCCATAGCAACGCGTTCGTTTTTAGCCTATGGCAGTCCGCGGGCTGCTTGGGGCTGCTTGGGGACGATAGCTGCGCGCCGGGCTGGCAGCCATATTAAGTTAGACTCCGTGTGCATTTTGAGTGCTTTTCGTGTTCCTGGAGGTCGATATCATGCGTTAAACCTTCACATGAGCTCCGTAGCTCCTCTCTGAGCCATCGCAAGACTTTTTGTTCTTGCATCTTCGTTTATGTTCTTGAAATCCACCGCACACGGACGCGCGTTCGGAGCTGCGAGCGCGTATTGTTTGCTCGTGTCGTCAAGAGGTTCTTGTTCGCTTTTTTTGCCACATGCTGTCTGTACGCTTACCTGAAAGCATCGCAGGTGAACCACTCGTATACTGGAGCAGCTATAGACCTTGTTGTCAACATTTTTGCGGAGGCTTTCGTCTATCCGCCTTTCCGCAACGAGTTGGGCTACTTTGTGCGAACTTCGGCGCAAGCAGTAGCGGCGAGCATACCTCCGAAGCTGAGTTCTGTAATGCACCTACGCTAAGCTGACAGTACAGTCTTTAAATCGACTCAGTATCATGATCGAGCGCACGGCGTTGCTTCGGCGTCGTAGTGGCCGTGGCTTGCATCGTCTGCTAGCATATGACAGCGTCCTTGTACGGTAACCGAGGGGGAGCCCGGCTCTGGCGCCGTGTTCGAAAGCAGCCTATGGCAAGTAGGTCATGTGACCATGATGCTTTTCCTGTCCGAGAGGAAGCCGAGACCTGCCAGCAAGTAGTCCGGGACTGGAAAAACAAATGCGGCCATTGACACAAAGTGCAGGGCGGAGCGAGCTACGTCACAGGCACTCACAGACGCTGTTTTACAGTGTGAAGCTGCCCACAAGGGTGACTTTTTCTCGCTTCGTTACGCGCGCAAAAAATTTCTGCATGAAAATCTTTTTTCTTGGCTGGACTGTTTGGAAGACGATCTCCAATTCTGCTAATACAACATATCCCCTAAAATAAAAGTTAATTAGCGTATTCAGTTAATCAGCGAACTAAATAAAGTAGCTTGCCTCTTACCTGCTATCCGCCGTAGCCCTCGGTATAGCCCCAGGGCTAGAATAAATCTAAAGGAATTTACCTTTCTTTAAAAATTTTGAACCTCTCAAAAAAACACCCGGTATGCTATCGCGCCACCTTCAAGGTGGAGCTCAAGTGTCCTCTGCAATATTTTATTCGGCATCGGAGTGTTAGCTTGCAGTATCAACCAGCATGCTGCTGCAGGTACCGTAGAAGTCTGCAATAGCAACCAAACACTGACAAGAAATTCGAAAGGCACCACGAACACTTTTTTTTTATTGGACGTTTTGTTTATCATGAACGTTCATGGAACGAAACGTCCAGTAAAAAAAAAAAAAGAGCGTGTGTGCGTGGTGTCTCTCGGACATCTCATCAGTGTGTGGTTGCTGTGGACTTCTGCGGTGCCTGCAGCAGCGTGCGCACTCCTCCCGCGAATGCGGAATGATTAAAGGAAAAAAAAAAGAACCGTCCTCCCACGGGAACACCTCCGCTGGAGCAACGGGCATCCGCCCTCTGGATACCCGGGGGACAGCGAGAAGAAGAGCTGTGCTTTTAAGCACAGATCCTCCCCTTGTCCTCCACACACGGCGGCCGAGCTGTGACGCTGGTGGGACCACCAGGCACCGTTTTTTTTATACAGCGCTCCGCTGTGCCGGCGCTGGGAATCGAACCAACGTCGGTGGGGATATTCGCCCAAGCATTGCCAACTGGCGCGCTAACCACTCGGCTACCGTGCGGCTCTGGCTTTTGACGGCGTCGGCGAGTGCTGATAGAAAGGAAGCGAAGCAGGCCGAAACTGAGCATGCGCGGGGGATGCGGTCATCTCGAGATCGGGCGTCCCAGCAGAAACATGCTACGCGTCGAACGTGGAGCGGCCGCACTAGTGTAGAAGTGCGATACCGCGTGGGGCACCAGCCCCGTCATGGTATTTCGTCCGTGCAGATGAAAGAGAGTTGGGAATGCGAAAGTCGCAACCTGAAACTCGTTTGGTGCCATGTAAGCGTTGATGGGACCAACATGGCACGGAGAACATCGCTGTACACATTGAGCCAAAGCATTGAAGCACTATGTACTGTTTATTAAATATAATACAGATTTCCGGCCCTTGCCGCCGGACCGAAGCGGAAAAAATATCGCGAGCAATGAACGCTCACACGTAATCGTGTTGCACTAACCCAAAGAGGCAACAAAACAGGAAAACGGCAAATTGGTCGAAAGAGACCAGTTACACTGTCCAGTGTGTACTGAATATATGGGACGCATCACATCGTCTAGTGTCTGAAATGGAAAATGAACAGTGTATACTGAACGAAACAGACCAGTTACACAGTCTAGTGTCTGAAATGGAAAATGAACAGTGTATACTGAACGAAAGAGACCAGTTACACAGTCTAGTGTCTGAAATGGAAAATGAAGAGTGTATACTGAACGAAAGAGACCAGTTACACAGTCTAGTGTCGGAAATGGAAAATGAACAGTGTATACTGAACGAAAGAGACCAGTTACACAGTGTAGTGTCTGAAATGGAAAATGAACAGCGCATACTGAACGAAAGACACCAGTTACATAGTCTAGTGTCTGAAATGGAAAATGAACAGTGTATACTGAACGAAAGAGACCAGTTACACAGTCTAGTGTCTGAAATGGAAAATGAACAGCGTATACTGAATACATGAAACCCATCGCACTGTCTAGTGTCTGAAATGGAAAATGAACAGCGTATACTGAACGAAAGAGACCGGTTACACAGTCTACTGTCTCAAATGCAAAATGAGCAGCGTATACTGAACGAAAGAGACCGGTTACACAGCCTAGTGTCTCAAATGCAAAATGAGCAGCGTATAGTGAACGAAAAAGACCAGTTACACTGTCTAGTGTCTGAAATGCAAAATAAAGAGTGTATACCGAATACATGATATCCATTACACTGTCGAGTGTCTCAAATGCAAAATGAGCAGCGTATACTGAACGAAAGAGACCGGTTACACAGTCTAGTGTCTCAAATGCAAAATGAGCAGCGTATACTGAACGAAAGAGACCAGTTACACTGTCTAGTGTCTGAAATGCAAAATAAAGAGTGTATACCGAATACATGATATCCATTACACTGTCGAGTGTCTGAAATGGAAAATAAAGAGTGTATACCGAATACATGATTTCCATTACACTGTCTAGTGTCTGAAATGCAAAATAAAGAGTGTATACCGAATACATGGTATCCATTAGACTGTCTAGTACCTGAAATTAAAAATGAACAGTGCATACTAAACGAAAGAGACCAGTTACACTGTCTAGTGTCTGAAATGGAAAATGAACAGTGTATACTGAATACGTGCAACCCATCACACTGTCTAGTACCTCAAATAAAAAATGAACAGTGTATACTGAACGAAAGAGACTAGTTACACAGTCTAGTGTCTGAAATGAAAAATAAAGAGTGTATACCGAATACATGATATCCATTACACAGTCTAGTACCTGAAATGGAAAATAAACAGTGTATACTGAACGAAAGAGACCAGTTACACAGTCTAGTGTCTGAAATGGAAAATGAACAGTGTATACTGAACGAAAGAGACCAGTTATACAGTCTAGTGTCTGAAATGGAAAATGAACAGTGTATACTGAACGAAAGAGACCGGTTACACAGTCTAGTGTCTGAAATGGAAAATGAACAGCGTATACTGAACGAAAGAGACCGGTTACACAGTCTAGTGTCTAAAATGCAAAATGAGCAGCGTATACTGAACGAAAGAGACCGGTTACACAGTCTAGTGTCTGAAGTGGAAAATGAACAGCGTATACTGAACGAAAGAGACCGGTTACACAGTCTAGTGTCTGAAGTGGAAAATGAACAGTGTATACTGAACGAAAGAGACCAGTTATACAGTCTAGTGTCTGAAATGGAAAATGAACAGTGTATACTGAACGAAAGAGACCAGTTACACAGTCTAGTGTCTGAAATGGAAAATGAACAGTGTATACTGAACGAAAGAGACCAGTTACACAGTCTAGTGTCTGAAATGGAAAATGAACAGTGTATACTGAACGATAGAGACCAGTTACACAGTCTAGTGTCTGAAATGGAAAATGAACCGTGTATACTGAACGAAATAGACCAGTTACACAGTCTAGTGTGAGAAATGGAAAATGAACAGTGTATACTGAACGAAAGAGACCAGTTACACAGTCTAGTGTCTGAAATGGAAAATGAACAGTGTATACTGATCGAAAGAGACCAGTTACACAGTCTAGTGTCTGAAATGGAAAATGAAGAGTGTATACTGAACGAAAGAGACCAGTTACACAGTCTAGTGTCGGAAATGGAAAATGAACAGTGTATACTGAACGAAAGAGACCAGTTACACAGTGTAGTGTCTGAAATGGAAAATGAACAGCGCATACTGAACGAAAGAGACCAGTTACATAGTCTAGTGTCTGAAATGGAAAATGAACAGCGCATACTGAACGAAAGAGACCAGTTACATAGTCTAGTGTCTGAAATGGAAAATGAACAGTGTATACTGAACGAAAGAGACCAGTTACACAGTCTAGTGTCTGAAATGGAAAATGAACAGCGTATACTGAATACATGAAACCCATCGCACTGTCTAGTGTCTGAAATGGAAAATGAACAGCGTATACTGAACAAAAGAGACCGGTTACACAGTCTAGTGTCTCAAATGCAAAATGAGCAGCGTATACTGAAAGAAAGAGACCGGTTACACAGTCTAGTGTCTCAAATGCAAAATGAGCAGCGTATACTGAACGAAAGAGACCAGTTATACAGTCTAGTGTCTGAAATGGAAAATGAACAGTGTATACTGAACGAAAGAGACCAGTTACACAGTCTAGTGTCTGAAATGGAAAATGAACAGCGTATACTGAACGAAAGAGACCAGTTATACAGTCTAGTGTCTGAAGTGGAAAATGAACAGTGTATACTGAACGAAAGAGACCAGTTATACAGTCTAGTGTCTGAAATGGAAAATGAACAGTGTATACTGAACGAAAGAGACCAGTTACACAGTCTAGTGTCTGAAATGGAAAATGAACAGTGTATACTGAACGAAAGAGACCAGTTATACAGTCTAGTGTCTGAAATGGAAAATGAACAGCGTATACTGAACGAAAGAGACCAGTTACACAGTCTAGTGTCTGAAATGGAAAATGAACAGCGTATACTGAACGAAAGAGACCGGTTATACAGTCTAGTGTCTGAAATGGAAAATAAACAGTGTATACTGAACGAAAGAGACCGGTTACACAGTCTAGTGTCTGAAATGGAAAATGAACAGCGTATACTGAACGAAAGAGACCGGTTACACAGTCTAGTGTCTGAAGTGGAAAATGAACAGCGTATACTGAACGAAAGAGACCGGTTACACAGTCTAGTGTCTAAAATGCAAAATGAGCAGCGTATACTGAACGAAAGAGACCGGTTACTCAGTCTAGTGTCTCAAGTGCAAAATGAGCAGCGTATACTGAACGAAAAAGACCGGTTACACAGTCTAGTGTCTCAAATGCAAAATGAGCAGCGTATACTGAAAGAAAGAGACCGGTTACACAGTCTAGTGTCTCAAATGCAAAATGAGCAGCGTATACTGAACGAAAGAGACCGGTTACACAGTCTAGTGTCTCAAATGCAAAATGAGCAGCGTATACTGAACGAAAGAGACCGGTTACACAGTCTAGTGTCTCAAATGCAAAATGAGCAGCGTATACTGAGCGAAAGAGACCGGTTACACAGTCTAGTGTCTAAAATGCAAAATGAGCAGCGTATACTGAACGAAAGAGACCGGTTACACAGTCTAGTGTCTAAAATGCAAAATGAGCAGCGTATACTGAACGAAAGAGACCGGTTACACAGTCTAGTGTCTAAAATGCAAAATGAGCAGCGTATACTGAACGAAAGAGACCGGTTAACAGTCTAGTGTCTCAAATGCAAAATGAGCAGCGTATACTGAGCGAAAGAGACCGGTTACACAGTCTAGTGTCTAAAATGCAAAATGAGCAGCGTATACTGAACGAAAGAGACCGGTTACACAGTCTAGTGTCTAAAATGCAAAATGAGCAGCGTATAGTGAACGAAAGAGACCAGTTACACTGTCTAGTGTCTGAAATGCAAAATAAAGAGTGTATACCGAATACATGATATCCATTACACTGTCGAGTGTCTCAAATGCAAAATGAGCAGCGTATACTGAACGAAAGAGACCGGTTACACAGTCTAGTGTCTCAAGTGCAAAATGAGCAGCGTATACTGAACGAAAGAGACCGGTTACACAGTCTACTGTCTCAAATGCAAAATGAGCAGCGTATACTGAACGAAAGAGACCGGTTACACAGCCTAGTGTCTCAAATGCAAAATGAGCAGCGTATAGTGAACGAAAAAGACCAGTTACACTGTCTAGTGTCTGAAATGCAAAATAAAGAGTGTATACCGAATACATGATATCCATTACACTGTCGAGTGTCTCAAATGCAAAATGAGCAGCGTATACTGAACGAAAGAGACCGGTTACACAGTCTAGTGTCTCAAATGCAAAATGAGCAGCGTATACTGAACGAAAGAGACCAGTTACACTGTCTAGTGTCTGAAATGCAAAATAAAGAGTGTATACCGAATACATGATATCCATTACACTGTCGAGTGTCTGAAATGGAAAATAAAGAGTGTATACCGAATACATGATATCCATTACACTGTCTAGTGTCTGAAATGCAAAATAAAGAGTGTATACCGAATACATGGTATCCATTAGACTGTCTAGTACCTGAAATTAAAAATGAACAGTGCATACTAAACGAAAGAGACCAGTTACACTGTCTAGTGTCTGAAATGGAAAATGAACAGTGTATACTGAATACGTGCAACCCATCACACTGTCTAGTACCTCAAATAAAAAATGAACAGTGTATACTGAACGTAAGAGACTAGTTACACAGTCTAGTGTCTGAAATGAAAAATAAAGAGTGTATACCGAATACATGATATCCATTACACAGTCTAGTACCTGAAATGGAAAATAAACAGTGTATACTGAACGAAAGAGACCAGTTACACAGTCTAGTGTCTGAAATGGAAAATGAACAGTGTGTACTGAACGAAAGAGACCAGTTATACAGTCTAGTGTCTGAAATGGAAAATGAACAGTGTATACTGAACGAAAGAGACCGGTTACACAGTCTAGTGTCTGAAATGGAAAATGAACAGCGTATACTGAACGAAAGAGACCGGTTACACAGTCTAGTGTCTAAAATGCAAAATGAGCAGCGTATACTGAACGAAAGAGACCGGTTACACAGTCTAGTGTCTAAAATGCAAAATGAGCAGCGTATACTGAACGAAAGAGACCGGTTACACAGTCTAGTGTCTGAAATGGAAAATGAACAGCGTATACTGAACGAAAGAGACCGGTTACACAGTCTAGTGTCTGAAGTGGAAAATGAACAGTGTATACTGAACGAAAGAGACCAGTTATACAGTCTAGTGTCTGAAATGGAAAATGAACAGTGTATACTGAACGAAAGAGACCAGTTACACAGTCTAGTGTCTGAAATGGAAAATGAACAGTGTATACTGAACGAAAGAGACCAGTTACACAGTCTAGTGTCTGAAATGGAAAATGAACAGTGTATACTGAACGAAAGAGACCAGTTACACAGTCTAGTGTCTGAAATGGAAAATGAACCGTGTATACTGAACGAAATAGACCAGTTACACAGTCTAGTGTGAGAAATGGAAAATGAACAGTGTATACTGAACGAAAGAGACCAGTTACACAGTCTAGTGTCTGAAATGGAAAATGAACAGTGTATACTGAACGAAAGAGACCAGTTACACAGTCTAGTGTCTGAAATGGAAAATGAAGAGTGTATACTGAACGAAAGAGACCAGTTACACAGTCTAGTGTCGGAAATGGAAAATGAACAGTGTATACTGAACGAAAGAGACCAGTTACACAGTGTAGTGTCTGAAATGGAAAATGAACAGCGCATACTGAACGAAAGAGACCAGTTACATAGTCTAGTGTCTGAAATGGAAAATGAACAGTGTATACTGAACGAAAGAGACCAGTTACACAGTCTAGTGTCTGAAATGGAAAATGAACAGCGTATACTGAATACATGAAACCCATCGCACTGTCTAGTGTCTGAAATGGAAAATGAACAGCGTATACTGAACAAAAGAGACCGGTTACACAGTCTAGTGTCTCAAATGCAAAATGAGCAGCGTATACTGAAAGAAAGAGACCGGTTACACAGTCTAGTGTCTCAAATGCAAAATGAGCAGCGTATACTGAACGAAAGAGACCGGTTACACAGTCTAGTGTCTCAAATGCAAAATGAGCAGCGTATACTGAACGAAAGAGACCGGTTACACAGTCTAGTGTCTGAAGTGGAAAATGAACAGTGTATACTGAACGAAAGAGACCAGTTATACAGTCTAGTGTCTGAAATGGAAAATGAACAGTGTATACTGAACGAAAGAGACCAGTTATACAGTCTAGTGTCTGAAGTGGAAAATGAACAGTGTATACTGAACGAAAGAGACCAGTTATACAGTCTAGTGTCTGAAATGGAAAATGAACAGTGTATACTGAACGAAAGAGACCAGTTACACAGTCTAGTGTCTGAAATGGAAAATGAACAGCGTATACTGAACGAAAGAGACCAGTTACACAGTCTAGTGCGTATACTGAACGAAAGAGACCAGTTACACAGTCTAGTGTCTGAAATGGAAAATGAACAGCGTATACTGAACGAAAGAGACCGGTTATACAGTCTAGTGTCTGAAATGGAAAATAAACAGCGTATACTGAACGAAAGAGACCGGTTACACAGTCTAGTGTCTGAAGTGGAAAATGAACAGCGTATACTGAACGAAAGAGACCGGTTACACAGTCTAGTGTCTAAAATGCAAAATGAGCAGCGTATACTGAACGAAAGAGACCGGTTACTCAGTCTAGTGTCTCAAGTGCAAAATGAGCAGCGTATACTGAACGAAAAAGACCGGTTACACAGTCTAGTGTCTCAAATGCAAAATGAGCAGCGTATACTGAAAGAAAGAGACCGGTTACACAGTCTAGTGTCTCAAATGCAAAATGAGCAGCGTATACTGAACGAAAGAGACCGGTTACACAGTCTAGTGTCTCAAATGCAAAATGAGCAGCGTATACTGAGCGAAATAGACCGGTTACACAGTCTAGTGTCTAAAATGCAAAATGAGCAGCGTATACTGAACGAAAGAGACCGGTTACACAGTCTAGTGTCTAAAATGCAAAATGAGCAGCGTATACTGAACGAAAGAGACCGGTTACACAGTCTAGTGTCTAAAATGCAAAATGAGCAGCGTATACTGAACGAAAGAGACCGGTTACACAGTCTAGTGTCTCAAATGCAAAATGAGCAGCGTATACTGAGCGAAAGAGACCGGTTACACAGTCTAGTGTCTAAAATGCAAAATGAGCAGCGTATACTGAACGAAAGAGACCGGTTACACAGTCTGGTGTCTCAAGTGCAAAATGAGCAGCGTATACTGAACGAAAGAGACCGGTTACACAGTCTAGTGTCTCAAATGCAAAATGAGCAGCGTATACTGAACGAAAGAGACCAGTTACACTGTCTAGTGTCTGAAATGCAAAATAAAGAGTGTATACCGAATACATGATATCCATTACACTGTCGAGTGTCTGAAATGGAAAATAAAGAGTGTATACCGAATACATGATATCCATTACACTGTCTAGTGTCTGAAATGGAAATTGAACAGTGTATACTGAACGAAAGAGACCAGTTACACAGTCTAGTGTCTGAAATGCAAAATAAAGAGTGTATACCGAATACATGGTATCCATTAGACTGTCTAGTACCTGAAATTAAAAATGAACAGTGCATACTAAACGAAAGAGACCAGCTACACTGTCTAGTGTCTGAAATGGAAAATGAACAGTGTATACTGAATACGTGCAACCCATCACACTGTCTAGTACCTCAAATAAAAAATGAACAGTGTATACTGAACGAAAGAGACTAGTTACACAGTCTAGTGTCTGAAATGAAAAATAAAGAGTGTATACCGAATACATGATATCCATTACACAGTCTAGTACCTGAAATGGAAAATAAACAGTGTATACTGAACGAAAGAGACCAGTTACACAGTCTAGTGTCTCAAATGCAAAATGAGCAGCGTATACTGAGCGAAAGAGACCGGTTACACAGTCTAGTGTCTGAAATGGAAAATGAACAGTGTATACTGAACGAAAGAGACCAGTTACACAGTCTAGTGTCTGAAATGGAAAATGAACAGTGTATACTGAACGAAGGGGACCAGTTACACAGTCTAGTGTCTGAAATGGAAAATGAACAGTGTATACTGAACGAAGGGGACCAGTTACACAGTCTAGTGTCTGAAATGGAAAATGAACAGTGTATACTGAACGAAGGGGACCAGTTACACAGTCTAGTGTCTGAAATGGAAAATGAACAGTGTATACTGAACGAAGGGGACCAGTTACACAGTCTAGTGTCTGAAATGGAAAATGAACAGTGCATACTGAACGAAGGGGAGGTTACACAGTCTGGTGTCTGAAATGGAAAATGAACAGCGTATACGGAACGAAAGAGACCAGTTACACTGTCTAGTGTCTGAAATGCAAAATAAAGAGTGTATACCGAATACATGATATCCATTACACTGTCGAGTGTCTCAAATGCAAAATGAGCAGCGTATACTGAACGAAAGAGACCGGTTACACAGTCTAGTGTCTCAAGTGCAAAATGAGCAGCGTATACTGAACGAAAGAGACCGGTTACACAGTCTACTGTCTCAAATGCAAAATGAGCAGCGTATACTGAACGAAAGAGACCGGTTACACAGCCTAGTGTCTCAAATGCAAAATGAGCAGCGTATAGTGAACGAAAAAGACCAGTTACACTGTCTAGTGTCTGAAATGCAAAATAAAGAGTGTATACCGAATACATGATATCCATTACACTGTCGAGTGTCTCAAATGCAAAATGAGCAGCGTATACTGAACGAAAGAGACCGGTTACACAGTCTAGTGTCTCAAATGCAAAATGAGCAGCGTATACTGAACGAAAGAGACCAGTTACACTGTCTAGTGTCTGAAATGCAAAATAAAGAGTGTATACCGAATACATGATATCCATTACACTGTCGAGTGTCTGAAATGGAAAATAAAGAGTGTATACCGAATACATGATATCCATTACACTGTCTAGTGTCTGAAATGCAAAATAAAGAGTGTATACCGAATACATGGTATCCATTAGACTGTCTAGTACCTGAAATTAAAAATGAACAGTGCATACTAAACGAAAGAGACCAGTTACACTGTCTAGTGTCTGAAATGGAAAATGAACAGTGTATACTGAATACGTGCAACCCATCACACTGTCTAGTACCTCAAATAAAAAATGAACAGTGTATACTGAACGTAAGAGACTAGTTACACAGTCTAGTGTCTGAAATGAAAAATAAAGAGTGTATACCGAATACATGATATCCATTACACAGTCTAGTACCTGAAATGGAAAATAAACAGTGTATACTGAACGAAAGAGACCAGTTACACAGTCTAGTGTCTGAAATGGAAAATGAACAGTGTGTACTGAACGAAAGAGACCAGTTATACAGTCTAGTGTCTGAAATGGAAAATGAACAGTGTATACTGAACGAAAGAGACCGGTTACACAGTCTAGTGTCTGAAATGGAAAATGAACAGCGTATACTGAACGAAAGAGACCGGTTACACAGTCTAGTGTCTAAAATGCAAAATGAGCAGCGTATACTGAACGAAAGAGACCGGTTACACAGTCTAGTGTCTAAAATGCAAAATGAGCAGCGTATACTGAACGAAAGAGACCGGTTACACAGTCTAGTGTCTGAAATGGAAAATGAACAGCGTATACTGAACGAAAGAGACCGGTTACACAGTCTAGTGTCTGAAGTGGAAAATGAACAGTGTATACTGAACGAAAGAGACCAGTTATACAGTCTAGTGTCTGAAATGGAAAATGAACAGTGTATACTGAACGAAAGAGACCAGTTACACAGTCTAGTGTCTGAAATGGAAAATGAACAGTGTATACTGAACGAAAGAGACCAGTTACACAGTCTAGTGTCTGAAATGGAAAATGAACAGTGTATACTGAACGAAAGAGACCAGTTACACAGTCTAGTGTCTGAAATGGAAAATGAACCGTGTATACTGAACGAAATAGACCAGTTACACAGTCTAGTGTGAGAAATGGAAAATGAACAGTGTATACTGAACGAAAGAGACCAGTTACACAGTCTAGTGTCTGAAATGGAAAATGAACAGTGTATACTGAACGAAAGAGACCAGTTACACAGTCTAGTGTCTGAAATGGAAAATGAAGAGTGTATACTGAACGAAAGAGACCAGTTACACAGTCTAGTGTCGGAAATGGAAAATGAACAGTGTATACTGAACGAAAGAGACCAGTTACACAGTGTAGTGTCTGAAATGGAAAATGAACAGCGCATACTGAACGAAAGAGACCAGTTACATAGTCTAGTGTCTGAAATGGAAAATGAACAGTGTATACTGAACGAAAGAGACCAGTTACACAGTCTAGTGTCTGAAATGGAAAATGAACAGCGTATACTGAATACATGAAACCCATCGCACTGTCTAGTGTCTGAAATGGAAAATGAACAGCGTATACTGAACAAAAGAGACCGGTTACACAGTCTAGTGTCTCAAATGCAAAATGAGCAGCGTATACTGAAAGAAAGAGACCGGTTACACAGTCTAGTGTCTCAAATGCAAAATGAGCAGCGTATACTGAACGAAAGAGACCGGTTACACAGTCTAGTGTCTCAAATGCAAAATGAGCAGCGTATACTGAACGAAAGAGACCGGTTACACAGTCTAGTGTCTGAAGTGGAAAATGAACAGTGTATACTGAACGAAAGAGACCAGTTATACAGTCTAGTGTCTGAAATGGAAAATGAACAGTGTATACTGAACGAAAGAGACCAGTTATACAGTCTAGTGTCTGAAGTGGAAAATGAACAGTGTATACTGAACGAAAGAGACCAGTTATACAGTCTAGTGTCTGAAATGGAAAATGAACAGTGTATACTGAACGAAAGAGACCAGTTACACAGTCTAGTGTCTGAAATGGAAAATGAACAGCGTATACTGAACGAAAGAGACCAGTTACACAGTCTAGTGCGTATACTGAACGAAAGAGACCAGTTACACAGTCTAGTGTCTGAAATGGAAAATGAACAGCGTATACTGAACGAAAGAGACCGGTTATACAGTCTAGTGTCTGAAATGGAAAATAAACAGCGTATACTGAACGAAAGAGACCGGTTACACAGTCTAGTGTCTGAAGTGGAAAATGAACAGCGTATACTGAACGAAAGAGACCGGTTACACAGTCTAGTGTCTAAAATGCAAAATGAGCAGCGTATACTGAACGAAAGAGACCGGTTACTCAGTCTAGTGTCTCAAGTGCAAAATGAGCAGCGTATACTGAACGAAAAAGACCGGTTACACAGTCTAGTGTCTCAAATGCAAAATGAGCAGCGTATACTGAAAGAAAGAGACCGGTTACACAGTCTAGTGTCTCAAATGCAAAATGAGCAGCGTATACTGAACGAAAGAGACCGGTTACACAGTCTAGTGTCTCAAATGCAAAATGAGCAGCGTATACTGAGCGAAATAGACCGGTTACACAGTCTAGTGTCTAAAATGCAAAATGAGCAGCGTATACTGAACGAAAGAGACCGGTTACACAGTCTAGTGTCTAAAATGCAAAATGAGCAGCGTATACTGAACGAAAGAGACCGGTTACACAGTCTAGTGTCTAAAATGCAAAATGAGCAGCGTATACTGAACGAAAGAGACCGGTTACACAGTCTAGTGTCTCAAATGCAAAATGAGCAGCGTATACTGAGCGAAAGAGACCGGTTACACAGTCTAGTGTCTAAAATGCAAAATGAGCAGCGTATACTGAACGAAAGAGACCGGTTACACAGTCTGGTGTCTCAAGTGCAAAATGAGCAGCGTATACTGAACGAAAGAGACCGGTTACACAGTCTAGTGTCTCAAATGCAAAATGAGCAGCGTATACTGAACGAAAGAGACCAGTTACACTGTCTAGTGTCTGAAATGCAAAATAAAGAGTGTATACCGAATACATGATATCCATTACACTGTCGAGTGTCTGAAATGGAAAATAAAGAGTGTATACCGAATACATGATATCCATTACACTGTCTAGTGTCTGAAATGGAAATTGAACAGTGTATACTGAACGAAAGAGACCAGTTACACAGTCTAGTGTCTGAAATGCAAAATAAAGAGTGTATACCGAATACATGGTATCCATTAGACTGTCTAGTACCTGAAATTAAAAATGAACAGTGCATACTAAACGAAAGAGACCAGCTACACTGTCTAGTGTCTGAAATGGAAAATGAACAGTGTATACTGAATACGTGCAACCCATCACACTGTCTAGTACCTCAAATAAAAAATGAACAGTGTATACTGAACGAAAGAGACTAGTTACACAGTCTAGTGTCTGAAATGAAAAATAAAGAGTGTATACCGAATACATGATATCCATTACACAGTCTAGTACCTGAAATGGAAAATAAACAGTGTATACTGAACGAAAGAGACCAGTTACACAGTCTAGTGTCTCAAATGCAAAATGAGCAGCGTATACTGAGCGAAAGAGACCGGTTACACAGTCTAGTGTCTGAAATGGAAAATGAACAGTGTATACTGAACGAAAGAGACCAGTTACACAGTCTAGTGTCTGAAATGGAAAATGAACAGTGTATACTGAACGAAGGGGACCAGTTACACAGTCTAGTGTCTGAAATGGAAAATGAACAGTGTATACTGAACGAAGGGGACCAGTTACACAGTCTAGTGTCTGAAATGGAAAATGAACAGTGTATACTGAACGAAGGGGACCAGTTACACAGTCTAGTGTCTGAAATGGAAAATGAACAGTGTATACTGAACGAAGGGGACCAGTTACACAGTCTAGTGTCTGAAATGGAAAATGAACAGTGCATACTGAACGAAGGGGAGGTTACACAGTCTGGTGTCTGAAATGGAAAATGAACAGCGTATACGGAACGAAAGAGACCAGTTACACAGTCTAGTGTCTGAAATGAAAAATGAACAGCGTATACTGAATACATGAAACCCATCCCACTGTCTAGTGTCTGAAATGGAAAATGAACAGCGTATACTGAATACATGAAACCCATCCCACTGTCTAGTGTCTGAAATGGAAAATGAACAGCGTATACTGAACAAAAGAGACCGGTTACACAGTCTAGTGTCTGAAATGCAAAATGAGCAGCGTATACTGAACAAAAGAGACCGGTTACACAGTCTAGTGTCTCAAATGCAAAATGAGCAGCGTATACTAAACGAAAGAGACCGGTTACACAGTCTAGTGTCTCAAATGCAAAATGAGCAGCGTATACTGAACGAAAGAGTCCGGTTACACAGTCTAGTGTCTCAAATGCAAAATGAGCAGCGTATACTGAACGACAGAGACCGGTTACACAGTCTAGTGTGTCAAATGCAAAATGAGCAGCGTATACTGAACGAAAGAGACCAGTTACACTGTCTAGTGTCTGAAATGCAAAATAAAGAGTGTATACCAAATACATGATATCCATTACACTGTCTAGTGTCTGAAATGCAAAATAAAGAGTGTATACCGAATACATGGTATCCATTAGACTGTCTAGTACCTGAAATTAAAAATGAACAGTGCATACTAAACGAAAGAGACCAGTTACACTGTCTAGTGTCTGAAATGGAAAATGAACAGTGTATACTGAATACGTGCAACCCATCACACTGTCTAGTACCTCAAATAAAAAATGAACAGTGTATACTGAACGAAAGAGACTAGTTACACAGTCTAGTGTCTGAAATGAAAAATAAAGAGTGTATACCGAATACATGATATCCATTACACAGTCTAGTACCTGAAATGGAAAATAAACAGTGTATACTGAACGAAAGAGACCAGTTACACAGTCTAGTGTCTGAAATGGAAAATGAACAGTGTATACTGAACGAAAGAGACCAGTTATACAGTCTAGTGTCTGAAATGGAAAATGAACAGTGTATACTGAACGAAAGAGACCGGTTACACAGTCTAGTGTCTGAAATGGAAAATGAACAGCGTATACTGAACGAAAGAGACCGGTTACACAGTCTAGTGTCTAAAATGCAAAATGAGCAGCGTATACTGAACGAAAGAGACCGGTTACACAGTCTAGTGTCTGAAGTGGAAAATGAACAGCGTATACTGAACGAAAGAGACCGGTTACACAGTCTAGTGTCTGAAGTGGAAAATGAACAGTGTATACTGAACGAAAGAGACCAGTCATACAGTCTAGTGTCTGAAATGGAAAATGAACAGTGTATACTGAACGAAAGAGACCAGTTACACAGTCTGGTGTCTGAAATGGAAAATGAACAGTGTATACTGAACGAAAGAGACCAGTTACACAGTCTAGTGTCTGAAATGGAAAATGAACAGTGTATACTGAACGATAGAGACCAGTTACACAGTCTAGTGTCTGAAATGGAAAATGAACCGTGTATACTGAACGAAATAGACCAGTTACACAGTCTAGTGTGAGAAATGGAAAATGAACAGTGTATACTGAACGAAAGAGACCAGTTACACAGTCTAGTGTCTGAAATGGAAAATGAACAGTGTATACTGAACGAAAGAGACCAGTTACACAGTCTAGTGTCTGAAATGGAAAATGAAGAGTGTATACTGAACGAAAGAGACCAGTTACACACTCTAGTGTCGGAAATGGAAAATGAACAGTGTATACTGAACGAAAGAGACCAGTTACACAGTGTAGTGTCTGAAATGGAAAATGAACAGCGCATACTGAACGAAAGAGACCAGTTACATAGTCTAGTGTCTGAAATGGAAAATGAACAGCGCATACTGAACGAAAGAGACCAGTTACATAGTCTAGTGTCTGAAATGGAAAATGAACAGTGTATACTGAACGAAAGAGACCAGTTACACAGTCTAGTGTCTGAAATGGAAAATGAACAGCGTATACTGAATACATGAAACCCATCGCACTGTCTAGTGTCTGAAATGGAAAATGAACAGCGTATACTGAACAAAAGAGACCGGTTACACAGTCTAGTGTCTCAAATGCAAAATGAGCAGCGTATACTGAAAGAAAGAGACCGGTTACACAGTCTAGTGTCTCAAATGCAAAATGAGCAGCGTATACTGAACGAAAGAGACCAGTTATACAGTCTAGTGTCTGAAATGGAAAATGAACAGTGTATACTGAACGAAAGAGACCAGTTACACAGTCTAGTGTCTGAAATGGAAAATGAACAGCGTATACTGAACGAAAGAGACCAGTTATACAGTCTAGTGTCTGAAGTGGAAAATGAACAGTGTATACTGAACGAAAGAGACCAGTTATACAGTCTAGTGTCTGAAATGGAAAATGAACAGTGTATACTGAACGAAAGAGACCAGTTACACAGTCTAGTGTCTGAAATGGAAAATGAACAGTGTATACTGAACGAAAGAGACCAGTTATACAGTCTAGTGTCTGAAATGGAAAATGAACAGCGTATACTGAACGAAAGAGACCAGTTACACAGTCTAGTGTCTGAAATGGAAAATGAACAGCGTATACTGAACGAAAGAGACCGGTTATACAGTCTAGTGTCTGAAATGGAAAATAAACAGTGTATACTGAACGAAAGAGACCGGTTACACAGTCTAGTGTCTGAAATGGAAAATGAACAGCGTATACTGAACGAAAGAGACCGGTTACACAGTCTAGTGTCTGAAGTGGAAAATGAACAGCGTATACTGAACGAAAGAGACCGGTTACACAGTCTAGTGTCTAAAATGCAAAATGAGCAGCGTATACTGAACGAAAGAGACCGGTTACTCAGTCTAGTGTCTCAAGTGCAAAATGAGCAGCGTATACTGAACGAAAAAGACCGGTTACACAGTCTAGTGTCTCAAATGCAAAATGAGCAGCGTATACTGAAAGAAAGAGACCGGTTACACAGTCTAGTGTCTCAAATGCAAAATGAGCAGCGTATACTGAACGAAAGAGACCGGTTACACAGTCTAGTGTCTCAAATGCAAAATGAGCAGCGTATACTGAGCGAAAGAGACCGGTTACACAGTCTAGTGTCTAAAATGCAAAATGAGCAGCGTATACTGAACGAAAGAGACCGGTTACACAGTCTAGTGTCTAAAATGCAAAATGAGCAGCGTATACTGAACGAAAGAGACCGGTTACACAGTCTAGTGTCTAAAATGCAAAATGAGCAGCGTATACTGAACGAAAGAGACCGGTTAACAGTCTAGTGTCTCAAATGCAAAATGAGCAGCGTATACTGAGCGAAAGAGACCGGTTACACAGTCTAGTGTCTAAAATGCAAAATGAGCAGCGTATACTGAACGAAAGAGACCGGTTACACAGTCTAGTGTCTAAAATGCAAAATGAGCAGCGTATAGTGAACGAAAGAGACCAGTTACACTGTCTAGTGTCTGAAATGCAAAATAAAGAGTGTATACCGAATACATGATATCCATTACACTGTCGAGTGTCTCAAATGCAAAATGAGCAGCGTATACTGAACGAAAGAGACCGGTTACACAGTCTAGTGTCTCAAGTGCAAAATGAGCAGCGTATACTGAACGAAAGAGACCGGTTACACAGTCTACTGTCTCAAATGCAAAATGAGCAGCGTATACTGAACGAAAGAGACCGGTTACACAGCCTAGTGTCTCAAATGCAAAATGAGCAGCGTATAGTGAACGAAAAAGACCAGTTACACTGTCTAGTGTCTGAAATGCAAAATAAAGAGTGTATACCGAATACATGATATCCATTACACTGTCGAGTGTCTCAAATGCAAAATGAGCAGCGTATACTGAACGAAAGAGACCGGTTACACAGTCTAGTGTCTCAAATGCAAAATGAGCAGCGTATACTGAACGAAAGAGACCAGTTACACTGTCTAGTGTCTGAAATGCAAAATAAAGAGTGTATACCGAATACATGATATCCATTACACTGTCGAGTGTCTGAAATGGAAAATAAAGAGTGTATACCGAATACATGATATCCATTACACTGTCTAGTGTCTGAAATGCAAAATAAAGAGTGTATACCGAATACATGGTATCCATTAGACTGTCTAGTACCTGAAATTAAAAATGAACAGTGCATACTAAACGAAAGAGACCAGTTACACTGTCTAGTGTCTGAAATGGAAAATGAACAGTGTATACTGAATACGTGCAACCCATCACACTGTCTAGTACCTCAAATAAAAAATGAACAGTGTATACTGAACGTAAGAGACTAGTTACACAGTCTAGTGTCTGAAATGAAAAATAAAGAGTGTATACCGAATACATGATATCCATTACACAGTCTAGTACCTGAAATGGAAAATAAACAGTGTATACTGAACGAAAGAGACCAGTTACACAGTCTAGTGTCTGAAATGGAAAATGAACAGTGTATACTGAACGAAAGAGACCAGTTATACAGTCTAGTGTCTGAAATGGAAAATGAACAGTGTATACTGAACGAAAGAGACCGGTTACACAGTCTAGTGTCTGAAATGGAAAATGAACAGCGTATACTGAACAAAAGAGACCGGTTACACAGTCTAGTGTCTAAAATGCAAAATGAGCAGCGTATACTGAACGAAAGAGACCGGTTACACAGTCTAGTGTCTAAAATGCAAAATGAGCAGCGTATACTGAACGAAAGAGACCGGTTACACAGTCTAGTGTCTGAAATGGAAAATGAACAGCGTATACTGAACGAAAGAGACCGGTTACACAGTCTAGTGTCTGAAGTGGAAAATGAACAGTGTATACTGAACGAAAGAGACCAGTTATACAGTCTAGTGTCTGAAATGGAAAATGAACAGTGTATACTGAACGAAAGAGACCAGTTACACAGTCTAGTGTCTGAAATGGAAAATGAACAGTGTATACTGAACGAAAGAGACCAGTTACACAGTCTAGTGTCTGAAATGGAAAATGAACAGTGTATACTGAACGAAAGAGACCAGTTACACAGTCTAGTGTCTGAAATGGAAAATGAACCGTGTATACTGAACGAAATAGACCAGTTACACAGTCTAGTGTGAGAAATGGAAAATGAACAGTGTATACTGAACGAAAGAGACCAGTTACACAGTCTAGTGTCTGAAATGGAAAATGAACAGTGTATACTGAACGAAAGAGACCAGTTACACAGTCTAGTGTCTGAAATGGAAAATGAAGAGTGTATACTGAACGAAAGAGACCAGTTACACAGTCTAGTGTCGGAAATGGAAAATGAACAGTGTATACTGAACGAAAGAGACCAGTTACACAGTGTAGTGTCTGAAATGGAAAATGAACAGCGCATACTGAACGAAAGAGACCAGTTACATAGTCTAGTGTCTGAAATGGAAAATGAACAGTGTATACTGAACGAAAGAGACCAGTTACACAGTCTAGTGTCTGAAATGGAAAATGAACAGCGTATACTGAATACATGAAACCCATCGCACTGTCTAGTGTCTGAAATGGAAAATGAACAGCGTATACTGAACAAAAGAGACCGGTTACACAGTCTAGTGTCTCAAATGCAAAATGAGCAGCGTATACTGAAAGAAAGAGACCGGTTACACAGTCTAGTGTCTCAAATGCAAAATGAGCAGCGTATACTGAACGAAAGAGACCGGTTACACAGTCTAGTGTCTCAAATGCAAAATGAGCAGCGTATACTGAACGAAAGAGACCGGTTACACAGTCTAGTGTCTGAAGTGGAAAATGAACAGTGTATACTGAACGAAAGAGACCAGTTATACAGTCTAGTGTCTGAAATGGAAAATGAACAGTGTATACTGAACGAAAGAGACCAGTTATACAGTCTAGTGTCTGAAGTGGAAAATGAACAGTGTATACTGAACGAAAGAGACCAGTTATACAGTCTAGTGTCTGAAATGGAAAATGAACAGTGTATACTGAACGAAAGAGACCAGTTACACAGTCTAGTGTCTGAAATGGAAAATGAACAGCGTATACTGAACGAAAGAGACCAGTTACACAGTCTAGTGCGTATACTGAACGAAAGAGACCAGTTACACAGTCTAGTGTCTGAAATGGAAAATGAACAGCGTATACTGAACGAAAGAGACCGGTTATACAGTCTAGTGTCTGAAATGGAAAATAAACAGCGTATACTGAACGAAAGAGACCGGTTACACAGTCTAGTGTCTGAAGTGGAAAATGAACAGCGTATACTGAACGAAAGAGACCGGTTACACAGTCTAGTGTCTAAAATGCAAAATGAGCAGCGTATACTGAACGAAAGAGACCGGTTACTCAGTCTAGTGTCTCAAGTGCAAAATGAGCAGCGTATACTGAACGAAAAAGACCGGTTACACAGTCTAGTGTCTCAAATGCAAAATGAGCAGCGTATACCGAAAGAAAGAGACCGGTTACACAGTCTAGTGTCTCAAATGCAAAATGAGCAGCGTATACTGAACGAAAGAGACCGGTTACACAGTCTAGTGTCTCAAATGCAAAATGAGCAGCGTATACTGAGCGAAATAGACCGGTTACACAGTCTAGTGTCTAAAATGCAAAATGAGCAGCGTATACTGAACGAAAGAGACCGGTTACACAGTCTAGTGTCTAAAATGCAAAATGAGCAGCGTATACTGAACGAAAGAGACCGGTTACACAGTCTAGTGTCTAAAATGCAAAATGAGCAGCGTATACTGAACGAAAGAGACCGGTTACACAGTCTAGTGTCTCAAATGCAAAATGAGCAGCGTATACTGAGCGAAAGAGACCGGTTACACAGTCTAGTGTCTAAAATGCAAAATGAGCAGCGTATACTGAACGAAAGAGACCGGTTACACAGTCTGGTGTCTCAAGTGCAAAATGAGCAGCGTATACTGAACGAAAGAGACCGGTTACACAGTCTAGTGTCTCAAATGCAAAATGAGCAGCGTATACTGAACGAAAGAGACCAGTTACACTGTCTAGTGTCTGAAATGCAAAATAAAGAGTGTATACCGAATACATGATATCCATTACACTGTCGAGTGTCTGAAATGGAAAATAAAGAGTGTATACCGAATACATGATATCCATTACACTGTCTAGTGTCTGAAATGGAAATTGAACAGTGTATACTGAACGAAAGAGACCAGTTACACAGTCTAGTGTCTGAAATGCAAAATAAAGAGTGTATACCGAATACATGGTATCCATTAGACTGTCTAGTACCTGAAATTAAAAATGAACAGTGCATACTAAACGAAAGAGACCAGCTACACTGTCTAGTGTCTGAAATGGAAAATGAACAGTGTATACTGAATACGTGCAACCCATCACACTGTCTAGTACCTCAAATAAAAAATGAACAGTGTATACTGAACGAAAGAGACTAGTTACACAGTCTAGTGTCTGAAATGAAAAATAAAGAGTGTATACCGAATACATGATATCCATTACACAGTCTAGTACCTGAAATGGAAAATAAACAGTGTATACTGAACGAAAGAGACCAGTTACACAGTCTAGTGTCTCAAATGCAAAATGAGCAGCGTATACTGAGCGAAAGAGACCGGTTACACAGTCTAGTGTCTGAAATGGAAAATGAACAGTGTATACTGAACGAAAGAGACCAGTTACACAGTCTAGTGTCTGAAATGGAAAATGAACAGTGTATACTGAACGAAGGGGACCAGTTACACAGTCTAGTGTCTGAAATGGAAAATGAACAGTGTATACTGAACGAAGGGGACCAGTTACACAGTCTAGTGTCTGAAATGGAAAATGAACAGTGTATACTGAACGAAGGGGACCAGTTACACAGTCTAGTGTCTGAAATGGAAAATGAACAGTGTATACTGAACGAAGGGGACCAGTTACACAGTCTAGTGTCTGAAATGGAAAATGAACAGTGCATACTGAACGAAGGGGAGGTTACACAGTCTGGTGTCTGAAATGGAAAATGAACAGCGTATACGGAACGAAAGAGACCAGTTACACAGTCTAGTGTCTGAAATGAAAAATGAACAGCGTATACTGAATACATGAAACCCATCCCACTGTCTAGTGTCTGAAATGGAAAATGAACAGCGTATACTGAATACATGAAACCCATCCCACTGTCTAGTGTCTGAAATGGAAAATGAACAGCGTATACTGAACAAAAGAGACCGGTTACACAGTCTAGTGTCTGAAATGCAAAATGAGCAGCGTATACTGAACAAAAGAGACCGGTTACACAGTCTAGTGTCTCAAATGCAAAATGAGCAGCGTATACTAAACGAAAGAGACCGGTTACACAGTCTAGTGTCTCAAATGCAAAATGAGCAGCGTATACTGAACGAAAGAGTCCGGTTACACAGTCTAGTGTCTCAAATGCAAAATGAGCAGCGTATACTGAACGACAGAGACCGGTTACACAGTCTAGTGTGTCAAATGCAAAATGAGCAGCGTATACTGAACGAAAGAGACCAGTTACACTGTCTAGTGTCTGAAATGCAAAATAAAGAGTGTATACCAAATACATGATATCCATTACACTGTCTAGTGTCTGAAATGCAAAATAAAGAGTGTATACCGAATACATGGTATCCATTAGACTGTCTAGTACCTGAAATTAAAAATGAACAGTGCATACTAAACGAAAGAGACCAGTTACACTGTCTAGTGTCTGAAATGGAAAATGAACAGTGTATACTGAATACGTGCAACCCATCACACTGTCTAGTACCTCAAATAAAAAATGAACAGTGTATACTGAACGAAAGAGACTAGTTACACAGTCTAGTGTCTGAAATGAAAAATAAAGAGTGTATACCGAATACATGATATCCATTACACAGTCTAGTACCTGAAATGGAAAATAAACAGTGTATACTGAACGAAAGAGACCAGTTACACAGTCTAGTGTCTGAAATGGAAAATGAACAGTGTATACTGAACGAAAGAGACCAGTTATACAGTCTAGTGTCTGAAATGGAAAATGAACAGTGTATACTGAACGAAAGAGACCGGTTACACAGTCTAGTGTCTGAAATGGAAAATGAACAGCGTATACTGAACGAAAGAGACCGGTTACACAGTCTAGTGTCTAAAATGCAAAATGAGCAGCGTATACTGAACGAAAGAGACCGGTTACACAGTCTAGTGTCTGAAGTGGAAAATGAACAGCGTATACTGAACGAAAGAGACCGGTTACACAGTCTAGTGTCTGAAGTGGAAAATGAACAGTGTATACTGAACGAAAGAGACCAGTTATACAGTCTAGTGTCTGAAATGGAAAATGAACAGTGTATACTGAACGAAAGAGACCAGTTACACAGTCTGGTGTCTGAAATGGAAAATGAACAGTGTATACTGAACGAAAGAGACCAGTTACACAGTCTAGTGTCTGAAATGGAAAATGAACAGTGTATACTGAACGATAGAGACCAGTTACACAGTCTAGTGTCTGAAATGGAAAATGAACCGTGTATACTGAACGAAATAGACCAGTTACACAGTCTAGTGTGAGAAATGGAAAATGAACAGTGTATACTGAACGAAAGAGACCAGTTACACAGTCTAGTGTCTGAAATGGAAAATGAACAGTGTATACTGAACGAAAGAGACCAGTTACACAGTCTAGTGTCTGAAATGGAAAATGAAGAGTGTATACTGAACGAAAGAGACCAGTTACACAGTCTAGTGTCGGAAATGGAAAATGAACAGTGTATACTGAACGAAAGAGACCAGTTACACAGTGTAGTGTCTGAAATGGAAAATGAACAGCGCATACTGAACGAAAGAGACCAGTTACATAGTCTAGTGTCTGAAATGGAAAATGAACAGCGCATACTGAACGAAAGAGACCAGTTACATAGTCTAGTGTCTGAAATGGAAAATGAACAGTGTATACTGAACGAAAGAGACCAGTTACACAGTCTAGTGTCTGAAATGGAAAATGAACAGCGTATACTGAATACATGAAACCCATCGCACTGTCTAGTGTCTGAAATGGAAAATGAACAGCGTATACTGAACAAAAGAGACCGGTTACACAGTCTAGTGTCTCAAATGCAAAATGAGCAGCGTATACTGAAAGAAAGAGACCGGTTACACAGTCTAGTGTCTCAAATGCAAAATGAGCAGCGTATACTGAACGAAAGAGACCAGTTATACAGTCTAGTGTCTGAAATGGAAAATGAACAGTGTATACTGAACGAAAGAGACCAGTTACACAGTCTAGTGTCTGAAATGGAAAATGAACAGCGTATACTGAACGAAAGAGACCAGTTATACAGTCTAGTGTCTGAAGTGGAAAATGAACAGTGTATACTGAACGAAAGAGACCAGTTATACAGTCTAGTGTCTGAAATGGAAAATGAACAGTGTATACTGAACGAAAGAGACCAGTTACACAGTCTAGTGTCTGAAATGGAAAATGAACAGTGTATACTGAACGAAAGAGACCAGTTATACAGTCTAGTGTCTGAAATGGAAAATGAACAGCGTATACTGAACGAAAGAGACCAGTTACACAGTCTAGTGTCTGAAATGGAAAATGAACAGCGTATACTGAACGAAAGAGACCGGTTATACAGTCTAGTGTCTGAAATGGAAAATAAACAGTGTATACTGAACGAAAGAGACCGGTTACACAGTCTAGTGTCTGAAATGGAAAATGAACAGCGTATACTGAACGAAAGAGACCGGTTACACAGTCTAGTGTCTGAAGTGGAAAATGAACAGCGTATACTGAACGAAAGAGACCGGTTACACAGTCTAGTGTCTAAAATGCAAAATGAGCAGCGTATACTGAACGAAAGAGACCGGTTACTCAGTCTAGTGTCTCAAGTGCAAAATGAGCAGCGTATACTGAACGAAAAAGACCGGTTACACAGTCTAGTGTCTCAAATGCAAAATGAGCAGCGTATACTGAAAGAAAGAGACCGGTTACACAGTCTAGTGTCTCAAATGCAAAATGAGCAGCGTATACTGAACGAAAGAGACCGGTTACACAGTCTAGTGTCTCAAATGCAAAATGAGCAGCGTATACTGAGCGAAAGAGACCGGTTACACAGTCTAGTGTCTAAAATGCAAAATGAGCAGCGTATACTGAACGAAAGAGACCGGTTACACAGTCTAGTGTCTAAAATGCAAAATGAGCAGCGTATACTGAACGAAAGAGACCGGTTACACAGTCTAGTGTCTAAAATGCAAAATGAGCAGCGTATACTGAACGAAAGAGACCGGTTAACAGTCTAGTGTCTCAAATGCAAAATGAGCAGCGTATACTGAGCGAAAGAGACCGGTTACACAGTCTAGTGTCTAAAATGCAAAATGAGCAGCGTATACTGAACGAAAGAGACCGGTTACACAGTCTAGTGTCTAAAATGCAAAATGAGCAGCGTATAGTGAACGAAAGAGACCAGTTACACTGTCTAGTGTCTGAAATGCAAAATAAAGAGTGTATACCGAATACATGATATCCATTACACTGTCGAGTGTCTCAAATGCAAAATGAGCAGCGTATACTGAACGAAAGAGACCGGTTACACAGTCTAGTGTCTCAAGTGCAAAATGAGCAGCGTATACTGAACGAAAGAGACCGGTTACACAGTCTACTGTCTCAAATGCAAAATGAGCAGCGTATACTGAACGAAAGAGACCGGTTACACAGCCTAGTGTCTCAAATGCAAAATGAGCAGCGTATAGTGAACGAAAAAGACCAGTTACACTGTCTAGTGTCTGAAATGCAAAATAAAGAGTGTATACCGAATACATGATATCCATTACACTGTCGAGTGTCTCAAATGCAAAATGAGCAGCGTATACTGAACGAAAGAGACCGGTTACACAGTCTAGTGTCTCAAATGCAAAATGAGCAGCGTATACTGAACGAAAGAGACCAGTTACACTGTCTAGTGTCTGAAATGCAAAATAAAGAGTGTATACCGAATACATGATATCCATTACACTGTCGAGTGTCTGAAATGGAAAATAAAGAGTGTATACCGAATACATGATATCCATTACACTGTCTAGTGTCTGAAATGCAAAATAAAGAGTGTATACCGAATACATGGTATCCATTAGACTGTCTAGTACCTGAAATTAAAAATGAACAGTGCATACTAAACGAAAGAGACCAGTTACACTGTCTAGTGTCTGAAATGGAAAATGAACAGTGTATACTGAATACGTGCAACCCATCACACTGTCTAGTACCTCAAATAAAAAATGAACAGTGTATACTGAACGTAAGAGACTAGTTACACAGTCTAGTGTCTGAAATGAAAAATAAAGAGTGTATACCGAATACATGATATCCATTACACAGTCTAGTACCTGAAATGGAAAATAAACAGTGTATACTGAACGAAAGAGACCAGTTACACAGTCTAGTGTCTGAAATGGAAAATGAACAGTGTATACTGAACGAAAGAGACCAGTTATACAGTCTAGTGTCTGAAATGGAAAATGAACAGTGTATACTGAACGAAAGAGACCGGTTACACAGTCTAGTGTCTGAAATGGAAAATGAACAGCGTATACTGAACGAAAGAGACCGGTTACACAGTCTAGTGTCTAAAATGCAAAATGAGCAGCGTATACTGAACGAAAGAGACCGGTTACACAGTCTAGTGTCTAAAATGCAAAATGAGCAGCGTATACTGAACGAAAGAGACCGGTTACACAGTCTAGTGTCTGAAATGGAAAATGAACAGCGTATACTGAACGAAAGAGACCGGTTACACAGTCTAGTGTCTGAAGTGGAAAATGAACAGTGTATACTGAACGAAAGAGACCAGTTATACAGTCTAGTGTCTGAAATGGAAAATGAACAGTGTATACTGAACGAAAGAGACCAGTTACACAGTCTAGTGTCTGAAATGGAAAATGAACAGTGTATACTGAACGAAAGAGACCAGTTACACAGTCTAGTGTCTGAAATGGAAAATGAACAGTGTATACTGAACGAAAGAGACCAGTTACACAGTCTAGTGTCTGAAATGGAAAATGAACCGTGTATACTGAACGAAATAGACCAGTTACACAGTCTAGTGTGAGAAATGGAAAATGAACAGTGTATACTGAACGAAAGAGACCAGTTACACAGTCTAGTGTCTGAAATGGAAAATGAACAGTGTATACTGAACGAAAGAGACCAGTTACACAGTCTAGTGTCTGAAATGGAAAATGAAGAGTGTATACTGAACGAAAGAGACCAGTTACACAGTCTAGTGTCGGAAATGGAAAATGAACAGTGTATACTGAACGAAAGAGACCAGTTACACAGTGTAGTGTCTGAAATGGAAAATGAACAGCGCATACTGAACGAAAGAGACCAGTTACATAGTCTAGTGTCTGAAATGGAAAATGAACAGTGTATACTGAACGAAAGAGACCAGTTACACAGTCTAGTGTCTGAAATGGAAAATGAACAGCGTATACTGAATACATGAAACCCATCGCACTGTCTAGTGTCTGAAATGGAAAATGAACAGCGTATACTGAACAAAAGAGACCGGTTACACAGTCTAGTGTCTCAAATGCAAAATGAGCAGCGTATACTGAAAGAAAGAGACCGGTTACACAGTCTAGTGTCTCAAATGCAAAATGAGCAGCGTATACTGAACGAAAGAGACCGGTTACACAGTCTAGTGTCTCAAATGCAAAATGAGCAGCGTATACTGAACGAAAGAGACCGGTTACACAGTCTAGTGTCTGAAGTGGAAAATGAACAGTGTATACTGAACGAAAGAGACCAGTTATACAGTCTAGTGTCTGAAATGGAAAATGAACAGTGTATACTGAACGAAAGAGACCAGTTATACAGTCTAGTGTCTGAAATGGAAAATAAACAGCGTATACTGAACGAAAGAGACCGGTTACACAGTCTAGTGTTTGAAGTGTAAAATGAACAGCGTATACTGAACGAAAGAGACCGGTTACACAGTCTAGTGTCTAAAATGCAAAATGAGCAGCGTATACTGAACGAAAGAGACCGGTTACTCAGTCTAGTGTCTCAAGTGCAAAATGAGCAGCGTATACTGAACGAAAAAGACCGGTTACACAGTCTAGTGTCTCAAATGCAAAATGAGCAGCGTATACTGAAAGAAAGAGACCGGTTACACAGTCTAGTGTCTCAAATGCAAAATGAGCAGCGTATACTGAACGAAAGAGACCGGTTACACAGTCTAGTGTCTCAAATGCAAAATGAGCAGCGTATACTGAGCGAAATAGACCGGTTACACAGTCTAGTGTCTAAAATGCAAAATGAGCAGCGTATACTGAACGAAAGAGACCGGTTACACAGTCTAGTGTCTAAAATCCAAAATGAGCAGCGTATACTGAACGAAAGAGACCGGTTACACAGTCTAGTGTCTAAAATGCAAAATGAGCAGCGTATACTGAACGAAAGAGACCGGTTACACAGTCTAGTGTCTCAAATGCAAAATGAGCAGCGTATACTGAGCGAAAGAGACCGGTTACACAGTCTAGTGTCTAAAATGCAAAATGAGCAGCGTATACTGAACGAAAGAGACCGGTTACACAGTCTGGTGTCTCAAGTGCAAAATGAGCAGCGTATACTGAACGAAAGAGACCGGTTACACAGTCTAGTGTCTCAAATGCAAAATGAGCAGCGTATACTGAACGAAAGAGACCAGTTACACTGTCTAGTGTCTGAAATGCAAAATAAAGAGTGTATACCGAATACATGATATCCATTACACTGTCGAGTGTCTGAAATGGAAAATAAAGAGTGTATACCGAATACATGATATCCATTACACTGTCTAGTGTCTGAAATGGAAATTGAACAGTGTATACTGAACGAAAGAGACCAGTTACACAGTCTAGTGTCTGAAATGCAAAATAAAGAGTGTATACCGAATACATGGTATCCATTAGACTGTCTAGTACCTGAAATTAAAAATGAACAGTGCATACTAAACGAAAGAGACCAGCTACACTGTCTAGTGTCTGAAATGGAAAATGAACAGTGTATACTGAATACGTGCAACCCATCACACTGTCTAGTACCTCAAATAAAAAATGAACAGTGTATACTGAACGAAAGAGACTAGTTACACAGTCTAGTGTCTGAAATGAAAAATAAAGAGTGTATACCGAATACATGATATCCATTACACAGTCTAGTACCTGAAATGGAAAATAAACAGTGTATACTGAACGAAAGAGACCAGTTACACAGTCTAGTGTCTCAAATGCAAAATGAGCAGCGTATACTGAGCGAAAGAGACCGGTTACACAGTCTAGTGTCTGAAATGGAAAATGAACAGTGTATACTGAACGAAAGAGACCAGTTACACAGTCTAGTGTCTGAAATGGAAAATGAACAGTGTATACTGAACGAAGGGGACCAGTTACACAGTCTAGTGTCTGAAATGGAAAATGAACAGTGTATACTGAACGAAGGGGACCAGTTACACAGTCTAGTGTCTGAAATGGAAAATGAACAGTGTATACTGAACGAAGGGGACCAGTTACACAGTCTAGTGTCTGAAATGGAAAATGAACAGTGTATACTGAACGAAGGGGACCAGTTACACAGTCTAGTGTCTGAAATGGAAAATGAACAGTGCATACTGAACGAAGGGGAGGTTACACAGTCTGGTGTCTGAAATGGAAAATGAACAGCGTATACGGAACGAAAGAGACCAGTTACACAGTCTAGTGTCTGAAATGAAAAATGAACAGCGTATACTGAATACATGAAACCCATCCCACTGTCTAGTGTCTGAAATGGAAAATGAACAGCGTATACTGAATACATGAAACCCATCCCACTGTCTAGTGTCTGAAATGGAAAATGAACAGCGTATACTGAACAAAAGAGACCGGTTACACAGTCTAGTGTCTGAAATGCAAAATGAGCAGCGTATACTGAACAAAAGAGACCGGTTACACAGTCTAGTGTCTCAAATGCAAAATGAGCAGCGTATACTAAACGAAAGAGACCGGTTACACAGTCTAGTGTCTCAAATGTAAAATGAGCAGCGTATACTGAACGAAAGAGACCGGTTACACAGTCTAGTGTCTCAAATGCAAAATGAGCAGCGTATACTGAACGACAGAGACCGGTTACACAGTCTAGTGTGTCAAATGCAAAATGAGCAGCGTATACTGAACGAAAGAGACCAGTTACACTGTCTAGTGTCTGAAATGCAAAATAAAGAGTGTATACCAAATACATGATATCCATTACACTGTCGAGTGTCTGAAATGGAAAATAAAGAGTGTATACCGAATACATGATATCCATTACACTGTCGAGTGTCTGAAATGGAAAATGAACAGTGTATACTGAACGAAAGAGACCAGTTACACAGTCTAGTGTCTGAAATGCAAAATAAAGAGTGTATACCGAATACATGGTATCCATTACACTGTCTAGTACCTGAAATTAAAAATGAACAGTGCATACTAAACGAAAGAGACCAGTTACACTGTCTAGTGTCTGAAATGGAAAATGAACAGTGTATACTGAATACATGAAACCCATCACACTGTCTAGTACCTCAAATAAAAAATGAACAGTGTATACTGAACGAGAGACCAGTTACACAGTCTAGTGTCTGAAATGGAAAATGAACAGTGTATACTGAACGAAAGAGACTAGTTACACAGTCTAGTGTCTTAAATGGAAAATAAAGAGTGTATACCGAATACATAATATCCATTACACAGTCTAGTACCTGAAATGGAAAATAAACAGCGCATACTGAACGAAAGAGACCAGTTACACAGTCTAGTGTCTCAAATGGAAAGTGAACAGTGTATAATGAATAAATGAAAGCCATCACACTCTTTCTAGCGCCTGAAATCCTATGAACTCCTGCGAATTTGAAGTGGTCTCTCGCGATGGCACTGCCGTTGCAACCTTGTGTTTCTTGAAGTAACTTATATCCTTCTGTCCCTTCGTGCAGGTGTGAAAGAGCACTCCACGCTGGGTAGTGGCCCCACCACGACCAATGTCCACGCACCTCCTTGTCCCCGGCCTGGGACTGAAATCTCCGCTCCTCCCATCCGTGCCACTGCCTGCGAGGGTGGAGATTACATATGGTCGTTACAACTCCGATGACGCATTCCTCATTCAATGCACGTGCCACTGCCATTACTAGTACGGCAGCATCTCTGTGCGGTAGGCCACGCACATGCCAGAAAATGTCTGCCATTCACGAATCATTAATTACCAGGAGGTTACATACGTTTCGCTCACAGAAACAACGCTCCTTTGCGCGCGCCATTACCGACAGGTCCCTTCCCGACCTGTCAATCTCACCGATACGGGGCACCAGGAATCCCAAATGTAACAACCCTCCAACGCTTTTGCGTGCTACTGTATACGTACGCTAAAGCATCCCACAAGTTTTTGGCTTGCGCTTCTACACCTACAACAAAGCCATTCCCGTTCAAAAGGTTCCCGGCCATCTTGCCTCGCCGCGCGGCCACCTTTTTCACCGCCGAACAATCGCACCGATCGTGTTTCAAGTTGCGGCTTTGGCATTCCGACCTTTCTTTTATCTGCACGGACGAACCACCATGACGGGGCTGGTGCCCCACGCGCTATCGCACTTCCGCCCTAGTGCGGCCGCTCCACGCCCGATGGCGAGATAACCGCATCCACCGCGCATGCTCGCTTTCGGTCTTCTTCGCTTCCCTTCTATCAGCACTCGCGGCCGCCGACAAGAACCAGAGCCGCACGGTAGCCGAGTGGTCAGCGCGCCAGTTGGCAATGCTTGGGCGAATATCCCCACCGACCTTGGTTCGATTCCCAGCGCAGGCACAGCGGATCGCTGTCGAAAAAACTGCGCCTGGTGATCCCACCAGCGTCACAACTCGGCCGCCGTGTGTGGAGGACAAGGGGAGGATCTGTGCTTTTTCGCACAGCTCTTCTTCTCGCTGTCCCCCGGGTATCCAGAGGGCGGATGCCCGTTGCTCCTGCGGAGGTTTCCCCGGGGGAGGAAGTTTCTTTTTTTCTTTCCCATTGTTCCGAATTAGAGGGAGGAGTGCGCACGCTGCTGCAGGCACCGCAGAAGTCCGCAGCAACCACACACTGACGAGACGTCCGAGAGACACCACGTACACACGCTTTTTTTTTTTTTACTGGACGTTTTGTTCCATGAACGTTCATGAAAAACAAATCGTCCAGCAAACAAAAAAAGAAGGGTACGTGATGCCTTTCGGATGTCTGGCCGGTGTTTGATTGCTATTGCGGACTTCTACGGTGCCTGCAGCAGCATGTTGATACTGAAATGCATCCGGAAACGCTACGTACGGTTTTTTTTAATGCACTCATATCCTGATGTTCCATAAAAAAAAAGAAAAAAGGCGTGCGAAGTGTGATTCGTATTTCTGTCCAGTGTGTGCTTGCTGCGGTCTTTCAGGCACCTGCAGCAGCGTGCCCTTTCGTATCATAATATATAACACATTCATGAAAGTACGCACAATACAGCGGCTGCACTCCTCATTGTCTCTCTCTGCACTGTCAACATCTTCGTGTCTTGTATTGTTGCTGTATTAGCGCGCGCACTGCACAACGTCAAATTCACTAGCTCTAGTTATTGCTTGCCAGCTGGTTCATATCGCCTTGCTACAACTGAGCAACGTAAGGTGCAGGCTGCAGACAATCATTGGAATTTACTCTCCTTGTGCGAATGGCTCACCACTTCCAATTATCAATGTCCGTTGCAACTGCCGAATTGATGGCCACTTGCCACAAAAGTCTGCGAGAATCAGGTAAGTGGAACCGTTAACACTTAGCGAGTCTTCTCTAATTACTGGCATCCGTCTTGAATGCGCTACGTAGTTCACGCGGTGCTACAGCAATATTGCATGTCACAAACATGGGGAAAGTGCAGAGAGAGTCGATGAGGACCGCAGCCACTGTAAACAATTTCCTTTTATGATGATCATTTTATACCGTTATACTAATATGCATGCCGCTGCAAATACCATAATAGACCGCAGCGAGCACACATCAGAAAGACACTAGGCAGACCTTTTTTTTTTTTTTTTTACGGGACATCAGGATATGAGAGGATGCTAAAACAATTATCCAGGAACAAAAAACCAGACGCGTACGTCGCGTTTCCGGATGTCCGGTCGATGTACGCTCGCAGCTGTCCTCCACGGCACCTCCAGCACCGTGCCAATCAACGTCCTGCGGTCGCAATCAGTAGTTCCCCGCTGAATTCACTCATGCAACGCAGTCGTCTCGCGTACACCGTATCTTTGGTTTGGCCTGTGGAAACCCGTTTTTCTCGCGCCGACATTCCGCCGCTTCGATTTTGCAGTTTCTGCATGTTTTAACCTCCATAGCAACTAATTCGCTCTAGAGAAGCCTGCAGGCAGTGGTGCGCAGCTGCCGGGAAACTAGCAAAACGCGACCGCGAAGGATTTCTATAGTGAGTGTTCAACTTCAGACTTTACACATCTTTTTTTCTTCTAAAATAGGCTTTCTGTGTTCGAAAAGCACTTTTTTCGCACTGTCGGCGGTGTAGTACATCAGAATGCAGCTACTACGTGCTATCTAGCAAGACGATAAACCAATATTCAATAGCTATCTTCTAAACTGTTACTGTTACAAACCTTGATTATTAAAGGTGCAGTGAAGAAAAATCTGACCACGTTCCGAGCATTGTTAGAAGCTGCGACTTATTGCCTTGTGTGGCCGATTTCTCTAATTCAATCGAATTAAAGTCCGGCTCCCGCCATTATTTTTTGACTTCTCCCCCGTAAGGTGGGCGTAGTCGACCAATGGGTGGAGTGCCTTCAGCCAGTCCCGTGGAAGCTTTGCTTTCGCTTTATTTTGTCTTTTTGGTTTCCGCGAATAAATAGTTTCATTCGCAGATAATATAGTCGCAAAATAGGCCCGCAGAAATAAAAATACGCGCGGACTATTTGCTACTATACTCCGTCTCACTACATGTTTGCAGCACTACGAAAGGTAGAGCTCTCTCGTCCAATCAGGATGGCGCGCACTACATTAGTGTGTTCCTACGCGCCTGTTGCTCGATCCACCTGGCTGGACATCAGGTGGCTCGTTCCATATAAAAGAAGGAGTACTGCTAATTACCTTCTTTGTACATCTAGCAGGGGGCGCTTGATGTCTATTTTTGTACAGGCAGACGCCCGTTCCAGACGCACTGGCCCCACTTTTTCTTTTTTTTCTGTCGCCACCTGTTTGTATCATTTCCTCTGTTGTCACGTCACAGTTATTTTCAATGTTCCTGCTATGTGTCAATGAATTTATTTATTCCAGCATGGCCACTACACTATTAAGCAAATGCAAGGGTCAAATGCAGGCCGGGGCAGCCGAATGTCGATGTTGGCGAAATGCAAAACCCCATGCGCTGCGTTAAAGTCAACGCACAAGCGGTCAAAATTAATCCGGAGCCGTCTGCTACGGTGTCTGCAATATCTCATGAGAGACGCTGCGAGGGTACTCCGACTTTCGCGCGTACGTTAGCACATTAATGGGGCTCATCACAACTCCACTCAACTCTGCTGGTTTGTGTCGTCGTCCAGGTTGACAACAATAGATGGTCCTTGGTCAACAGCATCGTCAATGACATGGTCCAGTTTCCTCATCCCATCTTCCTCACTAATAGCATGCTGCACGTAATTCTTCCATTTCTCAGTAGTCACTTCCATGATGCCTTGCCAAACCAGAGGCTCCACGTCTTAGAGCTTAAGCGTCTTGTTTTGACTGGCGACGAAGCCCTTGACATCGCTCCAAACAAACTCTATCGGGTTCGATTGGCAGTGGTAGGGTGGCAAGCGCACATCGAGACGGCCAGCAGCTTCGGCGCTGCAGTCCACACGGTATCGGTCCCCACCTGCGTTCACGTTGTTGCCAAGCTTCATGAGCTCGGCCTTCACCATGTCGCTACTCCACGCGACCCGTTTTCCAGGCAGCCAAGTCTATGTCTTTTTTTGAGGCTAGTCCTCCGCCGCACTTTATCCTGCTTCACAGAATGATATGGCGCGTTGTCCATCGCTGTAACGCAGCCGGCTTCTTCAGGGACAACATTCGGCCCGCCTTCAACGTCTGCGTTGTCCACTGGTAAAGCGTTCGCTCGCTCACCTGAGTGAGTTTTGCCCTCCTCTTGGTGAGCGCATTCGTACTTGAACTGCCCCCGTTCTCGACACGAAGCACTTCAAGAAGCCAACTGCGATGGTCTGCTTAGAAAAACAGCGCACTGTCGGTGTAGGGCACACTGACGACACAACCGACTCGGCCGGTGCCATGTTGGAAAATGGCGATGCATCACTACCTCGCAGCAAGCCTCCGCAGAGCTGTGTTCGTACGGGCTTTGTCGGTTAATTTCACCAGTGATTGAAGCACTCTATACCACCTAAATCTACCAGTCCACATTATGGTTTGGTTTGGTTTATGGGGTTTAACGTCCCAAACCGACTAAGGCTATGAGAGACGCCGTAGTGGAGGTTTCCGGAAATTTCGACCACCTGGGGTTCTTTAACGTGCACTGACATCGCACAGTACACGGGCCTCGAATTTCTCCTCCAAAGAAATTCAGCCGCCGCGGCCGGGATCGAACCCACGTCTTTCGGGCCAGCAGCCGAGCACCATAGCCACTGAGCCACCGCGGCGGCTTAGTCCACATTATGCTTTCAATTGCTGTGTTCATTGTTTGATTAATAGTCCTACACTGCTCAAATATTCGAGGGACTATTTTTTGTGTTCCTGCAGCCCTGATTGGACGAGAGTGCTCTGCCTTCCGTAGTGCTGCAAACATCTTGTGAGACGAAGCATACGTATTACTCCGCCGATGGCACAGCGGCAAGCCGCCACGGCACTGGGTGGCGCGTTGGTCGACTCCGCCCACCGTACGGGGAGAATTCAAAACAAAAAAAAAAAAAGGTGGGAGCCGGACGTTAATTTGATTTAATTAGGGAAATCGACCACACAGGGCAATAAATCGCAGTTTCTAAGAATGCGAGAAACGTGTAGATTGAGTTCCCGCGGCAAAAAGACGAGTTCAGATTTCGCTTCACTGCAGCTTTAAGAGGCCTGCAGCCCACAGTAGCATCCAAAGTTTTTACAATAATAACGGCTACCCTCAGCGCTGTGGCACAACAAACGTTGTCTGTTTCGACGTCTTACATGCACTAGGGAGTTTGCTGTGCCTCCAAGCTTCTTGAAAGAGCGTGCATTTTGCCTCGATGTAGCCACGTAACTCGTCGAAATAGCCAAGATTTGTTGGCCCACACCGTCGAGGGTAAGCGTATTTTCGAAATTATAAAAACTGATGTAGAAATTACGATAGGCTACAGGGCTCTCAATAACTAAGCAGCCTACTAGTAATAGTTAAAAAGACAGCTAATGAGTATTTGTTAATCTGCCTGCTATTTAGAATGTGTTAGCTGTGTTCTGATGTAATAGTCAGCTGACAATTCTAAGCCGAAAAAAAGTGTTCTAACTCATTACTTTTATTTTTAAGCAATCCTGTACTGTCTTCGGGGACACACCCTAATGGCCTAGCCTTCTAAAACATTTTCTGCGTACGGTCGTCCACACACCTGCTGAGAGCACTTGCATCATTTAGCTCGGGCCTAGGACCGGAACCAGACCGGGGGAGGTTTCGCAATACATTCCGGCCTGTATGTCTCCGCAGCAGTCAATGCAAAAACTGTGCTCATTTCTTTTTCTTTTTTATTACAATTATAACGTTCATCCTGCCTTCGACTTCGAATTGCTCACGCAAGGCAACCCTCGGAATATAACATCAGTCTCTCGTACTTTTCATAACACTCACTCTTCACCGAAAGCACACTTGTGCAGTTTTCGAGAATTCAGTTCGGAGCTGACACTTACACTCACCCGATTATTCGGGCCAGTTGCTATAGCATTTTCGAAATGTAAACGTTACCTTTGACAGAACGAGCACTCGGTTTCCATTACTTATTCTTCAGGCGGGAAAATCATTTGTAGCATGGTGTTAGTAACAACTTTACTTTCAAGCAAAAAATGAAGTGAAATCAGCTCTTTCCCGGTTGTTGGTTGGGTGGACGATTAGGTTTTCCGTGATTTGCTGAGGGTGTTGTCCAGAGGGGGGGGGGGGGGGGGGGGCTTGGGATGTATCTGCCTGTGTTTGTGGAGGATAGCCAGCAGTACAACGGGCTTCAGACAGTTCTTGTAGAGTGTTACGGACCCACATGGGGAGGAGCCTGTTGGTTGAAGTCCCTTGAGGCGGATTTAGGCCCGATTTGTCATCAGCATCAGCCTGACTACGCCCACTGCAGGACAAAGGCCGCTCCCATGTCTCTCCAATTTACCCTGTCCTTTCCCAGCTGCGGCCACCGTATTACTACACATTCCTTGATCTCATCCTCCCACTTAACTTTCTGCAACCCCCTGCTGAGCTTGCCTTCTCTTAGAATCCACTCCGTTACCCATCAGGGCCAGCGGTTATCTTGCCTTCGCATTACATGCCCATTTCTGCCTCTTGATTTCGACTAGAATGTCATTAACCCGCGTTTGTTCCCTCGCCCGCTTCCGATTTGTTAACGTCACGCCTATTATTTTTCTTTGCATAGCTCGCTGCGTTGTCTTTAAGCTGAACCCTCTTTGTTAGCCGCCGCGGTGGCTCAGTGGCTATGGTGCTCAGCTGCTAGCCCGAAAGACGCGGGTTCGATCCCGGCCGCGGTGGTTGAATTTCTTTGGAGGAGAAATTCGAGGCCCGTGTACTGTGCGATGTCAGTGCACGTTAAAGAACCCCAGGTGGTCGAAATTTCCGGAGCCCTCCACTACAGCGTCTCTCATAGCCTTAGTCGCTTTGGGACGTTAAACACCATGAACCAAACCAAACCTCTTTGTTACCCTCCACGCTTCTGCCCCATAGGTGAGTACCGGTAAGATACATTGGTTGTAGACTTCTCTCTTGACGGGTATTGGTAAACTGCCATGTGCGCTTCACCTCATTCTTATTCTTCTAGTTAGTTCCCTCTCATGATCATGATCAGCTGTCACTACCTGCCCTAAACAGCCATATTTTCTTCCTAGACGGTTGAGTATAACTCATTGATCCTACTTTGCAGTTCATACCCTGATCGACTTAGCAAGGCAATATCATCAGCGAATCGCAGATTACTACGGTATTCTCCGCTAAATCTTATCCCCATCTGTTCACATTCCGGGCCCCGGAATACCTCCTGTAAACATGCGGTTAATAGCGTAGGCGAGATCGTCTCTCCCTGTCTTATTAGCACGTTTACTCTTTCCTCTTCTATCTTTGTGAGGTGGAATATAGGGCAGTGAGTATACCATTCTGCTAATCACGAATGCTTGTTTGGTATTTTTTTGATTAGCCTGATGCTTTGATGTGTCATGACCGTGTGTTTGGACAAACGTTCCCAGATGCGGAGTTTCTGTACCTCCGATACTGGGAGGCCGTCGACCGTCACTTGTATAGAGGGTTTTCCCTTTTTGTGACGGCCCGCAGTCGGGTGGAGCAGCAGGATTCGGTCAGCGAGTGTGCAAGGCCTATACAGGCCACGCAGTCCGTACCGCTTCCGCTTGGAGGCTTTCCTCCATTTCGCCGGCATTTTGCCGTGGTCGTCTGCGTAGGAGTGGGATCCGCTCTAATTTTCGGCCCATGGGTATGGGAGTGGTGTCGAAGAGTAGTGGAGATAAAACTCAGTCTTTAGATGTGCCCCTGCTTTCTAGAGCTAACGAGGGGGATTGTGTGGACCCAAACCATATCTCCGCCGTCCTGTTACTCATAAAGGCGGTTAAATACGCGCGTGTTCTAGCCCCTACACCTCAGTAAGATAGTGCGTTTAGTTTGGTTTCGTGCGTCTGCCGTGTCTCAGGTGTAGAATTTCTTCTGAGTAGGGGTGTGCGAATATTAGAAATTTTCGAATATAATTCAAATATTATTTTTTTATTAATCGTGTTCGATTCGAAATCCACATATTCGTGTTGTTTCGATTATTCGACACGACACGAATATTCGTGTCTAGCCGAATATTCTACTGCGAGCACCGGCGTTCATTTCGGTCCGCAAGTCCTATCGACAGAGATATAACAACATGGCGGCGCCCAGAGCAATGCGTAACGTTGGGTTCTAGGCACTACAGTTGGGCCATGCAGTAGCTGACTGCACTGGTGAACTTTTTTGTGGCTATACCTGCGAAGCTGGTATAGACAGAGCAGTGCACGAAATACCTCGCAATACGAGCCAGTTCAGTGCCAATTGAGAGGGCATTTTCTGTAGCTGGAGAAGTTGTTTCAGCTAGAAGGGAACTACTTCTGCCTGACCAAGTAGAGCAGCCGACAACCTTTTATGTTCATCCCAGCAACAAGCTTTTGTGCTTATGGCAAGCTAGCCTTGATCAATGCTGTGTCCTAGCCACCTTCTCTGATATTTTCACTCTTCTAAGAACAGTGCTCGAGACTGATACTTTTTGTGCAGCCACACGCACCTTTCGTGCTCATTTCATCACTGATAGTTGAACTGTGATGTTCTTGGGTGCTCAAATAAATGTTTTGTAGTGGTTAAATGTGTCTGTCCTTGATTATTCGAAAAATGTGATATTCGCACACCTCTACTTCTGAGATTTGAAGCATCACGTCCTGCGTCGTGTACAGTTTGCTTCTAAATCCCAGCCTCGCATGGGGGAAGAGGCCGTGTTTTTGCATGTGGGTTTGGAAACGGCCGAGGATAGCGTGTTCGTACAGTTTTCCTAGGCACGAGGTGACCGACATGGAACGGAGGCTTGCCAATTGAACTGGTTTACCTGGTTTTAGAATAAAGGTGACCTTAGCGTAGGTCCATTCCGGGAGGGGGTGCCCCTCTCCAGTGTTCATCGAAAAGCTTGGTTACGGCTTGAACCAAATTTTCGTCCAGGTTCAGTAATGTTTTGTTGGTGATTTTATCCGCGCCCGGCGCCGACATGGTGCGCAGCTTGTGCATACCTACTCTCACTTCCCTTGTCGATATGTCTTCGTCAAACACGGGGTTCAGAGGGCTTGAGTATTTGAGGGGTAGGCTTCTAGCTGTGGTTGTGAGATACCCGTCTTTTAAGTTTTGGATCAAAGCGCTGTCTTCGACATTTAATTTCTTGGCGCTGCGATTTACGTTACGTTGTTGGGAGTCTTTAGTGTTTTATGCTTCTAAGAGGCAACGTAGAAGCTTCCACGTGTTTTTCAGTCCCAGATTTGCAACCGCATGAAAGCAAATCCAGATTTGCTTCCATGCAGTTGCAAATCTGGTCCCACTGTTGACGGGTTAGGTGTACTGCGTGTGCCTCAATCTTTTTCCTAAGGCTGCTATCCTTAGTTTAAGAGGCCGTGTTTGTTTTTCAGCCATCTTTTTTGCATACTGGAGTGTGTTTCCCACATGTGGACAAGTCTGCTGTCCACGATTTTCGTTTCCCGATTACTCGGGATGTGGCACTTCCGACGTCCTATGTGAGCGCATTCACCCAGTTTGCAAGGTTCTCTATCTCAGTAGTGGATTTCTTCCGGAGATTCCTGAATTTATCCCAGTCTCTGATTTTTAGTGTCTCTTTTACAGAGGGAGAGATTGACTTCAGTGCGGAAGTTGTTTGAATGTTGTAGTCGTCGCTGCCTAGGGAGGTCTGCGTGTTGGTTCACAAACACTGTGCATGTTTTTGGTGATCGTGGGATTGGGTTGGTGTTTAGCTGCGCGCTGTTGTGTGTCGTTAACGGGTTAGGGCCTCATTTTGCATTAATGTCCAGTGTTGCGATTCTTTTCTGCACTTTTGCTTGTAACCCCAGCTTACGTTTCTTGCGTTAAAATCTCCTCGGGTTCTTCGCGCGGTTGTTTAGCACTTTTGTAATAACCGCAAGCGGAGGGGGCGAAGGGGGGGGGGGGGGGGGGGCTCCGCTGCTTTTTGGCGCGCTGTACGTGTTGAGGATGAACAAGCTGGGGCTTCTTCTGCTTTGGGACGGAGGGGGAGATGCAACGGTTTGTCTGATGTTGCCATCAGACCTCGGGATGCATCGGGCGGTTGGTGTGTGTGTAGTGTTTTATGGCGCACAGGCAACTAAGGCCATCATGCGCCAAGCATACGGTGTTACGAAAATTTTTCCGCTGAATTTTATAGAAAAGTGAAGAATCATCGGTGGTGTAGGGGGCCTAAAACGTTAGTGCGACCTAGTGATCACATAGGAAAGAATTTCTAGAAATGGCTAATAGTAAAACCTTTAAAGGGGGTTGGAAACCTCAGCAGCTATCCTTGTTGTCTTGTTTTGTTAGCAGGAATAGGTCCGTAAGGTGTGTGTGGCCTATTCGGAGATGACAGAGAACCACTTGCTTGAAACGTTCCTGCTGCACACATGACTTCCATTCACCCTAAAGCTATCTTTACCAAGCGCAGTTTGCTATTTACTTCGTTTTTCCAAGGCGAATGCCCTTTTTTTTCTTAATTTACGTTGTACTAAATTCGTGCAATCCTTAAATGGTATACATTGTTTATTTTGTCTTCCCACAAGCTTCAGCAGCGCACAAATCTGCTCTGTCGTTGCCTTTCATTCTGGCATGACTGGGGACCCAGCATAATTTTGTCTTTTGCCATGTTGTGAATGGTGTCACCCAGTGACGGAGTGATTACTTCTAGAGTGAAGAGATGTCAGTACCATTAGGGGGCCTGTGTAATTAATACTGTTCGTGAGATTCTCGTTTACTATTTTTCCTGCAGCTGCACAAATGTCAGGACAGCGCCCGTCCTGTGTTTTTCGTGTTCCTTCTGTCCTCGTTCCGTAGCGCTGTTGTGAATCTATTTGTCAGGTAATGTGTCCTGTATATTGAGATTCTGGCATATTTCTTCGAATCGCAATACCAGTGGCCAGGTAGCTTGCGGTTTGTGGGTAAATAATATTCAACAACGACATTTCGCCACAACTGGATAGTATATATGTTTTGGTAGCGATTCTTCTGTATTCAAGGGAGGTTTCATTTATTTCTGCACAGAGGTTGACTATGGGAGTTGTTCTGTATGCGCCACATGAGAGCGCTAGGCCTCAGTTTTGTACTCGATCCAATTTTTACGGCATGACAGACCTGCCCAAACGTACAGTGAACCCATAATCTAATAAGGAACGTACCAAACTGACAGTTGCAGGCGGAGTGCTCAGGCGGTCGCATTTATGATAAGGACATCAGCTTTATCTTGGTTTGTTTTGATGAGCAAGTGGTAGGAAAGGTGATAACTCAATCGGCTGGTGATTCGGGCGTCTGTCATGTTAAGGGTTCCCCTCTTCGACAGGCCGTGATTGCATATAGCAAATCTGCGAATTAAGCCTGCCGTTAATTTCGGTTTCCTTGTCTAGGAGTTCTATATGAGGGTGGCACCCAAAGTGTCTTGTATATATAGAGGCCAAGGATTCCGAGTCTGTTGGCCAGGGGTGTGTCGCAGTGTATGCGTAGAACCCGAGGAAGTTGTCTGATCACGTGGAGTGATCATTTGAATGGAAAACACTTAAGTCCCATAAAGGTCAGTTTCGAAGTGATAATATCAATTGTATATTGTAAAGTATTTTATGCCTCTCCAATGGAGCCTTTTGTCGGCCATGAAGTGGTGTCGTAGGTGTATAGTGCCGCGCGGAGGTCAGGTATGATAGTGGGCTAACGCTATTTTCAGTAGGAGGGAGCAGAGAACTGCACCTTGTGGAGTGTCACCTTTATTAACCCTCCCAATCCAGAACACTCCACAAGTTGCAGTTCCTGGCTAAACAACTCACCAACATACCTGACCTGGATGGGGACGGATGGTATAGTGCTGGCTGGAAACCATGTTCAAACAGTTTTTTCACGCAACTGATGAGGAAGACAGGGCAAAGGTTTCGTAGGATGACTGCCTTGCTGGGTTTGGGAATAAAAGTGATGTGTGCATGTTTCCAGGTGGAGGGCAGCGCTCCATCAGTTCCTAAAGTGAGGTGTCGTCAAGGTTGCGGAGGACCCTGTGTGTCATGTGGTCTGGTCCGGGGGTTGTTGGGCGGCGTATGGTAATCAGTGATCGTTCGACTTCATCAAGGGTGTTGTCCTTGTCGAGGTTCGGATTAGGCCGAGGGGGCCCAGGACAAGTGATTCCGTCCCAATCGATAGAATTGTTTTCGCAGTGCATATGTCTTGTAGAGTTCGGTTGATGTCAGCGCCCTTTTTGTAGATCAAGGCAGCGAGATGGTTCTCGCAATCACAAAGAGAACAAGGAAGAGGAAAGCCTCAGGGTGCTTGCCAGCGTTTCGGCAAGAACACTTCGTATGGCCCAGGTGAACAGAAGCCCCCTTCCCCTTCCTTGTTCACTTTGTGTCTTTTGTAGATGAAATTGAATAATCTTCTTGACTCGTTTGCTGGGGGTGTGTAAAGCTTGCTCAATCCTACTCGCCCAGGGAGCTGGTTATGGCGCAAGATGAGAGCCAAGTTTGTCTCGCTCTCAGAGGAGTTGAGTGCTGTGGGTTATTGGAGTTTAACGTGCCAAAGCGACTCAGGCTATGAGGGACGCCGTAGTGAAGGGCTCCGGAAATTTCGACCACCTGGGGTTCTTTAATGTGCACTGACATATCACGGAAGAGAACAGTGGGGAAGAAATAGTTTGGTTTTGAATGTATGGGTAGTGATAAAGATGGGGAGGTTGCTGCCGAGATAATCTGCTAAGACACCCTGTGGCTTAACCAAGACGTGCGGGCTTGCATATGTAAGCAAGGTCAACGAGGGCCCGCATGTAACACGTGCCGATTCTTGCCGGTGTGTTTAGGTTTGTGTCGGTGTACTATTGATAACTGGTAAGGTTTAAGGAGTGAGGATGGCTGTGTGATGTGTGGGTGCTGTCACCGAATAACATTTAAATGGGTTATGACTGCGTTTTTCAGACTCATTTTGTTCGCTATGACTCTCGGAACAACTGGGCATGAGGTCATTTGGTGCAACGAGTAATTTGTAATTGAATTTTTAAAACTTGTGCTGTACCGTGTGGTAGTCAGGTAAGACTAACGCGCTCGCGATTCATGACGCCGTGAACCAATGCTCACGTGCTTTCTCTCAACTGAACGAGTGAACTGCGCACTCCTCGTAACGAGCGTAGGAGAGTGGGTGGCTCGCTGTTCGGGATAGGAGTGCTGAGGGTAAAGGGGGGGGGGGGAGTGACGGCAGGGGGACAAAGGCAACAGAGGTCCGTGTCCTTCCCTTTTCTGTCTACTGCCGATCTCGGCGGCTTAACTGTAATGTGTCAAGGTGATTTTGCATCGGTTTTCCACCAGACGGCGGCGCTGTCGGGGGAGGGGCTTAGAGTCAACTTCAAATTGCACTTTTTAGCTAAAATGCCCACGTAGAGCCCTGCTTCTTTTTTAAGTATGCATAACAACGGTCGTGGCTAGAACGCCACGATTTGTTGGGAGATCATAAATGACCCCTTTAATGTACATCTTGCTTGTTCCTGCGTAACTGCGTTTGGTGTGGAATTCTTCTGTCTGAATGTATTGTTCGACTCCTTGGTGAGTGGTATATGGTGTACGTGACGGTGGAGATGAGCCTGTTGGTTGTGAATGGCCTCTTGGGGGGGGGGGGGGGGGGTACGCTTTCTGGACGACGTATACCTTCGTGCGTGTCCTACTGACATGCACTGACGGATGACTATGTGAGCAGCCTATCCGTCAAGCTCTCCAAGACAGCACAGGCATAACTGTGTGTGCCCACCCTCCGCCATTCCTAGAAAAGCTTTTCCCGCCAAAAAAATAAAACGGTTGAAAGTAATCGCTCGTTCTGTTTGTCGTCTCTCTGCTTCAGGCCTTCCTGTCAAGGTTACAGCTTCACTTCAAGAATCACACACAAGCATGATTGCGCTCTCAGTATACCAAAAACAGGTTTCCTTGTGATACTGCATAAATATCACGGCTGCAACACCGCTGTCGCTGTATGCATGAGGAGCACATACTATAGACATATAAAAAAACTGCGCTTTCCGCAGTCCTGTTGCTACTCGCCCCACTGTCAGAGTTTGTGCTTCGTCTACAGACCATTCAGTAAACTGTGCTGCATTCTTGCGCGGCCTGAAATGAATGATGTGCTCACCGTGTGCTTGTCTTCGGTGAGCTCTGCCATCCGAAGCTGCACTTGGAGCTACGTGGAGAACACGTCCAGCACCTCCAGGCATCCAACGCCGCGCTCGTAAACAGTCGTGTCCTGCGCAAATTCGTTGCGGGGGCTTCAAACAGCAGCCCTGATGTCACACTTTTCCAGAGCACATGGTTAGCGCGGTGCGAGCAACGGCGAGCCCCTACTGCAGCTGCGTCAGCGCGTCTTTCCAGTAATGCAAGTTTGGATAGCTTCGTGGCTTGTATTCTATAAGTAGCACTTGAGAGAAAACGCTCGTTCTGTCGTCGTCTCTCTGCCCCAGGTAGTTTTGTGAAAATTAGTCATTCCATTGCAAAAATCACACTGAAGAGCATGATTGGTCCATCATTAATACACCAAAAATGGTTGCCTTGTGAAAGTTCATAAACATATGGTTACAACACAAGTGTGACAGTACGGGGAGCGCATACTAAACGCATCCAAGAAAAGATGTCAGGGTTTTAACTTGGTTAAACCTACTAGTGCGAAAGCTCTAGTTTTTGCCTATACCAAGTATTCTTTGGTCCCAATAGGCTGAGGTCAAATTTCGGGTGTGACCCGGGTCATACTTTGGAAATGCCTCAATTCAAATTTGGAGGTCGCCATCGTGTTTGGCTTGGTCAATTATGGTTGGACATAGATTTTGGTACAAAGTTGAGTGAAACCGTGGGTAGGGTGTGTGCCTCATGTAGGGCATTTTTGGTCAAAAAGAAATACGCTCTGTTTAGCGTTTGACCTTTCGCCACATCCGTGCGCAGTGCGCATTTGAAAGGAGGGATACATAAGGCGCGCTTCCCCATAGAACAGGCGCAGACACTCGCCATAGAAGGAGAAGAAAAAGCAACAGTCGGACGGCGCAGAAACACCTTGGCCAATCCCCCGCCATGGGTATGTGCCATTAAGCCTGAGGACATCGTCATCATCATCAACACCGATCCAGAAGTGGTAGCTTGGGAGTTGGCTGAAAAGCAGCGAGAGCTTTTCGCTTTGAGATATCCAGGCTTAACCTTAGCTAAGCCACAGCCAAATTTTTTAGTCGGTGTTTCGCACTAAAATTTCACTCTACGCTGTCCTGCTTTTACTCGTCCGACTGTACGTGCTCGTGCTTCGTCTACAGACCGTATAGCTGTGGGTGCGGCATTCTCGCGCGGGCTGAAATGAGTGAGCTGCTCACCATGTGCCTGTCCTCGGCGACGGTGAGCTCTGTGCCGTCCGAAGCCGCACTTGGAGAACGCGTCCAGCACCTTCAGTCATCCAACGCCGCTTTTGCATACAGTCGTGACCTGCGCAAGTTCATTAGGGGGGCTTGACACAGCAGCCTCTTGGCAGCCATGACGTCACACTTTTTCACAGCACGCGGTTAGCCCGGTGTCACCAACGGCGCGCCCCTGCTGCAGCTGCATCGATGCGTCCTTCAAGTAGCGGAAGCACGGATAGCACAGTCACCTGGTGTACTATATGGTAGCTGGCCACTTCAATCTGCTGCATTGCAATATGTAGTTTTGTGACCGGCGAAACAGGACGCAGGGGGTATTTGCTCGGATAAAAATTGTTGCAAAAGTTAATTAGAGTGTGCCTCCACCGTGTAACACATCGTGTGTGGCGCTGACGAGCTGTGATATCCTTTCGAAAGGATAGCAATCTCTAGAGGGCATGGGTCCGTGCGGCACAGCTATCTCGATCGACATAAGACACTTTCCGAAAAGGACTTTCTTTGCTCGGACCATTTCGTCAACGTCGGCTGCAGGACAAGTCTCACACTGTTGAGGACCCTCGGAAAACATCATTGAAACGAGAGCACTTCAAACCTGATGCTGGGCCTTCCAATTTCTCAAGAATATTCGACGCTTCGGAAGAATAGATGGAAAGAAGTGCATGCTATTTCATCCATTAGTGGGGCACAAGCGAAAGCCCCGTGAACCAGCGTTGATTCCTCTCCCGCAGGGGACACTGCAGTGGCCGATGATTTATCATTGGACACGTCTCGGAATCCTCTCAATGTCCATCACACTTGGCTAGCAGCCTACTTCCTTGATAGGAAATGGTTTGCATACCATGCTAATGAAACTAAATAGGACGACCATTGGTCAGATGACTTCGCAACTCTTTGGCCACCGTGCACGATCACATATGTTCCATTCGCTAAATACGCAACATACCCCGGCTAAATATACATGTATGCTGTGAGGGCCTACTTTTGCGACAGTTTTGCGTTGGATGCAGTGCTTTAAATGCCCACAACGTGCTTTCGACGATTGACGCCTCTCGCGGCGATTGTTTTTAGTAGGGTCACCACCTCGAAAAAGCGTTGGCGTATTCTGCTCGAGCTGAGAAAGGTAAATCCCAAATTTTTCTCCGTGTAAGCATGCCATGTGCAAATTCTATTTATTTTAAGCTGGAAGACAGGTTTGGAAGCGGCACCCGGCTTATTTCTCCTGGGCTGGCGGGGTTTGTAATCGCCTCTATGCAGGTGGCGGGAATGAATCGCCATTCGATGTTGCAAGCGTTCTTGAAAGGAAAAAAAAAATCACAAGTCGCAAAATCACAAATCAATCTAGCGCTTGCGGGTCGATGGTCATGTCATTATGTATTGAAAAAAAACAACAACAGATAGCCCTAGAAAAAATTACTGGCTGTGCTCCAGGAAGAAGGGTGGCAAAGCGCTGAGGGGAAGTCATGTTAGTTAACTCCTGCGATGCTTGCTCAAAACGAGGCTCAACAAGCGTTGAAAATCAGTGAAGGCGTCAAGGGTACGCGACGGGCAGCGGCAAAAATAGTCACGCAGGCACCATGCCTACGTAAAAATTAATTCTCCGCTCCTCCCCAGTAAAAAATTTTCTGCCCGCGTTCCCAGTTAAGTATTATTAAGGAGAATATTTTTTACCTATTTGAGGACTTAAAAGCGTCGCAGTCCTGCTATCACGGAAATAGTTAGATAACGTGATCACATCAACGGAGCAGGACGCTGCTGATTGGTTTATGATTTGGTTTTATGGGGTTCAACGTCCCAAAGCGACTCAGGCTATGGGGGATGCCGTAGGGAAGGGCTCCGAAAATTGCGACCACCTGGGGTTCTTTAGCGTGCACTGACATCGCACAGCACACAGGCCTCTAGAATTTTGCCTCCATCGAAATTCAGCCGCCGCGGCCGGGATCGAACCCGCGTCATTCGGGCCAGCAGCTGAGCGCCGTAACCACTGAGCCACCGCGGCGGGGCAGGACGCTGCTGAGTACGCTCAGCATTTTGTGTGCAGTAAAATTTGTTCAAAGTGCTTACATTATACTGGTACGATAATTTGGAGAACACTATTGAGTACGCGCTGTATTTGGTCTGCATAGTAATATTTGTTCATTGTGTCTAGAATACATTGCCACTATAATTTGGCTACTACACTCTAATCCCAGTAACCCATAAAGCTACCTATAGGAGTTACACACAATAAATGCGTCTAAAATAAGCGTTACAGGTCGAGTGTTCTTGATGTTTTGATTATTCTTGACCGATGCATAGGTTACAACGACTCAAGAGGTGCGTTTTATAAGTTACTGCTGAAGGAGCTGCCTTGTAACCCATAGAAAAAAATGCCCAAAACCAGTTTTTTTTTTTTGGTTTTGTAACCGATAAAACGCACCTCTCAGATTACGGTAACCTATAATCGGCGCGGCGATCCCGTTGAAACGAAAAAAAAAAAAATTGTTTCTTTTTCAAGGCCACTGCGTGTTTTTCCCGCCATGCGACGCCTCCCGACAAGACGGAAGGCGGGGAAGCCGGGTCGGCTGTTTTCTCGCTGCCGCCATCTTTTACCACTTGCATTTGCATTGCGGAGCCCGCGAAACGAGTATTCTTTTGTGCGCACCGCTGCAAAGCAAAAAGCGTGTTAGCATGTGCATCGTATATGCGGAATGAAGTAGAAGCTTATCCTGCGCGTCGTGTTATGGCACGTTTTAAATGATAATTCCAGCGACATAAGCTCGGTGCATGATTTTTAGCAAGGAAGCATAAAGTAGTTGTGTTATTCTAAGGTTAAATATCGTCCAATTAGGCCCTTTAACAGAGATTGGAAATGTTGGATTGGACTTCTTGCATGTTACGTCCATAGAATGCGGAGAGGATTGGATCTCAGCTTCTTAAAGAAAGGCCCGAGGTAGCGAAAAGATGCTAGCGGCACGGATGACATCAATTTCGACACCATGCGGGCATCGGAGCTGTCAAGCGCGGGGCTATACCGAGCAGGCACGCGCACACTCAAGAGTCCACGTGACGGCGCAAGAGTTCGTTCTCACTTCTGTGCGTAGCCTCTTCGTGGGAGCTTCGCTACTCTGTCCGCCTTTCGCTTGCGGCAGCACGGTTGGCGCGGGCCGCGTGCGCAGCTCTCAGAGAGAGGAGGAGAACGAGGAGGAGAATAACTGCGAAGGCGCTCGCCCAGTCTTTCTGCTTTCTCATAAAGATTCTTTTCCCCAGCATTCTGCTATTTCTATTTATTACTTAATTTATCTATTTATTTTTCCCCAGAAAACAAAACTAAACAAACAAGCAAAAAATCTCAACAACTCTATGCACCCCTCTTCTTGGCCGATCCCCCTCTGTGGGTGTGCGCCATCCCATGAGGTGAACAACAACAACAACAACAAAGATGCGTCATCTCGTTTCACGAGTGGACGGTGGGATAGAAGTCAAGATGGCGGCCAGCAGCACGGACGTGTTTGGCGTCTTGCGGTGCAGTGAAGATAACTGCGAGTGCCCGCAGTGCATGGTTTTGCCGGAATCGAAACTGAAGTGCGAGTACTGCGGACACTGCCCGGCAGCGCACGGGAAGATGAACGAGATCGGTGAGTACCTTTACGTGGATTTTTACCTGGTGGTTATTTATGTTGTTGTAGCAAGCTTGTTTGCACATGAACAAAGGGGGAAATTGAGCGCCTTAGTAGAACTGTGTGTAGCGCATCTCTTGCTTTGCTTGCGTGCATTATTGTGCGCTAAGTGCGACTTCGTGAGTAATCCTTTCGGATGAAAGGGAGCTCAGCAGCTCGACAGGGAACGCATGTGCAGGATTCCTGTTGTTCTGTTTTCACACTTGGCATAGTGACTGCGCCGCCTTTGACTGCGAGTATCGTGTATGTTACGAATGGCGCAATGCTGCCAGCCCAATGTCGACTTAATTGAGCCTCATGTTTCGGTAGCAGAACCTTCTTCTGCAGGTGTCTTTATGATAGGCTCCACTATGGAGCACTAATTTGTGTTGGAGGAACAGTCGGTGAAGGAATATCCGACCCCTTAGGCAATGTAATGTCGGGCGAACACATGGCGCGAGGCGCCGTTACTATGCATTACTTGGTCCAGCGCTTTCCATTCATCATGCCGGCCGGCGTACAATGCGTGTTTCCCGTGTCTATTCGCTGGTTCGAAGTCGCCGCCGTGATTTCCATTGCCTCAAGGCGTGAGGGTGCGTCAACAGCCTTGCTAAAGTTTAGATTGCTGAATGAGATTTAAAGAAGAATTGTGCAATTGATGTGCACCTTGTGCTTCCAATCTCCTTTAAAAATCTGCATAACAGCAGAGATGAAGCAGTGAAACGAGTGTACGATAAATCTTTCTCGCCTGTATGTCGCAACCATGACTCTTAGAGCACTATTAAACTGCTTCGTATGGGAGCCGGTAACTCTCTTCTGTGTTAAGTACCTCTTCCTTTTTTTTGTAGGCGGCACTGCCGGCAGGTGAAGTACAAGTGACGGCGCCTCACATCTACACTTGCACGGACGGAACGTTTGTTTTTGCTGGCAGCCTAAACGAAGTCATCAGAGTCTGCTCAGGTGGCCTGCAGCGTGCATTAATTATTTGTCTTCTCATCTATTACGTGAAGAACTTGGAGTATCCCTCTTCTTTTTCACAAATTCATTTTCTGGTGCAAAAAATAGTGCTGCCGGGGGAAATTATTCCTAGGGGCCTTGTTTCAGCGCACCTGAGGAAGTTCCTGACTGTTTTGAATAAGATATTGTAAAGCTGTGGAGCTTGCCGCGAAGGTTTGTTAGTAATCTTTACAGAGCCAATGTCTGGCCCGTTCTCACTATGTATATTATTTTCAAGCAGTGTGGTTCAATAAAACAAATTGTGCCTCATACCATTTGTTCCTTTTTACATGTGCACAACAGCGGCTTAACATTGAAGCGCCCATTTTACTACTGCGCCGTACAGTTATCTTCAACTTGGACGGGTCGAAGACTTATTTGTTGAAACATTAACCCGCCATAGTGGTTCGAACCTCCATGGGACCTCGGCTACTGAGCCAGAGGTCTTATGTTCGAACCGAGCCGCGTTTCTGAGGAGAAACGCAAGGGCGGCAGTGTGCATGAATGCATAAATTGAAAGAAGAAAATGAGAGTTCACATGTAACCTGTGAAGTACTAAGACAGGATGAAGGTTGCGACGTAACTTGCAAATATTCACAGCTGACGGTAAGATTGAGGGTTACCGCTTAACCTTTAAATTTCTCAAAAATGAGAGCAACGCTGAGGGTTACAGCGTAACCTGCATCCAGTTCATGGCCGACACCAAATTCAAAGGCACAGTGTAACTGGTAAAACGTATGCGGTACGCTGTAACTCTGAAAATTATCGGTGCACAAATTTGTGAAAGTGTGCACCTATATTAAGGGTTACCGGGATTAGAGTGTAAGATGTGTTGCCACAAAGGCTGCGACAGCAGTTCCAAGAATGTGGAGCTCTCGATCTAGAGTCGGCATATTTACTCTACGCAGGAGTACACTGGCTTCAGGACCCCTACCCCGTCTGCTGCCTCGATCCCGGACAACACGACTGCTGACTATGATCCTCAGTGATGATGATGATGATGATGATGATGTCCTCGGGCTGAATGGCACATACCCACGGCGGGGGATTGGCCAGGGTGCATAGCGGATACAAACGCACTCATGTACAGGGAATGGAGTATAATTAAATCTAAAATTTGGGACACAGAGCTAGAATTTGTACAATACAAAAAATACGGAGAAAGAAAAGCTGTGAATTCACATTCTAGCAGAGGAATCTACCAGATGAAATTATATAATTGTGAATAGAATCGAACAATGGTTTCAGGGCATATCCCTTGGCGCTTGCCCCGAAGGATAAGACAATCGGAAAGATAGAGGAAGCCCAAGCCGAGCGAGAGGGATCTCCAAGCAAATTCTACGGAGAGCAGCGAGCCGCCGGCAGGAGAGGAAAAAATGTTCTATAGACTCAATTTCGCCACAAGACTCACAAAGGTTGGATATCGAAAGCCCCGATCGGCATAAATAAAGATTTAGCCGCGGTATCCTGCAGCGCAAAAGGGTCATGGACACCTCACATTGCCTCGAACTGCACATCCGCGCACTCCAAGGAAATGCCAGGTGTTGAAAATCCGCTGCAGCGAGGAGAGGCTCATGGCTCAAGGTGTGGAAACGCTGGAATCGCTGAAAGCGTGCTAGAGTCAAGTAAATAGTATTTGGGACGAAAGGGACAATAGGACCATCAAGGGCAGACTTTGCTAAAAAATCAGCCCTCTCATTAGAAACAATGCCACAGTGCCCAGGGACCCAGTGAAAGCGAACTTCTGAAACATGTGGAGGAATAAAAAATTGAAGGGAACGGCTCATAGGAGTATCACTCGAGGTTTCGAGCGCTGCCAAAACAGAAAGGTTGTCTGAGAGTATAATAACCCGAGTGATACTGCAGGGTATCCTTATTAAGGCCAACTCAATGGCCAGAAACTCAGCTACAAAAATAGGGGTATAGTCAGGGGCCCGAAATGAGTAGCTCCAATCAAGAGCCCTTGAGTAAATACCAATAGCGGCCTTTTCATTTTGCTGGGAGGCATCTGTATAGACGGCAATATGGTTAGGAAAATTGTCTAGGTACTCCTCTATGAGCCCATTTAACATATTGGCGGGCAGGTTCTTAGCATTCCTTGGGAGGGTGTTGTCAAAGAAGACCGCCGTGTCAGCCCGCCTGTGGTTGACCAGTACTAAAGATCTCACTGATACAGAAATATTTGACAGCAGGGAGTTAGTGAACACCACCTGAGGGAGCTTATACCGAGGCCAGGGAGTACCAAAGAAGAGAGTTGGGTTCGTTGTAAATATAGGGTTAGCCAATCCAGGAACAGGCTCCAAAGACCTTAAAAATGTCCGCACAGTGATAAGCTCAAACCGGGAATTGAGATCAGGTATCCGCGCCTCCAAGTACAACACAGCATTAGCTACTGATTTAGGCAGACCTAAGCAAAGGCGCAGAGCGCGTCGCTCCATAACAAACAGGGGTTCACGCTTGTACTTTGGGCACCCAGAAAAGAGAACGGAGCCGAATTCAAGGATTGGCCGTACATAGGTCTTATAAAGAAGTAGTAGAGTGTCTCGTCGCATACCGAATTTTTTGTTGCTGATCCTCACCAACCGGCCGAGGGCACGCTCACCCTTAAGCGCAATGCTTCTAATGTGTGGCCGCCAGTCTAAATGCGGGTCATATATTATACCCAAGTATTTTGTTGAATCAACTTGCGGGATGAGGATAGAGTGATACGACAGAGAGATGTAAAGAGGGGTTGCTTGTGGGAAAACAAGGACGACACACTTGTTCACATTTAAAGTTAACTTTATGCTGTCTAGCCAAACTTCCAGAGCATTTAAATACTCTTGCAGTAATTGGTACAGGATATGAATGTCTTTGGCAGAAGCGAAAAAAGCAATACCATCCGCATACACATAAACTTTGACCGCAGGGTGAATAGGGATATCACGCATTAGTATGTTAAACAATAACGGTGAAAGAACGGAGCCTTGTGGGACACCTCTAGACTGGGCGTATGTTGTAGAAGTTAACGTACCCTTAGAACAAAAGAACTCTCCTATCCACGCAAATAGGTACAAAGGAGGTTGTACATTAGCCAGTTTATGAAGCAAAATGCTGTGTTCAACGCTGTCGTAAGCCTTTGCAATATCTAAAGTAACCAGAGCTGATACCTCATTTTGCCTCATAGCAACCTTAATACGGCTCTCCAAGTATATGTGCGCGGTCCAAATCGAACACCCCCGGCGAAAGCCAATCTGAGCCTCGCTAAAACCTTGACTCAGAATATGACTCGTGAGGCGGCTGAAGACTACCCGCTCTACAAGCTTAACCAAATTTGATGTGAGAGCAATCGGCCGAATATTGTCGAGATCAAAACCCTTCCCCTGATCTTTCAGCAGTAAAATAATTTTCGCTGTTTTCCAATTTTGTGGAATCCAGGCTTTTTCCAAAGACCAGTTCACAATCTGCAAGAGGTACGGGGCAAAATCTTGCATTAGGATTTTAAGCATGCCAACTGTTACTCCGTCAATCCCAGGGGCAGCAGATTGCAGGCAATTAACTACGGACGCTAAATCCGATACAGATACCTTAGTGAAGTCTCCACCCAAATGAAACGGAGTTGATGGAAAGGTAGTGCGAGCTCAAAAACGCACAGCAAGGCATTGAGCTATGGACTCTAGTATATCTTTTTCGTCCCGAGGTGGCAATACTGTGGACTGAGAGATGTGAGAAGAAGGCAGCACATGAGTACGTTCCATGAATCTATAAAGAGACTTCCGGTTGACAGGATTAGACAGATAGGTGTTCAGGCTGGCATTGTACTCATCCTTAGCCTTAGATATTGTTCTTTTAAGAGAGGCTGCAAAGAATTTGTAATTTATCCAGTTCTTTGGGCACTGGTTGTGCGTTAGACTCTTCCATGCAGCTTTCCTTCGACGATAGGCTTTTTCGCAGTCGTCATTCCACCAACTGGAAGGAGTCTTATTTACAACGCCTGACCGGACTGTAAAGACTGCTCGCCGAGAGGCGTCTAACACTGAATTTAATACCAGAGGGCCCCCGTCAGATTTATCGGAGGGGGAAACAGACGAGAGGGCCTCACCTAGGAGGTTCTTGAACAGTGTAGTATTTATAAATTTTTGTGGCGAACCAGTCGCCCTGACTGGACTGCACGCAATAGTGAAAGTGATTGGGGCGTGGTCACTGGACGTACCGCAGTCAACTGTACACCACGAAGATACCGCTGTACCATTAACTGCTAGCGTTAAATCAATAGCTGATCGAGAATTAGCCCTCATGTAAGTTATGGCGCGACTATTGTAACAGCACACGCCGTTTGCTGACATCCAAGACCAAAGTAATTTCCCGCTAAAGTCTGATCTGAAACCCCAAATTACATGATGAGAATTGAAGTCCCCAGCTAGAACTACTCGTCTGCTGATGCGCAGTAACGCATCGAGCTCATCCGTCCTACGGACTCCTGCGGGGAAGTAGATATTTGCCACCGTAACAGGGGCGCACTGCGGAATAATGATTTCAACGGCAAGTATCTCACAATCAGGTCTCACAATTTTGTGAGACACTTTAGCACGATGATACAGTTTCGTTGAAATCAATGTTAGTAAGCCCCCACCCCTGCCGTTTGGGCGATCATTTCTAAAAACGGAGAAATTTTTAATTGCAAATGGGCGATTAGGATTGAGCCACGACTCCTGTATTAAAATAATGTCTGGACTATGTTTTAGTATAAGCTGCTGTAAATCGGGGAAAGAAGATGATATAGAGCGACAATTCCACTGTAGAACAGATATTCCCGCCATGATTATTGCTTTAAAAACGTAGCCGCAACAGCCTCTTTCAACACATCTGTTTTCTTTGAAATTCCAGGCGAACTTTTCTTAGTCTTACCATGATGATGGTCAGATTTCGATGCAGAAGAGGAAGCACGACGCTTCTGAGATGGAGTAGTCATTTCAACATCTGACTCACAAGCGTTAGAGAGGGGGACTTGGTCAAAGTCATTTACATCCACGGACGTGGAGGTAGAAGGGGTGGTGGGCTGAATAGCAGCAGTGGCAGAGGAGGAAGGACAGGTAGACGAGTTGAGGTAACTTAAAGCCGATGAAGCAGCCTGCGCGGAAATGACCTGGGACAAGGCGTCACTGAACGTACTGATCATGCGGTCAAGTACGCCAGCAACAGCCTTCTCCACCGCAGCAACAACAGACTTAGTTGAGGCTGCCTACACATCAGCAGTGGTCGTGCGGGCAATACTTGCGTAGGAGCACTGCCGTCTGTCAAGGCGGGCGTATGCATCAGCGCGCGAGCACCTGTCACGCTGAATAATGTCCAAGACGTTCTGCTCATCGGCACGCTTCGGGCAGGTGGGGTCGTCAGCTGTGTGATCAGAGTGGCAAAGACAGCAGCTAAGCGACTCAGAAGTGCAAATATCGTGTGCATGATCACCGCAACAAACGCGACAGCGCGTTGCGGACTTGCAAGATTTGGCACTGTGACCGAACCGCCAGCAATTCTTACACTGTGAAGGACGGGGCTGCAGTGGGTCTACACGGTACACAATAGGCCAAACTTTGATCTCGGACGGACAAGAGTACCCTGCGAATGTTGCAATAACCGACTCCGTTGGTGTTCGAGAGCCTCCAGCCTCTCTGCTGCAGCGGTAAACTGAAAGGATGCCAACACCGGCGTCATGAAAGTCTGCAAGAATTTCCCCTGGTGTAGCGGAAGGATCCACACCGCGTATAATTCCTTTTACGCAGGCTAGCTGCTCTGGAATGAATACCTTCACCGGTAGTGAAGCGAAAGAGGTGCACTGCAGCAAATCAGCAACGCAATCCAAGTGAGCCGATTTGCATAGAATTCCTCTCTTGCCAAATGGTCGCACCTCCGAAATCTCAAGATAGTGGCTGGTGGCTGCCTTCAGCTGCTCCTGGATCAATCGAGAGTTTTTTATTTTAATTACTCAATCTCCTACAGGGACCAGCGCCACAGGGATTAGCTTTGCACCGTTTTGACTAAAAGATGGTAACGGCAGATTTTCAGCCGGTAAACTGGCGAACCAGGTTATCGGACCTGAGGCCGGGGAAGACATAGCCATGGCGGAAAACCTACATCCAAAGGGGGAAAGACCTGGCCAAATCCCCCACTCGCGGAACGGCCTCACCAAAATTTGAAGACGGCCAGAAGACGCAGAGGCAGTCCGTGGTAGAAGCAGCTCCAACGGGGAGGAGAGGGAACAGCAGGAACAGGCAGTTATGGCGCCCGAGCTGCAGCTAGCAAAGCAGAGCGAAGAACGATCCTTAGTGGAACATGGTTGACGAAGAGAAAGTGGAAAACCTGCTGGAGCATCTGGCGCTGCTGGTCTGAAAGCCCTCGTGGCTGGACGGTTCCGGAGGCTATTCCCTACATCGCGGAAATTCCAAGCTGCACAGCATGCGTCAAAGAATTCACTGCACAGCTAACTGACAAGGAAGGTTTGTTTATGTTTACTGAGGACTACCTAACAAATGTCATGGGTATGAACTTAGGGATGGCTCTCAAGGTATGCAATGTGGTGAGGTCACTGATAGAAAACCCGGCATAGGTTTCGCGACTAGTTTAACATCATCTGCATGAAGACATGACCACCGACCTTATGGAGCAGGACATCAGCAATACTTCATTTGTGACCCATGGAGACTGGGATGCAGCAGGACATCAGCATGCCTTCATGTCTAATCTCGGAGATTGGAGGGCTACAAAATTCTCACCATTTGCACTGTGTCAGCGTTGCGCCTTGAGTGAATGTGTCTCATGCAGCGTGTCAGCTCTCGCTCCACCATTTTCGCCAAAATGAACAGGTTTGTTTTGCATTTGTCTCCTTTCTGGCACTGCTCGTCGATATTGGCTAGAATACCCATTCCCAGAGCAACTGGAACTCAGTCACCAGCTGCCATATCTGATAACGAAGCAGTGTTGGGAATAACGCAGGGTTACTGGCAATGGGTGCTTGGTAGTAGGTCGCTGGATACTGGGAGGTAAGTGCAGCATTTATGAAACATCGAGGTCTGTGCTCATTAAAGAGACAGTATATTAATTACTGACTAAAACACGTGTCATGAGATTATATTCGAAAAAAAAGTACCATGATGTAAGAGTGGAGCAGTGCCATATCGGAGGAAACAAAAATATATAATTTTAATTTGGCATTGAAAAACGCCTAAGAGCGATGAAGCCTTTCCATTATTGGTGTACCCACCACGTGACCGTATCTCCGAGATGTGCACTGTTTGGAGCGGTAACCACGGTCTTCTAGAACGTCAGTGTCCACACGACGGACCGGAGCACGGGAGAAAAGGTCACCTGAGTGATGTGCCGAGTGCGACAACACACCGAGGGAAGGAAAATTCTAGGAACTGCTGTCCTCTTCGCTCATCTCGCGCTGCCCTCTATTCGCGAGCAAACTCAGCGTAAGGGGGCACCGTGATGTCTGGCGGCTCACAACAACGTGACAGCCCGTTGAAAAGGGGTGTGAACGTGGACGCGATCATCGTCATCATAAATATATTGCTACACTGGGCAAGATGATGTATTTGCAAAGGTCCGTACGTGGTCTGTGGGTGTGTCCATGCATATAACTGGTCGCTTTGAAAATGTATTGCTGTTCCTGGCTTGCGATGAAATTCGCGCTGGTTTGTGGAAAGCGGTCACGTTTTTGACGGTGAGCGCTTAATTTTGGCGTGCTCTAGAATCCCCATGGACACTGAAGCCGAAGTTGTGACATTATTTGCGTGACAGATCCGCATATGAGATAGCGGTCTGACTGAGAGATGCATTTACGGAGTCAAGAGTAGAGTAACCAAGGTGCTCCAGCTGTGTCCCCAAGAGATGGAAGTACGTCAGGACGGTGTTCATTCATTCCCACAGATAAGGACCTCGGTGATTTTGCCATCAATGAGCATGAAAGCCAAGGCGCCGCGCTCACCAGATGTTCTTTCACTCTTCGCGCTCTCTTATGTGCCGCGTTGTTGCCGCTAAATGTTTCGTTGCAATTAGCAGTAGAAAAAATTCTTCGAGTCGAATGCTAATTATGCTCTCAGTAGCGAATATGAAGCTACCTTTGGCGAAAAGAGCAGCAAATAATTCAGCGGCACTTTGACTGTCTAAAGCATAGTGTCGAACCGGAACCGAACCTGAACCCGAAACAGGAACAGAACCCGAATTTTCACCCGAAACCGTAGCTGAACCGAACCCAAAGCCTTGCCATTACTGGTGTACCCACCACGTGATCGTATCTCCATGAAGGTGGGTCCAGACGTGCGGACCGAATCGCGGATGGTACGCGTGCGTCAGCGCGGTTATCGTGACACGTGCATCCGGGAGTCGGTCTGAACGTCGGGCATTCACACGAACGCAGCGGACAATCCGCGCATACTCTCGCCCACAGTGGGCTTGCGCTGTTAGCGTGGCTTCGAAAACTCAGCTGCCGAGAGTTTAAACATGAACGCCGAACGAAAACGTCGTCTCGCCGCACTGGTTGTCGCCATTAAAGCGTCTGAGGGCGAGAAGGAAGCTTTCGCGTCTAAAACGGTTATGTTGGACAAAGTCAAGGTTGGAAAAACAGTGTTTGGCCATGCAGGACCTGCTGTACGAGGACCTACTTGAATGCGACCCGGAGAGTACAAACGCTTGCTGCGGCTTAGTCCAGAGCAGTTTTACCAGATACTGGCTCACAGAGCTCCTTCTCTCCATATTCACTCAAATAAGCAGAAACAACAAAGCTAAGCGGGTATTTACGCACAAGCTCAAATACACAGTACGACGCAGTGAGAGAAATACGAAAAGGAGGACACACAATGCTGCACGCGAGCTGCAAATGCGGCGAAAAGCGCGCCAAAACGAAAGGCGCCAGCACGGAGCAATGCCGACTTCATTCAGGATAGCTAGCCAGACGAGCGCACCTAGAAGCAAAAACAATCCCGGTCCGCCGACAAGCCCTCGGACTGAAAAAGGCGCTGGACTTTTTCATTCGGTCCGCGGTCCGGGCCCAGAAAAGTGCACGCCGCCGGCTCAAGGTCACTCAGAGCAGGGACGTTCACGTTACGTGGCACGCGGACAGCGCTGACGCGCCCGGACCATCCGCGATCCGGTCCGCTCGTGTGCGGATGCTGCGGATGCAGAGGGAGTTGGAACTGGTCCAGAACGTCAGGGCGATGCAGGAGCAATACGTCTACGCCGATCCCGGAGCTTCGAATGCGGAGCCAGTGGAAAGGATTGTCCGACAGAGCCACCCCACGTTTGCTCTCTATCTGCGGAAGAAGTCACTGCGGCGACTTGAACGAGCTAGCTGTGGCAGCGCGTCGGGTAGAAGCCGAAATCTCGGCAGCCTGCGCCGCCGCTCTACGCGCTCTATCACACCAAAAGAGTCCTAGATTTTTCGTGCAGGACTAACGCATTTAAAAATTCCTTTCCTTGCGGACTATTTGCGATTGGAATTGTTATCCGCCAATACGGTCAACTGTACAACGGTTTCGTGATTCCTCTGCGCCCTTGTGCCTCCCCCCATCAAAATGCATTCATGTTGTAAACAGTATCTTGTGTCTTTGTTCTGATTTATCATTCAACGTCCTGTATCTAATTGTTTGCTGTTTCTGAATTTGTTGATTTGTATTGTCCACTCCTGCCTAAGTCCTGTATCTTAGGCCTGTAAAATAAGTCAAAAAATTTTTACCAGCACTTCTGACAGATACTCTCGTCTTGTATGCTGACACGCGAGTTTACGGCTACTTTTTCGGTTTGTCAAGCAAGAGAAGCGGTATTTTCCGTAAAATAATATTTATATTGCATTTGAACGACATTTCCGAGATAACTCATTAGCAGTGTTTATACTCGGGTAAGATTTTTGAATGCCTTGGTAGCGTTACCGTCATCGTGGCTTTTGTGAAATTAAGTGATTTAACTAAGTGATCTAACAGTCCTTGAATTTACGGTGCCTCACCATAATTGAAATGTGCTGTAAATGCGAAGCAAAAAAAAAAAGACATGCGTGTAGCCTTTGGCAAATTTACAAATATGTGTAATTCTTTAGGTGCTTGGCTCAAATAGTACTTTGCACCTTTCTTTACAGAAGTCTTTTGGCAGCAATGCTGTCAGCTGCTTACTGCTGCATTTCACACCATCCGGTCATGTGGTGATATTGGTGTTTTTTGAGACTGAGATCTTCTAGAAGGGATTGTATATATTAGAGGTGTTTGGCAAGTGGTGGCCCCAAAATTAATGTGTACAGTTAATAAATCTCACAGAAGGGTCCAGGGAGCTAAGCAGCTGCAGTTAGTGAAAAAAATGGTTCTAGGAAAAAGCTAAAATACTAATTGACCAAGATGATTGGCCTGCAATCAAAGAAACTGCTTGGATTTAACGTGGTGTTAGAGTGAAGGCCTTATGATGGTCAAGGCATTTCCAATTGTTGCTCATGCTTGGCCTTCCTTAGAATGGCCAATGGTTGGCCTGTCGCCACATCTAAACACAAACTTTGATTGGTGTCCAGCATTTCGCCAATTATGGAAGCGTTGGCCACTGATTATTTGCCCTGCTGAAAAAAGTTGTACGATGCAATAAACTCATAGAGTTCGTCACACAAATATAGAATTATCATACAAATCATGGAAAATTATCATACAAATGTCATACATTTCTGTAAAGTCGTGCAATCATCAAAAAGATGTCACAGAATATTATACGAATTGTGTAATATTTTATGAGGAAGCCTCTATGAGGTTATTGCATCATAGATTTTTTTCAGCAGGGTGAAACCGCAGTTTCCAGCGCGGTGCACACAGCTACCGTTGCAACATTCCCAGCTGCTTTTCTTCTCTTTTGTCGATTTTCTGACGGGGATCCTGTCTGAGGCAAAGTGTTCGAAGGACTGAAGGGGCAATAAGAAACGTGCTTTGTCTTGCTGCAACCTATACTTTCATTTCAGTGTCAGAGTTAGGTTTGGGGTTTGGAATAACGGAATAAAGTTTTTCTTTACAAATTAGGACTTTTTCAAATGTTTATAGTTTCCCGCTTTGCGCGCAATCTGGCGGTCCATTCTTTTTGGTATGCAAGCCGAGCAGCTGCTGGAAGACCCTATGAACCCAACAACGGAAGAAGCAACAGTGCCTGCATTCGTGTAATAGTGTTTCCCTCTTGGCATGTGCACAAATAAATAAAAGTATGCGCTGCATATTGTCGTTGTCTTGATTAGTATACCAAAGCATTTCCCGCTGCCCAAGGCTGCAGGGCAGTAATACGTCAACTGTAAGTATTCAAGTTCCACTATTTCCCGATTCAGACAGTACAGCTGTAACGGAGGGTGCTTTGTTAAGCACGCATAGCTCGTAGTGACGCTTTGTACTTTCAGTTACTCTTTGTAGCAGGCAACGTCTTTTTCTGCGAGAATGTCTCCGAACCTAGCACCACACTGACACCTGATGATGAAATAAAACTCATTGGTTAATAGACTGCAAACAACAGAAATTGAAAAATGAGAAAAGAACTTCCTACTGCTGGCGGGAGACTGAGAAAGAAACTTCAGTAGCGTTTGTAATTTACTAAGACGACCATGTTCAGGAAATTAATAGAAAATGCCATTCATAGAATTCCTCATCAACGCATGTAGCGCTTACCAATAACAGAGCTCCTGTTGCGCATAAAACGTAGCATATTTTGCATTACGTCCGTGGACATCAGCTGGCTAGTTTCTGACTCCGTGCACTAGTATACGTTGTTTGTGCTTTCTACGTGACGTAGGGTGCCTATTTATATTCCTTTTCGTCGCGATTTAAACATCCACGGTTGTTCTCTGTGCGAACGGAGCGACCAACGAATGCCATGACGCCAATGCCGGAACTTGCTTTCAATTTCCCAATACAAGTTTTAGCGCTCGGTAAGTCCTTTTAATGCGTTATGCTCGCTTCAGCAGTTTTGGTCCAGCACGTCTACGTTGACGCACCTGTAGGGCATCTAGGGTTTTTTTTTTTCAGAAACTCATAGCGCCAAAGGCATTATAGTGGGGCTACAGGAAACAAAAAAAAAGAGTGCAGCTTCACAAGAGTGACAAGAAAGCATTATTTCATGTAACCCACAACACATCTTGAACGCACCTCTGCCATACAAGTTTCTATGCTTTGTGTAACATTGAAAGCCATCTGACTATACTTAATCAGCAACTTCACTACCTAACCATTATCCCGTGACCAAATTAACGGACGGCCTAACCATATCAACGAATACACCAATTTCATAAACCTTTTTTTAATGCATCGGAAATTAATTTTGAGAAAAGAAATCACCGCTTCATTATGCTGACTTTCACATGACCGGTGCGACCTGGCTTTTATTACCGTGGTACACGTATTTCTTGCCGTTTATGAAGCATCGTGCGTGAGATTGACTTCTTCGACACTGATTTTCGCGAAACTCCCTACACTTTATTTTTCCTTGCGTACCCCTTCCCAAAAATCCTCTTAAATGCTAACTTTGCTTTCTTTTTGTTAATTAGCAATCCTTAAAATCTGCTTTTCAGCGTAGGAAGCGAAAATATTAATCGAAGGACGATCTCTGCAAGATCTGGACTTGTCCAACATACGAGCACTTCCATTTTTACCGATTCAACACACGTTTGATTTACACGTATAACTGCGACAGATATAACGAACGCTCGGCTATTAAGGCGAAAGCCTTTAATGCCCCATACTGTTGTTAGCAGACGCGTCGGCAGCCGTGTCGACAGACGCGTCGGCAGATTCGTCCGCCTTTCGGCGTCACTGCTTAATAGGCTCAAGGTTCCAGCATTAATAAAGGCGCATCTAGTGAATGCATGGGCTTTATAAATAAAATCAAAGGAGTAAAGTCAAGAAAAGGAAAATAAAAACTAAAAATAAGATGTGAAAATAAAAATAAAAAACAATAAAATTAAGAATAGGAGCAAAAAATAAATAAAAAACAAGATATGAAAAATAAAAAAGTAAATAAAAACAAACAGTGGCCAGGAAACGCTTTCGCCTTGCAGCACTTTAGTGAGCCAAAGTGCCCCCTGATTTTTTCTGCATAATGCACTGAGCTAGAAGTGTTTGCCTAGTGCATCTGCTTGGTGCCGAAATGTACCGCCAGCAGTGATAACAAGAGGTAATGTACGTGCACTATGCCCTCGAAGTGCTTTTAGTGTACAGTACACTTTATGCGTATCTGCGTAAGAATTTACACAGGAGAGAAACGACTGCTAACTTTCCCGCTTGGATACATCGAGTACGCTTGCATTTGCTTTAGCTCGCTTAAAGTTCAAGTTGCCAACCGTAGAATTATAGCGAAACTTTTACAACGAATTATTTTCATTCTCACGAGCTCTTCTGCAGTGTGCATCCTGCCCTGCTCTACGTTTGCTTTGTATTTCAACTGGTGTCTTTGAGATGGATTTCTGTGCAGCGCCTATAATACGCAGTGCGACCAAGAATTGAAATTCATCTATACCTAGTTATGAAATTGATGAAGATGACAATGGAGCATCTTTCGATCAGCAATCCGTTCTTTAAACTTACTAGGATTATTTACTTTCGGGTTTATATTTTATGTGCATTTTAGAGATATGGGAAAGAGGTCACTTCTATAGAGATTATTTACAACAGCCCTCACAGTAGCTGCCAATAGCAAGGTCTATCGCAGCGCGTTAGCTGTGTGCTGCATTAAAGCATGTTGGTTCTCTTCTGTAGAATATGCATGACCCAGATAACAATATGAATTTTTCGACTAGCGCAACTCGAGAATCGGTTCAAATACCTCCCCACAATGGGTGGTGTGCGTGAATATCGCCGACCAACAGGAACGGCTCCGGAAGCTGGTAAATGAGTTTTTCAAGTTAGTCAATGGAAAGTTGATGATGTGGTGGTATGTATAGGCAACATACGGTTTTAGTGCTCGTATTGCCACTGCCTCTAAATCTGAGAGGCAATTGAATTCTGAAAAACAACAGCAACGACACCTGATGAGGAGGTACTTCCTTGCCAGTCCTTCCGGTACACTACATATTTTTCCAGAAAGGCAAACTATGTTTGGTTGATACTGCGCGAGTATTTCGATGCCAACCAGCTTCTTTGTAGCCCTCGGCAGTTCCAGTGCATAAAGCTTTCGACAGCCATAGTTGTAAGCGAGGACGCGAATACTAGCCGGAGTTATTCACATATAGCCGCATTTATTATCCTGCTAAATTGACAGATGTCTTCGGTTTGAGACGGTCTTGGAAAATCCGCCTCTATTTGGAGGACTCCTTCAGCGTCTCCGACGCTGAGAAGCCTGGTATTACCTCCACTGGAGACGCGGAAGCAGATGTGGATTCGTCAAGAGGGAGAGACTCTCTCTCGCGTGCCTGTATTTTCTCAGAGCTCTGTGAAAAGTTGACCTCTGGGACAGGGAATGTTGGCGATGGTGTATTGCGTGCCCAGACGGCGCCCGCCCCTGCACGCTGCGTCAGCGTAGGATCTTCCGGAGAGAAGCTAGAGCTTCGTCCGGGCTTCAGAAAACGTTCTTTTCTGTAACCTTTATCTGGATTACTTTTTTTTTCTCTTTCTGGAACGCCTGACGTGTTCGTGAATGCGCAGCGTGTGTCCTGTGACAGTTGGGACATTCTGCTTTACCGGCACTGCAGTTATCAGTCAGGCGCTCATGGGCACCGCTCTTCGCATTGATGAGATTTCCACGGCATGTTTTGGATCCGTGTCCGTACTCTTCGTAGTTGAAAAATCTTCTCGGGTTTGGGATATAGGGACAGATTTTACAATGGATGATTCCGATTTCACAGTATCTGGTAGACGGTACCGTTCAAATGTTAAGGCGATATCGGATGCCTCTTCCTCGTTTCGCCTCATAGTGATGCGGCGAAGGGCAATCGCACCTTGATCTCGGAAGCATTTCAGGAGATCAGACCCTGTTTCGCGGGTCATTCTGATATACCACCTTGTACAGTGTTTAGACTACGTTTGAGGGGTGACTGTCACCAGAAGGTGAGCAAACTGCTTTTGCTTGAGAGGATGTCAGAGTGATCTTCCTGCGAAACTTCAATCGTTCAATTTTGTTCTTTGCTTACTTTGTGAATGCTTGGGCTGCTGTTTCTCTTTTTTTGTATTTACCTGCATTTATGTGCTGTGTTGCTGTATCAACCCCCCCATTGTAATGCCAAATGGCGCTGTGGGTAAAAGATAAATAAAATAAATAAATAGAAGGTCATCGGATAAAAGTGTTTTTGCTTTGTAATTTTTTCCTATCATTCTCTCAAGGGTTCTAGCAATAACAAAAACAGACACTGCAGGAACTTTGTCGTTATCTACTAGGGTGTGAGAATAACCACATTTACAATGATTGCACCGGTATTGATAAAAACACTTATCTAAAGCAGCCGTATTACATTTCGGAGAGACTAGACAACACGAAAAAGATGAAGAGTTATCAATGCCGCATTAATGTATTTAAGTATTCGTTTTTCCTACCACAATTCTGGACTGGAATAAGCTTCCGATTGATGTGGTTTGTGCACCTGGTTTCCAAAGTGCTGTTGAAATGATAACCTGATGTATTTCTTCCAGGTCTCGTGCGTTTACCAGCGCTTTGCCGATGTGTTACCATTCATACTACTCGTGAACTCCTTTAGTCTTCTCTTAGTATGCTGTGTTATCCTTGCTGACATGTTTCCCAATATCTTCTGTGCATGTGTTATTGTATGTAGTAATATCCCCCCATAATGCCTCATGGGCGCTGTAGGTACTTGCAATAAATAATTAAAAAATATCAGGAAACGAGGAAAGTAGTCACAGTGCGGTCGATTTCTAGTGGAGCCTTCTACGGTGCAGTTCCTTTTCAGGAATTCATCAGGCTTTTTGGAGGAAGAGGTACTCATGCGATATAGGTATGCTGACGGTTCCTGAAATGTCGCCTGTGTTGCCCATTCTTATTTACAGAAAGGTCCCGGAGCCCCTGACTCGTAAACAGACGGGGAGCCCGTCGGCGGCAACTTGACCATGGCTCCGACCGCCGCCGTTCATGGTTTCTAACATTCACCTTAAAAACTATCGCCACGGTGCGGATGACAGCTTCCGTATAAGGGGGCTAAGGGTCCGTGGTGGCACCAAGCACCATCACCTTGAGACTCAAGGTGCCGTTGCGGTGATGGGAGCGAGATGCTAAAGCCCCGTGCACGTTAAAGAACAACAAACAAACAAAATAATGTGTGAATGAGGCAAGATGAACAACTAGATGGGAACTTTCACTCGTAAAAGCGATTGGAAGCGGCAGCATAAAATACCGAGGAAGTAATTTGTGAGGGTAATGAAACAGAACGAAGTTACTCAAATTTAACTTCATTATGACCAAATGTTTCGGAGAGTCCCCCAAGGTGGAGTAGATTTGTAATAAGGGAGTAGTTACTCATTGAGGTCCAAGCTTGCCGTCCTGGTTAGCTCAATTGGTAGAGCGACTGCTCCGGTGTAGCGGTGGTCCTGGGTTCGTACCCCGGACCAGGACGAATTTTTCTTTAACTACGAAGTTTCCGAGAAAGCTGTATAGCTTTACTTTGTAGCCGTACGGCTGCGCTCGGGTGGACGTCAATGAGTAATTACTCCCTTATTAACTTGATTATGTTAGCTTACGTCGATTATATAAGCTGGATGATTGTCCTCTGCCGTTGGCGCATCTTCCTGACTGCCTTCAGGCTCGCCTAGCTCATTTCTGTCTCAAAACCTGCTTTGTACGAACTATTCAAAGCTATCCTCAACTTCCGATTGGGAAGATATAGATTTGGGCACCTCTGTTTTTTTTTCCACATCCATGCCGGTATCCCGAATTGGGTCTAAAAATTACAACGAGAAAACCAAAGGAATGTTCAACACTCTAGCAAGGGAACAGCGGTTTGAAATTGGTGGCGAGGTACTGGAAGTAGTAAGGGGATACGTCTACTTAGGGCAGGTAGTAACCGCAGATCGGGATCGTGAGAGGGAAATAACTAGAAGAATTAGAATGGGACAGAGCGCATGTGGCAGGTTCTCTGTGGTCATGAATGGCAGTTTACAAATATCCCTCAAAAGAAAAGTATACAACACTTGTATCTTACCGGCACTCACCTACGGGGCAGAAACGCGGAGGCTAGCGAAAAGGGTTCAGTTCAAGTTCATGACAACGCAGTGAGCTACGGAAAGAATAATTATAGTGTAACGTTAAGAGGCTGGAAGTGGGCAGAGAGGGTGAGGGGATAAATGCGGGTTAATAACATCCTAGTCGAAATCGAGAGGAAGAAATGGGCTTGGGCAGGGCATGTTACGCAAATGGAAGATAATCGCTGGTCCTTAAAGGTCACGGAGCGGATTCTAAGAGACGGCAAGCGTAGCAGTGGACGCAGTAAGTTAGGTGGGCGGATCAGATAAATAAGTTAGCGGGGATACGGTGGGCGCAGCTCGCAAAGGACAGGGTTAACTGTAGAGACATAGCAGAGGCATTTGTCCTGAAGTGGGCGTAGTCAGGCTGATGATGATGATAATGCCGGTAGCTCGCCTGAACGATATTCTTTCTCGTGACGTCTCACTTATCTAACTCGGCCACTCTGAAAACCCAGTGCTTTCTCCTCTGCCTGCACTGCCCCGGAGATCATAGAGCCAACGATCCATAAAAACCATAAGCAGAATGAATGAATCTATATACAACGCATCAAAATGCGCAACCAGCACCAGACTCCACTTTATTGCAGCACACCCAGCAACGCAACGCCACCCGATTACCATCTAGAATAGCCATCGCAAACAGCGAAGACGCCGCCGTCTCAGAAGCACAGGACAAGCAGCCTAACGCACCACTGTCAAAGCCAATGGCATCGGCAAATGCTGCTGACATCCTGCAACGATGTGCCTCGAGTAAAGGCCCTGTGCGCAGCCTAGAAAAACTGACACAGCTACGCCGACTGGTAAGCCAAGCACTCCTTCTTCCATGCTACAACCACACACTACTACTACCATTTACGCAGCTCCACAATATCAACAACATATCCAACACATACCGTCAATGCTAGAATCTGATATGAACAAAACAGAGATCCCGTTAACGTGCTTTGAAAAGACTGAACAGACTTCACCGCCTGACTGACACTGCAAAGAAACTTGACTCAGCCAACGAACGCGACGAAACACGCCAGAGCATGCTTGAACGCCTTCTCCCAAATGAAAACTTTAGCTGCGAAAACATGGCGTACATTTCTCAGTCGCAAAAGAGGCAAGGAGAACACCTAGGAAACACGAAACATTTTCCGCACAAGCTCATAGTAAATTTCAGGTTCTTCTACTCTCCTTGCACCAGGGGTGCCCCGTCGGAGACGGTTGGTTCCAACTGGAAGACTGAAGCTCTTCGCACCAGGGGTGCCCGTCAGAGACGGTCTTGTGTTCAGTTGAAACGCAGGGGTAAGGCGAACACTTCAAATTTTATGTACAGTATTTACAATAGATACAAGTTAAGGCACTAGAGAAATTAAAACAGCAAAGGACAAACAACAAAAAGGTGGAACTGGCTAATACTAGGGGAGGCCCCTACTCGGCGTGGCCGAAAATGCGTTGCATCTCACCTTAGCCCAGAACCCCGCTTCCAGCTCCGGGGCCCGGTTTTAAAGCCCTAAAGGCCCGGCCTACATTTCGTGGCTTCCAATCATGTTACAATGTTCACATGATTGGTTTAGGGAGAGCCTGACCAGCCCTCCAGCTCCCGTAAGGTGAAGAACCCTCTCCACCACAAAATAAATACACAAATACACATTCGTGCCAGCACGTGCGCGAATCGGTACCGCGGGGCGGGGGGACACCCGAATTTCCCGGCGCGTTCGCAAGCGGCCGCGTTCCGAGAAAGGAGACGCTCCGCTTTGAGCGCCCCCAGCCGCGTTCCAATGACCCCGCGTACACTACCGACCCTTTACACTCATACCGCTGTAATGCTGGCACGCAGGACGTATTTCTCATACTACAAAGCACGCTTCTGCAGCCAAAGACAGCACAGACACAGGCACTTTTCGCAACAGACATAAAAAAAACCCTCTATAATGTTACACATGATCTCATACTCAAGTCCGTTCAAGACACACGATGCGGCCCCAACATGTGCAATTACATACGCAGTTTTCTCAAAGGTAGGGTAGCCCTTTTCAAGGCAGCGCCGTCTCTCTCTCCTCCCCAGTCAACATTACCCGTGGACCACCTCAAGGATCCATTATATCTCCAACCCTCATTAATATATGCCTGAGAGCTCTACCCACGATCTGAAACCGTCATCCCACATTCTACGCCGTTACCTTGTGGAACGAATCCGGATGTCCAGGGGACGTTGAAACGACCCTCCAGGAAAGCATACACACCATAGTGGATCACTTCCACGTAACCGGATTCAAACCGTCAGCAGAATAGTCGGAATTCCTCCTGATGAATCGAATGCAATACCAAAACAAAACCACCGCCCTGTTACAACTCACCCTACTCGGCAGACAGGTACCAAAGGTGACAGCGTGTAGAATACTCGGACTCCTAATACACGATTACGACAATACAAACTGCAACCTTGTACAATTTCAAAAAAGTTTTCCTATTCGTACCGCACAGTGCGTGAGCCACATGACTGAAGGAGCACGATATATTAACAACAGAGGTTTATGGGGTTTGAGGTCCCAAAGCGACTAAGGCTATGAGAGACGCCGTAGTGGAGGGCTCCGGAAATTTCGACCACCTGGGGTCACGGAAAACAAACCATACGGTGCGGTTGATGCCGCGCCCAAACGCACTTCTTCGAACTACTTCTTATGAAACGATACTCGAGCAATTAACTTCACAGGATGAGAACGCAAGACATTTGAAGCCAGGGCTACTGCGCTGCGAACGGAAATTCAGTGACCGCGAGTGGCATCATGCCTATGCAGCTCCAGGCTAATGACTGGTTATCAGGAAGTGAAAGCCGCGGTCATTGTCTCACGCCTCGATGGACACCTCAACCACGCCGTAGGGGAAGGTGGGAGTGAAAAAAGTAAATTAGCTGTGGTTTAACTACTGCTCAACCTAGTTAGAGAGTGAAAGCTCTAGTGTATCGAGTAACTAGAAGCGGCTTGGCGTCAGTAACGCTGAGAACGTTCCGGACAACTACCAGCACGGGAGCTCGTCGAAGAGGCTGCGTCTTCGTTCCCGTCCACGTCAGCGCCGTCTGCGGCGAGATCAGTCCCGGTAGGCACCTTTTCAACGCGCAGAGTGACGTTATGCTAGGTCACGTGACTTGCACTCTGTTATAGGGTATATGACGTCATCCATTCACCCATTGTTATTCTTACATTTTGCTAAATTTTTCAAAAGTCAAGCAGAAGGTCACATCGTGTTTAGCACTTGTAGTTATCCACTGCTATAGAAACATATCAACTCATTAATTGTTGCAATTAAATTGTATAATTAATGTTAATTAGGCAAAACTTCATCTTTACAATGATGCATTACATGTGGACATTGTTTACTTCAATGTATTGTCATTACTATACTATGACGTCATCATGGTCAACCACAGTAACTAGTACACGCCTAGATGCAATAAGACTAGCGATCCTGCGGCGCTACTCCGCGGCCAAGCGCGGAGCTCGGCGCTGCGACCACCTGTTTCCAGACGCATATCCGTTGTCTAGGCACGCCGTTGCTAACCGCCTGCTACTCCTCTCGAGGCTCCGGCGCCGTTAAGCTTTTGTTATAAAAGACTGCCGAGATCTCACACACCTTATCCGACGGATCCTTAGCAAGAAAGTGTACGACGCCATAGCGTAGTGTGTTAGGGTTTCCACTCTGAGCAGTTTGACACGTTTAAACGCAGGGCAGTCTCCCATGCCTCTCAGGTGGGTGTGGGGGAAGGTGAGGATTCTGAGCACATGGCCACACCATGTCAAAGCTATCGTATATCTCCCCACAGTGCGGGCAGCGCCCATCTATGTACGGATCAAAGTGTTTGGCGATGGCAGAACAGAGAAGAGTTCCTGTCTGCACTGCAGGTGCCGTGGAGTTCGCTCCTCCGCTTTGCTCAGCCCCTTGGCAGGTGTTGGGTAGAGACGGTGGCTGTCGCAGTAATGAATTAAGATTTCGCGGGACCGCAGAAGCGGTTTATGAGCTACTCAGCCAGGAGAGCTAGAATGAGGAGCCCGGTGTGTGATCGCTCGGGCGGCCGCATCAGCGGCCTCAATGCCTCGTAGACCCTGGTGGCCAGGAGCCCAGATTACATTTGAACGAGTTGGATCGGCGAGAGCCCGTCTTACAATTTGAGAGGCAAGAGGTGATATTTCCACTGCAAGATAGCGTTCACAGGCCTGGCGAATGTCTGTGCTAACCGTTCTCGATTTTGGATCGGTGGCAGCGAGAGCTACTGCTATTTCCTCCGCTCGCGTTGAATTCGGGGCCCTAAACGATAGGCCATCGACATTCACTCCCCGGGGGACTACGGCAGCCGTGCAGAATCCCGCGGCCGACGGCCCTGTGATGTCTGCGTAGTAGACGCCCTGTTTAGATCCATATTGCCTCTCAAGCGTGCGAACCCGGGCTTGTAGTCTGCCTTTATGTGAAGTCATGTCCATGTTACGCGGGAGCGGAGCGACACAGAGCATATGGCGCCACAGCATCGGCCTCTTTTGATGACGTCGACAATGCTGTCTCATGCTCGTTAGTGCCAACTTCAATATGCACACTGTCGAGGCACAAGTGGATACTGTCCTCATTAGGGTCCACGGTAACGTGAAAGTTATCACCCTTAACATTAACCGCTAAGTCGGAATCGCGTAAAGGCCACGGCCACGAGATGCGAGGTGATGAACGCATCCCTGTTAGCGAGGTAATGGACGTTAAATTTTTCCTTTCCGTTCTTTTGAAAAACAAAAAAGTGTATAAAAGTAGAGGAGCCATGTGAATGAGCCCGGAATGCAAAAATGAGAAGGTAATGAAATAGCGCTCCGATGATCTGTGCTGCAGCGGCTACGTGGATGTTCACGGCCGCTAGAAATCATTACAGCGCCGGGCAGCATCGCCCTGGCCAGAGCCGAAGGGAATATACGGCTCTGGCCCTGGCCACTGTGTTCACTCGCGCAAAGCGCCGTAGTGCGGCGGCCGCAAGACATGGACGCAGCGCGCAAAGCGAACGCCGCACTAGGTGTTCACCAGTGTTGTAGGCGTTACCGAAAAAAAGTAACTAAATACGTTACTCGTTACACTAACAAAAAAAGAACGCGTTACCGCCCTACGTTACCTACAAAAAAAGGTAACGCATTTCCGTTACCGTTACCGAAAAAAAGTATCGCACGCTACTTTGCCGTTACTCCATGGCCATAAATTTTAATCAGTGGTTCCTCGCTGTAAGAACTCAAGATAACAATTTTATAAAGCTCATACTTCATATAATTCCAACTTGACAAAGAAAACATAGCTGAACTGAACAAATTTACAGTAATTCTGGTGTGCTTCTGCTTACGAAATTACGCGGAAATTGTGTAGCAATAACGAAATGCTTAAATGTCATAGTTCAGAAAAATATATTTGCGCACATAAACAATTTTTTTTTTTACTTGAACCTGCATAATTATTGCAAAAATGCTGAGTGTTTGCGTCAAGGTGTTCAAGGTCAGCTTCGCTCGCAAAACTTAGCCGCAGTTGCAGATAGAAACAACTGGTTGACTGCAATCCCCTTTTCTGTGCTGTATCATTGTACTCTTTCTATGGCTCTCTTGGGGCCAACTTGAAGTGAACTGGCGACATTCATGAGTTTGCTCACAAGAGGGAACTACTTCCACCAAGAATGCGAGAGTGTCGCCTGAGAACGATACATTTTGGTTGAAAAACAAGGTTACGCAGAAACTCACTTAAATATTTCTCCAAATGGTTCATTGGTGGCTTGGCATGCGTCCACTCTTTAGAGAGTTGTGTGTGTGGGTGGTTTGGGGGTGAATACAAGTGGGTGACTGCGTGTTCGTGCTTTCTTTTTTAGTTGAGTGCGTCGTCAAGGGCAGGTCTTTTCTGGCATGCATGCGAGCCGCAACAAGGGTCGTCGAGAGCACCGGTAGATTTTGTTTATTTGCACCATCATTTTCGGAGTTTTTTTTTTAAAAGAGGCGGAGGGGAACAATTGAAATAAAAAGTAACTAGTAACGTGACACGTCACATTACCGAAAAATGTTAACGTAAGTACGTTGCCCGTTACAGGTCCGAAATGGTAACGAGTACGTTACTAAGTTACCGAAAAAAAGTAACACGTTACCGGTAACGCCGTTACTTGTAACGCGTTACCGACAACACTGGTGTTCACTGGTTACCGCTGACCACCCGAGGGCGAGCGGCATCGATTTCTCGCCCTCTATCCTCGGCGCAAGCGAGCGGCAGTATCCGCCGGAGCTGCTTGTGGCCCATTCAGAGCGGCCTGAAGCATCCTTAAGTCCGTTCACTTGGACTGCATACGACCCGCATACCTTACGGCACGGTTCGGGTGTCCACCGAGATGTGAGAAAAGCACTGCGCCATTTCCTTTCCCGAAAAGCGAACCAACCAAGCGCATGCCACTGCATGGTCGCGACGCCGAATGCACGCGCCGAACACAATGTTGTACACAGTCCGAAGATGATTGCTCGAGGCCTAATCTAAAGTACTCTAACGCGGTTCAATATCGCAGGAAGACTGACCAATACGCGGGAGCTTAGCTAGACGCTGGACCATCACCCCACGGTCCGCACTATCCTGCAGCGCCATTTTTACTGAAGAGCTTAAGTGAACATGAAAACAGAAAAAATTTGGTGCAGTTCGGCCTAAGCGACAGCGAACGCTCATGTTTCGTTATACTGTACAGCCGACGCCGATGAATATCCAGCAGGAAAGGTGCGCTTCTAAGCCGAGTAGTGGACCCCCTGGCATTCCAGGAAAACCAGAAATTCGGGTAGACGAAGGCGAGATTCCTCCTTGCCCAAGAAAGATTTGGATTGCACGAGCGATCCATACTGCGTGTCAAGGAAGCAAACCCGCGGGGTGTGCATTTTTGACAAAGGCTCTGCACCTTCGCGAACAGTCCCGAGAAAAGCGTAACCACCTGCGAAGAACGGCTACACCTTGCTAGCCTCCTGGTTTCTTCTGGCGGGTGCATGAAAAGCGTGGCAGAATGACAACGCAAAGGCCGCACGTTGGCAGCGATGAATAGGAATGCCGAGGGTGAAGATAAACACCACTAAGCTTCTCTGTTACCTTATGATTCCCAACAGCGTTGGCAGTCCATCGCATCTACGATAACATGCATGAATGCAGTTCTGCTTCTTGAGGCGACCGAACTCAAAAGGAATAAAAAAAAATTACGAGTCCAAAAATCTTTTCTAACGCGACGATTCAATGCCACCTTGCGCGACATAGGATACGGTCATGTGTGCAATCGCCAAATTCTTGGAAATTTCACTACAAGGACTTAACTTAAGGACTTAACTTAGCTTTGCCAAATAATTATCGTCCGATTGCAATTCTTCCCTTTTTTGACAAAATTTTAGAAAAACTAATTGAAGTAAGGTTGTCTAGTTATATTGAAAAATTTAACATATTGACCGATAGTCAACACGGCTTTCGGCGCGGACTATCTACAGATACTGCAATAGCGTCTCTCATAGATTACGTTAGACTAACAATCGATAAAGGAATGTTCTCAGGAGCAGTTTACATAGATTTTAGCAAAGCATTTGATTCCATTGATCACTCCATCTTGTTTCACAAATTGGAATCTTATGGTATCACTGGACCTCCCCTAATGCTCTTGAAGAGCTTTCTCTGTGACCGAGAGCACATAGTCTCTATTAATGACCATACATCTAACATAGCTTTAATTAACAAGGGTGTTCCACAGGGCTCAATTCTTGGCCCTGTATTGTTCTTACTCTACATTAATGATTTACCATCCTGTTTAAAGAATTGCAATAGTATACTATACGCAGATGACTCTACCATGCTATCATCGCACCAGGACATTAATCAGCTGATTCTTAACCTACAGAATGATCTTAATTCTCTTGAGCGTTGGTGCCACATTAACCGCCTGTCCGTGAACGTCACTAAAACTTGTTTTCAGATTTTCCATCCCCCTCAGAAGTCATTGCCCATCACACCACTTCTATACCTCAATTCTACTGCTATTTCACCGCAAGATCGCGTTTCTTTTCTTGGTGTTATCATTGACCCTCACTTAAAATTCCATCATCATGTAGCTGAAACGTGCAAGAAAATTTCTTATGGGTTACGCGCACTAATTAAAGCCCGAAGCTATTTTCCAGTCCAAACTTTATTATCTCTTTACTACGCATTCATCCACAGCCACTTAAACTACGGTATCTCATCTTGGGGTAACGCCTATCATATTCATCTCTGGCCTTTAATAAAACTGCAAAAGCAGGCCATGCGCATCATAACCAATACCCCTCGAATGTCACCCTCCCGCATTTTGTTCATAGATTTAAACGTTCTACCTATCTCGGCCCTTTATTTTTACAACCTTGGTATCCTATTCTTTAAGATTCTTCATCATTATCTCCCGCTAAGCATATTTTCTCTCGGCACGATCATGAGCAACATCGTCACACGTTTTGCGCTGCGTAATAACTTTTTACTACCTAAGGTCAGAAGTAACTACGGCAAACAATGCCTTCATTTTTCATCCGTATCATTTTGGAATTCTTTGAACATAGACGTCAAACAAACTAATACGCTTTCTTTATTCAAGGTCAAACTAAAGCTTTTCCTTCTTAATTTGTGATTTTTTTGTTATGTTATTGATTCTATGTATCGCGGCATCTGTGTTTTATTTTACATTATCGTGCATTACATGGTTTGTATTTAAATATTTCAGTAACTAATATTACATTATGTGCCCATATTTATTCTGTTTCGTCGCTAATTAATGTGTTGTGTATTTTATATTATGTTGCATATTGAAATTTATTTTCATGGGAGGTCCCGCCCGCGGTCTTGTACCATGGGACCTCTCGCTGTATAAAATTGTAACATTTATTGTATTACTCAATAAACTTTCAACTTTCAACTTTCAACGTCGCGAAGGCTCTCTGCGTGCGCATACTAATTATTGGATGATAATTGCGATGCGTGCTCAGTGGCGTGCACTTAGAATGAAACATCAGATTTAGGCACGTAGTCAGCAGTAACATCAGTACGCTCAAGTCTCGGCGAAACAAAGACCCTGCTTCTCAACATATGCGCGCTATTGCGAGCGATATGCAAGAGTGAGTAACAGAACGCATGCAGATGCGACTCAAGCGAGCGCCGGTGGTTGAACTTAAAATTGAAGGCTTCTTCGATGTGGATGAAAATGGCTTTCGAAAACACAATCTTTTCTCCCTCAGTACCGGATAACAAAATGACTTCTTCACACAGTTAAAGCCTGTTTCACATGCATGCAAGCGAAAACGCTTGCGATTTCTGTCCCCGAAGCAGAAAAACGTGTTTCGAGCGGCCGCGACAGCTACAGGGGCCAATGTGACGATGTTCCGAGAAGTACGAAAGTTTTCGCGGCGTCGCGCCACTCATTCGCTTGAAACATCCTTAACCTTCCCGGTGTTAACACCGGCAAGAACAGTGCTTCTAAACTGAAAACCTGCAGTACTCGCTGAGTGAAGAACTACGGCGCTTACTTCCATTAGTGCTTTCTAGAAGAGGCGAGCCGTGATCGCGTCAAGGCCTGAGTTTCACTTCTACATCGGCCACAGCCACGCGACCACCCTCAGCGGCATATGACTGTATCTGTCACTTTCTTTCACCAGTGCTTCTGCGATTTGGGCAACAAATCTCACGGAATAAATATAGGTCGTTACGGGTTCTTCGCGTGAGCACTAAAAGCACTTTCTACGCTAATAAAATTCTCGATTGTTGCAAGACTCGCGTATTCAGCAATGCCAATTACAGAACTGACCAGATGCCATCGCACTTACCGCTCTTGCTGCTGAGGTTGAAGCTTTGGGCAAGGCTTAGTTCACGCAAAACGATCGTGTTCACACATTGAAGATATCACGCCAACAACACCGCACTTCGAAGACAAGCCGGCACTGGCACGTTGGCAAGAGTTCTTTCTTCCTCCGCAGAACAGAATATCCACCGTGAATGGCGACGGTCAGGCGAACAGCTCACACGAACACGACGTTGTCAGGCACCGGTGGTAGCTGGAGCTTCAGAATTTTTCAAGCCATAACTTGACAGAAATGACAAACAGGGGCTGAGGTCACATTACGACGAGATGCATAAAGGGCGCATTAGTCCAATAATTAATGCCAGTTTCGAACTACGTCACAAGTAATTAACGAAATGACATCCGAACACCGCTGTAACGGCGATCCGCCGCCTTGTCTCGGCCAGGTAGGCTTAGGCCTAGTCTCGCTAATTCTCGTCCGCCGGGCGGGAACAAGCGGGAGGCCTGATAGCAGAGTTGATAGCGCGTGCTGCAGCTGAGGCCGCAGCGACTCTTTTGTTTTTGTGTTTTTTAGTTTTCAGACTGCACTGTTTTATCTCGGTTTGAAGCTCACGTTCAGTCGCGCTCGACTGCTTTGCTTTTTAGCAGACGGGAGCATACCAGTGCCACGTAACCTTTCCGCCGCGATTGGAAAGACGGCAACAGAGCATGCTTGGCTGTCGCCGAAACTGCTAGTCCGCTTGACTGGGGATTCCGTAGCGTTACCATACTATCACGAGAACAGTGGCAGGAAGGTTGAAAAATATCCATTTCGACCTTTGGCAGATCTCTAGCGGTCGAACTACTATTTTCTAGAGTGAAGATCACTTTCCTTAAACAGTGCGACGAAGGTTAGGGGCCAGCTATGCGCATATATTTTTCCGCTCTTCTTGCGGAAATGAATTGCGGCAGAGCATTTGAATATGTTAACCCCCCCCCCCCAAAAAAAAAAAAAGAGAAAGAACATTACTGCCAGCAGCACCAAACCTAGAGTAAAGCGTGTGTAGACACGTGCATGGTGGAGCGGTTAAGCGATGACCCTGCGATGGCAGGTGCTTCCACCGGTGGTGATTGTGTGTAACACAAGTGTCTCCGAACGCGTTGCAGTGCGGTATACCACAATGTTTTGCGCAATGACTTTTAAGGGGCATAACAGCTCGCTGGCTTTGACTGGGATGCACTAAGGAGAGCTCCGGCTGCATTGAGAGTTCGCTGGGTCACGTTGGCGATTCTGAGGTGGCACTGGACAACACTTGATTTCGCTGGCACTGCGATGGCTGACACCGGGCCGCACTAGCACACATTTATTACCGCTGAAATCGAACTTCAGTGCACTGAAACTGCACTGGACCGCGCTGTGAACGCACTGGGCCGCATTGGGTCCACGAAATGCTCTTCACACTGCCACGCTCGCGCATTGCATCGCGCTTGTGGCGACTGAGGGTGTGTGCTGCGTTCGGTTGTAGGAGTATGGGCATCACCGTGCCTCATGTCTCACTTTGTCTTTTGTGTTCTGCCATGAGATAATGCAACCCTCGCCCCGTTTACACACATTTGCTCAAACCTGCAGGGCATCTGGCAAGAGACGTGTTAACAGAACTTGACAACAAACAACTTGACTTGACAAACGGCGCATCACTAATTGTAAACCCGATCAAGGACAAAACGCCAGTTTGTCAGCGTCGTCTAAGCGAACAAATTTACTGTGCGAATAGGTGTAGTCTTTGCGAAAGCCGATCAGCTGTTCAATAAAAAATTAAGAGTTCTTCTTTGCACTCCTCAACTTCGACGCTTAAGGGATTCAGTAAAGGACGCCACGTTAATAGACATATATACGTACATACATACATAGCGCGACCACCCAAAGGGAGATTGCGCACGCCGTTAATTAAAGAACTCCAATGCTCATCTGGAAAATGAATAAATATAAACTTCCAAACATCGTCCTATCTTCACTGTTTCGTAAACACCCCCACTGCGATTATATATAGGGATGATAACCATTATTCCGGCCGCCATGCTAAGCAGTCGTCTTAGTCGCTGCCTTTAAGACCAACATGCTTGCGGCCGAGGCTGGCAAATATCTGGTCCAGTGTGGTGTCACTGACGTAAAAAAAGTGAAACTTGTGCTTCCGCTTGAGGAATAGTAGGCGGTCGAACGTCTCGCACAGGCTGGCCAGTGGCTCAAAAATTCGAAATTCCAGCAGGCCCTCGTAGCATCGCACCAGCGTGCACGTCGGGAAGTGGTCCACCATGTCCAGTACGATAAGACGCTGGTGCTGCAGGTCAGACTTGCGGTCGGGGAACGTGTACACGGTGATCGTGGTGCCGCGGCAGTACCTGTCACTGAGTTCCTTCACCGAGCCAATACATTCGATGCGACCGGCCGCAATGATGGCGATCCGGTCGCAGGCGCTCTCGTAGTGGTGAAGATGCTCGCACGCCAATACCACGGTGCTGAACTGCCGAAGGGATTCCAGCACCCGTCGTACCACCGAGTGCGTCTGCGTGTCCAAGTCCGGAAGGTCCAGCAGGTATAGCCTGGGGAAGGCCATCAGCGCCAGGGCCAGGGACAGCTGAATCCTGGCGCCCACGGCGTACGACCCGATGGCCGCATCCGGTTCGGCGAGGTCAACGATGCGCAGAAGAGACCTCGTGATCCGTGGCACGTCCTGGACTCCGCGAAGCACGTCAAGCAGGCAGATCATCTCTCGGCCCGTTAGCACCTCCAGGAGACCCCCGGCAAACGGAACATAGCCGACGTTGCGTAGCCACTGTCGGTAGTGGAGGGTGAGGGACATGGGACCCATGTAGGCGTCCCCGGACGTCGGGAACAGCTCGCCGCCGAGAACGCCGAGCAGGGTGGACTTGCCGGTTCCCAGGACGCCAACGAAGCCGAGACACTCGCGGTTTGGCACTGAGAAGCTGATGTTGTCGATCGCGAGGCGGGGTCGAAAGAAGCCGTGCGTCTTGCTCAAACGTCTCACGAGCAGCCCGTGTTGTTCGAAGTCGCGCTTGTTGTAGATGTTCTCTACCTGCTGCCTCTCTTTCATGACGTCTTCGTCATCCGAAGAGTCCGGGAACGGTTTGCTTGGAGCGGTGGGTTCGCTGGTCCCAAAACGCGACCAGAGGCGCTGCAACAGCTCGGAATCGAGGAAGCTGACCAAGACAAAGCAGAATCCGCCCTCGAGCATCAGGGAAAACATTTCGTAAAAGCCCGTATTCAGGCCCACGCCGAAGGGCTGTAGCTGGTCGACGGAATCTGCAGGGATCAGTGTTAATAATTTATTCGCACCGCGAGGTTATAGAACAATCCGGCTCAGTGGGTAGGGTTGCGTTCAGCTGTACAGAATCTACAGGAAGCTACATTAGCCATATTGTGAGGACTTTTGACACCTGACTCTTAATCTCCAACTGAACAAATCAGTTGACCTACAAGATAGGAATCAAATGATTTGACTGAACTGAGTACAGCTGAACTCGACTAACTGGTCTGAAACGAATAGGAAAGAACCGAATGCAAGAGGAACAGCAACATTGCGGCTATATAAATTATGGCAACCTGCCTCGTTGAACTCACGCCAATAAATATAACTTAGGATGGTTATGGACCAAGCGCTGTTTCGGTATATTTGTTGGTGTTTGGCCACAACTAAAGCTCTGACACCAGGGAAAATGTAACATTACACAGCGTCCACGAATGACGCACGCCAGCAAAATACGCACGAGCGTTCTTGAGCGGCGGGCAGCATTCCTCCAGCCTCTGCGTGAAGCGCACGAAGTCTTCTCGGCAGTACTGCTTCAGCGAGAGGCCGTCTTCTAAGCAGATGAGGTTCTCCTTCCTGAAAGGATGAGCTTGGTCTGCAAAGCAATGAAAGGTGCCGCAGGAAAGAAGCAGAAGAGCACAATAAACTGGTTTCATATGACGAGCATCGCTGACTAGCTACAACTATCTATCCGCACACATACATTAAAAAAGTCACATGAAGACCTAATTAGCAGCTGTAGATGCCTTCACCGGAAGTGACGTCACCTCCGCACTGGTTACGTTACTTGTTTCTATTCAATGGGAATGCTCCCGTCTGGTGACGTCCCTTCATTATAGCCAATGGGAATTCACCGGCTTGGTGGCGCCACTTCCTCGAGCTAAAGAGCCAATGGGAATGTTCCGGTCTGGTGTTGTAACTTCCCTCCAGCCAATCAGCGAATTTATCTTGAAACGGCATATCTTTCCGATAAGGCTTCTAATGCTATGACTTTAATAACTCATTGCCTACAGAACGACGGTGGTATGAGAGCAGTCTGCAGGGCTGCTAAAGCGGCTGTAGTCAATGCTGCATGATTCGAGCGGATCCAGCGCTTAGTTTTGTAAAGTCCAAGCGGAGGGAGGAAATAACTTTTATTATCCAAAAAGCAGTAAGGTTTATATATAACACTTACGGGCGAGCATCAGTCAGTGATTTCTTCAAAAAAAAAACGCCTTACCCTCTATTCCTAACAGAAATCACATATGACAGAAGCCAACAGCCACAGAAACCAAGGGGCACAGGGGATTTTTTTAATTTATTTATTTAATTTGTGGTGTTGATAAATTTAGAATATTACTGAATATGTTATCGCTTAATGCTAATTGATTAGAAAAGCACAAGAAAAAACAACCACATGCCGCCGGTGGGATCCGAACCCACGACCTCTTAATGCTAATTGATTAGAAAAGCAGAAGAAAAAACAACCACATGCCGCCGGTGGGATCCGAACCCACGATCTCCATTAGCATTAAGCGATAACATATTCAGTAATATTCTAAATTTATCAACACCACAAATTAAATAAATAAATTTAAAAAAAATCCCGTGTGCCCCTTGGTTTCTGTGGCTGTTGGCTTCTGTCATATTTATAACGAGCCCCTCATTCCCCTTCCCTTGTTTGCATAAATCACATATGTCGCTTAAAATTTTTCTTTCAGTTAATTAATAATAATTTCAAAGCTGACGCCTCTAATATCCTTGCTTATTCCTCGGGGTACCAAACTAGAAATCGCTATTAAATTCTCGAGTTGATTGTTTTAAATATTCTTCTTTTCCGGAATAACCTCACAGATGATGTTGTCAGGCAGAGATCATTGCATTTGTTTGAAGAGCACTTTAAATGATTGTTGTTGATGACCTTGCCGCGGTATTTTTTTGCTCATTTTCTATGTGCAATTCTGGTTTGTTCGTATGCGTCTGTATTTTTGTATCTTAACACATTTTTCCCACCTGCTATGTCTTATGTACAAGATCGCAGTATTCATAAATAAATAAATAAATGGCATTCCCCCAACCCCTTGACAATATGCCGGGGAGGCAGGAGTCACCGCTTGTGATGCTGGCCAAAAAGACTACATGGAGAATGACATCAGACAAAGCGCTGTAATAGAGAAGTTGATAGTAGCTCGCTGTTTCTCGTCCTTATCCGTGACCGGTCTCATTCAGGTCACATAGAAAAAGTTTCTTCCGTTCTTCCTCTTCGCACGTGCAAACAACGCAAGAAAGAAAAGAGAAAAATACAAAAACAACCAAGTAATCAGTGAAATCTTGTTTGTTTTTCTTTTCTAACGATCCTATTGTTGCTACACTGGAGCACTTACATGCCCTTTTTGTTACTGATGGCCAAGGCTTCAAATATTGCTATGCATCAGTAGCTCTCCATACAAGTGATTCCTCAACAGATAGAGAACCACACCTCTTGCAGTCGATCACAAAGTTGTTAGACAGATAACAAATTTCGAAACATTCACATGTTTAGGTTAGCAGCTAAAAACTGACGCAATGACTCGTCTGGTCAACCTGAAGCTATCCAATTTGAAACCAATTAACTTATGAATGCTATTTCGTGCGCAGAACCAGACCGGCACCTCACTAAACATGTAAAGCGCTCATTATACTGCAAGTAGTTAACTCGTTGGCATAGGACCGTGGCAGTTTTCTGAATAAATATTCAATCGATTTTAAATCAGCACCAAGAAATTTGAATGAAAGAGAAAGTCAGATTCTTGGCCTCCAAGCAAAGATAGACGCACATCATCTCGACCACATGCGTGCGCCAAGGGAGTGACTATCTACAGGTCATTTGGGAACCAAGTTGCCCTGACCACATGTTCTTCAGGGCCCGTAGCCCTGTCCACATGTCCGTCATGGATCACGCCTGCCCTGGCCACATGTGATTCAGGGACCACGCTGCCCTGTCCACGTGACCTTCAGAGCAAAAGTCTGCCCGTAAACATGCCCTTCGGGGCCAAAGCCTTTCCGGCATATATGACACCCCACAGCCAAAGCCAGCTCGTCCATATGTTTCTGAGGACCCAAGCCTACCTTGCCATGCAGTATCCTCTTCGGGCAGCAGATATACGTGGGTGGGTGAGGGAACAAACGCGGCTTGGGCCGCGTGAAGGAATGGGCTTGGGCAGGTCATGTAATGTAAATGCAAAGTAACCACTGGTCCTTAAGAGTAATGGAGTAGATTCCAAGAGAGGGCAAGCGTATCATGGGGCTACAGAAAGTTAGGTGGGCGGATGAGATTCAGAAGTCTGCGGGAATAGAGTGGCCGCAACTGGTAAAGGACAGGGTTAATTGGAGAGACATGGGAGAGGCCTTTCTCCTGCAATGGACGTAGTCAGGCTGATGATGATGATGACAGTCATGATACGCGCAATCGTTGTGATTATTGCCTCTCTGTGCCAGTTATAACACTTTTCGCCCGCGTTTTTCTTCGCTTAGATGCGCACTACTGATTTCGCCATGGATTGCGACGAACAAGAAGCAAAACGGCGAGAAATCCTCGCTCATTGCAGAACATGCACACTCACCATGCCTCTGGTGACGGGGTAGGTGGGCACCCAGCGAACAGGCAGCGTTATGAGGCCCCGAATCCCGGCCTGCGCGCTCGGCGAGAACAGGTACAGGTCCGTGGCAGTGGAAAACAGGGAACCCAGTACTCCTGGGCAATCGACGTGGTCATAGAAGTTTTCGACATTACCTATAGGGAGAAAGCTGGCGCCACCGCCTATGCCAATTTCGTAAAGATGTGGAGGAAGAAAAAAAAACCTCAAAAGGGCGCGTCTGGTATTATCTTGAAGCCTAGTCATAAAAAACTAAAAAAGGATAGACTCGGTCCACTACGTGATAGTGTGTAATGCGCTGAAGCGCGGACCAGCGCAGCAAAATGACTGCAGACTATGTGCTTGGAAACAGGTAAAATGCTTGGAAACAGGTATTTGGTCTCCACCTCACGTTATAGAAAAATACCTTCTACTGTGCGCTCTTCGGCCAAAGCTGCCCTTTCGCCATTGAAAAATATCATCACCACCTGATTTGTGCGACTGCGTACTCTTAAATTCAGTTCATTCTGATTTGAAAAGAATGACAGAATCGTGCCCAAAGTACGACAAAATGATTTTTGTTCTGTCATAGCGGGATATTTTGATATAGCATTATAGTATTTTCCTGTAGTACGTTTCTGTAGTTCTGTACAACGGAAAGCACCTTACTACAGAAAAAAAATGGCATCACTCCAAAAAAAGTTAATGGCCAAAAATACTACAAAAAATTGTTGCGACGACAAAGAATATTCTGTTCTTTTCGACTGGACTCGACCCTAATCCAAGAAACTTCAATGATTTCTATCCGATTGGACCGTTACATAACATGCCGTTAAACCAAATGACCTGGACACTATTCTGGCATGCACAGTCTCACATAAACCACCGACTACAGTGTTTTCGTTATGAACTTTTGGAAAATGCGACGCTTTTTTGTGGACGTGGATGTCTCAGTGGCGTTTCTAGATGGTACTTGGACAAGAATAACTCACCTCCGACGAGGTACATGGTGGCTATCGTGTAGAAGGCGTTGGATGCGTTGTCGAACCAAAATGAGAACAAGTAGGCCAAACTGATGGCCACGAAAGTATACAACACGAAGACGACAAATATGGCATCTAAAACGAAGAAAGAGCGAAAACGAAGCTTGTAAAGGCTCTTCACGACAGTGCATAAAAGCTAATAAAAGTACAAGCAAAAAAAAATTGCCGGACGTTTAGTCACGTAGTAATGTGGAATACCACATAAGATTGGTTAGCGCGGAATGTTGGTGCCAGTACGGTCGTTTCTTAACTCCGGGTTGGGGTCTCCTAGTACCTTTAGTGTTTATGCCGCTGCACTCGAGTTAGTGGAAAGGGTTAAAGTTAACTGAATGACATGTTTAGATTTGGAGTAATAGTGTACACTAATAGTCAAGATGTGTGATGCTAGATGCAGGACACGTGTACATCAACCGCAGCCATGCATGTTCGCGTATACATCCATATAAGGCGGGTGTCCTGCACTAGAAGCCCAGTGAGCGAAAAGGGCGTAAGAGAGAGAGAGCAGGAAGGAGAGGAGAAAGATGAGGAGGGCGCGGACGACGACGACGACAACGCGATTTCGCCTAACGTGCAAATAACAGCTCTCGCTGTGAAAACTAAGTTGCGGCTCACGGATGAAGATCCAGCTGAGGAAGGGGCGGAAGGAAGCTGTGGCAGCGGTGAAGGCGAACGCGTGCAGCACTCCGCGGCAGCCGTCGAAGAGGAGGTGGCCCAGCCAGAAGAGGGTGCCGCCGATGCCCGTCATGAGCTGCTGGTGCTTGGTGCCCGACACGCGCTCGCCCAGCACCACGACCACAAAGTGGGCCGCGTGGTAGCACAGCGCGGTGGGCACGAACACTGCGCACAGCACGCGCACCAACACCACGTGCACCACGTAGCTGGCATTCTGGCTCCGAGGGCCGCCCAGCTCGAACTCGCGGAAGAAGCTCAGCAGTACGCCCGCGGTCTCCTGGCCCTGCGTCAAAGCACGCCATGGTCACCACACTTCCGTTGATAACGACCAAAAACGTCTGCAGGGGCGTCTCTGTTACGCAGGTGCATGATGGGCTGAGACTTCACTGTTGTCGAAACGAGTGGAACGCGTCAGGAAGTACTTTGGTATGGGCTAATTGGTTCATAGCTAAGGTTGATCTCTATAGCGCCATCTTCAGAATCAACTTTAACGCATCAGAGACCGTACTCAATAAGTACCTACACTTATCAAGTCCCATTAACCTTCTTCATTCCTGCCTTCAAAGCGTTCTTCAAATGCCCACCCAGAAAAGCAGGGCAAAAAATGCTGCACAATTTGTCGTGGTTAGGTAAAATGCGAATTAGGTTCGCCAGCTCTTCGGTTTTCACTTCGGTTTCCGTTAGAGCCTCGGTTTTCAAGGTCAAGGAGGCTTCAGACAAAGATCGGCGAAATCGGACTTACGCTCCGCCTTACCGGTATGACGCGATAGCGGCAATGAGATAATGCGCCTATAGACGGAATTGATCATTCTTTACATACATTCACAGATCCCAGGGAGTCCTCATACCACTCCCGGAGCAGTGGTGAAGCGGTTACGGGATGTGCCACTGCCCTGCGATGGCAGATACTGCCACCGGTGGTGCTTGCAAGATACATATTGTTCTTGCAGAGCAACCTCTCGCGACCAATAATTTAACCGCCAGCTGCCACGGTGGGCAGTTTGCTCACAATCAGGTGGTCAGACGAAAGACAGTGGCCAGTGGAAAGACAGGGTGCAGTGCGGTGCGGTTGCGTTGCGTTGCGTTGTGTTGTGTTGTTGTGTGTTGTGTTGCGTTGCGTTGTGTTTTGTGTTGTGTTGTGTTGTGTTGCGTTGCGTTGCGTTGCGTTGCGTTGCGTTTTGTTTTGTTTTGTATTGTGTTGTGTTGCGTTTTGTTTTGTGTTGTGTTGTGTTGTGTTGTGGTGTGTTGTGTGCTGTGATGTGTCCCTTTCTGTCCCCCGTCCTTTCTTGCTATTGCTCCCCTTTACACTACTACTCGCTATCCTCTCGCTTTCTCTTTCACCTTCGCCGGCTGCAGCTCGTGTGCTTAAGATGTTAAATAGCAACTGCAGCGGCCGGCAACATTCTTTTCTTCCTTGTTTTTTTTTTAATCAAACACTACCATCCCCCATCCCCACCGCCACAACGCCTATTACTTTTCTCAGAATGGCTGTTATATGGTGACATCGCCTTTTCGTGCACGCGCCATATAGACGCAGCTTGTGCTTTTTGTGTTTCTTTGGTTTGGCTGCCTTGTTATTAGTGCATCAGCACCAAGACCGACAGTCGGGATGTTGATTGATTGTTACTACCACTATTATTACTAGACGAGCGTAAACTGCCGTCCAGGATTAACTCACCAATAATATGTCGGATCATTTGTATCCCTTTGTGACACACTTAAATTTCCGTTTTTCATTTGGGTACTAAACAGTGCAAGTGGTTTGCGAGTAAATGTGTGGATGTGGAAATTATTGATACATTTCTTACGAAAGTTTGTTAGTGTATTCAGGGCGAGGCATATTTCCTGTTACCCGCTATTTGGTGTGCAAATCATGTGTGATGTATGATCTTTAACTTTCCCAAACTTTTTGACGATGTGCACACTGTCTACAGCAAATAACAATTGTATACCTCATTTATCACATAGTATGAAATCATGTTCCAGCTGGCTTAAGTTTAGCTAAACTCAGCTTTGGTGCAGAACAGGGCAATGCAGAGAAAAAGTTTATTTTCAAATCAAGAAAAACTCCAGAGAGACCAGCTGAAATGCTACATCTCAGAAATGAAAAAAAAAACAACGACAGCACTTGCACAATTCAAAATAAAGGCTGCATTGTTTAAAATTAATTCATCCACCCTAGCCAAAGCAGAAACCAAACGACTAAAGTGCGCTGAATACCTTTAAACCTTTATTTAAACCTTTAAATATTGTAGCGTATGAGCCGGAGTATTAATTATTTTTGCGGACTTATCGCTCTTATCAAGTGTCGTAATTTCCCTGCTTAATGCTATTTATACCTGTACTATCTGATAGTGTATTATATCAAGAGGAAATATCCAAGTCGCGTATTATTGAGGTCACATGTAGTGACAGTTCATGTATTTTACATATAACGTATAATAGTGCGTGCGCATGCTTTTATCTCCGTTTTGTCCTTGCCAAGGCAAGGCTTACGGTATCCACAAATGAATAAATATCGTAAAAACTTCGCATAAGATAGGAAGGCTGCCTACATAACACGAGCGCTACACAACTAGGTAGTTCGTGTAATACGGCCCATGCTACTCAATCACTTTCGCATTCGTCTTTGACTGCGTTCGTGGCATCGTGCCTGAAAGGTGTCCGGGGCATTGGTGAACCGAATGGCGGCGGTCTTGTGTCCGGTCAGGTTGCGCAGGAGTGCCGTGTGCAGGAGGTTCAAGGCCAGCAACGCCGAGTGCGTGTTCTGTCCGTTGAACCAAAGTGTGATCCTGCATTGTCAGTGAACCATATATACTAAGGAAAAAGAATACGGTCACTGACCAAGTCAAGAAATTTTAGACGTTTCGGAACCTCGTACGGGTTCCTTGATCACTGAGCGGGACAGGAAGCGCCGCCACTTATATACGCAACACATGACGTAACGAGCGTGCGTAGATTGGTGGCATATTTCCTTGCATCCGGTTCATGGTAGCTGGTGTCGACTGGAAGATTAGAGATTGCAGTAGGCGCCGAGATGACACGTTCCTTTCCTTCGCGACTATAGTGGCGTGGTCCCAGTCAATCGCGTGACCATGTTCTTGCACATGCTGTGCAATGGCGTTAGTCGCGTGATTATTATTTCTTACGTCACGTTTGTGTTCACTGAGCCGTCTTGTAAACTTTCCCGTCTCACCAATGTACACCCGGGGGCAGTCAGCACATGGTATCTGGTATATCACGCCTGGATACTCTTCAATCTGCAGTCTATCTTTCACGTTCACGAGCTGGTTACGGAGCTTGCTGGTCGGGATGTGGGCAATGCGCAGGTCGTATTTTGAAAATACGCGCGATAGTGCCTCGCTGATTCCCCGCACGTAAGGAATGGCTGCACGCGCCTGGAACGTCATGTCGGTCTGTGTTTCCGGCTTCAATATCCGCTTTTCAATTTTGCAGATAAAGCGACTAGGATAGCCATTGCAAGTCAGCTCCCGGTGGACCGTCTTCAGTTCGTTCTTTAATTAGTTGTCATCTGAGCAGATGCGTACGGCACGTGTTATTAAAGATGATACCACTGACGTCTTGTGGCCGGCCGGATGACAAGACATAAAATTGAGGTAGCGACCTGTATGCGTAGGCTTCCTATAGACCGAGAAGGTGAGGGCGCCCTCATCCCTGCGGACCAGTACATCCAAGAAAGGTAATGCGCTGTCTTTCTTAAGTTCCAGGGTGAACTGTATATGCGCATTCTGGGCATTTAGGCTGTCCAAGAAGCGTGAGACGTCTTGCTTCTTCAAAATACAGAAGCAGTCGTCCACGTACCGGTAGTAGACTTTCGGTGCAGGATTGAAGGTGGACAGTACCTTTTCTTCCAAGGCTTCCATTACAAAATTGGCCGTTGTAACGGATATCGACGCTCCCATTGCCGTGCCCCGTGTCTGCTGGTAGAAGCTGCCGCCGTAAGAAAAGTACGTGTTGCCAAGGCAAAATCTCAGAAGCTCGCAAAGTTCCTTTTTCCTTTAACTCAATGCCTGACCAGACGTATTTTCGTCGAACTATTGATTATATATACTAAGCTCCAAGTATTTTGTACCCACAGTAAGGCTCACACTTAGAGGGAGAACAGGAACGTTATTTCAGCACTGAATAAAGCGAAGACTTCAGATCAGGTACAGGTCAGTAATATTTATTAAGGCGAAAACCTTTAATGCCTCATCGTTGTCGACAGAAGATTGTCAGCAGAAGGTTGTCAGCAAAGGTGTCACCTTCTTCTAGTCAGACCACAAAACAAATATTTGTGCACGATGGGATTCGAACCACCATCCTTCCGCTTCGCAGCTGAGCGTGCTAATGGCTACGCTACTTCCTGCCAACGCATATGTAGTTCTCCTTGTCTGGGGCGCTGGAGAGTGTTGGAAGGAGGCACAAACCACACGAAGGCCGTCTGTCCTCCCCCTGCCCGCACTTCTGCGCATCTGTCATCATTTTTTGTTCATACAGCAAGGGACTGGAATGACCTGCCAAACGCCATCGTAGATCTGACCAACTCATCATCATTCAAATCATCCATCGAAGAAATATTCTGCTGAGTATTCCACCTACTCATGTAATACCCCTTCAATGGGGCCTTTGAGGTAGAAATAAATAAATAAAAATAAATAAATAAATAAATAAATCATACGGATGCCTCCCAAACGCCCTCCAGTGTCTCCAGCATTTAAGGGTCACAAACAATTCTGTACTTAACATCTTAACCACACATCAGTGACACAAGCAGCGACACCGCGCTAAAGGCTTTCGCCTCATCGCACTTTAGGTCATCAAAGTTCCCCCCTGAATTTTTTTTAATACATGTTCGCTCACAGAGTCGCATGAAGAGATCTTACAACAAATCAGTGTAAAAATGTAGAGATATTTCCTATAGTACAAATTAAGTGTTTCCTTTAAATGAGAACGGCACTGTATACGTCGCTGGCAGGCCAGCACGCGCTGCATGGTTAGCAGGTACAAGTTATACTAATTAAAACATCTATCACGCCATATATAAATGTTTTCTCTGTCCAGAAAGAACGTCTTACGTACACGGACGCCGATTCACTCGATACCGCGCCAATCTGGTAGCGCAAAACGTAGCTGTAGACGTCCCAGTCCGCCATGGAGAGCAGCTGGGGAGCATCATTAGTTAGGTCGATGGTCTCCAACCGCACGCCATTCTCCTCTAGCACTGGACACATGCTCTGGGCCATGAATTGCTGCAGAGACGACGTAAGAGGAACATGTGGCTCTGTGCTTGTGACGACTTTTGCTTTGCGATACGAACCGCCTTGCCGAAGGTTGCACTAGAAATAACACTGTTCTTGTGCGCGCACCAGTTACTCGGTCACAACCTCCGATACACGACACCTCGATGTAGATTTCAACAATCGTTTTTGGCGAGCCAGCAGTAAGCTGCACCAACTCGCCCAGTTTCGGTTCTTCTCCAGCAGTAAGCATGCATGGCGCAGATTAAATAAGTGTCCATCAAAAAATCCCGGAGCCTATTTTCTGAAGGCAGACTTTACCTATGGCGTAACCACCCCATGAATCTGGTCCTTGGCACGCGTCATCAATAAACACCGTAAGCATGCACGACCAGCAGTGATGCCAATGTAAAAGCTTTTTTCTCTTCACTTCATTGAAAACAGGTGATGCTCTCATGAAAAGAAAGCAGTTCAATCCAATTTATAAGGCTGCTAGAATGCAGCCTTGGTTCCAGCCTTATTCAAATCTTGATTTCCTGCCTTGTTCCAGTCTAGTTCCTTTCGTGCAAGCGACTTAACTGCTAGGGAAGGTTAAGACTGCACTGAATTTCTATTGAGCCTGGAGATTAGAGTAAGTCTGGACTAAAGAGTTTTGTGCAAGCGGGCACTGGATATGTCATGTACACTCGTATGGTTTATCGTGCTGGTCTATTTGTGTCCGGTTCTGTATAATGAGACAGGGTACAGGCCCATGTGGTTGGCTTGTGAATGCGTGAGAGAGAGCCCGCTTATGCAGTCCGCCGCGTTGTGCTCGTCGGTTTACTGCAGAGATGGAGTAAAATGCCGAGGTCTGAAATCTAGGTGCGGTGACAGCTCCTGAGAGTATACGGTAAAGGAGGGGCAGAGGGTGTGTAATGAATGTGCCGGAGGTAAGCGTGAGTCGGCTAGAAAACGTTGAGGACTAGTCCTCTCTTGGGCCCCAACGAAGACAGGTCCACCTGTCGGAACGTTGGCTGGCGGACTGAGGTGGTGGTGATCTCTTTTATTACTCCCAAAAACAGGGGACCAGTCCAAGGACCGGTTGGGCGGACTGAGGCTCTCCTCTTGCACATTGACCACTTCGTGCTATCAAGAGTTTCTGGATGATCATCTGCAATGCTCACCTGGAAGCGTCCGCCCTTGGCACCACAGAATCCGACGGCGCCGGCGACGATGTTGTGGACGCCGTAGGTGAGTGTCGCGTCATGCCTGGGGGTGCCGTACAACATGGATCTCTCGCAGTATCCGCCCAAGAGCAACAGGCCCGTGGGAAGAAGCCAACGGAGGGTGCGTTGAACAGACGCGCGCTTCCAGTGCAGGAACCTCTTGTGGAACAGACTCTGCAGCCTCGACCTGGTCGGGACTTCCACGAAGACGGTCCGGTGTCGCAGAGCTCGCAAGGCGTCCCTAATGTCGCCGCCGCCCAGTACTGCGTCCAAATGTTGCAGCCGCGCAATGTACGGGAGAAGGACGACGATGACGTCACGCCCAAGAGCGGATTCCCGCAACCTTATCATGCGCCCCGCTCGTGCTGGTCCCGGGAAGGAACTCTGAGGAAAGCTCCATCCAATTTTTGTTCCTATCAAGAATAGATTCTCTGGCTCCTGTGGCTACGCAAAGAATTGTTTACCAGCAAAATTCATTCATTCAGAACTGTATATAAAACAAAACCTTTCTTCTTATCCCGCCACTAGATTCGAACTTCCGATGTCAAGAAAAAAAATGATTCTGTGGTCATCGTTTAGAAGCGAATGGTGATGTAATCCAGCTCCAAAGTCTGCTTTAACTCTTTCGTCTTTTCTACCTTATAAAATATCTGATTTAAATGGACGTAGTCTCCGTAAAAATGTCGTACTATGCTGATACAGGCTAACCCTTATCCGTCCTCACAGTTCCTTCAGAGAAGCAGCTATGTTCTGAAAGCTTCATGCAGGTCTCTGAATTTCCAGGAGGGAAAAGGGGCGCCACCGTACGTGAGAACTTATTAAAGAGCGCTTAATTCATGACGGGAATGCTTGGGCGAGCAAAGTTTTACCATGGCTAGCCTAATTAATGTTTGGCCACACTTACGATGCCCTGCAATAACATATATGAACATCTTTGCAAATCATCGACAGTGCGTGGTTTTGCGTCGAACATTTTCTCTCACCTGGACATGGCTTCTCAGGCTCTAACCGCGACTCCAGGCTCCTCATGTCAGACTTCAAGCGAGACACGGCCTCTTTGACCGTAAGAGCAGAGGAGCTGAGACGCTTGTTGGCGACGCGTTTGGAGCGCCCAAGTGAGTGTTGTTCGTGGATGCTGTGAAGGAGAGAATATGACGGCCATCACGCATCTTCATCATCCGCTTTTAAAATCGTCTATAGACTTTCTAATAGACTTCTTATAAACTATTGCCTTCCCGTAGATATTTCCTTTTGTATATTTGCAGTGTAAAGACCCTTTATAGAAAAAAGTATACTAAATGTGTATGGTCACATAAGTATAGGTTGTCAAGAGACAGTCTGTAGAGTTCATTGGCAAAAGTCTATGGGCACTCTATAAACTGAAGAAATTTCTGTAAGCGTCGTAATGTTAGGTTACGTCGGCTTCAAGAGAATGGCCCCTCCCACCGGTGTCCAACAAGCGCTGTTCGATCCTGAGGCCAGGCTATTCCAGAAAACTTCCCATAACCATCTCCCCACTAGTTTCTCTTCCACTCGCGCACCCCAACGGAATTATTTCTGTTACCTAAACAGTCATTGTTTATCTGTTATCAAATTTGCATGTCCCGCATAGTCTGCCAAGGTCGAACCGAAACTCGGCATTAGGCATAGCATTTACAAGCTGTTTCAAGTATTTTACACTGAATACTATCAGAAAGTGCTTTGAGTACCCAGCGCAGCAGTTACACAATTGGCACTGTCAGTAAGCACCCCTATCAGTGCAGCAATCAATGACACAACATGAAGGCACATTCCGTAAGGAGATAATGTAGAGTTTTTTTAGTATACTGTGTGAATAGACCGGACAGAGAAAGAATACACTATATTTTATTAGCTACGTCAATTTACTACTAACGCTGTACCTTTCTGCGCTTAAACACCGTAAGGCTGCGCGCCTCGTGGAACAGCAGAGCCGAGACAGCGAGCAGTGGGCAGGGGCTTTCGAAGCCAATTGCAACAGCTGAATTCCGCCTCGCACAAGCTAGCACTCATAGCCTTTTTTCTGCAAATTTGCAACCCACAATTCAAACGTCGTTTCAGTCTTGCCGCCGCGGTGGCTCAGTGGTTATGGTGCTCGGCTGCTGACCCAAAAGACGAGGGTTCAATCCCGGCCGCGGCGGTTGAATTTCTTTGGAGGAGAAATTATAGAGGCCCGTGTACTGTGCAATGTCAGTGCACGTTAAAGAACCCCAGGTGGTCGAAATTTCCGGAGCCCTCCACTACGTCGTCTCCATAGCCTTAGTCGCTTTGGGACGTTAAACCCCATAAACCAAACCAAACCAGTCTTCTGGCTCTAGGATTATTGGACGCACTCCTTTGAGGTCCGAGCTAGAAGAAGGTGGGAATGTAGTTACGGCTCTAACTGATACCACCTAGTAACCTAGGTGGCATTGCTCTAACGCACCCTTCCAGGATGTCCTCTAGTGTGGTGACTATGACGCCCATCTTGGCAACGCCCAGTCTAGCCTTGGAGTCTTCCAGGTCGGCGAAGAGGTCCCGCATCAGAGTGGACAGCGCGTCGGAGCTGCCGGTCAGCCGGTAGACGACGATGCCCGGCTTGTCTTCGACCTTTTCCGCCCCTGAGTGGTGCTTGCGGAGCACGGTCTCCACGCCTCTGGACTTGTACCCGGGACCCTTGTGGAGCAAGAGCTGCGCAATAGGGCAGTGTAAAGGCAAAGGTGAATTTGAACAGCCACAGAAAAAATAACAGCATTTCTTCCTGTGTAGCTGCGTGTCTCCTTCAGCGCTTTAACGCGATAGCTTCAAGGAGCTTGTGTCGCAGAAAATCCAGCGTCGCTGACAGTGAGCGAATCCATGAAAAAAAATTGCAGTTGTTTAGCTCTGGTTAAACCTGGATGTGTTGCGAAAGCAACTGCTGCCTGGCTACGCTCAGAATTCGCTTGTGGTTAGGCGTTTTGCTTAAGCTCTATTGTTTATACACGAAGAAGACACACTGAGGCAAACCGTATACATAGTTTTCACTGACGTCATAGTGGACGCCATCTCTGGGTCCCGAAAGCACAGCGAGAGCCTCGGCGATTTGTTAACCCGTCCATCGCAAACCGGTTCCTGCGTACACTGTGGAAGCTAGCCACAGTACCCAAAGATGGCGCCCGTGACGTGACGTGAAAACTATCTATATTTGCCTTCGAAGCGACACCCCCTCCCCCCCCTCTACTACTCACAACTGGCGAAGCGAGCGCCGGCGGCGGCGGCGCCTTCTGGCGAAGCGCGGCGGCGGCTGCTGCGGTTGCTAGGCGACGGCTCAAGGTGGCGAAACGGTGGGCGTAGAGGTACTTTCGCAACAAAATGCCTAGAAGCGACCTGGGAGGACGGTGGGCCATCTAGGTCTCGCGACCTTGCGGCGTCATCAAAAGCTGCCTACCGGATTGTCAGCAAAGTGGACACCGTGGCAGGTGGCGGTTAAATTACTGATTGGTCGCTAGAGGTTCTCAGCAAGAGCAACCTCGGTCGCACAAGATCCATCGGTCGCAGCGCCTGCAATCGCAGGGCAGTGGCGCATCGCTTAACCGCTGCACCACTGCGCCAGGAGTGGTATGAGTACTCCCAGAGATCTATGAATGTTGAGTAGAGAATAATTCTGCATATATGGTCATTAGCTATATGCATATATGGTCATTAATAGGATTGATTATGAAACAACAGCGAGAAGCCGACGGGGACAACAGTGAAGACAAAACGAGCGCTGGTTTTGTCGTCTTCACTGTTGTCCCCGTCTACTTCGCGCTGTTGGTGCATAATGAACCGGTACCAACTCGCCCAACTCGCTATTCTTCTACTAGAATAAGAGGCAGGTATGCGCCTTTCCTTTTCTCAAAAGCAGCGGGGGGTTCAGACTCTCTTGGTTCTAAGGAAAGGAAAGATGCATAACTGGCCCACTGTGCCAGTGGATGCCTCAGTAGCGCTCTGAGGTGGCGGTTGTGTCCATCTTCAAAGTGAGGCAGTTATGCGCCTTTCCTTTCCTCAGAACCAACGGAGGGTTCAGTAAGACAAGACTGGGTCTCGCCCCTGCCGCCGCGACAGGATTCCTTTATTTCCTTTCTTCAAGAACCATTAATAATGCGCGTCACGCCTAACTGCGACATCGACTCCGCCATTGTACCCTCTGTGCATGGCTCTTAACTAAGCTATAACAGCTTTCGCTGTAAAATTTCCCGTTTTCTTCTTACTGAAAACACGCTGCAACGCCATTTCACGAGGAAATCAGTGCTCCCTGCGTCAAAACAGTGGTCAGCAGAGGCGCTCCATCAGAAGCTTACAGTGGAGGAAGGACCATGTCTGGCGTACCATGTATCCCATGCCGAGCTGGCTCATGATGTACTCGGGCGAGCCGACTAAGCTAAGTTCCCCGTGTTGGATCACAACGAGACGGTCGGCTAGGGCCTCGGCCTCCGAGAAGTCACTGGTGGTGAGGAAGACGCCCTTGTAACGGCGGATCTTGAAGAGGAGCTCCAACATCTCCCGCCGGCTGCGTGGGTCCATGTTCCGCGTCGGCTCGTCCAGGAGGATCATCTGCACCTGATGAGTAGGCGCGTGCCACAAAGTTTTCTAAAACCCATAAATTTTAAACAGCCATCAAGGATAATGCGATAAGCGACGCCTAAGCGCGTAGGCAAACTTCATAACTAAGTATATCACGCGTTCACTAAGGATTCTAACTTCGTTAGTGGAGCGACCATCGATGGCCAAGAAAGAGCGAGAGGTCATTGAGGAACCAGAGGTCATCAATGAAAAGATGCGTCAATAAATTGCCGCTAAAATGACTCGGTGGCGAAGCAAGATTTTGCTTGCCCTCTGGACTTGGCAGACACGGTCCACGGCTTCTCAAACACACACCACGAGGTCTTGTCGGTGTTTACGTTTGATCAGGGTTATGTCCTTTTAGGCCTTGTCGTCGTGGGTACCTTTGGTCTGCTTCACGGACACGAACTTTGAGATGTCGCCGTCGTTGTCGCTTATGCTCTCGGCAACATCTTCACATTTACTTTGCGCTACAACGTTGGTGCTGATCGCTCTTCTCTAGCAGGAGAATAAGCACCTTAGAGAAGCCCGCTCAAGCCTTCAAGACGAAGCCGTTCTTCATTTCATCGGCTTCACGTAGCCAGTAAGGGAGAGCGCGTGCCACGGTGCAAACTACTGGCGGGCACATCAGGCTTCACACGGGATTTGGACTACTTTCTCTATCATTTCCCGAGGATGTTTGGAGATGAGCTCAACCACATCAAAACTGAATGTATGTGCGCGTGATATGTGTCTAGCTCAAAGGCGAACGCAGCACCTCGAATCTGGCACCTGCTCTCAGAGTTTGTTCATCTTGCTACGCAGCTAATGGCTCGTGCGCTCAGAGGTACGAATAACTTAATCCACACGAGTCCACCCATACGGCTAAAAAGTAAAGCTACGAATTTTTTTTTTTACAGAGTCAGTCCAAGAAAAATTTCTCCTGGCCCGGGCTTAGAACTCGGGACCACTGACAGTCCGAAAGAGCTGCCTTGGGTACTTAGCAGGCGGTGGGGACCAGCGCAGTCATACGGCTGCTAAGGTGAAGTGTGGGTGTTAGTAAGTAAATTAACTTAAATATATCCCAATTGAGAAAATTACCTTGAAGAAAACTGGAGGAAGTTCGCAACTCTATTGATCCAGCAAAACACCTCCAGTGGCTTTTTGTGCCGCGTAGGGACGGCTTTTTGAGCTATTTCTCGCTCCTGTGACGCCACAACTAGCATCGAGTCCCCATGAGCGACAAGCAGGCAGAGATTTCCACTGACTGAAACATTGACGTCACGGGTACGCTCCCGAAGGGGGTCGTTGGTCGTGTTTACCTGCTCGAATCCCACTGCCGTGCGCGTATATAGTTTTCCCTTCCTGCAACTAAAGATCTGTAGTTCCGGTGCAACATGTCATCTATTTTCGGAAGTAAAAAACAAAAAACATTGTCTAGTGTATGCGATGAGATGTGGTGGTGGTGGTGTGACACTTTTTTATTCGAACATCCTTGTTGTTAGGCGTTCAGTACATCCTGGGCCAAGGCGACGAGGGCACGTTGCAGTCTCAGATCCAGGGAGGCGAGCCAGATGGGCCACGGTGGGGGTGGGGGGAAAGGATAGGCGGGGGACTGGAAGGCTGCGTGGCACTGTGTAAGGCAGTGTTCTATGTCTGCATATGTGTGGGGACAGTTAGGGCACTGAGGTGTGGAAGTGTACCGGTATAGGTAAAGTTTGGCTGGTGTATGTAGGGGATTAAACTGTATTCGGCGAAGAATGCGAGCTTCACGGATCGATAAGGATGGGTGCGGTGGTGGTAAATCAGCTAAATCCAATTTTTGCTGCGCGTAGTATTCGTTGACAGTGCGTTTGTAAGCCCTGACCGCCTGCTCCGTCGGTGGGCTCGTCCATGGGATCCCCGGCGCCCGGTGTATAGTTTCGCAGGCAAGCTGGTGAGCCAGCTCATTGCCGGGGATGCCCATGTGACCAGGGATCCACCGAAGGGTCACCGGTCGTGGACTTAATGCTAAGAGGGCGGAATCTAAGGCCGATCGAGTAGGGAAAGAGAGGGCTCTTTCATGGAAGGCACGCAGAGCTGCCTGCGAGTCTGTATAGACAACGTATTGGGGGGCGGGGGGTAGGGTGGCAAAGTGTGTGATGGCATCGGCGATCCCGTGTATTTCTAGGGCGAGCGTGGAGGGTGGGGAGGTGTATGGACCGGTTGTGTGAGTGCTGATTGTAGAGAGGGAAGGGTGGAGGAAGAAGGCTGCTGTGGAGCCCGCGGTTTCCGTGAGACAGGCGTCTGTGTAGGACACCGCCGCAGCGTCCAAAGGTGGCTTGTGGTTGTATGCGTATGCCTGGCGGCGGCCTGCGTGTGTGTGTGCGGACATGTTGCGTGGAATGGGTGCGAGGCGGAGGTTAGGGGGATAGATCGGAGACTGCGGTGGGTCTGGGAAAGAGATGGGTGTGTAGGGAGTCTGGGAAAGTATCCACCGGCCAGCTGGTGTACTGGACAGGCGGATGATTTGTCTCTCCCGGTGCAGCTTAAGGAGGGCTTGAAGAGGGTGGAAGAGGCCTGTTCTGTACAGGGTGTCTGTAGAAGCCTGAGGGGGGAGTCCTAGTGTTGCTTTATATAGTGTATTGAGGGCCCGGGTTAATTTGTCTTGTTGTGTACTTGTAAGTGGGCAGTAAGGTATGTAGTACAGGAATTTGTTCAGAGCCAGCGCTTGAGCAAGGCGGCTGGTGTGTCTCTCGGAGAGGCCGGCATGTTTTAAAACTACGCAGCGCAGTAAGTGTGTTACTGAGTGGCATGTGCGTATGGACTGATTGATGGCAGAGGTGAAAGTGTTGGAGTTGAGTGGCATACCCAGGATGCGACAAGATTCGACGCGGGGGATGCGCTGTCCGGCAAGGGTGAGGGAGATGGAGGGGTTCATCATCCGTTGATATTTACTGCGTGTTATGAGTAAAAGTTCTGATTTCTCCGGAGCGGGTTGCAGGCCCGCTTGGGTGAGGTGTGAGGAAATGGTGTTAAGTGCATGTTGGAGTGTGGTTTGGACCTCTCCCGGTGAGCCAGCGGTGACCCACAAGGTGAGATCGTCTGCATAGAAGACGAAATGAAGGTTGGGAATAACGGCTAAGGCCCGGGCGAGTGGGACCATGCCTAGGTTAAAGAGGATGGGAGAGAGGACGGCACCTTGTGGAGTGCCACGAGTGAGTGGGATTGGGTCAGACAGTTTGTCGAGGTAGCGAATACGGGCAGAGTTGTGGGAGAGGAAAGCTCTTATGTAATTGTGCATGCTGTGTCCGCACTGCGTATCAGCTAGTATGGTGAGGTTGTGGTCGTGTGATATGTAGTCGAAAGCCTTGCGTATGTCAACAGTTACTAAGGCTTTGACCTGCGCAGTGTCTAAGGCATTTGAGTTAAAGAAAGTGTGTTGAAGGAGAAGGAAAAGGTCTTGGGTGGATAGTGCTCGGCGAAATCCAATGAGGGTGTGGGGGAGATAGTCGGTGGCTTGAAGATGGGAAGTGAGGCGGGCAAGCACCATGTGCTCCATGAGCTTGCCCGCGCAGGAGGTAAGGGAAATAGGACGGAGGTTATTGATGCTGGAGGGTTTATTGGGTTTCGGTATGAATGAGACCAGGGACGATGTCCAGTCCACTGGCAGGGTGCCAGAGGTCCAGGCGTCGTTGATGACATTAAGAAGTAATTTGTTGGCTTCGGGGGGAAGGTTCTTGAGAGTTTTGTATGTGATTTTGTCTGCACCGGGGGCAGAGTGTGTGTTACAGCGCGCGAGTGCTGTGTCAAGTTCTGTGTGCGTGAAGGGGATGTCTAGTGCGAGAAGGGCTGGACCATGATATGGTGAGTTTAAAGAGGATTGTGAGGGTGGGAAATAAAGTTTTTGGAGGTCAGTGAAAACCTCTGTTGGAGTATGGGAGGCGAAGAGGCGTTCAAGAGTGGGTGTGGGATGAGGTTGAGGTCCGAGAAGGGAGCGGAGAAGGGACCAGGATGATTTTTGATGTAAAGTTCCGTCTAAGCGGTCGCATGTTCGTGTCCAGTGTTCGGTGTCGAGTGTCTTGCAGTGGGAGATAATGTCGTTGCGGATTGATTGTATTCTGTCGCGGAGCTGTGTGTTGTGTGGTTGTGTAGCAAATGTGCGTTGGAGACGTTTTCTCCGCTTCCACAATCGTAGAAGGTGAGGATCAGGGTTGTCACGGGGAGTAGGATTAGAAATTTCACGTGTTGCCCGTGACTGGGTGTTTCTGAGATCATCGACCCATGAAGCGTAGTCGGAGGGGTTAGATGGGGGTGGGGGTAAGAACCGACGAAAGTCTGACCTCGAAGTGTGTCGCACCTTCGCTCTGCGTCGGGGGTGTTGTGTGGGTATGTTGATGACAAGGATGGAATGGTCGCTAAGTAGGTATGTGTCAGTATTGTGCCATGTAACATGTGGTATGCATAGAGCGAAGGTCAGGTCGGGTGTGGTGTCTCTGTGATAGGAGGAACCCTGTCTAGTGGGGCGTAAAAAGTCATTCAGCAAAGAGTAGTGTCGAGAGTATATATGATCGTGGAGCAAACGCCCTGCTTTTTGTGTGGTTGGTTTGGTTTGGTTTATGGGGTTTAACGTCCCAAAGCGACTAAGGCTATGAGAGACGCCGTAGTGAAGGGCTCCGGAAATTTCGACCACCTGGGGTTCTTTAACGTGCACTGACATCGCACAGTACACGGGCCTCTAGAATTTCTCCTCCAAAGAAATTCTAGCCGCCGCGGCCGGGATCGAACCCGCGTCTTTTGGGTCAGCAGCCGAGCACCATAGCCGCTGAGCCACCGCGGCGGCTTTTGTGTGGTTGCGTAGCCCCACTGTGTGTGTGGTGCGTTGAAGTCGCCTGCCACAAGGAGCGGGGAAGTGATGGTTTAGAGGAAGTCGAAAAGGTGGGGTAGAAGGGAATGCTGTTTGGGGGGGGGGGGGATTGTAGAAGTTAACGAGAATGGTGGGAGGGGATGTAGGTGCAAGGAAGAGCTCGACGGCAACTAGATGCTGTGCGAGTATATCAGGAATTTGGAGGACTGAGAATTTGAGGTCTCTTCGGATATATGTTGAGACCAGCGGTGTTCGATCCGTAGAACTAACATGAATCGCTTTGTATCCCGGGAGGGTGCGTTCGCCTCTGGTTTCCTGGAGTAGGAGACCAGAGGGGGGGGGGGGGGGGTGGAAGGGTGAGAAGATGCTGGGAAAAGGGGCGTACGTGCCGTGCGGATGCATCGGCAGTTCCACTGGAGAAAGCTATGGAATGGGGGGCGTGCCATAGTCTGATATGTCCTCTGGGTGGGGGCTTTGAGGACGGCCACAGGGCTTTTTCTTTTTAAGGAGTGGGGAGTCAGATGGAGAGGAGAGGGCTGTAAGTGTGTGCTGAATTTCTTCTATGAATTCCGCCTGCTTGGCGGCGGCGTTGGAGAGTGTAGTGACTAGAGCTGTGCGTTGAGTTATCTGCAGTGCCTGTGCCTGTATTTGTTGTTCCAGGGCCTCTTGGCGTTGTGGTATGGTGTCAAAGAGGGAGGCGAGGTGGTTCATACGTGTCTCAAGGGCCTGCATGTCAAGTTGAAGCTGGGCTAGGGTATCGGGTATATTGGGTTGTTGTGGGGGGGGGGGGGGGGTAACGGAGTGTGCTGGTGCGGGTTGGGGAGTTGAGGGAGTGGGAAGTGGCCCACCTGAATGCTGTCGCGAGGCTGGTGGTTCTTGGCTCAGGACACTGGCGGCATCCGTACTGGAGGATGAGCTCCGGGTGGAAGTAGGTTCTTGTAGTCGGCTTGGTGCGGCAGTGTTGGGCGTCAGGGAGTATTGTGCTGGTGGCCGTGGAGGTCCTTGCAGGATATCTGCATAGGTCTTGGTCGTGGCAGTGTGAATGGTGAAGGGAAGATGCCTGCCAGGGGAGTGGTTTGGAGTGGTTGCGGGGGTTTCAGGGCTGTTGCCCGACAGATGGCTTGGTGGTGGGTCACGGGGTTTCGCCTTTGTAGAGGGCTGTGCTCGGGCTTGATCCTGCTGCTTGCGGACCGAGCAGGTGTCGGCGAAGGTAACGTGGTCCTTTTGGCAGTGCAAGCACCAGGGCGCACAGGGATGGGTAGCGTTCGGGTGGACAAGGGTGGTCGTACAGGTAGGACAGAGGGCTTGGGTGGAAGGGCATTGGAACTGTCTGTGCCCATACTGAAGGCAGCGAAGGCAGCACAATGCCCGGGGACGGTGTGGGTAGCAGCGGTACGCTATTTGTTCGAAGTAGATAGTTCGTGGGACGGTGCGGCCTTCAAACGTAACCAGGACAGTGTTTGTGGATCCCATCATTCGTACACCGATAATAGTGTGGGTCCGGGAAGAGATGCCAGCCAGGAGTTGGAAGTGGGTGAGCCCGCTGCGGTCGATCCGGAATATTCCGCGGGCTGAGTTTGCGGGGGTGAGTTCGTACGGGGTTAGATGGTGAGTAGTGGAACTAGGAAGCGATGAGACGCCGGTTTCCGATGAGACGCCGGGGCCCGATGAGCCGCCGAAGACCGCTGAGACGCTGGAGACTGATGAAACGCCGAGAAGGCGTTTCGCAGTGTCGTTGGAGTTAGTCCGAAGAATTATAAGCCTTTGGTCCAAACGGGTGTGGACAGTAATTTCGGCGCGTGCGTGGTCAGCGAGGTGTGCGGCAGTCGTGATAAGGTGGAAGATATGACTCACCGGTGCAGCTATGAGTGAGGCAGGGAGATGAAAGCCAATCGAGATGAGCGTGTGTAGATGGCGGGGTGGCTCGGGAAGCTTGCGGGTTCTACGGCCGTGCATAACCGTGGTGAATGGGGTAGGGTCATCAACGTCTTGAAGTGGAGTCATCTTGGGCAGCAATGCAGGAGTAGGCAAGGCTTGTGGTGAGGCTGGAAACGTGACCGGCTCAACGCCGTCTTCGGCGAGTTCCATCACCTGCATAGGTTGTGGCGTGGCGGACGCGGCGTCGGTGGTAGGCTTACCGTGGCGTCTGCTGCTTCATACTTTCAAAAGAGCGCTCCGTGGTGAAAAAAGGTCTGATCCCGTAAGTATTAGTGTTGGGTGAAAGCTGCGAACTTGCCGGGAACGATGTTGAAGATATTTTGGGGCGATAGGCAAAAATTCCAGTCAGTTGGGGCAGATGAGAGGGAGCTCGATGTGAGGTGGTCTGCATCTGCTAGGCCATGAGATGTAGAGAGGAATGTAATTTTCAATCGAAGATATTTTTGGTGTTAATGAAGCTAGGGAAAAAAAAATCTAGCGGTGCGGTGACGAGTGAGAAATAGTTTTCACTGATCTTTTTTTCTTAACCTCAGTGAAAACAGTTTCGATTTTTTTAAATGCTATGCATGAGTCCTGCGTCTCTTAAAGGTGCAGACACTGGCGGTCTTCAGGGGGTCTACTAGGGCTAGTCGATGAGTATAAGGGGCCTACTTACGTTCGGATACGGCATGAAGGCGATGGCAGTGCTGAGGAGGCGCTGAATGCTGCGGGTGAGGTCATCGGCGCGGCGAGCCCGGTAGAAGGACAACCCGATGTCATCCATGAGTTCGTTGACGTTGAACCGGACTTTGCTTCTGGAAATCCCTTTTGCCTATCGGAGAGGCCATGGGCTAAGATGAAGCTTAACTGTGGGCGATATGCTTTTCAATGCAAAAAAACACTGATCCGAGTACAAACGAAAGGAAGCAGACGATCGCTTAAGCGGGAGGCATTAAAAGTGCACTAAAGAGTAATCTAAACTCGTCTTTTTACGCGAGAACTCGATCTTCACGTTCCTAGCATTCTTATAAACTTCGAATTATTGTCCTGTGCGGCCGATTTGCCAAATTTAAATCGAAATTAAATGTCGTGTTTAAACAAATGGAGGAGTGATAGAGAAAAAAAATTAGCGCCGCGTACCATTCCCCTCAACACTGGCCAGCCCACCTTCCGACGGCGTGGATCGTCAGGCTCCTGCATCGACGTTGCGTTCGCGTCCAGCGGCATCGAGGCGACCTGGCGTCGTGCACCATCCCTCTGGGGCTCGGATCACTTCTCCATCACCATAGAGCCCACTGCTAAAGAGGCGCGCCCCATGCGTACGTACGCAATCGTGAATTGGGGCCGCTTCCGCCAAGAGGTGGACGCCGCCGCTGCGTCCGGCGCCGATTACTTCACCAGTCTTGTCCGGAGCGCCCTCGCAGCCGCGCGTCGCGCAGAGGTGCGGGCAGGTCAGCCAACACCCGACAATAAGCTGCTCGATCTGCGCGACAAAAGTGACAAGGCGGAGCGCAGGGCGCGACGGACGGACAAGCCAGAAGACTGGACAGTCTACAATCGGCTGGACGCAGCGGAAAGGCGTCACTCCAACAAGCTCTATCGACGGCAGTGGGCTTCTCTCTGCAACACGATGGAGAAGGATCGCAGCTCGCGGCGGCTCTTCACCACCCTGCGGCGCATCACTACACCTCAGGCGAACCCTCAGCCCCTGGCCGCTCTCGCCATCTCGAGCGGCTAAACAAACCAACAGCTGGCTGAGCAGTTCGCTGACCGATTTGCGCCACAGCGTCCCGCGAGCAGTGCAGTGACGACATCGGGCCCCAGTTTTGAGGCCAGGTACTCTTCCCCCGCCCCGGATGACGGCCCGTGCAACGCGCTCTTCACAGCGGCGGAACTGAACGACGCGCTGCACCCGCCGCTCATCGCCCGGGCCAGACGGGTTACGTACCAGATGCTGCGCAACCTGGACGCGGAACAACGTCAAGTCCTCCTGCGGCAGCTCAACCTGGTGTGGGAACGCGGGGTGATACCTGAGGAGTGGCGCACAGCGGTCGTCTGCCCGATACCGAAGCCAGGCCGCCCACCCAGGGAGCTCAGCGGATACCGACCAGTGGCGCTAACGTCGGCGGCATGCAAGCTGATGGAGCATATGGCGCTCCAACGCCTGCATGCGAGGGCCGCAGAGGCGGACTTGTTCGACGAGCGTCAGACAGGGTTTCGCGGGATGCGCTGCGCGGCAGATTCAATCGCGGACGTTGTCTCCGCACTCGAGCACGCCGTGGCGGCGCGGCAGGTAGCACTGCTCTTGCTGCTCGACGTGTCGAGTGCGTTTGACAACGTCCACCGTGCGGTAATTCTCGCGAGGCTGGAAGAGGCGGGCGTGGCCGGTCGTCTGTTGCGTTATGTGCAGGGGTTCCTCAACGCGCGCACTATTCGCGTGCGCGTGGGAGCGGCTCTCTCTCAGCCCCGCCCGGTGGATCTAGGCGTGCCGCAGGGGTCGGTGTTGTCCCCGTTCCTGTTCAATGTGGCGATGTCGGCGGTGCCGGGCTGTCTGCCCACAGGCAACCGACACCGCGTGTACAACTCCATATACGCGGACGACATCGCTCTGTGGTGCTTGGGACCTCCGGGCGAGGCTTCCCGCGTGAGAGACTGTCTCCAGGGGTCCCTTGACGCTATCGGCGACCGGTTGCGGGGCCTCGGCCTGGCGCTTTGCGCGGAGAAGACTGCAGCCATGGCCTGCGGAGCTCGCAGATGCGCCCGCCTGGCGCCGCTGACGTTGGCTGGGACGCCGCTGCCGTGGAAGAGCTCCGTGCGGTACCTCGGCCTGGAAATCGACCAGCGCCTCTCCTTCCGCCCCGCGGCGACCAGGGCCTGTCAGCAGATGAAGAGGACTACAGCCGCTGTGCTCAAGCTCACCGCCCGGGGCCAGGGGATTTCTCAGCAGGCTGCGCTGCGCCTCTACAACGCCGCAGCCTTAGGGGCGATACTCTACGCGCTGCCCCTCGTCACGGTGCGCAAACCATCATGGAAGGCACTGGAGGTGCAGCATCGCAAAGCGCTGCGGACCTGCCTCGGTCTACCCGGAAACTCGCAATGCGAGGCAACACTGGCCGAGGCGGGCGCGTGGCCGCTGCAGCTACAGGCCACGCAGCGCTCGCTGCATCACACTGACAGCCTTCACCGCGCACCAGCCGGCGCGGAACTCCTGCAGCGCCTTCGTCACTACCCGCGCTCAAGAATGGGCGCGGCACTGCAGGAATATGACCAGCTGACGCGCGCCACGCCCCCCTACGGCCTCTGCTCCCCCTGGCCCCTCACGACGGAGGTACAGCGAGAGATCGTTGGCATCGCGGGAAAACGCAGCACACCACTATGTGCGGTGCAGCAGCTAGCTGGAGCCGTCATCTACGAGCAACTGCGCGACCATCTGCTTGTGTTCACTGACGGCTCCGTGGTGAGCGAAAACTGCTCGCTCGCCGCAGCGGCCACCATCCCCGCTCTGCAGCTGCACCGCCAGCAAAGAGTGGCCCTGGGCTCTTCGACCACGGCGGAGCTACTGGGTCTTCGCCTGGGCTTGGACCTGGTGCTCACACTTACTCCGCCGCCACCCAGGTGTGCTCTGCTGTGTGATTCCCGTGCCGCCCTCAGCCGCCTGCAGACTCCCGCCCGTGGCACCCCGTTGCTGTGCGCGTTACGCGAGCGCATTGAGCGCCTCGCGGAGCGCAGATGCAGTATTCGCGTGCAGTGGGTGCCCGGTCACTGCGGCATCCGCGGCAACGAGCAAGCCGACGAGCTCGCCACCGCCGCACATCAGCTTCCTCCCAGCGACGAACCGCTCGCCCTGGAAGACGTGCGTGCGGTGATCTACGACCACCTCCGTCAGCAACACCCGGACCCTCGCATCGCGCGAGGAGAGCGCATTTCTGTCGTCGGCGCGCGCTCACTGTCGCGCCTCCAGCGGGCGATGATCATCCGAGTGCGCGACGGCTGCGTGTGGCCCGGGGAAAGACGGGTGCGCCACGGACTTTCGTCGAGCGACGCGTGCGCTGACTGCGGCGCAGTGGAGATATTGGAGCACATGCTCCTTCGCTGTACCGCTTCTGCAGTGCCGCGTCGCGAGATGCTCGCGGCCTACAGGGCGCTGGGAATCATCCCGGACAGTCTCGAAGGGCTCCTGTGGCCGCGCGGCAGTGCGCGCACCCGTGACAGAACAATGGTGAGCCTCTGTGCGTTCATCGAGCAGGCGGACTTGACTCCCCGCTTGCTCTACGCTAGGTAGTGCACGCGTGACACGTACGCTCCGTGGGTGCTACCTCGGACGGTATACGCGGCCGGGCGCCCCACCCCGGCTGCTAGTGCAGTGTGCCGCGCGCGCGATTAGTCCGAGAGAGGACGCTACGTGCGCGCGGCTATGTACATACAGTTTACTTCTTGTGTAAGTGATTGTGCGCAGTGGCCGCTCGCGCGCACTTATTTTCGGACAATGCTTGGACATTAGCGCGCGAGCAGCGCGAACTTGATTACTTTTGTATTTTGTAAATAGTGTACAAAGCTCTCCCCTGTCCTTTCTTGCTGTCACTCCCCTCTATACTTCTCCTCACTATCCTCTCCCTTTCCCTTTCGTTTCCGCCGGCTGCAGCTCGGGTGCTTAAGATATTAGATAGCAATTGCCGCGGCCGGCAACACTCTTTTGCTTCACTTTTTATTTTTTTTTAAATAAACCACTACCACCAGACTGCTTGCAACGAAAGCTAGCGACTGAGTGACGGAGCGCTGACAACAGTGCTGGAATGGCCAAAATATGTTTTTTTTTAAAAGCTTTTGGAGAACAAAATGGGCGTTCTGCGGCAACTATGGAACGGAAAATGTGCATTCTGATGCAGCTGTGAAGTAGAAATATCGCCATTTTGTTGCAGTAATACCAGTATTGTGGAGCTCCAACACAAAAAATATTTATTAAAACAACCCCTCACGCTGAGAAGTACTGGTGTGGTTGAAAGTTTTGTTGCTTCTCAACCAACTATCCCATTTACCTCATCCTTCACAGTTTAGATACCTTCCCGACCATGTTGTTAATGGTAGCAACTGTCAGGCTTTTAGGGCTCCGCTCTCTGATTATCGCAGCAAAGTCTTGTCCCGTTGTCTCGAAAAAGTTCTGTGCCGCTTACGGGACGTTTAGTCATGTCTTATGTTATGTGTATACTTGCAGTAATTTTTGACAAATCATCGCTCGAAGTCGCACGAAAAAGGCACAGAGCCCTGTTAGCCGCGACCCGACTTTTCCTTTTCTTGCACGCCAACAAAGGGAGCACGGAGGGCAGCCGCACAGTCAGCCCGCCTTGAACACGCTGGGTGAGAAAAGAAAAAATAAACGCAATACGGCTGGTTTCTTGACACACAGGCTGAGGACATGTGGTTTCCGAAGCTTCCACCAATTACGTGGCCGCCGAAAGGTCTTGCTCCACATGGCAGTGGAACAACAGCGACCTGATGCGATCAAAGTTTTTTTGTTTTTTTTTTACCCGGTGGTGAGGCTTCTTAGTGGGCGCCTAGGTCCGTCTGTATGTCTGGAGTTTTCTTGACCTTAAATAAAATTAACTAAACGAGAGTACCTTACGGACCGAGTGGGTTGCGAATCCGGACGGCGCGATTAGATTAGTTTTGCTGGCCACTGCATCAGACCACTACATCACTGCCTTTTGTTCTATGTACATGAACCGTGTTCAAACCATATGGAAAACAGTAGCAGATCGACATGACACGTAATACGACACACCTCAGCAGCACAGCACTCGCTCTTACATCACCGCAGCCGAACATCCCGTGTCCTAAACTACCCTTCTCTCGCGCTGTGCTTTGGGTATCTTCTTCATCAACTTGCAGCCGTAATCAGTGGATTCGAATATCGAAACCGCAGTGCTAACACACCTAATTCGCATTTGCCGTAGCCACGACAAATGGACCAAAATTTGTTTTTGTGCCACTCTTTGTGCCTTGCACTGCTCTCTTCACAAAGCTGGTGGCAGTCCTGCGTAACCAGGACGTCAGAGAATGCAACTGATTCTCTCCAAAAACTCTGATGGGATTTTTGGGAAATGTTTGACCGCTTCAGTCAGGAGTGGCACATTAGCAGCTGTAAGGGTTTTTTTTTTTTTACGTGAGCCGGCAAGCATGCGTTCATGCATGAGACCTTTCAGGACCGGTTTGGCAGACGCGCCAGCTTTGTCGTTCTGCAACGTCGGAAGTAAAAAAAAACAGCGCACTTTAGAAGAAAGCTCGGCCTGCGCTCCACGGCTCAAGGAAAAGTAAAAGGGGAAAAAGAGAAAGGCGCACACAAAGGTACAGCAGGAGACAGCACCCTCTCCCTACTGCCCTTTGCTCTCTCCTCCCCCTCACCCCCGCAACCGGTCACCTACGTACCTCTTGAAAATAACGCCCATTTCTGCCTGTGTTCGTTATCCATTTAATTCTGTAAATCTTGTGTCGCGTTGTCATAGCCTTTCTGAGAGGAACATATTGTCAAAGAGTTGTGTCGGAAGGGTAGCGAAAATTCAAGCAAGTTTAGGTTGAAAGCGATGCCCAATTCTTCCTTATTTATTTTAAAATCAGCGATAGCAGTGCTTTTAGCATGCGGTTCGCGGGCGGTTCGGTTGTTCGATTCCCAGTGCCCCCCGGGTACCTATCGCTTTCCAATGCATACAAATTTTTTCGTGGTTTCTCTGAGGTGAATTGACTCGAAAAATGTCTTTCACCTAACCTTATGTAGAAGAAAACACTGTTCCACGGCGCTCTTTGGTGCAAGGCGGCCCTTGCACCATTAAAACTTGTCAGCAAAAGAAAACATCCTTATGGGAAAAAACGCAACGAAAACAATTCTACGCGTAGGCTAAGTACACGCCAGGAGCAAAAACACGTATGCAATCTGTACGTAAAAGGCGTCAGCAAAACCTTGGCCAGCATTCGCGGAAAGGAAGCGGTGGAAACTGGGTACCAGCCGGACATCATTATCAGGCGCCTCCTCCCCTGTCCCGAAGACCCGTCGTCGTACTGAAAAGATGCAAGGCGTGGTACGCAAAAACCCTGCTCGAGTGCATGGTGTCTAGAGCGGCGTTTACTTGAAGGGGTTTAGTTGAGGAATTCAGTTGAAAACCGGTTACTGGTTTCATGTAAACACCGCACAGTCGGTTCCGGGAGTCGAGGAAGTGAGTCCAGTCAACTACGCTGCAGGGGGGGGGGGGGGGGGGGGGGGTTGACTCTCGCTCAATCCCAACGGAAGATAGCACGTAAACCGGATAGAGACGAAGAGTCGGGTTAGTGGGAGTGGAGAGCATAAATTACGATCCTGTTTTTACGCTTGCGCCATCGCGCCTGCGAGACAGCGGTGCCGTGCCGCAATCTTGGAGGCTGCCACTGCCCTCACCCGCTGCGCTGCTCGACGCTTGGTGTCGCTGCAGTTGAACCGGTCTCGACTCGCTAAAATCTAGTTCATGTAAACACGCAATCGTCGAGTCGGGCTGAACTTACACAACTTGACCCCCCGATTCGATCTACCGCAGTCCGGTTCATGTAAACGAGGCTTAGGCTGGGGACACCAACAATATGACGGAAAGAGTGAAGCAGCACAAAGCTTATGTCAAGCAAATGAACAGAAGCGCAGTGGCCATACTTCCCAGCCATGCCACCACAGGGGTGACTTTGACGGCACTATTGTGGTGGAAACCGAACCAAACTGCGCAGAAGCCTTCTACCTGAGTCATGACGGAGGAGAATGTTGAATGTTTTCTGGGAACCACTCCCTTTTCCTACATCCATGGTTTAAGCTCCGTGACCCTGCGGTCGACCTTATGTGGGCTTAAAAAAGGCTCCGCAACGCGCCCGCAGTCGCACCTTCAAGAAGTAGTAGTAATCGTTTACTGACAAAAAAAATACAAAAAGGAAGCACGAGAGCTGCAGCCGGTGGAATTCACTGAATTCAGAGCCGGCGGAAGTCACAGGGAGAAGATAGCGAGGAAAAGTACGGAGGAAAGCGACCGGCAGAAAAGACGGGGAAGCTTTGTACACAATTCACAAAATACAAAAAAGTATCAAGTTCGCGCCGCTCGCAAGCTAGTGCCTAAGCATTGTTGTACACATTTACAACGCGCGTAAATTAACTGCATATTCTAGGCCGCGTGCACGTAGCGTCCTGTCGCTAATGGACAGCGCGAGCGGCGCATTGCGCAAGTGGCCCGGATGGAGCGCCCAGCTGCCGCCTTAAAGCAGAAACAGAGCCGGCTTTGAAACGTCGTGTTATCCTACAAGAACTTATTTGGCTGGCGTTTACTTCTCAAATAAATGCAAATTATAGTCATAAAATTGTAATTGGATTTGCCTCTGGGTTGCAGCTTTGGGAAAAGGCGTAGCTTCCTGCACAGCAAATGGCAGATTTGTCAGAATAGCTCACAACATGCCGTTCTATGAACTCTTCGTTATCGCTTCATAGTTTGCACACACTTTTGACATGAACGCGGAAATTAGCAGCGATTACGGCAATGGCAAAGCCCTTAGCTACGGCGAATGATCGAATAACGGGAGGCACTTTAACAACCTAGAAGAAATGCTGTGAATTACCACACTACGAATTGTTACACTGGACAAATTGCCTAATGAGGTAGTGAAACAGGCACGAAACGGAGAACCAGGTTTCTTGCATAGAATGCTGCAGTACTTGCAACGTACAAGCTTATGGGCGTCTATATATGTACAGATGACAGGAGTACAGCAAGAAGCCAAACGAATTCGGCTTGATTGGGCTTGTACCCTTACAGAAATAGCTTTATATTCAATAAAGAGACTACAGAGGTACACTGATTTCAACGCATCCCTGCTGCATTTTGACCGCATCGCCTAAACTTTCGAAAAGCTGAACGCTATTGAGCTTTAAGATGTAGCGATTAATGGGCTAATACCTAAGTTTCGTGGCTTTGTATAGTTAATGCGCACGCATTTCCACTATCACTCATCCTCAAGTAGCCACTGTATGCGTATGCAATAGTAAATGTGTCTGTAAAGCTCCGGAGTTTGCTTATAATCCTCTATAATACCCATACATGGCAAGCACTTTCTTGTAGCGGCCCAGGTTTGTGTGCCTACATCCGATGGGGACACTTTTAATAAAAGCGCGCATTCACAAGGCGTGACTTGATCTCCTTAAAGCAAGCAAAAAAAGCGTAGACGTGCGCCTAGCCAAACGCACCAAGAGAGGGCGCCACACGTTTCTTGCCGATGCTGAGGATGCATGATGAATAGAAAAATAGCCAGGGAAAAATTCTGCCTCTTTCAAATGTAAAACACTTTACATCTATAAAAGATGGGACATTTCGCTACCTACAGCTCCTAGAGCAATCCGATATATTGTAAATCATGGCAGCGGTGAGTGATCAAGTGAGGACAAGTGGGGTTTTTTTCGCGACCTCGTCATAGGCATCATGCGACCATATCTCATCGCGTAGGGTAAACACAATATTTAAGCCACAGTGATGAAACTTTATTAAAAGAAACTTTATGAGATATTTAACCCCTCAGGGTCAGAGCTCGCTTGTAACTGTTATGCGTGACGAGATATTGATTTTTTATTTTTCATCGCCATTCAGTTACGCGCCGCCGCGCCGCCGGCTGTCGCGAGATGGCGCGACCGGTTTTCCGAGGCGCATGGGCCGGAATCTTGGGGATGTGACCTAGACCAATTCCCATCATCATGCAAACTTTGCGGCAAACCAGGAAACTTCTTACACACCCTCCTCACATGCCTCACCTTCTCTCCTCCCCCATCACCAACCGCGGCGGAGTCTTACTGGGAGTCTCTTCTGACGAGCTCGTCCGCTCAAGACCAGCGCCAGATCATCTCCAGCGCTCACAGAAGGATTGCGCTCCAGGGGCTATCCTTCGCGTTGTAAGGGTGCCTCCTTCTCACATTGAGGAAGCATCCAAGTGCCATGTAGGAGGCTTCGCCCCCACGATTTACATCATTGGCAATAAACGTTTCCACCACCACCACCACCACTCCGGGAAGCCTGAAAACGATGCCACCAACGCTTTACCCCGAGATTCTCTCAACCGGGCACCGGCGGCCTCCGGTCTGGGGTTCTCACGCAGCGCGTGCGTTCATTCAGTGAACTGACGCAGGCCTGCAAAGCCGACCGTCAGCTGTACCCCCACCCCGTCGCTACCTCGAGAATTATCATCAGGCGCTTTGGATGCGGCTCCAAACACGCACTTTACCCTGCCCTTATACATGTTCGCGCTATCTCCAACTCCACACAAACCCCTTCTGTACCCTCTGCCACCCCCCTCCCAAAGCCACTCTCGACCATATACTGACCCTACTGCGTTCCGAGGACCCGGCCAAGTAAGCCATCGCCGCAGGCCGTGCTGCCGGCGTCATGAGCCTCCAGCACATGAACGACTCACTGCGGTGGGGCCGTGCAATGGCCCAAGGACCTGCCTGTTCCAAACTTCCAAACTTGCTTGTTTCGAATAAAGTTTTCACCACCACCATCTATGGCCGGAAATCCTTTTTTGAAATAAGCGCTTCGAACTTTATGTGTGTGCCTTCGATCCACAGAATAAATTAAAAGGCCAAGGTAGTCTATTGCTGAATCGCTGCTATGCATGGTGCTTTATTCTTTTTTTTTTGCCCTTGTCCCCAGAAAAACTAAACTGTTCAGTGGAGGAAAGCATGCGTCTATATTCCTTTTATCTGCATGTCTCTCTTCGTAACCAGACAGGTTATTTCCATTGGCAGAGCTCATGTTAAGCATAACCCGGTAGAAAAATGTCTGCTGGTTACAAGCGGTTCTGTTCGCTGCGTACATTGCTAGCGTCAATATGCGTACTACATATAGAATTCACTGCAGTAAATTTTATCGAGAAAAATCATCTATTTTTTAGACATAAAGTGCTGCATTAACACACTAATGGTCGCGGTGACTGTGCCACTCATAGTTTTAAAGGTTAGTCTATAGAATTTGAGAGAAGTGCTTCTAGTTTCCTTGGCAGCGACCAACTGGCGCAGGGTTTTTAACTTTCAAAAGTAACGTGCTAACATTATCTCTTACGCAATAACAAAGAAAATGACCGAGTGACCGCAGCACAGGACTGGCTAGGTGCCGCCTAGAATTCGTGTTATTCATCGCAACGTATTTATTTACAAATGGCTGCGAACAGTAAATGTTGATCAAAATGACGTGTGATGCGGCATAAAAAATTCCGCGTTCTTTATGGTGAAAACACGCTCCTTTCCAGTGAACAACTAACAATCTGGCCTCGATCGGCGAGGACTCGGCAAAGAATGTGCTACGTCCACCTAGAGTCATAAGTTCATGTCACGCTGTATTCGCGCGGAAACTTCATTAAAGTATATAGGCGGAAGCAGGCATAGATACATGCCACTTGATTCTGAATGTGCTGAAGACTGCTTAACTAATTTATTTCAAAGACGGCGAAATGGGTGCCGAGAAATGAACATTCTGCTTTGAAGACATGTGACATCATCTGACGAAGCGCGTTGCACGTGCAACATCAAAAGCTCTTGCCGTCTAAGTTCATCGGTGAACCAACGAACACTGTTGTGAAAGTCACACCCGTTAAATGCAAACAGCGCATTTGAGAGCGCAAGTGATACTATCCTGGTAATGTGGCGATCAGTCGGAAAAAGAGGTTTTCCTTTTCCTCGCTAAAGCAAACAATAGGCAGAGAACATACTGTTCCACACTACTGATGGAAATGAATTCGAATGCAAGATGACCCGTTCTAGGGCCACTCAATATAAATATCTTGACTGCGTCTACTCACTTCATATTCGTCGTTTCGTTTGGCTATAACAATAATAATAATAGTATAATCTAGAGCGATGAAATTCAGAATATCTGCTCGTCCTTTTGTGAAGTGTAGACTGAGTTCTCTTTCTCTTCCTATTTCTGATCTTGGGCAACCAGTTTATGCCTAAAAATCATTTCTGGGTGAGGAAGTTGTACAAGCCAACCGGCAGATGGACACTTTTTGAATTAACAAAATGCTGTGACTAAGGCAACGAAGCGAAAATGAAAAGATCTTGCCGTCTAAGTTAATCGGTGAAAGTCACACCGGTTAAATGCAACCAGCGCATTTGAGAACGCAGGTGATACTATCCTGGTAGTGTCGCGATCAGTCGGAGTCGGAGTGAAAGAAGAAAGCGAGAAATAGGTGCCGTAGAGGAGGTCTCCGGAATAATTTCTACCGCCTGGGGATCTTTAACGTGCACTGACATCGTAGAGCACACGGGCGCCTCTTGCGTTTCGCCTCCATCGAAACGCGGCCGCCGCGGTCGAACCCGGGTTCGAACCCGGGTTCGGGTACTCCGGCTCGGTAGACGAGCGCCTTACCACTGATCCACCGCGGTGGGTCGTCCCTCATAGCCTGAGTCGCTTTAGGACGTTAACCCCCATTAGCCAACAAATGGTGCTATCCATCCACCGTAGTATTTTGTTCATAACTAGTTGAAATAGGCCTTGGTGTGGTCGACGCATTATTAGCAAGCGGATTGAGCCTGCACACGCTCTAATAATTGCAACAGCAGCACCCAGTCCGCCTCCTTCATGCGAGGGTTGCGGCTTTCCTTCATAATGTGGATGCTTGGGGGAGCAAAATGGCGGACCTACACGCAAGTCTATTACTATACGGTAACACTATGCCGGCGGCACGGAGCCGTGTTTAAGATGAAAGTGCACGACCCTGTACGGACAAGCGTGGCATTGCAGATCGTTGCTCCTCCGGGAGTGAACGGAGTTATCGCTCGACCGCCGATCTGCTCTAGACAAATCGGGCGCCCCTTCGCCGGCATTTTTTCAAAGCCACTGGCCTGGAAACCTGTCACGCTGTGACGATACGCAGTAGTTGTTCGTGTTGGCGTCGCTGACGGTCTAGTGGGAGAGCCTAGTGCGTCAGCGACGGCATCTGCCGATCAGCCAGCGACCGTCGACGTCGCATCTGCCCGGGTTGAAAGGCCGCGTTCTTACAACACTGACCGTAAACCTATGTGTTTGTTATCACTCTTGCGTAAGGCCGCTGCTTCGATCGCCCACGAAATGACAGGAGACATGTCATTTCACCTCGCAACCCCACTGCAGATGACGCTTCGGCGTGCATGCCCTCGTAACGTCGGTTGACCATTTTCAATACAGCGGTCCCTGTACGTGGGACGAGTTTCCCCGGTACCGTTTCGATCGCACTTCTGGGAATATAGGTGCAGGGCGTACAGTGCACTCAAAGATTGTGAATAGAATCAGAGGTTGTTCTTTTGTTTAAAGAAATACAATACTACTATATGTCGAACAACGTACAGACGCCTTTGAAGTTGCAAATGTAAACTATACGTTTCTCACAAAAAATATCAATCACAGTACAAACTCCGAAGTCACAACACTTGCAGTGCAACAATGTCGTTTTTCTTTGAAAACCAGCATCCTTGAAGCCGGCGCTGTAGATATTATAACTTGCTATTTGAAGATGATTCACACTGGTTTCATTTTATTCTCACAGAGATATTCTGTTTGGAATATGCTGTTGAGGATATTCTGTTGTTTGGATATTCTGTTGAACACATCGCACATATTTAGGAGCGTATATTGAACATCTATGACGCATTTACATAGAGCACGTGTATTCAAAGCTCCATCAAATGTCTCTTGTAGATTTTTGAGGAGGCTTTCATACATACACGCTTTTGAAGTTAAACTTTATTTTTTCTCAAACAATTTAAAACACTGCACCTTAGCATATTGTTTTCGAGATCGGGCTGACGAATCTAACGAACGGTCGTGGGCGATTACAGCGGAGATATATGTAAACGTGCGGATATCAAAGGCCTTTTTAGATACTGTGGTTTCATGCCTTGTCTTCTATATCGATGTCAAACGCCTGACAGCCAACAGGTCGTCCATTATTGGTAAACTCAAAAATCACGTCGATTGTGGTGGGTGCTTCCTGAAAAATAGAAAAGCGTAATGAGAAGAATGAATTAAAACACTCGAAGAGGGAAATAAAACAGTCATCCTTTCATAGTTCTCGTATGCTGCGTGCTGTTTGATGACGTTCCCTAACATTCGTACGTTCAGTTTTCAAGCCCTTGCCCACCGGGAATTCGTCTCGTTTCGACACGAATGCTGGATATATGAATTTCCCTGGTGTGAGCTTAGTTTGCGTCGTCGGACGTCATAGCGAAAATCTCCTGTGTGCGCGTAGAGTTGGTACAATGGGGATGTTCACTATCGTCTCCTTCAGGGCAAAAGCTTATCTCAGTAACCTTCGATTAGTTCTTCTCTGTTCCAGTTCCCGCCACCTTATCCTTCCGAATTTTTTACAAACACTACACTGTCTCTTCTAATAGCTTATAATCTCACCGTACTTTACATTTTCACCACTTGAATCTCAGCGGCTATGGCTACGCCTTGGTTCTTTTCAATCCTGCAGCGCAAATGTAAATGACCCCCATGTATCCGCCCTTTATATCGCACATCTAGTGGAAGTGAATTTGTCCTTCTTAAGATCGTATAGACGCAAAATTTTTGGCTGTCAATACTTTGGCCTTGAAAGAGGCCTACCGGCCTAGTAATCGTGAAAATAGGCTGGAAACGCCAGTTCGCAGCGTTCATAATTAATTACAAACGGTTTTGTACCGGCAGTTTCGGTATCGGGTCTCAGGTCATCGGGAGAGGTCTCTTTCCTGAAGTAAACTCTGCCTTAGTTATTACTGAGTGTCCGATTAGGATGACATCTGAAGTGGGTGGTACCGAGAATGCACTTCTGGTGCTCATCCTCGGAGGCTTGTTCCATGTGAAATTTTCAGTGTCTAATGTGATGGATTGGGACGGGTGCGATGTACGATGTGGATATTGGCGCTATGACTTTTCGCTTGCGCTCGAGATTGAGAAAGTGGAAGTTTTTTTGCATGAGCAGCTAGTGTAGTTTCAATTAATACGAAAACTATCAACATTGCTATTCAAAATATTAAGTATATTGAAGTCTAACCTCTCTCATTCGAACTAGAAAATAATCGAACATATGCTCGAATCTGGTGAAGTGAAAATGGATTCTCGTTAATGCACGTGATGTTACCAGGATTAAGATTTCATTGCCAAGAAAAAGTACGAATTAAGCGAATTGCGAATAAGAAAATTGCACTGTGTTTAAAAAATACATTAAAAAATACCTACAAAATTTAGTAGCTGGTTTTACTTACACCAATCATCTGCGGCACAGATGTGGACAAAGGCACGGAGAATGACATTGGCGCCGTGATTGCCGGAACGGGACAGGTGTTATTCCACGGGCGATCTATTAAGCGTTCTGCTTCAGATTCTCCTCTGCAGAGCTCGTATGAGCTGATTTTCGGAACAGAGAACAATCTCAGGGTGTCGTTTATTACTCTGCATTCAACAACGTTAAGCAGGACTGATAAAATGCTGTATATTTTTTATTGCGATAGTATGCCTGCTGGCATAAAGTATTACCTACCAATATAAATACAGACTGGACTCTCGAGAAAATGCTCTACATACGGTTTGTCAGCGCCAGTTTTCGAGTGAGGCAGATATATTTCCACTTGTAAGGGCAAGACGAGGTGGAGTTAGTGTTGCTAAGCAACTTGTAATTCGCTAACATGAGTAGAGGATGATAAAGGTTTGGCTCAGTCAATGACTTTGCAATCACTACAGTTGCCAAGGCGACACCTAAGCCGTACTGAAAGCGGCCGCCCGATAAAATTCCATTGATAACCTCTGGGTAGGTGACCGTACCGAGATGCTGGTGTCCACCTGTTGTGACCCGGACTGGGCGCAGCAAGTGGGGAGCTCAGCTGACCGTAGCATTGGTGTACAAGCACTTCTGAATACTAATATATTACATGATCATGAAAACTGTGTCAAAAATATTAGAGATGACTCACCATGACCCTATGCTGCCACGACAGGGAACTTCGGAGCCGTCCATTATGGATATTATAACATATAGTTTCGGGCCAGAATCCAGTCGAGACGGAATCTTGAGTGTGAAGTTCATGGTTAAAACAGCACCGATCTGAGCGTTCGTGATGGTGACGTTGGATATGGTGACGTCATCCCGAACTGAATTTGGATAAAGGAGCTCATGTAGCTGGATAAACACGATGTTTCAGGGTGGTTTTCACATTCAGCTCATAGCGAAGAAGCGGAGATATCATGTTTCCCCTGCTAATTTATGAATTCAACTTGGAATTATATCTTTAGCTAGACAGGCCTGATGCCTAGGGCACTCATCATGTCCTGAAGGAGCTGATTTGAATTTATATATACAATACGACTTTCAGTCTTCGATCGCCGTGCGTGCGGAAGTTGGATTTCAAGACATTGATTTCGTTAGACAAAACTCTAAAATTACTGAATTCATCGACAGAAGTGTTAGTCTCCAAAGGGAACATAAGTAAGAGATTTAGCGTGTGACAAAGACCTGCTTGTGACAATAATTTTGAGCGTGCACAATGAACGGACAATGAACTATACCGGAAAATGCGCTCGAATGGCAGGTGCGTTTGTGCGCATTCTCCAGTGAATTCAGATAAGCTGATCACTAATTAAAAAAAAAAAGGATTTCTGCGGCAAAGAGAAGCTTTTTGCGGCATAGTAATACCAGTGTTGGCAGACGTCAGAAAACAAGGAAATCATGCTTACTAGTACAGTCATTAACTAAATTCTAATAGTTAACTCCTTGACTATTACTGATTGCAAATAGATTTGCAGCCGGCCGTAAGCAATGGCCATATCAGTTTTCAAAATTTTAAAAGCACGATTACGCTCGCCTCTATGGCTGAACTAATTATGGATTCATAATGACTGATAATGACTGGCGATTTCAACTTGCCACATATTGATTGGGGATTGACTACGCCTGGGCATACAGAAATTTCTAGCGCGGAAAAATTGCTGGATATTGCTTTCTTTTACAATTTGAGACAAGTAGTTGGACAACCTACACGGATATCGCCTCAGTCACAGTCATTACTAGACTTGGTGTTCCTCTCAAATAATGTAGGAGATATTGAAACAAATGTCACCGATGGAATATCTGATCACAAAATTATTTTCGTGAAAGTGCTTACTTCTGTAAACGTTCCTGCGGAACCTATGGTTCGAGTAGAAATCATAGAGTACGGGAAGGCCGATGATACATCCATCCTGGATTACCTGGAAACTTGTTTTGATGAATTTGAAAGTGCCTCTGAAAATGCATCAGTTGAATGGTTATGGCAGCGTCTTAAAGTTATCATCAGTACTTGTGTCGACCGGTACGTTCCAACTAGAGTTAAGAAAACAAAGCAGCGCAACCCATGGGTCACCAGGGATATCATTCACGCGAAACGAAAGTTGAAAAGATTGCGTAGAAAGAAAGCCGACTTCAACGACATACAGGTTTTACGTCAAAAAATAAAAATGTTGCTATCGGCTGCAAAAGAAAGATTTTTCAATCACACTCTTAGTGGTTTTCTGCGAAATTCTCCAGAGAAATTTTGGCGCTATCTTGATAAAAGAAAGGAAAGAGTAAAGCAGGTGACAGTGGGAGCCGAACTTATTGCAGATAAAACGAATATGGCCGACCACTTCAATAAATATTTCCAATCTGTATTCGCAAGAAACACGAGCCAAAGCGACGCACACGACGAAGCACATTCTCGTGAAACGTCTATCGATGCTATCAGCTTTACTCAAAGCGGCGTGTTTCAGCAGCTGATAGAATTGGACGAAAAAAAAGCTATCGGCCCGGATGGAATACCTACATGCTTCTTGAAACGGTATGCTGAATGGATGTCCTTCTACTTGGTAATTATATTCCGAAAATCACTCGTAACTCATTATCTGCCACAAGACTGGCGCACTGCCATTGTTATACCCGTATTTAAAAGTGGCAATCGCACACTTATGAACAACTATCGGCCTGTGTCACTTACTTCAATCTGCTGTAAGGTAATGGAACATGTTATTGCGAAACATATTATCATTTTTTTGGAAACAAATGGACTACTTTCTGAATGTCAGCATGGCTTCCGTCGAGGGTTTTCAACGGTGACACAGTTAATTGAGACAATACATGACCTTTCTAAAGCTATAGATGACCGGGGACAGATTGATGTTATTTGTGTAGATTTTGAAAAAGCCTTTGATAAGGTTCCTCATGACAAATTACTCCTGAAAGTGCGAAGGGCTGGCATTAATGGAGATATCCTTAGATGGATAGAAGCGTACTTGGCGAAACGCAAACAGGCGGTACGTGTTGACAATTGCGAGTCTGGCTTTTTGGATGTGTATTCTGGTGTACCACAGGGTTCTGTGCTGGGGCCATTGCTATTTCTAGTTTATATCAATGACGTAGTATGTGCGGTTGGAAATTCTGTTAAACTGAAACTATTTGCGGATGATTGCCTCATTTATGCACCTGTCACATGTGAAGGAGATCAGATTTACATTAACCAAAACCTGCAGGCTTTTGCTCTTTGGTGTGAGAAATGGGAAATGAAAATCAACTTCAATAAGACCACATTTACCCATATAACTAACAAACGAAATATAATTTCTTTTCAGTACAGTATTGCAGGTCACGATTTGGTTAATGTTAGTACATTCAAGTATCTGGGGGTGTCAATTTCTCACAACCTAAGTTGGCACAATCATGTCGAAAATGTTTGTGCGGTGGCACATAGAAAACTGTGTTTTCTAAGAGGAAAGTTGGGGAGAGCAACGAAAGATGTCAAACTTTTAGCATACAAATCTCTCATCCGGCCTTCCCTAGAATATGCATCTGTAGTATGGTCTCCTCGGCAGAAGATTCTTTCAACGGAAATAGAAAAGATTCAAAGACGTGCAGCGAGATTTATTTGTTCAATATACAGGAAAACAGATTCGGTAACGGAGATATTAAACTCATGTAGTCTAGAAACATTAGAAAAAAGACGTAAAAGGCAGAGATTAAGAATACTTTACCAAATCATTCACGGAGAAATTAACATCAATAAAGAAAAATATCTGCAGCCTCCAGGTAGACTAAGCTCCCGCCTTAACCACCACAAAGCAATTCGGCCATACTTGACACGAACTAACGTCTTTCGCTGCTCATTCTTTCCGGATGCTATTGAGCACTGGAATAAACTGCCCGCTCACGTTGCTGAGTCTACAGGTGTAGCGGCATTCTTGAATGCACTTGGGGATTCCGTCTAGGCATGGGATTCTTGTAGATGGGCGCGTAACTGATTGTCCAATATTGCTTTTTGTATAGCAGGTGGTTCTACAGTGGTGTGAACTGTATTGCGTTTCAATGCTCTCTTGTATTGTATGCTCAAAGAAGTTTGTTCATTAATGGTTATATGTGCATTTCTTTGTCTCTTCACTTTCCCTCCCTATAATGACCCTCAAGTGAGGGTTGACAGTATTCATAAATAAATAAAAATAAATAGTGCTAAAATATATGTACAGTGGTGAGCATCCTTGTCTAGAGCGCTTGAGCAGTGCGCACTTAGAGAGCAGCCCCTCATTACAGGGCGAAGTTTTCGTGCCTGCTTTGTTTACGAGGCTATCTGGCGCTAATTCCGTGCAAGCGTTGCAGCTGGACCCTAGAGGCTGCCACAAAATCTGGATTTGTTTGGAAGGAAGTGCACCGCCCGAGCGCTCTAGACAAGGCTGCTCACCATTGTACTTTCAAAAGCATGCAGGCAAGACAACTCCTCCAATGCACGCAGCTAGTCGAAGTAGCCAAATTGTCTCGAGTCGGCCGCCAAGGCTAATCACGTTTGCGAAGTCCTAAAAACTGTAACGGCTCTTTAACGACCGGCTACAAATCAGTAATTGAAACCATGTGTGTAACTGTAATAGTTGAAAAAGTTAATTATCAGAAATTAGTTTATCGGTTAACTAGTTGACTTTATTCGCCTGTTTTGTGATGTCGGCTCTCACTGGTATTATTGTCGCACAGAAGCCTTCTTCATAACTCAAAAAGCTTATCTTTTAAAAATTAGTGACCAGCTTCTCTGAAAACCTCATAAGGATATTACTTACGTGGGCTACACGGCCCTCAATAATTAGGGAGCCTAACCGAAGTAATTAAAAAGTTAACGGTTCAGAATTAGTTTACCAGCCTACTAGTTTGCACCTCTTAGCTGTATTCTGCTGTAATACACCTCTTATAAAGCTATGCCAAAAAATGCGCTCTTCTAACTCAGAAAAGCCCTTGTGTAAAAGTTGTGGAAAGCGTTAGGTGAAACGCCTTGTACACACTGCACGGTGCACCAGACAGATCTATCATTGGAAACATCTATCTATGCCTCGATGCCATTACAAGCTCCTCAACCGTTCGTTTTATGCATGTGGAAACGCTGGCTCTATATCTGACATTTAAAAGTGGATGTTAATGCCTAAGAGTTTTTCCCATTCTTCGTGGCGAAGGAATGCCGGCATAGCTGGAGGAACTTCCACCTTCCGCGTTTATGTGTAGACCGACTCCACGGCTTACAAGTGGAAAGCAAGTTGAAAACAGCAGCACCCTTTCTTGTCGGATGCTATATTGTCGCTGTCGGAGGCGCCCGTATGCGAGAAGGCCCGGTAAAAATCCGCTTTCTGTGCGCAGAATAAGAATATGCCTCAAATGTCTTCACCATATACAAGGATTACTCTGGTATTGATAAGATTTCGCTCAATAAGGAGCCTCGTTATGTTTGTTTAGAATAGGAAACATAGTACAGGGTCTTGAATATTTGGGGGCCGGGTTGTAAAAAATTCCTATGTAAAATCTACTACAACATTCGAGCTGAAATAACGTTCACAAAGTATCAAAATGTGGTCTACGTTATCTGATAAGTAATTCAACATCGGTAGTTGCCTAGATTTTCTGGAATGGACGGAAAACTGCTCTCGCCCTAAAAATCCGTTATGAATTTTAAACCGGAACCGCATACCGGGTTATTGTACAGGATTTCCGATACCGGATTACTGGAATATCCTGTATAAAACAGGGCAGTCCTGTATAATACAGGACTCTCCTGTTTTGTACAGGATACTCCGGTATCGCAAATCCTGTACAATAACCCGGTATGCGGTTCCGGTTTAAAATTCATACCGGAATACAGGACAGTCCTGTATTAAACAGGCTAGGCCCGTATTATTCAGGAGTGCCCTGTACCACAGGACTAAGGCAGAATAAAATGCTTCAAATATATCCCACTTGGACTAAATCTGCCCAAAAACTGGGGCCATAAGTGTACATGCCAAATGCTGAAATATACAGAGCCTCAGAAACTGGTAATCTGCGATTATCAGCAACCCGCATTGCAGTCGATGTGCCATTGTGTTATTTGCTCCCACCTTTTACCAAAGTATTGGTAGCTTGGTGAGTATTATAATGCATCAAAAACTCCAAAAGATGTTTTTTTCCGCATGTCTTGAACCAGCTCACTAAGGTAATAATTTAACTCTTTGCGACGATCTACCGGCGCTGGGGTCTCTACAGGGTGCTGGCCAATGAAGTAGTCAAAAGCACCTGCAGAAAAGAAAATATGATTGGTAGTACATAATGCCCCCAGCTTATCATTTAATTGCGCACTGACACACAACATAATGCATTGAGGACTGTGACATGCAACTTACGGCCAATGGCTTGTAGCTTTTCAGGGGTCATTGGCTTTCTGCCCACTGTGGAGACTTCTGACTTCAGGTTCCGATGGCAAGCTTGCCCTGTAACGCCCCTTTCCAGGAGTTGTGGAGTCGTCCAAAGGCTGCGTCTTTACAGAAACGCGAATCTTTGGGTGCCACCATAACTGCTGCGCACGTTGCCGAAGGAATAAAAATTCCATTCCCGAGGTGGACCTGTATGCAATAACAAATGCATACCCCAGTAGCACAAACGGGGCTCTGAATTGCGGGCCCCCGTGGGCCCAGACAAGCCACAGACAAGCCAGGAATCTCAAGACGCCAGGCCCTGAGCATTGGCAATGCTCAGTATCGTGAATGCACCTCCCGCCTTCCATATTTGAATCAACAATGTATTGCAAATCTGCGTCGTAACATTGTTGGTGTGTAAACAGGTTGCTCAGACGATTGCGATGCTTGCGTGGTCATCCTCCATTATTTACGGCACATACCGCAGTATCGATGCGATGCGTGATGTTTGTTCAAGGTCTTGAGCCGCTCCCCCTCAGGACGCTTATCAATGATTGCTTTCGCACGTATACACCATGTGCCTCTGTAAAGAAATAATACAAACTATAAAACTAATTTTAGTCGTGCTATCATGAAGGACAAGCAATTTCGGTATGTAACTGAAAGAAAATTTTGCGCTATTTCGTCCCTCTACGCTGTGCAGTCTACAAAGTTTTAGTTAAAAAGACACTGAACAGTTAGAACGTTTCTCTTGACGCCGAGCATATAACCGAGACGGAGGCAGTACTTAAAGAACAGAGTGATTTAAAATGCGTACTTACGTCCTAGCAGCACGACGTCGCCGTCATAAAATCCGCCTTCCACCGGTCAAATGTTCACCACCGGCCTCCACCGGTCAAATGTTCACCACTCACGTCTTTCGGAGCGAAGTCATTCATCACTGAGACAAGGATGATAGGGTTCCTCCATATTTGCACTGGACGTACGCATGAAAGGCGATGTCATCTTTGATCATGGATTGATCAAGGCAACACGAAGAAAGGCGCAAAAAATTGTATAACACAAATTCAACGCCAACGAGCGAGTGCCAGCGTGTTTTCCCAGCTACTTTCATCGCTTGACACTCAACCCAGCCGCAGGAGAGAAGTAAAAACCTGTTTCAAACAAACGCAGGAAAGGCGGGGGGGGGGGGGGGGGGGGCACTTTTGCAAAAAGTCACCGCGAAGCGGCCGGGGACAGTGAACAAGCAGAATCGGAACCTCCTCGCCACTTCATGGAAGTCGCGGGGAGCGTGGTCGGGAGGGCGGCTTAAAATGTTCGGTCGTGGGTTGACAGACACAGAGGAGCCCAAGGGGAAGGAACAAAGCCCGATAGAAAAACCAGGAATGCGCAGGTTTTTTTGTTGTGACGGACCCAGGAAAAGCAGAGAAGGCGGTGATGAGAGAAAAAAAAAAGCTTTAAAAAATTTGCGTAAAGACGGGTTACTCGTATAAGGTTTCTACAGGTGGTTTTTGTTTTTATTTTGTTCTCTCGAGCGCTGTATCTTCTAGCTAGCACGAAGCGTCGCCCTTAATGGAACACCGCAAGCTGTCGGCTCCGTTGAATTAACCTTTTCTTGTTCGTCGATAGAAATGTTCTGGGCGATTTGTGATTAGTATGCCTTCCTGGTAAAGTGAAGGGTGGGGCCGCTCGGGATGGCACTTGGACAAGTTGCGTTATCAATGGGCGATCACTTGACGAAGAAGTGCAAAGAATTCCTGCACGAAAACTAAGAATCTTCTTTCTTCATCGATGCGTCGCTACAGACTGCCGCTAGCGAACATTAAGAAAGCTGCTGCAATGAACGCGACAGTAACAAACCTTTTGGAGCCTCTGGCGCAGTCACCGGAGACTCGCCATGTTTATCAGCCAGTCGTGAAGTTCTGCACTGTGAAATCCAGAGTAAACTGCGCAGGACTTACGAAGGCTGCTGGCGGATATATACTAGCCGTGTGCCAGCACCCTGACTTTGTCAGGGTGCTGCACGGGAAGCTAATATGGCGGTTGCCCTCAAATCACCAAATCATGCACAAACTGCATGTTTTGCCACTGCGAAGCTCACGCTTAGCCCTTTTAGCCCTTTCAACAAAACCGTGTATGTGTTGATTATCGCACTTATGCGCGCGCTGCCCCCCCCCCCCCCCCTTTCCCCTAAAAAATATCTGCTGGCGTACAACAGTCAATCTGCAGACCAAGCACCAAAACCGCGGCACATATCGCTCTGAATACAGGCTGGTATGTCCGGTTTGAGCTCCGTACCGGACTAGTCTGTCCGGTTTGAGCTCCGTACCGGACTGGTCTGTCCGGTTTGAGCTTCGAACCGGGAATGGACTGTCCGGTATGAGCTCCGTACCGGAGCGGTCTGTCCGGTTTGGGATCGATACCGGACCGGTATGAACCGGTATAGCCATCAAACCGGACGGGTCTCGCCGGTATGAGAGTGATACCGGACCGGTATGAAACCGATATGTTCCGGTAAAATCCGGTTTGCCGCGATACCGGATTTTTCAATAGGGCGCCGGCGTGTACAATTTTCGCAGAAGCGAGTCGAGAAGCCGCTTTGACATGGTGCGCCATCTTTCGAGCGGCGAGGCAACCGTCATCTCGGGCAAGGCCGTTGGAGCGCTTGCTTCGAAGGTGGAGATCGTCTGATCGACAGATGGCGCGCCATGTCAACGCAGCTTCTCGACTCGCTTCTGCGAAAATTGTGCACGCCGCCGAGAGCAATTTTCCGTCCATTCCAAAAAATCTAGGCAAGTACCGATGTTGAATCACTTATCAGATAACGTTGACCACATTTTGCTACTTTGTGAATGTTATTTAAGCTCGAATGGGGTAGTAGATTTTGCATAGGAATTTTTTAAAACCCGGCCCCCAAACATTCAAGACCCTGTACTTTGAAAATTACTCTGTAATAGTGCTGTTTGGGGTTCGTGCGGGTCCCAAAGCAACTCAGGCTGTGAGAGACGCCGTAGTGAAGGGCTTCGGAAATTTCGACCACCTGGGGTTCTGTAACGTGCACTGACATCGCACAGTACACGGGCCTCTAGAATTTCGCCTCTACCGAAATTGGAACTCCTCGGCAGGTACCGAACCCGCGTATTTCGGGTGAGCAGCCGAGCACCATAACCATTGATACCCCGCGACGACAGACCGTAATAGTGCGGCATTATTTTCATTAAAAATAATGTTTCGTAATACGGTTGACGGGTAGACGAAGCTCTCTATTAAAGTCAAGGCTGCCTTGGTATTTAAAGTAATATTTAAAGAATTTTTCATTGCCATATATATTTGTGGACGCTGCTGGTTTCATTGATGTTTTGTGGTACTGAGTTCACTGTCTGAAACATCGTTGCCTTTCTACGGTGATGTAATTGCTGACAACTTCCTATCTATCGAGGCACTCACCGATAGTAGCTTTCGTTTTGTATTGCTGGTATTTCTCATTTTTAGTTGGTGTGTTAGCTTTGTGTGATCCTTGCGTACTCAACACCTTTGTACACCCGCGTACTGTGCATGACAGAGTACGTTAATGAAATCCAGGTGGTTGAGACTATCCTGAGCCCTTCACTGCGGTATCCCTCACAGCCTGAGTAGCTTTTGGATGTTAAGCCTGGTAAAAACAAAACCAATACCTTTGTACATATCTTCGCAAACAAACAACCTACAATAGCAAAGAACAGAAAATGTCATACATGATCCCCTCCGCAGTAGCACTGTGCCTTTGTCCCAAAACAGAGGACTTTCAATCAATCAATACATGATCTACAGGTGGATAATTCTTCCACGCTTTGCCCCGTTCAGACTCAGGCAAATGTGACTAGAGGTTGTTTGTGGGCGACAACCAGATGCAGAAAGTTTCGGATTAAAATGCGTTACGAGGGTACATACTGCGACATGCTGGTGCATTTTAGAACAAGAAAAACGTAAATAACGTGAATAAACCCCACAGACACAATGGTGTGTTAGTGTGCTTTGTTTTTCCCACCCTCCTTATCGTACGGATTGTTTTTCACATTCCCACATGGTAGCACTAGCAACTCCGACGTTGTTAGCTTCGGAGAAAGTCACTCTACGAGCTCTCGCTTACGAAGTAACACACAGTGATAAGGGAGTAATTACTCTTTGGCATCCACCCGAGCGCAGCCATACGGCTACAAAGGAAAGCTATACAGCTTTCTCAGAAACTTCGCAGTTAAAGAAAAATTCGTCCTGGTCCGGGGTTCGAACCCAGGACTACCGCTTCACCGGAGCAGTCGCTCTACCAATTGAGCTAACCAGGACGGCAAGCTCATGGTAGGGAGAGAGCGAATTGATCAATAACTCGAAGTGGGAACTCTGTTGGTCAAATGTTTAGGGGAATCCCCCAGTTCCCACTTCGAGTTATTGATCAATTCGCTCTCGCCATACCATGAGCTTGCCGTCCCGGTTAGCTCAATTGGTAGAGCGACTGCTCCGGTGAAGCGGTGGTCCCGGGTTCGATCCCCGGACCAGGGCGAATTTTTCTTTAACTGCGAAGTTTCTGAGAAAGATGTATAGCTTTCCATTGTAGCCGGATGGCTGCGCTCGGGTGGACGCCAATGAGTAATTACTCCCTTATTACAAATCTACTCCACCTTGGGGGATTCCCCTAAACATTTGACCAACACACAGTGATCTTGGAGAGAAGTGTAATACAGACTTACATAGGCACTGCGTGACCTCTGGTGTCTGCACTGAACATGCAGGCGGCGACCAGTGACCCAGGGCAAGGAACAGCCACGCGAGTACCATTTTTTCAGCTCGTTTGTCGTGCAACTGGCGCCGCAGACACGATGTTTTCAAAAACCTGGCCTCGGTTCTTTTGGTGTTTATGGGCTTTTTTCGTATAGCGGAAGTTGTTGGATGGTACAGGAAAAGAAAGAAGTAGTCGACAGAGGGAATGTAAGGGTTATGCTCGCTTTAAACCTTGACACAGTCACTTTGCTCTTGCCGCAACATCCCTCAACAAGCTTCACATACATAGTTTTGGTCCGGGTGATAATGCAGAGAAGTAACGGAGAGAAATACTGCGTCTAGCATTTGCTACTGCTGCTGCTGTATACTGATGCGTGTGGAGAATTTTGAAACATTCCACATCCACAATTGACTGGGGGAGCCCTTTCTGTGTGATTTCTTATGACCCAAGTTTAGGTGTAGCCTATAGCATTGTTTTATGTGGCAGATATTGAAACATGCAGAACATACATCGCGTACCTAAATCTCCCAGTCGGCATAAATTCAACTCACAGGCCACTGCAAGCAGAACCGATACATTCCCGATCTAGGGCATTCCCTGAAGTTAACGCACTTACTGCATTATGTCTGGGTTATGTTTAGTGCATTAAGTTCACGTCATTTTTCTATACTGAGCAGCCTCGAATACTGGGTCACATAATTAAGCCATGGGTCTTATTTTATTCTGCGGCATAAGGAGGAGGACCTCCCAATAAAATCTGCCCCACGTCTTTTTACAGTGACCGAGTACAGCCTAATAAAATGACCTGACCCACGGCTGACCAACGACGCATTGAACGTGTTTGCAGACATCGGCAAGATATAGCTTGGCCCGATCCACGATCCGCTACCGTGAACAGTTTCTGTGGGGCGCCACTGTTACGCGCTGATTGGTCCCGACGAAGCAGGCGCGCATGGAGCTGACTAAAGCTGACGGGCACGCCGCGCCATCTAGGGCCATGGTGCGGAGTCTAGTATGGGCTAGTATATTATTAATGAATATACTATTCATTAATACATTCCCATTTAAGCTACTGTTCCCTTGTATGGTTAACGACGACACAGACAAATCGAGATTCTCTCCTTGCAGTTCAAAAGCGGGAACTATGAGCTATCAGGAAAATACAGTTATTGCACAGCTGCCGGCTTTTATTTAGGCCTTATGGAATACTACAAATAAGTAAACTGCACACATACAAACTATGTCACAAAATATTACGCCAGTACAAACTAGACAAAATAACCTTCGAAACCACCTATCACACTAAACTTAGCACATACGAATTTCGGAAGCAATGTATGGAAACACCTCGTGTACGCGCAAGTTATGGTTTTCAGAGGTTATGATGGCAAATTCGTGAATTAATTAATCAATACCCTATTAATCTGGATACTGCACGCAGCACCCCCTCTATACGTAAATAGAAATTTTTAATTAAAGCAATGCTTAAAGATGAAAACTAAACGTATACCTATCACTTGTGTATGTTTTGTAAATATTGCTATGTTCGAATTGTGGTTAAAATATGCTGTTTGTTTTTCCGCCGAAAGCCAGAGTTTTCTAAGGATGTCTTTATATATTGTGTAAAAAATAATGAACGTGTGTTCTATCATGTAGCCGCCGCGGTGGCTCAGTGGTTATGGTGCTCGGCTGCTGACCCGAAAGACGCGGGTTCGATCCCGGCCGCGGCGGCTAGAATTTCTTTGGAGGAAAAATTCTAGAGGCCCGTGTACTGTGCGATGTCAATGCACGTTAAAGAACCCCAGGTGGTCGAAATTTCCGGAGCCCTTCACTACGGCGTCTCTCATAGCCTTAGTTGCTTTGGGACGTTAAACCCCATAAACTAAACTAAACTAATCTATCATGTAATGCTTTTGTTGATTTTTGTAGCCTGTGGTGCCGCCTGTCATCCGGGTGGCGTGGCCTCGTCAGGCAATGTATGCCTTTTGCCAAGTCACACTGGACAACCTCTCCGTTGTCTGAAATAAATTCTGAGTGAAGGAATGAGGGTGCGCACGCACAGTGCTGCCTCGCAGCAGCGAATCACGGTAGCGGATGGCTCTTGCGGTATCTGTCTATTCTGGTCTGTTCAGTGTAATACCCCTTGATTAAGGGGCTTGAATTCAGTGTAGCGCGTAGCGCCACCGCTGCCGACCGCGTCCAATGCGCATGCGCATATCATTCTAACGCCGCCAGATGATGCCGCTTGCCGGCAGCTCAGCATAGCTCTATGAGCTGAGCGCACGCCTGCGGCGTCGGGCCGAATGTGTACCCGCGCACTGGCAGCGCGCGGTAAGCGGTAATTACCCAAGCAGTACATGTAATTTATGCAATATTTGAAATGGCTGGCTTCACTCCGGTCCTTTGTACGATCGGGCTCGGCCATTGCATTGCCAATATCTGGCCGACTAGCTGTGTTGCTCGGAGGTAAATGTGGCGGTACACATTAGGCTAAATGTATCTATTCCTTTTTTTTTTCTTGCGAAGCTCTCGGGCGACCCCATCAAGCGTTGTTTGCGATGACAGTGCCGATTGAAGCTGTGTCAGGGTAAAAACCGATTTCGACAATAACCGCCTTAATTCGCCCTAGACATTATTACCATCAAGAAAGGTTGTAAATTACGCAAAAGAACGTCACGATAATTGAAAGCCAATTTACTGAGAAAATTCATGCAAATCTAAGACAATGACTAGCCGAGAAGGTCCCTATATAGTAACAAATGTAAAAAATGGCAGCTATACAGCAGGATACATTACCCGTAGTCTGTGCGTTGCAACACAAGCGAGAGCTGCGTTATCGTAGGTTTTTTTTTTTTTTTTACAATGAAGAGGAGTGACATTGTAAGAACAAAAAGAACTGAATGACCTAAAAAGATTTATGCTGAAGGGGGTGCCCTACAAACCTCAAAAGCTGCTTGTTTTAGCCTTGTGGCGTTTTAGCAAGGTTGTCAGCGCGTACGACATTGTATTCACCGCGTACTTCGCCTACTGAAGTTACCGAAGAGAATTGTCAGCGACCAAGATGACAAGCAAACGAAAGAGAAGTTGCTTCAAAGACACTCGCTGAAATGTTGACAGAAAGTCCTGAAAGCACGAGAGGTGTTGGTGGCGAACTCTTTTTCGCCCCAGAACAGGGGAGGAGCAGTCCAAGGACCGGCTGCTGTGGCTTAGGGGAGCTCAGCGGTGATAGCTTGGGATGTCCTGCCCTCCACCGCTCGCTGGATAAGCCGGCGTTGGTCGGCTGGCTCGGGGCCACGCAGGATCGACTCCCACGTCTCTTAGTGTCTAAGTTGTTTGCGTTGTAGTATGTTCAAGTCAACGTCATGTGTGTGACAGTGGCTGGAGCTGACCAGCATTCTCACCTGGATGCTATCTGTTGCGGCAACATTCGGCTGTACAGGAGGGGGTGTGGGAAGCTGCCTGTTAACAGTTTGTGCCATTGGATGGCGTCGCGTCTTGTTAGACCGCGTTGTGCGGGAGGATATGTGCATCTACCGAGTTCGCAGTGGTGGAGCATGTCCGTGTAAGTGGCTAGTTGAGAAGCGTGTGCGATATTAGTGTCAGGGGCAGCGAGGCGGCGGAGCATACATTCGGCACGGCAGCTGAGATCTCGGGTAAGAATGCGCGCCCGGGTGTTTCCGCTGAGTGACCGGGAGGTGAGGGGGGGGGGGGGGGTGAAGGGGTGCTGGAGTCCAAAGGATTAAGCGAGAGGTGAAATATGGGAGGATAGAAAGTAGAACGTCTGGCGAGAGATGCCACCGGCATTGTAGTTGCGGATCGGCTGTTGAGAGTCACTGATGACAATTTTGGTAATAAGGTCGGTTAGAGGTAGCGCAATGACAACCAACCTCTGCTGCGCTTGCTGTTTCTGTATTGCGATTGCTGCAGGTTTTGTACCAGCTGCGATAAGGGGTGAGAGCTACCGCCACCCAGGGTTGCCGTTGGGAATTTTTCAAAAAGAGCCAGAACTGAAGCTAAAAGTAGCCAAAAGTAGCCACACCACCTGATCTTGGCGCCAAATTTGTAGCCAAGTAGAAAAGAGCCATTATTATAAGCCACTTTTATTAATGAACAATAAATAATATCATTTTGAATCAACACAAAAACACAGAGTAAATAAAGAGCACGGAATTTTGGGCCTCTTGCTCGGCCTTCACGTATCAGGTACGTTGCAAATAAATAAAATTTCAGTCCGCATAGTTTATCTAGAGTAGATAGTGTTCTTGCCGGAGTAATTTTGGCATATTCTATTCAACAACCCAGCAGGAACGTTAAACGAAGATGCTGTTTTTTCTTGGAGTCGTAGCCCGAATTTGATTCGCAGAATTGCCATAAGCAAATCCAGCTACATTTTGTTACGGATCTCTGTTTTCGTCAAGTTCACGTAAGAGAACACACGCTCAGCATCAGCATTAGAAATTGGAAGGGTCAAAATTGTCAGTGCTCCTTGCGCCAGGTGTTGAAAAGGGCATTCGCCGCAAGTGTCCTTGTACGATGCCGCTGCGTGCCGGAAAGTCAAACATGATGCGCGATCAAGTGCACCGCTAATTCTCTGCTGCTGGCGTATTTCAGACTCCAGCTCGTTGGAGGAATATATGCGTCGAGGACGCGCGCGCGCATCAAGGCGACCAGGACAGCGATGAGGACAGCAAAGCTTGGAAATAATTGTTCTTTTCTGTTCTTGGATGCTATTGTATATGGAATTACAAAAAAAAATGGCTAGTAAATGCGCCAAAATAGAAGTTCAAAGTAGCCAGAAAGTAGCCAAGGAGCCAGCGTGAAATTTTCATCGCCAGACGGGGTCGAAAAGTAGCCAATTTGGCGCAAAGTAGCCACCAACGGCAACCCTGCCGCCACCATCGCTGGCCTCAAGGGGTGGTATGAGGCGTCCGCGTCCGGACGTCTGCTGTAGTTGGTGGCGCTGTGAGGAAGAAGTGTGCATTTTCTCTGTACAACCGAAGAACTGCTAATGACATGACAATTGTGGTGCCTTTTTTTTTCGAATTGCCTCTGCATGCTGCTGCTTGCTCGAAGCCGAAGAGCATACTGCAAGCCCCGCTACTACTCCTATCTCAACTAAAATGTTCCAAAATAGGAGATCTCACGCGCCTAGAAGTTTTTGGGGAGACAAGGCGTGACCCACTGTCCATTTACGAGCATCCAGACATTGATGCGTTAGACGGTGGAGCCTTCAGGTCATATTTTCCTCTTAAAAGCGAAGATAGATGTAAGCTTACTGCAGAGAGCCTTTGCATACCCGTAATGGTGGTAACTGTGTAGAGGGTGCGAGGACCCACGGCTGATGTTCTGAGTATGACTTTTCAACAGCTCGCGTACCCGAACAGGCTGTGCAAATTTGAGGATGCTATCGGGCAGCACAGGTTGATAACATCGTCCCTTACGAACGAACCTTTCCGGGGCATCAATGACAGCTTCCTCTACTTGCTGAAAGACGTGAAAATCTCACCGCGCTCATCTTCAACCCGCTGGACAGCTTTTCGAAGCGCAGGTATATCGCAAATGCAACAGAATTAGGACAAGATTTTCGTGCTCTAAAATTTCTGATGTACTTGTTCATTTTTCAGAATGTAAATGCCGGAGGTACCCCACTAAGGCTTTGCTGGGCTAGCATCGAAGGTTCAGGACGGACAATTTGCCGACCGTCAAGACATACAAAGTTTGCTTCTGCGGCTACAAGCGATTCTATGCCCTGAAGTACATGTCCACAATGCGCCAGAAAGGTATCAGCTGCCATTTGTACAGGACATGCCTCGGCAGTAAACTTGCAGTCTGCGGTGTGAATGACCGACAGCGGCAAAAACCAGGAAGCGCGGCAGGCCTCACAATCTGTTGATGCGCATTCTTTCTTCCACCTATTTCCTGCTGCTTCGAACTGGCGCTACTCAACGCGGTATTAATCTACGAGCAATTTAAACTTTTTCAGACAACTTCCGAAAGACCAAGACCTACTCGGAACTCAAAAAGCGCCTTCGAGGGCATAACTGCTGCATCATCCTAGCCCCTTCGGCTCATGTCTTGCACTTTTGCGTCGTTGAGTCCTTGAACTATGCGCCTGAATCTATGTATATTACAAGGAAGGCAGTGGACTTTTGGCAAAATTGCGCAGCTGTTTGCAATTTTAAGCACCACGCATTATAGAGCAAGTGCACTTCTCGCAAACTGACATACAGGTTGTGCAGCGTAAAAGTATCCCAGAATCTTTGCCTTGACCCACCACCACCTCACCTATCGACGTGCTGCATCCGAAAAAAACTTTATTCAAGACAGCAGTCAGGACTATACAAAAGATATTGAAAGGAAATATATAAAAGGAATACGTTGGGAGGGTACTGATATTATTTATGTTTTGGAGAAAACTGCCTACAAAATGTTCGGTTGCGCTTGATAAATGTCTTTTCTGTGCGCTCGGGTCGTTCCTGGTTGTCGGATTCACATCAGGAGACTTCAGATTGGGATTTTTAAGTCGAACTCCTTCTTACTAGGCCCACTATGGGAAAAGCGCGCGGCTTCTGTATGTGTACGGAAATTACAAAAAAACAAGGCGTTGTCCACGCCAGACGCTCCTAGTGAATCAATAATTACTAAGTTGCATTACGGTTGATTATGGTGGATTTCGAATTGGTTCATGCGGACTGCGGAGGATTATGAGTGGTTTACGCAGGACTATGTAGGATTTTGCTACATTGTGGTAGATTACGTTTGGATTCTAGCAGATCGCGCTAGATTAAGAGTGGATTACGTTGAATTAAGTTTCAGTGGGGTGGAATTAGCAGGTCTATGGTGGATTGTTAAGGATTACAGCGGTTTATCTTAGACTTGGTCGCAGCAGGGTGGATTAAATGCAATTACAGTGAATTGCATTCTATTACACGTGGATTTTTGTGCAGAGCTGTGGATTAAATGCGAATTACGGATGATTTAGTCAGATTAGGGCGGGGTAGGTGTCTATTACATTGTCTTAGGTTCCAATAGGGCGCATTAAGTTGGATTAGGATAGATTTTGGTAGATTACGGATAGATTCTGGCATATTGCGGTGAATTAGAAGTGAATTACATTGAACTACACTCGATTAGGGATGACAGCAGGGGAATAAGCGTGGTTTCTTGCTGATTGTGGATTGAGAGTGGATTACATGAGATTAAGTTGGATTAGGAGTTTAGGGTGCATTAAGGGTGAAGTACAGTGCATATGTGGGCGGATTAAAATAAGTCAATGGTTTTGCCGTCGCAGCCCTTTATTATTTAAACACCTTTTGTAATTTTTTTCTTCAAGTTCCATCTTTCGCTCACCTAGAGCTCGATGACGTTCTTCATTTTCTCCTTCACTTTTATTGCTTTCAAACACCTTTTGACTTTACTCAAATTCATGCATTTCATGTATTGCACGCAACGACTGTTCCATGCTCTCTAATCCTTGTTTTGCTGCAAAGATAGCGAAACAAGCTCGTTATGGTCAAGTGGTTCAACCTAGTCTATACCTTGAAGTGCTAATTTGTAACGCCAGCAGATGGTCAGGCACCATGTAGACTGTGGTATCAAATAATATCCGCAGCAAAACTATCTCGTATTACAGTTGTATGCTCATTTGAGATAAGGAAGACAAGGATAAGATAAGAATAAAGATATTTTAAACTGACACCTAGCTGTTAGATGCATGGTCTTTTCTGCTTAATTACACATGGTAAAAAATTCAATTCCCTTAAAAGACAATTCACGAGTCTGCCCCGATTATATGCAACTGTGTTAAGGATTCATGCCATAAAGTAACATTGTAGTCATGTACTACATTTGCTGGGTAAAACATATAAGTGATCAAAATGTTTCATGTGGATTCTGTGCTCCTGCTCAAACCAGTTTCTCAATTTACGTGCTTGTGAATTGCATGCACTTAAGTAGCCTCAGTAATGTGTGTAAACAATATTACTGGTTTCTGTTATAACCATTGGCAATGATCGGTACAGTACAGTTAACCACAGTCCCCTCTAGCCGAGCTGTATTTCCGCCTGTGTGGCACATTCAATTTTTAAAACGCGTTAACGCAGTTCCCTCTGTGTTAACTGTATAAACCTTGTTGCAACATTGGTTGATATAGTCCGTATATAATGAGTCGCATCTTGCAGAAGAATGAGAAAAAAAAAAACGTTCCTTAAGACTTTCCTTTAGTCATGCTGGCAGACCTTAACGACTAGCTGCAGCGCGGCACTGCTCTTGGTGCGTTGAGGTTATGAGCTTCTGGTTCAATTGCCCGGCTTTCGCAGGGTGCTGCTGCATGTTGCCGCTCCTACAGGGTCTCCCTCTTCTCAGTATATCTCTCCTCCGTTCCCCACCTGAATGCGCCAGGGCATGTACGTCATCCTCTGCTTATGATGCATGCTGAAGTATCCAGAAAATACTAACTTTTGCTTCCTCCAGCCAATATGTTTAAGTTTCTTAAAGGCTCGCACGGTGCGTCCTCTCCGCTGGGGTGAGCGGGAGAGCGAGCGTGAGCTGTGCTCCGCAAAATTCGCAGGGATGCCTCAGCGTTGTGCGCATGCGGGGTGGCATCTACGCTTGCGCAGTCAACGGGCCAACTCGTAAAGCCGCTCAGCCAAAAGTCTCTGAGAAATTAGTTCCGTGTTAACTACTCTGCTGAGTAAGAGAAAATAGCACCTTGGAAAGCTTTGACTAAACCGTATAATAAAGTGAAGTGGTTATGGTGCTCGGCTGCTGACCCGAAAGACGCGGGTTCGATCCCGGCCCCGGCGGTTGAATTTCTTTGGAGGAGAAATTCCAGAGGCCCGTGTACTGTGCGATGTCAGTGCACGTTAAAGAACCCCAGGTGGTCGAAATTTCCGGAGCCCTCCACTACGGCGTCCCTCATAGCCTTAGTCGCTTTGGGACGTTAAACCCCATAAACCAAACCAACCAGTCAGGATAAATCTTTTGGAATACACACCTGTATTGAAACACGAACATACTGTTTCTGATTTGTGCGCTTTATCCAATACCTTTAGAAGGCGCCTATAGGTGAACTGATCTCGGGACGAAAGAAGCACTAGCTTACTCGAACATCGAAGTGTAGTTTCTGCGACGCTGGCACACGCGGTATTTTGTGGTGCGCGGTAAAAGTCTGGCTATGCCGGCTCTGCCGTATTAGGCAGCTCCCCCCTCCTTCTTCCTGTCCGCATCTTAGTGTCGATTCGACAAATGTTGATTTTGTGTAACCAGGTGTGAGAATCTGTTAATATTCATTTTCATTTAATTGTTTTGTGCACTTGTAGCACGAGCCGACACGGCCGCGCTGATGTTCTGGACCTGTATAATTTTGTTCATTTGCTTGTGCCCATTTGTTTGTTTGTGCCTGAACGTTCTGTATGTACAACGGCTCACTAGTTTGGTGGTCAATAAACTTCCCTTTATGTAGATAAGAAGCTATGAGGTAATACGGTTAAAGATTATTTGCTTTCTTCGTGAAATGGCTGGAAGACTGCGTAGTTTTTCCAATACTGCTCAATAATACACAGCAGAATTCCACAGGTTGAAAACATGTATAAAAAAAAACAGGCTCTTCCGGAATTCTTGTACTTCCCATGATGATTAAACTCAAGACAATTTCTGCTCTTTAAACTATCATCAAGCTTGAGCAAATGACCGGAGTTCGACACATGCGAGCGGTTGAACCGGAGCTAGGTCAAAGAACGGGCATTGAAAAGTACTTTTTTTTTCAATTATGATCGCAAGAATCGTAAAAAATGTAAGCTCTGCGGTGTATGCTTTGGTAGCGACGTGAGGCCAACAGTGCTGATTGTGCTAATGGCCGCAACAGGCCATTGGCCTGACTCAGAATCACAGATCAATAGCCTAATCAATACAGGTTCCAAGACTGAATCTTTGATCTGGGCTGGACGGAAGCCAAATTCCACACCAGGTTGTTGGTACCACAGCGGAAGCATGACTTTAATTGATTGACGTCATATATGCGAATAGGTGAGGATGACGGAAGGAGAGCAACGCATCAGCCTTCCTTCCGTCAACTCCCTCCTCGCCTGGAGCTGGTTCAACCGGAATCAACGTGGTGCTTAAAAGGGAAGGCAGTGCTGCCGAGAACAGCACTCGGGTAGACTGACAGTCATCAAGATGCAAACCATCGTCTTCTTGGGCTTTCTGGCCGCTCTTCACTTGGCCGCATGCTCTGAGCAGCATCCGGAGCTTACGACGTGCCCTGGTAAGATTCTCTCTGTGTATTTGTTCCTACGGCGGGGCATCTGTCACGGTGTGAATAATGTACATTTATCACTTAACGAAAGGGAAGCGTTTGAAGTTTTCGGCTTTTTTCTCTGCCAGCCGCCGCGGTGGTTCACTGCTCATGGTACTCGACTCCTGACCCGAAGGATGTGTGTTTGATCCCAGCCGCGGCGGTTGCATTTCGATAGAGGCGAAATGTTAAGAGAGCCGTGTACTGTTTGATGTCAGTGCACGATAAAGAACTCCGGGGGGTCGCAATTATCCCAAGACGTCCACTACGGCGTTTCTCATAGCCTAAGTTTGTTTGAGGCGTTAGACCCCGCAAAAATGCAAAACGCATTTTTTTCTCTGTCCCGAAACGTCTCGCTTCCGGAAGGGTCATAATGACAGTAATGCGATTCATTTCACAGTATGAATTGTTTGCCCCTAATTTTATCCATATTACTCAGTACGAGAAAATTGCAGCGAAAGCAAAACACAAATGAGAGTGTAATGCTTTATGAGCAACGCTTCGCTAAATCAGAGTTCATGCAACGTGGAAATTGATTTGTATTTGTATTTTAGTTTACCTTTAGTTTGAATTGTGGCCTCGTGATGTAAACATTCGAGTGCCGCGCCCTTATTTCAAATTCGAGATAACCGCTGGAGAGAGAAATAAATCAAGTTTCTTGCAGTAAATTTTGTTACTTTCATTAGTATTTTTCATCTGTTTCATATGAGAGGAAAGATTCTATAACGAATTTTTGCGCGACAATTTACCCGCTCACCGTACACGGAATATCACACGACGAAAACGGAACAGGAAGGCGGAATGGTATTGGGGAAATGCTTACTCGAATATCATTAGGAAGACATCCCCAAGTTGGAGTAATCTTAAACAAACAGCGATTGCAATTAACATTAACCTCTGCTCAGCCATAGGATTTTGAAGGAAAGGCATAAAACCTTCAAAATTAAAAAGAAATTCCCCTCTTTCGAGGCTCTCAATCATAGACGATCTCCTGTCCTGCTAAACTAAGTCAACAACGACAGCAGTGTCTTCTATGACTTTACCAGCTGAGTCAACAAATCGATTTAGGAAGAATGGTTGTCTTGCGTATATTAGATAAGGTAGGCTTCACTGATGTGCACACCGGGTACTGCACACCTCTCGCAACAAAAAAAACCGGCACAGCCTTCTGAGAATCTTCTCAGTTCGAGAAAGTTCGCTCACGTCCTGACCACCAACCAAGGACTACTTAGTAGAGCGGCAGGCTGGCCAGTTTGTTGTACTTGGTCCAGAGCGGCAAGCTGGCTAGTTTCAAGATGGACCACTGCCATACCTTTAAAGATAGTCGCTATGCCAACGAACGCAAATAGGATGGCTAGCAGGCATGTAAAGTCTTTGTCAAAAGTAACCAGGCTGCATGGTTTGCTTCTAGCTCGTACAGTGGAGCCCTTACAGCTTCTCTGAAGCTGAAATGGTCGTGGAAGGTAAAGATTTGGGGTCTTATTACCTTCCAACACCTTTTGATCACTAGAAAAGCCACAAGGGTTCCACTATACAAGCTAGAAGCAAACCATGCAGCCTGGTTACTTTTGACAAAGACTGTACATCTTATATTGAACTCCACTTTAGGATTTCCTCGATATTCGAGTTACGACTTTCCCACTCCAAGTTATAGCGAATTATAGATATGTACCTGTCGTACGGCAGGTACATATTGGACCGGAAATTGCCGCCTAATTCATTTCCTATGCCGTCTTTTCGCAGATTGATTCCTGTCATGCGCGGGGACTCACAACGCAGAACATGCTTGTCTTACTATGTACTATGCACTCTTGCAGGCACTGACACTTCTATAGTAGAGATCGAGAATGTCACCGTCGTAAACGCAGCACTTGGTCAGCAGGCCAAAGTGATTTCTACTGTTCAAGTAAAGCAACCCGCCGGCGACGACACCACCACCCTTCAAATTACTTTCACTACAGCTGACGGCACGCCTCTCCCCTGCGTCAACATCGTCGTGCCAAAGTAAGCACGTTAAGGTTGAAGGTATGGCGCATCCAGCAGTCGCACACAGAAAGACTGGTTGTCACGATCGCTACCAATGCACACAGCTTTACATTATTCCGCCTATAATGGAAGCCCGCACTACATCCAATGTTTTGAAACTACAAACGACCCCTCGCCATGCCATATTACAACTTTTCATGAGAGCCTAGCCAAAGTTCCCCATGAAGTGTTTAGTATTGAGGTAGGTGAACGACCGGGCAGCTTAGTGATCGGAGCTGAAATACATGAATATCTGCTGCTGTACTGCATCATACAACCTTGACTCTAACCATTCACGGGAGGACTTGACTTCGGCAGTGCGCACGGAACAGCTGAAGATGAGGTGTCGGTTGACAAAGCAGTTTAAATGTATTTCATTTGGAAGAATTGTCGAAGGAAAGGCGCATCGCGTTGCGGCACACTGTACGCAAAGCTTCATGGCCGCTCCGATGAAATGTCGGAAACAATCTTGGATCCAAGCCGCTACCGGAACATCCATACCTTCGTTTGAACGCACAACCACAGCGGTTTACGCACTAGCGATTAATTGTTGCACAGGGCTGAGAACGAGGCAGCGATTCGTTGTAGGCAGTACACAAGCAATTTTTTCGCTTGTGTATACAGCCTTTTTTATCTTTTTTTTTTGTTGCTCTGGTGCATGGTATGAGCGAGAAAAGGAAGAGGGTCGTTTTTAATCACCGATATCTTGGCGAACTACATGCCCTAGAGCGAATATCTTTTTCAAATAGACGACGGGCCATCCAATATCTATCGAACTTTCGCTCCTCTTAGCCTTGGTGAAAAACGCTTAAGGCGCCCTGTAAAGAAATAATTAAATCGTATTTGCTTGAAACAGGCTCCGTAGGATGGTTTCATTCATCTCTAGCGCTGAATTTGAAGGCCGAACTGCGGACATGAAACGTTACTGCGCCATTTTTGATCCCGTAATATTGTGTTACCTTTAAGCAGTAGCAACGCTAAAGCGCACTCAAGCCTTGAAGTAAACACGAAGCGCCAACTAATCATACTGTAAACTCTCTCCCATTACTCCTCTTCAGACATGTCAGCACTCCGTATCATTGCCGTATGGAACGAAAGGTAGCCCACAATGCGAAGATTAAAGCGCAACAAAAGTAACTACATTTCATAGGGCAGTGAACGTTTCGCTTTTATTGCACGATGTATTTACGGCTCGAGCACTGCACATTGCGGTTGCAAAAAAAAAATAAGGATAGTCCCGCTGGAAAACAATTGTCGTATGCCGCATGTTATGCGAGATCGCGTTTATAGCATACGAAAAGGATCATCAAATGTTGTAGAATTCCATAACATGTGTGCGTTCACCCGAGAAGTTTCGCGCGTTCCGGCACGCCGAACCTGCCTTACGCTTGGCTAGATATGTTACAGAATAGGCTCTCTACGGGATCCTTACTGCCGAGTTTTTTTCATCCCAAATGGGAATGGAGGTCCTACAGGCTAAATGCAATCACGTGGCTCTAAGGCATCCCTGGCCTGTAAGGCAAGCCGGCCTCTTCCCAACTTTAAGAACTCAATGGATGCCAAAAGCATGTTCGGTCACTCAGTGATCTCCGGCTTTGCTGGCTTTCTGTTTGCTCGAGTTCACATTTGCATTAAAAATACTTCTGGGACCTAGAACGCTGAGTTCTGTTGCAAAAAAATATGCTGTCTATCGGTAACACGAAAGCAATAGCAGTTGGTGGCGTTTAAAACAGATGGCGGCAGTCATCCATTACGGGTGTATTTTTTTCAGCACTCATTGAGATACGACAACATAATGAAATATCTGCGCCCAGAAACCCCACAAGAAAGAGGTGACACACACAGGGTGCCTCTCGTCCTTTTTTTTTTCGCTCTCCACCTTCCACTCGTAACACCACTTGATCCGTTGAAGGATAGAAATTTAGTTGCCTATTTTTGAATTCTTCAAATTCTCTCCGGTGGTTACTACTGCCATTCAAGATGCCGGCGGATTTCACTGCTTCCTCCAAAGATGTGACATAAACTTTTGTTGCACGTTCCTCCCTTTACTTCGTTAATTTCTACTCCACGTTGCAGTTTTGGCCAACCGCGCAGAGCATCTTCCCGAAAGTTCGTCTTAGTGGAAAGGCTCAGTGCCTTACAAAGTTAATAGCTGTAGCCGTGCCATAGCGAGCAAGAGTGTTATATGTGCGAAATGCATTAAAGTAAAGAGGGAAGCCGGTACGTTTGTTGGCCTGAGTTTTGCTGCTCTAATCGCCAACGTAACTGCTCCCGTACAGGACGATGAAGGTCTGCGGAGGCACAAGTGAGCTGGAGCAAGAACTGAGCGAGCCCTGGAACCACCAGTGCCCCGTGGAACCCGGCCAATACACCGTTCACCTTACATTCAATCTTCCTAGTGGTCTGCTCGCGCAGGCCTGCATCGGAGTGAGTAGATTATTTTTCAGTTACTGGCGCAAAAATTTCCACAATCTGTGGTCCTTCTTTTAGAAGTATTAGTTCCCATGATGCTACAAAAGAGCTCTCCTAAAGCCTTGCGGCCTCGAGACCACTTGCACTTACAAGGCTCACTTAGCTTACAAGCCTGAAGTTCCCAAGGAGCACAGGTAATCGGCCCGGGATTCAAAATGGATGGCTTTACTCTGGTCCTTCGTAGGACCAGCCTCTTCCAATACACTTCCAATATTGGGTCAATCAGCAGTGCTGCCTGGGTTGAAACTATTGTTATTTCTTTTGAAGGTTTTAGCATTTTTGTGACTCTGCACTAGGTAATCAGGCATATCAATGATCAATATTTTTTTAATATTCTCCAGCAAAGTATTCGCGTTAACGAAATGGAGATTACATATTTGCTGATGGCTACCAAGGACTTGATGGTGTTGGCCACTAATTATCTTGATGACTTCGCGAGAACTGAGCACCACTTTAAAGTAATAAACCCCTGTATTTTGTTTCAGGATGGCAATTTGATCGCCACTATTCAGATCAACAGCGATGGACAGGTTCTGGACTGCGTGTCTTTCCCCTTTCAAGTCACGGTCGGAGCGTTTCTGGGATAAGAGCTCAAAATAAGCATGCGCCACTTGGGTCTACGAACAGAAATAAGTCAGCTACTGCATGCTAACATTACTGAATAAATTTCACATTTTACTCTCAGGGTTGTGGAAATATTTGTATTCTTATTAATATACTTACGCTATTACTGCATTTTATACACAAGACGATCGTTTAAAACACCTTCAGAGTCTACAGCAAGGAGCTGCTGGCCGGGTGGCTGGCCGGGTGGCTTCATGAGGTATATTCGCTTGAACTCAGACTTTGTAGCAAGAACCCCGCCTGCTTAATTCTGGCGTTGAACACATTAGGAACGCCACAGGCCACATGAAGGATTAGTGCTTGTTGGGCAACAGCGCATAAAATGACACTGCAGCATGCGCACTATTAGCTGCGGTGAAACCATCTCCGCGGCAGTGCTTCCAGATGAACACCTTGATTGAACCTTTACAAAAAACTTTTAGACAGTCTGTAGAGAGTTCATCGAGTCTCCACAAACTTCTGTCTAGAAAGTGTATAGACTCTCTATACACAAATCCTAGAGAACAGTATATAGAAAACCTGTAGATTTATGGCCATACTCTTTCAGAAGACTGTCTATAGACAGTCTATTGACTATGAACAGACAAAAAGAAATATCAATAGGAAGCCAATAAAGCCGATAAAAAGTCTACAGAGTGTCTAGAGACCAGTTTATAAGAGATACACTCTCAGAACGATAAAAACATGGTAGACATGTGGGCGCGACAGCACCCTCCAGACGCGCTGAAGTATTTCTGAGAAATTTTAACATCAGTACTCTATAAATGCTTTATGTCGTGTTCCAAACCCTTCCGCAGTTTTAAAATCCTCCGAATTTTTTCTCACCTGATAACAAACCTCTAAGAATGAATTAAATGTATATAAAGGCTATAATTTTAATCTTAAAACCCCAAAATTTCTGCCCAACCAGATGAAACATTCCTAATGAAAGACGTCAGAAAACGGCAGCAATAATGGAGTGCTGCTACGATGGTTAAGCTAGGAGTGTGAGGCGTTGGTGAATTTAAAAGATACGCGGTTCCAATCGGTGGAAAAGGCCGAAAGCACAGATTTTATATGCAAATGCTGCGTAAGGTGCACGCCTGGACAGGGCTGAACAGGCGAACAGCAAACTAGTGCTACGTATGGATGCTCTAGAAAGGGAGTTACAGGTAGAGAGGGCAGAGAAGCGCAAACTTCAAGAACAGCTTGGGAGTCAAAAATGGCTGGCACCGCCATTGGAAGCCACATTGTCGGACATTGGCGGGCATCGAGAGATTTAAGTGTGAGAGGACTTGCCTTAGTCTGTGTTTCATGATTCCGAGTGAGCGAATAGCAGCTTCAAGAGCAACGTTGATGTGATGATGACATGTTAGATCCATTTGAAAATTTACTCCTAGATATTTGTATGTGGTAGTAGGCTCGACAATATTGTTATCTACAAGGTATGAGGTTATAATGCTGGAAGAGGAGCGTGTAAATGAAATTGACTTAGTTTTGGTATGATTTAGGGTCATTTGCCACTCAGATTACCACATATTAATCGCGTTTAGGTCTGATTAGAAGGCTTGTTGGTCAGTTTCAGCAGTAATTTTACGGTAAATAACACAGTCATCGGCAAGCAGTCTTACTTGGGACGAGATGCAGTTAGGCAGATCATTGATCTGTACTGTACATTTAATCACAGTCCCCTCTAGCCAAGCTGTGTTTCTGCCTGCGTGGCAAATTCATTTTTTAACATGTGTAAACATAGTTCCCTTTGTGCTTGCTGGGACATCAGTTAATATTGTGCATTTATAATTACTCTCTTCACGTCATTCTGCTGCGTAAAAAAAGTTTTAAAACTATTCCTTCAAGTTCTGCCTTTTGTCATGGACAGCAGAACCTGTCGACAAGCTGCAGGTTGGCTTTGCTCTTGTTGTGTTAAGGTTATGTGCTTCTGGTTCAATTGCGCGGCTTTCGCAGGGTGCTGCTGCATGTTTCCGCTTCGTTACAGACCAAACCATTCCCGCTCTTTCATTAGTTTGCTGTTCATAGAACTCTATGCCAGCGCCAGTAGTAGGCAAGTTCAACGCAGGCGGTAAGCTATAAATCTGAGGGAGAGCTGGGCAGCAGTGGATACTAGATACAACATAAATTAAGGAAAAGAGTGCATTTTAAGTTAGTAAACTGTTCGTAGTAAAAATGAAGTCATATTGAAAACAATCCCAAAATGCATCATGTATTCAGACTGCGTCGACGACCTCCAGATTGAACGCACATCCTCCGAAAAGAAACTCAGCACTATGGATGCAGAGAGGCTATTAATAAAGCAAGACAATCAGTTATTACGAGCCCCAGCAGTCGATGAATTATTTTGAGACAATATTGTAGTAGCGATTTCAAGACGTACAGAGAAAGCCAATAATTTTTAATCACTCTACCAGAACACTGCCGAATGCAAAGCAAAAAAAAAGCATGGAGACAATGGGCTCGGATTACAGTATTTAATTTGTGCTAGCCCGTATAGATTATACAAGTGCAACTCGACAACTTTCAGTCTTTGTATGCGATTTGACATTTCACAGGCAAAATAAAAAGCACCAGCTTCCGGTGGTGGATGCACACATGAAGCTAGTTCTGCAGTTTTCCCCTCCAATTAGTCAGCTCTGTGAAGATGTCGCGGGAGAATAGCTGTTGTCGCCGGCAGATTTCTCCTCTATTTCCACGCGTATACACTCACGTAAGTTCATCCCAGTTGAAAAACTAAACAGAAAAGGCTCTGTTGTCCCAACAAATTATCTTTACGGTTCCTTACCAAAAACTCCTGTCAACAAGCGAAATTGTTGCAGTGACAGCAGAATTTTTTGTCGTTGCTACAGAAAAAACAAACCACAATAGAAAAATGCCACAAAACCATAGAAAAAACAATAGTCACAGTAATACATTCGCCTCACGTCGACAAAAATGGTCAAATTGACGCTGCGTTTCTTGATTTTAGCAAATTATTGATACAGTTCCACATGAAAAGCTAATATTTAAATTTAAACTTCTTGATCTTCCAGAAATTCTGATCGCATGGATAACAAACTATCTAAAAAACCGCCGCCCGTTCATAGCAATTATAGAGCAACAATCCGGCTGCCTTACGGTCAACTGAGGAGTCCCTCAAGAAAGTGTACTAGGACAATTGCTTTTTTTTTTACTTTACATGGATGATATTACTAGTGCAACTAATTGCACTTTGCAAATAAGCTTGTTTGCAGACGATTGTGTACTGTTTCGTGAAATCACTTCAACAAACGACCAAATCGATTTAAATGCTTCTCTTACTGGGATATTTGATTGGAGCAAAATCTGGGGAATGCGGCTTAATACTGAAAAGACGATCTTTCTTCGTCCCTCTCGTCAAAGAGCTCCATTATCCTTCACTTACATGTTAGATTCGACGCCTTTCATGGAAGAAACCAAATATAAGTATTTGGGTGTCAGAACTGCTAACAATTTATCGTGGAATTTACACACTGACAATATTTGTACTTCGGCATTGCGTAAACTGTACTTTTTGCGAAAAAACTGTCGCCCTAACGTAAAATTGCTTGCTTATTATTCACTAATTATACCTAAACTTGAATATGATGTGTTGTGTGGGCACGTTTACTAAACAAAATATAAAATGTCTTGAAAGGGTACAAAGGAAAACTGCGATTTCTCTTGTCAAAATTCTCTCCCTTCCAAACAATGAGTTATAATGGCATTTATCTTCTTGAGCAGCGAAGGAAAATTCTTCAATTGCGGTTTCTTGCCATGCTTTTTAATAGAGATTTAGCAATAAACCCTTTATTCTATCTGCCGCCGCGGTGGCTCAGTTGTTATGGTACTCGGCTGCTGACCCAAAAGACGTGGGTTCGATCCCGGCCGCGGCGGCTGGAATTTCTTTGGAGGAGAAATTCTAGAGGCCCGTGTACTGTGCGATGTCAGTGCACGTTAAAGAACCCCAGGTGGTCGAAATTTCCGGAGCCCTTCACTACGGCGTCTCTCATAGCCTGAGTCGCTTTGGGACGTTAAACCCCATAAACCAAACCAAACCAAACCTTTATTCTATCTGTCTCGTTCAACCTTCAGGTCTACACGACACCATCATTCGAATTCACTAACCTCTTATCTTGCACGGCCGGTTGTATTCAAGTTTTCATTTTTTCCCCGAACTGTAACAGACTGGAATGATTCACTATTTCCAGTTTCCGTTGACTGATGCACAGTTTATTTTATTCTTTTTACCACCCAGCTTAGGCCTGAACAAGGTGTGCAGTACGGAATAAATAAAATAAAATAAAGAAACAAAAATCTGTCTTTACGAAAAAGCTGCAAACACATTTTGTTGTATTTTTGGCACGGTTCTGACGTTTTTTCGACTGGGATTGCTTGCAGTTTAACTGCCATGGGGCCATTGCTAGCCGCTTCCGGCCTCTATCTCTACGCGATGCAGCTTTCACTTCATTTTTTTTGTGCCAAGCTTTTTATTGCCACAGCCCAACTTCACGGGGTCGAACCCAACCATGAACCTTATGGCGTCCCTGACTTTCAGGGTGCAGAAATAAAATAAGTATTGTCGCGACTGGGTTTCAAACCCGTGGCGGCGCGAGCACTGTGCCATTGCCTCAGCCAATCACGCCTCGTGTTAAACTGCAGCAAAGTTTCGCGCTGTGCCTTGCAGATCATCGTCTTCATCAACTTCGATCTATGGCACGAAGAGATGAGACCAGCGTGACCTCCATCAGAGCTTGACATGAGTTTAATAACGGTGGTTCGACAGCGCAAACACACGCAGACCAAGAAAGAGACAAGACACACAAACCAGCGCTGAACCAGGTTTGTGTGTCTTGTCTCTTTCGTGGTCTGCGTGTGTTTGCGCTGTTGAACCACCGTTATGGATCTACACCCGCTAGCCCAATCTGCAGTTCTTATATGAGTTTAATATCGTCGCCAGGTGTGCCGACGAACCAGCAAAGCAAAACCATGAGTAAACCTGACTAAGCACATGCTTCCGCACGTCTACTCTGTTTAACTACGGAAAAATCTTGCCAATTTTTGGACCTCATTTTTTGTTCGAGTGGTGGCATGGCACCCTCCGCGCAGTGCAAGTTTTCGACACGTGGTGCTTTAGCGACATCATGAAACCAATGAGAAAGTGTCACTATAGTGCCACTTTCAAGTGAAAAGTTGTGCTGGCTGCAGAGACGTCTTCAAACCTGCAAACCAGTCCTTCGGCGTGGATGAAAAGAATGTTAACTGCTACAAAGGCAGCGTTAACGTTTTTCCTAGCGCCGCAACAAGGAGAGACATCAGGGGCCCGAAGAAAGGTTGCCGTCCCGAAGTGTACTAGAACTGGCTGAGTTCGTGAAAACGCGGAGGTCAGCGGCACTTCCACTGACCCCGGAAGTGCTACAGGTCGAAGCCAGAGAGTAGGCAAGAGAGCAAGGTATTCCACGGGAACAGCCAAACGCGTAAACGAACTCCAACAGGTCGCATCAATCGCGCGTTCCTAGGAGTTGTAGCTGGCTGGATTGCTACAGCCTGAGATGACATCCCGGTGAGCTTGTTTGCAAGCTCGTTCCGAAAGTGCAGCACATCCAATGCACTTCATGGTACAGAAGTTTGTACAGTGTACGAAGAGGACAGTCATAATCAGTTCAGCGATGACGAGCACGTGTGAGCGAGAGCACAATCGTGGAAATAAATGCCGCTTGCAGGCAGTCCCAACTGCAGTCGTCAACTGTTTTTTCGGCTGGCTTACATTCGAGGAATTTTTTTTTTCGCCAGCAACCTTGGGGTGTCTGCTTAGAACTGTCACTGAACGAGATTCGAGTAAGTACAGAATACGGTATTTTTTTCTGAATAACGCGCTATCTTCAATGCCTTTAGAGGTGCCTATAGATGAACTGATCGCGTGACGAGAGAGGCATCAGCTTACGCGAACATCCAAGTGTAGATAAGAAGCTATTAGGTAATAGAACGAAAGATTATGTGCATTCTACGCGACATGGCTAGAAGAGTGCGCAATTTATCCCATACTGCTCAATTATACACACCAGAACTCCAAGTGTGCAAAACTTGTATACAAAAAAAAAAGCAGCTTCTTCCGGAATTCTTGCACTTCCCATGATGACTGAGCTCAGGACAATTGCGGCTCTTTAAACTACAATCCAGGTTTAGTAAAATACCGCAGTTCGACACGTGTCAGCTGTTAAACCGGAGCTAGGTTAAAGAACGGGCATTGAAAAGTATTTTTGTGCTGTTATCAACGCTAGAATCGTAAAAAACTCTAAGCTCTGCTGTGTATGCTGTGGTAGCGACGTGAGGCAAGAGTTTGGATTGTCGAAGCGAGGTTGTTGAAGCATGAATTTAATGGTATGACGTCATATATGGGACTCCGCGAGGACGATGGAAGGAGACCGGTACATGAACCTTCGTCCTTCCCCCAACTCTTTCTTCCCCCAGCTGGCTCGACAGGAATCAACGTGGTGCTTAAAAAGGAGAGCAGTGCTGCCGAGGACGGCAGTCGGGTCCACTCACTGTCAGCAAGATGCAAACCATTGCCTTCTTGGGCTTTTTTGCGGCTCTTCAGTTGGCCGCATGCTCTGAGCAGCATCCGGAGCTTACGACATGCCCTGGTAAGACTCTCTCCGTCTACTTGTTCACACGCTGGGCCATATGTTACGGACGGTCTGATTAATGCACATTTATCACTTCACGAAAGTGAATGGTTTAAAGTGCTTGGCTTTTTTCTCGGCCAGCCGCCGCGGTGGCTCACTGGTTATGGGGCTTGCCTGCTGACCCGAAAGACGCGCGTTCGATACCGACCGCGACAGTTGCATTTCGATAGCGGAGAAATGGCAGACACCCATGTACTGTTCTATGTCAGTGCTCTTTAACGAACCCAGAGTGGTCGAAATTATTCGAAGACGCTCGACTGCAGCGTTCCTCATAGCCTAAGTCGCTTTGAGACGTTAGGCCCCACATAAACGCAAAAAGATTTTTTTTCTCTGCTCACCTATGAAACATCTCACGACTGTTCCAAGTCTACGCGCTTCCCGAAGGGTCGTAATGACCGGAATACAATTTATTTCAGCGCATGAATTGTTTGCTCTCAGTTTTAACCATATCATCCTCAGTATGAGAAAATCGTAGCGACAGCAAAGCACAAATGTCAGTGTAATGCTTTATGTGTAACGCTTCGCTAAATCAGAGTCCACGCAGCGTGCTCAGTTATTTGTGTTTATATTTGAGTTCACCTTTAGCTTCAAACGTGGCCTCGTGGTGAAAACATTGGAGTGCCGCGCCCTTCTTTCGAACTCGTGATTCACGCTGGAGAGATAAATAAGTCTAGTTTCTTGTAGTCAGTTTAGTTTCTTTCACCTGATATTCTCTAGCATTTTCAGGGTAGAGGAAAGATTCCATAATCATTCTTTTGCATGACGATGTCTACGCTCGCCATACAGGAAATATCAAGCGACGAAAATGGAATAGGTAGGCGGTCTGGTATGGGCGAAATTCGTAATCGAGTACGGTAAGGAAGAAATCCCTAAGTTGGAGTAATCTGAAACAAAGGAGCGATTACAATTAACATTAACCGCTGCTCAGCCAGACGATTTAGAAAGAAAGGCATAAAAATTTCAAAATTAAAAAGAAATTCCCCTCTTTCGAGGCTCCCAACCATATACGATATCCTGTCCTGCTAAACTAAGTGCTAAACTAACGAGGGCAGCGTCTTCTATGACTTTACCGCCTGAGTGAAAAAATAGAATCAAGAAGAATGTTCGTCTGGCGTATATTGGGTAAGGTAGGCTTCATTCATGTGCACACTGGATACCGAACACCTCTCGCAACAAAGAAAACCGGCACAGCCTTCTGATAACGTTCGCAGTTCGAGAAACTTCGTCCATGTCCTGATCGCTAACCAACGACTACTGCCTCAGTAGAGCGGCAGGATGGGCAAATTGGTGTAGTTGGTCTAGAGCGGCAAGCAGGGCTAGATTCAAGATGAACTACTGCCATGCCTTTCAAGACAGTCACAATGCCAACGAACGTAAACAGGATGGCTAGCAGTTCGCAGTATGACGTCGCATGTAATTCAACTCACTTTAGGATCGATTTCTTCGGTATTCGCATTGCTCCCTACACGCATAACTTGTAGTTTCATACCAATTATAGATTTCAGACCATGGTGAGGCGGTGGTAAGGGTTGTTTAAAACCCTAAAACCATGTTCATGTTCCGGTTCATAGTGGACCGAAAATTGCCGCCTAATTCCTACGCCGCCTTTTGGCAACTGCATCCGGACGTGTGCGGGGACTCAACATTCAGGACAGGCTTGTCTCACTGTCTATCATGCACTCTTGCAGGAACTCACGCTTCTTCGGTCAAAATCGAGAATATCACCGTCGCAGACGCAGAACTTGGTAAGGCGGCCAAAGTGACTGCTACTGTTCAAGTCAAAGAACCGAATGGCGACGACTCCAGCACCCTTCAAATTACGTTCACTACAGCTGACGGCACGCCTCTCCCGTGCGTCAACATCATCGTGCCAAGGTAATCACGTTAAGGTTGAAAGTATGGGGTATCCACAGCCGCACACATCAACACTGGTTGTCACGATCGCTGCGGGTGCACGCAGCTTTAGATTATTTCGCGTGTAATGCAAGCCCACACTACATCCAATGTTTCGTCCAGGTTAAACTATTGCATATGAAACGGAAACAACCACTCGCCATGTCATACTAGAACTTGTCGTGCGAGTCTAGCCTATGAAGTTGCCTATGAAGTGTTAAATACTATGGTATGTGGAGGGCTGGGCCGCTTCGCCATCGGAGTTGAAATACGTGAATATCTGCTCCTGTATTGATTCACTGACCCTCTAATCCAACCACCCAAGCAAGAATTTATCCTAGGCAGTGCGCACGGAACAGCTGAAGATGAGGCGGTGGTTGCCAAACCAGTTTAAACGCAGTTCATTTGGAAGCATTGTCGAAGGAGAGGCGTGGTTCGTAGTGGCGAACTCTACGCACAACTTCATGGCCACTCCGAGGATATGCCAGAAACAATCTTGGATCCAAGCCGCTGCCGGAATATTCACGCCTTCATTTGAACGCGCAACCATGGCCGTTTAGGCAGTAAAGATTAATTTGTTGCTCAGGGCTCTGAACAAGGCAGTGCTTCGAATTCTAGGCAGTGTACAGCCAATTTCCGACCACCGGAGCTTCAAGCGCACCGCTTGGTCAAAGACACGCGTTGATGGAACGCATGAAACGGTTCTAAGATGGCTCACAAATGCTGGTCTTCCTACGCGTAAAGGCTTTTGCGGGTTCATGCCGCGTACCAGGCTTAAAAAGCGAGCCGTTTATTGAGTGGTAATATTCACAAAATCCCATTCCCGGCGGTACCCGGCAAAGTCCGCGGCCGTTTCTAGCTCTAATCCAGCCTTGCGACATTGTATGGTTTCTATGCCGTCAGGACGGAGGAGCTCTCATTGGCTCGCCGTAAAACCTGCCCCCTGTAAATGCGAAAACAAAGCACCAGAGCGACTTATGTAGACGAACAAGGCGAATCAAGTACGCGTCGAGACGACCACACCGAGGTGGATGGTGCTTCGGTCGCCTCCAGTCCAGCAGTGGAGCGAAAGGAACGCACCAGACAGAAGCGAACAACACATCTCGGTGGCGTCGTTGTTCGCGGAGTGTAGTTCCCGCTTGTCATCCTGATTTTTTTGGGGGTACTCTGGTGCTTGATATCAGAGAGAAAAGGAAGAGGGTCGTTTTTAATCGCTCATATATCTGCGAAATGCATACCCTAGAGCGAATATCTTTTTCAAAAAGACGACGGCCGATCCAATATCTATCGAACTTTCGCTTCTCTTATCTTTGGCGAAAACCGCTTAAGCACCCTCTAAAGAAATAATTGAATCGAATTCGTTTCAAACAGGCTCTGCAGAACGGTTTCATTCATCTCTGGCGTTGAATCGCAAGGCCAAACTGCGGACATGAAACGTTACTGAGCGATTTTCGACCTTGTATGATTGTGTTACCGTTAAGCTGTGCCCACTTTAAAGCACACACAAATAACACTTGAAGTAAACACGCGGCGTATACTAATCATACTGAAAACTGTCTAGCGTTACTACCCTTCAGCCACGTCATGTGAATCTGAAAGGAAAACAAAAGGAACTACATTATTATATTGCAGTAAAGGCTTAGACCTCCCCCGGCCCATCAAGCATTGCTTGGAAGCCTACTAGTCGCTTTTATTGCACGATGTATTTTACGGCTTGTACACTGCGCATTCCGGTTGGAAAAAAAAAGGATAGCTCCGCTGAAAAACAGTTCCCGAACCCCACATGTTATCAGAGATAGGGTTTATAACATACGAAAAGAATTGTTAAATGTTTTAGAATTCTATGAGATACGTACGTTCACCCGACAAGTTTCACGAGTTCCGGCACGCCGCACCTGCCGTATGCTTGGGCTAGATATGTTACAGGATAGGCTCTCTAGGGAATCTCTACAGTCGAGTTTTTTTTTTTTTTAATCCCAAATGCGAATGAAGTCCCTACTGGCTAAATGCAATCACGTGGCTCTAAGCCATCCCTGCCCTGCAGGCAAGCCGACCTCTTCCCAACTTTAAGTGCGCAATGCATGCCAAAAGTCTGACGGGTCACTCACTGTTCTCGGGCTTTGCGGGCTTTCTGTTTGCTCAAGTGCAGATTTTCACGAAAAAATACTTCTTTGACCTAGAACGCGGAGTTTTATTACAAGACAAGTGCTTGTCTATCGGTGACAAGAAAGCAACAGTAGCTGGTTGCGTTTAATACAGATGGCGCCACTCATCTCCTATGTGCGTGTTTTGTTCACCACTGATTGAGATACAACATGAAAAAGAAAAAACAGCGCCCACAAACCGCCCAAGAAAGAGGTGACAGACACAGCGCGCCTCTTGCCCTTTGTCTTCTCGCTCTACTTCCTCCTCTCGTAATGAAAATTGACCCAACTACGGACTGTTGTCGTGGAAATGTTTTGGTGCAGCTGACGCAGTACTAACAAGCTGCCCTACTCATAGCGACAGTATTTTTGAATGAAAAAAGACAGACAGCCAAAAAAGGCGCTTATTGAGTGAGCATTAGCTATAACCGCTCCTCCATGCAATGTTCCGAGAGGCCGCTTTTTCTCAAAACTCGAATGGTTTGGACAGAAAAAGCATGAAGAGAGCCATACGTGAAGTTCTCCTCCCGTAAGAACAATATGGCATGGCAATAGTTTAGTTGCGTTTGTGGCGCCCTCTAATTTCTGAGCAATGCACGACAACAAGGTAAGGTTCGCTCCAACCGCAGAATAAGCGGGCGCCGTCATTGGTGTCACGAGAATTCTTCCGAATTCTGGTAAGGTGATCGCACAGAAGTGCAGTAATAGTGAGCTTCTCGTAGACTCTACGGCATTCAAGAAAAAGGCAACACAAGGTACAACACCTCAATGCGTCCTGCAGTATGGTCGGCAGGGGATTCACGGACGATCAAGTAGTGTCTTTCTTTCAAGAGGCACAATGCTTTCTTTTACTTTTCATTACTAATTCTTCAATGAAACCAAATTTATTTGAAGTGAACTACTTAGTACTGCACGCAACTGAACGTGAATGCTTCGACATAACGACACATGGTCGAGTTTTGTTTGAGTGACATGTGTTCTTTTTATTTCCACGTGATTGGACAGCAAAGAACATCGTACGGTGTGCCGAAAATATTGAAATCCACTGTGCCAAGTGTTACGTCATTGAGATCAAAGCAGAACTGCTTCTTTTTTTTCTCCCCCGGTGTTCTCATAGACTAGTCGGTGTTGTTTTCAATGCAAGGACGCAATTATTCTTTATTAGAAATTATTTTCTTTGTTATAAGCCCAGTCAGTTTGATCAGTTCATCAAGACTACTAGTCATTGATAGAGATCTACCAGAACTGATTTTTTTTTTTTGGCGATCCTGCCAAAGCTATGAAGTCGAAACAATCTTTTCCTCCTACGCATAAGATTATACTTATTCGACGTTTACACTTATTGGTTTGTTTATAAACATAGCATATTCGTAATGATCGTCAGAAACGTAATATTTGTAATATGACGGCTCATTTTAAACTTTACAGTATCATTCCAAAAATTAGGCTCTCTGATTGCAAAATCGTTCGGGCCCTTGCGTTTACAAGAAGCTTCTATAGATGGCGACACCTACAACAGCGACAGAGCGCACCAACCACGCAGCTAGTTGCGCAAGGCGGCCTTCCTGCTGCCGAACTGTGGGAGGGGTTAAACAGCTGCAGACGCTCCGCCCTTGTAGCTTTGTCTTCATTGAGAAAAAAGCTTTCGTCCTTTATACGATTGTTGTTTTGAAGCCAAGCATTCAAGGCCATAGAATGGGCCGAGTTTACGCGAGTTTTTTCATACTTTTGCAGGGAAGTCCCTTTTTTCACCGAAGGGAATGGAATGATCTTTATTTCTATCTGTGTAAAAAGGCGTAATAAATGAAGGGTAATGCACTGAAGCCGGTACGTTGAAGCCGGTACTTGAAGCCGGTACTAGAAGCCGGTACTTGAAGCCGGTACGTGAAGCCGGTACGTGAAGGAAGCCGGTACGTTTGTTGGCCTGAGTTTTGCTACTCTAATCGCAATCGTAACTGCTCACGTACAGGACGATGAAGATATGCGGAGGCACAACTGAGTTGGAGCAGGAACTGAGCGAGGCCTGGAACCACGAGTGCCCCGTGGAACCCGGAGAATACACCATTCACCTTACATTCAATCTTCCTAGTGGTCCGCTCGTTAGGATGTGCGGGGGGGTGAGTATATTCTTTTTCAAATATTGAGGCTAAAATTCCCACAGAAGTATCAGCGCACATGATGCTGCAAAACAGCTGTCCTAAAACCTTGAGGCCCGCACCACTCCACTTGCACCTAGAAGGCTGTCTCAGCTTACAACAAGAGATCAATCCCCGAGATTATGCCCTGAGTTACAATTCTAACTACTGTGATTTTTTCCGAACGTTTTAGCATTTTTTTGCTCTTACCAGGAAGTCGACCATATTATCAATCAATATCTTTTGGATATTCTCCAGCGACGTGCTCGCGTTAACTAAATGGTCATTACATTTTTTCTGATGGCTATTAAGGCCTTGATGGTGCTGGCCACTAAGCATCTTGATGACTTCATGCGTACAGGACAGCAGTCTAAAGTAGTAAACACCTTTATTTTATTTCAGGACGGCAATCTGATCGCCACTATTCAGATCAACAGTGGAGGACAGGTTCTGGACTGCGTCTCTATCCCCTTTCTAGTCAAAGTTACATAAGAGTTCAAGCAGCTCAGCATGCGCAACTTGCGTCTATGAAAACAGATGGGTCAACTACAGCTTACTAACATCATTGAATAAATTTGAAGATCTCTTCTTAGGGTTGTTGTGGAAATAGTTGTATTCTTATTAATATTAATGACGCTATTACTACATTTTACACACAAGAAGAACCTTTAAAACACCTTGAGAACCTTTAAAACACACAGCAGAGAGCTATTAGCCGGACAGCTTCATGAGGTATATTCGCTTGCACGCAGACTTCGGCATAAGAACCCTGCCTTCTTAATTCTTCTGTTGGAGACGTTTGGAAAGCAACCAGCTTCATGAAGTATCATTGCCTATCCGTCTACAGCGCATGAAATGACACTGCAGCTCGCGCACTATTAGCTACAGACAAAAGCAACTCCGCGGCAGTGCTTCCAGATGAACGCTTTGATTGAACCTTTACAAAATTTTTTTTAGACAGCCTATAGACAGTCCATAGACTCTCCATAGACTTCTATCTAGAATATTTATAGACTCAATATAGACAAATCCTAAAGAACAGTCTATAGCCAATACAACTTCTATGGAGAGTCTGCAGACAATCTATAGATTTATGGCCCTATACTTTTAGACGAATTTCGTCTACAGACAGTCTAAAGACTATGAACAGACCAAAAGAAATATCTATAGGAAGCCAATAGAGTCTATAAGAAGTCTATAGACAGTCTGTAGATCATTTTGTAAGGGAAACACTGTCAGGATGATAAAACCATCGTCGGCATGTGGGCGCGACAGTACCTTGCAGATTCGCTGAAGTATATCTGACTATTTTTAACATCAGTAATCAAGAAATGCCTACATGCCGTTTTTCACACTTTCCTGCGGTTTAAAAATCGTCAGAATTTTTGCTCTGTTACCGTCATGGGTCAACACTGGCGTCTAAAAATCTTGGCTTCCCTCTATCAACCAGAGTATTCGCCAGATGCAGCCTGTACAGCTGCCTGGCTTGAAACGCTATTTGCGGACCACGGCAATTCAAGACTTTCAAAGGGGCTCGCCTAAAAAGAATAGCAAACACCTGAGAATGAGTTAAATGTATGTAAAGGCTATCATTTTGGTCTTAAAATCGAGAAATTATTGCCCAACCGCGTGAAAAATTCTTAAAAACAGACGGCAGAAACGGTCCGCTCGGAGCATCCGAAACGACGTTATCAACTTCTAAGCGTTCAGATTTGCTGCCGAACATACTTAACACATCCATGGATATTTGTGATCGGAAAAGGAGGAAATAAGATATCTCCACGTAAGAATAGGGACTCGTACTGCCGTCCCCCAGGATCAAAATATAGGTCTCATCCATTACTCCAGGTCGCCGAACACCGCCGTGGTAGCCAAGTGGTTATGGCGCTCGGCTGCTGACCCTAAAGACGGGGGTTCGACCTCGGCAGCGGTGGTTGAATTTCGATGGAGGCGAAGTTCTGGAGTCTCATGTACTCTGCGATGTCAGTGCACGTTAAAGAACCCCAGGTGGTCGAAATTTCCGGAGCCCTCCACTACGGCGTCCCTCATAGCCTTAGTCGCTTTGGGACGTTAAACCCTCATAAAACTTGAACCAGACCAGGTCGCCGACCGGCTGCACATGCCTAACGACTCTGGACAAAAGCATTTTTGTGCGGGAAAGAGTTTGAGCGGAAGTTTTTCAACATTGTAAGATTTCACTATAAAAACCTGTATAGCAGCAGAATTCAGGTCGGCAGGCTTCCATTTTTTTGCTACTAACATTTTGCTATCATTGTAAGTGTTCTCCAGAGGTTTTCTTTGGCACTCTTAACTGCTTGATGAGAGCGATGGAAGCACTATGAAAGAACGATATTGCTACACATCGCAAGAACGAACCGTCAGTTCCAATATTTTTATGCCATTAACGTACACTTTTCAAAGTTTGAAAATTTTATCCAAAAATTTTGGACACGTTCAGCAAATAGGCTCCGTCTAAGCTTTTCAAATCAGCCCTGCACACGATTCTTTCATCTGAAGAATTTATTCCCAAACTACATTGTATTGTTCATTTGCTGATTGAAATTAATAAAAACTAATCACGTAAGCTTTGTGCCCAAAGTTTTTGTTGCGATTTTGGTTCAAGTGAAGTGAATCCGGTATACTTTTACCTGAGCAAGGCTTTCAATGTTGTGATGCGCCTTATATGACTAGAGAAAAATTTTTCTTTGTGGAATTGACTGCCATAAGTCGTTTTCCTGCGCAGATTTTTTCTGAATTGCATCATGTTTTTAGTCACAGTGGGTCGGTTATCTGCTATACTTACAAGCTTATACTTGTGTACCAAAAAAGTGAGCGGTGTTTGGATTAGGTTTGAAATTTAGCCTGCCGCTGGCAAAAAAAAACAAATTGAACATTCCTAACTTCAAAAAACTACTCAAACTTTGCAATGCAACTCCAAATGTATTCGTCGGGTTCACTTGAGACCCGATATTATGAGGCACTTTTCTGGCCGAAACTACAACGCGGCCACCGTGCCTTCTGTTACAGATCGAGCAGAGCAATGTATCGCAAAAAATAAGGACATTAATGTTCAGTTCTGCTTGGTTGCGTGTAGAAATCGAAGAAAATCTTGGAGGACACTTACAACTACTTATGTGTCATGAGTGCAAAAGCATGCACGCGGGAAGTTCATGTGCGGTAATAGCGCACAACTCTAAAGCAGTGACCAGCGAAGCTAATCTGTTCGCGCAGTTCGACTGAACGTTGATGAAGACGAGGATACCCAAGCCAAGCGCGAGAGGCTGGCGGTTGCGCGCGCAGAGTATTCTGCTGAAGTGCTGCTATGAAGTGGGCAGCGAAGCTGATCTATTCGCACCGACCGGGGTTTGAAACCCACTTCGGAATTCGCTTTCTTTTGTGACGATGTCGGAACTGCCGATGACGTCATGAGGTCATGTGGGCGTTTCGGTCCTTTGCTTATAGAAGGTCGGTCAACTCCAGATCTCCTGACTGATGAGCCACATAAAGTTTTCGAGTTAAAAGATGCTCATTATTAACCATGATTACTGTCAAAGCATTATTTTGCAGAAATTAACAATTATCTACAGTGCTGTAAGCAATGCGAGAAACAATCAGTGCGAATGTTCTAAATATAACTGTTTCATCCACACGGTTTGCACTGTTTTATTGTAGTCCATGGTAGAGAGAGGGTGCGTTGATGGCCCTATTTAATCCCTGCCGATGATGAACGCTTTGCCCAGACGAAGACAAGTCCCCTTGTCGAAACGTTGGCTCTAGCAACCTGAGGTTTTCCCCTCCCTTGTTCATTTTGTGATCACTGTTTTATTGTAGTTATTTATATAAGGCACTCACTATTGATTTACCTATTCTACATAATATGCCTGTACATATAAAACCAACTGCCAAGAAAAAAGCACCCGCTTCAAAATCAATCGCTGATGTGTCTTTGTCTGGAGCAAAATCGCAGCTTTGATTGACACCATGGCCAACAAGAGAAAACACTATTGGCATCTGCAGCTAACTCTTGCCACATTGTTGCGTCATTGCATTCTGCAGATGAGCGCCTATTTTCAGGCATGCAGAACTGAATGCGCGAAACTTTTCTTCAAGACACTTTGTGGAGGATGTCTTTGTTATCCTTGCAGCAAGATGACCAGTGTTCCTGAACAGGCTGAATGTCCTTTCATGTTACGCAGAGTATGTTGTGCTAGCATTCTGTGTGCTGCATAGATTTATATGCACTACACGAGAAGAGACAATCTGCCTCGCCTGGATGTACTGAGAATGATGATGAATATAAGAATGTGAAACAAGATAATAGATGAGAGAGGTTGAAGGCTGCATACACTTCGCCTGGAGCCAATACCTCCCAAATAATTCATGAAGACCGCTCTAGTCACACGTAGGATTTTGGCAAAGTAGTTCGCAAATGAAAATGCTGTGCACTAGCAGTTTGGGCATTAAGGGGTTCAGTCACCACCGATGTTACGTAGGAGAAATTGCCAAGGCTGTTGTTTTTTGAACACTATTTCTGGAATGAATTAACCCAGGTTGTTTTTTGTTCGAATCAATGTACAGAATCTTTGCTACAGGTACTTGATTGTCATTTGCATACTCACCCTGCATGCAAAGGAAGAAACCCTTGGCTACAAGAAAAGTTAATAAGAGAATACCGGAAGCACATTGCAGTTAAAACACACTGATTCCCCACAGCACTCGTTGGATTTCAGCACTTTGAGTACTTGAATTTGGGGGTCTTTGCAGAGCCACTTTGGGCCTAAGGCCAATTCTTGAGAGGCAATTTGTTAAAAAAGTCAGCATTCAGTGTCCGCATCAGTTTTAGGCTTGCCATTTTTTTTATTCTGCATCCGCTTGACATTGTTTTTTTTTTCTGGGAGCTGGTGAGTTGTATGGACCACTTGCAGCTTGGCTCAATACATAAGGATGATTGCAACATTCAGGTGACGGCACTGGAGAGCACTGTGCTATCATTTGGTGATTATTCCTCTTTCCTCAGCGAAGTTGGCCATGTGTGCACCTAATAAGGAAGCACGAACATGAAAATCCAAATCTTTAGAATTAGGGAACGCTTGTGCTTGGTGATAACATATTAGGACTGTATTTCATAATATTGTAGTTATGAATCTTACGGTTAGCTTCTTACCATCATTTTCGCAGTGCATCTGCAACAGGACCGATGGCGCGTTCGATTGTTTCTTTGGCTTTTGCTCACCTCAAAGTTGCTGTTTGTGCTAATGAAAAAAAAAAGGGAAAGGCAGAAAGTTGTCGGAAGCATAATGCTTCACGCATACGTATTTCTATGCCAAAGCATTACTTGGGATCCGATACATGTTTCGACATTACTCTAGAAGGAATCCTAAAAATATGCACTTACCATCCAATACTGGCTTAGTCCTTCAAGTACGTTATTATTTTTAAAGTAATTCCAGCGGGTTTTCTTGCGGTATTCTGCTCCAAAGCCGTCTGGAGCTGGAGCCTTCCGGTCTTTATGTTTTTCATGAATGTGTGTTCTGCCCTTTGCGGCATGTTTGAACGGCGAAGCATACAAAGCCCATGGAGACAGTAGAGAAGGTGCCAGGGTTTTATGGCGAGAATGCGATACTCCTGGAAAACCTCAGAAGGCTGAACAATCTCTACCACGACGTCTCTCATCGCGTACCCTGAAGGCTCCCGAAACTAACTGCGATAAGTGCCACAAGCACTACTGAAGTTTCAGAGACGATCGGCCTAGTGGAACCGGGGTAAAGATGCTGTCATTTAAATCAGTGACTCAGGCGTAGCATTAGCCCAAAGGTCACTGTAAGGCTTGTACCTCCTGCGCATTTACAACACCACCATCGCAACATCGAATCGAATCAAATCCAAACTTTATTTTAGAAATGTGCATACAGTCTTTAGAATGAGCCACAGGCCAAAAGCTAAACAAAATAGCTTGAAAATGCCTGTGGCTCATCTAAGAGCCGTTACAAAATAATAAATAAAATAAAACATGCACATAACGGTGGCAGGTCGCATACGAGCACAGTATAGAAAGAATTTATAATATTTACGATTGAACGGATGGCTACACAGAGATGTAGTATGAAACTAGAAAAAAAACGATTAAAACTGAACAAATGCATTTGAAAGTTATGCACTGCTGGGTTGATGACAAAGGGGAAAAGGACACCGATACATATACAAACTACAATATATGAAAAGAAGTTATGGAATATTATTTACAAAGTACACTTTTAAATCATGTGGTCGGAGGTTATACATGCTAAGCTGGTTAGATTCGTAGCTGTTCAGAACATTAGGTATAAGGAAATTAAGTGCTTGTTTACCATAATTAGTTCTAGCGCGTGGAAGTGTCCATTTTGCAGTTGATCGGGTTTGAGCATACTTTTCTATGGGCTTTAACATTGCAATATTAAGCAAACAATTACATATTGATGGTGAAGAAAATTTGAGATAGTATAAAAGCCAAAAACACTGTAGCGAAAAATGTAAATGTAGGCTTCCCATGCGAGAAAATAATATGCAGACGAGGAGTCGGGCCGGTGCAATAACTGAGGCAAAATAGCTTCACCAGCTGTGCCCAACACGTCACCACAGGCTTCCCTACTAAAACGTTCCATACGAGTCGCTTGTATTATTTCTATATAGTTTATATATAGTGTGCATATCTTCGAATGGAGTGAGTGAGTGTGCACACGCGCTTTCTATAAGGTCCATACCATCTCCATGCACTTCATATAGACTCCTTATGGTCTATATAGAAATATATGGAATTTTGGGACTTGGTTTATGGGAACTTTCCATAGGGTTCTGCAGCCACTGGGGAAGAATTTTAAATTAACCTGGAAAGCTACTGTATGAATCGCACCTCTTGGGATTTCCTCCTCCATGTTGTCCAACGCCTTCAATTGTATCAAACCGGCTGAAAATATTTTGCCGAGTTCTAGAATCAACTTTCTAACATCAAATTTCGCTCAGGACATCTTGTCCTAGGGCAGTTTGTTCTCACTTAGTAGCAGTAGAAGATCTTTGGTTTTTGGTTTTATGGGGTTTAACGTCCCAAAGCGACTGAGGCTATGAGAGCCGCCGTAGTGAAGGGGTCCGGAAATTTGGGCCACCTGGGGTTCTTTAACGTGCACTGACATCGCACAGTACACAGGCCTCTAGAATTTCTCCTCCAAAGAAATTCGACCACCGCGGCCGGGTTCGAACCAGCATCTTTCGGGTCAGCAGCCGAGCACCATAGCCACTGAACCACCGCGGCGGCTAGTAGAAGACCTTTATTCGTGCATAATTTACAGGCCGAGCATGTCGACCGCCTGGGCGACGAGAAGTCGCTGTTCTTCCTCCCCATTCAGCGCCAAGCCAGTCGAGCCAGGTGGTGATGGATAAAGAAAGTGGGGGGTAGGAAACCGACTGCTCAGCAGCCGGGCAATAGAAGAGGCAATGGGCCAGCTCCACATAGATACAGGGGCAGTTGGGACAGGAAGGGTCCGATCGATAGCGATAAAGAGGCGAGACGGGGTGATGACTGAATTCATTTGGATGTACCGAATAAGGCGAGCCTCCGGCACTGTTCTCACTTATGTCGATAATAAAACTGACGATTGATCAATATGAGCTCATTGGGCTGTACGCAAGTGCATGTGCAGGGTTTAAATAAATCTCCCAATGATAATAATTTACTGGAAAACACCCACTGAACAATAGAAGTTTGGTGTGCATGTCGGGGCATGGACATAAATACTGAACAAACTGTACCGCACAACACAGAACCAAATCCTTAGCAAATGTACTTATTCTCTTCGCGGTCCAGCTGTTACTGCAGTACGTAACCATATGACACCTATGTGCTTGCCTGCTAGTGCCTGGGTACTCGATGAAAATTTGTGTGTAAACCCAGGCAATAGTGCCAATTCTTCACAACGCGGCCAGAGAAAAGCCAATTGGAGCATCGTATCGCTCTTGTGGCCCATGATATTCCGGAGTAAAAATTTCTTTGCTCGGGCGGGGTTTGAACCACCGCTGGTGCAGACAGACCAACTTCGCTTACTAATATCATAAATCCTCGTGCCGTCTACAAAACCGCTCGCAATGCATGCGCATGCTGAAATTATTCACTTGTAAACATCACTGTCCCCCAGTAAACAGGTGCAGTGAAATCGTTGAAATCTAAACTAATTGAAGTTTCCTACCCTTACTCAGGCGAGCACATTTTTAATGCGCCTGATTTTCTTTACAACAAAGAAGAATTGGTTTGCTTTGTATTATTTTTCTTAATTCTAAAACTTACAATTTAAACGTTGTGCGTCCGTTGACAAACACACCTTAAATTCTTCATTTCAAAATAAATATAATACTTCTTTTTTGGTAATATAAAGCCAGAAATATTTAAACAGTGTCACGTAGTTATGCTTTCCCGTAGAATTTTATCAGCCGCCTAAAACACACCCGCACGGAAGAACACGTGGCAAAAATGCAAATTACTAAACAGGCTATCAGTCACCGCACTGGCCTTGTGATGAAAACGAACACTTCGGTTCGTTAGCATAACGAGGCTGCAACATAGGCGCAACCACGTTGTACTGGCAGAAACCACTTTTGCTGGCTCATAAAATGGTATCAGGGTGGCCGCGCTCAGAGCAGCCGTCGGTGTGAATAGGCGTTTGTTCTCCGAACTAGAGCTAATTTCATCGCGATTGAAGCCGCGGCTAAATGAACTGGAAGACGAGAGCCTGCGAGAAGAATAAAGGCTGAAACGTGCAGTAATCAGTCATTATTCGGATGTAGCATTGATAGGAATGCAATTCTACAGAAGGCACAATGCAAGGAATACGAGTTTCATTGTATATGCGAAGGTTTTAGGCAGGTTTGTGTTTACTGCGGAAATGAGGGCAAGAATGAGCAAAGCCGAAAACGTGACTTGTGCTGCAAGATGTTAGCTACGTTTTCTATACATCTATCCTGTTTCAAAGAACCAGAACGGGGGTGCGTTTATGATGGTAAGAACTTCATCTGCATATCATGTCATAGAAGTTGCTTTTTTTCTCAAAAGCCCACTGGAGAAGAAGATTACGTTTTAGAGTTTAGAGTGGTTACAGAATTAATTCTGTTTCCAGCATGTCTACTTTGACGATAAACAACATGAGCTTGGAATGCAACATTGCCAGAAATTAGGTTGTCACGTCCCGATGTGTGTGACGTAGGCTTAAATCTCTGCTTTGCTAGAACACGCTAACCCTATTTTCTCAGTGGTGCTGCACCGAAAGTCGTACTAATGGGATAGCGTTAGGGAGCTCCTGTCGCAGGAAGTCAGGTGAACAAGAATTCCCAGAGGAGCAACGTAAGATGCCGGTGGGCCACCTTCGTCACGAAACCTTGTAGCGTCATCACAACCTGCCCACCGGATTGTGAGCCAACGGCGCACTATAGCATATGGACGGTACCTTTGGTCGCCAGAGGTTGCTGACGAAGAGCACTGTGGGTCGCACAAACCCCTCCAATGACAGCACCTGTCATAGCAGGGCAGTGGTGCATTGCTTTACCGCTGCACCAGGAGTGGTACGAGGACTACCATTAATCTATGAATGCTAGAATACGGAATTCATTCTCGTCTCCTTTGAACTGCTGGCAGCAGCGATGTATGCGCCACTGTGCGGCCCGCACCGTCTCTAATGTTTCATTTGCTGATCTGGGACATATCGCGAGAGTTGGAGCTTACCAAAGCAACGTGAACACTTCCCATAGCCATGATAGCAGAAACAAGAGTTTTATTTTAGGACATAAACTCCGCCGTTTCTGAGGGCAACGAATGCACAGCTGTTTGACCTCAGGAGCGACGTATGGTTGAGGTGAGATTTAGAGTCAACAAAGAATACAATCAAAACGTGGGCCTGACGTCGACTTGTTTGGGATTTGATTTACAGCCTACAGTCTTCTCTGTGTGTACGCGATGCTCAATAAAATGCCTGCGCTCTGGCTTGTGACCGTGATTACACGTCAGCAAGCTCCCAGCTAGGTTCATTAACTTCACTTGTCTTTCGTAAAAAGCAATGCTAACGACTAAGGAATCTTAAAAGTTGAATGCAATGGTATTATATTTCACATTGGTGGTGGATTCTGTGTCAAAATTTGCGTGTGTCTGCCTAGATTTATTAGCAATTTTCAATCCATTTACTGCAATATTCGGACTGCTAGCTCAAATATGATTGTTTTCCTTGAAATTGCAACATTCTTTCATTGCTTCTGTTAATTATTGCATGTACCTTCCATTTTAAGTGTATGTATATACTTTATGTAGCTTGTTTACCCTGTGTTGCTTGAGTGTTTTGTGTATTCAGTAAGGGGAGTAGAGCACTGCACGAGCCTCAGTCTGAGGCCCAAGCCCGGCTCGGGCCCGAGACCTTGAGCCCGAGCCCGGCCCCGGCCCGCGGCTTCAGGCCCGGGCCCGGCCCAGGCCCGCTAAATTATCGCTGTATAGAGCCCGGCCCGGCCAGTGAATCCCGGAGTGAAGCCCAGCCCGGGCCCGGGCCGGCCCGTTTCGCAGTAACGCTTGAGATATACTGCTCACTCTGAGCAAGTAGACTGCTACTAGACCGATAAGAAACTGGCCGACAAAGGTTCTGAAATGACAGTTTGGCTTGCAGAAAGCTGGTTCTTTTTAACCCAGAAGAAAGTGAAGCGATTAAGAGTAGCGCTCGCCAGGCCCGTTTTTTGGACAGTGATCTCGTGTAGTGCGCAAAGATAAATTCGGAAGTTCCGAGAGCCAAATAAAAAGGGCGGCGTACGCGCATAATAGACTACTTTGCATCCACCCATGATTTTAATCAGTTATATTTTGCCGCCAGGAAGTATAAACATTAAAGCTGCCTAGCAAGCAGTGGGATGACATTTTTTAGTAAACGCGATCTCACAGGTTGAACTCACAGCCGAACTTCTCGCCTTTCAGCAGAAATGAAAAGCTAAAGGCTTGAGTATTTCACTGTGTGTGTTTTGAAGACTATAAGCGTCCTAAACTAATATGTTCTTCCCGAATGAATTTCTAATAGTGTATAGGTATGTTTTCGGATGACGAACGATCAATGGCCAGTTAAGACCGGTTGAATTTTACTCTTACTGGTGGAGCAGAAGATAACACGCGAACCACGTGATAACTTAAAGGGCAAAACACTTGTCATGACAACCAGGCTGAAGAAGCGAGGAGGGATGGATGTGGTTATGAGATGAGATTTACAAACTCTCTCGAGCTTTTGTGGCTGTTTCGTTTACGACACGTTCTGGTCAGCTGATCAAAAAGAAAACCAAACGCGCTTTAGTTTGTGAACTTTCTAACATGAAAAAAATATAGCTACAAAATAGAAGCTGTGTTTTTAGGGCTTAAGGGCCAAAAGGCAATCAGGCTGTGAGAGACACCGAAGCAGAGGGCTCCGGATCATTTCGACCACCTGGGTTTCTGCAACGAGCAATGATACTGCAAAGTACACGGCTGTCATGCTTGCCGCCGAAACAGAAATGCCGCCGCCGAGGCTGGGAGCAAACCCTGGTTCTCCGGCTCAGTAATCAAGCACCTTGACCACTAAGCCACCCCGGTGTGGAAATAAGGAAAAAAATAAGTCAATGAATAAAGCTTAGTTTTTTTTCGTTGTGTACTTCTCTTTGCAATAGTGAATGAATTGTCGGACACCAGCCGTTTCTGTACGGACCCAAGCCCGGCTCGGGTCCGCAGCTTTAAGCCCGAGCCCGGCCCGGGCCCGCAGCTTCAGGCCCGGGTCTGGCCCAGGCCAGGCATTCGTAGGGCTGTCTGTATTTCTGTCAAAATAAACATTCATTCATTCATTCATTCATTCATTCATTCATTCATTCATTCATTCATTCATTCATTCATTCATTCATTCATTCATTCATTCATTCATTCAAAATAGCGGAGCAGGCATCCACTATGCACTTACGGTGCCGACACTCGCATGCATAACCTTACTTATACAATTCTGATTCCCTACTTGGGTTGCTGTCTACAAATTGTGTTGCTCTCAAGACGGTGTGTAGGTTGCCATGACGTGACAAGGTTACGTGACCCCTCTCGACCAATCATTGATCTTATTGCCACCTGCCTGCCAAGGTGAGCAGGTTGCTCAGAATGCTGTCGCCAGGGTGCTGCCTGCGGCGTTATGCAGGCTCTGATCACGTCACAAGGTCGTGTGACCTCTTTCGAGCAATCAGGGCGGGCCATCAGAGCAAACTGTGAATACGTCACAAGGGCAAGTGACTTCTTTCGACCAAACAGGAAAGTTTGTCTTGGGACATCGCCGGTGGTTTCATGTGAAAAAAAAAAAAACTACACCCTGTAACCGTGCATTATGGTGCAACCATCTCTAGATCTCCTTCTAATACTTGGCTCACAGCGTCGTTGCACTCCTGCGTAAAGAATGCATGGTTTTCTGCGGGAACGAAACCCCAACGATCAGGTTGTACTTAGGGCCACTTAAAGCGATAGCGTTAAAGGCGCAGTTATCCAGAAAATCCGGCTTTGGCGTTGTTGGCGCTTTGACCGACAGATCACGAGCATGAGTTAGGCAGGTGGTGCCCAGAGAGCAACCTAGGAAACAGGTGGCCATCTAGGTCACGTGACCTTGCCGTGCCGTCACAATCTCCGCCTGCCCACCGTGGCAGGTGACAGTTAAATTAATGAGTGGCTGCTCGGGAAGACCAACCTAAGCTACCCAAGGCCCACCGATGGGAGCACCTGCCATCGCAGGGCAATGGCGCATCGCTTAACCGCTGCACCACTGCGCCAGGAGGGGTATGAGGACACTTAGGGATTTGTGAATGTAAAGTAGAGAATGATCTACAGCATATATGGCAATTAACTAATTATGCTATCACGTCATACCGTTAAGGCGGAGCTTAAATGTCTCCTCCAACTTTTCTTTTTTCATATGATGTAAGAATGAGTTGACATATTAATAACAGCAACCTTTTTCGTTTCTCGGGCTCAATTTTCTGGAACACATGTTTGTTTGCCCGATTTAATCTTGAACCCTACTCTTTTGGACATTCTTCGGATTGTCATTTCTGGATAATCCGCGCCTGGCAAATTGGTCGCTCACGCTCTTTCAAATCTGGTGTAAGAAAAATTTTGCTTAGAGCGGACGGAATGCAAAACAGGGCGGGGCCGTCCTCCATCCAACTTGCAAGACTTTACTGCAATCGGATTGAGGGCTTCACAGAACGGGGCCAGTAAGTGGCTGTGTAGTCGCACCTCTGAATGTAGCAATTAAATCCCGCCCCTGTTGTGGGCTGCCATGCGAAATATAGGCCACAACTGCTCCTGAAACATGTTTCTAGGACAACCTGTGTACACCCTTTCTCCTTGTAAAAACGAGGTACTTGTGCAAGTACCTTCCTGTCTAGCCCCAGTGCCGTACCCGGTATGTCGAATGCAATCGCCCTGTGAACCCTGGCCGTGAACAAGAGGCTAAGAAGCGGCATGACGCGAAAGCTAGCGTGGCTATTGGAACGATGCACAATGTTATGTTCACGAAACAGTGGTTGACCGCATATTAATGCATAGTACCTCAAGAAAAGCATACAACACATTAACCCTCTTTGTTAGCCTGCACGTTTCTGCCCCTTAGGTGAGTACAAGTTAAGATACAGCTGTTGTATAATTTTCTCTTGAAGGATATTGGTACAACTTTGTTCCCATTTTCACACATCTCATGAACGGACGACTGCGATGCCATCCGCCTTTACACTTCCTGTGCTCTCTTCAAGTACGGCAGCGCGTTGCGGATGCAGCGCAAAAACCACTTCCTTCATTTTCCAAAACTATATTATGAACCGAGCTGATCGTCTAGTTAAACTGCCTTGTCCGCTCTGAGGGCGTCATGTAATGTCCGGATGTTTTTACGACATGGCAGTGTTTTGACGAGGTCGGTGACAGCCGGGAGGAAGGAACAACTAATTTTCGCTCCTCTGGAGTTGCTGGTAATCAGGACCAGCAATCTGATTTCTTTTCCTCAGCTACACGTACTGCGGTAGGGCAGAATTTAAAGGCAGCACAACGCGGTCTTAGTGTCAGACTAGAGCCCATAACTACGCCGAATATGTTCGCCGTCGCTTGCCTTGCCTTTTTCGCCGGTCTTCAGGTTGCGTGTGGCTGGGTGCAGTATCCCGAAGTAACCCAGTGCCCTGGTAAGACGAGGTTTTCTGGATGTTTGCCTTCTCAACGGTATTTGTCTATTTCAAGGCCAGACGGCGTCTAAATTCAAGTTCGTGAAATGTTCTCTGAGTATGGCACGGAATTAAGCCGTCACGTGGGAGGCAGCACAAGTGAAAGGTCACAGTCGTCATTACAGTGCAAAACGAGCCTATATGTCTCAGGATCGGCGCTCCGCCTATCTAACGATGAGTCAAGCAAAATCTCGATGCATTCAGAGAAGCTCATTATCGTGAATCGCTACTTCTGCCAAAACTACTGCTTCGTCAAAACAATCCAAATTCTAATAATTGGGTCCAAAATTTTGACACTACTCTTTAAAATCTAATATATTTCTGATATTTTTAGGATTTATGGTTCATGGATCCTGCTTTTCCTAAAAAAAATCTTTCAGTATGCAGTAAATAACGTTTTTATTAACAAGTCAGTTTGCCATTCCTTTTCGGATGCTGAAGACGAATACCGTGCTAGCGCATTAAGCCGCATTTAGCTTAACACGGCAAATTTAGGGGGTGGGGGGCGGGGGGGGGGGGCAATTTTTTCTTTGTCGCTTTTCGGCCGCGTACTATGTGGCAGTTGATGTATGACAAGGCGTTCTACGGCCATTGCTGTATTCTGAGGGGCCGCTGCTAAACACTCTCAAAGTAAGGTTGGAACAATACGAATGCATTCTAAAGCCGAAGCGAAGGCCGCCGCAGCCATAGTTGAGTTGGCCGGACACCTACTTGACATGCGGTCGTCCTGTGCTCGGAACACGCCGGAGGTATTTGGTTGTCTTTTTTTCAACTATCTGAAATCTTCTTTCCTGTCTCAAAGATCATCCAGTCGAATTTTCTTATCGCCAACAACTCCATAAAAAATGCACAATAACCAGTGCTGTCCTTGGTTTCAGTCGCTGTTGTGTTGTTTCTGCGTCGTGTATTTTACTTAGCTGCTTATTTCTCTCGCTTTGTCTCCTGATGATATTCATGTCGCAAACACTGGAAAGAGCTAAGCATTTAGCCCTTCTGATTTTTAAAACACTTTTAAAAGAAGTTCTTAAAATTAAACTGCATAAAACAGACGCCTGACGTAACATAAAAATGTAGAACGCAACTGCATATTCCTGAAGGTAAGAACACAGGTATAATTTCATTGCTGGAGCTATCGAGCGCAGTCCATCTGCGCCAGTACACTAAACAGTTTCGGGCAAGGGTCTTCCTTGATTAGTGCTATGGCCAATGAAAAAATTTTGCACGTCAGGGTTGGAGGTTGTGAGTCATTATGCACAACGCAGGAGTAAAAGAGAGGCCCTGCTTTGCATAAACCTAATGCACAGAAAAAAACAGCGTCCTGATGTCCACATAATACCTAAACGACTTCCACACGCACTTGCACCGACCTCTATGATCCCTTTCTGCAGGTGTACAGGACCCTGTCATCCTGGTGGACAGCGTGACCATCGCCAACTCTCAGCTCGGAAGAGAAGTGGACATCACCGCGGACGTTCACAGCATCGCTCCTATAGATTCAAACCTCGTCTTAAAAATTTCCACCTGGACAGTTGATGGTAGAGAATTGCCGTGCGTCGAATCAATCCTGCCGTGGTAAGCTTCTTTGCGACGTCTGCATTCAGAAACAGTGCTTCCGCAAAAAAATTACCCCCTGAGATAGGTTGAGGGGCGAACTAATATCCAGGCTGCTAAATGCCCTGCAAGTTTCAGTATTATTAATAAATATACGTTCACAGATATTATTAAGTGTTATACAAGCATCCGGAAAATATGCAGCGCAAATGGAACATGAGCAGGAGCAGTAAAGACTCTCTAGGTGTGCAGGCTATAGACAGCAGGTTGTATACAAGGCTCCGAGCTTTTCTTTTCTTGTTCTCAGAGGACAAAGCTCAAGCTCCCTTACCGAGACATTCGGTTGTGCCGTCCTGAAGAAATGTGAGCAGAGGAACACGTTGCAAGTGGGATGCTGGTCACTCAGGCGTCCACGTACACAGTTCGTTGCCCGCGAAGCTCTTGCGAAGCCCGGTATTTATTCCTGTATCGCGAAGGAATATTCCGCATTTTTTCTACAAAGTTTAGTTTCTCGAAGTAGTACCTGTGGTTTCATCTGGTTTTTCGAAAAGAAGGAAACTAATTACTAGTAACGTAGTACTGAAAATAATATCTGAACAATCACAAAAGTAAAACTATAATCTTCATCATTATCATCAGCCTCAATATACCCACTGCAGGGCAAAGGCCTCTCCCATGTCTGTCCAATTAACCCTGTCGTTTGCCAGTTACGGCAACCACATGCCCGAAAACTTAATCTCATCCGCACTCCTATCTTTCTGCCGCCCCCTGCTACGCTTGCCGTCTCTTGGAATCGACTCCGTTGCCATAAAGGACCAACGGTTATCTTGCCTTCGCATTACATGGCCTGCCCGGAACCATTTCTTCCTCTTGATTTCGACTAGGATGTAATTAACCAGCATTTATTTCCTCACACACTCCGCCCGCTTCCGATCTCTTAACGTTACACCTATCATTTTTTTTTCCATATCTCGCTGCGTTGTCCTTAATTTAAGATGAACCCTCCTCGTTAGCCTCCATGTTTCTGCCCCATAGGTAAGTACCGGTAAGACTCTGTATAATTTTGTATACTCTTGTATACAATCCTGCCTCTTGGCTCTTGCATACTTTTCTCCTGAGGGATACTGGGAAATTGCCATTCATGATCTTTGAGAGCCTGCCATATGCGCTCCACCCCATTCTTACCCTTCTAGTTATTTCCCTCTCAGGATCCGGATCAGCGGTCACTACCTGCCCTAAGTAGACACATTCCCTTGCTACTTTCAGCACGTCGCTACCAATTGCGAAGTGGTCTTCCCTTGCTAGACTATTGAACATTACTTTGGTTTTCTGCATGTTAATTTTTAGCCCCACCGTTCCGCTCTGCCCGTCTAACTCATTCATCATGCTTTGCAGTTCATGTCTTCTCTGGCTTAGCAAGGCAATGTCATCGAATCATCACAAATTACTTAAGTAGTCTCCATTAAGGGGGGGCGGGGGGTCGTCTCTTCAACTATTCCCAATTCAGGCCTCGGAATGCCTCCTGTTCTAAACAGTCTGTAATAGCATTGGTGAGATCGTGTCTCAATGCCCGACACACTTCCTTATTGGAATTTTAAAGATGATTTTATGGAGGACTATTTTAGCTTTGTAGTTGTTATAATTATATTCTATTCTTTGCACATACATTCTTCTACACCCTGATTCCGCAATGCCTGCATGCCTGGTGAGGATTCCACTGAGTGAAATGCTTCCTCGTGATCAATGAACGCTATATATAGGGGTCGGTTACATTCTGGGCATTTCTTTATAACCTGATTGAGTCTTAATATGGTCTATTGTAGAGCATCCTTTACGAAAGCCTGCCTGATTATTTGGTCGACTGAACTCTAGGGTTGTTCTTCCGTTACTCTATAGTAAATACTTGGTAGTCAACGGACAGTACTGTAATTTTTTAAGCCCTTTTTGTCGTCTCCTTTCTTATGAATTATGATGATGTTCACATTCCTCCAAGCTTCTGGTTAGCTCGAGGTCACAAGGCATTGCGTATACAGGAGGGCTAGTATTTCTAGCACAATCTCCCCTCCGTCTTTCAAGAAATCTGCTGTTACCTGATCCTCATCAGCTGCCTTTCCCCTTTTCATTGCTCCTAAGGCTTCCTTTACTTCCTCATTCTTTATTGGCGGGATGTCCCATTCCTGTGCGCTTCTGTCGCTCTCATAGACGTTCTGATTGCAATGGCTACTGTGTATATTTGTGCAGAACTGTTTGGCTTTTTGAACTATATGATCCACATTGCTAATAAGATTGCCCTCTTTGTCTCTTAACGCATAGATATGGTTTTACCTATGCCTAATTCACTCTTCACCGCTTTTAGACTTCCGTTCTTTGGAACATGCTCGATTCTCTCCATAATAAACTTCCTTGTGTCGGCTACTTTAGGCATATTTATTAACTTTAATAGCACTGCTAATTCTATTCTGTCTGTAGAGTTATACGCCGCCATGCTCTGTCGATTCTCAATTACATCTTTCGTCTCCTGAGATAGCTTGCCGGTATCCCGCGGAACCATCGTACCGCCTGCTTCTCCGGCGCCCTCTGCAACGATAGCTGTGAGAGTATCTCTCATCGTTTCAACATTACGGTCGTCTCCCTCAGTTAAAGCGTAATAGCTGTTCTGCGGCGACATCTTGAATTCCTCTACTTTTCCTCTTACCGCTAACTCGTTATTGGGCTTCAGCTTCACTAGCTTCCTTCGTTTCCTCTCGAAATATATAGCCGATACGAGACGTGACCTCTGTGTAGTAGCTACAACGCTCCTTTTCGAGGACCTCAACATCCTCTATAATTCTAGGGGGAGCATATAGCATTTTAGTCTCACCATTGGCGCTCTTCTACGTCCTCTTCCTTTTTTCACCTTTAACCCGGCCGCGGCGGCTAGAACTTCTTTGGAGGAGAAATTCTAGAGGCCCGTGTACTGTGCGATGTCAGTGCACGTTAAAGAACCCCAGGTGGTCGAAATTTCCGGAGCCCTCCACTACGGCGTCTCTCATAGCCTTAGTCGCTTTGGGACGTTAAACCCCATAAACCAAACCAAACCATCCTTTGCGGAAGGAAGTATCCATGATTCGTGAAATATATATATCTGCGAACTCCACTAATAACTCTCCCCTGCGGTTCCTAGAACCTATGCCATAGTCCCCTACTGCCTGGTCTCCAGCCTGCTTCTCCCCTACCTTATCATTGAAGCCGCCCACCTGTGGAGTGTACAGTCAGGGACAAAAGTCTCCGGACCACGTGTTCGTCAAGCGAAGCTTATAGCTCTACTATCAGAAAGCGGCTGGAGAGCGCACTTGTGGAGAAGAAAGAGCAAATATTTAACTTTAACCTCCATAAGTGGGGTCTCCAGCCGCCGACTAATAGCAGAGCTATCGGCTTCATTAGAGGAACACGTGGTCCGGAGACTTTTGTCCCCGACTGTAAAGTGATGTTAATTTGTTCATTGCCGATTCTGCAGCCTCATAGAAGATTTCAACGATCTAGTCATAATGGCTTGATGTAGGCGCGTAGGCCTGCACCACCATCAGCTTGCAGCTCTTATTAAGCCTAATTGCAATAGCTGCCACCCTCCTGACTTGTATATGCACATCGCCAATGGCATCATTGTCAACCCGTTCGTGTGATGCTTTTTCTCCAAAGCTCCTTAAAATATAGTCATGATTTGGTGAAATGTATTTCGAATTCAAGTTTGTCACTAAATCACATTTTGTGTGCCTCTTTATTAGTCTTTTTTTAACCCTCTGCAATTGCTTTGTAGACTCGGGACATTATTACGCAAACAGCGCAGGTAAGCGGAATAATACTGCAAATGAATGCTCTCACACTGGTCCTTTGCAGGGCCGGCCTTTTCCAGTACGTTTACTATATTTTGCCGATAACCTGTGCCACTTGGGATGCCTATCATAGTTTCTTCTTTTATTCTGTTCGTTTTCAGCGAGCTCAACCTTTGCGATGGCATCACAACCCTGGAGAGAGAGCTGAACCGCGAGTGGAATAATCAGTGTCCTATCCCAGTCGGATCTTACAAAGCTCACGTCTCCTTCTATCTTCCTAACCACCCGTTGGCAGAGCTTTATTTCAGCGTGAGTAAACCAGCTTCTAAATGCATCTAGCAGTACTATAAACACCTAAATATCTATGGTTTTGCGATTTTGTTTGATGTTCAGGGCCGCAAATTTCGTGGCTCTACGAAGAGTTCAAAGGTGCACTGAACAGGAATCTGAACCCGTATTTTTACCCCCGGAACTCCATCTACACGTTCCGAGCGCTCTTGGATACTTCGAGTTATTGTCTTGTGTGGCCGATTTCCCTATTTTAAATCGGATTAACGAAGGGCTACAGCCTTTCTATTTTGGAATTCCCCACAAACGGTGGGAAAAGTCGACCAACCTTTCACCCAGTCCCGTGGCAGCTTGTCGCTTTGCCATCAGCGGAGAGATACGTAGTGATCGGCGAAAGCAAAGAGTCGACGCGTATTCTATTTGCGCGGGCCTAATTTGCAGCTATGTAGTCTCTGACTAGACCTATTTATTCATGGAAACTTAGAACAAACAAAATAAAAGAGAAAGCAATGTCGCCACGCGACCGCCTGAAAGGTACTCCATGCGTTGATCGACTCCTCCCACCGTATGCGAAGATTTAAAAAAAACGCGAGAGTCGGACGTTAATCCAATTTAATTAGGGAAATCGGCCGCATCGGTCAATAAATCGAAGTTTTTAAGAATGCTGGGAACGTGTAGATCGAGTTCCCGAGGGAAAACGATGATTTAAGATTCCTCTTTAGTGCACCTTTAATGTGCAAAATAATTGCACTGACCACAAGAAAGCAAAAATAAGACACTCGGGCTGACATTTGCGTCTTATTTACTTCAACTATTCGTAGCCCTTTTGTATGCTTCGAAGCAGTCGTTACACTGTGGCATCCTGCTCTATGGCATATTTTTCGTAAAAACGGCTTGACTTCTTGTCCGGCTATGAGAAAAAAAGGGAAAAATACTTTCATCCTCTTGGACTTATCCTCTTTCGAGGAAGTTTATCAATCTTTTGCATGGCCAACATTAGCTGAGAGCTAAATACAGGAAAACAAACATTTCACGAGCAAATCGTATACGCTCGGACGGACGAGAGCTAACAAGATTGGTTTGGTTTCAAGCAACTCAGGCTATGAGGGACGCCGTAGTGAAGGGCTCCGGAAAATTCGACCACCTGGGGTTCTTTAACGTGCACGCACATCGCACAGTACACGGGCCTCTAGAATTTCGCCTCCATCGAGATTCGGCCGCCGCGGCCGGGATCGAACCCGCGTCTTTCGAGTCAGTAGCCGAGCGCCGTAACCAGTGAGCCACCGCGGCGGGTGAGAGCTAACAAGAAGCAGCCATTTTGACACCGTGTATAAACACAAGTTTTCAGGATAACAATTGCTATTGGCTTTTGTACTGACGTTCATTGATACTGCTTTTATATTTTTCAGGATGGCCAAGTTGTAATTAATCTCTCAGTTGAAGAGAACGGCAAGGTGATTGGATGTGCGTCCTACCCAGTTGTAGTAAGAGTCGACGTATGAAACTTTCCTCCAAGTACGCGTCAAATGCGTTGTAGTGCATTCTGACTACTTGCTGTAATAAAAGAGACAAAAATATTTACCTTGGACTCGCAATCAATACGGCCACCTGTTTTTAAGTTTTCAGAGTTTTTAGAATAAATATTGGTTGCATAGCAAGGACTAAGTGTGTTGCCTTGTTTAAGCCGTGATCATTGCCTTTTAAATGAGAGACTAGTTGGGATTTTGCTGCGACGAATCTGCGGAAAAGGAATCACTCAAGTTGCCTGTTATCCCCTGCCGATTGTTACCAGGTACCAACATGTGAAGCGCCGCCAATAGTTTTCTCACTTGTATTCGCACTTCTGTTTTCTACTTTTGGGGTTACAGTCATTCTACTGGCGCCTCTGCAAGAAGAGGAGTGCCTGGCATGTCCATTGTTTCGCTGATTTCATTCATCCATTTTCACTCATTCCCTTTCATTCTTTCACTAGCTTTTTTTCTTATTCATTGTAGCAGTAGAAGTATACGGTCGTGTATCCCGAAACTTTTTTCTTCAGAGAACTAGAGGAGAAGGGTTGAGGGCAATAGTACAAGAGAAAACAATACTGAAAAAGAAATCGAAAAGTAAGAGTGTTTTGTGACTGCTGATAGATTACGCTGGATCTCCAGGGCCTACCGGAAACATCGGTTTCAGCAATTTCTCAAGAAACGAGCCACCAAAATCCCACTGCTCCCAGCTACCACGATATCAGTCATCACAAAAAGATTTTTAAGAGACAAGCTTAAAATTAATCTTCTACACATGGTATAAAGTGAATTTTGCAAACATGAATACTTACATTTTTTTTTATGAACCTCGATCGTTATCTTTTATCACGGCCGGCGGGCATAGCACATGCTCAGTGAAAAGAGAATTTAGCTAACATTTAGCACCTTTTTTACTATTGGGTAAATATTATGAAAACTCCTAGTTTTATGTTGTTTATCATAGACCTCTCCGAAATGCTTGCGACGGGAACTTTAACATTGCGCGCGACGTAGCGCCCAGTTCTAATGACTTCGCCTCTCAGAGAGCGGCAGCTTATAGAACCGGGCTTGAAACAGGCCAAGGTCTGCCAGTTTTTTTTCTTTTTATTTGATACCTCAAAGGCTCCTGGTATGTGGCATTACATGAGGGATGGGCATGACAGTTAAACAAATATGGTCTTGATAGCGTTCTTAAAATGAATGGCGTGGATGTGATGCACGGCGTCCTGTGGCAGATCATTCCAGTCCCGGGATGACGTGACGAAAAAGATCGCGAATGAGCGGTAGTTCTTGAGGTGGGGGCGTAGACGGCCTTATGGTGGCTAATACGGCTTGAGAGGCGATAAGCAGGTGATATGACTGATTCTCCTAAAGATGAATGATAAAACATATGAAAGAGGCACAATCGAGAAATTCTTCGTCGCGTATTAAGGCTGGGTATGTTAGCTCTAGATTTTGGTTGGTTGGTTTATGGGGTTTAACGTCCCAAAGCGACTGAGGCTATGAGAGACGCCGTAGTGGAGGGCTCCGGAAATTTCGACCACCTGGGGTTCTTTAACGTGCACTGACATCGCACAGTACACGGCCCTCGAATTTCTCCTCCACAGAAATTCTCCCGCCGCGGCCGGGATCGAACCCGCGTCTTTCGGGCCAGCAGCCGAGCACCATAGTCACTGAGCCACCGCGGCGGCCTCTAGATTTTAAGGCAGACACACTAGTGTAGTACGAATAGTCAGAATAAATGAAGCGGATAGCTCGATTTTGTATTTTTTCTAAGGTTAAAGAGAGGTTAGACTGGTGAGGATCTCATATTGCCGAAGCATATTCTAGTTTAGGACGGACAAAAGTTATGTATGCTAATGATTTGATGGATGGGGTGGCAAATCGTAGATTGCGCCGTATGAAACCAAGGGTACGATTAGCTTCGTTAGCGATGTTCGTGATATGAGATGACCATGTTAGGTTTTGCGTTACAGTAATACCCAAGTACTTACAGGAAGAGACGGACGATACTTCTGAACCGAAAAGAGTGTATTTAGAAGGAGTATGCATCTGCCGACGATGGAATGAGATTAAACATGTTTTGGAAATATTGAGAGACATTAACCAACGTTCGCACCATGTTTGGATTCGGTTAAGATCTTGTTAAAGAATGCCAGCGTCAGTACTGTTAGTGATTGGGCGGTAAATTACACAATCGTCAGCAAATAAACGGATGGTAGAGGAAATACTGGAAGGAAGGTCGTTAATATATATGACGAAAAGCAAAGGTCCCAGGACTGTACCTTGGGGAACACCTGAAATGACCAGGCTACGTGGAGAAGAATGATTGTTAGCATAGACAAATTGCTCTCTGTTAGTCAAAAAGTTACAAAGCCATTGTAATACTAACGAATTAAGATTTAGACACGATAACTTTAGTAGCAGTTTTTTATGCGGTACTTTATCGAAAGCTTTTTCGAAATCAAGGAAGAGAGTGTCAGTAGGAACGTTTAGGTCAAGGTTGAAGCTTAGGTCATTAATAAAGACAGCCAATTGGGAGTCACATGAACGTCCTTTCAAAAAGCCATGCTGGTTAGTATGAAAGAATTTTACGGAGACAAGGGATTTGACTATGCGCGAATAAATACTATGTTCCATTAGTTTCGAACAGACGCTTGTGAGAGAAATGGGGCGGTAATTTTCGCATGAAACAGGTGAGCCCTTTTGGGGACTGGAATGATCTTACCAACTTTCCAATCTTGTGGAAGGACACCTGTTGATATGGACTGCTGAAAGAGGTGGCACAATATTACACTTACAGTGTTTTTAGTATTTTTGGTGTATAGCTTCGTGCAGATTGGGTCGTCACTTGTTGCACATATCTCATAACTGTACGACGGTGAAACCAACGGCTTTTACACTTTCTGCACTCCCTTCGAATATAAATCCAGAGCCAAAATAAGTTTCTTCAGTTTCCAAAATCGTAGTGTGAACTCAATAATAGCCTGATTAAATTGCCTTTTCCGCTGTGGCGGCGCATGTAACAGCCGGATGTTTTCACGAAATGGCTCCGTTTTCGAAAGGTCGGTGGCAGCAGGGTGGAAGGAATAATAATTTCCGCTCTTATAACCTTCCGGAACACCCTAATAGAGGAATCTCGTTTCTTTTCTCAGTCCCCGTACTGTGGTAACGCAAAGTTTAAAGGCAGCACAACGCGGCCTTTGCATCAGCTGGGCCCAAGTACTCTACAATGCCGAATAGGCTTGCTCTCGCTTGCCTTGGCTTTTTCGCTGTTCTTCACGATGCGTGTGGCTCGGTGCAGAATCCCAAGGTAACTCAGTGCCCTGGTAAGACCTGCGTTTCTATCTTCTTGCCTTCTGAACCATCGTCGTCCTGTCCCGCCTCATGTGTTTTGTAGCGCCTTATTGTTCTTGGCGCTTCTTCTTCTGTTAAACTGCTTCCTCAAAGTAACGGCCTTTTCTTAACTTGAATTCACGCCTTGCATATAACTTTCGGTGATGGCGTCTGCCTATGTCTACGTAACTTCTTGCTGTCACTTTCGGTTACTGCTGGATGCTGCTACAATAACTGTACCGCGAATACCTGCAGCTTGTACCTGGAACGCTTGCGGCAGGCTGCGTCAAGCCATCTCAAAGCAGCTATCTTAAATGAACAAAGAAAAGAGTTTTTATTGGCTGCACCAAGTTCTTCGGTGCCTTTTACGTGGTTCTGGGGTCTGTGAGCTTTGATAAGGTCGTTTTTCGAACATCAGTATTTTAAAGGTTATAAAGTAAGTTGAATTTTTACACTTCTTTGAACACGGCTTACTCAAAAAGCTTAACATAGGCATTAAAAGAGTTCTGGGTTATTACTTCATCTTAGAAGGATTTGTCATAAGCTTTATAATAGCTTTAATAGTGAGATATTGAAAGTTCGCGAAGTTCATTCGACGTGTTTGACGCCTGTGAATTAGAGCGCCGAAGAGCTCAACGTGACAAAAAAAATGTGCTGTTTTACATCACGCATTACGCCAAAAGAACATTCTTTAGAAAAAATATTGGCGGGGGCTTAGCTTTGGTTAAGCCCGGTAGGTTGCGAAAGCAAAAGCGCAGCGCCTCCAACTGAAGGAACGCAGTGCGCCGCGTCTACAGGTCACGCGTGGCTACCGGCTGCCGCTGCGCTACGACTCAGTGTGTCTTCGGTAATTTTTTTATATTTTGTTTTTGATGTTGTTGCGACTGAGAGAAAGAAAACATAATCTACAGCTGGTATGACCTCACAGAGGCAGTAGCGCCACAGGTGCGCGGCGCGGCGTAACTGCAGCCGGGCTATCTGAAGGAGCGAGTTGGCCGCCCATATTCACTCCACTAAAGGTCGAACGTAACTGCGGCCGGGTCACGCGAAGGCTTGAAAGTGCGAGTAGTATTGCTTTCGCAATAAAAAAAAACAACATCCCACATCCAACTTAAAGACGAGAGATCCTATGCAGCTAATGTGATTCGAAACCTCAACGGCATGGTATGCCATTTTTTTTTTCAGCCGCAAAAAGAACCTAGTTTCTGTATAGACTAATGGACGCTCCCAGAATACGTGCCTGGTTGTCAAAAATAGAGAGAGATGTTGACACCGTAAATTGATGTTAGAAAGTACTTTTAGCTTCTTTTTTCTTCAGTCATGGCTGCTTTCAGCTCTAACTTTAGACCTCACAAGGTAGCGGCTTGCGTTCAGGGTGCAATAAACATGTTCTAGCTTTGCTGTCACAAATGAGAGGCCATTTATGACTGGCCAAAGCAAGAGAGTTACAGTTTTATTCTCAAGCATGCATAGAAAAGTACAGCCCAGCCGTTACACCTTCACTGGTATAACTGATATAAGCTGTTAAAATATTCAACCCCTGTTGCAACCAAGTCAAGGAGCCCAACATGCAAAGAAAATTTCGCGCACAAGCATGAAAAAGGATGTACATCTTCAAAAAATTCAGGAGCACTTTGACTGTCTCAAGTGCGAAGAGACGAAAACGTTTTCCGCACCACTTTGACTGCCCCTGTGGCACTGGTGACGTCACCACTGGATGACGTCACAAATAAATAATGACTAATTACAAAGTAATGACAAATTTCTAATTCATGATTAATTACTGATTAATGACTAAATACTAATTAACCGGTATATAATGACGCTTAAGCTTCGCCTTTAGGAGTGGAACGCGACAGCGTGTTGTGCAGCGAACTGGCATAGGGGGTATCTGTTGTTTCAGCCAGCGTCTTCGCTTCAGCGGACGCGATTGTTGCGACGCGCGTCTCTTCTTTCACTCTTTCCTCTGATCTTTTAACACTCCTTTATCTGCCCGTGGCAGCGGTGGTGGCTCGGCTGGAGCCAGTCGACAGGCCCGTGCACTTTACTTTTCATCCTTCTCTCAGTCACAACAACAACAGCAACAGCATGCTGTAGCGCTGCCAGGGTGTCCAAGGAAAGCCACCACCGTTCGGCGCGATGCCTTGCCCTATGAACGAAACGCTTTTTTGTGGAAAGGAAATGACGCACTAATTCTCTGTCATCTCGGTGGACACCTGAACCGCACCGCACAGGAAGGGAGGACGTGGAAGTGAAAAAAGAAAGAGAAAGAGGGCCGTAATGAAGAAAATGAAAATTGTATTTGAGAAAAGGAAATTACTCAACTGTCTGACATACTGTCTCACATACCTCGGTGGAGACCCGTCAAAAGCGCGACACCTCTGCTGACAAGCTTCTGCTGACAGCCTTCCGTCGACAACGATGAGGCAATAAAGGCTTTCGCCTTAATAGCTTTCAACTACAGAGTTCATAAGGTGGCGCTGAATTTTAGAGTCCATGACGTTGCATTCTAGTTGTTGTTACAAACTCTTGTAGTTCGAGTTCAACTAATTTCGATAACCTACATCCGCAGATGTTCAAGATCCGGTAGTACTGATCGACAATGTAACAATCATTAACTCCGAGGTTGGAAAGCAAGTGGATGTCTACGCTGATGTCCACAACACAGCTCCTCTCGATTCAAACCCTGCCCTGGAAATTGTCGTCTCTACAGCTGATGGTACCTACCTGCCCTGCATCGATTTCATCATGCCGTGGTAAGATCAATGAACATGAATGGGATGTTCTCTAGTATTTTCTTTTCGCTGCAATAAAATACGAACAAAGAATCGCAATAACCTTGTTCGGTCGGAACGTACAAAACACTTCGCGCGTAAAAAATGCCCAGAGGTCTTTATCTATGAGACGCCCTGTAGAGTTCACATCAAGAGGTACACGTAAAGCATATTACAGCGGGATGGCTGCGTTACATCGTGTACATGCCTTTCTGTAACAGCACCATTGAACGCGGACTTCTCCAGCAAGTATGCTTTTAATTCACCATTGTCAACATTTTAATTTTTGTTGTGCAGGCATATTAGGAACATGAGTCCCAGCTATTAACCCCAATTAAGACATGATTTTCATTATGCTTCCAGTGCCAGAAAGGATAGCAAGTCTCTTACGTTTACAGCGAAAGATTGGTGCAGTTTTCAGGAGCCAAGGTTTGGAATGCTTTACCCCCAGAAATAAAACAGTCTCATGAAACAAAGAGAGCATTGCGAACATACTTTATGAGCCTTATTTGACATATGTGACAATTGTCTTCGGTTTGTGTCTGTTGTACCATGTTGTTCATGAAAGATTTTTTTTTCCTTCTGCTGTAAAATGCACATTATTTTATTTTTTCCTTGTTGTATGATGTATTTGGGTCTTTCGCTGTGATTTTGTGCTGTTCATTTTTCACAAGTGCTGTGTCATTGCCTTGATATATTTTGTTTCTGAACCCCACACTAGCCTCTGGCTATGGGTTCAGTCAGTGTTTTGGTAATTTGTATGGCAAAAGTAGAAATAAAATGAATGAATGAAGTCAGAGTTGGGCGGCTTGACTTTGGACACGCTTCCCTCTGAATATAATCCTCCGGCGTACTAATGTTATTGTGAAAGTGTAGGTAGCGCAACCACGGGACAAACCACGACGAAAGACAGAGACACACACAAGCGCACTAGTGCGCTTGTGTGTGTCTCTGTCTTTCTTCGTGGTGTTAGTGCGCTTGTGTGTGTCTGTCTTTCTTCGTGGTGTTAGTGCGCTTGTGTGTGTCTCTGTCTTTCTTCGTGGTTGTTAGTGCGCTTGTGTGTGTCTCTGTCTTTCTTCGTGGTTGTTAGTGCGCTTGTGTGTGTCTCTGTCTTTCTTCGTGATGTTAGTGCGCTTGTGTGTGTCTCTGTCTTTCTTCGTGGTTGTTAGTGCGCTTGTGTGTGTCTCTGTCTTTCTTCGTGGTTGTTAGTGCGCTTGTGTGTGTCTCTGTCTTCGTGGTTGTTAGTGCGCTTGTGTGTGTCCCTGTCTTTCTTCGTGGTTTGTCCCGTGGTTGCGCTACCTACACTTTCACAACATCCTGTACCAACTAGGCCCAACGCAAGTTTTATTGAAGTTCTAATGTTAGGCCGCTGAAGATTATAAATCATGCTGATCTTCTATCCTTATTTTTTGCTGTGCCTATTTTCAGCAACTTGAAGCTTTGCGATGGCAGCACTCCTCACGAAAAGGAGCTCAACGACCAATGGAGAAATGAGTGCCCCATCAATCCAGGCGTTTACACAGCTCACATGTCCTTCTACATCCCTGACCACGGGCTCACACCGTTTTTTTTCGGGGTAAGGAAATTTGCTTGGAAACATCGGGTGATGAAAAGAAGATATCAATACACTGCTGTTTCTTGCTTGTAGCTCAAGGTTGCGGGAAATTCCCAAAGGGCTCGATCGTACTAACTAGCTGCTAGTTATAATTACCTGAATATTGTCACGGCTTGACGTACAGGCCGGCGGCGAGAACGGGTGAAGACAGAGAGCACAGAACAAACAGGCAGGTCCACCAGCAGCAACGTCGTCATCGGCGCGCCGCGATCGCTACTCGCCTTTTTCTTCCACTCGCGACACTACCTCCCCCTATAAAGAAGCATTGTCCCGATGCTAACACGAAAGCAAGAGCACACGAAGGAAAACCACACACGTACCCAGCACCTCCACCAAATGTCACGGCTTGACGTACAGGCCGGCGGCGAGAACGGGTGAAGACAGAGAGCACAGAACAAACAGGCAGGTCCACCAGCAGCAACGTCGTCATCGGCGCGCCGCGATCGCTACTCGTCTTTTTCTTCCACTCGCGACAATATAAGGGCAGTTAATGCCTGAAATTGTATACCTAGGCCTTGCGACTAGAGAACATTTATGTCTGCATATCACAAAGGATCTAGAACCACTGTGTTGGCAACATAAGAGAACGCAAACGATGCCTACGTCAGAAGAATCGCCATGAGTAACATAACTAGTTGGATTAGTTGGTTTAGTTCCACACAGTTATAGAACTTGCACAGAGTGCAAACGACAAGTGCACTAATCGATGTTGGCGTAGTCGTTGGCGACCTTTGAAGCCTCGGAGCCGAAGCGGCAAAACCAAAAGGCTGCGATAGTATGCTCGGGAAGAGCAACCTGGGCCGTACAAGCCCCGCCGGTGCCAGCACCTTGTATCGCAGGGCAGTGACGCATCGTTTAACCGCTGCAGCACAGTGCCATGTGTGGTGTTAGGACTCACACGGATCTATGAATGTCAAGTAATGAATGGCCAATGCCGCATACATGAGCACTAAACCGTCAGCGCTACTGCGGCATACCCTTAAAGATGAACTTAAGGGTCCTTTCTAGTTTGTGGCTTCACGATATTGAATGAAACTTTCATTACCATGTAGACTTTTTGTCTGATAATTTGTAACAAACTTTACTGCTGGGCATCAGTTTACTACATCACAAACATTACCAACTCTTTGAGAAGCGGGCTGCACTTGCTGATCAACAAACAAGTGAACAAGTTTCTTTCTCCACTAGATTTGCGTGGCAAAACGAGTTGCACCTTTATCCTCGGCGATTTAATTTCTCCTTCATCCATTCTTAACAACTGGCATTTTGTGGCTGTTTGTTATTTCTTTTTTTACTTTCAGGACGGCAACACTGTGGTTACATTAACGATTAAGGACAATGGCAAGGTGGTTGGATGTGCGACATATGCAGCTTATGTGGAACTGAAGACATGCAAATTCACTGACTAAACTTTGCTTTCGGGATATGCGCATCGTTTCACAAAGTTCGTTTCAAAAATAAAGCAGCTTCTACTACGGCAGTACACTACACAGTCGTTCCTTGGCATTGAAGTAAGACATGATGTTGGGCTAGTCGGTTCATGGTTAGAGCAAGAAAGAACTGTGCGAAGACGACGGGACAACAGAAGGCACGAATACTGCACTTTGTGTGTGTGTATTCGTTCCTTCTTTTGTCCCGTCGTCTTCGCGCGCTTCTGTTTTGTTCCTTGGCAGCAGGATTCGTGGCTACACAGTTCGGAGTTGCAGCACAAGCTGGCAGCCCGTATGTACACGTGCACCTCCAGAGTGCATGGCTGTGCGGCAAATGAGCCCGAGCTTTGCGTGAGCTGTTTTAAGCACGGCTGTCAAGCACGAGCTAGAAGTCCAAGACGTATGAAGTAGGCCACGACATTTTCTACCTAAAATAGATGACAGTTCTCGGCCGGAAAATTTAAACCGGGGGCTTTCCGCTAGCGGGATTTGTTTCCAATGCGACTGAAACATGATTTAGTAGGCAAGGACGTCGGAGGGTGATTATTTGACGTTCTTGCCTTACCCGCACTTCGTTTCTTTGCTTTCGCTGAAAAAGCTAGGGCGGCGTCACCTTATGAGCCCATAATCCAAGTGCCTTTACTCGGCGTGTTTCACAGCTGAGAACAGAAAAAAAAAACGACAAACACTCCATGAGGCGTGCGGGAGACGCGGCGGGAAATATGCCCTGAATTACTGTGGGTGGGCACACGACAAAATCGTTCCAAAAGGGTGCTGAATGACTCGGGTGTGAGTTTTAAATTACCATTTTCGCTAAAGGGTCAAGACACCAAGCCATGAACTCCGCAGATAGACGCATGCAGGTTGCGACTGCAGCGCTCTCATAAAAACAGTGCAGTATTGCAGTCTAGAAAGCTCCAGCTATTGTAGTGTCAGGGAAGTCATCAATGCAGGTTCCCAGACTACCAGCTCGGTATAAGATTTATGTACAAGACACTCATATCAGGCATGATTTCGGCGTGCGAATGGTAGGGAAGCCGCTTCAAAAACAGCGGCTGGAAAATTTCTCTTATACGCCAGGGATAGAGAGGGCCCGCGATTCCTCATTCTTCAAACACGAATTTCACTGTGCAATGTTCTAGTATTGTGGGAATAAGAGATGAAAAAGAGTCTTCTTGTTGAAAGGAAATTATGCAGAAGCGAAAACGGGACCTCTGCTTTACAGTGATCATGTCGTCATTGATCGAGAAAAATGTACCAACGTCATTCCTCTCGTACTTTTTTTTTTGTTTCTGTGATCAGGGCAGAGAAGCGGCATTTTCATTTCTTTTTTATCCCCCATGCCCTCGATTTTTTAGGCGAATTTAGCACCAATTCATCTGGTAAAACCATAAAAATAGGCTTTTCATATCCGTCCAAGGGCGTTTGGCCTACCGGTAACGACCCGAACATCCAGGAGCACGAAGCGTTTAAGCAGACTAGCACAGACGCACTGCTGCACGAATTCTAATCATCGCCAACTCCGACATGCTCGCCATCTCTTTTTCTGGGGCCTTTGGTCATTTTCCACCAGACTGCCAATGCCACCCAGACTCCTCCTTTGGAGTGATGTTGCGGTAAGACCATTTAGAGCCTAGCAATGAACTTCAGGACCTGAGATGTGGCCATAATTCGCCTCAGTAAGTACAAAAGACGCATGTTGAGTTCAATCGCGCGGAAAAATAAAACCAGAAGCAGACCAAGTACATTCATTTTCAGCCTACTGATAAATAGTTTCTGCAGAAATGTTTCGAAAATAATGAGTATATCTTCTTGCGTTCAAGTCGTTTTTGTGTTTCAAACATGCTCGTTTTTGAAGGAGCTTTAAAAACGACCTAAGTCAGAAGAGAACATAAAAGGTGAGCGTTTTCACACATTTTAACCCTTTTCAACCCAGCTCACTCAAATGTGTGAGTTAAGATAAAACTTTCGAATTTAACGTAAAAAAAATGAACTGTCTTTGTCAAAAGTTTATAGTCAGTCTAGGGACTTTGCTTCTAAGCTTCATAACGAGCACGTCTTTTTCCTTAACTTGTACGTTTAATTGTTTAACGTTGGCCTCGAATCGGGTATGCTTGATGGCATAGTATAAAAGGGTTCTCGCACAGCTTCCACCCTCACCATTCGACAGTGACACGACAGAGTTAACTGGAGAGAAATGGGAGAGGCCTTTGCCCTGCAGTGGACGTAGTCAGGATCATGAGATGATTATGCAACCCTAAATCCGCCTCGTGCGGTAGAAGCCCAATTTGTGGCCCTTTTTTTTGAGCTCGGCAGCTGGCCGCAGCATTTATAGGAGAGGCATAAGTGGAGGTCGCAGGGAAAGGGCATTGTCCTGCAATAATATCAGTTAGGCTTATGACTATGAGAAGCTAAACTAGAGTAGGTTGCATTTTATTTTCAAGACATTACTCAAGAAGTGAACGTTGTTCTTTTTCATTCCAATAAAAGCACGTACAACATTTGTGGTGGCAAAAGCCAAACCGAGCAGGTATTGAACGAAGATTTGGGCAATACTTGCCCAGTTAAAGCACGAACTTACACAGCAGTTTTGGCCTTCGACCTTTGTGACAACCCGATGGCAAAACTTTTATTCGAGGTGAGTTTAACTGCCTCTTTTTGGAACCACGTTGACACGTGGCACACAGTGAGGCTACTGACATTGTCAATTGCCGTTATTCGCTGTCCGGACAAAGAAGTCTTGGGACCATATTTTGTGCCATTGAGCTCAGTTTTCATTTGGACTGATGCAGATGTCAGTTGTGACAGCGGAAACCCACCAGTCACAGACGCGGCGAAACACCCCAGGAAGAGTTACAAATAAAGTTTTCCGAGAAAAGACAGGTACACGTGAAAAGTTTTTCATTGGTCGCCAGTGAATGCGCAAGAGTCCATCGCTCCCCCACGTCTACCTCAAGTCGCACTACTTAGGACGGTTCCACAAAACTGGCCCGTTCTGTCGCATGAAACATTCGCCGTACAGGATAAATTTTACTACATCTGCGACTGTTTCGGAAAGTATACTATGGGCTTCCGCTCTTCGCGAGTTGCAGGGCTAAGTAGATATTATTTGCCACAATGCGCTTAGTTAAAATTATACTTCAGATTAGAGGATTGGTTAAAACAATTAGGCTACTAAATACTTTCAGAAGCTAGCGCGCGAAATATTTTTGTCCAGCACTGTATACATAAAAACAGGGATAATCTCTCGTGTGGGCTGACACATTTCCTGAATGACATTTTTCGCTTCTCACAGGAGCGTCATAGTCGCTGAGCACACATGCATCCCTACTGAAACGAATCCGTATGCAACTATATGGAAGGCATACGGTTTCCGTACATTTTCCGCAAGGCGCATACAGAAATCAAACGGATGCCGTACGGACTTTACGGAAGCCCATATGGATCTTATAGAAACCGTGCGGAGGTTACGGACGGTTATATGCGGAGAACATGCGGGCGTCATATGGTGTTACGGACGGCCTTATGGAATATACGGTGGGTACGGATGGCTGTGTGCGGAGAGCATATGGACTCCATAAGGTGTTAAGGACGAACTTACGGAACGTATGGAATATGGACGGATACGGACGCGGCTATATGGCCGGAGCGTACGGAGTCCTTACTGACGTCATTTACGACACATGCAGTCTGTATGCATATGCCTCTGCGCAGCACTTACGGAAACTTATCCATATGAATGGATGGTCGCAGACATATATGTATGGAAGTGGATCCGCTTGCGTAGATCTGCATCCGTATATATAGACACGAAATATGTCCCAGTTATGCATGCATGGATCTGCTCGGTAAATCGATGCGTGAAGACGGAAGCGACGACAAACGCCCGTTCTTGTAAAACAATTATAACCGCTGGCCTGCCGTCACTACAACGTGACAATATATCTTGAGATATGCGGTAAAGATGCAAATTTAAGCGCGCGGTTGGACTTTCGCACACGGCTAGGAATGAGCAGCGCTACACATGTGCACGTGCGCATGCATGACGACGGACGAAACGGCGCAGAACTGTGAGCAATATGGATCGCCGCGTACCGGCGCCGGGAAGACGGCGAAGAAGCGCGGTTCAACGGCAGCTGCTGAATAATGCGCTGCCGCGGGCAGAAGCGACACTTGATCCGGCAGCGGGTATTCAGCATGTACGGGGAGCAGCGTATTCCCGCGTACGCCTGTGGTCGAGGAACCTATGAAGGCCTTTCGTCTACATCGCGTGAGAACTGAATCTTCGAAGAGCCTGCAGGGAAAAGAACCTTTTCGGATACTATGCACATTAAAGACTGCGAACAGAGAGGAGAGACTACAAACGGGTGCCACGAGGGTCCGCACTACGAAGGCACTCGCAAATACATATATATATGCTCTGTTGTTCGATATACATTATTACGGGAAACAATTAGGCCGAACGCATTTCAGCAGAAATTGCTGTAAATCAATGTGGAACGCAAAATACTCAAAAGAAAGCACTTAATTGATTCTTACAAAACTGCCAAGAAACAGTCCCAACGTTGTATGGAACCAGTAGACACCTCAGTAGCTGAGCCATATTTGCAGGCCCTTCACCATTCTGGTAAATATCCATAGAAGACTGGAGTTGATCAGTGCACCTGCTTGTTTCCTACTTGTTTCAAATTAAACAGCCCCTTTCAGGAAAACCAGCAGGGTTCAATTGTGGAAAACAGCAGCGCACGAGGGCAGGATTATGAGAGAGACAACACAGACGCGGTTTCCATTATGTTGAACCAGTTATAGTCCGTAGCAGTACAGTTGTGCTACCTCAGCATTTAGCAGTCATTACTAACCGTTAGGTATATGGCCTACCTGCAGTTCAGCCGTCAAGGTGTAATTATGTATAATACATTCCTTTTGTCACGTCACAGGACAGTTAGTCATGATAATGGCAAGCCCCAACACTGGAAAGCAACAGATTACATACAAGGCGTAAACAGTAATCACCGAATACATAATAATAATAATAATAATAATAATGTTTGTTTTATTGTACGAAAAGAATACAAAGTTCCAGAAGCGGGCATGTCAAAGCCATCAATGGCTTGAGGGACTATGCCTGGCAAAGTCAGCAGACGGGTGTGCAATAGCCAACTTTGACATATGCAAGGGAACAAAATGTTTGTTTTATTTCACGAAAAGAATACAGAGTTCCAGAAGTGGGCATGTCAAAGCTACCAATAGCTTCAGGGACTCGGCCCAACAACGCCAGCAGACGAGTACGCAATAGCTAACTTTGACATATGCAGAGAACCAAAAGTTGGGAAAAATCAACATCAACAAGGGACAAAATAAAAATCAACATCAGATAGGTAGCACATACATATCACAGAAATATGGACTAATACATTTTAACACGTTACACAGAACCAAGCATGTTTTTTTAATGCATTTCTTGATGTAACCAAGAATATATACTTCATCTGGCAATTCGTTCAGAATTCTCGGTACATAAACACAACATCTAGCTTCGTCATATCTCGTCAAAGAGCGCGGGACTACAAAACAAACACTAGTTCAATGACTTCAGGGAGCTGTGTAACATATTGTTACGTAAATGTAGGCACACAATGTGTAGTCACTGAGGGATGCTGAGAGCAGCTCACAGCAGCTCAATCGAACCACCGCCGGCCAACAGCGCACAGATCACACTTCGTCCTCTTCGCGCTCATTGCACGAGCACAGCACTGTCTTCTTCGTTGTCCACTGACAATATTTTAAAGTCACTGGACCAGAAATGTCGTACCAGCACAGTTTGCACAGAGTTCAGAAGCACGGAAGGCCAAGTGCTGAGAAGATGTATGAAGCATATAAACAATATTTGGTTAATTAAATAGAGGACATAACATACAAAAATGAAAAGCGCATGAACCACATTGCACACACATACAACACAAGCGAAAAATCCCAAAAAACAAACCGGTATGAGGTCCCATCATATTGCAGTTCAGTGATACAAAAGATTGAAAAGAAATTAAAGCACAGAAAAGTTTAAACAGCACAAAATTTAGGTAGCTAATGTACTCTTTGGAGTGTACCATCAGATAGGATACAAAGAATTAGAAAATGCTTCTGCTTCCACGGACTCGCATTATTACAATGGCCATTCCTCTCAACACTTTAGTTTCAAAACAGAGGTATAACTGGCCATTAGGATCTTCAACCTTCTTGTGAAACAGTACAGCAGCCTGCACTTTACAGCAACTGAATGCACCATGACATAGAGCTCAACCTTTTGAATTAGAAGCTAGATGCCTAACTATTCAACCCCACTAGGCTCCCACATTTTACTGAAAGTAAGCTTGGACGTCTGGCAAGTTTCAAACTTTACTGAGTGTAACTGCACCCAATAAACCATAGCCACACTACATGGCACACAAATACTTGCCTATTTAACCTATCACCTGATTTTAGCCTACCCACCACTTTTCCTTCACCAGGCCAAATGTTCTCCGAAGCTAGTTTGACGAAGAAAACACTACTGTAACCGCAAGACATTTTGTACACCAGCAACTGTCCTTTCCTTTCTTTCTTTACTGCAGCGGTGGCTTAGTGGTCTCAGCATCTGATTCACATGCGGAAGGTGCGGGGTTTCATCCCCAGTGCTGCCGGGTGCCCATCGGTGATACAATGGCTACAAAAATTCTCCTGGTCTGGTGCTCGACTTAATTAAGATGAAATACTTGGCAAATGGGTCTTTGACCCCACCTTGAGTAGAAAAAAAAACCTTTTGACATGGCTCTATTTGGCCACAGATTGTCTTGCGCTGTAAAAATCCATCATCATCAATCCTTTCCTTCTTTATTTTTTAACTGCAACGGCGGCTTGGTGAATATGAAATTCAGTCGAAGATAACTGCTGGTACTTAAGTACTTAAGGGTAATGGAATGGATTCCAAGAGAAGGCAAGCTAGCAGGGGGCGGCAGAAAGTTAGGTCAGCGGATGAGATTAAGAAGTTTGCGGGGAATACGGTGGCCGCAACTGGCGAAGGACAGGGTTAATTGGAGAGACATGGGAGAGGCCTTTGCCCTGCAGTGGGCGTAGGCAGGCTGATGATGATGATATTCCCAAGGCCGTGGGTCTAATCAGAACCATAGTGGCTGCATTTTAATAAGGCCAAAATGCAAAATTGTCTATGCATTCTACGATGTCGGTGCATGTTAAAAATCCCCAGGTGGTTGAAGTTACTCCATAGCCCCCCAGAAGCAACCGTCAATAGCCCACAGTTTTGCTTTTTCATTTAAAATTCATCAATCATATTTGTACGTTGCGTTTTGTACCACTGCACTGAAAGAGGTTCTTGGTTCTGGCCAGCTTTTGTCATGTTCTATTGGTCGCTTTCTTTTAGCTGAGATGTCAGTCACGCTCAATAAGGTTTGGCAAATCACATATATATGCTGTATCATCAGCCGGTAATTCAATCAGAAGGCATGGTGCAAGGATGTCACTCAATTTCAAAACAGAAGGAGTAGTCATAAAAGACAAAAAACACTCGCTAATATGTCCTGGGAGCCTGTGTGTGCTATCTATACAAACCAGTTTCTTACAAAAAAAAACAGCACTAGTGGCTTCACAAGAGTCGTGAATTATTTCAAAAATCCTGTCAATGACAAAGTAGTCATTGTCTAATGCTTTCACTGCTGTGCTGTTGGTTTTTTTCGCTTTTCTGTACATTCTGCTGTGCAACACTGTTCCCTTAAAAGCAAAACGAAAGTGTTCATTTACAGCAATGACACGACTGAACATAGCATTCAGGGCATTGGTCTCCTCCGCTGACAGGCTAGGCGTGCGGTTGGAATAGCCCAAAAGACATGCGCCATCAATATGCGTAGCAGCAGCAATTAAAGGCTTAGCCAGTAGGGCATTGGTGAATTCCTGCACTTTTCTTTCGAAAATGTGCAGTGTCGTCATGAGCTGCAGTTGTTGCAGCATCACCGCGCGTTCCACAACCTGGTTTGGTATCCCTTTTGCACCAGTTATGGTCTTCACAAGTCTGCCGTTTCCACTTTCAAAGACAAATGCGCTGTGCCCCCACAAAGGCCCAAAGTTTTTTGCAGCTGTCACAAGATGAAGCAGCTGGTGCACATTAAAAGTCATCATACGTGGGCCGTAGAGTGTTCTTGTCCTGGACACAAACTCTTGCAGCAAGCGACCTGCACAAAAGAGCAGCCATGCTCACTGTGAAAGATTTCCGCACAAAACCTAATCTTGTGTTTCCTTGTGATTGCGCTCTATCACACCACTGTTCCAACAAATCGGGCGTGCTTTACCATTTACAAAACATTTCTTGCAATACCTAACAAATGAAGCAAAATCAAAACTGCTAGACTTGCTTAGTTGCACTGTATAAGGCATATTAATATTCATTTGAGTGCCTATTTTTTTTTGCTTCTGAAGAGGAACTGCCACAGCGTGCATGGTAAAAGGATTGTGATGTCACCATTTTCAAGCAATTTTATATCATATAGAGTAAAAGCTCATTAGTTCGAACTTGCTAAATCAATATGCTGCTTTACTCGAACTGGCAATTTCGTCCCATCAACATCAGGAAACGCGGCATCAGCACAATCCCTACCATAACCTTGTGCCCACTTCCAGAAACTTAAACTTCAGCACTAGTCTAAGTTCAATAGCAAGCTTTGTTCAATGCCCCCTGACCTCGGATGAGTTCTGAAATTCAGACAGCACTTTTATCAAGAAAAGTCTTGAGGTAAGAAGGGACCCTTATTTCAGCAGCTTCATCTTCTTTCTTGAAACCAGGTGGGTTCCAGTTTCTCATCTTAATGTTTACCAAACTAAAAAGTGGCTGAAGGTCAGTAGCAATTCCATCAAAATAACATGGTTACGTCCTATGGAAGTTAACACTGATGAATAATTCCTCCTTTGAATATTTTTGGGGAACATGCGGCAAAGAACTTGTATTTGTGAATGAGCTTCTCAACAAAGTTTGTGCATTCATTCATGATGATGATAGACTCTCAGTCATGACAGCTTTACATGATTTAAAGCAGTGGACTAGTTGGTGTTTACACTGGAAGGACAAAGCAGTAGCACTAAAAACAGGAACGACAGGATAGAAGAAGACAACACAGGCGCTAGCGCTTGTGTTATCTTCTTCTATCTTGTCGTCCCTGTTTTGAGCGCTACTACTATATCAAACTTTATGTGAGACATGTGCGAGTGGTACATGCTGAGTGGTCCATGCTTTATGTATAGCTCCCATTTACATAATATCATTCCACCTCTATTCTATCATTCTCTATCATTCTAACACAGTTACTGTACATTTGAAGTCATGCTGCCAAACATGTTTCACAACTTCCCTTTCTCATATGTACAATTCGCTGTGAATGCTTACATACGTGCAATTTGCAGTTCAATGCATTTTTGTAGCATTATAAATGCAATACAATTTTACAGCCAATAAAATGTATAAACTTACCAGCATGATGCAGCTGTTCATCAGTCAACTCTTCCAAAAGAAGTGTGAAGACTGCTTCCACAAGCAGCATGAAATGATTTAAATGCCGCTGGGGAAGAATGCCTAAACAACATGGCACAGCATAAAACAGCAGCCAGTGCCGCCACTCGCTTGCCTTCCAATGGCAGCGTTCTTTAATCGAACGTGGCAGCCTTGTGAAGCAGTGTGGGGGCTTGATGGCAAGCAACCTGTTGTCAAGCTGCTCCAATGTTGTCGGGCGCCCTGAAGCAAAAAGGAAGAGATGTGCAATTTAAATGCAAGTAATTGAATGAGCCAGCCAAACAACACCGCTTGCAAACCATTAAACAGCAGCATATTCCAAACTGAGCCTGTGGCTTTTTGAATGCAATGTTGTTGCTGTGTGCCATAAGAATGAAGATAGCACGAAGCTGAAGCATTCATGTTGGGAACAAATCATAAAGGTATGCCTACCCTAATGACCTTGCTTCCTGATAACAACAGGTATTTAGTTCAGGAATCCTAAGAGCAGATGTACTGCAGTTAATGCTTGACCATCAGACATAACTAGTTGAGCCCACTTATAATGATTACAGTTATAACGAGCACTTGCCTATCAGAGGCCAGTGCTACCATTAAAACATGTATGATGGCAGTGTCATTTCGTCCAAGATAAAACAAACAACCATGGCTGCCCCACTCACAGTGAACAAGGAGGTGCTGTAAACTAGCGACACTTGTCAAACTCATGCTTGCCGCAACAAAAGAGCTGCAAGACATCTGTGACACCCCCCACCCCATACCTCGAAAGTGGCAACCCAAAAAATTAGAAAAAGCCGCATTCAGAGTACGTAACCACCAACCAAGCACGCTCTTACGGGGGGTTCAATGTCAATCAGAATATGTGTGTATTCCAGCTAGGCAAAAGAAGGAAAGAGTGAAGCAACTGTGGAAGGAAAGGCATGAGAGGTGCAAGCCAGGGGCAGCACTAACAACAGATATAATGTATGCACGTTTGCTGAACTACTAATGACAGCAATTTGGGAAATTTGAATGCCAATCATGCCGTATGCCCTGCTGGCCCCATCAGTCACGTGACAGGCACTGCCTGCCCAACTGGCTGGCTGCTTTCCGCACAGATACTGTGTATAGGCAGAGTGTGGACACTAGAGTTCACAAGCTCTGCATGCACATGTGCTGTGCTAGCTTCAATGCTCCATCAATACCATGCATCAACGATGACAAGGAGGCCGAACTACCACCGTTGGTGCGTATCACACCCCTCAAAACTGAGAAGCTTGTATGTATGCGTAACACGAATTAGTACAGTAATACCAACCTATGTAGAAGGGTTCTTGGCTGTTGCAAGAGTCAAGCCAGTTATCAGTGAGGCACCTGGTGACGCCAAGGAGCACGCAGTGCATGTACTCCACTGTCTGCCCAAAGACCACGTTGAAGTGCTTCAAGTGAGCAAGTGGCGATGGCCCCTTCACTCCATTTACTGCTTCGTTGACTTCAAGAGCAAGCTTCATTTCTCGAAGCATTCCCTTTGGTGTCCGCTCATCATTCACCGTGGCTTGCATGTATCGCTGCCCACCTGAAATAAACAGACTTTGATTTTACAACATCGCAGAAAATACAAGTGACTTGTGGGGTAAGCAGGGTTCAGCCCCGCCGCGGTGGCTCAGTGATTACGGCGCTCGGCTGCTGACATGAAAGACACGGGTTCGATCCCGGCCGCGGTGGCTGAATTTCTTGAAGGCGAAATTCTAGAGGCCCGTGTGCTGTGCGATGTCAGTGCATGTTAAGGAACCCCAGGTGGTCGAAATTTCCGGAGCCCCCCTCTACGGCGTCTCTCATAGCCTCAGTCGCTTTGGGACGTTAAACCCCAATAATCCAAACCAAATAATATAGCAAGAGAACATTTCCCACTGATACACTACTGTCACCAACAAACTAAGGCTACCACTAGTATATATTTTTTCCTGAAAATTTACGGGCCCAAACATACCGTAATTTTCAGCAGCACATCTTCGATACTAACAGCTTCCAAAAGCTGACAGTTATACAAAAACAGCCTAGGAGTCTTCCCTTCTAAGGTGAACTCAAAAACACGATTACAGTTCAGTCACAGCTCCGCACAGCATGACGACAGCAATGGCCATTTTATTTTGCCTGTGCAAGAAGCTGAAGAACAATGAAAACTGCCTGCACGAGCTCATCAGTTTGCATGTACCCGACATACGACGCATACTTGTTAACGTTAAAAGTACACGAGCATGTACAGTGCATTAGCTTTAGCATAAAATCAAAAGCTATGAGTAAAGACTAAGTAGGTCTTTCGCCATGTCTTCTCAATATCTACATGTCTTCATGTTGGCTATGAAGAACTGCTGCAAAGGCAAAGGAGAGAATTTACCAAAGGCAAACCCTTTGACAAGTTTCGAGAACTCAAAGAAATGAATGAATGAAGTTTATGTGCAATATATTTGCCTTGTGAGGGCAGCAGAAGTATGAAAAGGCACTCAGTGGATTGGCTAACCTAGAAGAAAAGACTCTCATTCAGGGTAGGGTCAAAGGTGCAGGGCATAACATTAGCACAGAACTGCCCGTTATGCTGTAAACAAATTGTGCATAAACTCTATATCTTCAATTTCTTAAGATAAAATGCCCATTACACCTATAGCAAATTCTATACTTAATATGTGCACTCCTGATGCGAAAGTTCTGCTGCCAGAAGATATGCAATCTTCTTGCAAGGCAAGGGAGAGAATTACTTAGACTTTATTTAACAACATACTCGTATAACAACAGGTGGCCTAATAAATACATCGAACTTATCAGAGTACTTTACCTTCGAGGTGTTCTCCACAGGCGTAGCACCAGGGGCAGCCAAACATTCCGTTGAATTGCACCATGTTGCTAACGGCAGCCCGAGCAGGAGCATCTACGCAACAGCATACAGCATACACTGCTGATCTCATTGTCGTGGAAGCTTGTTCCCAGATAACACGACCCACTCTGTTCACTTCATCGACAAATTTCGTCATGAACAGGGTCATATCAGGGTGCCTTCCAAACCAAAGGCCACCAACCAAACAGTTTTTCATCCTGAGACTGGGTGGCAGCTCGTTAACCAAAAACTGTATGGGCCACACTGATGATGAAGAGGATTTGAAGACGGGGCTTCCATCTGTGTTGACAGTTAGCGTCAGGTCCATCCAGTTCAGCTGATTACTCTGGCGTAGCTCCCTGCAAATGCTGCCACTTGTGATGTCTCTCAGGGTCGTTGTTGATCTTTCAGCATCTTCTTTCAGATTGACAAGGTTGCTGTAGAGAGCAGCTTTTGTTCTTGCTATCAAAGTCTTCAGCTGCTCCTTTAAATCCATAATAACAAAAAAATTCCCCTTCGCCTTGAGTGATCTCACATCAGTTGCCAGGACACAGGCAGAGCACTTCATTTTGGATGTCCCACTCACTGGCTTGAGCAGGTTGCCACAGACGCTGCAGTAAAAAAAATGCTTGGCGACCCGCTTTGCTCTTGAAGCCCATAGCTTCCTGAACAAGTGTTTTGATCGCGGGAGCACATTTCCTCTAAAGCCAAAAAGGCCATCAATGAGAGCCAGCAGATCATCCAAAGCAACCCAAGTAAGCCCATGAGCAACAACAAAGGCCATGATCATTACAATTGCAGCTGCCTTGGTTGTCGTAGAGCCAGGTAACGTTGCTGAATCTAAGTCAGCAAAGCCAGGTGCCAGGAGCTCATTTTCATCCAACAGTGAATCTAGGCTTTCGGCTTCCTCCTCAGATTCACTGCCACTTGTGTCGTCGTCCTCTAGGTGTTCACTGTCACTTTCATGAGTTGGGATGTCCTCATCAGACCATTCAGCATAGTCACCTGAAAGTGTAGATCTGGAGCTCGATGGCGACGGATGACGCGGTTCATAAGTAGGTTCAACTGGTTCAACTGTGCGCTCAGTCCCGGGGATGCCCTCATTGGCCACTTCGGTTCTGTAGCCTGAAACAGGAGTATTCACACCGGACGACGGCTGCGCCAGTACACGATCGCATTCCTTCACGTGTTCAGTGCCACTTTCAAGGGTGCCCTCATCGATGCTTTCAGCACTGCGCCCGCCGGAAGGAGCAGGTGTCGAGAGAGATGGCCCTGTGTTCGCTGTCGAACTGCTGGCACTGGACGACGGCTGCGCCGGTACACGGCTGCATGTTCCCGCGTGTTCAGCACTTACAAAGGGGCCGCCCTCGTAGACGCCTTCAACACAGTGCTCACCTGAAGGAGCAGATGTCGAAACTGACGACGTTTTGTCCGCGGTCGAACTACTGGCACCATGAGCGCGTTCTGAAGGATCGCCTCTTGACGCTGTCTCCCCGGAAAGAACTGCTCGTTTTCGCTGCTTTTTCCAGTAATCCGTGGAGTTCGGCACGACAAATGGTTCATCTTTGTCAAGATAGCGCTTACGTGTCTTTTTCGTGGGACGAAGGCTCATTTTGCTGCTTGCTGGCTTAATAACAAACGCAGCAAGCGGTTATGGTTGCAGCAACGACGGTATGGCGCAACGACGGTAGCGACAAAGGAATGAAAATTCAGGGGGCACTTTGGGTCTCTAAAGTGCTGCAAGGTGAAAGCATTTCCTGGCCACTGTTTGTTTTTATTTACTTTTTTATTTTTCATAATTTTGTTTACAATATATTTGTTGCTCCTTTTCTTAATTTTGTTGTTTTTTTATTTTTATTCGACATCCTATTTTTATTGTCTTTTTATTTTTGTTTATTTTCTTATTTTTTTATTTTTATTTCCCTTTTCCTGACTTTACTCCTTTTATTTTATTTATGAAGCCCATGCATTCACTAGATGCGCCTTTATGCATGCTGGAACCTTGAGCCTTTTAAGCAGTGACGCCGGAAGGCGGACGAATCTGCCGACGCGTCTGTCGACACTACTGCCTACAGTGAACTAGAATATTCTAGTTCACTATACTCCTGCCGACGCGTCTGTCGACACGGCTGCCGACGCGTCTGCTAACGACAGTATGAGGCATTAAAGGCTTTCGCCTTAAAATGACGATAAACACCAATGTTTGTCTCTTTATAAAGGGTGGACATTACAGATCAGATAATATGATGATTATGATGCGTTGGCTAAAAACTAAGCAGTTCGTTGTCTCAGACGAGGTGGTTGAGGAGGATAAATGATAAACATTATTCGTCTGCCTGTGGATCCGCGTCGTGGTCCTTTCCTTGCAAGGCACCGATATTTGGTTTAAGTGATCCCTCACACCACTCCCAAGCTCTCGCTCGCAAAAAAAATATTAAAGGCGCAGTTGACTAAGTAATGAAAGGTCATAATAGATGGTGTGCGGCTTATACATGAGCAGAAACTGTGATAGAGAACTATTAATAGTGGTTTTGCGAGAACGTCATGCATGCAAAACTTATATATTACTACCAACATTCCCGTTTGTCACAGCGCTATATTCGAGTCATATCCGCCGTGACTGTCATGTTCTTCGTGCAAGTATATGTGTGCACAATCGGGCGTGAGATGTTGAAAGCAGGCACATTCCAATTATGTAGGTCGTCGCGACTTGTGTATGTCTGTCTCTCTCTCTCTCTCTCTCTCTCTCTTTCTCCCTGTGTGTGTTTGTGTGTACGCATGCGTTAATGTCATTGCGGCACATGCTGCTACGAATGCAATTTTTCTACCACTTTAATCTCAGCACAAAGCGTCAACAACACCTACACAGAATGAAGATCCAGACACGTTCGATTAAGTTATATTTAATTGTTTATCTGGTTTTCCTCCTTTTTTATTTTTTTGTTAGTCGGGAGGGTGCGTGTTATTCAGTTGATAAAACTGCGGCCTGAAATTAAGGCTCAGCTTACGGTTGCGTAGTAGACCATGACTGTTGACCCGTTGAGACTCATGAGCACTTGCATACTTGCACGTAATATAACACGAACTGTGCACATATACTGTTTCCTCTGGAATAATAGCAGGGAATTCTTTTTCTGTGAACAACACGACAAACCGCACAGTATGAACGAATCTTCCTGTCTGAAGCAGACGAATGTCGCGGAAAGCATGAAAAACCAAACAAGCCGAAGCCATCCATAGCCTCAGACAGTTCTGTAGACATCGTGGTTTGCTCGGTCGGCGTGCGTCGTATTTTGGAGCTTTTGACTGTGCACATTTGTAAAAATGGAAAAGCCACAGTTTGCCTATGTGGTTTACGAAGATGGAGGTAAAGCTGTAGTTAGTGTTTCGTGCATAAAAAACTACAGCCCACAGTCCGTCAAGGAATTGGCGAAAAATAAGCAGGTTTATTGGTGCGCCAATAAAACAACCAAAGACGACGAGGGCTACTACGTTGGGCACATCGAAGAACTGGCCGGTAAGTTTTATGTCTGCAGTTGTATGCGTTTGGCGCATAATTTTAATGCGCAGTGCTTTTTTTTTTGTTAACCCATGGCGATGAAGAGCTATTTACAACAGGCCGCTGCATGTGCTCCAAGTGGGCTGCGTTGTTGAGCATGTGCCATCAACCCGCTTTAAACGTTCCTGTCAGAAAAGCCCCGTCGTGCTTGCCCAGTATTCAAGTTGCCCAAGTTGCGATTGATTACATGCCGAAATCCCAGCACCTCGAGGGCCCACTGCCCTTCTTTGTTTTCCTTTCTTTTTGTTTTTTCTTTGTGATGTTGCATGCATGCATATCTTGTAGTGCTCCTATACAGGGCGTTGCACGTAACATAGATATGTGAAAAAGATATTCTTTGGCATCATGTTGGAGCACTGTCAGCGTCGCCCTAGAAGTGCATCAGCACCTCTGTCTGTAAGAGGGTGCACCTCCATCTGATAGGTATGTCATTGTAAGCCGAGTCGTCACTTGAAAGTCAAGAAAGGGAAAGCGGTGAAGTGACATTGTTATTGTTCAATGCAGCCTCTGTCTATTTTTTGTTTATCATTGGGAGCTCATTGAAGTGAGCGTTGGTTGTTCCTTCTATTTATTTGTTACCCAGCGCGCTGGTCAGTAGGTAGTTTGCTACAGTAATGGGAGAGTGCAGTGGCGGGGTATTTTTAATTTTAAGGCATATCCTTTTGATGCTGTAAAAAAAGTGGTGCAGGAAGTATGTTGCTACAACAAACTGAATAGGCTGTTTGTGGCCTCCATTCGCATTTTTGTTTTCTGCTTGGTCTCAAACTGAATATTGAAATTACAAGTACTCAAAGCTGTGCAACGTAGTCGCAAACAATAAGTCCTTTGTTTCACTCCTTTATGGTGTTGCACTTCTTTTAAAGCTTTGGCTGAAGTTATGTGAAACATTGCTTGTGTACTATCCGGGACAGAAATCTCCAGGACTTGTGTGAGCAGTTGATACCTACCGTATTTACTCGCATAATGCTCGCACTCGCATAATGCTCGCACCCCCCACATTGCCTATCGAAAATTGGAATTTTTTTTTCCCTCGCATAATCATCGCATCCCCAACATCACTCGACAGAACTAAAGAAAAGTGCATGCAGAATGGATGGCCGAAGGCCAACACGCTCTTACGCCGGGTGGCAAGATAAAGAGGCCATCTGTGGAGCTGCTGTGCAGCTGGGTAGCAGATGCATGGAGCATGATTGGCGCTGACGTGGTCGTGAAGAGTTTCAAGAAAACTGGCATTTCCAACGCCCTGGACGCGACAGAAGACCACTTGGTGTGGGACGAAGATGAAGAGGGTGAAGCTGAGGAAGCCGACGAAGCAGCGACCAGCGATAGCGATGGCAATGTCGACGTGGACTCCGCGGACTCTGAGTGATGGTGATGTTGCGGGCGGCCAGCCTTCGCAAATAAAGTGTTTCTGCAGCTAGTGTTTGTCGTCTCTGTGGTTTTATTACAAACGTAAGTCCTGCTTGCAATTGAAGTTTTGGTTAAATTTACAATAGCTGGCTTGAGAACCCCGGTTCACAGCCTATTTACATTTGCTTTCAGCACTCCAAAGCATTGTTCAAAAATTTTCCCCGCGTAATTATCGCACCCCCTAACTTCGCACCGATTTTCTGCGAAAAAAAGTGCGAGGATTATGCGAGTAAATACGGTATGTTAGCCAGTGTGATGGTGGAAGTTTGACTCACATACTTTAAAGTGTGGCAGTCAGATGACATGATTGTTTTTATACATACCACTTATGCATGCTTTTGAGGCATCCTAGAGACTTTCGACATCAATATTACATATGCATTTTTTTATAAACAGCGATGAATGCAGTAGTGCACTTGTGTTTGTGCTTGGTGTGTGTATTCACCAGCCTTTATGCCCTTGGTGTTCTAATGACATTCCTTATAGCAGCTCACTGCTTGCATGAACAGATTTTACTGCAATGTGCAACGTTGGGAAAATCCCTATGTGAAATACATCACCCTGGTTTCAGTGACAAAACAGGAACTGGCCCGAAGGCTGCAAAAGAGACGCATTCGGTGGCCCGACAGTGTCTTTGATGGACCAGTGTGCGGAACGTCTGAAAAGGTAAGTTTGCGGTGAGGCTAGTTTCAAATTTAAATAGTGAAATCGCGTAGTGGTTATAAGCAAGTGCATAAATGACAGCTTTCGGCTTGTGGTCCAATTATACAAGTGGGCATACCTGACAAAGCTATTGTCACAAATGCGGGATAGTCAACATTCTGCAAACAAGTTAAGCAAGAACCTCATGGCATGTACCCCTGTCATTCATCAAATTTAACGTGATATCCAACTAATTACATCTAGCACAGCACAAGAACAGAGAAGGATAGTCCGTCGCGGTGGCTCAGTGGTTATGGTGCTCGGCTACTGACTCGAAGGACGCGGGTTCGATCCTGGCCGCGGCGGTTGAATTTCTTTGGAGGAGAAATTCGAGGCCCGTGTACTGTGCGGTGTCAGTGCACGTTAAAGAACCCCAGGTGGTCGAAATTTCTAGAGCCCTCCACTACGGCATCTCTCATAGCCTTAGTCGCTTTGGGACGTTAAACCCCATCAATCAGTCACCAGAGAGGGACAAAACGAGGGTGCACACTACCATATTGTGTGAGACAGGCACACTGTGATGTGTTCCGTTTTTGGTTTGTGCTTGTGTCTTGTGCTGCTATTTCTTTTCTTTGGTGAACACCAATCATAACTAGTTCACGCATTCGCTTCCACAGATGATGTCTGCTCAGATCTGATCTTTTTGTAGTTTAACAGAAAATGCTAGTGGCATTTGCTGATCATATATTGCCACACAACACCTACTAGTGCATTATTCAAAAAGTCACTACTCTGCGCAATTGCCTGCATTTCATTTCAATGCTTGTCCTCAACGCCATACAGTTAGGGTGTTTGCTTCCCCTTAGCATGAAGAATTTGGTTGGTTTGTAAGCAAACGCGTGTTTTCATTGGTAGAAAGAGCTGTGTTAACGCAGTACTTTACTTTTTGGCCTTGCTGACCTCTTACCTTTTTATAATTTGACAGTCCCTGGGATTGTGTCACAGACTTGCATGTGCTTCTGCATGTTTGATATCTTGGTAGCGTTTTCCTATAATTTCCTTCAGATTCACTATAGCATGATTTTTAAGGTGTATTTTGGAAAGGTTTGATGTTTTCATTGAAGAATTTATTGCTGTGCATGCATTAGAAGCATGGTAGTAAGTTTGGGAAGTGCTGTTTGGTGAAAATTATGTCAAGTTTGTCATGTGACAGGGGAGACAGCACCTCTTGTCTTATTCCAATAACCCTGCCCAGAGACCCACATATGCCTGCCTGCTGTAGTCACTGCCTGAACCTAATAACAGTGCATTGCCAAAAATTTTATCTTGGGAATAATTTCAGCCAGTTAAAGTTCCCAAGGTGGTCGAAGTTATTGCCAAGACCGCCACTGCAGCACCTCTTTCTTCCTTTCTTCCTTTCTTTTTTTTCTTTATGCCTTCCCTTAGGCTGCAGTTTGGGTGTCCACCGAGATAAGTGAGATTACTGCATCATTTGCTTTCTTTAAAAACCAATTTTTTACCTAGATCTGAAGACAAATTTTAGGTAATACAGTTGGCACAGTTTTTAATAATAATTTCAGCAGTTAACGAAAATGTGCAACCTGATCTGCAATCTTAAACAACTGTAGTCGGATACAACTCAAGAACTAAGCGGCTTTTCCGTGCCAAAGGATCCCCTTCCAGCCAGCGGTGCTGGCTGATTCTCATGAACCTGCTAATGTGACAGTGCAGGGAGCAGTGCACGAAGTGGCAGTCTGCTGCTCCCTGCACTGTCACACTAGCAGGTTCATGAGAATCAGCCAGCACCGCTGGCTGGAAGGGGATCCTTTGGCACGGAAAAGCCGCTTAGTTCTTGAGTTTTATAGGTGTTAATTTTAATGTGGCATTTTTGTCTTCATTTGTCATGAATTTTAGCGGGAGCTGAGCCAAAAAGAAAGGAATACCCGCAAGAAAATGGCAAAAAGAAAAAGGCTCAGGGAAATTGCTGTCGAGAGCAATTCATCTGAAGAGGAATGCGGAGAAACCCTTTCTCCAAAAGGAAAAATCATAAAGAAACTTCAGAATGAAGTTCTTGTGTTAAAAAAAAAGCTTGCACAGGAGCGCCACAGAAACGACAACCTTCAACAGGAAGTCATTAAAGGAATGGGTAAGACATTAACACATAGTGTTGCACCACCTGCATGTGTCATTGTTTTGCATCCTTAATGGTAAATTATGTACACAAATGTTTCCAAAAGGGAAGGGGGCGGCACCAACAGCACATTTCAGTGCCTGCCTTGTGGGAGAAACAGAAGAAAATGCAACAATATTTGTTCCTCCCTCCTCCACATGCCTATAAGGGGACGCTGATGTCTCCTCACCTATTTGTGCGTGCCTATTGTCTGTAATGTTACTTTCCAGGAGGGGACATGTAGGAAATGTGGGATTTGATCCCCAGTGCCCCCAGGTATCTACCAGTGATACATTCGATGCAAGCTCTCCCTGGCCTGGTATTCGATGTGCTTTGGGTGATATGCTGGGGAAATAAATCTTTGACCCTGCATTTGGTAGCTGAAAACACCATGTCTTGGCACTCTTTGGCCACAGATGCTCTTGCAGTACAAAAACTCATCATCAATACTTTCTGGGAGAGGAACTGTAAGCTGTATTGGTAACGCAGTGTGGTGCATTACTGGTTTTTGCTAATGTAGTTAATCTAAATCAGTTGCATCCATAACTCAGTAAGCTGTACAGGTATTAAAAACATGAGCAGCGCTGCTGCATTTCGTGTTTTTGGTTATGGGTAGAGGTTGGACTTATATCAAAATGATTTTTTGCAATTCACTTTTAACCAAAAAACGTTAGTATTCTTGACATGTATGCTGCAGCTTGCTGGCCATTGAGTAGAAGTTACACTCAAAGGAGAAAATAAAAAGGTATTAAAACCAATGGCATGGTGGGGTGGTGTTGCTATTGGGTGCAGTTGTGCATTTTTGGGCATTGTTTCGCTGCCTTACATGCCTCTACAAATCAGGAGGCTCCTCTCTTCGCCAAACGTCTAGGCTAGTGCTGTTCAGTGCCATAGCATATAAAGGCTGTTGCTTGGTTAAGTGGGCTTGTCCACGCCATGTTTGAGGGTCTTGAGCAAGCTTCATGAAAAAGTACCATTTTCTGTCTACCTCAATGGTTCAACAGCAGTTTCATCACTGCAGTCAACACTTGGACCATGTGATTTGTCACCCTCTTTGTCAGCTGAGAGCAATGGCCTAAGGATAACATGAGAGCCCAGTTTGCCACTTTTCTAGTGACAGCCCAGTTTGTGTTTGTCTGATGGTTCTGTCATTTGACTTTTGCTGGTATTTTAAATGGAGATCTCTGCGACAAGCACAGCTGTATGTACGATGATATGTGCGTTAATTGCAGGTAAATTTATGCCAGTGCTGAAAAAATGGTTAAAATATACTGTGACTTTATCCCTGCGAAAAAAAAAAGTTCCTGCAAATAAAAACTATATTTGCTGAAAAAAAAAGAGAATTGTGCACTGAAGTAAGCATTGCAAGAGTCTGGTCAATTTAAAAAAAATAAAAACAAAGTCCAACCTCTATCTAGTTGTAAGACTATTTGTCAAGTGGATCTGTAGCTGTGTTGAGAACTTGATTATATGTAGTAAACAGTGTGTAGAGTTGTGTTTGCAGTGACCTCTCTGAGAAAAAGAAAGCCAAATGCATGGTTGTACACGTTAACCCTAGGGAAGGCGAGAGCAGTATTGTAGGTCATTAGGAGAGAGTAAATTGAGATTAATATAAGGTCATAAAAAAATGTGCTCTTCATTGTTTGCTGCACTACCCATCCTCTTGTAGATCTTTGGGAATTGAATCACAATAGTTGCATTACCATGCCCCTTTAGGTGTTCAAGCTTATATCAATTTTTTTTTCATGTTTTCAGTTTTGTGGAGAGATCTGGATTTAAAAATTGCTTGATTGCTTTCTAGCTCCAAACGTCGTTTTCATTGTAGGTAACCTATATAAAGTAAAGTAGGCTACTGTTCAATGGAAAAAAGAATGTGCTGCCATCTCGCTTCCTAAGTTATGCACCACGAAGTATAAGCTACTGGCACAAGGCAGTGTCTTCCACAAGTACGCTGCTCTTGCACTCACTAGCCAGCCGGACAAGCCTGGAAGCTGTTGCCTAGCATGCATAGCTTCCTCTCCGCTGTAAGCGACTTGTGCCACAAAATATATATGATGCGTACAGGTCTGACTTGAGTCCCATGCAGTGCATAAAATTTGCTTGCAAGTGTCAGTTGCTTATTGGCATCACATCCACAGCGGCTGTGTTTCGATAGATATGCTTTAAAGAACCCTTCATGGCTTAATTAATTTGGAACCCTACACAGCAGTGTCTCTCATAGCCCATATGCAGTTTTGGGGTGCTAGCAAGCTGTGACCAAGTAATCATTTGACATCCTTTTGTCTTTGCTGTGCAGAAAGCATCCGGCAGGATATGAGCACATTCCGTAGGATGTGCAGATGCTCTCAAGAACAGCGAGAGGTATGGGCATTCCTGAACAGTGGGGCCAAGATGCATATGCCTAATTACCTCCTCCTACTCTATTTTTGTAGGGAGCAGCGCCAGAAGATGCTGTCAAGCGCAGGCTGTTTGGGATAGACCAAGTTTCAAGTGGCACGTTGGTGCTTAGGGCTGTTGAGCCGAATAAACCCATCTCAGATCTTGAATTAGTCACTGAAACTAGTGAGATGGGTGTGTGTGAGAATGAGAATTGGTCTGGCCGAACCGAGGCTACTTTGACAGATGGGCAGTGCCTGCAAACAGCCGTGGCTGAGTCACCACTGTTACAGGCAGATGAGGTAGGTCTTACATTGTTATTTGAAGCTATATAGCCACCTTTTGTATGAGAATATGTTTCTGAGGTAGAAGAAAGTATTATATTGCTTTTGTTTGGCAGCCACTTACCAAAATGTCAAGCTGTTTCTTTACCAGATGTCACAATTCAATTAATGCCAACTCTCTCCAAATGTCCAAGAGGCCTCAGATTTTCGAACCAACTTTCTCATTTACAGACGTCACAGTACCTCTCTTGATTGCGCCCAACCTTTACTCAGAAATAAGTTTTGTTCACAACTCTAGTTGCTAGTTTGCCCAGTACAAGCAGGAGCCAAGTGACAACACACTACAGCAGCTAGCAAATTTTTTGGATTTGAAACAATGGGCTAGCACTGATTGATTGCGGTAATGGTCTATAAACACTGTTGGAGCATGCTGAAGCAGGCATGTCTTGGATTTGCTGGGTTTGTGCTGCCGTAAAAAGGTTTTTGTTGGTGCTAACTGATGAAGCATTTTCTCAAGCTTTTGTATTGTTTGCTCATATTGTTCATACTGTTTACTTAGGGGAGGTAGTTATCTCATACATGAACCACAAAAGTGAAATAACTAGAATAAGACTAGGGTGGAATGCATTTGGCAGGTACTTTTAGAATATGAATTACAGTTTTCATGTATCCCTCAAGAGAAAAGTACATAACAGTTGTATCTTACCAGTACTCACCTTTGGGGCAGAAACATGGAGCTAACGAAAAGGATTCAGCTTGAATTCAGCACAACGCAGTGAGCTCGTCATCAGCATGACTACGCCCACTGCAGGGCAAAGGCCTCTCCCATGTCTCTCCAATTAACCCTGTCCTTTGTCAGTTGCGGCCATCGTATCCCCTCAAGCTTCCAATCTCATCCGCCCACCTAACTTTCTGCTGCCCTCTGCTAGTATTGCCTTCTCCTGGAATTTATTCCTTTACCCTTAAGGACCAGCGGTTATCTTGCCCTCCCATAACATACACAGCGGAATCCCATTTCTTAATTTTGACTAGGATGTCATTAACCCTTCACTCCCTCACCTGCCCTGCCCTCTTCCGGTCTCTTAGCGTTACACCTAGAAATTTTTTTTCCATAACTTGCTGTGTTGCCCTTAATCTAAGCTGAACCCTTTTTGTTAGCCTCCGTGTTGCTGCCCCATAGGTGATTACCGTTAAGATACAGCTGTTGTATACTTTTCTCTTGAGGGATATTGGTAAACTGCCATTCATGATCTGAGAGAACCTGCCATATGCGCTCCACCCCATTCTTAACCTTAGAGTTATTTCCCTCTCGTAAGCCGCTGCGGTGGCTCAGTGGTTATGGCGTTCGGCTGCTGACCTGAAAGACACAGGTTTGAATCCGGCCGTGGCGATCGCATTTCTATGGAGGCGCAATGCTAGAGCCCCGGGTGCTGTGTGATGTCAGTGCACCTTAAAGAACCCCAGGTGGTCGAAATTTCCGGAGCCCTTCACTACGGCGTCTCTCATAACCTGAGTTTCTTTGGGACATCAAACCCTTACCATTTCTTTTTTATGATCCGGATCAGAGAGCTATGGAAAGAAAAAAGATAGTTGTAACGGTAGGAGACAAGAACAGAGTGGGTCAGGGAACAAATGAAGTTAAAGACATCTAAGTCGAAATCGGGAAATGTGCATGCACAGGGCATGTAAATGCAAAGGAAAGATACGTAACCGATGGCTACTAAGCTAACTGACTGGATTCCGAGAGAAGGGAAGCATTGCAGGGGGCAGCAGAACGTTAGGTGGGTAGATAAAATTAAGTTGCTTGTACAAAATCGCCATAGCCAGCACAGGAGTAGATTAATTCGAGAGATATGGGAGAGGCCTTTGCCTTGCAGTGGGTGTAGTTGGCTGCTGCTGATGATGATTATTATTTTCATTCCATTCCAGAATGGGAAACTGTCAGTGGACACGCCTCAAAGCCGCCTGGATGTAGACCCTGCCTTCGGCATAGATACCGTTCAGGTGTGAATTGAGTTTGTTTAGAGAATTTCTCATTGCGTTTATGATTTTACTGTTAACAGCTATTTCCCAGCTTGGAGGGATTGAGACACCAACTTTTGAGGCTATACAAAGCTTATGGCTAAGTTTAGATGTGAGCAGTGCTCAAAATATATTTTAATTCACCTCCAAAGAGTCCATAAATGCCCTTCACATAATCACTCAGCTTGCTCCAGCTCGTCAAAATGCCTGATGGTGCCGCAGCAGTAGCAATCCTGTGGCCCTCTTCATTTTGTGTTGCACACTTGAGGAATGATGTGTGGGCTATTGTGCACCATGGCACAATACAATAAAATGGTTGTGTGTGCGTGGCTGACTTGTTGCAGAAACAGTTCATATTTAGAACTTAATTCACAACGATGAGAGAAGCCAACAGCCACAGAAACGAAGGGACACAGGGAATTTTTTATTTATTTATTTATTTATTTTGTGCTGTTGTTCGATATAGAATATTACTGAATATGTTATCGCTTAAAGCTAATTGATTAGGAAAGCAGAAGAAAAAACAACCACATGCCGCCGGTGGGATCCGAACCCACGACCTCCGAATTACGCGTCCGGGGCTCTACCACTGAGCTACGGCGACAGCTGTCAAACCTTCTGCTTTCGGGGGTATTTATGTTTACAAATAACCTAACCTTGGGAGTGTTCACCAGTGCCATCCACGTTCTTAAGCGGCGGACGTAGCACGTCCTGAGTTACCGCTGATGTGACGTAGAACGTCATCGAACGGCGAGGGTGGAAGCTTTGTGAGAACCCTCTTATGCTTCCTAAGGCATCAAGGCTGCCAGAACCGAGGCCCTCGTTAGGCAATTAATCAGACAAGGAAAGGGGAATGAGGGGCTCGTTATAAATACGAGAGAAGCCAACAGCCACAGAAACCAAGGGACACAGGGAATTTTTTATTTATTTATTTATTTTGATGACAATGAGTGGTACCATTACTATCTCGGCGCAGCCTTCCGGCTAGATGAATAGGAACAGCATGTGACTTTCTTTTTTGTTTTAGCTTTCTCACTTGATTAATGTAGCACCGATCCTGGCTAGCCTTAGCATGTCATGTTGAAATTAGCCGAGCGACATGCCTGCAGATGAGAAAGAGCATCCGATTGGCTGCCTCGATCCAAGATGCTCTCCGTAGATGGCACTGCAGTGCACGTTTGCCTTGCTCCGCTGCTTTCTGTGTGAAGCGCACACTTATGCTCCTGATAGTACATCTGTATGACTGCAGTGACATTTAATCCATGTTATACTATTTTTCTTGCTGAAGGCACTGCAACCTGCAGAAATGGCATCCTGCAGTGCCACTACCAACCAGGTGTCCAATGTGTGCGTCAATCAGGTATGAATTGAGATTGCAGTTCGCCACTATATTTCGTAAAATTTCATGATTTTTACCTTATTCTTCAACTAAGCTCCACGTACGTGTGATTACCATTACATATAGATGGTGTTGCTTTTTCAGTTTACATAGGGATATTATGGTGTTTAAAAAGCTTTTAGGGTAGTGTTGTATTTTCATCTTTTTTAACATTGCAGAACTCTCATTTGACACATTTTCTGAGTTATGCGTGTTATGTGTTGTTTGCGAACAGAGTTAATGGGGAACAAAAGGAAGCACACTAGAGTTGGCGAAGCCGCTTGCAATATCTGAGCGCCTCTCTTCATTCGGGTCATGCATATCTGTACTGAAAGTTCAGTGATGTTTAGTGCTGTACAAAGTGCGTTCTCCATGCCATCCACCATTGTGTACAGTAAAACCTCGTTAATGGAGATGCAAAATAGAAAAATCTCCAATCAAATTCGAATGTTGACTTAAGTCCCCCGCCAAAAAATTGCCAAAAACAGTTTGCATTGTAATAAGTATATCGGATGAAAAATGCGCTGCGGTTTTGTGCATTTCAAGTGAGGAGTGTCTAACACTGTTGGCTGAAATGGCCATTAATCGGAGCGCGTTGTGGTTTAGTGTACAAGAATGTATTAAGCTTTTAGTTTATTTTAAAATTATTTGCTTAAAATGTATTTGCTTTGTCCCCCCACCCCCTTATGTAATGCCTCAACAGAGGCCTTTAAGGGTAAAATAAATGATGATGATAAAACAGCCACCGTGCTGGCTCAATAGTTATGGTGCTCAGCTGCTGACTCAAAAGACGCAGGATCGATATACCTGGGGTCGGCTTGTACATTGAAGAATGCAGTCTAGATAAATTTTTTAGCTTGGCAAACAAGGAAGCTCTTGCTTTGTAACATCAAACTCAAGGTGCTTATGGAGTATTGATGTACGCAAGACAATGTTTTCTGTTTTGGGCCAAGAGTTTATTGATAGTAGTTGGATAATCATGCCTAGGTCAAGGGCCGCACCAGTCTGCAATTAGTATCTCAATCCAAAAAAAGCGAATCCTGGTAAAGTATTCTTTTTACAAAGATTTTACAGTGCACTTGGAAAAAAAAAATGTTTTCCCTTCCAGTATTCTCCTGGAATGAGTGTAATGGCCACTGAATATTTTTTAGGTAGTTAACAGTGACACATGGTGAAATGTACCGATGTTTCATTCCTTTAATATCCTGTAGGGAATAAAAAATTGGTAGTTTTTATGCCTGTTTTAGGCACTGATGGTATACCTAGCTATCACATCTTTTTGCCAATTTCTCGCATTGCATGGTACATAATTACTTAGGCCTTGCATATTTTCCATGTTTTGAATTGCGTCCTTAAAGGGTAGCCTTGTGTTTTATGCTGCATTCTTTTTGCAGCTTTTTGCAAATGTATAGCAACTTGAGTGGTACCAAATTACTAAAACTTCAAGTATTATTTCGTGAGCATATATGCTATAATTATCCCTCATGTGTCTGAGGTCTTGGTGTCTTAAAGTGTAAATGATATTTGGGAACTTAATGTTGCTAAGGAAGAACACTGCTAGGGGTACAAACGGCATTTACTTTTATGCGTGCTTCTGCTATTTGTGTTCTAATGTCTAGATGACATGGGAACACCCGTAGGGTGTACATGGTGTACTACAGGGGTGCTTTCATAAAGTTTCAAGCTGCAGCTTCATCATGCAGATGCAAAATGTCTGATTTGGAAGTATCATTTCTGTCATCTAATCTCTTGATTCAGGTGAAACATGTCGGCATTGGGGAGTTACTGCACATAGCACTCTTTTCTTTGGCCATGCAGGTACTTATTGGGCCTGGTGTCCAGATCCCGTCTGACAAGTGGCAGCACCTCATGGACCAACCGAAGGATAGCCTCTTTGTGCGGGAAGCAGCGAAGGCAATTTGGGGCATCCAGAACCTGTACAACAGGAGCGTCACTGGAGCCCCTTGCCGCCGCTACCTGCATAAAGAGGGCGGCCCTGAGACCACCGAAAAGAAGGCACTGACACCAATGAAGCTTGATGCTCTCAAAAGTATGTCCTTTTCTGTCATAATTAAGCTTAGTTTTCTTGAATTAGACTTGCAGGTGGATGTGCAAACTGTGGGTATGGCAAAAGGGCTGAATTGTATTGTGCCCATATTGCATGACCTGAAATTGAGTAGTGCACTGTGATGTTTGTGCGCACTGCTCAGGCTGCTGCGTATGCCTAGGCAGCAAGGAAAAGGATGTTTTTTGGGTGGTGCTGCAGTTGTGACTTGCTGGCTGGTGCACTTTGTACTTAATAGCTGTCTTTCTATCATCCTGAGCTAATCGGTACTCATTGCTCTAGCATGCTAGGTGCCAGCTGCACTTTGGGCTAACGTTTGGGTAGGTGCACTTTCACTGGAAGTTCCCAGTATATGAGGCTATTTTCTGTAACATTGTAGCATATATGTGCTGCTGTGGTTTGTGAGTTGCAAGCACAGTAGCTTTGTATGCAAGGCAAACCTGGTTGGTGGATAAGCTTTATTGCTGACATGGCAAACATGAATCATAATGTGGTTTTGGGTTAGTGCAAAGTATCGGCAGCATGTTCAAATTGCTCAACTGAACTGCATGTAGCTCGTTTGGAGTATGCTCCAGTGATACGACAACATGGTGTGTCAGAAGGCACAGCACCTGTGGTGTGCACAACACCACTCATATGTTTTCAACCAGGGGTCATGTGCTAGAGTGGTTGGCTCTCAGGTTCACTGACTAGGAGTGGCTACCTTGTAGCGATGTGTGCCAGTGATAGCTGTTTCACCAAGTCAACCACTTGAAAATGTGCCTCCAGATCTGTATAGCAGATCAGTTTTCACATGCTCTCCAGTGGGCACTACAGTGGACTCCCTTTAAACAAAACTCGATGGGGACAAGGAAAACTGTTTCATTTATTGGCAGTTTCATTTAAGGGTTGTGACCCCCCCAAAAAAGCTGTGCAAGGTAGTTTGCTTTAGGTTGGTATGCCACCGCTTCACCAAATAGTCATTCATCATGGTTAGGCTGCACATGTGCTCTGAGCAACCCTCTTGCTGGAAGTACTGCTGGAGTAGTTCTACTGCCTGGCTTGCCTCATTAGTTGACACTAGGGAGGTTGATGGTTGGCTGACAGAGGTGCGCAATTAAATTAGCCTGAAAGCATTTTAGGTGTAAATTGTTCTTTCCAAGCATTGAACGTGCTTTTAGAGTTGGAGATATTGCCCCAAAACTACTTTTTGTCTCTCCTTTTATTTTATTTTTTTCAGGTGCTTTTGAACAACATCTTGGGAATCACCCAAGTGACATCCCTAGCACGAAGAGACGTGCCAGTGTGAACAGGCACCTGGCTGATATGCTGAAGGTATTGAAACGGTGAAAAAGTAAAGCTTTTTTTTCTCATCTTCACTTCATATTGGCTCCTGTGTTTCCTGCACATTCGTTTTCAAAACCAAAAGTGCGAGATTATGGTTTTGAAAATGCAACACATTTAAAAAACAAGCATTTCATAAGCAAATGACATTGACATTGTTCATAGTACAAGTCACAATGTGTGCTTATTGCAACAGTGTAATTATGCAATATGTTTTAATAATTGTGCACCAGTTGCTTTTCTTGATTAAATGCATTTCTCTATTATTTTTGCATGGAAAGCACAGAGAAGTGACTCTTGCTATGAGGGATGCCATATAGTGAAGGGCTCCAGAAATTTCGGCCACCTGGGGTTCTGTAACATTTTGATATATTGCATGATGGGTCTCCACAACTTTGCCTTCATCAAAACGCGACCACTGCAGCTGGGATCGAACCCGCATCCTTCAAGTAAGCTGGCGAGTGCCATAACTACTGCGGCACCATGGCGGCTTATTCCGTATCATTTCTGCATCATACGGTTCAGCAGAGAATTCCGTACAGTCCGTATAATACGAAGTCGTAAGGATTCCGTATCATATAAGGCTCTCCATATAATGCGGAAGTCCATATTATTTCCGTATGATATGGAATTCCGTATTCCAATAAGTGCGTATATATGGAAATCCGTATTGTATGGAGTCCATATATGCGGTTTTTTCCAGTAGGGATGTATTTTGTTGAATACTTTTTTGCAGTTCCTCGGCACCTTTGTAGCGCAGTGTTTCCTTTACTCTTGATAATTTTTCCTTAATTTATGAGAACTTTGCATAGGTAACAGCTTTTTTTTTGCATATTCGTTTATTTTGTAAATAAAAAAGTGTGGATCTGATTTCAGGCAATGTTTCAGCAGCGTTATCATTTAAGCACCGTACAGGTAAGTTGTTGCAAGCCTCTTAAAGGTGCACTGATGAGGAATCTGAATTCGTCTTTTTGCCGCGGGAACTCAATCTACACTCTCCGAGCATTCTTAGAAACTTCGACTTATTGCCCTGCGTGGCCGATTTTCCTAATTAAATCGAATGAACGTCCGGCTCCCGCCTTTATTTTTTGAATTCTCCCCGTGCGGTGGGCGGAGTCGACCAACGCGTGGAGTGCCTTTCAGCCAGCTCCGCGGAAGCTTTGCTTTCGGTTTATTTTGTTTTTTAGGTTTCCGTGAATAAATAGTTTCATTTGCAGATAATATAGCCGCAAAATAAGCCCGCAGAAATAAAAATACGCGCGGACTATTTGCTTCTATGGATTACTACGTATTACACCGCCGATGGCAGAGCGGCAAGCCGCCACGGGACTGGGTGAAAGGCACTCCACGCGTTGGTCGACTCCGCCCACCTTACGGGAATAATTAAAAAAAAAGGCCGGAGCCGGACGTTAATTCGATTTAATTAGGGAAATCGGCCACACTGGGCAATAAATCGAAGTTTCCAAGAATGCTTGGAACGTGTAGATTGAGTTCCCGCTGCAAATTGACGAGTTTAGATTCTTCTTCAGTGCACCTTTAAGTCCCTACGCCAAAATGCCAAACTACCACACGCAAGCCAGTGAACATATACGACCAAAACAGTAGCTCACTTCTGTGCCAGTGACCACGGAGAGGATCATAATCTCCCTGTCAGCCCACTGCTACCTCCGAAAGAAGGTGTTCTGAGCAATAGATGCCAAAACTGTCTTTCAGTGCTCATTTATTAATTTGTCGACGCGTCACGTGTTCAAATACCGGCAGCGAAGAAGCACACACATACAGAAAGAAGGAACACTCAAAACACGGACGCACGCTGCACTCACAACTGCCTTATTGGAAAAGATTTCAAGCATAAAAAAGGGTCAGGCGTCTGCGCACTACAGACAAGAAATAAAATCGTAACAAGCACGTGCCAAGGAACATCAGAAAACATCTTATCATATTGCCGCGAAAAGGTTGAACTCCGAAGCGTACATAAAATCCGACGTATCGCTAATACAGCCATCTGCTCTTTTCTTTATATGGAAGGCCTCCAGGAGCTCACGTACCGTTTGATACTTCCTGCTGCCTAGAATTCTAACACTGTCGAAACGTGGCGAACATTTCGTGCATGACTGGCAGTGCTTAGCCAAGTGCACATTTTCTCTGTTCTTTAAATTGCTTTGGTGCTCCCCTAGCCGGTCGTTGATACATCGCCCTGTTTGACCGATGTACACTTTTCCACATGAAATTGGCAGCTCGTATACCACCCCAGAAGCGCACTGCACATAGTGCGTATTGTGCTTTTTACCACAACCACTTCTTCTTGTCTCGCTTCCTGAAATATGGGGGCACAGCTTTGAAAGCTTCACCGGAGCCGAAATAACGAGCGGCACCCCATACCTGTTCGCAACCTTCTTCATGTTATGCGACACTTTATGTAGGTAGGGGGCAACTTCCGGTCGCAAGTTCCTGTGCCTCTTCGTCTTGGGGTTCGCTGTGCGTGCCTTCGATTTTTTCAGGCAAGCTTCTGCAACAGAAGTCACGACCGACAATGAGTAACAAAATTCTTGCCAATTGGTTCTCAAAGCCAGACTGCATTTCATGGGCGCACGATTTCTCAATCGCCGAATCCAGACACAAGCTAACTATGCTACTTTTTATCACCTTCGAATGGGTAGAGTCGTAGGGCAAGAGTTGCTTCTGATCACGAGGGGCGTACATCCAACGAGTATGATCTCTGCTCAACTTCACCTGAATATCTAAAAACTGAAGTTCGTCGATATCCGGTGTCTCATAAGTGAATGTCTGTCCCGTTCCGTGCTTTCTAAAAGCATCCAAAATCCTGTTAACAATAACGCAGTAATGTAAAGGGCTCTGCTTGTCCAAAAAAATAAAAATATCATCAACATATCGGTGCACCTTGATGTCCTCGTCCGAGTTAAAAGCAGCGCTTAAAACCTGGTCAATGCTGGCTAAAAAAATGTCGCTTAATATTGGTGCGACGGAAGATCCAATGCAAACGCCTTTCGTCTGTAAATAGAGGTGATTGTTAAAAGCGATAATGGTACCTTTAAGGTAAAATCCTAAAAGAATGAAAAAATTGTCAACAGACATGCCAGCTGAATTTTGGATACGGACAACACCACTCTTGTTCATATATTGTCTCAAAGAAGCGAACAACTCTTGGTGAGGTATAGAATAAAATAGATCCTGTATACATTGCCAGACAATGCAAACCCGATGGTGTGGTCGGTCTTCAGAAAATTGACTACTTGTTTAGAATTTTTGACAAGGAACGTATCGTGAACAATAAGCTGTTTCAAAGATTTTTGCAGAAACTGGCTAACATGTAACTGCAAAGAGCCTTTTTCACTAACAATAATTGCGAAAAGACACACCGGGTTTGCGCGTCTTAGCACTAAAGAAAACATTTAAGGCATTACCTTTAGACTTACTGACTCCTGTAAACAAACTTTCATTCCCAACATCCTTGCAGAAGTCGGCTATCCTTTGTTTTGCCGCAGTAGCACAACGCTTTATAAGGGTGAAATTCTTTTCAACCGCTTGAAGGGCTTTCTCTTGGAAAAGGCCTTTCGCTAACACCACAAAGCCTCCTTTTTCATGCCCGAAATCTTTCCCTCTAAACCAGTTGTGAGTGCAGCGTTCGTGCGGGTTTTGCGTGTTCCTTCTCTTAGTGTTTCTGCTTCTTCGCTGCCGGTATGATTCAAGAATGTTACCAACTTTCCCAAAAACACGTTTTACGGAAAATATGCACGCCAACTCCAAATTTCCGGTGCAGAGTGATATTTATTGTGGCTGGAGCGTCACACGCAGAAATGTTTTTCGACGTCAGCAGATTTTCAATCACGATTCTCGGTGCATTTCTTTGTGTATTTATTTTTTCGTTTCAAGTTTCCGGTAAATGAGTGCCGGCCCTACACCTGTCAGACAAGGTGTCCGCTTCCTTGCTTCGACGACCGCTGAAGCCATGAAATAGAACAGTACTTAACCACCTCTAAAACTATTAATTGCTTTTTAAGGATTCTTCAAGCCTAGTTTTTCTTCAGGAATGGCGATCTCTACATAATCAACGTAGATTCAAGAACATTTAGGAGCACAAATGATTTAGTAAATAGGGTATAAAGCGCTCCTAGGCCTAGTTAAGACTTGCTGTTCACACTCGAACATTCGATCAGCTACGATTTGGCCCAGTCTTCCCCCAGTGATTACAAGCGATTGTGTATTCGCGGTCTCATCGCCAGTTATGAACACGCCAAAAACAAGAAAGCTAGGAAACAACTTCAGCATAAAAATCGCAGCGCGATCTTATCTTTCTGAATCAACAGTTAAAACTTAGTAAGAATTCTCTGGCAGATATTGATAGCCGACATGTACATGCAGCAAAATCGGTTTAACGGAAGTCTTTAAATATTCCTGCTCCGATCAGCAGTGTTGTAAAAACCGTGTGAAGGATTTGTAACCGTACGTGACATCTTTTATGCGTCTCTTCACCTGTGCGAGAGTGTCCGTTCTTGGCCGTAGGATTAGTAGCAATAAATATCTTGCCAGTACATGTGCCCACACTTTCCATCATAGTGAGTTCGCGGAACAATTTTTCAGGCGAGTGTGACGTCAATGCACCCTGTAAAATTGTCGCCCGAGGATTCGTATGTCCGTCCAGGGGCGCTTGACCTGGCGTCGATGTGGCGGACATCCGAGTGCACTTCGTGTTTAAATAGGCCGGGTAAGCCGTCCTACGCCACGCATTCCACCCATTGCTAACTTCGAGATGCTTGCCATCACGTTTCTCGCCCTTCTGGCTGCATTCCATCATGCTGCCTGTTCCACCCAGCATCCTCCGTTAGAGAAATGTTCCGGTAAGCCCTTTCTGCGTAGCTACAATGAAGCAATCAACTTCATGTCTTGAGAGGAAGAGAAAACTCGCCTAAGCATAACATTTTGAGTAGTATGCGTCAGTGATAATGCAGTGTTGGTCTTACGGCTTGCTCAGTACATTTGAGAACCATGCTGAGTTAAACCGCGGAGAAAAATTAAACTTAGAAAAATCCAAGAACATTATATTTCAGGCTATTGATAAATATTTCGCTCTGAAAAATGTGGCAAGTTATGTGGAAAATGTTTGGTGTTCCAGGGATTTTTATTTTTTAAACATGCTCGTTGTGGAAGGCGTCTTTAAAAACGATCGATGCTACAAAAGAACGACACTAATGAGTGTTTTCAAATACATTGACCCTTTCCTGCCCAGTCACTCAAATGCATAATTTCCGCCAAAAGTTTAATCGCAACCTGAGGTTTCTCAAGAATTCAGATTGCAGGGGCTCTGCTTCAAAGCTCTATAGTGGGACTGATGTAGCACTCACGAATGTCCTAGCGCTTTCTAGAAAACGAACAAAAAGCTTCTCAGCCTCAAAAGATTTCGATCACTTATGATGCATTACAAGCCACACAAGGTGTCTCAGAAACAAACTCCCTAGGCTCTACACTTTTGATAAAGGTGATTTTGAGGGATTAGGAACAAACTTCTCAAGGTAGTTCAGTAAGACACTAAAAAAAGTGAGTGCATGCTCAAATGAACATGAGCTGAGCGCATAAAATATGCACATGTGAGAAGATTTTTCTGATGGCCATTGAGTATACCTGCACGCAGTGGGAAGTCTGCCGTTCACTTGTGTTTCACCATGAGAAAGAAATTGTTTTACATTTGTTCGTACAGAAAGTAGGTGTCCTATAATTTGATAGCTCTTTCAGTTGTAATGTGGTGACCGTTTCGTCATTGTTTGACGAACCCACACATTTGTGATCTCACAATCAAGAATTTCGTTTAGAGCAATAATTGAGATGAGAAATTAGAACTTCCCAGTTCGTCAGTTTATAGGTCGGAGAGGGGTTAATTAAGGTGCCTGTAGCGTAGTCATATATAATATATATATTCTAAGCAGTTGTTTCGTAGTTTTAGTGGACATAATAAATATACAGCTGTTAAATCTGCGGCCTCTAGCCCCTTCTATTGACTACCTCATATCCTGGGTTCAGTGAAAACGTGAACAATAAGTTAATCTTTCGTCTGCTCTGATATGGAACAGTGACGAACAAACCTATCTGAGCAATTACGCCGTTCTCTTTGATTTAGCATCGATCTTAGCAACGTTTAAAGAGGTTGTGCTTCCTGAAGAACAGTAAAGGCACCAATGAAAAACAACTACCGCTGTGGATTTAAAAAATGACAAAATGAACCCGAGCGATTGCGCAATCACACTTCAGAGGCTTTTTTGCTTTTCAATTCATCATGTTTTATTCAGGTCACATACGCTTTTCTCAAGCCACAGATAGCAATTAGGTCCCAAAAAATACTGTTTGTTCCAAGCCTTTCAGTTATGTTAAAAACAGACATGAAACGTCTCATGTTCAGTTAACTTACCGCCAAAATACGTCTTTTTATACCCCAATGCACCTCAGTGAAATGTTGACTGAGTAAGATCTTGACTTAAAGGTCTGAAGTATACGTTGCAAATAAAGACGTTCAACAAAAGTGTGAACAGCGTAAGGCTATAACCTGTGTTTTCGGAATATCTTGCAGCCAGATATGTATTCTGAATCGGACGCATATTTCAAGAATTTTTTAAGCATGACCTCTTTCTGGTCTTTTAAAACGACGCACTAGAAAGTCTGCAGCCACTTTAGTTTCTATGGGGTTACTTGAGTCGGAGTATTTAGTAGGCAAAACTGTTAAGATTGCACGCATCTGAACTAGTATACGCTAAGAGCGTCGCCTGGGTTACGCTTCTGAAGTGGAGCACTTCTTCATATCTTGGCTAGGCCTAAACTGCTTGCGCCAACCACTTTTTACGCTATTGCATTGAAGCTACTCCTGCAACACAGCATACCTCTTCCCCGGCTTAGGTTCCAGCAACCATTATTAGGGTTAGTAATTAATACACTTGATGACTTGGAGCAGCACAAAGTTCTTCACTAATATGATGCCTTTCATAGTCAAAAGCTCCCAGAGTCGTGCCCGTTCAGGCATTCATGTTCAGTGGTAAAGAATACTGCACCGATTGGGTGATTGTGATAATTCGTTTTAAGCGTCACGATTTTCTTTCCCATGACCGGGAACACGGTATAAAAAAGCGGTCTGGATTTTTGTAGCATTGAACTGATCTCGCCTTTCAGGTGTCACTAAACCCGTCGTCCAGGTGCAGAGCATCACAGTCACGGACGCTGAGCTGGGCAAGACAGTGAAAATCCAAGGCAAAGTTCGTGTCACCACTAAGGTTGGCACGAAGCCGGTTTTGCAGCTTTCATTTTCCAGGCAGAACGGCCTGAATCTTCCGTGCGTTACTAAAGTTTTGCCATGGTAAGTTCCCAAACCTTTCAATATGCACCCATTCATAAGCAGAGAAAATGTACCCAAGCTCAAGTGGAACACTAAAGTTTTGGGTTGTCAAGTACCATGGACATAAACACCACCGAGTACTGCTGCGGCGCAAACAGATGCCCATATAGACATTCGGTGAACTCTCGCGTGTTCCAGTAAGAGCATAATTAGACACCACAAATATGAACTCCTATGTTTCATCTGTCTACCGCAATATGGTCAGCTGTATAGTGCGCAGTTCTTGGGGGGGGGGGGGGGGGGAGGCATTCCTGCTTTCTACTTCCTAGTCGGTATCGTCGGCGTAACTGGTTATCCAAGTTGAAAAACGAAACGCCACCTGGAAGGTTCCTGCTAACCACGTAAGATCCCAAAAGTGGGCAGAGAATGCACGGACAGAGAATCAACGAAAAGGAAACGGCTTAAAATGAATTACTTATTATCAGTGTTGCTATTGATTAGAATGTGTTTTCGTGAAAGCTATGCCGAAGAACACTTAGGTGATATCTGCAACGAAATCGTAATCAGCGTAGAAAAAGTACGTGCAGTTCCTTATAGGACACACGTGAATCAAACACCATTTTAATAAACATGGAAGAGGCTCGGGTTGACGGTATTATTTCGGTTATTCGAGAGGCAGGAATGTCCTGCCGGGTGGCGCACGTGACGCGAGAAAGCAGTTAAAGCAAATTCATTTAGGAGAACAGGGTGGATACAGAGGAAGGAAAAAGTAAATGGCACTGTCAAAGGAGAACGTGAGAAGAAGAGATTAAAAAATTTTCTGTTATAAGATAGATGCGGTTAGCAAAACACCGGGCTCAGTGGGGTGGGATTTTCCTAACAGGTGTAATGTGGCTGGCTATGATGATATGCGGGTGGGGAAGGATGATTGGAACACTCATAGTTTCTCCTCCTTAGTTATCGGCAACAACAGACAGCTAGTCATAAAGCACATGTAGGAAAAGGCAGTATGCAGAGAGAGAGAGAGAGCGAAAATTTTTAGCAAAACAGGCACCACAGGCACTCACTGAGCGCCTTGTACGAAGGGAAGCCAAGGAGAGGCCTTAGCTATACGAGCTGCGTTTCAGAAACTATGCCGGAAGTGTCGTGCTTTAGGCTAACGAAGCATGGAATTTCTTGTACCCTAGTCATGGCCATTGCGCCAGGAGCAAACTAGGCCCTGAGGTTTTCCGCAATAGCTGCTTACATCAATTGTTTTACGCATGCTAGTGCGTTGCTATCGCTACGTCGACGGTCTACTTTCTCGCCGCCATATTTCGTAGCTTTGGTCGCCCAGTGGTATTACGGAGCACCTATTTTCCGGGTTAAAAAAGTTGCGTAAAGGCCCCTCGTAAACTGTTATGTTTCCTGTGTCGTTTATAGAATTTTCGCTTTACAGCTTACGATTAAAGTGACGCGTTTCAAGCTCACTTTAATACTCATTATATAGCATTTCGTCGGTTGCTCAATGCTTGGCTTTTTACGCGGCGGTAAAAGAGCCTTGCAATTATTTTACTCAGGCAGTACTTTAGTGCCTTTCAGCGTCCTTGACCCCGTGGTGGGATCGTTTCCTTTTTACTACTCTCGCAGAATATTCCTCGTTCGGCGACAAAACTATTGCGAGACATCTCAGTGAAGCAGCCACATGTCGGGTGCCCTCAGGCCACAAAAAGTGCCTCCTCAAGAGCACTCAACTATGTAGGCACCTCCGAGTACCCACCAGTAAAATGCATTCCTCAGTTACGAGGCCACACCCACCATCCACTCAACCGAAGGGTTCCACCCATCCCCCAACTACACGCTTCCACTCTAAGGAAGTCTCCACCTTCTCAGAGCTCACGGCAAAAGGAAATTTAATGACGAGAAATGAAAGTTTATCAGTCTTAAAGCAAAACGTACTAGCTAATGCCACTTCAGGTTTGTCGCACCAAATGGTATATTTCCTGTGCACTTTTTGTTGTTAAAAAATGACAAAGTACTGAATTTAGGTTCACGCATTGAAGTGCTTAAAGTAATTTGCACAACGACGTCACTATCAAGTATTTGTTCTTCCAGAATTGTACATTTTTTAACGAGTGTTTCCTGCACCTTGCGATATGCATGGGTCAAGAAGTCGCCATGTTTAACTCACTTTATGACCAAAGTACACCCTTCTAAAGCGCTAATTGGCAGGTTTAATAACAGCAGCTACACTCTGCCTATTTTACTATTGTGCTAGCATTAGAAGGATTTGTGCTAGCGGAAATGGCGAGTTATCCTACGAACGAGCTTATTCTGCCTCGGATGTGACGAACCTTATTACGCTACCCTTATCTCAGAGCAAGCAGCGCAAAAGGACAGCGGAAAAAAATGAAGGAGGGCGACATGAACAGAAGCGCTGAATGCGCTGAATGTCATCATTTCTGTCCGTATCGCCCTCCTTCAGTGTTGCCCGTTGTCCTTTCGCGCTGGTTCCTCTGACAGCATAGCTTCCAACTAGCCTAACAACAAGGGTTGCCATCCCGACGAATTCCAGCGCCTCGCTACCAATTGTAAACTGCTGGAACCTTCCCAGACTATTGATTACTGCATTGGTTTAAGTTGGCCACGGAATACGCCTCCTTAGGGCACGTAGTGACCGCAGATCCTAATCACGAGAGCGAAAGGACTAGAAGAGTAAGAGTTGGATATGGTGGATGTTGCCAGTTCTCTCAGATCCTGAATGCCAGTTTACCAATAACCCTCAGCCCCGCCGCGGTGACTCAGTGGTTATGGTGCTCGGCTGCTGACCCGAAAGACGCGAGTTCGATCCCGGCCGCGGCGGCGGAATTTCGATGCAGGCGAAATTCTAGAGGCCCGTGTACTGTGCGACGTCAGTGCACGCTAAAGAACCCCAGGTGGCGAAATTTCCGGAACCCTCCACTACGGCGTCTCTCATAGCCTCAGTCGCTTTTGGACGTTAAACCCCAATAAACCAATAAACTAAACCAATAACTCTAAAAAAAAGTATACAACACTTGTATCTTCCCGGTACTCATCTATGGGGCAGAAACGTGGAGACTAACGAAAAAGGTTCAGCTTAAGTTAAGGACAACGCAGCGAGTTATGGAAAGAAAAATGATGGGTGTAACGTTAACAGACCGCGTACGGGTAGAGTGGGTGAGGGAACAAACGCTAGGTAATGATATCGTAGTAGAAATCAAGAAGAAATGCCTTGGACTGGACCCCTAATGCGAAGGCAAGATTGCTGATGGTCCTTATGGGGTACCGACTGGATTCCAAGAAGAGGCAAGCGTAGCAGACGCAGCAGAAAGTTAGGTGGGCAGATGTGTTTTAGGAGTCTGAGGTAATATGGTGGCCGTAGCTTGCACACGACAGAGCTAATTGGAGAGCAATGGGAGAGGCCTTTGCTCTTCAGTGGTCGCAGTGAGGGTGATGATGATTATGCAATCTTGCATATAACTACCTGACGTGTGTTGACCTCGGTTAAAACAATCCTTACTATGGCATCTCGAATATAACAAACTTTTGTATGTTAGCCTCAGATATAGCGAAATTTTGCGCGTTACCCCGGGTATAAATAACCTAAGTACGTCACCTCTGAACCAACAATCTTTAGTATGTCAACCTCGGATATATTGAACCAATCATACCGTCAAAAGAAATAGAGCCATTATGTGTGCGTTATTGAAGGAAGCGTTACACTTTGTTGTAAAAATGCAAAATAAATATATATGAACGAAACATCCTAACGCGTTCAACCGATCCACTGAGATCGCCCAAGAGGGTTTTTGTTTTAGCTCCAGTAAACACGACCTCGCTGTCGGTTAGCTGCTTGCTTTGATAAAAAAGGGGCTCTACAGCTGGCCGCAGTCGTTAAAGAAGAGGCGGAATTGGAGGTCGCTGGTAGAGGGCATTGTCCTGCAGTAATAGTAGTTTGGCTGATAACGTACGTAGACTAAACCAGACTACTAACATAAGGGTATGGTGCACTTGCAGGACTGCATTCAAGTTTTAAATCTTTCTTTTTGTCCTTCCAATAATAGCACGTACAATCTTTGCAATGGCACAACCCAAATCGAGAAGGTACTGAACCAAGAATGGGGCAATACTTGCCCAGTGAAAGCAGGGACTTACACGGCCCTCTTGTCCTTCGAAATTCCTTCAAACCTGCTCGCACAAATTTACTTCGGGGTGAGTTCATCCTTCCTCTTTTTGGATTCTCGTTAATACATGGCCGACACTGGTCGCTGACATTTTTGTTTTCGGTATTGAGTGTTGTAGAATGTTGTGGCCATCCAACGAATTCCTTGGGCCATGTTTTGTACCGTTGTTCAGCTTTAAGTTCGCTTTCTCCAGACGTCAACTGCGACAAAGAAAAAACCTCTAGTTGCAGGCATGGCTGGTCTCAACACGTGCTTTACTGCTACCGACACATCCACAGATTTATCCGGCTCGGCCCTGGCAGAGAGACCATGCTGCGGCAACATATAACCACAGTTCAGTTACTTTTTATTTTTTTGAGGGAGAGGAAAATTTCTCAAAAAGCTTGCCAGGCGTGTCAAACGTGTCATCATTGTCCCTCTTTGACGCCAGTGGCACGCTTATGCATCTCGCCTCGCTGGCGTGTTTCTGCCACGTAGAGCGCGACGGTACACCCCGCAGATTAAGTCAACCTCAACAGGGACGGATGATGAACAATCAAACGAAAAGAAAACGAAACACAACATTTGAAAAATGGTTGGTCGTGGTGATTACGAATCTAGCTACTGTAACCTTCCTAAAGGTACAGCTGGCTTCACAGTGCCTCGCCCGCTTTAGCTGGACGCGGTAGGCTTTGCTGGGCCTACAGCAAAAAGCCTATCGGGAATCATGCGTGTGGCATGCTTATGCATCTGGCCTCGCTGGCGTGTTTTTGCCACAAAGAGCGTAACGTTAAACCCCGCAGAATAAGTCAACATCAACAAGGCCGGATGATCAAGAATCAAACGAACAGGAAACGAAATACAAAATTCAAAAAATGGCTGGTCCTGGTGCTTACAAATCCAGCTACTGTAACTTGCCTAACGGTAAAGCTGGCTGCTGAGGGTTAGGCCCGCCTTAGCTGAGCGCGGTAGGCTGCAGCTATTGCCTTCAAAAGGCCTAGGAAAGGAGCCACAATTCTGCAAAAAGCCTTGCGGGACGCGGGAAAAAGCTGACTACTGTATCAAAAACGACCCACTGTCGCACTGCGTCTTGTTTGTTGCATTACATGGAAAGCTCCTGCTTATGTCTAGAAAATACTCAGAGACCTAATATCTAAGAAGGCCGAAATAACATGCCGGCAGGGAAGGGGCCGGTCCCCACAATGTGTTACCCGCTGTCGGGGGATCCATGTCACACTGGATGTGTGGGTCATGTGAGTACTGTTAAGGGGGTGGGGAGCAAGGGCATGCGAAAAGGCCAGAGTTCATTCATATTTAACGAGCAAAGTGCCCACCGTGTCAGGCGGCAGCTCAATTAATCGTAAGTGGTTGCTTAGAAAGAGCAACCCAATCCAAGCAACCCAGTTCCCACAGATGGCAGCATAGACGGGCAGTGGCGCATTGCGTCACGACTGCACCACTGCTCCAGGAGTGGTAGGAAGACTCCGAGGGATCTGTGAATAGTGATAGCGATAGGGACCTGTGAAGTGGCATATATGGCCACTAGCCCATTATCAGCATCCGAACAACTGCCACCCGTGAACACTGGATCTGAGCACCGGATCGGAAGTGAAAAAACCGAACTACTAGGGTATCAAATTCGCATATGGCCCAACTGCACAAATCGACCATTATTTTTTACTCACCACTCGCATTGTCTGACCTCTTTCCAGGACGGCCAAATTGTGGTCACGCTCAAGGTTGTTGACGGCAATGACGTTTACGCGTGCGTCACGTTCCCCGTGCAAGTAAAGGTCGACTAAGCGAATGCAGACTCCGTCACAGGCTACGTCATCGGTGAACCCCCGGATTACGGATGAAATCAAGAAACAAAGATCGTAATGTGTTTCTCTAGCTCTGCACTTCAGCTATTTGGATGTCCCTGTCTGCAATTATGTCTTGATTAGCGAGATATAAAGCTATTATTTTTGTGTATTTTCTGTATCAGCAAAAATAAACCTTTCATAAAAGCTACCTGTCTGAAAGATATTTGTATTAAAAAATAAATGTTCCAGGCAACCCACAAACTCTATGAGGCTATCGCAGCGTTGATATTCTTCGAATGAAAAATTAAGAGGAAACCAATCGCATGGGCAGGCCAAGCGAAGACGTTTGTTACATGGCGAGGTGCCATGAATAAAAAAAGACTGAAAGAAAATAGAACATGAGTTGTCGGGAAATGAGACCACGAAGACACTGCAGAATTCGACGAGTGGTAATTTTAAAGTTACCATAGAATAATAAGACCGGCCGGGCATGTGCATGAAATGGTAACAACGGAACAGTAGGCTGCAACGTGATAATTACAACGCATAATAAAGAGGTCACAAAACCTCCCATGGCTGTACAATAGAGTTGCAGTGGCCATTCCATTCTCGTAACTATTTCTACGGCGGTATCATCAGCATGATAAAAAAAAACAAACACGGGAATTCTCCGCGGAGGACGTGAACTTAGCCGGAATGTGTCCTGTGGCGAACGCCAATCGGCCATCCGGAGCAGAGCCCTGAATCCACGGTGTCACGCAGAATCCGTTTCGGCCAATAAGAAGTCAAGATTTGAAAAAAAAAAAGCGTTTGAAGCATGATTTTCAGACTGCCGAGTATGACCTTAATCGCCTATTGCAGTGCGCCCCTAGCCAAGCTTTCCGCCTTCTATCATTGGTCAATGAGCAGGTTTTTCCTGATACGCCCGGGTCATTATATCTACGTCAACCCACACAAAACCATTGTCCAAAATGTGCAAAACTCTGGTCGTGTGATGCGGGAGACCTAGAGCGGCCACGGTCACAGTGGTTTTGTAAGGGGCTTGCACAAGGGGTTCAGCATAAGGGCCATATGGCTGAGATGTAAGCCGCAGCGTGGGTTCAGATATATACATTTCTGAACACAGATAATTTTTTTCTAGCATATCAAAGCATGCAGCCCTTATCGATGTTCTTTGAAAGCACGTGATCCGCCCAGTGGCTTAAAGGCTATTGCGTCCGGTTGTCCAGGTCAAAGCCAAGACAGGAGAATCCCGCCTTTAGCAGCAATATTTCAAAGAAGGTAAGCCGCAAAATCCTTCGTGTGTTGTGCAAGATGAGCGCGTGGTCGAAATTAATTGGGAGCTCTCAACTGCGGTGTCTCTTGTAGTCTATGCGTCGCTTGGGGACGTCAGATTCCTCATGCAGCAAATTTAAAAGCCCGTGGTCTCACCATAAAAGCGTTGCCTGCGGCTGTGCTTTCTTGGTATTCGTCATGCAGTTTTGCATCTGAGCACTACTGCTTATTATTGGGAAAACTATTTAGTCTTCCTTCTTCAGTGTCGCTGGAGCATCGAGCCAGGCACCCCAACGTTGGCTGTGTCCTGGTGAAGAGCGAAAAGTGCTGTATACACCATGAAGGAGTGGCATTTTGTAGATTCAGCCTACTTGGGAAAAGGAAAAGTGAAAGCTACATAAATTAATGAAGAACACAGACTGTAATCACCGCGGCGTCGATTAACCGTACAGTCTTTTGTGATAGCATTGACCATCATGCACACTAAAGCAGATTAGCGAGTGTAAACAGGCAATCCGCGGATAAAACGCAGGGGTGATATCAACACCCTTGGCTAGAATCCTGGATCAAAATCCAATAGAAAGGAAACTCACAATAATTTGGAACCTTGCTCACGCCAGTACGATCGGACAGATAAATGCAATGCGAGGATAAAGAGTCACTAGACCATGTTATTTGGGGTCGAAGAATACTAGCGGGAATAACAACCAAAACTGCAGGGGAGACCCTTCTGCAAACCACAGAAAAGAAGATCCAACTCAAAGCAGTCCGACTAGCTGAGGATGCCGCCAGGAGTCAAGAGCCTCCGTCCAGCACCTAAGCCAACCGTCCGAACCCTAAGGCCCTGCTGGGGGGTTTAGGCGGGGTATATTCTGTTGGACAAATAAACTTTATTCTCTCTCTCTGCGGCACTGCTTATAAAGCAGGGGTTGAGATTACTGGGAAAGTCGAAGTGGCTAAAGTGCACGTGAGTCCTAAAGACTGCCAGGCCGAGAGTGCGGTCATGCGCAGGCTGCGGAATGCCGCCAGTGAAAAGGCACAGGTGTGCTGGGACGGAAACGCAGAGAGGGCAGGTTCGAAAGAGGTCAAAGCAGGCACGAGGGCTTCCAACACGCAACTGTATGCGAACGCGCCTTGATCAGCGCTTGGAGCGCTCGTCTACCGAGCTGGAGTACCCGAGTTCGAACCCAACCGCAGCGGCGCATTTCGACGGCGGCGAAACGCAAGAGGCGGTAGTCTGCTGGGCGAAGTTAGTGTCCGTTAAAGATCCCCAGGAGGTCGAAATTATTTCGCAGTCCTCAACTACGGTACCTCTTCCTCTCTTTCTTCTTTGTGCTCCCCCTTCTTCCCTCTCCTCATGGAGTGGTTGAGGTGACCACTGAGGAGGGAGGCAGTTATGGCTCCTTTCATTCCTCACAACCATTATTTGTTGAAGAAGTTTATTTTTGATGAAAATAAATTGAGAGTGGTCTCGCACCTCTGTAGATATCCAAACCGCATCGTAAAGGAAGGGTGGAATGTGGGATGAAGCGGAAGAAGAAAGAGAGGATAGAGGTGAAGTAAAGGAGGGCTCGGGAATAATTTAGACCGCCTGGGTATGTAAACGTGCACTGACATCACACAGTACGCGGGCGCCATTGTGTTTCGCCTCCATCGAAACGCGGCCACTACGGCCACGTTCAAGCCCGGGGACTCCGGTTCAGTAGCCGAGCACCTTAACCACAGAGCCACCGCAGTGGGTCCAATATTTGTTATAGCAAACATTACGGGGACACTTCAGCTTCGGCTTTAAGGGTATGAAGCCGCAGCGTTAATAACTCTCTTCGGCGCTTTTCACCACACAGAGTCACTGTTGTTTGTTCAGGTTAACGCATTCATCAGAATACAGTTTGCCCATTTTTCCTTCTTCCACAAAAGGCAGGTGTCCGAGTTGTGTTCTCGGCGCCCGACAAGCTATCCGAGCTTTGTCGCATAGTGAATGTCCCGGCTGTGAGAATGCCAGTCCGCCCTGTTTGGCACCAGGCACCTTTCGTTCCTTGCGAGGTTGGTGCAGTTTATAAGATTGCCTTCAGCTGTGGCAAGGCCTACGTGGGGCAAACCGGACGTTGCCTCAATGACCGTGTTATGGAGCACTCGAATAATGTTTTTAACACTGTCAGGAAAAACCTGGGTGTTCACTGCTTAAAGTGCCCCTCCGGTTCCTGTGCGCCTTTCCATCATGAATGCTCTGTCATCGCGAGAAATGCGCATAAAACCACACGCGAAATCATAGAAGCTGCCAACATTCTAACGCTACGTGAAGATTTTGTTAGCACACCCTCGATAGCGCTAACGAAACGTGAGTTAGACTACTTGAGCCAGGCACAGAGTAACTTTAATGTGTAGGATTCCGGAATACGTCCTTCAGCCTTTTTGACCTTTTGGACTAAGTTGTTTTCTGTCTTCTGCCTTTAATGCCCCTTTTGGTTCTTTTATTGCTTTTAAAATTCTTCCTATATTTATTGGTCTTTTTGGCCTATTAGTGGATTTTGTTCACTTGTTGTCATCTCGTAGTGTTACTTTTTCCCCTGTGCTGCCTGTTCACGTCATCCTTTTAATCGCCCTTCCACTTGTCTTTTTTATGATGTTTTGTTTTCATTTTTTTGTTGCCTCGAAGGTTCACCCTTGCCTTCATGTGTCTTTTCAACTTTAGTATGCTATCTTTCAGTCGCGTGCAAACACAGCAGCTGCTACACATGTGTTCCCGCCCGCTCTTCGAACATATATACATATATATGTGTCGCTCTACAATAAAATAATCAGCTGAAATAAGCGCTGTATCGTATTGTCTTCCTTCGTCCCTGTCTTAGGAGTGCGCTGTGTTTTCCCCAAGATGAACTACCAACTAGCCCACTCTTCCACCCTCGCTTCCTTTGAACTCTTCCACACAGCAATTTACGCACATGATGTTGATTCTACAGGCGTCCATTGATTACTACTGACGGCACTACACGCACAATCACATGACCACAAAAGAGCGTTCCACCCGAGCGTAGGTTCCGCACTTAGAAAACCTTATGCTGCCCGCGCGTCGTCTGTTCGTGCTGTGGCGCAGTCAGATCGCGCGGGTTTTCCGCTGGCTGCTGCTTCCTGGCGCGACTATGCCACTTCAAGCAAATATGATATGAAACGCGAACTAGCACTTTGCTGCTTGCTTAATTACTACTTCAGTAATTAGAACTTCTATAATTACACATATACTCATTAGCACACACTTGAAAGACACCACTTTACGTGAAGCATTACACTGCATGCATGTAAAACCCAGCTGTACTTAACCCACACAAGCATGACTGCGTGGTCTTGTGGGTAGCACGCCTACCTAGTGAAACAAGCATCGCTCGAATATCGACGTAAATTCGTATTCTTCATTTAAAATAACATCAGTTACATAATAAAGTCAAGTCGTTTGAGACATGCTCCTACCTTTAATTCAAATTACAATTCCTGCTTTTATTGATTTTCAGTCCAGATATCTGCGTGTAAGGAGAGAGAGAAAATTATATACTTAAACAACGCATGTCCGGGCCTTTATACTTATGGGAGAGGGAGAAGTTCCTCCCCCAAGATGGTCAGCAGGTGTTGAAGGAGACCGACGCGTGAACAGGCCGTTTTGCCGAGGAAAGCAACCCAGGTCCCTGACTCGGGACCCCTCCTATAATTTGTAAGTGGCTGGCCATTAAGGCCAGTCGGCACTCTCTCCTATAAATAGCCTTGAATAAACGTTTTCAACCACCACCACCTGCTCCCACTTGGGTATGTTTCGAGAGAGAGCGAAGCTGCGTGGTGTTGGCTCTCAGATAGTTCGAGTGTGGGTGAACAAGCGTGAGTGTGCAGCCACACACTTGTTAGCGGGGTGTATTGGGGTCCTGAACGTTGTATTTTGTGTAAGGTGAAGTCATTGGGTAGTGAGCGTGTTTGGGCTTGTCTGAGCAGCGCTGTGTGCTTTCGAGGGAGAGTCAGGTTACCTAGGGAGTTCTTGTGTGGCTATGCGGAGTGCTATAAAGTAGTCTCTTCACTCGTTGTGACGTTCAGCCCTGTCAGCCACTTGTAAGTATGATTCTGGCTAAGCCTAAGAAGTATGTGAACACCAAGAGATCGTGGCCGCAGAGTGGACTCAGGTGTTGCCCACGGAGTAAGAATGGCCTGGGGTCCATTCGAGGTGGACGGATACGGCTGGATAGCATTGCCCGTATGAAGCCAGTGACGTTAGCATATTGGGAGGGAGTTGATTGCGAGCGAAGGCCCGCAAAGCAGCCAGTGAGTCCTTGCGGATTGCGATTGCTGGGGAGTGGTGCTCATGTTTCATGATACCTTGTGCAATGGCCAGCATGTCTGCCATCGCCGCGAAGGAGTGTCATAGTGATGGTTTACGCTGTGTTACCGGATAGATCTATGCTAGCTGTTACTGCTATTCCTGCTTTGAAGCTCGCGTCACCGTGGTAGAAGAGCGAACCAGTTGGCAATTGTGGGCTGCTGCCTGGAGAGCTGCGGATAATTTCGACCACTTAAGGTTCTTTAATGAGAACTGACGCTATACAGCACACGGGCCTTTAGCATTTCGCCTCCATCGCAATGAGACCGCCGCAGCCGGGATTGAGCCCGCGTCTTTCGCGTCAGCAGTCTAGCACCATAAACACTGAGCCAGCGCTGCGGCTGAACGAAAAAGGGAGCGTTGGTGTTGTGGCTAGAAACCCTCTTCATAAGTTCAGGAAAGAAAGAGTGGACGTAGACAGGCTGATAATGACGATGACGAAACTTTTTTACATCTATAGCTATTTCAAAAGTGCAATAAGGGTTCCTTTTCTCCCAGAGTTGTTGGGCTGAAGTAGGTATAACGCAACAACGTTGTCTCCCGCCCTGCGTAAAAGCTCTCCTCTTCGCCGCAGTCGTCGTTGTGAGCGAAATATCTCCGGAGAAGCAACTTGTGTCTCCCACCTGGGTTAGGTTAGGTGAGCTTTTGGCTCCATCACAACCAGCCCACTGGACTGTGAGCGAACTGACCACTGTGGCAGGTGGCGGTTAAATTATGTTTCCTCGCGACAGGTTCCTGTGGAAGAGAAACCTGGGTCGCACAAGCCACACCGGCGGCAGCACTTGCCATCGTAGTGCAGTGACTCTTCGCTTAACATCTGCATGACTGCTGCAGGAGAGGTATGATGACTGCCAGAGATCAGAGAATTTAAAGTTGGGAATGGCCAATCCCGCATATATAGGCATTAACCCATTAGCTCTATCGCGTCGTACCCTTAAGGCGGAGCTTAAAAGCCCCCTTTAATTTTTTTTTTTTTTTGCGAAAGCACTGCTTAACACATTTCCAATAAAAAATCTTGCGTGAATCTTAACCCTGAGGGTGACCTTACTTAACACGGTTCAAGCCAAGAATCATGTGCGAACCTTGACATTGAAGGTGGCTTTGGCAAAAGTGGAGAAACAAAATAGATATTGCCTCGGATGGGTTTCGAATCCGCGGTAGGCGCGAACAGATCATCTTCGATGGTCACTGCACGAGAGCACTATGCAATCGCCACTGCAAGAGACCACTATGGTACCACCGCAGCCGATTACGCCTCGTGTTAAACTAAACGCAAAGAAAAACTATACTACTTTTAAATTTTAACGATATGCTTTTTTAAAATACCACAGTGCGGTACAGGAGTGACTGAAAACCAATAGATTAATACCTTCTTTCAAATACTCACATTCTGAATACATTTGTCCAGCGCTGCATAAATAAAGCCTGGGATATTATCTTGCATCGGCTGACACCTTTCCTGAATAGCATTTCCCCCCTCTCAGTGGTGTGTTTAAGTCGCTGAGGAGATCGTGCTTATATTTTGTGGAATGATTTTGCTTTATGCGTCGGCACCTTTGTTGCGAAATGTATTTTTTACGGTTGCGGCCTCTTCCTAAGCGGATGTTTTTTTTTTAAATTCACTAAAACTCTGTACGAGTGACGATTGCTCTTCCATGTTCGTTTTTGGGCCGAATAATGACAAGAATGGGACCTCTGTTTAAGAGAGCTTGAGTACCGTTACCTTTATAGCACCACACAGGTAGGTTGCTTCTAGCTCCTTTAGCTTTTGCGCCAAAATGTTTAGCTCCCAAGTGGCATGCCTGCAAACATATACGAATAGAGCAGTTGCTTCACTTCGGCACGAGTGACCAAGGGCAAGATCACGATTTCCGTGCCCGCCCCCTGTTACACGCGGGATAGGGTTTGCTGAGCAATAGATGTCAAACCTGCCTTACAGGACTCAGTATGGAATTCGTTGCTGCGCTCCGCATTGAAAACAGAGCGGCGTTCGCTGACACTATTGCCGCGAATCTTTGTAGCGTTTGTTTCTTGTGTTTATTTGTTCGTGTTTCAAGGCTGTCGGCACGCCGCTTTATCGATTCATTTGTGACGCAAGACGCACCTAGAATTATCTCCATTGATAGCATCCTGGCGAAGCCGATTCTACGTTGCGCCAGAATGTTCTAGCAACTTCCCAAGCTTTATCTCGAAGGTTCGCTATCAGCTTTAAAAAGAGCACGGCCGACAGCGGCGGGGATTCTGTTCGACGACCGCCGAGCACGCTTATTGCTACGCCTCCGCCGAGTGATTCAGTTCTCTGAGGGCGCAAGTCAGCCCAAATAAAGAGTTTCGTTTCGAAGACATTAGAGGGATTTAGAATTGGTGGCCCAAGAGGCTGGGGGCCCGAAGGGAATTGCCGGCCGCAAGCGCACATGCGCAGAACCCAAGCCAGTCTTGCGCTCTTGCGTTCGCGTTAACCCAAGACCTAAAAATTGAGAACTAGCGTGGGCCCCCAAGCCGTCTTGGGACACCCTCGCGAGTGACGAGAAATTGCGAGATAGCCAGAAGAGAGAATTAAGAGAGCAGATGACAATTCATCAATGTTTTCTTTCTTAAAACGGAACATTCTCCGAAAGACGTCGATTTCAATGCTTCCGACGTCGACCCATCTTTTGCGAGACGTATACTGCCGCCGGCCGTGTCGTCGGTAAATGGCTTCTGACAACGGCTGAAACAGATCTTCGATGTCAGCCAACTCAAATCAGTGTACAGCAGATGATCGCAGAGCAAACTTGCTTTCTTTCGACTGATTTTTGCCATCTTACGCAGGTGAACTCGCAGTTTTAAAGTGAATCCCTCCCCCCCCCCCCCCCCCAAAAAAAAAAAAAACACCATTGAAGAGCACTTGGCTGCGATTGGCTTTGCTTGACTTAAAATAGGTTACTTTATTCGTAGTACTAACAAAATAATTACGATTATGAGATTTTATTGCTCGTTCTCCTTGCTCAAAAATGCATTCTGTTCGTTTTCACTTGCAAGAAAAGCTTTTCTTTTTTGTTGCTTTCATGCACCTTTTTATTTTCCCCACTGCGGCGTAACGAGCGCTCGACCCAACGCTGCCTGCGTTTGAGCCAATTATCAAACTATGCTGCTCCTCTAAATTCAAGAGCAACAACGCAACGTGGTTTGGGGGCCGAGAGTCTTGGGTCCCCAATTCTAAAACTCTCTATTCTCGCTGTTTTTTTTCTGTTCGCCGGACTGCGGTCACCACTACGTGACAATATACGTCGCCTCCAAATATCCGCTGAAGAATGATATTTGATATTTATTAACGCGGAAGCATTATATGCCTCATGCGAAGGAAAACCCGTCACCGGAAGTTGCCCGTAAAATACGTCCGCAGGAAGTGGTACCTCATACGTGGTCTCAATCAAAAAAGAATTTTGCCAGTGTTTAGGTTCGAACACAGGCCCACTGCGTGCCAGGGGGTCACGGAACGCATATGCCATGAAGGATTTTCTTCTTTTATTTATTACATGGACATAAACTCATACTAGTAGAGGGCAAATACGGGCTGGTTGGTACATGTTTTACGAATTGGAAAAACAGCGCAAAGACGAGACACAAGAAGGACAAAACACCAGCGCTGTTGTTTTGCTAACAACCAAATGGTTTCTTGCTACAGGTGAGGCAGCATATAAATGAAATGGCACGAGTAAAAACACAAAATAAGCATGAGAGAAAGATACCGCACAACCACACAACATGACTAAAAAAAGGCACGTCACTGATTAAGATACGCAAGTTCTTTTGATAGTAGATTTATCGATGGGCTGCTGATACAGGTTTTACCAAGCCTTTTGATCATGCAAGCCTCCGAAATGAGCCTTGTGGTCTCATCTTTATAACGGGCGATGATAGTGCTCCGATTGAGGTGCGCTTCGCAATCTTCACACTGGTAGGCTGGTAGGCTTCAAATCTGCTAGGCTTCAAATCAGACTTTGCCAGGTCGCGTCACACAACCCGTCATATAGAATTGCTACACGAGGTTATCTATGTACAGAAAGGGGCTATATACGGATTCTTTACAAAGCACAGAGCTAGTGACTGCACTTCACTACACTCACAGAAAACAACGCAGCTAACGAGAACGGCAAACTGGGCAAGTTGGAACGGATTCATCTTAAAGCAGCGCGATACACAGGACGAGTGAAAGAAACAATAGGCGACACGAGCGTAATTTAACAACGGAATTTTAATCCTAGAAGGGTTAGATATATAAGCACCAAACACAACGATAAAACAGACACATCGCGATAGCCCTCAAAAAAACCGTACGTGCATGTAGCGGAACGCAAAACGCCTCTTCTACACAAAGCCACTCAGCAATCTTGGCACATGACAAGCACCTGCTATCACCCTGTCGCCACACATTCCCCGAGAACGCGAATCTCTTTTTCCACGAGATCAATGGAAGGCGAGACGACACATGTTTCAGACTCCTGGCTTATCAAAAACGCTTCAACTAACTCTCTGCAGTTCCGATATGTCTGCTCGTGTCGTCTCTTGTTTCTTTCACTCTTCCTGTGTATCGCGCTGCTTTAGGATGAACGCATCTAAAATGGCAGCAACGATAGACACCGCATAAACAGCGGCAAGCAGTCCGGTAGGAAGCCCCTTTCACCATAAATGTCCCAAGTTATAGCATCGTTCGATTGAAATGGTTTCTGGCCGAAACAAGAGGTTCAGAGTTCCGGTCCAGCATGCGCGTTTTCCGCAGTCTATGAAGTCTAACGAGGAAAAACATGTCATATGGTTCGTAATCAAGGTGAGCAGCCGCTAAGTACGAACACTGAAGGAATATGGCATATGCGACATTTGTTTGTTTTCTTATGCCACGAAGGGTGGTTGGTTAAAGTGTGTGAGAGGGACATGAAGTGAACGCGCTGTGGTTCACTAAAATGCTAAAATGTATTATGAATGTTTTCTGATGTTAGGCAAATATGACTAGCAAAAAGTTGCTGAAGCCATCCAAAGGCAACCTGATAAGTGTCACGTGACAACGACAACCTACAAAAATGTTGCTGACGTTTATGTTTTCGCATTTCTCCAGTACAGCAGTACCAGGACAGCAGTTTTTATAGAAGGAGTGCGCGATGCATAGAAACGTTTTTCGAGGTCAACAGATTTTCAACAGCGACTGTAGGTGCTTATCTTTCCATATATATTTTTACTTTTCACGTTTCCGGTAACATAGTACCTGATATACAGCCCACGCGCGGGCTGTTGATTTCCTTGCTTCAACAACCGCTGAAGCCATGAACTTTACAATACTCAGGCACCTTTAAATATTCATTCCTTCTAACGGATTCTTGGCGCTAGTATGTGTTAAGGAACGTTATTCTCATAGCTCACACTGAGGTCAACAACATTGAGCAGCGGAATTGGTTTAGAATACAGATTAGAAAGTCCTCCTAGTCTTTGAATAGATATGCTGTTCCCACTAGAACATAGGATCAGCAATAATTTGGCTCTGTCTTTCAATAATTTAGAAGGTGCTCCTAGTCTTAGCTAGGACGTGCTGCTCTCACTCGAAGATTGAATTAGCAATCATTGGGCTCCCTCTCTCAATGATTAAGAATACAACATACAGACATTGCAAACACGAAGAAAAATTCAACGATTGAAATTTCTTTTCCTACTCAAAAATAACAAACCCTCCATGAACCCAGATTTATTTCTTAAACCGATCACAACGCGACTAACACGACATCGTCACACGGAATCACTTACACCTTACAGCGCTAGAACCAATGCTTTTAAATACTCATTTTTTCCTCACACAATAACTCAATAGAATGAACTCCCGCCTGAAGTTGTAAACAGCATCGACGCCATTACCAAAATTGCTTATTAATAATTGCTAAGTTGTTTTGTTTTTTTCCCTTGTTCTTTACTATGTTCTATTACTGTTTTGTGCTATGTAATGTGCTATGTAATGTGCTATGTAATCTGCCGCGCCTCTTTTTTTGTGCTTTTGCCCCTCCTGCTTGGACCCATCTTAGGGTCTGCAGTATTCTGTAAATAAATAAAAAAATAAATAAATAAGAATGGAAAGTCTTCCTAGTCATGGTTAGGACTTCGTGTTCCCGCTTGAACATAGAACCAGCCATGCTTTGGCTTCGTCTTTGAATGATACAACCTATAGATGAGAAAGTCCTCCGAGTCATAGTTAATACTTGCTGTTTCCACTCGAAAATAGCATCAGCAATAATTCGGCTCCGTGTTTTAATGATTTAGAATACAGATTTGAAAGACCTAGTCATAGTTGCAACGCTTTCTTTCACTCGAACATAGAATCAGCAATAACTTGGCTCCGTCTTTGAATGATTTACAAATACAGATTGGAAAGCCCTGCCAGTTATAGTCAGGACTTACTTTTCCCACACGAACATAGGATCAGCAATAATTTGGCTCAATCTTAAAACGGTTTAGAATAGAGATCAGAAAGTTCTCCTAGTCGTGGTTAAGGCTTGCCGTTCGCACTCAACATAGAATCAGCAATGATTTTGGCCCTGAGGTTTTTAGGTGATTACAAAAGTCACACTCATCACGTCTAGTAAGTATAAAAAAATATAGGAAATGGGCAGAAGCTTCTTTCTTAGAATTGCTGCGCAAGGATAGCATGGTGGATCAGCAGTTAAAGTTTATTGACAACGTTTTGACAGATGTTAATAGTTGGCATTTACGTCCCGATATGTCCGTTTAGCGGAAGTTTCTAACTTTTGACAAGCCGACCAGCGGTGTAGTAAAAACCTAGAGAGGAATTTGCAACCGCGCGTGACATATTTTATGGGTGACATATTTTATGGGTATCTGCCGCCGCGGTGGCTCAGTGGCTATGGTGCTCGGCTGCTGACCCGAAAGACGCGGGTTCGATCCCGGCCGCGGCAGCTGAATTTCTTTGGAGGAGAAATTCTAGAGACCCGTGTACTGTGCGATGTCAGTGCACGTAAAAGAACCCCAGGTGGTCGAAATTTTCGGAGCCCTCCACTACGGCGTCTCTCATAGCCTTAGTCGCTTTGGGACGTTAAACCCCATAAACCAAACCATTTTTTGGGTATCTGAACCTCTGCTGGAGTGCCCGTTCTGGAACGAAGGGGCTGTAAAAGAGATAGTGACAATGCACGTGCCAACCTTTTTCTCGTTCTTGGTTAGCGGAACGACGTTTTAGCTGTGTTTGATGTGAGTGACCCTGTAAAACCGTAACCCGTGGTTTCGTATGTTCGTCGAAAGGCGTTTACCCTACCTTTGACGTCACTAACTTCTGTGAGTGCCTCGTGTTTAAAAGACTTCCAAAGGTGCACTGCTGCACCAACTCCACTCAAAGCCAACTACGACATGCTTGCCATCATTTTTCTCGGACTTTCGGTGATTTTACACCAGGCTGCCTGTTTCGTCCAGACTCCCCCGATAACGAAATGTTCCGGTAAGACTCCTAACAGCCTTCTCTACTTGAGAGCTACAATGAAATATAGGCTTTTGATTGTGAGAGGTCGCTAAAATATGCCTGGGCAGAATATTCTGCAAGGTATGGCTGAGGTATAACGCGGTACTGATTTTGTAGCTGTCTAAATACTAGAAACGCTTGCACACAGCTTTCGACAAACACCAAACATTAAATAAAGAATATTAATTTCCTGGCTACCCATGACTATTTCGAGCACAAACGACGAGAAAATAATCAAGAAAACTTTTTTTCGTTTTTTGTATGTGTTTCAAGCATGGTCGGTGCGAAAGGCGTCTGTAAAAGCAATCGAGGACTCCGTGGTGGCTCAATGGTAGAGGCGATCATCTGATGAGCCGAGGTACCGGGTTCGAACCCCACCGCGGCAGCCGCATTTCGATGGAGGCGAAACGCAAAAGGCGCTCGTGTGCTGTGCGATGTCAGTGAACGTTAAAGATCCGAAGGTGGTCGAAATTACTCTGGAGACCTCTACTATGGCACCTCTTTCTACTTTTATCTCACTCCCTCCTTTATCCCTTCCCTTACGACGCGGTTCTGTCCACTGAGACATGTGAGACATTTACTGCGTCATTTTCTGTTCTCAAAAAGCAATTTTCAATTTCTCAACGAGACGGCCATGATGACGGTTTCCAGATATATCAACCCTTTCCGCCCCGCCCACTAAAAGTGCGAGTGCGGAAAAAAAGTTTGTTTGCAAAGTTTGTTTGCAGTTTGTGAGGTAAAATATGTACAGCCTTTATCGAATACTTTGAGTTCAGGGGGAATTATTCTAAGCTTTGTACTGAGGCTCCTATAGCATCCGTGAAAGTTATACTCGTTATAGAGGGTACAACAAAAAACCTTCTTGCCTTAATAAAGTCTTGATTACTAAGCATGGATTGCAAGCCAAACGGTGTGGTACATAGAAGCAAATCCCGTGGGTCTGTACTTTTGAAAAAAGGGATACATTTGGCCAGGTCTACACTCTTTGGCCAGGGTGTAGAAGAGTGCTATGTGAAAATATTGGAAGATATTTATAACGATTGCACAGCTACTATAGTTCTCCATAAAGTCAGCAATAAAATTCCAATACGGAAAGGTGTCAGGCAGGGAGACACGATCTCGCCAATGCTCTTCACTGCCTGCTTACAGGATGTATTCCGGGGACTGGAATGGGAACAGTTGGGGATAAGAGTTAATGGAGAATACCTGAGTAATTTGCGATTCGCTGATGACATTGCCTTGCTAAGCCACTCAGGACAAGAACTGCAAAGCATGATCAATCAGTTAGACAGGCAGAGCAGAACGGTGGGGCTAAGAATTAACATGCAGAAAACCAAAGCAATGTTCAACAGCCTAGCAAGGGAACAGCAGTTCGCCATTGGTAGCGAGGTGCTGGAAGTAGTAAGAGAATATGTCTACTTAGGGCAGGTAGTGACCGCAGATCCGGATCATGAGAGGGAAATAACTAGAAGAATAAGAATGGGGTGGAGCGCATATGGCAGGTTCTCTCAGATCATGAATGGTAGCTTACCAATATCCCTGAAGAGAAAAGTATACAACAGCTGTATCCTACCGGTACTCACCTATGGGGCAGAAACGTGGAGGCTAACGAAGAGGGTTCAGCTTAAGTTAAGAACAACGCAGCGAGCTAAGGAAAGAAAAATGATAGGTGTAACGTTAAGAGATCGAAAGCGGGCGGAGTGGGTGAGGGAACAAACGCTGGTTAATGACATCTTAGTTGAAATCAAGAGGAAGAAATGGGCTTGGGCACGGCATGTAATGCGAAGGCAGGATAACCGCTGGTCCTTAAGGGTAACGGAGTGGATTCCAAGAGAAAGCAAACGTAGCAGGGGACGGCAGAAAGATAGGTGGGCGGATGAGATTAAGAAGTTTGCGGGGATACAGCGGCGGCAACTGACAAAGGACAGGGTTAATTGGAGAGACATGGGAGAGGCCTTTGCCCTGCAGTGGGTGTAGTCAGGCTGATGATGATGATGATGACACTCTTTTGAGGGATTGGTACAAACCTCTCAAGCTTTTTCCGGAATACGCATCAAAAGGGCATATGACAGTATAAAAAATGGGCGCATATATGAAGGCTTTGCTAATAGCGTTCAAGGACCCCTGCACGATGCGAAAAGTGCGAAGTTCACTGGTGTTTGGTCGTGTTAAAGGAATTGATTGACATTTTTTTTTCGTACCAAAGTCTATGCTTCCTGTAATTTTATACTTCATTGGTCCCTGATCAGATGAGAGTTTCTTCAATAAAAGAAATACCCACACATTTGGGGACTTTCATCTCCCCAATAAAGGATTTAATTAAGATCAATAATTGTGAACAGAAAGTTAAACTTCCCCGCTAGTTTATTCACGGCCCGGAAGGAAGTAAGGCTGCCTGCAGCGCAGCGATCCATGATGCGTTTGTTCCGAGTAGACTTCGTGATTTTCCGTGAACATAGGAAAAATATGCAGCCATTAAATGTATATCTTCTAGCGCCTTCTGTTCGCTGTCACTGACCCTGACTTGAGTGGTAAAGTGAACAATAAGATATTCTGTCGTCTGTGCAGATTTAAAAAAAAAAACGTTAACGAACAAAGTAGTCTGCACAAATACGCTATTCCATTGAATTTAGAGTTTATTTTAACGATGTTTCGCGGGGCTGTGACCCTGGTACAACAGTAAAGGTGGACAAAAAAAACATACATCGCCTCTATGCGTTTAAAAAGCACATAAATCTAACCGAAGTCCAGCGCAAACACCGTTCAAATGCTGTTTTGCATTCCTGTTCTTTTCGTTTTTCTGAGGCCACGTGCGTCGAGAAAAGAGAATGCGTGCAACCTCTGCGCAGATTTCAACGCACAATGAACGTTCGCTGCAGTATTCCTGAGCCAGTCGGATGTGCTCGTATGCAAATGAAGAAATAAAATCTGTGTAATGCGTAGACGGTCATATTAGAATCGCTTAAGTAGGGGAGCTTGGAAAAAATTCAGGGGGGCACCTTGTTTACCTAAAGTGCGGTGAGGCGAAAGCCTTAAGCGTGGTGTTGCTGCTTGTGTCACTGATGAGTTGTTCAGATGTTAAGCATCACCTATAAGAGTGAAACGCGACAGTGTCTTGCAACGCTACCAGGGAGTCCAGAGAACGTCATCGCCCCTTCGGTTCTACGCCTTGCTCGTCGGTAAATCGGTTTTTGAGGAAAGGTAATGTATCTGTTTCGCATATCTCGATGGACACCTAAATCTCGCCGTAACGGGAAGGGAGGAAGATGGGAATGAACGAAGACACCGTATTCACTAGACGCGCCTTTCGCCTTTGTTCTTTCCAAACCATCGAGCTGGCATGGCGGAGTGCCATTCGCTATTTAAGCACTGATTATGAGGATGGGGCACCTTTTGATCTCATAATGCTCTTGGGCCTCCACTGTATATGGCGCTCCAGAACGGCAGGCTACCATTGTGACAAAGACGCACGACCGGCCCGAATTTATTTTCGGGAAAGCATGGACTGGTTTCTTGCAATCCAAAAAGCAGCTGCGGAGCCTCCCGAGTGGCTCTCAAGACTAGAGCCGTTGTGTATGTTGCGGGAATTTTAAGCTGACGAAGCCAGTCTCGTGCTGGCTGACCACGACAGTGTCGTATGTATATAGCGTTATGTGTATTTTTGCTGTGCAATGTCATGAGCCAAAGCCAGGCAATAAAGAAAAAAAAAGCTGGCATGACGGAGTGGTTAGCATGCTCGTCTCGCACTCCGGAGACCGGGGCTCGATTCCCGAACCCGACCGATTTCCTACTCAGTTTTTTTATTTATCTGGCCTGATGAGAAAGTTTAACTAGGCCAATTAGGTAATTAAGCAATTAACTAAACTTATTACCACTTAATTTGAAGATCCCTATACGATCCCTTTAAGTGGTTGCATGGTTACTAGCCAAAGTACAATTGGCCCTGTTTGAAGTTCCCGCACTGTTACGTCACAACCGTTTCGACCAATTGAAAAGCGTGACAATTTTGTCTACAATTCCTGCTTACAACGATGAGGCATTAAAGGCTTCCGCATTAAAACGTCCATAACACCTTTCCATTGTTCCGCTATCCTTTTCATGTTCATCTTCTGCTTTCATGGACTCGATTTCTTCTTCGGCTATTCTTTTCATTCTTCGCAGGATGGAAACAGCGCTAGTACGTGTCGGATTTCTTACAACAATGGCGAATTTCTCAGGCATTTGGAAGGGAAAGAAGGAACATATGAACAGAAAGGCAAAGAGGTTAACTACAACTTTATGCAATCGAAAAGCTTATAAAAAATGCCTCGTTAAAATTTAAGATAACTATGTTTTGCCGCAGCTTTTCCACTTGACATTCAGTTATATTTTCTGTTTCTTTCTCTCTCCATCACTTCATTTTTTATTCTCCACTCTATTTTTCAGGAACACTGGTGTGATAAAGATATGAGCCTTCGTTAAATCTGTATTGCTCCTTGCGTTCTGCTGCAACGTTGTAGCGTTCCCCGCCGCGGTGGCTAAGTGGTTACGGCGCTCGGCTGCTGACTCGGAAGACGCGGGTTCGATCCCGGCCGCGGCGGCTGAATTTCGGTGGAGGCGAAATTCGAGAGGCGGGTGTTCAGTGCGATGTCAGTGCACGTTAAAGAACCCCAGGTGGTCGAAATTTCCGGAGCCCTTCACTACGTGGTCCCTCATAGCCTGAATCGCTTTGGGACGTTAAACCCCAATAAACTAACAAACTTGTAGCGTTCCAATACGTACCAGTCGTCTTTACTACACCTCCAACGCGCAAGTTCGTTCATAGTTTTTCTGTACACAGATATCCATATTGCAATCTGCTGCGAGTTGTGAGTGCGAAAGGGCACATACGAAAAAGCAGCGTCTGAGCCAAACTTAATTCAATTGATTACTATACTATAATGTATAACAATTACGTCGCGAAAAGCATTGTTTATTTAAAGCCTTTCGGTATAGGTCGGTATAGGTTGTAATGAAAACTGACCTAAATTAGTCTATGAGAACAAGTCTCCAACCCATTCAGCTAAATTCTAAAGTACCCTATGTTTCACCGCTACGCGTCACAGTAAAATAGTCGCGGAGTACGGTTTCGGCCTAAACGTCAGAAGTATCCATTGAAAATAAAGAGATTAGCAAGATATCAAACACTACACGGCTATGCGCTGTGTATTAGGCATAGGTTAGCAACCAGATGTGCAGTGAGCATAAGAAACACGGCTCATGCATAATAGCGCATAGTATTTCAGGAAAATTTAGGTGTGAGAACATTACAGTTTTCTTAAAGCTGGCACTAGCAGGATGGTCACCACTGTAATTTATCGGAGGTTGCTTCAGTCGGGGCATTGCTTGCGGGAAAAAAATTCAGATTTCACGCATGTGAACTGGTACTGCCAAGTGTGACGTCTGGGTTCATTGTATGAACCCTAGCACTGCTTCGCATTTTGACGAGGCCTAAATGTCTCGCTCCAAGAACTTTTTACGTTACTGACATGTAGCTAAGCCTGAAAAACAGCATACTTCTTCGCTGGCTTCGAAAGCAGCTACTGTTATGACCTCTGTTTCAAGGAGCGTATGGGGCATTAATTAATCGACTCGATGACGTAGAGCAGGATAAAAGTTTTTAATAGCAGCAAGCTACATCATAGTCAGATGCAAGCACAATCTTGCCTGTTAACTAATGCGTGTTCTGTGGTAATGAATACTGCATCGACTGTGTCATTTTGATAACCCCTACGACAGTTCTCGATATTGCTTCCTGCTAGCTGAAACACTAAAAAAGGCACACAAGATGTTCCTAACTTGAAACTTCTCCAACCTTTCAGGTGTCACCAAACCCGTCGTCCAGATCAAGAGCGTCACCGTCACTGACGCGGAGCTCGGCAAGACAGTGAAAATCGAAGCCACGGTTCGCGTAACCACTAAGGTTGGCGTAAACCCAGTCCTGCAGCTTTCGTTGTCTAAGCCGAACGGCCAGCCGCTTGCTTGTGTTCCTCAAGTTTTGCCTTGGTAAGTGCCCCAACTTTTCGATATGCACACATTTAGTGCGAGAGCAAAACATCCGTGCTCAAGAACAACGCTTAAGTTGTGCAATCAAACAACATTCGGACAATACGCGACCAAGTACTCCTAGAGTGCAAATGAATGCCCACATGCTCAAAGGGCGACTTCTCTAATGTTGCGTTAGGTTTATAATTAGACACAACAGAAATAAACTCCTATGCTTCAATTGTTTATTGCAATGTCGTCTGCATGTGGTCTGGGACCACAGCGCACGGAATCTACATATGTTATGCTCTGCAAGCTTAAGATAAAGTCATTTGGAGATAAACTGCTGACAATGGAGACTCCTTTACAGTATATCAGATGCAATTCTCCAGAGCATCTTAGTCAAAAAATACCAGGCTTGCAGTAGCCCGTCTTGATTCGCAGCACAAAGACCAAGGCCGTGGGCTAATACTAGGTATCCCAGCTAAATGTAACCAATCTTTTAAAAAACACGGGATCCCCTAGCCGTCTGAAACCAACTCAGGGTTATTTAGAGTCGCGTGACCTAGACTGCAGTATTTTTCGTTTTACAAGGTTAAGTAATTAGTTAAGCTTAATTAGCTAACTTTTTAATTATTGACTTGATGAACAAAGTGTCAATGGAAAAGTTGTAGATCGCTTTCAAAAACAGCTGACTGAAACATTTGCAGCAACGTACTATTTACGTAAAGTAGTTTTTTTACCGGCCTTTAACCGTAACTTGGACAATACAAAAAAGCTTCCACGTGATAACCATGCCACTTCAACGTCCCAAGATGCACCTTAGAGAATAAAATCCTGTTTTCCCGAAGTCCTCTCTTCGATGAGACTCTGGGTGAACATTGGGGCAGAGATGCGAGCGAGCAGCTGGTCACGTGATAACTTTAATTTAGTGCCTATAAATGAAGCTACGTAAATGGTACCGTGATGGAAACAGCACTACTAGCGGTTTTTCGAGGCGATCTAAAACATTTTCTTTGACACTTCTTTCCTGAAGTCAATAATTAAAAAGTTAGCTAATTAAGCTTAACTAATTAATTAACTTTGAAGAATGAAAAAAGTACTCGAGACTAGGCCATGCGACGCTGAACAACCTTTAATTGGTTTCACTGGACTAGGACACTTCGTTTTCTTTAAAAAAGGTTGGTTACATTTAGCTGGGACACCCGGTGTATACCGCAAACTTTCCACAGCTGACTTTAATACTCCTCTTATAAGCTTAGCTTTTTACGAGCCAGTCCAATAGGGTGCCACTTAATTTATCCAATGGGTGCCGGAGCACTTTCTACCGACCCGTTGTCACATTGTGCGAGCTGTTTGTTTTTTTTTTTACTGCGCTCACAGCATATTTCATTTTCGATTAAAAATCTGTTGCCTGTCATCTGTATGAAGATTTACCATTCGGCCATCCTATGGTAGGAGAAAATTGCTTCCTTCGGGGCAAAAAACATCAGTAAAAATGCTTTCCTCCCGTACGACACTACATTTGTCCTTCCACACATTAAAAAGCGGCGACCCACCCTATACCAACACACTTCCACTCTCTGGAAACCTCCAGTTTCCAGAAGCTTACGGCGAAAATAAATTCAAAGACGCAAAGAAAAGTGGGGCTACAAGTGCGGCTAATCGAAATTTCTTGCATCAAACTGTGCCCTTCTTGTTGTTACACACTAAAAACACATTTAATTGAGGTTCAGGCATTGAAATTATTCGACAAAATTCCACAATGACGGCACCAGTACGTTGCTGTGTTTGCTTTCAACGTTGTACACTGTATTCCTTAACAAGCATTTCCAAACCTTCCGAGCAGGGCAGATCAGCAGCTCAACTGTGTTGAACTAATTTTATCATTAAAGTACACCCTTCTAGAGAGTCAACTGCCGCGTTTAATGAAAGCAGCTACACTCCACCTACTTTTTAGCTATATTACATATGACCTTGTCTTCGACTAGCTGCATGCTTTGGTATAAAAGGGCTGCAGGTGTTGCAGGACAGTAATTGGAGGTAAGTGGCAAAAGGCGTTGTCGTACACTAATAGAAGTTGTGCTCATGGCAATGATCAGCTAAAAAAGATTAGGAGTACAAGTGTACATTTGGATTTCCAGAATGGTATTCAAGCTTCAAATCTTTGTCTTTGTCCTTCCAATAATAGTACATACAACCTTTGCAATGGCAAAACGCAAATCGAGGAGGTACTGAACCAAGATTGGGGCAATACTTGCCCAGTGGCAGCGGGAACTTACACAGGTGTCTTGGCCTTGTACCTTCCTAAAATCGTGCTCGCACAACTTTACTTCGGGGTGAGTTCAACCTTCCTCTTTTTGGATTCTTGTTCATAAGAGGCCGATACTGCCTGCTGATGTATTGGTCACCTGCATTGACTGTTGGGGTTTGTTGAGGCCACACAACGAAGTCCTCGGGCTGTACTTTGTATCATTTTGATCAGCTTTCCCTTCGTCTGGTCTAGACGTCAATTGGTACAAAAGAAAAGCCACGTCTCAAAGGCATGGCCGGTCTCAACATGACTCCACAGTTACCGACACATCCAATGATGTATCCAGTTCGACCGTGCCATAGACACCGCACTTCAGCATCTCAGGCATAGGCACAAGAGGCTTGTTTTTTTGTGAGACTGAAGGAGCTCCGAAAATGCTCGCCAGGCTTGTCAATCGTGTTGCCATTTTTTGTCTCAGCGGTAGAATGCTCCGATCAGTGAGTGAAGGATGCACACGACACACCTATGCATCAGGCATCACTGGCGTGTCTCTGCCACGAGCAATGGGATGTCGCAACCCAGAGAATAAGTCTGAAGTTGCACTATAATTTACTGATGTTTCACATTTCTTTTCTTTGCTCCGACGGGGCACCAACTGGCCAATCGCGATCGCATGGTCGAAAAGCGCCCATGCATTGCAGAGAAGCCACCTCCTTTGCATAGTTTAGCACTAGACCGTTGCTGACAGTCTACTCGTACACCTACTGCCACCGTGCGGTTCTGATTTTATGCTCACTGAAAGCAAGGTGTTCTTATCAATAACACGAAATTTTATCAGAAGTGTTCGCTAAATGCTAAAAAAATGTTTGTTGTTTGTTGCTTTAACATCAGATGGCGCTGCCCAGCCACATGGGGAGAACTTTGTTCGTAACTCATTGGGATAGACCTTGGTGTAGCCGGCGCATTACTAGCAAGCTGTGTCCTTCAACGCAGCAGTAGTTTTCCTAGAATAAAACACGTTCAGGAACCAGGAACATGTGGATTGAGCCTGCGCTTGCTTTAACCACTGCATCAAGTTCGCCTCCTGCTTTCAAGAGTTGCGGCTTTCCCTCATTATTTTAATGCTTGGGAGAGAAATACGGCGGGATCATGCGCAACTACTTTCTGCACAGTGAACCTAAAAAGATCAAAGTCACCACTAACGTATTATAACCAAACAAACGAAAATAAAACAAAACACAAGATTAAAAAAATGGTCTTAGTGTTTACGATTACAACTGTTGTTACCTGTCTACGGTAAAACTGACAGCACAGTATCTGCCCTGCCTCAGTTGCATGCGGTATGATGCAGCTAAAAGGTAAGGGATAGAGACCACAATGCTACAATTTGCCAGGACGAGACCATGGGAAAACAATTGGCTGTGGTTTCACCAATGGCCATCCTGAGTAGAACTGCGGAAGCAACGGCGCGGCAATAGGAGATATTCAAAATTTCGCAAGTGTGCTTTCCCACATAACTATGTTGGCAAAAACAAGATGGCCGACTTCGATATAAAGGAACTACATGGGCTACAGGACAGGCGCTAAAGGTGCGGATAGAACGCAAGAAACGTATTTCGGAAGGCTAAAAAAAAAACAAACTAGTCTTTCTTGCTTTGTTTCAGCTGGAAACGCATGGTCAGCCATCTTGTTCTGGGCAACATTGTTATGCGCGAAAGCGCACTTGCGGAATTTTTTAATATCTCCTCTTGCAGCGGCGGCGGAATTTCAGGGGGCAATTTGACTTTCCACTCTGCGTAGAGGCGAAAGCGTTTTCCGCACCACTTTCACTGCCTCTGTGGCACTGTTGACGTCACCACTGAATGATATCTCACATAATTAAGAACTAATTACTAAGTAATAACGAATTACTAACCAATGGCTAGTTACGGATTAATGACTAGATACTAATAATTGTGGTTATGGTGCTCGGCTGCTGACCCGAAAGACGCGGGTTCGATCCCGGCCGCGGCGGCTGAATTTCTTTGGAGGAGAAATTCTAGAGGCCCGTGTACTGTGCGATGTCAGTGCACGTTGAAGAACCCCGGGTGGTCGAAATTTCCGGAGCCCTCCACTACGGCGTCTCTCATAGCCTTAGTCACTTTGGGACGTTAAACCCCATAAAACAAAACCAAACCAAACCAAACTAATTAATTGCTAATTAATGACGCTTAAACTTCGCCTTTAGGAGTCGAGTGCGACAGCGTGTTGTAGCGCTGCCAGGGAGTCCAAGGAATGCCACCACCCGTTCGGTGGATGCCTTGCCCTTTGAACTTAACGCTTTTTGAGTGAAGGAAACGGCACAGTAATTCTCTGTCATCTCGGTGGACACCCAAATCGCACCGTACAGGAAGAGAGGAAGTGGGAGTGAAAGAAGAAAGAGAAAGGGGGGCCTTAAAAAGGAATTGAAAATTGTATTTGAGGAAAGAAAATTACGCAGCAACTGTCGCGCACTCGCTCCTCGCGCATGCGCAGTTGGGGCTTTCCGGGGCTCCGCGAAATCGCGCACGCCTAGCATAGTGTTTCTTCCGCAACAAAATCTGACTACTATATTAAAAAACACCAACTCCCGGCCGTCTACGTCACATTACGTCTACACTGCACGTCTACATTATTTTGAAGGCTCGAACATGTGTTTTGAAAATATTGAGAGACCGAATATCTAAGAACGCCTGAAGAACGTATGAAGAAGAATGTGTTGCCTACTGTCGTGTGATTCGCGGCACTCTAACTGCGATGAATTTTCTATGTGCTTTTATTAATAGCAGGAGGAGGGGTTTGAGGAACGGAACAACGCCCGGCGTTCAGTACTCACTACTCGTATTGCTGACCTCTTTTCAGGACGGCGACATTGTCATCACAGCGAAGATTGTAGATGGCAATAATGTTTATGAGTGCGTCACGTTCCCCGTGCACGTGAAAGTTGACTAAGCGAATGATGGCTGCGTCACCAGATACGTCTGCGCTGCATCCGAAGCTTACGGGCTAATTCATGGAACAAAATAGGAACGTATTTGCAAAAGTGTGCGCTTCTCCTCTTTGGATGTTCCGGCCAGCAAACACGTTTTTCTTACCTAGATGCACTGCAAACATTTTTGTGTATTTTGCTGCTTCAGCAGAAATAAAACTTTTCTGAAAAAACTACCAGTCTGAGAGATACTCTTGTTAAGAAATAAATGTCCCCAGAAGATCCAAACAATACTTGATCCTAGCATGGCTGTGATATGGCACTAACTGCCAAATATCAAAAAGTGAAAGAAAGTTTGCAACATGGGCGTACAGCGTGACAGCAAGGCGTAGCTTTATATACAGACTTTGTCCTCTACTTACTACTAGGTGTAGACTCTTAGATGTCTGGGAGGCCTCATACCACTCCTGGCGTAGTGGAGCAGCGGTTAAGAGTTGCGCCACCGCCCTGCAATGGAAGGTGCTGCCACCGGTGAAATTCGCCCGAACCAGGTTGCTCTTAAACAGACAAATGCTACACTATTTTTCTAGAACCTTAACCACTCGATTAGTGCTTTCGCACTAAAAATATTTTGCGCCTACAGGTAGAGCCAAGAGGCATGTGCTTATTATATGAAGAGGTTATATGGGTAAACAAAAAAGACAGCATAGTAACAGCCAGTGCAGTGCATATTTCAACCGCGCAAAACGACGCAGGACGAAGAGAGGAAAGCACAGGACAAGACGTCCCGCGTCTTGTCCTGAGACGTCCCGCGTCTTGTCCTGTGCTTTCCTCTCTTCTTCCCGCGTCGTTTTGCGCGGTTGCAATATGCACTCCATTGTCAACCACGAACTAGCCCGCGTTCACTTGTAACAGCCAGCACTGCTATTGTAGGCTAATTATACCCCGCGAAGACACTGAGAACGCGACTAGTAGAAAATTGGCGTTTTTTTTCACCACATAATGATAGGCTTGCAATGATTAGCACGTGCAGACTGTGGAATGCCTTTCGATTTACGGGTAAGGTGCGAGGCCAGCATGATTCCAAGCAACAAACACAAAATAATGTTACGACAGAATAGTATGATACAACTTCATAATTGCAGCAGCGCATAGTAAATTGGTCACAAGACCTCTCCATAGCAGTATAGATGCCATTGTAATGAGCATCGCAAACGGTAATGAAGAACTATGCTTTGCGTTTGGCCTATTCAAATCGGCTATTCGTAGCACAAGCCTGATTCCACGATGGAGCACAAAATCCATCTCGGTGATAAGGAGCTCAAAATATAACCAAAATTTCTCATCGAAGCACAACGTTGAGTTCGCGGAGCAAAAATGCGTACTTATCGGCGATTAGAATACGCCTTTAGGCAAAGCCTCCCGCTTTCTCCTTCATATCAATGAGTAGGTTGTCCAGATGTTCCCGGGCCATTAGATCCGCACAAGCCCACGAATAGACACTCCCAAGGACGTGCAGCCAGTGGTGACATAAGCCTAGTCGCCTCGAAAGCTCTCACGCTCAAGGGGTTTTGATAGAGGTGTATCAGTGATCTTCACCTAGATAACGGAACTGGCGAAAAAGAAAGGACAATGGGCTTATTGCTCATTGGCTTGCTCATGAAAAGTCACTGAAAAATTTAAAAGCTTAAGTCTGTGCCAGACCTGGCACAGCTTTTTAGACAAGCAAAAATTCCAGTTTTAATTATGTAGTGAAGGGCTCCGGAAATTTCGACCACCTGGGGTTCTTTAATGTCAGTGCACGTTAAAGAACCCCTGGGGGTCGAAATTTCCGGAGCCCTTCACTACGGCGTTCCTCATAGCCTCAGTCGCTTTGGGACGTTAAACCCCAATAAACCAAACCAAACCGAAGGTTCATTTCTATTGCTCACAGTAAAGTCGGCGAGCATGTCAACCCGTTTATCCTTCGAACATGGCATCGCAATTAACACAAGCCTCCGCACTACGGGTCATTCGCAATAGAAACGATATGCATCTAAATACGATGCTGATGACTTCACATTACATTCGCGTGTAGTTTTGGTAAAGAGTCGTCAGGCGACATGGTGTGCTTCTAGGCCAAACAATGAAGTCCTACCGGCAAAAAAAGTAACTGACCTCCCTCCAAGTTCCGAACCGTGCCACACTGCATGCAGCCGCGATCGGCTGATACACTCCTGGTGTCGGCACCTGTGCACTTTGGCGGTCTCGACACCCAGGTGTCGAGACCGCCATCGTACTTGGCCATCATACTTGACGGGAATAGAATAAGTACACAGCTTATGTCTGCCTCTTTCAACCGGCGCATGTAGGACATCACTTGTGGAGAGTATGTGGAAACAAACAAACCACCACTTGCTTTCAGGAGAACCAAATCCACGTGCGCATACGTCATCAAAATCCGTTCATTATAGAAACATCTATGTCAATAACCTTATCTTTGCAAAAACAGCACCGAGAATGCTATTTAACAATATACCCAGAGTGATCAGGCCACTGCTTCGGCGGTTTGAGCAAAAATCGCAAGAATGAAGTATAACGGAAGCACTTTCAGATATTGCCTGGAGTACCGATCCACTTCAGCCTTTGTACAGTTTCTGTGCTGTATGCGACCTCAAAAGAAAACATTCGACAGCAGTCAGTCTGGTTGGGAAAATTTAATGTTAGGAGAAGGTAAGTGACGCCAACCAAGTAAAATACAGAACAAACACGACGTTTCGGGACCGGCTCGGCCCCTTCTTTCACAGCAAGCAAACTTTCACTTTCACAGCAAGCAAACTGGACTAGAATGTGTCCTTCAAGAACTCTTTGCCCTAAATGAAACATACGACAACTACACAGTTATTTACACAATGCATCTAATTCACTTGAAGTGTTGTTATAGAAGATGAAGTGGATAAAATAATAGTTACCTCAGTGCGTATCACTTTTCACTGCCAAATGTAAACAATTTTCATCGCTGCAGAAAAAATATTAATTCAGAACAAAAACATCTATACCGACTCGCTCGGCGTATTTAGAGTACTACATTCCAGAAATTCAATAGAACCATTTATTAAGAGTTATATGTAATGTCATAACAGCTGAAACGCAAGGACATGCAATTAAGGTCTGCTGGGTACGTAACTACGTTTTTTATCAGCTTTAACCAGAGAGAAAATTCGCGCGCGCGAAATCGTCCCATAATGCTCAATGACAGCATGTAAATAAAGCAAATGCAGTGCATAAAGGTCGCATCAAATTTGTGCAGCGGGAAATGTGAGGGAAATGACAGTCTTTCTGGGACCACGAAGTGAAGAAGAAACTGAATACAGTGAATGTCACCGAGAAGGAATGAAAATAGCGAGAAATTCGATGCTGCATTCGTATCGTACCCTAATTTAAAGCACAACTTGATTCTAGCAAAACAAGGCAACTGTACATGTGAACGAGGCAGAGAGCATGGACGCCCAAACTACATCTTACTTTTAGCGAAAAAGCTCGACAAACTGAGAAAAAAAATTTCTCATATATTCATGAAGACTATATATCTCCTTCTGCCTTATACTGTAGCTTAGTTGGAGGGCATTGTTACGCTGGCGAAATTTCTTGCGCAGTTTCGAACTGAAAAGATAAGTTCTAAGGGGGTTGTAGTATATTAAAAAAAAGCAATCTTAACCTTCTTCCCCCCAAGCAGCTATATTGTAACGTAGTAGTGAAGGCTGCCCAGCAGTCAGGAAGACAGCGAAAAGGCATCCAAAAGAAAATGATCGTCGGGTTAACTAGCGCACACAGAGAACTGAATAATACGACTGCGGCAACAACTACAAAGATGCTCCACAGTCGTCAAACAGAATGGTCACCGCTGTCGGCCATGGTCCATTTTAAGGTGACCAAAAACTTCAAAATGGTAAATTGTGCAAGTTAGACACAAGAGCCTCGAATAACGTAAAAACAAAGCGATAAATCTTTGCGTCAGCGACGTTTGAACAATTGAGCATTAGAAAACATTGCGCATGTTTTGAACCGCGTATGACATGCGATAACCCATTTTGCAGTGGCTGAAGCTTGCATCGTGCCGATACATTGTATGGAAATCCACTGGTCGTGCTCTGGAACTGTTACTTTATCGAAACACAGTGGTGAACAAGCCAAGCACAGTAATGGTGTCTCTTCGAGGTGTTCACTTGAAGAGTATGGTGCGTTTCTTGGTGCACAGTCAACAAAGCGGCATCATAATGCAGTGGATGTTTTTTTGTCGATGACGAAGGCAAGGATTATACTGCCGCGCGTTTGATCAATTCTACTGCTTGTGACTTCGTGAGTGCTATATATGTCAGCGAAGTGAATTCGTGTGGCCTTCCCCGTTTCAAGGAAGTGCTGCGGGAATCTGTGTGCTCACGCTCAGTTCCTTATCCTTGGAAACAAACGTTAAGAAGCGTGGGGAAAAGTTCAGGGAATCTTTCGGGACAAGTTTTCCTCATTGGATGCTTAAACGCCACATTCGGTGACTGGTGCGCTGAAAAGTACCAGTCGATGTTCATGCAGCTCATGAGACACATAAATGTTTCAACCGCGCCTACGGAACCATTCCCAAAGTATATTCGTACCTGGTGCTTTTTAGGATTGATATGCTTCTTGCACAGACTGACGTTGATTATGGCGTATTAAGGGTTATCAGTTTAGCGGAGGTGAATGTCGGCTACAAGACATTTTACGCCAGAGCCAATAATACCCGAGTACTGTCTCTATTAGATGCGATCGGCAGCTCGCCTTGTGTGGTTATCGCCTTTTCAAGCTTGTTGTGCTGTGCGGTAAGCATTGCAGTTTCTGGAAGGATGCACAAAAGAGCGCGTAGTGTGCCGAGTGCCTTTTAGGAGGCTTTATTCCTGGTAGCGGCACTTTTTGGCACTTCTAGAAATGAGCCGCCGTGAATCTCATCACGACGGACTATCCCTCACCGTTTCTACAGCAGTCGACGGAACTAGAGGGCGCTTGTATCAGTCCAGCTTGGAATTCTGGTCCAACACGATGCAGCCCAGTAATGGAAATGGCCGTGCTGAACTAGTTGCGTATTACTGCTTAGAGTCATTGCATTGGCAACACTATTGGCGCCAGATTTAAACCCTTGGCTTCCTTTGTAGCACCTAGCTCAGTTGATTGAGATTTCGCTGTCAAGATAACTCCGCCAGATTTATTGTGGATTTTTTGGCGTTTTTCGTTGTGACTGCACTAGTTACCAAAAGCCGACAATTGATTTCGAGCTCGAATATTTCTCCATGTTTTCTTGGCAGGATCTCATAAAATGTTGGCATCTAGTGTGTAGGTAGTTACAGTGCAATTTTAATGCATGAATTGCTGGAAAAATTGATGCTATTTTCTTTTTCATTCGCTTAGATTTAGTTGCCTGCCTTTATGACTGCCTGATTATGATTGTTATGCTTAAGCTATTTCTGTTTATATTTTCATATCTATAAGGATGTATGCTGCCTCTATGCAAAGGCCACGGGTAATTAGATTATTGGAGGGTGTGAGAACCATTGTACAGCATATACGCACATTGCGGTAAGTATAGAGTGTGCGATAAGCAAACGTTGTGCGTTATACAAAGCTTTGTCTCTGAAATTTTCTGTTGCATACAATGGTTGTTCTGCTTCCCGCCAACGTTTAATGAACGGTGCATCCGCAACAGAATGCGCTGCGACAGTGGGAACTGGTTGTCTCTAGCTTCGTCGGTTGAACGCTAATGGCCTACATGGTGATTCACCCGCCGCGGTGGCTGAGTGGTAAGGCGCTCGTCTACCGAGCCGGAGTACCCGGGTTCGAACCCGACCGCGGCGGCCGCGTTTCGATGGAGGCAAAACGCAAGAGGCGTCCGTGTGCTGTGCGATGTCAATGCACGTTAAAGATCCCCAGGTGGTCGAAATTATTCCGGAGACCTCCACTACGGCACCTCTTTCTCTCTCTCTTCTTTCACTCCTACCTTCCTCCCTTCCCTTACGGCGCGGTTCAGGTGTCCGCCGAGATACGTGAGACAGATACTGCGCCATTTACTTTCCTCAAAAACATATTTACCAATTTACTACATGATGAGGCTCGGCGGCTAACTTCACGGCCTTCTTTTTCGGCAGTGTTTCAGCGGGGGTGTAGCTCAGATGGTAGAGCGCTCGCTAAGCATGCGAGAAGTACTGGGATCGATACCCAGCACCTAAACTTTTTTAGCGTTCTTCCCCCCCCCCCCCCCCCCCCCCGCCCTTCGCAGTATAGTACCTTCATTATTCTGAATCTATTTCAGCTGAAACATAAATTCTATCCAAAATCAGTCAACAGAAATGAAACCCTTGCGTCTTTCTGCGTGCTTTAAAAATTAATTGCATTTGTTTGTGCGTAGAAAAAGATGTCAAGATTGACTGCATGATCGGTTATGAATATTGTTTCTTACTATTTAGCTAACACATCGATTCTTCAGCAAACAATTTTTGGCGGACGTATTGTTTTCTTGGGATTCTGGACGAAATTAAGTAACACGCGGCTTTGGCTCCCAGCTCATGTTGTTTCACTCTATCGAAAATCGCTTTATAATGCGATCTTTTTCCTCCGTGTTCTAAAAGGCTGTCGTCACAATGTCTAATTCGCACTGCAGTTTATCTTACGCGTCTAAATAGAAAGAATGGAGACCACCCAGAGCACAGTAGAATGAAAAGATGGATCTGCGATTCTGAATGTATATAGCAAAGGCTAATAGAGAATGTGCATATATGCGCAGTTCGTTAGAAGTGAACGCTTTTATCGTTGCCGATAAAAACGATTGATTGAATCGGCGATGCAGTAGATTAATGAAGAGGAACTGATGAAAATTTCCCAACCGCTGATGAGGCGCGGAATATGAGAGGTAGCAAAATGTTATCCTCGACCCACAGGTGATATTGCCACGTATCCTTGTAGTGTCCGCCCGCTCGCGCTCAAGGCCGCATGAAAGGGGTGTTATCAATTTTGTTCGTGACGCGAGAAGCGACCGGACGGATCTCAATTGATCGCAGCCATAAAAGGCTGCATCTACGGTTTTCCAGATTACTGTAGATGATCTTGACCAGTTATCTCGAAGTTTCCTTGCCGGCTTTAAATTGAGCGATGCCACGAGTGGCAGGCATTCGTAGTTCGACGACTGACGATACGTTTGTTGCTTACGCCGCCGCCGAGTGATTCAGTTCTTTTGCGGGCGCAAGTCAGCCCAAATAGAGAGCTTCCTTTGCAAGTTTTGTTGCTGTCTTCCTGACCGCTGGACGGCAGTCACTACAACGTGACAATATTATGGGTATGTTGCGGCAGCTATTGGATGATAGCGGCGCCTGCTGGTGCCAGAATTGGTTAAAAAATTAAAATGTGAGCCGTACGTTGGCACAACTTTCATACAGAACTGGTTGTCAGTGCGAGTACTTAGGAATGCGAGTGTGCTGCGCTGAAGAGGCATAAACTCTTTGTACTAGTGTAGCCACATCCTTTTCAGACCTGAAGAAATGTTTGGTTTGCCAGCGTTACTCAAAATATATTTCTCAAGACCGGGTGCTCACATGAACGCACAGAAAACAGGAATTGCCACCTTAAGTCCAGTCTATTACGTTAGTGCATGTCCTGTGCTAGGGGCCTCAACAGCCTTGGAATCGTACAACAAAGTTTTTCGATGGATATATCTAGTTAAGCACGCACATGATAAAATACTTAGATAGAAATTATAAGCTGAAAACTTAAACAACGCGAAAAACTAGATAATTTATGGTGCGTTTTGCAAAACACTACTTGTAAGACTCTGTGTGGACCTCTCTATGTGTACCAGTCTCCGAGCAGATGAGTGCACGCATATGACCCTGCCTGTGCTCGTACGCGCATGTGTATGCGAGCATGCGCGCGCATGTGTACTTGCAGGTTCGTGCATGTGTGTGCGTGCATGTGCTTACGTGTGTGGCGAAATTTCCTCATGCGCAAACTAAATGCAACACTTCCATGAGCTCCTGTATTTTTGAATAATTTTCTTTTGCGCCCTTACTCTTGCTTGTGTCTGTTATTACTATTACTAGTTCCTTAGTGTTTTTTTTTTCATATGATGCTATTTGATCAAACGTTTAGGGGAATCCCCCAAGGTGGAGTAGATTTGTAATAAGGGAATAATTACTCATTGCCATCCACCAAAGCGCAGCCATACGACTACAAAGGAAAGCTATACAGCTTTCTCAGAAACTTCGTAGTTAAAGAAAAATTCGTCCTGGTCCGGGGTTCGAACCTGGGACCACCGCTTCACCGGAGAAGTCGCTCTACCAATTGAGCTAACCGGGACGGCAAGCTTATGGTAGGGCGAGAGCGAATTGATCAATAACTCGAAGTGGGAACTGTGTTGGTCAAATGTTTAGGGGAATCCCCAAGGTGGAGTAAGACTCCCCAAGGTGGAGTAGATTTGTAATAAGGGAGTAATTACTCCCTTACAGTTGGAGTACCTACTTTTTGAGGTTGGCTTAATTTTCACTTGGCTCACTTAATTTTCTGGCGCCCCTTGCTATGCTTGCCTTCTCTTGGAATCCAATCCGTTACTCTTAAAGACCAGTGGTTATCTTGCCTTCGCATTACATGCCCTACCCAAGCCCATTTCTTCCTCTTGATTTCGACTAAGATGTCATAAACCCGCGTTTGTTCCCTCACCCACTCCTCCCGCTTCCGGTCTCTTAACGTTACACCTGTCATTTTTCTTTCCATAGCTCGCTGTGTAGTCCTTAATTTAAGCTGAACCCTCTTTGTTAGCCTCCACGTTTGTGCCCCTTAGGTGAGTACCGGCAAGATACATCTGTTTTGTACTTTTCTCTTGAGGAATATTGCTAAACTGTCATTCATGATCTGCATGATCGGAGAGTACCATGATCTGAGAGTACCACACGCACGCTGGGCAAGACAGGTCCCACCTAATCCTGAAACTCAGCCTATTCAACTGCCTTTACATTACTGCCTTTACACCAATAAGATTCAATTCGCCCAACTTTCCACCTTATTACTGCCTTTACATTGTAGCTGCTACTGACGGATTATTTTTGGTTAGACTACAGGAGTGGTCAATTCAAATTCTTCACACTATTAGCACAAACATCTGCCGCTTTGCATTAGACAGCGTAAATGATTTATCATACAGATTAGAAAACTATTTTAGGCCCTGATAAGACTGCCGCTGTCCCTCAAACATAAGCTCATCTAAAATCTGGTCCAGTCTTACCCACCTCCTTACAATTTAATGACCAGACCGCCGCGGTGGCTCAGCGGTTACGGTGCTCGGCTGCTGTCCCGAAAGACGCGGGTTCGATCCCGGCCGCGGCGGCTAGAATTTCTTTGGAGGAGAAATTCTAGAGGCCCGTGTACTGTGCGATGTCAGTGCACGTTAAAGAACCCCAGGTGGTCGAAATTTCCGGAGCCCTCCACTCCGGCGTCTCTCATAGCCTTAGTCGCTTTGGGACGTTAAACCCCATAAACCAACCATAAACCAACCAGATCTCTCTCGTCAACTGTTATGAACAACCAAGACAAAGAAGATAGCAAAACGCGCAAAAGCTTACTTTGTTCATCAGCAATTAAACTTTAGTGAGAACGTTCAACTTCCTATGACAACACTGCATTTACGTCCAAGTATATCCGCTTAACGGAGTTTCTTTAGTAGAGCTGCGCCGACCAAGAGTGAAATAAAACTCAAATGACGAGCTTTTATTTGCGCGTGTTATCTTTTATGCTTATCTGTTCCTCTCGTAAGCGCCCCTAAAGGGCACGAGGAGTTGTAGAAATAAAGTAAACAATTATCCACGTGCCCAGGACTTCTACCCTGCTGGTTCGATGAACGATATTTTAGCCGAGTCTGTCGTCAGTACACCACGTAAAATCCTTGCATAAGGTTCGGTTTTCCTCTCGAAGGGTGTTAACCCCGCCGCTGACGTGCTGAATTCCGGTAGCGACTGCCGTTTAAAAAGACTAGCGATGCCATACTTCTGCACCAGTTCAACTGGCATTCGATTCCGGGATGTTCGCCATCACTGTTCTCGGCTTTTTGGTGGTTTTCCACCAGGCTTCCTGTTCCACCCAGAATCCTGCGATAACGCAATGTCCAGGTAAGACCATTTACCGCGTATTCTGGTTAAGGCATAGAACGAAAGAATTACCTTAGGTCTTGTGAAGTGGCTACAATTAGCCTGGGTTGAACACTGGGCAGCCCATCTGAACGGTGTTGGTTTTATATTCAGTTAAGGACAAGACTGGCCTGATAAGTGAAATCATTCATATCAATGAAGCTTCAAAAACCGGGTAAGATCACTACTTTAGGACTTTCCCACCGAGACTGCGTGCTGAAAATGTTATTCAAATAATGATAAAATTTTTATTGCCGCGTGTTTTCTCTATGTTCATTGTCAAGAACACGTCTTTGAAGAAAACGTAATATATATGTTTCTTAAACGTACCGCATGCTTCAACTCAGATATTCTGCAATTAAAAAAATGCTTTTTGAGTTAGAATACCACTTCATTGCGCATAGCATTTTGAACGGTGCAGAGTATCAAAATGCACCTAAGAAATGCTAACTAGAAGTATGATGAAATAATAGTAAATAGTCAAATTTTAATCATTACTGTTAGTATCCTGATTTATTGAGAGGTGTGTAGCCCACAGTAAGTAATGTCCATATCAGTTTTTATGATTTAAAACATGGTTACCCTCCGCACCGCTGCCCAACAAGTCTAGGCTATTTAAACGAGTTACGTGCACTGGAAGTATTTTTTTGCCTGCCAGTTTCCCGAGAGCGCATTTATTTTGGCGCGATGTAAACAAAACCTCGACAATGCTTTGCCGAAGACCACGCTCTTCAAACCCAAAAAAGCTGGGTGTAAAAATTGCCCGGCATCTTAGGTGAAATTCCCTGTTTATTCCTTCAATACCTTCAATTCCTTCAGTAGTGGCGTTGTGGTAGGTAGCGTCTACCTCTGTATAAGTGAGATAAATTAACTGGCTTATTTCTCATCAGCCTCAACACAGATAAAACAAAGCACATTACCTAAGCGTTGTGTACGTAAAAGGACACATCCGACAAAGGACGCCTGCGAGAAGCAACATTCAAGTGATTTCTGAGATCAATAATGTCACAAAAATATGCCCGTGCGAAACCTTTGATCGTTAATATGAATCAATCCGATCAATTTAGAAAAGCACACTTAACTAAATCTTAGAAAAAAAAATACCCTGAACCCCAGAAAATTAAGGGTCAGTTTGTGCCATTCTGCAGAAAACCAAAGTCGTCGCGGACGGCGATTGCGACTTGAAGCACAGAAGAGCACTTAGTGAAGTAGAAGTTTGAGCAACGAACCAAGCTGTATACAGCTATTAGCTGCGTTTTAAACATTTATTAGTAGCGACATGTGAAGTCGGCATGAGACACAATGGTTATACTTAAAAGTATCCTTCGAAGGATTTTAAAGCGTAACGTGATGCACCATAACTTAAAGGCTTCATTCGCAGGGCGGTAGACCCATTTAATTTCTGAGATTACTTAACTCGAGAGGATTTAGCACGTAAATGAATACATATTTCAGGCATATAAACTAGAATGCGCCATGAATGATGCCTCGGTGACGAGTAAGCAGCTAAGCTTTGTTTATTCGCTTGAAAAGCGTGAAATATTTTGTACCTAAAACTTTTTATGCTGTTGCCATATAGCTTCACCTTTGGTAAAACACATCTACAGGCAGGCTTCGGTTGCATCTACTTTGATCTCCTCTTTTTCGAGAAGGATGTGATATACAAGTTAGCATACTCGATGACGTAGAGCAGGGTTAAGTGATTCAATAACAACCCAACCGAAAGTTTGCACACTCGTGTCTCTTCATGCAGGCTTGCATTCGAGTAATAAACACTGAACTGATCTGACGACTTTGGCTTTTAACGAGTAGAAACAAGATGAAAAAATAGCATATTTGATTTTCCTTTTTTTAAACTGACCTTGCCTTCTAGGTATCACTAACCCCGTCGTCCAGATCGAGAACATCACCGTCACAGACGCTGAGTTGGGTAAATCACCGAAATTCTATGGCACGGTCCTTGTAACCCAAGAGGTTACCAAAAACCCGCTCCTCAAGATTTCACTTTACAAAGCTGACGGCCAGCAGCTTCCCTGTCTTCCTTCAATTTTGCCGTGGTAAGTACTCAATTTTTTTTTTCGATAAGTATAGATTTAGCAAAAGAGAAATTAGAAGCATGTTCAAGAACGACGCCTAAACTTTGGGTAATAAAGGACCGTTCCCCAAAACCCAACAAAGCCCTCCCTCAGTGCGAACGAATGCGCACGTAATCACTGCGTGAACTTTTGGGAATCTCCGCAAGGCTTCCTCTGTTTGACGGAATGTGCTCAACAATTGCTGAGACTACACCTCACGGCACCAACGCATACTACCAAAGCAGCGCCGGTAACAGGCCCAATATTGCAAACGTATTGACAAATGCCGGCCCTAAAAGTACCAGAGTGAAGCCATCCATTTACAATATTGGGACGACTACCTGTGCTGCTTCGGTATAAGATACAAACTAAAGAGACACTTCTTTGGAAAGAAAATTAAGCCAACGCAGATATCTTTGAGATCTTTACGACGCATAACTCGTCATAGCATATCTACCAGAAAATACGACACAGCGACTAGCCAATAATGAAAACAACACAGAGAGTGTGAGCGCGAGATGTAAATTTTCACTACAGCTTTTACTTCAAGAGGACTCAAAGCGCGCGAATGTATGCATCTTATTGCAATTTAGCAAAAGAACTTAACACTGCGCGCACCGAAGAACGCACAGAATGGCCACGCTCCTGCTGATTTCTCCCCACACTCTATGCTCCTATTTCATTTTAGTCCAACGCAGTTTTGACAACGCGGTTTCGTTTTCCTAACCTGTCCAATCTAGCGCAGTCTACCGGAAGGCGACGGGCGAAAACTGGTATAGAATTGTCACGAACTCTACTAAGTTAGTCGCAGAGAATATCGACATTGTTTTGTGCAACATTTATTTGCTCTTTATCGCAGAATCAAACCCAGATTTTGAGCCGTCTGAAAAATACTGCGCACTTAGTCGGTCCATCGCAGGCCGAGGTACCAGTTAATTTAATTCCACAATTTCAAAGTAATTTAATAAATTGACGGAACACCTAAGCCGAATAAAGTTCTTCTCAAAAATACCAGAGAAAATGCACATCACTGCAACGTGAGTAGAGGCCCAACGCCAAAAAACGTTCGGCCTTTTGAACTTGTTCAAAGTTAAAACAAAATCACGTATTGTTTCCGTTCTTTTTGCGTGATCCCTGTAGGGAGTTTAGTTCGCTGCTTCAACCAAACGTTTTATTTCACCTTGTTTCAATTTTTGAAGAATCCGGGCACTTTAATAAAACTGGTTGCAGGGCCCCGAAACTCCTTCGATCTAACAATTTCTGAAGTTAACGTCCGCGCCACTCCACCGGTCGTGTCGCACGAACTCACCAAAATCTCAAACTCTGGTAGATTTTGCGTAGTGTCGAAGCCGGTCTTGGAATACAATCAGAAATGAAATATATTTTGGAGTGAAAGAGAATGCATTCGCATTTCCTACGCCTGAATCTAATCTGACTTTTTATTTGTTGCATTAACAGCTCACTAAATGGAGTTCCATGCATTGAAATGCTTCAAACATTTTCAGCCAACCACGTCACAATTAGACGACTCTGTTAGCCTTCGGCGTTGCACTTGATATTCTTTAACTAATGTTGCTATATATTCCGAGTAGCACATGTAATTCAATAAAGACGTTGCCGGACTACATGGTGATGTATTGTTTCTAGAAAAGTAATTCAGCGTTACTTTTTTCAGAAGACCACACAGAGACGAGCGGATGAGCGTCTGACTTCAATTCAACTAAGCTCACTGAAACACACACCCCGCCTGTGTCCTATCATATCTGTCTTTGCGCTTGTCTCAAAAAGTAGCTCAAAATTACTCTTCTAAAAGCATAGCCCGAAAGCTGCTCAGTGGACAACTCACTCTATCATTAAAATACCAGGTGTTTCGGAGAAAACTGAGCACTAATATTTAAAGATAGGGCTTTCGAGCTAAGGAGGCTCTGTGCGATAGAGTAATATCGGTGTTGGTGGACATGAACAAACAGGCGAATCGTGTTAACTATTCAAGTTATTAACTAAACCCTAAAAGTTATCCTTTTAACTATTAGTGATAGGCGCCTGATTGTAATTAGAGCTTTGTTGCCGTCCGCTGGTAATAGATATATTAGGTTTTATTCTTTCGAAAACGCGATTGCCCACGGCGCTGTGGCTTGACAAAAATTGGATATTTCCACTAGTTACGAGCATCGGAGGGGTTGCTTTGCCTGCATGCTTCTTGAAGGTGCATGTATTGAGGCTGAATGTAGCCAAAATTAGTTCAGCCAAAGCGGCGAGAGTAATCGAGTTTTCGAAATTCTAAAGCTGATACAGCGATTACTAACAGCCGGCTACAAATCGATAATTGAAGTCAGGTGCCTATCGGTAGTAGTTAAAAAGTTATCCATTAGATTTCAGTTATTCGCTTTAATAGTTAACGTGACACCTCAGTTTTCTAACGTCTGCCAGCAATGGTACTTTATAAAGAAGAAAGCTGCTATTTACCTCAAAAAGCCTTCGGTTAAAAATTAGTGATCACCTCCCCTAAGACACCTCTTATGACTTTTTAAAGTGCGAACTGGCACTTCAATGACAACAAACGAACCCGACGTAAATTAATATTTTTGTTCTTCGCTAGACTGCACATGACATTTCATTCGGCCATTTGCGGCTTTTGTTGGAAAGAGAGCTACTACTGCCTGCAGCTGGCAAATGACTGTCATATTTGAAGCTAAGTGGGAAAGGCATTTGTCCTACAGTGGGAGTAGGGAGGTTGGTTGGGATGATGAGCTAAACTAGAGGGGCAATGCAAGGGTACGGTCTATTTTGAGGATATTTCTTGTGCTTCTCTTTTTCCTTCCACCAATAGTACGCTGAAGTTGTGCGGTGGCACAACCGAAATAGAGAAGACACTCAACCAAGACTGGGGCAATACTTGTCCAGTCGCTCCGGGAACTTACACGGCCCTCTTGACATTCGACGTGCCCGACAACGCTCTGGCAAAACTTTATTTCGGGGTGAGTTCACATTGCCACTTTTCTGACACTTCGGAATACGTGCCGAGACTCTGACAGCTGACATTGTTGACTGTTCAGATAAGTTTATCCCTGACAGCCAAGTTGTCTGGCCGTAGTTTAGAACGTTTTATTCATACTTTCGTTCTCTCCGAACCATCAATTGTGAAGAGCGAAAACCGCCAGCCACGGGTATGGCCGGCCTGAACGTAGCACCGCCGCTAGCCGCACAAACAGTAACGTATCCACATCTGCCTTGCCACTTAGACCATGTCGTCACTAATCGGTCGCATAGCAACCACAGAGTGGCTTTTTTTTCAAAACGGAAGTAGCTCGTAAAAGTCCAGGGAGGCATCTCAAATTAAATAAAAGCATGGACACGGAGTTCATTTTGCGAATGGCACTATTGGCATGTTACCGCTACTGCCAGCGTGACTTCAGCCCCACAGCCTATATCACGGGGAGCGGCGAGCAATGACAAAAAGTCAAATGGAAGCAAAACGAAACATTAACCAACTTGTCCCTACAATTTATGGATCAAACCACAGTCATCTTCCAAAGGCGAAGTTCACTGCACAATGCAAAGCCTGTGATGTTGGCTGCACTAGCTGCCACTTGAGGGCCGGGAAAGAAGTAATGTTAAGAAAGCTCGGAGAAAACTGTGGGAAAAAAACCTCCCTGTTAATGGAGTGCGCATTAAAAGTTTAGAAAGTCAACCATGTGTGAATAATATATTGAGGGACATGCTACCTGAATGGGCCTAAAAACACTCGAGCTGGTTAGTGAGTGGTCTTAGAACGTGGTGCCTATTATCATTTGGTCCGGGTCGTACCGTGTGCGATGGGATTTTTAGCGCTTTTATGGGGCAGGAGAGGGGGATAGCAAGAAATCCAAAGACTATTAAGTACTCTCAAGAGTGTGGTGTGAGGTAGCTGCATAATGATGCTAAACTGTCGCACTTTGAAAGAACCTTCCTGGTCTGTTAGTGCTGATTGGACTTTTAGCTTGTGAACGAGCTGTATGATGAATCACTTTAAGGAACCGCCTCGTTCAACTAACTTTATACAGAGAACAGTGCTCCTTGGGGAGGGGTGTTTATGCTGCGCAGGATCAACCTCCTGAATGGTTGCCGCTGCTTGACTCATGCATTTGGCTCCTGTAGTTTTGATGCTTGGGCGAGTGAGGTGCAATAGAGCATTAGAATTCTACTCGTCTGTATATAGAGTATAGAGGTATTTACATGCAACACAAATAAAGTGCTTTAGTGGCCAAGGGTTAATGCGTTGACGATTTTTTCTGAGACGCACTACGCAACGGTGGTGGAATGGCTTTACGACCCTGCAGACCATTGACGATTTGTGTAGTGACATCATCTGTGTGCTATTTTGAAACTGTTGTCGGGTGTTTCGATTCCCCGTGCTAGGTTATGTGGTGGTGAAGCCACATCGTGGTCGACCAGTCAGAAATTTCACTGTGCCCCCGGGGTCCAAGTTGAACGTCAGCTCCAACGCACCACGTTAAAAGCTCGCGGTTAGTTTTTACTCAGCAATCTTATTGTTTCCCTCTTCTTTTCAGGATGGGAACCTTAACGTCAAGCTTGAGGTTGTGGATGACAATGACGTTCTTGAATGCGTGACGTTCCCCGTGCAAATAAAAGTTGACTAAGGGAATGCCGGCTTCGTCACCTACTATGTCACCGGTGCATGCATCCCTTACAGAAGAATTCAAGGAACAAGATGCTTATTTGTGTCCTCAACTGTGCGCTTCTGCTCTTTGGATGTCCTCGCCTGCAATCACGTCTTGCTTAGCTACATGTAAAACTACTGTTTTTGTCTATTGTGTTGTCAGCAGAAATAAACTTCTAAAAAATGCCAATCTGAGATATATTCGTATTAAAAAACAAATGTCCGCAGAGAACCGGAGCACTCTTTGAGGCTAGAGTAGCCGTGGTTCTTCGCGAATGATCCAATATAAAAAAAAAATTCATATGCAGGTCGAGTCACGAGGCTCGCACTTATTACAAAGCGAGGTCCTTTGAATAAAACAAGACAAAAACGTGTGAGTTAGCGCATTTTTTGTCGGGTAATAAGACTACATGAAGGCAGGGAAAAATTTTACGGTGCAAATTTAAATTTTTTCACTACCACAGAACGAAAAGGATGCGCCGTGCCTTGATGGGAATGTGCATACTGCTGAAGGCGGCACGATAAAACGCTAACGTGCCAGGTCACCCCGTACGAAGCCGGAAAAACGAAATGGAGCAATGACAGAATAAATTGCTGCTATGAGATAAAAGCAACGGCGCATACTAAACAAGCTACAAGACCGTCCATGGCAGTATAATGGTTGTTCCAGACAACATCGCACTGCCGGAATTACTCGCTATGACCTTCTATAGCAACAGCGTATGCCGGGTGTTTCTTTTAGAAGGTCCAAAATTTTTTTAAAAAGGTAAATTCCTTTAGATTTTTTTTAGCACTGGGGCTATACTGGAGGCTACGGCTTGCGCCAGGAAAGAGGAAAACTGCTTTAATTAGTTTGCTGATTAACTAAATATGTTAATAAACTTTTCTATTTTTAATTTAGGCGTTACGTTGTATTCGCAGAATGGGAGATCGTCCTGCAAGCAGTCCAACCGAGAAAAAAACAATTTTAATTAAAAATTTTTCACGCACGTTACAAGGCGCGAAAAAGTCACCCTGGTAGGCATCTTCACACCGTAACTCAGCGGCGGTGAGCGCCTCTGACGTAGTTCGCTCCGCCCTGCGCTTTGCGTCACACGGCTGATATCACCTGAAGCCCGGACGGGCGGCCTGCGCTCTCTCTGCTTGTTTCGATTCGCTCCGCGGCCTCACGGAATGCCGCGCTGGAACAAAAATGCAATGGCACAAAGCGCAGGGCGGAGCGAACTACATCACAGGCGCTCGCTGATGCTGTGCTACAGTGTGAAGCTGCCTACCAGGGTGACGTTTTCTCGCTTCGTAACGCGCGCAATAATTTATTCACGAAAAATTTTTTTCTTGGCTGGACTGTTTGGAAGACGATCTAGAATTCTGCTAGTACAACACATCCCCTAAAATGAAAATTATAAAAGTTAATTAACGTATTCAGTTAATCAGCGAACTAATTAAAGTAGTTTGCCTCTTACCTGGCGTCCGCCGTAGCCCTCAGTATAGCCCCAGGGTTAAAATAAATCTAAAGGAATCTACCTTTCTTTAAAAATTTTACCTTCTAAAAAAAACACCCGGTATATGCCACGTTACCATATGGCCACCGTTATATGTAAACAGGCGGTACCCTACATGGCAACCGAGTGGCACCAATCTATACAAAAGGCCAGAAACCTACGTAGAGCACCAAGTGGGACCGTCACGACCCCCATTCTTGTGTGTAAAATTACCACACAACCCACTGATCCCAACTGCTTACATTGCGGTAACATACCAACAGACGAACACATCCTATGGGACTGTATGGATAATCCACCTCCAGAAGACCTTCTGCCTGCTCCATCCCGGGAGGCCTGGCTTAGGCTCCTGAGGGAACCAGACAAGAACACGCAAACCAAGCTTGCGAAATGGTTGGTATTGGCAGCCCTCCTCACATTTCGTGCGGCCACACGTTTTTCTTTTTGTTTTCGTTGTCTGCCTCTGGCTCGTTTAGATGAAGTTATACCAAGACTGCTTTAGACGCGCAAGTTCCGCCATTTGTGCCCATGCCACAGCTTGGGCGATGCTTTGCGTCTTACTCTTTTCTCCGGCACTTTAAACAAGTGGACTGAAAGCAGAGGAATAATTTTCACATCCCTTCGTTTTAATTCAAAAACCTAATGTGCTCTGAATTCCGAAACTTTGCGGAGCCCCCTTTCAGGGCCCAGTTATCAATAAAAAATGAACAACTCTGAAGGTGAATAGTCATTAATTAGGCACTGCCTTGTTTAAGACACCCCTGAGTGGCAAGAAGAACGTTAAATTAGCTTTCTAACCTTCCTCTGCAAGTCCTTTACTTTATTACTACAGCACATTAGCTAATGCGTCAGCAGTGATGTTTTGTGAAAGAACTTGGCAGCCCAAGAAAAGTCTCAGCGCGGTCTAGGCGTCCGGCAAACAGCTGTAACTTGCCTTTGAAATTACTTCTCTTTAGATGAAGTGCTCAAATGTCCTGTTATTCTACTTGTCGCTGTGTTGCATAATTTTAAAACAGGTCAGCATTCCATCACAGCTGAAATGCGTTTTAAACAATTTTCAGAAGCGACCTAGCCCTTAGCAGTAATAACAGCCAATGCCACAGTGCAATAGGTTCTAGTAAAGCTGTAATTAATCTTCTGTATCCGTACTTCCCCTATTCAAATGCATGGAGCGTAAGCATCAAATCAAAGCGCGTACAATCTTTCTTCTCCTGTTGTCCAAGCCTTTAGCGCTGTTTTTCTTCAAATGTATAACTATCTCGCCTGTTTTGCTGTAATCCCTGTTATGCACATGAATGGACAAAGGGGAAAAAAAAGTAAGCTGGACGGTCTCAGGCTAGCGTGCATGTTACGAAGCGAAGTTTGGAATTTGAGTGGTAAAAAAAGCCTTTCTTCGTGGGCTGGTACGAATGGGCTGGGTCCCATATTAGTTCGGAATTATTTGGTGAGAATTTGGTGGCGTTAATGATTCTTAGGGAGGTTTTTGTAATTCGCCCTTTTGCGCAATTTTTGATAGCCATTTTGGAGTCGCTGAGAATGATGCTCTATTGGGTATGCGCTAGGGTGAGGGGTATAGCCGCTTCTTCTGCCGTTTCAGAGGGTTTCGTTTTGATTGTTGCCGAGACGATGTGCTCACCATTCTGATTCATCCTTCACAGCCGCCGCTCCATTCAAATCACGCGCGCCATCGAGGCACCCTCGGCGCGTGGAAGGGTAGTGACATCTTGTGGTAGGCAACAAAGCTGCTTTCAGTTCTTTGAAAGCAAGAAAGCAAGGCACTAGGTAGAGTGAGCACAGGTATGAAAACGCATGGAGGCATGGAGGAACGAAAGAACTGTCAATACGTGAAACAAGGAAATCTACAAAATTAGAAGAATGATTTGTTTTGCGCGCGGTTTACAGTAGTAGCAGTCGTAGCGCATACGAGTCCTGACAACTTTGTAATGCAATATTATTTGTAGGGGCCATACTACTGCAAAACGAGTTATATGTTGGGCTAGTTGGATTTGTGACAAATTATATATATATGTAGTGCAACCAGGACAGAAACACAAAGAAAGACAAACACGAGCGCTACGAAGCGCCCGTGTTTGTCTTTCTTTGTGTTTCTGTCCTGGTTGCGCTACAAAAATGCATAATGTTGCGCATACTACTGCATGTTCCGCAATTAAACGCGTGCCATAGAATGAACCTCACAGCTTAATCAGTGAATTGTTCTTACTTCAATTTCGCACAGAAATGGCATTTGGTCGCAAAATTATTTTATACCACATTCGTACCGCTATAAAAGATACAAAAGGTAATGGCATATTAAGTGAACGTTACAGTAAAAGTCGTTTCGGTGTTTTCAATATTCTTGGCTAGGCTTCAGCAGAGGCATATAACTTACTTCGCAGGAGCCTGCCGTTTGCCTTTAACGACAAACAGGTTTTCGAAGCTCCGTAAGTTAAAAATTGGCCCGCTCCGCTTGCGGCAACTTGCAAACGATGGGATAGCCCCGCTGTCATGAAAACAAAAAAGAAATGAAACATTATGCTTCTTCCAAGACCAGCTGTGTACGACCCCATCCTCTCGGCACTGAACGGGCAACCGAGGAGAGGGGAACGGAGGTGGGATGCCGTTTCCCGACTCCTGCAATCTGAAGTTCCGCATCTACACTGTGCAGCTTCCGGGGAGTATACTACTGAAACGAAATAAATAGTGACAGATCCATTGTAAACCAGTTTGCCTACAAGCGGCATGCGAAGACTTTTTTGAAAAGTATAGCTTAAGGTGATGATTATAAGCGAGTAGGCAGTGAGTGTAGCAAGATATAGGTCCAGTAGGGATTTAACCCGGAAAGTTCCACCCTCAATGAACCGAATACCTTAGTCACTGGAACCACAACTGTGGTCTAGTTTCAAAAGTTACAAAAGTTTATTCGGCCATATTTACAATATGCCCCCGGAGAGGGGCAAAAAGAGACAGACAAAACATGCCTCCTGACGAGGCCTACACCCCGGCTAACACATCAGGACACAGGTTACTGAACGGCCCCTGTTGTTTTGTCATCCGGCTCGTATGCGGGAGGAGCAGGCTTCGATCCCCAGTGCCGTCGGGTATCGACCAGTGATAGAACGGTTACAAGTTTTCCTCTGGCCCGATGCTTCGCTCGCCCGGGTGAAATGTTTGCAAAACGGGTCTGTGAGCCCGTCTTGTGTAGTCGAAAAAAAAAATAACTGTTCCCTTGCGCCACAAAAACTCACCTTCATCACTTGCTAACTGAAACGCGAAATCATATCGTTCATCGCATTTAGCGCGTACGAGCGAAGTCTGTCGGCCCGCCAGTTACCACAAAGCACGCTCTCGCCTTGTTCACACGCTTCCATGATGTCTGGACGCTCACCACCGACCGGTGCCGCTCAACGTCTCATGATCCCCTTGGCCGAATTAGACAAAACGAATAAAATAAACGCACGAAGCCGCTTCCACAGATGACATTGCACTCGCTGGAAAGCTGCGCGCGTAATCTTGCGATGGCACGCAAATGTATAGCAATAAAGGTGGAAGTAGTCTTTGAAAAGGCGCGCTCCTCCTAAGACCGCACGACAGAACGACTTAAGCAAATTCAAGGAACGTGGTGTCGCAGCACCTACTGATCGGCACAGGTTGCTACATCATCGCCGAAACCAGCTGCGGCAAGCCAGGATTACGTAGGGAATGTCTGCACAGCTCGGTGACGCGTAGGCTGCGAAAACGGGCGAGTCCTGTTACATGCTCATACCATCACCTCCGTACGACACACTCGGGAAACCAATCTTAGGATGCATTTGATACGCGTGGTTGATTTAATAGAATGGACAGAACTGTATACACCAGGTAGTATCGCTACGACTATCGATAGTACTATAGATAGAGCTATCGAAAGTACTGTCGATACTACTATCGAAAGCACTAACTATCGATAGTACTATCAATACTTTTTTTTACCATCGATAGTTCGGTAGTGACTCAACTATAGATAGTATCGATAAAGCTATCGATAGTTTTGCGTCACTAGTTTATATTCATTTAACTGTGTGACTTTGTTTCTGCTAATGTTGCATCAAAATTCGGATTTATTAATTTTATTCACGACACTTAGCAGAATAGTTTTCTCGAAGTTTACGGGGATCACCAATCTATCACACAATTTCATCAACAATTGCCAGTTTTTATTTATCGTTACTTGATCGGAGGCTGATTTATTATCCTTAAAAATTGTAGAAATTACAGCAAATAGTTCAATTCAAACTGAAGGTTTCAATGTGTAGACAACGTCAATAATGTAGATAGCATACAGTGTAGGACCTAAAACTGATCCTTGAGGAGGGCCGGAATGAACACCTAATAAAGAAGAGTTGACTCCATCAGCAGTTACAAATTGTTTACGCTTTGTCAGATAGGAAGATGGCCCAACGTATAATTTTTCTAGCCACACTAATCATTTGCACTTATTAATCAACTTATCATGAGGCACTATGTAAAAAGCGTCTGAGTAATCTGTGAAAGCTATGTTGAGCTTTCTTCCCATGTCTTTCATCTCAGAAATTTCATCTGTAGCCGTAACGGTGTAGTCGTAGAAAACCCCCGTCAAAAACAATGTAGCGCGTTGGTTAATAATACCTTTGTTCCAAGAATTTATTTAGGTGCTTGACCAACATATTTTCTAAGAGTTTGCGAAAAGTAGATTTTAGTGAGATGAAACGGTAACTATATCGACCATAATTTTGCAACCTTTTTCAAAAACAGGAACAACCTGTATAACTTTCCCGTCGTCGGGTGCCGCGCCAGAATCTAAGTACCGCTCATATATTATTGCTAAAAACGGTGCTAAGACTTCAGCTTATGTTTTGAGAAAAAAAAATATTAGATCTCATCCGCACCTGGTGTTCTTTCAGGATCAGTGCGCAAAAGCAGGTCTAAAATACCCTCTTTACTTACGTTGAAAGTCACTTGTCTGTTACCAGGGGGCGCGGTATCGCTGATCTGATCGCTTTTAGAAACCATGCTTCGGAAGTAGTTGTCGAAGCAATCGCTATCTCCTTTCTACCGGTGACAAAGCGGTCACCCAGAACTATTTTGCCCAGCCGGTGATTATCTTTGCGGTAAATAAATTGCCGGAACTTTCGGCTACTTTCTTTGACAAAACACCCGAGTGCTTCGGAAAAGTATTTTTCTTCGTTCAACCGCAGTTTTCTGCAAGTTTGACATATACGAAGACCGGCCACCTATCGTCACAAGTCTCTCAAATTTCTATTTCTTTGCACACCGAAGTACCCGCAGCAGTACTCTAAGGTTTGTATAATGCAACGACTCCATCATCATTCTATTACGTTGTAATTTTTTATTCCCTCTTTACTTTCTGAAACCGCCACACGCGCAACTTCTTTGCATCACTTGATTGAATCCAGTAATGGAAGTAATGGAACGCAGCTGGAGCCAGTCACAAAGAACGAGGGAATGAAACGAAAAAAAATTGTTCTATTATACGACTCTTTGTCGCACCGCCACTATCTTCAGAAGAGCACGCATTCCCGGAGACAGAAGTCTTAAGACCTCTCATGGTACATTGCCGAATGTGCTCAGTCCTGAGCTAGCAATGCCTGCTTGGTAGAGTCCTTTGTGTACAGCATTTGTATAGGTTTTCTTTGCGATTTTAACGGCGCTTGCTACTGCGCCTGCCCAGAATGTCCCCTTTAGAGCCCTTTTAGAATCCCTCGCTGTAATTGATGGATCATAACTCCAAGATGTAGAGTTACTCGCTTCGGAAGTGCGTACCCCATAAACTAATTTGTTGCCACGAGCAACTACGTCTCTCCAGACATCCACGAAACATGTCTACCTATAGAAAGGCCCAGCTAGCGGACAAAACACCTTCTTTTTATAAATAAATAGTAATAAATAATAAACGCCTTATGTAGCCGACGTCTGATTATTTCTGCTGTGCTTCTCAGGAGCAAAGACTACGCTTTCTTGTACGGTCGGCGTGAAAAAAGCATAATGTGAACACTACGTTGGCGTGTATGTGTAGAGCACATGGAATTGTATTCACTTTCGTAACCATAATTCTCGCGAAATTTCAGCTAACAAATGAGAAGCAGCAATAAAATTGCGGGTACTGCCACTTTCGACATACCAACGCTTTTTCTTATTGTTATTATTATTAGGAGAAATCTCATATGCACTCGCAGCTTTATTGTTCCCTTGCTTCTTTTTATGTTTTTCCTTGTTTCCGAAGATAGTTCAGGTGTTTTTCCGGCTCTGCCAGCAGAGTGAATGAATAATAAATGAGTAAAGCTCGCAGAACACAGACAGAAATGCCTCACCCGCTAGGTTGCGCTAAAAGAAGAAAAAAAAACACACTCTGTTAGATAATGAACCGTCAACAGAGACCGTGCTGTCAGAATGACTGACTTTTTTTCCCCCAAAGAGTAATTAACTGTCATGAGTGAGTATAAATTTGCTTCTGCAGCATTAAAATGAAACTTTTAGAGACATGATTATAAACCATGTGTCAAAACAGGTCTGGCATTCAGCGTTGTCCGACTAAGCGCGGTACTGCGCACATTGAAACCGGAAATTCCAGACAGCCCTGACACATAACCATGATATCGTCATGCATATTTCTGGTACCTCCACTTTAGGAAAGACAAAGATAAGAAATAATTAAAAAACCTAAGATTACGGTTGCCTTTTGGCCGATGAGACAGTTTGGACGGAGTACCACGGCTATGTTTACGACATGTGACATTCCAGAGTCATCTCAAAAGCCTAGTTATGTCAGTTGAACCTGACAGCTTGATCTCTACTTCGTCGGCCACTCTGGCATTGATTAGACAAGTTGAAGTCCACGTGTTCTCGAAATCTGTGGCCTTTATCAAGTGAACAAATATTATGTTCTTGATGCGGACGTTGTTCTGTGGTTTAAAAGCCGGTTCGAAGGAGCTACGCCTTTCTACCAAAGAACCGCATCTGAAATGCTCGCCATAACAATTTTTGTCCTTGCGACTGTTCTTCAATCGGCGGTAGCCGACGTACAGTTCCCTCCGGTGACGCAATGCCCTGGTAACTAGTAATATAATCTTTTCAGCAGCTTTCAATCCTAGCCGCCGCGAGTAAAGCTTAGCTTCCTGGTTGTTTTAAAGTAGTTAAAGTGCGGGTCTGTATGCCCTTAACCTTATGTGCAATGACGCGCGTTGATGGCTGTTTACGCTGTTTATTTTGTTCGTGACATAGTTCGGCTTATTTCATGAGTTATCCGTTATATGAGTTATCCGTTATAAGAGTTATCCGTTAGAAGAGTTCCCTCTTCTAGACTTCCAAATGTTGTTAGTCTCACTGTTTTGAACACGCAACTTTCTTGTAATAGTGTCCAGCGATCAAAGATTCTTTTACACACATACAGATCGAAGCATTCTCAATCGAAAAAGTAACTTCCCTAGAATATTTGGAATCCTTCGTGGCAGTGAAAAAATTTGACTTTGATTGATACTGTTAGGAAGGGCTGAACTACAGCATGTAAGCTTTGTGGGCTTGCATGACAAGAGGATGCTTTGATATAGCTTCTCACGTAGTGTTCAGGGTAACTTTAGCGTTTAGGGCATCGAGTTTAGAACCCCCAAAGTCAATGCTCGCAATCCGCACACCTGCGGACTTCGGGTAACTTTCCACGAGTACGGATACCAAAGCAAATTTGTGGCTCCATGTATGGCCAAGAGAATTCTCATCAGTTTGCTTTCCTGGTCCTACCGTCATCGGCTTTAAAAAGAATTTGGTTCAGCTTCACAGCTGTTTGGCGTTTGCTTTACCTCTGTTAATGATGCCCTCGACAAAGTGAATATCAGAAAGTAAAAATATATAATGCAACGAAGCCTCCGTCGGGATTTGCATTTAACTCCAAAACTGTGGCACAACCTACGGCAAAAATCGTGTCAATAGAAATCGTGTCTGCTAGAAAAAGATGCAATAACATCAAAAAAAGTTCGCTATCCTTTATGTTCGCCATGAGACATATCTTCGAATAGTGAACTTTTCAGAGCCAATAGTGAAGGTAAGGATAACTTATTTTAAAAAGTGTCTTAAAGAGACACTGAGAAGAAATTGATGTTAGCCTGTATCTTAATATTAGGGCTTTCAAAAGACAAAGACACTACTTTAGCTCGAAACGAAGATTTTGTGAGCTAGGCAATGCCATAAATGCAACAGTTGTAGTTACCAGCGGCATATTTTCCAAGTAAACTGCAGTGCATCGAAGCAGTTTTTTCCGTTCAGATCCCAGGTGCTTGGCTACATGGCCGTTCACTTTTAAGCGCTGATCTCGAGATTGAATCAAGTGGTGGGAAAATTTTTTAAACTGAATTTCCTCAGCCACGACTTTATTTTTCGATGTTGGGCAAACACCAACATAAACAAAGCAAGCCATGACTCGATTTTCCCTGCATACAAAAAATAGGATTAAGTTTTCCTCGAAGTAGCTTTTTAAGTTTATCGGCAATTGCATTCAACATAGTAAAACTATACTGACCAGCTTGTCAGGAGACTTGGGTTACTACGTACAAGAAGTTTCAATAAATTTAGCCTTCTTTGATGTAACGTTTTATTGAGCAGGAGAATTCATGTTGCATTAGATATAAAAGTTGCAGCTCCTGCTTTCTCGCGTGCCTATCACTTGGCAATACATATCTGAAGAAAACATACTCGAATTTTATGAATTACTAACAATGTTAGAGTAGAACAGACAAAGCCTATTGAGCACCAATTTAGTCCCCTGCAAGAGCTGTAAGAGCCGAGTTCTGGGTTAATAACACTGCTTTTGTTTCAATGACCAGCCTATTTCGCGAATAACTGAACCATACGTATTTCGCCCTCCTTTTCAGGGCAGGACAAGCCTGTCGTGATCCTGGCCATCACTGTCAAAGGTGCAAAGCTCGGCGAGGAGCTTGAAATGTATGGTTTGGTTCTCATCAAGGTAGTTGTTGGCCAGCACCCGGTCTTGCAGGTGTCCTTCGCCAAGCCTGACGGCGAAAAGCTGCCATGCGATCCGAGCGCCATGCCATGGTAAGTGAGCTACCATGCTATGCTTGAAGCAGCCAGCCACGACTCTCACGGGAAGCGCTTTTTGTGCAGCGATAACGGAGTACAAAACTTACTACCGGTCAAACCACGTGACCACTACTGAAGGGGTAGTATTAGGAATGGTACTGGTAATATAAGGAAAAGCAGCGTAAGAGACAGTAGTAGTAATAGCAGTACTAGCATGGTAATAGGGGCCAATTAGTGAAATATAACTGCAGTTGCGCACAGTTCACTTTTACAGTGCCTTGTTCCTCCTACTGTTTGTACTCAGAAATATTAGGCATAAAAACAGTAACCGTATTTGAAGTAATTAGTATTAAATGTAGTGGCAATAAATGCATGGTATGGGACTATGCTGGTTGGTGGAATATACTGATACATGACTCACATCTTCTGTTCCTCTTCTATGCTGCCTAGCATAAACAGACTAAGATTTCTTGAAATTTGGAACATATTTCGGTCAATTCTGCAGGATCATTTGAAGGTTCTCATATCAGTCGCGAGGAGTTCGGACAAAAGCCCAACCAAAGCCTCGAGTGGACGCTCAGAGGCCCTTTAGTGCTTAAGCACTGATCCAATGGGTACCAACCCCGAGCGAAATAGACCGCGGGCACTTCCTTTGTCTGTTCGGAGCCTGCCTAGCGCGAGCGCTGAGTCCCGCGGCACTGCCGCTTATCGTTGTCTTTTACGTAGTACAAATCCATGCTTTCGCATTGATACGAATGTAGTAATCATTCTGTGTACTTTTTTATCAGGAGGACCAAAAAACACAAGATATTTTAATTACGTTACGCACATGTAATTTCAGACCGCAGGGAGAGGCGCGTTCACGAGAAAATTCACACAAGATAGCTCCTTGGAGTCTACATCACAAGTCCACACTGCGACGAATGCATGCAAACACACAAACAACGGATCCACACACTGACGCCAGGCGCGGGCTTTATATATTGTGGAGTACCTCCCTAGAGTTCCTAGGAGTGCCTATGTCGAAACCGGTTAGTGCATTTGCTTGTGACGACAAGGTATAGAGGCGGTGTGCTCATGGTCGAGGAGGACGGCATATTCTTGGGCCGTAGTCGACGCCATGCTGCTGGCACACGCCTCGCATGCCGCTGTTGGACACTTATATATTGTACCTTTCTCTCCCTATCATTTCTGCCTGTCTCCTCACCTCTTTCATTTCATTTTATGCGAAGCATACTACTTTAGCTACCACTTCAGCCCTTCACCGTGGTTATGCGCCTCCAAATCACGTGATACATGACGTCACGACAGTAGAGAAACGGGGGCCCACCTCGCGCCGTCGCTGTGGTTGTGCGCCTCCAAATCACGTGATACATGACGTCACACCACGTGACACGATGGCGTCACGACAGTGGAGAAACGGGGGCCCACCTCGCGCCGTCGCTGTGATTGTGCGCCTCCAAATCACGTGATACATGACCTCACACCACGTTACACGATGACGTCACGGCAGTGGAGAAACGGGGGCCCACCTCGCGCCGTCGCTGTGGTTGTGCGCCTCCAAATCACGTGACACGATGATGCCACACCACGTGACACGATGACGTCACGACAGTGGAGAAACGGGGTCCCACCTCGCGCCGTCGCTGTGGTTGTGCGCCTCCAAATTACGCGACACGATGATGCTTCGCATTCTCCAGGCTTAACCAAGTTAAGCCTCAGCCATTTTTTTCCAGTCTGCCTGCTATCTCTTTATTTCCGCTGCCCCAGCTCAGGTGTTTCCCGTAGCGATGGCCGATGCCGAGATTAGCAAAAATCTTTTCCTTCCTTTTCTTATTATTCTTAAATGAATCACAACTACTGCTGTCTGCAGTAGGCGACAGTGTCGTGGGTTCCGTGCGCATAAGGCGAACGGCTCCACCCGGGCTTCCATGGCTGGCCCGGTAGTAACGCTTCTTACGTCTCCTTAATCACATCCTGCTTGCAGCCAGTTGAAGCTATGTGACGTCACGACAGAACAGGAGAAGGAACTAAGCAAAGGATGGCGCAGCATCTGTCCTGTGGAACCAGGCGTTTACCCGACATACTTGTCGTTCCTCCTGCCCAAGGGCCAAGACGCCAAGAACTATTTTGGGGTGAGTGCAGCCGAGGATAAGCACAAGATTTAATTTAAGGCAAAAGGGTTGGTGAACCGAAAATGGAGCACTCTCACACGACATTCTGAAAGTGTGCCTGAGGTCAACACTGTGTAAACCTTGCTTGCTTGTAACAAGCCGGTCCGAGGACACCCCGTTAAGCGTTGAAGTAAAACTGATTTCTTCTGGCTGGAAATATATTGTAGTTTATTTTTAATGTTTGCGAAAAAAATAGAAACTCAACCTCATGGGGTTGGCCTATGCAAGGACACATTTTATCTGCTTGTTGACAATAAGCACTAAAAATAATCCTTCGCGCCCAACGCATTTGAGGAGTCAATGGAAATGATTAAATTCCAATGCACTGCAAAAATTCGACAATGCACCTCTTTTTAAATAAATTAAAATGTTCGCGCACTTAGCTTCCAGCTAAGGCTTTGAAGAGATGTGTAGACAATGAGGTTTAGGCGCGTTTAAACTTAAGCATACGGTGGCGCCACTGTACCAATGGTTTGGCAACTATTTGTGGGTTATTCGGTCGCAAAGATAACTGCAAAGCTACCCAAACTCGCTTAAGGGCCGCATTGAGTAGTGGTCTGTGGAGCATGATCGCCAACTTGAATCTCGAGTGTATCCTTATCTCAGGCGCATCTTCATGCCGTGTTTGCCGCCAGATTTTTTTCACGACACTGACTTCGTGCATGCAGTGGCCTTCCTGTAGTTCTTTTTGTCCAGACTTTAGACATCACAGAATGGTTGACGGAAAATGATAATACAGACAGCAGTCCCTCAAGCGCTTTTGCTTCCCTTGACCACCTCACTTACTTGTTTTTCAAAATTTCATTTCCTGTTTTCAGGATGGCGACGTTGTAATCACCTTCAACATCGTGGACGGGAGTGAAGTTCTTGGCTGCGCGTCCATCCCTGTATCTATTGACGTTGACTAAGACACAGCGGTCCGTAACGAATGATGGCACCGTTGGACGCTAAGTACATGGATGACTTTAAAGACGAAGATCGAAGCGTATTGAAACCTACCACGGATCTTTGATGTCCACTTGTAGTCCTCGTACATTTGAGCACTAATAAATACCTCTTGCATGCAAGGCTGGAACTACATTTCCACTGCGGCTGCCTAGGAGACTTCCTTCGAGGTAAACGGACACGTTGTTGCAAGCCGCAATGAAAAACTCTGGCTCACATCCTCGTCAACGAAAATTACACCAAGATTGCAGACGATACAGGGGCAATTAAGGACGGTCAGTAAGGAGGTAAGCATAGAATGAAGATATATAATGCAAGAAGAATTAAGGATGCCATCAGGACTAGTTCATGGGTGCTTCCTATTATGGGTCACCTGGGGTCGTTCACAACCCTGAGCCTTCGCGGCGGTTATTGCGAGAGGAATAACATTTTCGGTTCTGTTACAAAATGGCAATTGTCTCCTAATCTTCTGAGGTTGTAACACGCCTGAAGTTTCTATTTAAACTCTGATTACGAATGACGGCAATGTAATAATTTCAAAACTGTCTTTGGCTTCTCTCAGTCATGTTACGCATTCGTCTAAAGCATGTTTTTAAGGCACCTGCTCTTTAGCGTTAGACGCAACATTAGCCCATGTCAGCAAACATGATTGTTTGTTGTAGAACGTTTACTGCGCACATTACACTAAGGAGCAACGTGTCTGACGACGATTTTGGGAATTGGAATGTATTAATTTGTTAGTCTTCAATGATATATATATATATATATACAGGGTGTCCCAGCTAAAAGTAAGCAAGCTTTTAAAAAAGACGAAGTGTCCTAGCCCTGTGAGACCAACTGAGGGTTGTTGCCAGTCGCGTGTCCTAGTCTGCGGTATTTTTTTTATTGTGCAAACGTAATTAATTAGCACAGATTGATTAGCTAACTTTTTAATTATTGCCTTTAGGAAGAAAGTGTCAAAGCAGGAATTGTAGATCCCATAGAAAAATAACCGGTTGCGGTGTTTCCAACCAAGTACCACTGATACAGCTTCTTTTATTTTCCTTAAAAGAAAGCCCGCGAAATACAAAAAGAACCACGTGATAGGGAAGCAGTTTCAGCGCTCCCAGACGACCGATAAACAACGACATTCGCTTATCTTTGCAACGCTGTCGCGAACGGGGTTCGGCGTTTTGCGATGGTTGCGAGATATGCGCCAGCAACTCTCGCATGGGCGCTAGGGCGACCGCTCCTTCAGCGCGTGACGGTGCTAGTTAGGCGGCACGGCCACATGCCTATCACTCGAGGCGAGGTTTCGCGTGAAAAAGGGCTCCATGCGAGCCACGCTTCACTTCCTTGAAAAGCAGAGCCCGCTTACTTTTCATGACGCATATCTCGCCACCACCTCAAAACGCCGAACCCTGTTAGGGGCAGCGTAGCAAACATAAGCATATGTCGTTGCTTGACCGGTCGTTTGGGAGCGCTGAAACTGCTTCCGTATCACGTGGCTCTTTTTGTATTTCGCGGGCTTTCTTTTAAGGCAAATAAAAGAAGCTGTATCAGTGATACTTGGTTGGAAACACCGCAACCGGTTATTTTCCTATGGGATCTACAATTCCTGCATTGACACTTTCTTCCTAAAGACAATAATTAAAAAGTTAGCCAATCAGTCTCTGCTAATTAATTATGTTTGCACAATAAAAAAAATACCGCGGACTAGGACACGCGACTGGCAACAACCCTCAGTTGGTCTCACAGGGCTAGGACACTTCGTCTTTTTTAAAAGCTTGGTTACTTTTAGCTGGGACGCCCTGTATATATATATATACATATATATATATTTATATATATATATATATATATATATATATATATATATAGTATTCAGTAGGGGTTCCAATGGCCCAGTTTACTAGTTTAGGTACAGTATTACGACAAACGCGACTGTTCTTTTAACGTTTATTTTGCCAACAGTTTCGGGAATGGTATTCCCTTCGTCAGGGCAGGCTTACAATGAATCCGTTTCGTCAATATAAGGACACAGAACAAGCGAGGAGGTATAATCTCCGCCCTCTAAACAAACTTGAGAATGAGGGCAGGGGACCGTATAATAGGCAGCACGACAAGTCTCAAACGGGCCGCGGCTGAACAACAACCAGAAAAAACAAACCGGGAGGTGGAAATGGTAAAGTAGTAGCAAAGAACGAGCCTGAACAGCACAGCGATAGAAGGGGCAAAAGAGCGTTAGACCCGGCTCTCGGCGCACACGGAAGCCGCTACCCCCCCCCCCCCCGCCCCCCCTTTCCAAATACGCGCACACCCCCGCAAGACGCCGCCGGGTCCGAGCGGGCGGCCCGTATCAGGTATCCTGAGACGCTTGCAAGGGACGCGTTCGAGAGACGGCCAACACACACTTGTTAACCGCTGCAACGGCAACTTGCGACTGTGCCCTCTGTGTATTTTTGCTTCATTTCGTCGCTTTGCTCTGCTGTCGGGCCTTTCTACCAGACAATCTGGCGCCCCTTTTCCCATAAATATACTAGGCGGTCCAAAACCGTGTCCCGCAGTGAGCTTCCCGTGAAAAAACAGCGTCCGTCGGGTAAAATACTGAGCTAGCCCGAGCGCGTAATGGGAAGGCAAAAATGAATTTGGGGGGAACAAAACAAAAGAAGGGAAGAGCAGAAAAAAATAGCTCTAGAAATGTTTAAAGAAAATGTAACACAGAAAATGTTAACGCACACACAGGAAGAGAAAAGAGAAAAAGAAAAACTTCTGTTTAAATGTGGCGCCAAACAAGTATGACATGGTGAGAGCACTTTGATAAAGTTGGGCGCAGTGCATGTGGTTTCGAGATTTGCATGCACACGCAGGTTAAATCATTCTGAGATTATCGAGTTGAGTCGATGTTGGTGTAAGTAAATAACAAATGACAAGAAATGAAAATAAAAATGGCACGGAGAATAAAAAATTGAGCACAAGAAGTTATACAAAGGTTAACAAATTAAAAATAATAATAATACATGTGTGCGGAAAACGCGAAAGGTCTGCGGCCCGCGGAGCTGCCGCGTGGTCCCAATGGTCTAGGTGATATATCAAAGGTGTCTATTTGGAATGGAACGTGGATGCTGGCAGGAGGTTGGACAAAAAAGTACTCAGCAAAAAAAGGGGGGGCGGGGGGGGGGGTAGCGGCTTCCGTGTGCGCCGAGAGCCGGGTCTAACGCTCTTTTGCCCCTTCTATCGCTGTGCTGTTCAGGCTCGTTCTTTGCTACTACTTTACCATTTCCACCTCCCGGTTTGTTTTTTCTGGTTGTTGTTCAGCCGCGGCCCGTTTGAGACTTGTCGTGCTGCCTATTATACGGTCCCCTGCCCTCATTCTCAAGTTTGTTTAGAGGGCGGAGATTATACCTCCTCGCTTGTTCTGTGTCCTTATATTGACGAAACGGATTCATTGTAAGCCTGCCCTGACGAAGGGAATACCATTCCCGAAACTGTTGGCAAAATAAACGTTAAAAGAACAGTCGCGTTTGTCGTAATACTGTACCTAAACTAGTAAACTGGGCCATTGGAACCCCTACTGAATACAATTTCTCAACATGGCTGCCAGGAACCCAACGACAGAGCGTCTGATTCGTCATTATCCAAGGCATCCGATCAACAGTGCCATCATCGGTGACTCCCTTACTAAGTACGTACACAACCACTTCACGCCAAGTGACCCAGAGGCCCCCTGCTTCATCTCTTACTGTGGCGCCACGTATGCTGACGTCCCCATGCTGCTGCAATACGTCCCTGCGAGCGTGAACACCCTGATCGTACACGTCGGGACAGTTGACATCGCAAGAAATGGGTCGTCCTCGTCCCTGGAGAGACTGACACTACTCATTGAAGAGATTCGCCAGAACCGACCGGCAATTAAGAAGATAGGCGTCAGCCTTCCTCTTTCCCGTGCCCCAAATCGCCGAAGCAGAGGATCAAATCACCGCTTCGTGAGATGGTTTAACATCCAGTTGTCGAAATTCAAGACCGGAGTTCGTCAGCTATGCAGGCGCAGAGAACTCGGCCCCGGTGTGCGATACATCGAACATGGTTTTACATCGTTGCCTCTGTGGCGCTTCCTCGCCGTGGACGGACTGCACACCAGTTTTGAGGGCGTCGGTTTGCTGGCCCAACATTTCAAAGCGGAGCTCAACTACCCGCTTCACCATTGGCAGCCGACTCCGTTCGTGCCACGCAGCAGAATCCCTGGGCGCCGCTCGGGAGACGCGGCCCCGTCAACACCACCACCCAGTATCCCTCCACCGCCACCCCCAGTGCCGGAGCGACGCTACAACACCCGCCGGACGTACGCCATGGCTGCCCAGCAGGCGGCTTCTGGACAGAGCAACTGACTGCCTGTTACAAAAGGTACGGCCCGCGGAGAGCAGACGTGGTCCCAGGCGTTCCTCTCAGTGAGGAAGATTATTGATAAACGCGTGAGATTTGAGCTTCATGCATCTCACCTAACGTCCTACCTGTCGCAGGGTACTGTTCCAAAAGGTCTTCGTCTGGGCTGTACACTTTCCATGTCCACATTCAGTGAGAGAGAAAAAGAGGACTGGGATAATATATTATTAGAAGCATCGCAAAAGCTCACAGAAACGGTCGTCAATCATAGCAAACGGAAAGTTGCCGAACTTAGAGATGTCGAGGAAGAGCAGAGACGCCTACATGCTCTCTCTACTGCCGAACTGAGCGAACTAAAAAACTACGAGGCAAAAAGAAGAGAGGAAGTAACCAGGGATAAGACCAAAAAGCTAGAACGTGACCGAATTCCGCTGGCTTCAAACAGATATACAGAAACCAAACCGTCCGAGCTAAGCGCTAATGGTAGGTTGGAAACTGTCGACCGTGAGACTGCTGTCCGAGCTCCAGGGAATGACACAACTGCTCATATTTCTCGGGGTGTTGTCGATACGAGGTCCGCGGCTGAGAACTATGAAACAGCTGGTGGAAACACAAACGTGGTTAATTTTTCACAAAAGATTCTCACACCTGCCGAACTCAGCCTCCTTTCCAAAGGTTTAACTTTTTGTCCAGCATCTGGTGGGTTCAATGAGTTTCAACTTTTTCAGGATCTGGACAATTTCGCGCGAAACCTCCGGCTTAGGGAGTATTTCCACGAAAACACCAGCGACAGACAACAAACGATTCCCACCGTGTCAGAGAAGTTGTGGACACCGAGCGAACAACGTGACAGACACCTTGATATGTATATATCTGCGGTGCAGAAGGACATAATAAGGGCGTATGGAAAACAACGTCCGGTTCGCAACAATCTCTCGAACGAAGAACGACAGGCTTTGGAAACGTTGCGTAAAGACGAAAACATAGTAATAAAACCGGCTGACAAGGGTGGAGCTATAGTAATCCTGGACAAATCAGAATATTTAAAAGAAGGCCACCGCCAGCTCAATGATCCTCAGTTTTACAGAAAGCTTCCGAACGACCCCACACGCCAACTGGGGACAGAAATAGAGGACTCTCTTGCTGGACTCGCTAAGGACGGTAGAATAACTCAGGCAATGTTAAAATCAATGTCGCCGAGCAATCCAGCTCCAGGCCGGTTTTATCTCCTCCCTAAAATACATAAAGTTAACCATCCTGGCCGTCCAATTGTGTCCAGCAACGGGGCAGTGACGGAGAACATATCAAATTTCATTAGTTTTCTCATCAAGGACATCCCTCCCCGTTTTCCCTCGTACATCAAAGACACAAGCCATTTCCTTCGGGAGATTTCAAACTTGACCATCCCCACAGGAGGCCTTCTGGCGACCATGGATGTTTGCTCCCTGTATACAAATATTCCGCACGCAGACGGCATAGCAGCAACGCTGGCAGCATTCGAAAGCTCAAACTCTTTGGTTGATTTGGACGGTGGAACCCTTTCTGGCCTTCTTGAACTGGTCCTAAATTCCAACAATTTTGAATTTGATGGCGAGCACTACCTCCAAACAAGCGGTACTGCGATGGGCACAAAAATGGCCCCTAGCTATGCCAGCATCTTTATGGCGTCACTAGAAATTCCCTTCCTTGAGGAACAGCCAAAAAAACCACTTTTCTACAAGCGTTTCCTAGACGACATCTTTCTTGTATGGGAACATGATGAAGCGAGCCTGCTGGACTTCATTGCGCACTTTAATACCCTGCATCCCTCCATTAGGTTTACCCACTGTATCTCCGACTCAAAGATTAACTTTCTCGACGTGGAAATATCGGTAGACGGCAACTGCCTTTCGACTACCCTATACAGAAAACCAACGGATAGGCAGCAGTATCTCCATTTTCACAGTAGCCACCCGAAGCACTGCAAAACAAGTATTCCATATTCTCAGGCTCACAGATACCGAAGAATATGTTCTACAACCGAGGAATTTGATCAGCATACGGGGACTCTCAAGGACGCTTTGTCACGACAAAAATACCCGGGGGAAATAGTCGAAGACGCGATTCAACGCGCTCGCAGCCTAGATCGTTCTTCCATCTTGGCAGAGAACAAGGTGAAAAAAGACAGCAAAACAAACCTAATCCTTACTTACTCCGCAACTGCTCCCAGGGTAAACAACATACTAAGCCGTCATTTTAATATAATCCGACAGAGTAATAGGCTGTCACTAATATTCCAGGAACCACCCCGAGTGGTGTACCGCAGGGACAAGAATTTGAGAGACTTGCTTGTCAACGCGAAAACTAAGAAGACCGCTGCCCGAGGTGGATGCCACCCATGCGGAAAACCCCGTTGCAAGGTGTGTCCGCACATTTGCGACACCAAACTGGCAAAATCCAAGTCCGATGGCTTTACGTTTCACATAAATGAAGACCTCGACTGCGATTCGAGCAATGTTATCTACAAACTTCAATGCGAGGTGTGTGGGGAGGGGTACATTGGTCAGACCAAGACAACATTTCGTTTCCACTTCAACAACCACAAAGCGCATGCGTCATCCCTGCCCAACTTGCCCCTTTCCAGGCACCTGCGTCTGCCCCTGCACAGTTTTGAAAACATCCGTGTAATCCTTCTCCAGTCCGGGTTCCCTAACACATATTACAGGGAACAAAGGGAATCGTACTTCATTCATAAATTCGGCACGTTCTCTCATGGCATGAACGCTACTCCCGGGAGACTTTCCTGCTTAAAGGAGCCAACGTAGGAAATTCCGAAGGTCATAGGCCTTGGACAGCGTTATTATCAGAATACGCCTGAACTTGTTTTTTCTTGACAACTGCAGACACACTTTGAAATGGCAGGGAATCTGGCAGTTTATTTGCTGAGTACTTTTTTGTCCAACCTCCTGCCAGCATCCACGTTCCATTCCAAATAGACACCTTTGATATATCACCTAGACCATTGGGACCACGCGGCAGCTCCGCGGGCCGCAGACCTTTCGCGTTTTCCGCACACATGTATTATTATTATTTTTAATTTGTTAACCTTTGTATAACTTCTTGTGCTCAATTTTTTATTCTCCGTGCCATTTTTATTTTCATTTCTTGTCATTTGTTATTTACTTACACCAACATCGACTCAACTCGATAATCTCAGAATGATTTAACCTGCGTGTGCATGCAAATCTCGAAACCACATGCACTGCGCCCAACTTTATCAAAGTGCTCTCACCATGTCATACTTGTTTGGCGCCACATTTAATCAGAAGTTTTTCTTTTTCTCTTTTCTCTTCCTGTGTGTGCGTTAACATTTTCTGTGTTACATTTTCTTTAAACATTTCTAGAGCTATTTTTTTCTGCTCTTCCCTTCTTTTGTTTTGTTCCCCCCAAATTCATTTTTGCCTTCCCATTACGCGCTCGGGCTAGCTCAGTATTTTACCCGACGGACGCTGTTTTTTCACGGGAAGCTCACTGCGGGACACGGTTTTGGACCGCCTAGTATATTTATGGGAAAAGGGGCGCCAGATTGTCTGGTAGAAAGGCCCGACAGCAGAGCAAAGCGACGAAATGAAGCAAAAATACACAGAGGGCACAGTCGCAAGTTGCCGTTGCAGCGGTTAACAAGTGTGTGTTGGCCGTCTCTCGAACGCGTCCCTTGCAAGCGTCTCAGGATACCTGATACGGGCCGCCCGCTCGGACCCGGCGGCGTCTTGCGGGGGTGTGCGCGTATTTGGAAACGGGGGGCGGGGGGGGGGGGGGGGGGTAGCGGCTTCCGTGTGCGCCGAGAGCCGGGTCTAACGCTCTTTTGCCCCTTCTATCGCTCTGCTGTTCAGGCTCGTTCTTTGCTACTACTTTACCATTTCCACCTCCCGGTTTGTTTTTTCTGGTTGTTGTTCAGCCGCGGCCCGTTTGAGACTTGTCGTGCTGCCTATTATACGGTCCCCTGCCCTCATTCTCAAGTTTGTTTAGAGGGCGGAGATTATACCTCCTCGCTTGTTCTGTGTCCTTATATTGACGAAACGGATTCATTGTAAGCCTGCCCTGACGAAGGGAATACCATTCCCGAAACTGTTGGCAAAATAAACGTTAAAAGAACAGTCGCGTTTGTCGTAATACTGTACCTATATATATATATATATATATATATATATATATATATATATATATATATATATATATATATATATATATATATATATATATATGTATATATATATATATATATACGTGATAACGACGTTGCGTCATGTGATTCAATTCACAGTTATAACGTCAGGTATGGGGTATGTAACCAAAGCTCGACTTAGACGCTATGGAGGAAGGAGAGTGCGCTGACGAGCGCACGTATAGTGAACTACACCTTCGAACATTACATGAAACTAGGTTGGGCAGAGTTGAACCGCTGCCTAACTTTTATGCGTAGCATATTGCAATCACTCAGTTCAGCCCTTGGGCGCGGCCGGGCAGCCACCAAATCACGTGAAAAAAAGAAAGAAAAAGAGAAAAAGTAAAAAAAAAAACAAAAAAATAAAAAAAAATAAAAAGAAACGAAAGAAAAAAGGACGGCTGAGCATGGTGGCGGTTGCCAGCGCCCCGTTTCAAAGGGGGCGCTCCTATCCATCCATCCATCCATCCATACGTCACGGAGGAAAAGCTGCTGAGAAAATCGAGTGCCGCCAAGCAATACCTCGTGCAAAAAGACCGCGCAATATGCAACGCATTCTTGGCTTAACCAAGCTAAGCCTGGGCATCTTTTTTATTGCCAGGATCGACTGCAACATTCTCCTTCGGCGACAGCAAAAATTTTCATTGTTTTAGCTCTTCAAAAAGATAATTTTTCAATTTCCTCTATTTGCCGCGAGGAATACTCATGTCAACCGGTCAACAACCTCTTCGCTATAGGTGCACTGCTAAAAAGAGTAGAAACTCCTCGTAGAATGGTTCTCTATCACCACTCAGTGGACACCGCTGGCCACCGCTCAGCCCAGGTAGTGTCAAAATCACGCATGTCAGAAACATGTTGCTGTGCAGCCTCAACGCAGTCAATAATATTTATGGCGCAAATATGAGCTTGGACTGGCATTTAAAAAAACGTTTAAAAATCGCAGCGGTAAAGAAGGAATGTTTAGCAAGATTTTTTTTGCCACTGTGCGCCTGCTGACCTAAAGTAAAATCTACAGATACAAATCTATAAATTTGTTATAATCAGCTTCTTCCCCCAATGTCTACCTACCATGCTGCTGCTTCTTAGACCACGCATTTCAATGGAAATGCATGAAGAGTGATACCGATAGGAACAGAGACTCTGGAGGAATTATCCTATTACAGAACATTTTTGTCCGTTACTGAGGGTCGAACGAAGTATTTATGCTGTATTGTCAAAGGACGCCTCTAGGGTCGAAACGGTTAATAAACTCATACAAATTTAAGAGGTTCAACCCCCATTAATTGTACCATACCACATTCGTCGGATCTTGACAACTTCAACAGCGGATGCTGCCAGGAACGCACGAAATGAGATGGACGACTTCTTGAAAGTCATAAAACTGTTTTGAAAGAATGGGTGATCCAGGTAAGAGTAAAAAGTATGTGCGGCGGCATTGTTAAGCTGTTCGTTTTTTTTTTCTCGTCTGTATATGAGGCAGTTCGTACATGCAGTAGAAGTGGTTTAAAAAGCAGACACTTTGGCCGCTACCATAGCGCTGTCCTGGTCGGCAGTGAAAGCGGAGATGTTCGTCGTTACTTTTGCCGGCTCTCTGGCTGTTTTCCATCTAGCTGCCTCTTCTACCCAGAATCCTCCTGTGACACCATGTCCTTGTAAGCCCCCGGCCATTTTCAGGGGTATCTCAGAGTCCCGTGAATTAGCAGCAATGCCTCATTATATTCATAGCAAGAGCTACACTGCAGAATTATATTAGGGCAAACAACTTCAGCATCTTTGTAGCTTTGTCACATCTTAAAACTGCTGTGTTCATCTGAGTCTCTATTTCGGAAGTGTTCACTAACTGGGAACTTTCAAATAGTTATCGCTTGAATAGAATTTTTAATGCGCCAATGAGCTGTCTTTGGCCGCATTAGTTGCGCAACAGTTCCCAGCACACAGTTGAGGTCAGGCACAGCCACTTAATGCTGCTGCCTTGGAGCATTGAAATGCGCTTTAATATAAGATGCAAATATTTATACCACACGCTATGCAGTATTTGCTACTGCGCTACAATTATTGATGAAATGATCCGCAGAGTTTCGGCCGAGGGGACGCAACAAAAAAAGGCGAGTCAGTTCTGGGCAACTCCGAATTCGGGACTCCTGTAAATTGCCGCAGACCGTACTGAAATGTCCACTTAGGGCGCTATTCTTTTCGTTTCAGTTCATTTCATTTATTTTACCCTCAAGGCCCGAGGGCATTGAAGAGGGGAGTGGTTGTATACAGGGGTTTAGTACAAAGCATTTGATTTCTAACTATACAGTGACAGCTAAGGCGGAACAAAAACGCTCATGGTCGATGATGGACGCTGTACTTCCGGGAAGGTGGTTCCAGTCCTTTGCTGTTCTCGGAAGGAAAGACTCAGCTGCGGATTTTGTTTTAAAGAAAGGAATGCCGATTTTATGCGCATGATCAACTCGTGATGAAACATATGACGGAGGAAGTATAAGATCGCGGTGCAGTCTGGGGTTATGATACATTATTTTATGAATTAAGCAAAGGCGAGCGTGCTTTCGACGGCTAGTAAGAGATGGTAACTGTAATGTATTCTTCATAGAGGTTACGCTAGCGGTACGGTTATAGTTCTGAAGGATGAAACGTGCCGAGTTATTCTGAATTATTTCGAGGGAACTGATCAGGTTTTCCGTGAAGGGATCCCAAATGGACGCAGCATATTCCAACTTACTACGAACGACAGATTTATAGAGGAAAAGTTTCAAGGAAGTGGGGGCAGAGAAAAAGTTACGGCGAAGGTAGCCGAGGGCACGGTTGGCGTTGTTAATCATTGAATTGATGTGAAAAGACCAAGTTAGATCACTTGTTATGTGAACGCCTAAATAACTGTATGAAGACACTTGTTCTAGTTCGATGTTATCTAGATGATAAGAGGTGGGGTGTGTAGAAATGCGTGACACACGTAGTACTTTACATTTGGTTCTGTCAAGTTCCATTGACCACGTTTTACACCACTCAAGAATTCCATTATGTCTTGTTGCAAAAGAAGAGTGTCGTTAGAGTCGTTAATTTCACGAAATAGTACGCAGTCATCTGCAAATAAATGAATGTGGGAGGTAACAGAAATAGCGGCTTGCGGCTACAAACGCCAATTATGTCAACACGGGTTGCAAAGTAGGCGGTCCTTGAAATATGGTCTTTCGTTGACGTATTATTGTCCGCATGGGGGGTTGACGGAGGGCGTGAGACAGTGTTTGTAAAATTTTCAAAATTATTAGGGACATGTGAAGATTACACGGAAAGAATTCACTGAGAATGATTTAGGTTACTGTTCGATTTATTCATATGATAAGAAGGGTGAAGTTTGGGGACAATAAGAAGAAAATCATAATAACTTTGACATGCGGTGGCCACCGTTAGTCAACCGGCAGAAGCTTTAACGGTAGCCGGCCAGCTATATGATTAATAAGAATAAAAAGATCATACCTAGCGTAGGAAATGAAGTAAATTTCAGCAATAAAAAGGCTTCTTTTCCACTGCTGACATCAGCTGCTGATATACTGCGGTCACGATTTGTGGAGTAACCTGAAATGAAGGTTGATTTGTTCATATTACTTCATTAAAGCGTTTTCAGTCCTATGCAATGAAAAAAAAAACTGCCTTGAAAGACGTTCTAGGGCATTTTTAAAGATATTGGTACCATTGTTCTACAAAATAAATTCAAGCTTTCTCATAATCCTATCCGCTTTTCATGAGCAAAAACTGAATTGCTTCCCAGTTATTTTACCTGTTCCTAAATGTAAGGTATGTAAACTGTTAAGAGATTTCTACCCGGCACATCTTTTGTGTTGCTCTGAGAGGTTTCTTGTTTTAACAAGCAGCCTACTTCATTTTTTCAAAATACATTTTTCTTTTGTTCTGTTAGGTTTGGATGACCCTCCCTTCGAAATCACGAACGTGACCATCAAGAATGCAAAGCTCGGCAAGAAAGTAAAAATTGATGCAACCATAGTTGTGAACGAAGTTTTCGGTGATAGCCCGGTCCTGCAAATCTCCTTTACGAGTTCCGACGGCAAGAAACTTCCCTGCGTCAAGAGCGTGCTTCCTTGGTAAGATTACTAAGCGTCATTCAAATGCATTCGATTTTCAGGAATAATCGATCACGAGACACCCCATGCTATTTATTTAATGCGACATGCATGGTTCCGTGGCGAGTATGACAGACAACCGGTGAGTTTGTCCTTTCAGCGCGGAATATGCCAAACCAGTGGTCTTAGCTCTGTACGGCAGTGACGCACACAAGTGCAGGCTCTCCGCGTTTTGCAAATTACAAAATACCGTTGCCCCACCTCAGTGTGACTTCATCGTGCGTCTATTTGAACTGTACCTTTCTTTTTATGTGAGGAGATCTGAATTTTCACAGTTTTAAGGTTATTTTTTAATTTTATGATGTTGCCTATGATGTTTTTGCTCATCATTGATTTGGCTGCCCCAAAACATCATACCCTCACTTTGATAGCTTAACTCCACATTGAAAGGAAATCAGCGGTAAGCATAGGTTATATTACATTATGAATTTGGGTTCAAAAGTCATGTTACTTGCATTTGCGCATTACTTCCGTATTTTCCTTCTACTTACAAAAATACCCAGCAGTTCTGGACAGAAACATTTCAAACCAGAAAGAGTGCATGATCGCAATTGTTTGGGGTATTCTAAGATTTTTACTATAACAGTCATATACCGCAGACCTCCCGTCGCCAGACTTCTATTTGTATGCTATTAACGTTTTTCCATCGTTCAAAGCGTTCCCATTGTTATTCTATGGCAGTCTTAACTGTTGCATGTGAACAATGGAAGAATGCAACGAAAGAATGTACCATTACCATCAGTGTTTTTATAACCGTACTTTACAATTACAATATTTTTCTCCAAAAATGCCGATCATGTGCCAGAACGACGATACAAATTTTGCCAGTTTTGATTCCTTGGGCAGCAAAAGATAGCTACCGCGCAAATGCAACCTTCACCGCTCGATGGCGCTTCAAGCGGCAAGTACGATGTGACAGAGCTTTCGACGCCCATCAATGAGGCTCGGTACGGCAGTTGTGAACACTGTCAACGTTAGACTGCACGTAACACAAATACACAGTAGACGGTCTCACAGTGCCCATGTAATTACATGGTGGGACAACGTAGAAAATGTGAGTAGGAGGGCACGTGATATCCTTTTGCTGTTGTTTCTGTTAAACCACTTTCCATCTATATAACCATTAGGTCAGAATTTCTGACATCGATAACATGTAGCTTTTTAAAAATATTCCGTGTGCGTTGCTTGATTTCAGTTACTGTAGGCTTCTTTTAAAATGCAAATATCGCAATATTTTGCATTTATTACCAGCTCGTTATAAAAGCAGTCTGTAATTACAAAACACACAAAAATAATGGAAAAGTGGCTTGCGGCCGCGACAATTGCTACCCACTATATTAAGCTCCTGAGCTGCTTCCGGAGCTTGTAGCCCCACTCGTCGCATTCGACACAGCTCATCATCGGAATAATGAAACTCCTATTTTAACATGCATAATAATTGATACATTCGGGCAACTCTTATTGCCGCCTCCCGCCTGATATTTATTTGCATGTCAGTGTGGGACGGTGGAATCTTTTTTAATATCTCTACTCGTGTCCAGAACTGCATCACCACCGGACGTCTTGTGCGCTACTTTCCAAATCTCCGTTCTCAACAATGCGAAGACCTTGGTGTTGCTTGACTTAATTAAAAATGTGATTATTTAAGAGAAATTCTTCGGTGTGTGCGCATCATCTCTCTGCTTTACCCTACTCGCAGTGAATTGAAGACCTGTGGCGGTACCACTCGTACAGAGAAGATACTCAACGCAGAATGGGGCAACAAATGTCCCGTTCAACCGGGTACTTACACCTCGCGTTTGGCTTTCCGTCTACCTAACAACCAGGCGGCGAGAGACTATTTTGGGGTCAGTGGACGTTTCAATTGCCCACCGCCATCTGGGACGTCCGTCTCATTTGATATATGTGCCTGCCATACAGCTGTAAATTTCGCAGAGGACCGAATGGAGTCACTGACATTACCTTAAATAAAAAAATAATTTATGTCATCATGCTTTCAGTTTTACCGGTCGCTCCTTCGGGCTTATTTTACACTGCCAGGCTTGCCTTACATCTTTTGACAGAAGTTAAAAGGCACTAAAAAGTATTCTTTGTAGTCTTAATGGAACACAGTGCTCAAAGATTAATGTTTCTAAAATGAAACACTATAAGGTAAAGATATTAAGCAAACGTAAGCAATACTAAGTAAAGGTTGCTACAAAAAATCAGCACACACTACCGACAACGTGCAAGTTGATGTTGATGCAGCGTTTACTTTCTTTGCTCATATTAACCCCACTTGTCATTCACCCTATAATAATCGTTTCATTCCTTGGCCAAACAAAGGCTCTGAAAATGACGTTGTCTTCATATCCTTTATGCACAACTAGGGCCTCAACTTGAGGAAAGGGTGAAGATGGAGCTTCCCACACAGTTATACGCCATTTCTCTTCTTTGTTATCTTCCCTAGTCTCACTGTCATTTTCATTGTTTTTCAGGACGGGAATCTCGAAGCCACACTAAATGTTGTAGACAACGGCAGAGTCCTCGACTGTGTGTCCCTCCCTTTAAAAGTTGACGTCCAGTAGAATGTCGTGGTCTTCAAAGCCGCAGAACTGCACGGGTGTCCGGCCATCTGAACATTGAATAAACTCTCCTTTTAACGGCGCAATTTTCTGCAATTCGTATTCATTGTTTCTGCCATGGAACTAAGCTAATAAATACGTCACGCTTACTAGGCGGCGTTCTCATAACTTCGAACACTGCGTTGCAGAATTAACCTCCTTGAACTACTTTCTACGTATGCACGGTTGTTGTGCGGTTCCTACATATTGTACCAATTTCTAGAAAAAGAGCGCTGCGTTACACTACATTCCAAAATAAGTAGTTATACGCTTGATTAATTCTAGTAATATCTTTCAGCAGTAACTATTACTTTGGCGAAGTTTAAGAGCAACATTTTTTTGTTATGAACTGACGTCCAGTGCATGCAGCATCTACCCTGAATACCCTGAATAGCCAATATTCCCAAGCATGCTCTTCAGCTCTTTTCAGGTTTGGTATCCTATAATTCGGGTTTCCTGTTTGGACGAGAAACTATATCGCGAACATGTGTGCAGAAGCAGTAGGACCGCGAAAAAATATAGTGCATACATAAAAGAAAGTAGTCATATACACAAGCTTATAAACTTGTGCTTAAAGTGTTTAGCACATTCACTTTAAACGACAGTGAAAAGGTATTAGAATTTATGCGTTTTCCATTGGTAATATATTGTTGACATTAGATAGTGCATGAGTTTGTGTAGAATGAGTGTTACAGTATTGCGTTTATAGCTTATTGTTTCTATCAGCAAAAAACGTTCAAATATGCCAGAAAAAACTTTCCGTGTGTCAAGTTGGCCATTTTTTGGAAAGTATAATTTTGAAACCCTCAGTAATGACTGGACTAAATCCCAATATAAATGCTATTTGGAATTTTTGGAGCAACTCCTCCCAACATATAATAAGTAAATCGTAACCAAAGTTAGCAAAAACAGAAGTGCATTTAGGCAGCCAACCTCATTGTGCTCAAGAATTTATCGTGCGTGGAAATATTTTGGGCACAGAAGTATCTATTCGCTTTATCTCTTCTGAAAAAACGAAGATGAAGAACGAAAACGCAAACTCGAGAAAAAACAGGCAAAAAGCACGCTAACAACTCGTTAGTAAATATGGAAATGTGCCATTTTTACGCAGTGCAAATGCGTGCATGTCGATCAAAACGCAGAAGATACATGCCTTGAAAACAAAAAGCCTCAAGACAAGAGGAAAGATGAAAAAAATTGGTGGAGAGATTTATGCAGCGCCTTAAGGGTATGGAGCAATAGTTAATGGCTTAATGGTCATATATGGAGAATTGGGCATTCTCTACTTAACGCCATTGATCTCTGGGGGTCACCATACCACTCCAAGCGCAGTGGTGCAAACGTTAAGCGATGCGCCACTGTCCTGCGATGGCAGGTGCTGCCCTCTTGTGGGGCTTGTGCGGCCCAGGTTGCTCTTCCCAGCAACCCCTTGCCACCAATGATTAGTTTAACTGCCATCAGCCACGGTGGCAACATCAGCAGGTTGTGATGACTCCATTAGGTTCACGTAACCAAGCTGGCCCCTCTACCTGCTAGGCTGCCTCTCTGCTGATTTTTCGGGGGATTTTTCTGTCACGGTCCACGACGAAGATGCCATCGACGAAGCCGAATTTGCTGTGACACGAACTAATTAGCGCTGTCGCGCTAAAAGATTAGGCTCCGATTCGACTTCGCCGAACCGAGTTAACCGCAACGAAAGCTGCGGCGCGAAGCTCTCCGTTAGAGGTCTCTCGACGCTGACGTCATACCCACACTCCATCACGCCCCAATCACGTGGTATCACGCGCAGTTCACATGACTTCTTTCACACCTCCACAGCAACTCTGAGGTCAAAAGTCAAGGTCAATGGTCAAATGTCAAGGCGAAACGTCAAAGGGCAACCACCACATCAAGTGGTGGTTGGTAATGTGGTCAAGTACAGGCCACATTACTGTGGTCTGTACTTATGTGGCACTTGCCTGTAACTACAGAGAGTTATGCTGTTACTACAAAATTTTCTGTGGTTACTGGAACTGTTTGGTCAAAAACATTACAGATAATGTGTTGTTAGGACAGAAAATTTTCAGTTGTGTTTTTAGAGTGCGCACAGACACTCTAATACGTTGACGTGGTGGAACGAGCGAGGTAGTTTTACTGTTGCACGAACGAAAACTAAAAAATCGCTAGAGAGGCGAAACTGCCACGTATTCCAATAGAACATGCATAATTTTTTTCCGCCCTCAGCGCAATAGTCTATGGGTTAAGGCATAGAATACTGGTCAAGTACGACACATAGTAGTGACATCAGGGCAAAGATATCCACAGTCACTGTTATAACATTGGGAGTATTAATACTCCCTTGACAAAGGAAAACGCTCAGGTTACGAACGCTCGTAAGCGGGTGGGTGGGTAGTGACCGGGGAGTTTAAAACCTGACATGTGAGTTATTTTATAATGCTTGCCCAGTCCGTTGACCCTACGGCTTTAGTGCATTTCGTGAACCAGACCTGCAATAAAGTGTCAAAGAGACAAGCATGTGTTCTCAAAAACTCTGACCCAGGGCTCGTTGACCTATTGTATACGCGAGAAAAACAATGCTTCCGACAAAGTCTTCATAAATAATCATTTGTCGCTACTAAGGGTAATGTATATAGCCTCCTTGACGCGCACTGTATCCGGAGGCACCACGGCATAAAAGGAGGTACCAACTTGTTTCGAGGCAGTACCTGAGTACCACATCAGAAATGTTTGTGCCAACATTCTTCGCCCTCTTGGTTGTTCTTCATCTGGCGGTCGCCGAAAAGCAGTCTCCTCCGGTGACTCAATGCCCTGGTAACAAAGCATAGTTTCGTTTTAATAGCGTTTGAGCTTAATCATCGTGGGCAGTGCTTAGATTCTTCATTATTCGATATTCGCGATAGTGCAACTTGTAACCGCTAGCAGTGCAACGACGTGCATCCATGGCCTTGTAGTTGGCCTTCACTTACGCCATAGAAGCCTGTAGCGATGATAATGTACTATGACGTGCATTGATGGCCTTATACTCAGTTTAGCTGATCAGCAAAATAGTTCAGTAATGTCTTTCTTTACTGCCACCGAAAAGGGATCAAGCTTTGTCTTCATGAGCTCGTCAAGTTCCCCAATCTCTCGATATTTCATACAAAGCCCTCATCGCAGGTTTTTTTTTTTTTATAAAGCAAGCAAACTCTTTATTTGCGCACATTAAGTTCGCACCACCTCTTTGTCGAAGCAGCTAATATGCAGAACAAGGCCGCGAATCTTTCCTCTATATAAAAATTAATGATTTAATATTTAAAATACTTGAAGAACATTGTCGTTCCAATAATTACGAAGAGCAGGTATAAAGCAAACGCACTTTTCATGCTTACATGGCTCATAAGTGCCAATGTGGCAGAACGACCTCGTTAGTTTAAGTGCCACTTTAGAGTCTGCATCATACAGCACAGAACTCTCCAACATCCCTGCATATGCAGTTGGCTGCTAGAAACACTGTTGAAAGACTGAATGCACCTGCGGTTTCGCCGTTCCTTGTATGCCGAGCAAACACTGAAATGGAGCTCTTAATATTAAAGGGTTAAAACAAAAGTCACCTGACGTTTGTTTTGCAGATGCTGTATCTAAGCCACTTTGGTACAAAACAACGCTCGTCAAAGAACATATTGATTTTAATGAAGTCTGCGCAGGTTAAATTTGTTCACCTTAAAATTCGGGCTAAGCTTTGAGTAAAGCTCTTGTCTCTAGAAATATTGCACTTGAAAAAACACCGGAAAATCAAACAGAAGTAAATCTTCAGTGCTATTGTGCAGAGAATGTTTATTTGTGAAGCATTTAAGGTGGAAAGCTGGGCTAGTTGGTGTTTGGATTTGTGAATATTTTCGAAGTTAAGGTTAGAGCAAGTATGCGCTCATTGTCAGTGGTTCTTTGAATTCATCTACGATTCTCTTAAAAAACAGTAAAACATTGTACATCGATTCATGTGCCTCAGAAGTGCGAGACGACACAGAAACAAAGAGCAAGAAAAATAAGTGCTATGCATAGAATATGGCTAAACAGGCCTGCCGCCTTTGACACATTGTTTTATCAGGCAAAAAAAAATTGCTAGGCGTGAAGTTCAAATGAAAGTTTTCAACAGCTCGCCCAATTCTCAACCCTTTTCAACAGCTGCTTTCTTACTGGAGAGCACTTATTAAAAACCTTCAGGCCACAGCGCTTGCATTGAGGTCTCTGTGAAGCTGTAATGCACCTCTGAAACTAGCAGTGGTCTCGGAAGTGCGGACGGAAGCAATCCTCACCTTCTAAAACTCTCGAGATTGAGGGGCTTGAAATGCTTTAATAAAAGGCTTAGAAGAAGACCATGTGACGCGAGGAATTTTGAGCAATGTTGCGCACAACTTTTTAGTACAAATTAAAAGACATTAGCTCTCGATCACAACACTAACTAAAGTTGTACCAGTCTAGGGAGGCAAAACCTATTGAAAGCCTAAGCAGTGATGTACTGAAAGGGTCGTATTCCCAACGAAGCTGTGGCGGGCGATTTGTGTGCTAGCTGATTATGTTGTCTGTAACACAAAAAATATCGTAAATAATAGAATAAAAGGTATTAATCTTTTATTTCTCAGGGAACAATAAAACCATCGTCGAGATCCAGAGCGTCGACGTAAAAGGCGCAAAGCTCGGCAAGAAGATAAAACTCGACGGCACTGTTCTCGTCAAGCAAGTTGTCGACCAACACCCAGTGCTCCAATTGTCTTTCTCCAAGCCTAACGGCAAGAAGCTGCCCTGCGATCCGAGTGTCTTACCATGGTAAGCATACAAGCTTTGAGTAACCGCGCAGGCTAGGCTGTGTGAGATATGTTCTTGTAGCACAGCTCATCGCTTTGGTTCCGGCGTAGTACACCACATTTTTCCTATTTATCGTAGTAATAGGAGTAGCTATAGTTCTAGAGATAATAGAATCAGCTACAGTTGTAGTAAACGTGTTATTTAGCAGTAGTTTTTTTATGGTACAGAAAAAGAATTGTCGTACATTGTGGGCACGACAATTTTACCACGTATAGGTTGTCGCCTAAATTATTGGTTCCTAGAAAGGAAGAAAGCTAATTAGTGTTACGTGGAATCCAGTATCTAGAAAAAAAAGAAAACAAAATCAATAGTTCACGAAGAGGGCACGGAAAGAGGCACATTGAAAATACTCCCGCTCCTACGTACAGACAGGTGAGAAAAATATTCAGGTTGACCGGCGAGCAGCTGCTATAGAAAATGCGATCTGTGCAGCGCGTTCATGTGATCCTTATGGAGTGTAGTTAATGCTGCCTTTCAGAGGGGAGAGGCGAAGATGTTCGAGCTTTCTAAACCAAGTCGCGCTGAGTGGAAATTTAATTAAACGGGTCTGAGAGGTAAGTGTCGCTCATAACATTAAAAGTTGTCCCAAACCTTCAAGTGGCGGACGTGTCCACATTGAACACCGCCTGTAATTAACACATCCATGCACAATGCCGCGTACATGAGGGCGCAGCAACAGGTCAAGAAAACGTCATTATCGAGAAAGGCTATTTCATGGCCAACAATTTTATTCCTGCAATGTTTTCTCATCCCACTCTTAAAATACGCAGTAAGTTTACCGAAGCTGTTTAATTTTGTGCTCATCTGTTTTATAGAAATCTCTTTGAGTTTAAATAGATCCCGTAAGCTCCAAACTCATAAGAGAAAACTTTTCTTACAATTTCATATATATTGATTTTAGGGTACGGAGATTAGTCATCATTAACACTGGCTCACCAACTGGGTAATGGGGCCATGCGATGTGATAACCCGGGACAATTTTGGGTGGGCAGAAAAAAAGCACAATCTCACACATCTTCTGCATCAGAACACAAAAAAACAATCAACGATAAGTTTACATTTGATACAATCTCATGTATATAAATTTTTAGCGTACGGATGTTCGTCATCGTTAATACTGGTTCACCAACCAGGTAACGACGTCATGTGATGTGATTATCCTGGACAGCTTTTATGTGTGCGTGAAAACGCACGATCCGACACTCGGTCAGCACCACAATACGAAAGTACAATCACTGAGCATTTTACACTTGATAGAAAACGATAGAGTAGATAATTCAAGTCAGTTTTATGTGTGCATAAAAACGCACAATCTTACACTAGGTCAGTACCAGAAAACGAAAGTACAATCAGTGAGCAGTTTATATTTCATATAAAACGAAAGAGTATCTGCCTCCAACACGTGCCATAACATTCAGAAGATGATGATCGCTTATGGGTAAAAAATTATTCTACCCAGCAGGTACAATTTCCGCGCATTCTAAGGGCAGCATCCACAGTCACCCAGGCTATAACGAATACTACATTCTTTATCCCATGCACTTTTACCTACGAAAATTTAAAGTTTTGCTCTACAACCACTAAAATAATACGCACTAAATTCGATCCCTCTGCGCTAATAATCTCGTCCGGTTGGCATGCCGCTTTGACACGCAACCCAGTAAAACTGTTCACGCCTATCGAACCTGTCCTTCAATCGTCGGCTTCGACTCTTGTCTACCCTAGCGAGATGCGTGTGAAGCGCGTTTATTCTCAGTCAGTGCCATCAATGCCACGTTTACGCCACGACAGGCACGACGTAATTTAGCGTGGCTTAGATTACTGAGAGCAGCAACCAATGCCAACAAGCCAAAAAATGAAAATGAAATGAATTATCACAGCATACGGCCCCTGGTGACGAATATGAATGTACCCAAATATTTCCGCAAGCCCTATTTCCTTCAATGTTTCTTAATTTTTTTTTCTCCCCTCCAACTTGCAGCGAGCTGAACCTTTGTGACGGCACAACACGCCAGGAGAAAGCACTTAACAAAGACTGGCAGAACACGTGCCCCGTGCAGCCAGGAACATATTCAACGCACCTCTCTTTCCGTCTACCCAAAGGTGACGAGGCTAAGGAGTTATTTGGGGTGAGTGCACTGTGCGCATCAAGTGTATGTATTTGGTTGGTGTCCGCCCATTGTCTACACAGTATGTGATGCTGAAGATGGTGCCCTGGCATGTAACATTCCGAATCGAACGCAGCACGTCAGTCCAGAACCAACTTTATATGCGCAGTATTGCCTCCCTGAAGCCTTACCCAAAAAATTCGAGGGGGCTAGAGCTTCGCCTTTAAAAGCAGAACGTGATATCGTTATTGGGTGCCTTTCGTATCGCCTTTTCAATTATGTAATTCCTATCAAAGTACTCATAATCACTAATGTGCGCATCAGTACACATCACTAGGACGCTTCACCAAGTCGAAGGCCAAATTGAATTCACTGATCCATCTTCGTACAAGTTGATCCAATGGGCCTTCGTGGTCTATGGGTAACTGGTAGTCAGGCCGTCTCGCAATACGAAGGTCGTGAGCTCGATTCCCACTGTAACCGAAGCTAACCTGATTTTCTTTTTAGCTAAGTTGTATTAGCTCTGTACTTCCACCTCGATTTTTCGTTCACGGTTAGCGACGCCGACTATGAACGCAACGACGCTTATTTGTGGTTGAAAAGGGAAACTTAACCCTGTGGCGTTAAAATGCGCGAAAATGTAAAAGTGATGTCCCCATACTGGTGATAATTTCGGCTAGTTATTTACGTTTACGTCTACAAAGCGAAGATGGAAAGTTAACAGGCGATCTCTCGACGAAAAACAGCAACGCTGACCCTTGCCGTAGAAACGTGAGCCATATGTATTAAGCATTGCACCCGCTTAAATAAGAATCCCATCAGAAACAGTAAGGCTGGTCTAATTCACATATGGGTCCTATTTAATTCTACTAGGCTTGTGGTGCCCGAAATACTGACACCTAGCCTTTTCCTACAGAAACCTTCTAAACACAACAGGCCTCACTTCAAATGTATTTGCATAATTGCCAGATTGAAGGTTCAGCATGAAATTTCTGCTATTATTTACCGAAAAGCGTACTATTACTCCGTTCTCCCTCGGTTTAAGCAAGTATGCAGAAGACTTGTGCATTATTTTTTTTACGGCTGACTTTATGACGGTACTTGTGATTTGATGCAAAATTTTACATAACGAAGCCACGTGAACCATGGCTCAGCCTGTTGTACTGTGGGATGTCATTCGCCATGCCTGTGGAGAGCCTTTCCTTGAGCAGCCCTTATTTACTCATTCTGACCTACCACTAAAAAATTCTGTATTATTTTTTATGGCAAATCTTTTAGAAAGAATTTGGCATTGCATGTCACGGTGCTGCGTTCATCAGCTAAAGAAAACGGTCACCATACTTTGTTTCATTACATCTTGGGACAATGCAGCCTGCACACAAATGAGCATGCCAATGGAAAATGAAAGAGCGGCTCCAGCAATGCCGTCTGAATCGTACTGCCGTTTCAAAACCAGACACCACTCGCCATCTTTCCGCTTTTATGAGGAGTGCGACTGCGAGACACTGGACTAAACGAGACACCCGACATATCCACCTTAAAAGGCTGGATCTGACCGCCACCTTTCCCATTACGAGTGGCAGTTCGGGCAACCGTGCACGCCTCTTTCCTAAGCTCAGATTAGGCGTAGCTTTTAAGCAGAAGACCCTGAGTGTAATTTAGCTTGCGTAGTCTTCGGAGGGCTTTTTTGTAACGTCAGTAAAACTGGGGAGCATGTAATTGCTATACAACAGTCATGCGCTACCGAAATATTGGTCTTGACCGCTTAATAGCCGCGTTTTTAGGGCAGGCCACTTTCCGAAGACCATGGCTTGGCAGGAGAGTTTGAACCCAGGCGAAGCAAGCGCTTGTGAATTATTTGCGCAACATGGCCCTCAACCAGCACTTTTGATTACGTGCACTCCTGACGTTCCTCTATATATATATATATATATATATATATATATATATATATATATATATATATATATACATACATACATCGCTGGCCATCATGAGTCTTTTCGTATTCCACACCACCTTTCGCACTGCATAGTAGCAAGCAAGACAATGATCTCACAGGTTGTAAACCGCTCTGGGTTTCTCTCAAGATAAGCCTCTCTTTCGCCTTTGTGCGCCTGAAGTTTGAGAGTTCTACTTTAAAAAAGTTGGTTGTTTTGGTTGGTTTGGTTTATGGGGTTTAACGTCCCAAAGCGGCTAAGGCTATGAGAGACGCCGTAGTGGAGGGCTCCGGAAATTTCGACCACCTGGGTTTCTTGAATAACTGGTGATGTGCTTTCGCTCATGTGGGATTTTTTTTACTTCTTTTCCGATTTTCAGGATGGCAACGTCATAGTCACATTCAAGATAGTGACCGGGAACAAAGTTATTGGTTGCGCATCTATACCTATAGCTATCGACGTCAGCTAAGGAAACAAAGGCCCTATTCTTGACATCGCTGGATGAGCCCCATATGCACGACGTCATGAATAAAGCTCAATGCATCATTGCTTTCCACCTGTTACGGGTTATTGCGGTTTGATTAAAGCAATTGTACTCGTAATCGCCAAGAAGACGCGTTTCTTTTCATGTGATCGCTGCATGGATATGTATACCTACAAGACAAAAGACACCGTTGACGCGTGTTCTCGCCGATTACTCGGCCATTGATCACTTGGTTAAGGACGATTTTAGCTTAATTAGCCAGATGTGACAAGGTCCCAAAAGATGATCACTATGCCGAAAAAGTTCAATTGGAGACAACGTAATGAGATAAGGTTTAAGAATGCCGTGCGCAGTAGTTCTTGGATGAATCCTTCTGGAGCCATCTATGGTGATTTAGCCACTTGGTCCTCAACTTTTAAGAATGCCGTGCGCATTAGTTCTTGGATGAATCCTTCTGGAGCCATCTAAGGTCATTTATCTGCTTGGTCCTCAACTTCGGGCCCATGGCGGTAAAGCTAGGACGCTGCCAGTATTTGTGCCAGCAGAATTCCTGTGATGCATGCGGCGGAGAGCTCTCAAGTGCCACGTTGTGAGCGAGTCACACTTTTTACAATTTCATTTCTGCTCTCCTTCAACTGAAAGATGTCCGGGGGCCTAGGTGCGTAAACTTTCAAGTTCGTTCGTGACATAAGATTTGAATTTGGCAAATAAACACTGCTCGATTTACAATTGGAACTGTGCTGCATCTTTTGAGAGTACAGCCTTGTGAAACCACCATTCGTGTAGTACACCAGGGTACACGACAATGCTAAAAATCAAAGTACAAGCAGTGGCCGAAGAAACAATTTTTGCTCAAGACTTCCCACAGGCGACTTCTTAACGTACTTACGTTGAAATGAAACAGCGGTGCATTTGATTTGACACTCACCTCACTGATCACAGATACCATAAAATTCTGGGCAAGTACCGTTGTGAACAGAAAATATTTTAAGAACGGATTATTTTATGTATATATCATAAGCCTTCACTATAACCACCAATATAACCATAGTTCTGTCCTCGGCAGACGCAATTTTTTGCTATTAACGTTTTTGCTATCATAAAAAAAATGGCCATTTGGTTTTCTATAAGCCAGTTGGACTGGATATGAGCAGTGGACAAACTTTGAAAGAAAAATTTAAAGAAAAACCTAGAGTGCATACGCACCTATACGCGAATATATAGTACACACGCTACTTACACCATATACTATGATAATTTAGTTATTCTGAAAATTGATCGTAAGCAAGCATACAGCTCCCGGAATTATTGCAGTTTTAATATGCCAGTGAAAGGCGGCACAGGAAATGATGGCTTTTAGCCAAAACTTAAAAGCTTATTGTAGCCCAGGTTTCAGTCAGACTTCCTTTGTTCGACGCGTCTTGATATATACTCGTATGTCCTCCCCCGCCGCCATTCCTCAGCAGCCATGGTGTACACCTGCTGGGCCCTATTACAAGCTGGTTAATTACAAGCCGTAGCCGCCACATTTCGGTGAAGGTTAAGCGCTAAAGCGCTCGTGTGCTGTGCAATGCCAGAGCACCTTAATTAAACCCCAGGTGATTGATTGACAAACATCCGGAGTTGTCCGCTACGGCATTCCTGATAGTACACGTGCATTTTCAGAATGCTACACCCCGCAGTATGTGCCATGCCATATTTGTCGGGTCTGAACACATGCATCAGAAGCGGAACGCTGCACGTGATAGTCGCATGCTGTAATTCCTTTCTGAAGTAATAAATGATGCAGGCAGATGTCACAAGCGTTTCTGACTGCGTTAATGAATAGTTTTATTCTTTATATTCCACTAGAATCCACGCATCATTACGCGGAGTGACGCAGTACGCATACACTGGACAGGCGCTTTTAAAAGGCGAGTGAAATGTTGTTATCGCTGTATGGTCCGGAAAGGAGTTCACATTGGAGATGCTGGTCGTCGTCTGTATCGGCTTTCTGTCCGCTATCCAGCTGGCGGCCTCCTCTACCCAGAATCCTCCATTGACAAAATGCCCTGGTAAGAAATCCTGCGCCAATTTTTACCTCCCTGTTAATTATTAATATCAGCAGTAATGTTTCATTATTTTCACAGCGGTAACTACATGGGGGCTTTCGTTACGATAAACCACCCAAGGTTTGTTACCGTTTTTTGTATCTGAAAATTCCAGCGGTCACCTTTTCGAAATGCGAGTATTATCCTGGTGACATTTAACGCGCTGATTAGCAAATTTGGGCCTTCTGTAGAAAGCACATGGCTTAAGCAGGGTGGAGGGGAGGATCTGTTTTGCGGGGTAAAGAGGCAGAAACTCACTAAGACCCTTATGTTGTTAATTAGCAACTTCAGTTGCATCCTCATTGGCACACGACGTGACTCAAGACAGCTATTATTGTCTTGGTGACTTGTTCCTGTCATGAGAAGAGTGATGCAAGGACATTAGCCCACTTTAACCTTTTTAACGCTTTCAGGCTTGCAAAACAATGAAACGAAAACGCAAAGCATACAGAACCTTTGCAACTGCACTTAACTATAAGAAAACGAGGGGTGTCCATCTTAGAAATGATTATTTACGTTAATCTGGCGTTCCTGGCTTGAGACGGTTCTACGCTTCCTGTTGCAACGGGTTTCAAACAGAGGTTGTAGCAATAGGCGGAACACTACAACCCACAAGTTGCCAAAAACTACAACAAACATCAAGAAATTACAGGCACATAGGAAGGAAGACACACTGGCAAAAGGGGATACAAATGGGTCTTGCAGTGAATGTTCTGATGAGTTGCGGGTGCTGCATAACTACCTTTGTTGGTGTATACGCTCCCTACAGAAAATGAATGACACGGAGGTGCCCCATCGCGCTCTCCAAGGCATCATAGGTACCAGAGAAAGCCACATATTTGCGTGTAGGGTCTTTCTTCGGTCGGTAGTTAGAGTAATGGCTTGCTTAATACACTCAAGTTTGGCGGTGGAGCTCACTTTGCTCTAGGCTAAGTGTTATTGTGGTGAATAAGACAGTTTTTTATTCGTACGCAAGTTGCTCGGCTACTCAAATAAAGTTTTTATTTAGAATAATCTCCTGAAGGATGTGTGACGCCATCTGTCCGGAATGGCGGAAGTCAAGTCACAAATGTAGAGCCTGATATAAGAAACTTGTCATAAGCCTGCATGTCCCAGATTGAGCCTTTATGATAATGTGCGTTCAAGCAATAAAGATGGGGCCAAAATCATGAGAACAGTGGCTAGACTAACGAGATTTCGGCAGGAATAGAATGCCAAGGGAGATCGGGGCGTCGGATACCGGCTCCTGTGCAACGCATGCACGCTTTGGAGTCACGTGACTCCGAGACGCCCACGGAAGATGCAGAACTCTGCCTCCTGTATAGTCATTCTAATTGCCTTTATTCTGTGACACGAAGGAAGATGGCAGGAGATGTTTCTTTAGTGAACAAAAAGAAAATAGCTGTAAGTCAAGAACAAGAAATCCACCGAGAATACCTTGATCTGTAGCCGCCACTGTCAACACGGGCGGAAGTTTGAACTGCGGAAAAAAAGAGGCAAAAAGCAAGGTTTATATATTAGCTTATGTTAGTATAGTTTTGAAACCAATTCCACGCATCCAATATGTCTTTTTCTCAAAACTTGTGTAATTATGTCAGAACAGTAAAGCCGGTATCATAGTTGTTTCTTCTAAAGTTTATTAACTGCATGCGCATTACTTTTATGGGCTTCAATAAATTTTATTTTGCAAAAAAACTTTGCAATAACTGCACTCAAGATACCTTCCTACATATATATATCAGCACGTTTTGAACGTTATATCTAAATTCATACTTACGCCTTTTAGATAACACGTTTTAATACAACACTCTAGAAAGGAACTACCAAATGCATTTTACGTTTGAGAGCATGTGAAATCTTTTGCGGCGCCTTTCTTGCGGAAATAATCGTGCTCCAAAAATGGTTTGTGCCCCACAACAAGCATTTTATCTTATGTACAAAACTTGCATTTTTTTTAATTTCAATCATTCTGTCTCTTTAGGCGCAGACGACCCAGCCTTCGAGATCATGAATGTCACAATACAAGACGCAAAGCTCGGCAAGGACGTCCAATTTGATGGAACAGTTGTGGTGGACAAAGCTGTTGGTGTCAACCCGGTCGTGCACCTCTCATTTGCCAGGGCCGACGGCACCAAACTACTCTGCGTTCCGTTAGTGATGCCATGGTGAGCCTACGGAGCGTGGTCCCTGAGTATTCTATTTGCAGGAAGGTGCGAGAAGTTACCCTCTAGAGCATTTAAATTTCCCCGCAATTCCTGATCCCATCAGCGATCTTAATTATATTCAGCAAATCCTGAAGTTTACCGGGAAATGTGACAAAACAGTGATTACAGCGCTTTTAAACATTGCCTCAGCGACACTACTGAGGTAATTTTTATTATATTCTGAGCCCAGGGCTCAGAATATCTATTGACCAAATTTTACTTGCCTCAGTGCCAAATAGAGGGCATTTACTTTGACATTAATTTTTCGTTCATGTGTTGCCAGAGCACCGAAGTAGTCGTCAAAATTCCATCGTGTTCCCTTTTCTGGTTCTGTCCTGAAGAGTTTCGACATTTTCTCTAGCTCGTAATTTAATTGCTCCAACCACTTAATACTGTAGCATATATACCTCAGCTCAGTAGAACGGGGAAAGAAAGCCGCAGACATGCGGCTTCTTGTATTATGTCTTGAACTTCATACATTACACACTTATAGGCATCTCCTAATGGTCTCGCTCATCACTATGAAGATAAAGTACCTATTTACATGTTGAAAGAAATTTATATAAACCTTAAAGGTGCACTAACGAGGAACCTGAAATCGTCTTTTTACTGCGGAAAATCGTTCTACACTCTACAAGCATTCTTAGAAACTTCGAACTATTGTCCTGTGCAGGCGTTTTCCCTATAAAATCGAAAGAAACGTCCCGGCTCCCGGCTTTTTTTTTTTTTAACTCACCACCAAATAGATGTGGAGTCAGCCGACGCGTGAAGTGCCTTTCAGCTAACCGCGTGTCTGCTTGCTGGTGTGCCATCGGTGAAATGATACGTAGAAATCTGCGAAACACAGAGTCCGTACGTATTTTCCGCCGGCCTAATCTGCAGGCAGTAGTCTCCGATTGAAATAATTTATTCACGGAAACCTAAAAAAACAATAAAACCGAGAGCAAAGCCACCACGCGACTGGCTGCAGGGAACTCCACGGGGTGGCTGACTCCTCCTCTTTTCTGAGGTGAGATAAAAAAGAGGCGGGAGCCGCGACGTGTAATTCGTCGGAGAAATCGGGAGTTCAGGACAATAATTAGAGGTTTTTAAGAACGCTCGGAGAGTGTAGATCGAGTTCCCGCGGTAAAAAGACGAGCTCAGAATCCTCTTTAGTGGACGTTTAAAGTGCTATTCATAGCTACAGTGCAAGCGTTGAATCGAGACTTATACTTTTTTATCAGAAGAAAAGCCGCGTAATTTATACAGATTTCCCTGGCACTTAAACCGGTAAACCACAAAGAAAAGACAAACCCTTCTCACCTCACACTTAACCAAAAAAAAAAATCTAGCTGGCGGTTACCACGCCTGTGTCACACAGGAAGATTTATTGATTGTCATTCTAATGTCATTCATTGTCTTTGCTCCATCGAATTTCACTCAGGTTACGCAGTAAAATAATGTCAATTGGAAATAATAATAGCAACGACCGTCAGTGAAAAAATTTTAAGATTTCAGTGACACCGTGCACATAACAGCGTTTCAATTGTTTTGTATTAAGCTGTTTCGTATTCAGCAGATGAGAACATTTGTGTCCGATATTACAGGCGTCAAATATTCTAAAGGCCATGCTGCAGCATGCCATCAAAACCCAATCCAAGTGCATAGTCAACCACAAATCTGATAAGTGTTAACGATCAATATGGCTGACGCGGCAGAACACAGCGAAGAAAGAAGTCCTCTAGTCGACAGGTTGGCGAAGAACCCTAAAATTACTCCTTCCTTGTTATATTAGTTTTGTATTGCCATGAGTCCCATGTTCGTGAACTCTCTCCATAATGAATTGTTTCCCCCTGAACGTCTCCAAGCTTCACAATATCTTATCTAATGGGGCTGGCAAACGACGAAGGCCTACTTCAACTCACGCATTGTAAGCTAAAATCTTTGAACTAATTTATACTCTAAGTTACAGTTTGAGCAACCAAAGTTTTCTAAGGTATGCCATGCAAATATCGGATATTTCCTCTGTCAAGGTGAGCTTGCTGTTTAGTGTAACACCAAAATATTCAGTTTTATTATTTTGATAGGTAGGAGTGTTATACGTTTATAAGATACTGCAGAGGCGGATTCATTTTAGTAACTCTTTTTTTAGCAACGTAGTGGTGACAGTAAATTTATCACCACGTTATAACTGGGCAAGCTTTTTAACGTTCTTGAATAATTATGCATTATGAGCCGCAAAACACGGTTGGGCAGTCCAGTATACATACTACGGTGCGCTTTGCAATATCTAATGAATATGTGTCATCTTCTTTGTTTATTTTCTCCAATTCCCAGCAAGTTGAAGCTGTGTGATGGTACCACTCGGAACGAGAAGACACTGAATGCAGAATGGGGCAACAAATGCCCAGTTCAGCCCGGTACTTACAACGCGCATCTTGACTTCCACCTGCCCACGGGCCTGATAGCCAAATCATTTTTTGGGGTGAGTTCAGGTATCAATGAATAGTCCTCTCTTGGAACAACGGGTTCAGGTGAATTTATACAGCAGTCGTTGTAGTTCTACATTTCATGGTTGTCTCATGGATTAAATATTGGTTACCGCTGTGGATTTCATTTTAGCTCCCTTAGCTATGCGCTGTGTTCACGCTGTCAGGACAATCCTTGTACCTTTCATTTTTAGACATAGGCGTAACATTCACATTTTTTCTTTCGTGAGCTCTGCACATAAAACGTTCAGAAATTATTGTTTAATGAAGAAATTCAATAGGTGATAAATGGAGTGAATGCAAAGAAGTGCGCTCACTCTAACGCACCATGTATTTTAATGCTGAATTTTAAAGGAACTGGAACAGCAAGCAGACACAGCCTGGCTTTTCTGCCTTCTTTCCCGTCTGCTTGTGCTGCCATGTACTTATGACGGTTTTTGCTTTAACTAACATTCCACTGCAAAACTCTTCTTTAGAGCTGAATCGCTGTCAATAACAACGTCGCCCTCTTAGCTATATGCCATGACGTATAGGGGCTTGCGATGGTAGCATAAAGTCCGAAACCATTGTATCACGTCTAATTTATCTCCCACATTACTTTTCCTGCTCTCTCTTTTTTCAGGATGGAAACCTCGTGTGTACAATGAACGTTGAAGACAATGGGCGAGTTCTTGGCTGCGTGTCTTTCCCTCTAAACATTGACGTCCAGTAGAAGAGAGCAGCCTCTTCAGCGGCAGGACAGCACCTTTTGCACACCATCGGATCATAAGCTCTTAGTACTCAGAAAAACATTTGTGTGAAGCTACTCTTCCTTGATTATTGTACGATATTTCAAAATAAATATTCCAAAAATGGGCATCCTTTGATAGCTTCAAATACTAAGCTACGCACGTTTATGCGCTGAACTACAGTTCCACCTTCGTAATGAAGTTTATTTGTAATAGTGTTATACAAACTTGGTTGCGACAGTCTCATGACAAGAGACTTTCCTGCCGTGCTGTATCATCCTAGCTTAACTACGCCTACTGCAGGACACAGGCGTCTGCCACATCTCTCCAATTAACCCAGATGCGACTACTTTATCCAAGTTGGCTTCCTATTCTCCTCTTCCCACCTTACTATCTCATGTCTTCAACTACGCTTGCTCTTTCTTGGAATCTAGTCCTTTACATTAAGGGTCTCTGGGTTACCTTCCTTTCGCACATACCTTGTCCATGCCTGTTCCTTCTTGATGTAGACGACGATATGATTAACTCGCGTTTCTCCCCTCACCAACTCTGCTTTCTTCGTTTGCCATAACATTACCTCTATCATTTTCCCTTCCATAGCTTGCTACTCTGTCCTCAATTGAAGCTCATACTTGTATAGTTAGACTACGCATTTCTGTCCCGTAGGAGAGTGCTGGTACGAGAGAGCTCTTATATACTTTTGTGTTGACGGATACTGGCATACTACCTTTTATTAACTGAAAGCACCTGCCAAGGGCTCTTCAACCCATTTTAATTTCTCTAGTTTTATAATTCTCGTGGTATGGACCTGCGGTAACTACCTGCCCTATTCTTTACCTCTTCCATCCCTTCTCTGCCTATCTAAACTACATTTTTCTTCCGAGGCAGTTGAACTTAACTCTCTGCGGTCACTACCTGCCCTAGGAAGATGTATTGCTTTACCACCCACAAACATTCACACCCTCTCCTAAACTATGGTTTTCTTCCGGCAGTGCTGACATTAGTTCAGTTTTCTGCATACTAATCTTCAGGCTCGCGGTTCTGTTTTGTCTGTTCGGGTGCTCTGTCATGCTTTTCAATCTCTCTGGTCGGTTACCTAGCAAGGCAATAAATGGGAAGCGTTGTGTTTGTACGAAAGTAGCCATAAGCTTCAAAAACCAAGCACCAGCATGGGCCATCTCTTTTTTTTCATTTGTGGTTTTCTTCAATGGGGGATTAATAAAAGCAGAAAAAAAAGAACCACATGCCACCAGTGGGATTCGAACCCTCCGAACAAGTGACCTAACCTTCAGAGTGTTCATCAGTGTGTGTTTGTATATATATATATATATATATATATATAAGGGATAACAAAATCTTCAAGGCAACTGATTAAAGATATAATAAGTTGGGGGAGTCACATTGAAAAACTTAACAGATTTATTCAACGTTTCGACCAGGAGTGGTCTTTTTCAAGAATTATCATACAGTGCATAGACGCGTCTTCTAATAGCAGTGAACACGGCGCACAGATGGCTTGAAAAAGAAAAAGAACATCAAAGGAAAAAGATAAAAAATGAAATAAATGAGCTCAAATCAAAGAGAAAAGAAGAACCGAGCCGAGACACGAAACCCAAGCGCCAAGATGGGCCAGCAAAGAGGTGAAAGAGGTAGGCGGGCCTGGGCGGGCACGCCACTAGTTTGGAAGAGGAAAAAAAAAGCTTGGCGTGGTTAATAAAAGAAAGGAAGTGCCTGCCAATTGTGTGCGTCTGTATCGCTTCTAGCCGCCTGTGGCCCCGCGTGACTTTCATAGGTAGCACGAGGACGCACAGGTTGCGGCTGCGCTAAGTGTCTGCACGCGGTGGCATGTGAGCCTCCACCGTGCTACCTTCTAAAGTCGCGCTGGGCCACGTGGACGCAGCTAGAAGCGACAAAGACGCACACAATTGGCAGGCACTTCTCTTCTTTTGTTAACCACTTCCAAGTTTTTTTTTCCCTCTTCGGGACTAGCCGCGTGCCCGCCCAGGCCCGCCTCCCTCTTTCACCTCTTTCACGCGGCGCCTTTGCTGGCCCGCCATGGCGTTTGGGTTTCGTGTCTGGGCTGTGTTCCCCTTTCCCCATTGATTTTTCTCATTTATTTTATGTTTTTATCTTTCTTCTTTCCTGTTAATTTTCTTTTTTGAGCCCTCTGTATGCCATGTCCGCTGCTATAAGAAGACGCGTCCATGCACTGTGTGATCATTGTTGAAAAAGACCAGACCCTGGTCGAAACGTTGAATAAGTCTCGTAAGTTTTTCAATGTGACTTCCCCAACACACACACACACACACACACACACACACGCACACGCACGCGCGCACGCACGCGCGCACGCGCACGCGCACGCACGCGCACGCACGCGCACGCACGCGCACACACACACACACACACACACACGCGCGCACGCACACGCGCACGCACACGCACACGCACACGCACACGCACACGCACACACACACACACACACACACACACACACACGCACACACGCACACACGCACACACATATATATATATATATATATATATATCTGACCATCCTAAGCCTTTTCCTATTCCTCGAACACCTTTCACACTGCCCAGTAGCAAGCAAGACAATGATCACACAGGCTTAGAAGGGTTTATAGCGCAACCAAAGACACCGACAAGAGAGACCAGACACAGACACAAGCGTCTCTCTTTTCCGTGTCTTTGTTTGCACTCTAACCCGTTCTAGAACAAGAACTACGAACTCGCCCAACAGGAAGTTTTAATGAAATGTCATAGGTTGTAAACCCGTCTGGATTTCTCTCAAAATAAGCCTCTCTTTTTACCTACGTCTGCCTGAAGTTCGAAAGCCAAAGGTCTACTAAAGAAAAGTTATGTGAAGAATTACTGGTGTGCTTTCGCTCATGTGCGATTTTTGTTACTTCTTTTCCGGTTTTCAGGATGGCAACATCGTAGTCACATTCAAGGCAGTGAACGGGAACAAAGTTATTGGTTGCTCATCTATCCCCGTAGCTATCAACGTCAGCTAAGAAAACAAAGGCCCTAAACTATTGCTGACATCGCTGGGCAAGCCCCATATGCACGACGTCATGAATAAAGCTGAAAGCATCATCGTTTTCAACGTGTTACGAGTTATTGCGGTCTCATTAAAGCACTTGTACTCGTAACTGCCTAAGAGACATGCGTTTCTTTTAAAGTGACCGCTGCATAGATATATCCGTAAAGAAAAAAAAAGCACTTTTGACGCGTGCTCTTACCGATTACTCGGCCATTCATCACCGGGTTAATGACAATTTTAGCTTAATTAGCCATCTGTCATAGGGTCTTAAAAGAAGGTCGCTATGCCTAACAAGTTCGGATACAGACAATGTAATCAGTTAACGATTAAGAATGCCACGTGCCAAATCCTGTGGATTAATCTTGCTTGAGCTATCTATCTATGGTCATTCATCAATTTAATCCTCATTTTCGAGGACCATAGCAGTAGAGCTGAGGATACTACTAAGATTCTGCCAGCAGGTATCATGTGGTGCATTCCGCGGAGAGCTCTCAAGTTCCACATTATGGGCGAGTCACAAATCTGACAATCATTTCTTCTCTCCGTCAACTACAAGGAATTCTGGTGCAATATTTTTCATTTGGATAGGTGATTTCTCTTGTATTCCGCCACCTCTGTGCTGGTCTACAACAAGTCGGTCAAACCTCTTCCAGGCCTTGGTGTTACATTTTCAAGCTGGTTCCTGAAATAAGGCTTGAATCTTACAAATAAACACTGCACGATTGATGACTGGTACAGTGCTGTAGCTTTAGAGAGTACAGCGTTGTGAAACTCTCATTCACGTAGTACACCAGCGTGCACGACAATGCTAGAAATCGAAGTACAAGCAGTGGCCGAAGAAAGAATTTCAGCGTAAGCTTAACCTTACAAGACTTCCCACAGGCGACTTCTTAACGTACTTACGTTGAAATAAAACAGTGCTGCATTTTATTTCACACACACACCTCGCTGATCACTCATACCCTAAAATTCTGGGCAAGAGCAGTTGTCAAAAGGAAACAGGCGCAATTTTTCACATATATCTTAAAATTTCACTATAATCAGCGATATAACCGCAGACCTCTGTATGGAAGACTTGCATTCGTTTCCTATTAACTTTATTGCGGTTACCAAAACGTTGCCCATTGGTTTTTTTCTACGCCAGTCTTAACTATTCGATCTGAGTGATGGGCAAAGTTTGAAAGAAACACCTAGAGCGCATACGCATCTATATGCGAATATATAATAGATACGTTACTAACACTACATGCTATGATAATTTAGTTATTCTGAAAACTGATGTTCCGCAAGCGTAAAGCTCCCGGCATTGTTGCCGTTTTAATATGTCACTGAAAGGGGGCACAGGAAATTATGCCTTTTCGCCAAAACTTATAAGTTTATGTTAGCTCGAGTTACAGTCAGACTCTTCCTTCGTTCGACGGGTCCCGATATACTATACCCGTATGTCCTCCCCCGCCGCAATGCCTGAGCAGCCATGTGGTCCGTCAAAAGTTCCCAGGCCACATGGTCCGCTTTTCATCGGTATATCCTGGCACTTAAGATTCCAATAGAGCTATCGAGGTTTTCAGATGGTAGAACCATCCTTCTTCTATTCTCTACAGATATTTTGAGCTTCGAGGGTTTCTCAACAGCCCGACTATGCTGCTCAAAAGCAAACCCTGTGGCCTTGGAAATTTTGACGGACCCTGTACATCTCCTAGCCCTAATAAACACGCCAGCCAACTGCAAGCAGTGGCCGCCACATTTCGGTGAAGGCTAAATGCCAAAGCGCTCATGTGCTGTGCGATGCCAGAGCACGTTAATTAAGCCCCATGTGGTTGACTGACAAAAATTCGGACACGTCCGCAACTGCATTCCTGATAGTACACGTGCAGTTTCACGGTGTTTCATCCCGTAGTCTGTACCATACCACATTTTTCGGGTCTGAACACCAGCATCAGAAGCGGAACGCTGGACGTGAGAGTCGCCGTTCTTTTACTGCTGTAATTCCTTTCTAAAGTAATTATTGGTGCAGGCAGATGTCACAAGCGTTTCTGACTGCGTTAATGAGTTTTGTTCTTTATATTCCACTGGAATCCACGCGTCATTCCGCGGTGTGGCGCAGTACGCATATGCTGGACCGGTGGTTTAAAAGGCGAGTGAAATGTTTATACTACTGTGTGGTCTGGGTTCGCATTCCCATTGGAGATGCTCGTCCTCATCTGCGTCGGCTTTCTGTCCGCTATCCACCTAGCGGCCTCCTCTGTCCAGAATCCCTCATTGACAAAATGCCCTGGTAAGGCCTCCTGCACACGTTTTACCTCTTAGAATTCTTGATATTAGCTGTAATGCTTCATTTCTTTCATAGCGGTAACTACATGGGGGTTTGAGTCACGGTAAACCACCCAGGGTGTGTGATCGTTTTTTGTATCTGAAAACTCCAGCAGTCACCTTTTCGAAAAGCGAGTATTATCCTGGTGACATTCAACGCTCTGATTAGCAAATGTGGGCCTTCCCTAGAGTGCGCATGGCTTAAGCAGGGGGGTGGGCAGGATCTGTTTTATGGGGTAAAGAGGCAGAAAATTACTAACACCCTTATGCTGTTAATTAGCAATTTGAGTTGCATCCTCATTTGCCAGCGACGTGACTCAAGACTGCTGTTAGCGTCTTGTCGACTTGTTCCTGTCATACGTAACCGTCATGCAAGGATATTAGCCCATTTTGAGCTTTTTAAGGCGCTCAGGTTTGCAAAACAACAAAACGAAAGCGTAGAACACACAAAACCAGTGGAGCCATAGAGAACTACATTAAAACGGGGACGTGTTCTTCTTATAAGTGATCATTTACGTTAATCTGGCGTTGCTGGCTTGAGACGGTTTTACGCTTCCTGCCGCAACGGGTTTCAAACAGAGGTTGTAGCAATAGGCGGAACACTACGCCCCCAAGTTGCCAAACACTGCAACAAACATCAACAAATTACAGACACATAGGAAGCAAGATACACTGGCAAAAGGGGACAACAATGGGTCTTGCAGTGCATTTTCTAATGAGTTGAGGGTGCTGCATAACTATATATATTCGTTAGTGTATACGCTCCATACAGAAGATGAACGACGCGAAGGTCCCTCATTGCGATGTCCAAAGCATCATCGGTACCAGGGAAACCAACACATTTAACTGTAGGAGCCATTCTTCGGTCGGCAGTTAGAATGGCTGGCTCAATACACTCATGTTTGGCGGGGCAGCTCAGTTTGCTCTAAGCTAAATGTCATTGGGGTGAACACGACAGTTTTTTATTCATGCGCAAACTGCTCGGCTACCCAAATAAAGTTTTCATTTAGAGCAATAGCCTTAAGACGTGTGGCGCCATCTATTGGAAATGGCGGAAGCCACATACGGTATGTAAAGCCCGAACACAAGAAGATACTTGTCATAAACCTGCATGTCTCCGACTGAGAGAGAACAGAAATTTTATGTTAATATGAATTCAAGTAGTGGAGATGGCACGAAAATAGTGAGAACAGTGGCTAGACTAACAAGATTTCGGCAGGAATCGAATGCCAAGGGAGATGGGGGTGCCGGATACCGGCTCTTGTGCAACGCAGGGATGCTTTGGAGTCATGTGACTCCGAGACACCCGTCAAAATGCGGAACTCCACCTTCTATGTAGTAATTGTAATCATATTTATTGTGTTTCCTGAAGGAAGACTGCACGTGAAATTTCTATAGCTAAGAAAAAGAAAATAGCGTCAAGTCAAGACAAAGAAATCTGATTAATATCATGAGGTGTAGCAGCCAGCGTCAACACCGGCACAAATTTGAACTGCGCAAAAAGAGACAAAAAGTAAGGTTGACATATTATCATATGTTGGTATAGTCTCCAAACCAATTCTACGCATTCAATATGTCTTTTTCTCAAAACTTGTGTAGCTATGTCAGAAAAGTAAAGCCTGCATCATCGTTGATTCGTCTAAACAGTTCATTCACTGCGTGCGCATTACTTTCTCTGGCTTCAAAAAATTTTATTTTACAAAAACACTATGGAATACCTGCACTCAAAATACCTTCCTATTGTAGTGTGCCAACTGTGACAGGTTCCGCTACCGCCATGCGCCGACACTACGCTGCACCTGACGACGACGAAGTTATGCGCCGACGCTACGCTGCGCCTGACGACGACGAAGTTGCCCCGCACTCTTGGTGCTGGCTACGCCCGTCTACGCTGCCAGATCCTGCACGGCGGTTCGGTCTCTTGAGGACGCCTAATAAACGCACCCCTACACTATAAATACATATCAGTAAATTTTGAACATTATACCTTAATTCATACTTACGCCTATTAGTTAGCACGTTTTAATACAGCACTCTGGAAGGCCACTACCAAATGTAATTTACGTGTGAGGGCACGTGAAATCTTTCGCGGTGCTTCTCTGGCGGAAATTTTTCTGCTCCTAAGAATGGCTGTGTCCCACAACAAGCATTTTATTTCATCCACAAAACTTTAATTTCTCTTATTTCAATCAATTGTTCCCTTTAGGCTCAGACGACCCTGCATTCGAGATCGTGGATGTCACCATCCAAGATGCAAAGCTCGGCAAGAACGTCCAATTTGATGGAACAGTTGTGGTGGACAAAGCTGCTGGTGTCAACCCAGTCTTGCACCTCTCCTTTTCCAGGGCCGACGGCACCAAACTTCTCTGCATTCCGGTGGTGATGCCATGGTGAGCCTACGGAGCGTGGTCTCTGAGTATTCTATTTGCAGGGAGGAGCCAGAAGGGACATTCTAGGGCGTTTAACTACCCCTGCAATTCATGATCCCATCGGTGATCTGACTTGTATTCAGCGAATGCTCAAGTTTAGCACGAAATATGTCAAAACACTGATTACAGCCCTCTTAAGCATTGCCTCAACGACACAACTGAGTACGGGCTGGTCCTTGTTGAGCAATACCATTTACAAAATTTTACTTGCCTCAATGCGAAATAGACAGACATTTATTTTTACATATATTTTTTGTTCATGTGTTGCCAGAGCACCAAAGTAGTCGTTAAAACTCCATCGTTTCTACATTTCTTGTGCGATCCTTGATATATTCGATTTTTTTTCTGTAGCCCCTAATTTGATTGACCAAACCACATAATGCTGTCCAATATATGCCTTAGCTTTGTAGAAGCGGGAAATAAATCCGAAGATAAGCGACTTCATGTACTATGTCTTTAACTCCATAGATTCCACCATCTTTCCTATTGCTTAGGTACATCGCAATACATTGTACGCTTAGACGCATCTCGTAAAGGTCTCGCTCATCACATTGAAGCCAAAGTACTTATATAGACGTTGAAAAGATATTAATATAATTGTTAAAGATACACTAAAGAGGAATGTGAGATCGTCTTTTTACCGCAGGAACTCAATCCACACTTTCCAAGTATTCATACCAACTTCGAATTATTCTCCTCGCCGGCCGATTTCCCTATCATATCAAAGTAATGTTCCGGCTCCTCCCGCCTTTTTTTAAAGTTATGTCCGAAAAGAGCAGGAGTCAGCCAACGCGTGGAGTGCCTTTCGGCCAGCCGCGTGGCGGCTTGCTCCTCTGCCATCGGCGGAGTGATACGCTAGGATCAGCGATAGCAAAGAGTCCACGCGTATTATATTAGCGTGAGCCTAATTTGCGGCTATGGAGACTGCGACTCAAATTATTTAATCATGGAAACCTGAAAGAAACAAAAAAAAAAGCGAAAGTGAAGCCACCAGGCAACTTGCTGACAGGAACTCCACGCGGTGGCTGACTCCTCCTCTTTTCGGAGGTGAGTTAAAAAAAAAAGGTGGGAGCCGCGAAGTTTAATTCAAATTAATAGGGAAATCGGCCGCACAGGGCAATAATTCGGTGTTTAGAAGATTGCTCCGAGAGTGGAGATTGAGTTTTCGCTGTAAAAAGACGAGCTTAAAATCCTATTGAGAGCACCATTAAAGTCCTATTCATAGTTTCATACAGCGCCGACAGGCGCGACGGACAAATGACATACAGTGCAAGTGTTGATTCGCAACTTACTTTTTGTCAGAAGGAAAGAAACTTAATTTATATAGATTTCTCCAACGCTAAATTTAATAAACCACAAAGAAAAAACTGTCTCACCTCGCACTTAACCAAAAAAATATCTAGCTGATGGTTACCACGCCTGTGTCACACTTGGAGATTTAATGTCGATCGAGCGGCATTCGGTGCATCGAATTTCACTAAGGATATCCCGTAAAAATAATGCCAATCACTAATAATAACTCTGACCATCAGTGAAAAATACCGAAGATTTCAGTGATACAAGGCGCATAAAATGCGTTTCGATTGTTTTCTATTAAGTGGATGAGAACATTTCTATGGTACATTACAGGCGTCAAATACTCTGAAGGTCACACTGCAGCACTTCGCCATCAAAGCCCAAGCCAACTATGGTTGGTTGGTTTATGGGGTTTAACGTCCCAAAGCGACTAAGGCTATGAGAGACGCCGTAGTGGAGGGCTCCGGAAATTTCGACCACCTGGGGTTCTTTAACGTGCACTGACATCGCACAGTACACGAGCCTCGAATTTCTCCTCCAAAGAAATTCAGCCGCCGCGGCCGGGATCGAACCCGCGTCTTTCGGGACAGCAGCCGAGCACCATAGCCACTGAGCCACCGCGGCGGCCAAGCCAACTATAAGTTCAACCACAAATCCAATTAGTGTTAACAATCAATATTGCTGACGCAGCAGAAGGTGGCGAAGAAAGAAGTCCTCTAGTCGAAAGGTTATCTAAGAGCACTAAGGCTCCTCCGCCCTTGTTATCTTTGTTTTGTGTTGTCATGCGTCCCATCTACGTGAACTCTGTCCATCATTAACTGTTTCCCTCTGCACGCCCTCAAGCTTCATATTATGTTATCTAATGGGGCTCGCAAACGATGAAGGCATACTCCAACGCACGAAATGTAAGCTAGAATCTTTGAACTAATTTATGCTGTAAGTTACCTTTTGAGTAACAAGAGTTTTCTAAGGTCTACAATGCAAATATCGGATATTTTCTCTACCAAGGTTAGCTTGCTCGTTAGTGTAACACCAAAATATTCAGTTTTATTATCTTGGTAGCTAGGAGTGTTATAACGTTTATAAGATACAGCACTGGCTGATTCATTTTTAGTAACTCTATTTTTAGCAACATTGTGACAGTAATTCTGCCACCGCGTTATAACTGGCCAAGCTTTTTAACATTCATGAAAAATTATGCATGACGAGGCGGAAAATATGGTTGCACAGTACAGTGTAAGTACTACGATGCGCTTTCCAATATCTTATGAATGTGTGACATTTTCTTTATTTATTTGCTCCTATTCCCAGCGAGTTGAAGCTCTGTGACGGTACCACTTGGCAAGAGAAGATACTGAATACAGAATGGGGCAACAAATGCCCAATTCAGCCTGGTACTTACAACGCGCATCTGGACTTCCCCCTGCCCAAGGACCTGTTAGTCAGATCATTCTTAGGGGTGAGTCAAGGTGTCATAAATAGTCTTCACTTGAAACAACGGGTTGAGGTGAATTCATACAGTAGTCGTTGAAGTTCTACATTTCATGGTGGTCTCATGGATGAAATATTGGCTACCGTTGTAGATTTCATTTTATCTCCCTTCGCTTTGCGTTCTTTTCACGCTCTCGGGACAATCCTTGTATCTTTCACCTTTAGACACGGGCGTAGAACCACTCATATTTTTTTTTCTTTCGTGTGCGCTGCACGCGATACGTTCAGAAATTATTCTCTGATGAAGCAACAATAGGTGACATACGGAGTTTGATGCAAATAAGTTTGCTCGCTCTTGGACGTAGTGTATTTGAATGCTGAATTTTAAACGATCTTTAGCAGCAAGCAGACACAGCCAGGCTTTTCTTCCTTCTTTCCCGTCTGCTTGTGCTGCCATGTACTTATGACGGTTTTTGCTTTAACTAACACTCCACTGCAAGACTATTCTTTAAAGCTATCATCCAAACGAACGCTCTCAATAACATCGTCGCCCCCTTAGCTATATGCCATGACGTATAGGGGCTTACGATGGTAGCATAAATTCCGAAGCTCTTGTGTTAAGCGTAATTTACCTCCCTCGTGACTTTTAATACGCTCTCTTTTTTTTTTCAGGATGGAAATATCGAATGTACAATAAACGTCGTAGACAACGGCCGAGTTCTTGGCTGCTTGTCCTTCCCTTTAAACATTGACGTGCAATAGAAGACAGCAGCTTCTTCAGGGGAAGGAGAGCACCTTTTACACATCATGGGAACATAAACTCTCAGCACGCAAAAAAAAATAACGTGTGAAATTACTGTTCTTTGCTTTTTGTACGGCACTTTCGAATAAACTTAATATTCCAAAGAATAGGCATCCTTTGATGATTTAAAATACTAAGCTGCGCGCACTCGTCCTGCTTGACTACAGTTGAACCTCGTAACGAAATCGAATGGGCCCCGCAATTTTTTGTCACTTCTGTTAATTCGTAAGAGCGGTACACGGTACTTTCTACCTTTTCATTTACTTTATATATATCAATCTTCCTACCATAGTTCGCTACTTGGCCCTCAATTTAAGCCTAACCTCATATATTTAGACTGCGCCCTTCCGTCTCGCAGGAGAGTACCGGTACGAGGGTGGTCTTATATACTTTCGTCTCAAGGGATACTGGCAAACTGCCTTTTATTACCTGAAAGCACCTTCCAAGGGCACTTCAACCCATTCTAATTTCTCTAGTGACTTAACTCTCATGGTCTGAATCTGTAGTAATTACCTGCCCCATTATTTAATACTTCCATCCTATCTCTCCCTATCTAAATTACAGTTCTCTGCCAAGGCTGTTGAACTTAACTCTCGGTCGTCACTACCTGCCATATGTAGCCGTATTCCCCTTTCACTTACAAGCATTCGCACCTTCTCGTAATCTACAGTTTACTTCCGGGACTGCTGACACACTACTTCAGTTTCCTGCATATTAATGTTTAGGCTTGCAGTTCTGCTTTGTCGGTTTAGGTGCTTTATCGTGCTTTTCAGTTTGACCCATCAGGAAGCTAGCAACGCAATGCCAACAGCCAATCACAAATTGCTCAGGTACTCTTATATAACTTTTATCTCCAAATCTTCTTTAGGCAGATCTCTGAACTCGTCTGTAGACGCGCGGTGAACAGTAATGGAGAAATCTATTCTCCCTGCGCGACATCCTCTTTAATTTGTATTGTGTTACTTTCTCTGTGCAGGACTATGGTGGCAGTGTAGCCGCTATTGAATATTCAAGCCCATCTAGGTACGCCTCCTACCCATCCTAGTTGCGTTAAGCCTGCATCACTGCTGAGCTTTCGACTTCGCCAAATGATTTCTCGTAATATGTAGCGGCGATGAACAGGAATTGGTTACCGTCTAAGACTTCTCTGTCTCCTGATTGAACTGTCGAGTATCTTTTCGACCAGCTGTGGAGACATCATGGAACTCTTTGAGGACATCAGGGAGAATATTCGTGCTAAAAGCGAGGAATTGGTCTGGAGGGCCAGCTGTGTTAAGTCTTCTGTGGTATAAACTCTCATTATGCAGCACAAACTGACTCATAGCAAGGTCAGATGGGCAGGAGGTGAGGCTGTTTGACAATGGAGCGAAGTTTGGATGCCTGTAGCTGTTCTTCGCTAACGTAAGCAATAGCAGAGAACGAGACGAGGCCGGCCTCGCAGTCAGCGGTCAAAAGGTAGTACAACGGAATATCGGGGGACGCCGGCCGAACTTCCACACCACGGTGTAATCGTAGTCTTGCAGGAGTAAAGCCCTACTACCTAACCGGCCCGTAGGATCTTTCAGAGAATAGATCCAGCATTACTAGGCTAGTAGGCCTCTTTTAAAGAAAAACAATGGACACTAACAAACGTTGTTTAGATTTCGGTTCACGGGTGTTTTGCGTCCCAAAGCGGCTCAGGCTATGAAGGCCACCGTATGGAAGGCCCCCAGAAATTTAGACCACCTGGGGTTCTTTAAGGTGCACTGGCATCGCACAGTACACGGGCCTCCATCGAAATTCGACCGTCGCGGCGGGGATCAAACCCCCGTCTTTTGGGTCAGGAGCCGAGCGCTCAACTACTGTGCCACCGAGGGGGGCTACTCACAAAGGTTGTGTCTACCCCTTAAGACACGTAGGTTACCCCTTGAGCAGCATAGGGGCTTACAGGTTTGACGTCAGTGGTTCCTGTCTTACCTTTCCGATCTGTAAGATCTGCCTCCTTTGTTTAGTTTTATATTCGCACCCAATTTATGAATGATATCGGAGGTCAGTAGTAAGCCTGGCTTGGACTCAGGGGCTTGTATTGTAAACTGTTTCATCCCTTCATTCATGATATTGACAGGGATCGCCTGAGGCCTAAGCGGGAGAAATGGGAGGGTTATGTGAAGTGAAGTGCGCCAGACTCCAAAACGAAGTCCAGCAAAACTGTCCTAACTGGAGACCGTCCAGAGATCATGCTTCTTAATATGTAGGGCAGGTATCAAGATGGCGCGGACACTCGCCGTGCAGAGCAAGGTCTAGGTGAAGTGTGGTAGGTAGAATGCGGAGCCACAAGAAAAATTCGGTCAGGATATTACGGTTGGGTGCCATCGCCTTAGGAGGTTAGCTGCGCACGTCGGCACCGCCTGCGCCTTATGAGCAAGAATCTGGCCAGGGGGCGGGGGAACAAAAAAACTCGGAGGGGTAATGTCAGGCACCCGGTCACGCTGAATGCGGGGGATGATGCAGTCACGTATATGGAGGGACATACGTTAGAAAGGGCTTTAAAAAGAAAGTAAAACTGAACTTCACTGCAGCGAGAAAGCAATAAGAATGGCTCAAGATGGACGGGCTGACATGAAGGTAGCGCAGGCGAACTTTCTCCAGCTGCACACCAATAACCCCGGGGACAAGTTTGAATTCCGGTGCGTCGGAAATGAAGGCCGGAAGTGCATGATGGATTGTGCATGCTGGTCTCAGGAAGGAAGTATTCCTCCTGCCCACGCCGCTTCAAGGCGCGCTTGAGTTAAGCATTCGTTTGCTTCATCACTTAAACAAACGCTGCTAAAAATTATTTGGTTCTTGTTTAACCTGCTAATATCAACCTATTATTCTTCACAGAATTGAAGCAATCAAACGTATTAAGCCGTGCCAGGTAATAACGATGCGAGCATATTCTAATACTACGAGTACTGAATTTTTATATTTACTCTCATTTCTAATGGAAAAATTTGTTTTTAAATACTGTATACCAATTTAAAATGCATGAATGCCTGCACGTCGCTACATTTTTAATGAAAGGAATTGTAACATGGTATAAGTAGGAAGAATGCGATATGTAACGATAGCTACTATTAATAGCTACTGATTTTGTTCGTTTGTCTTTCTTTTTCCTTGTATCTTGAGAGCACTAGACTATTTTCCCAGCATTGCGAGGAATTAACCTGAAAAAAATAAATTACAAATAATTTTAGTGCACCCGTAAATTGTCAGGATCAGCTGTTGGATGACGTTAAATACTGCACATAAAGACATAGAAGCTGGAATGAAACGTGAAGAACGTAGCTAAGCAGCAAGATCTCCATGACTGTCGAGTTTATTGAAGAGGAAAAAAATCGATATTTAAAACAATTCGGTGACAGCGAGATTATTTCATGCATATTAAGCTACACAGAGGACGAAAAGCAACAAACAAACATGTGGAGGGGAAAAAGAGAACAGTGAAGCTAATACAACAGAAAAATAAAGAGGCTATCGCATAAAGAAAAGAAAGATGGTGGTAGACAACATAGAAGATAGAGAAGCCAAGGTATGGAGAATGTAAAAGCAGGAGGCAGAAATAAATCGTAAACAATACCGAGATAAGAAAGTTGAAGTCCACTACACTGTGTATGAAACTAACCGGAACGAAAGTAATGCACGGCTGTCAAATACAAGGAGGAATGAGAAAAGCGTTAAAGGCTGAAGACCAGGCCAATAGCTACAGCATAAGCGGAATGGAATTACCCCAGATACAGAAACAGACAGGCCCACAGGCAATGAGATAAAACGCGGCAGTTTTATTTGCAAGAAGGTAAAAGAAGGGATAGCGACTAATGCTACTGAAGGAGCCGATAGTATAGTTTTCGTGCTAACCAACCAGCTTTTACCACAGGGTGTAGCACGCACGGGTGACATAACGAAAAAGGTAAGAAGAAGTTTTTTTTTTTAATCGCTTCCTTTGTATTAACGGATTGCCCTTTAGTCCTTAAAACAAAAAGTGAAGCCTAACTTGGCCTTGCAACGGTATTCACCTGCCCAGCATAAACAGGATATATATATATATATATATATATATATATATATATATATATATATAGTACGATGAAAAAACATGCTCGACTGCTGATAACGTAAGAAAAGAGTTGAAGTACACTTCTTAGAGAAACATTTATTTACCGGCGGTTTCGGACGGTGGACCGTCCTTCATCAGGGCATTCTCTGTGTTGAAGCAGGACATACTTGAGATTTGACCGACAGCCCGGACCCCGTGATATAATTCTAGAGTGACCGCTACAACAAAGCAAAAAAATAATGCCCCTGTGACTGAAAAAAGGACATTTAAGTTACAGGGGCTGGCTGGCGCGCGAGACGCAGGGACTCATAAGTTCCCCTGGAAAGCCTTTAGTTTATTTCAATGCGCAGCGTCTATCCTTTTTTAATTTTCTGAGAGGCGGAGGGGGTTGAAACCGTTTTACGTGACTTCAGTACGTTCAAGTGTTCCAGGATATTGGTATAAACGGATTTCACCGTAAGACCAATTTCCCGTCATTATTTTAGACTGAGTGACAACCAAGCGCTTGCGAGCGGAGTTTGCGTTTTGTGAAAATACCCTGACGGAAATATAAATTAAAAGGTTGCCAAAATGTTCACACTTTCCTGTTTTTCAGAGGAAAGCTGTTAGAGAGCTATTAAGTTTCTGCAAAGGCTTCAAGGTTTTCATTTAGGGAGTGCTGCAATTCCACTCTTCCGCTTTCTCATCAATCCTAATGTTTTCTTTGAAACCAGACAGCATTTAACATTCTGGTTGATGTTCAGATCAATTTCAAAGCCGTTGCTGAGCGCCCCATGACTAATAACCCGTGCGAAATAGCAGAACATTTACGACTGCGTTTATGAAGCGATCTTAGTCAGAAATTCAGGCAGCTATAAACTTTCTGACGCAGTCCTTATAAGGTAGCACCTATAATTTAGGGAGCCAATATCATGCCATATTAATAGCAGGCAGAAATGTCTCCATAAGGTGGGAGGGGAGCAAAGTTTGTGGTAGCGTCACTTGATATCTTCTGAGTAGCAAGGAAAAATAAGGTACAAAGCTTGAGCCCCCTTCCTTATTCCCAAGCGGGATCATCTCCCCTACTCTTTACTCCCTCTGCGCGCGAATATGGCTATGATCGTTATGTGGCCCCGTTCGTTATAAAGAGTGTCAATGGTCGCCTTCACCATATTGGCTTCATGGGCGTAGTTAAGCTAGCAGCCTGCTTAATTCTCTTCTGAATCCTCCTATAACAATGTTCTGGTAAGACCCCCCCCCCCCCCCGCCCATGCTGGGGCTACTTTAAAATCTGGACCAACGGCTGTAGATACTCAACTTCCGTTACCAGGTTTGTCTTAGAGGAGAGTTGTTGAAGAGCAGTTCTTCAGGATGTGTTCAGCTGTAATCCTGACACCATACACTTCTTGCGCGTTAGTTCACTTTCCTTAAACTGCTGTGACGTGGTATGGGGTTGCACGTATGACTAAGTTTCCATGTGAAGTCTTCAGAAATGAATACCTCGAATATTAAGGTTAACACATTCGTTCATCGGTTAAGAAAGGTTTACTATACAGGTGAAAGCACTAAATATTGCCGCGAAGCTTTGTGATGCTTGTTAGTTCACGCGAAACGCCACAGGCACGCGGATTTATCACTCCCAGTGGCGCAAGATAGGACCACATTTATCTCGAGTGATCACAGTGATGCGGAACCAATTCGACTTTGTTCAATACTGTTGTGGTTACTTTTCACGCTGCATATCGAAAGTTTGTTGCCCGGCGGCCATTCTGTTCCACGACCGCCCAACATGCCTTTGCTGTCGCCGCCGCTGGGTCGCTGAGTGTATTATGGGCGCGAGTCGGGCCAATAAAGAGGTTCTCTTTTGGATGCCTTTTCGCTATTTTCCGGACTCTCTGACTACCGCCACTACTACGTGAAAATATCTCCGATTTGTTTTGGTTAGGTTTATGGGGTTTAACGTCCCAAAGCGACTAAGGCTATGAGGGACACCGTAGTGAAGGGCTCCGGAAATTCCGACCACCATGGCTTCTTTAACGTGCTCTGACATCACACAGTACACGGGCCTCTACAATTTCGCCTCCATTTATATTCGAACACCGCGGCCGGGATCGAACCCACGTCTTTCGGGTCAGCAGCCGAGCGCCGTAACGACACGCACACAGGGTCACTGTTACAAAAGATAAAGGAAACTCTTAGGTTAAAAACGCTAGTAAGCGGGTGGGAAGGTAGGGACAGGGGAGCTTCAAACCTTCAAACCAGACATGTGAGTTATTTTATGATGCTTCCCCAGTCCGTTTACCCTAGAGCTTGAGTGCATTTAGTGATCCATACCAGCAATAAGGCGTCATAGTGACAAGTGTATGCTCTCAAAAATTGTATGTGTTCTCGAAAGTTGGCAATTTTTTTAGAAAGTATAATTTTGAAACCGTCCATAACGACTGGCCTAAATACAAATATAAATGCTCTTTGTAACTTTTGGAGCAACTCCAGGTAATATATACAAAGTTAATTGTAACCAAAGTTAACAAAAAGAGAGTTTAGGCAGTCAACCTCTTGGTGACCAAGAATTTGCCCTGCATGGAAATATTTTTCTGCACACAAATACCTCTTTCATTCGCTTTATACCTTATGAAAAAATAAAGATGAAGAATGAAGACGCAAACTCGAGAAAAAAACAGGTGAAAATAGTGCGGATAATTGTTTATTAAATAAGAGAATGTGCCATTTTTACGCAGTGCAAATACGTGCATGTCGATCAGTACAAAGAAGATACATGACTTGAAAACGAAAACTCAAGTCAAGAAGAAAGAAGACAAAAATTGGTGGGGACACTTATGCGCCGAATTAAGGGTATGAGACGCGATAGCTAATGGCTTAATGACCGTATATGCCTAACTGGGCATCCTCGACTTAACATTCATTGATCTCTGGGAGTCATCATACCACTTGCAATTGCTAAGAAATGCTAAGCGATGCGTCACTGCAATGTCTAAGCGATGCGTCAGTGTCCTGCGATGGCAGGTGCTACCGCCGGTGGGACATGTGCGATCCAGGTTGCTCTTCCCAGTAACCTCTCGCGATCAATGATTAACTTAACCGCCACCTGCCACGGTGGGAACTTTGCTCACACTCCAGTGTGCAGGTTGTGAGGCCTCCACACGTTTCATGTGACCTAGCTGGCTCACCTACCTCCTAGGTTGGTTCTCTGCGGATTTTTCCGGGATTTTTCGCTCACTGTTCACGACGCCTATGCCAACGAGGAAGCCGAATTTGCTGTGACAAGAACTCCTTAGCGCTGTCGCGCTAAAAGATTAGGCTCCGATTCGACTTCGCCGAACCGAGTTAACCGCAGTGAAAGCTGCGGCGCGAAGCTCTCCGTTATATACATCTCTTGACGCTGACGTCATACCCACACTCCATCATGCCACAATCACGAGGTATCACGCGCAGTTCACGTGACTTCTTCCACACCTCCACAGCAACTCTGACGTCAAGAGTCAAGATCATAGGTCAAATGTCAAGGTGAAACGTCAAAGGGCAAACCACCACAGCACACCAAAGGCCAAGGGTCAAAGGGCAAAGGTCAAAGTCAGACGGCAAGGGTGTCCCCTGAGTGGATCACATATAGCAAGGCAACAGAGCATAGCGGCATCAGCCATAGGCTCGAAACAGAACCGGACATAAGAGCATAGCAACTCCAGCCATTGCTCAACCAAGGTCATTCAAGGTCGGCGGCTAGGCACAAGTGTGATTTAGGTATATTAGTGTAGCTTGCGTTACAAACGACGAAGATAAATACTACGCTCCACACCTTCTCATTAGTGCAACACCTACAGCATGTCTATTTTAGTTTGTGACAACGCAACGCTGGCGGAGTAACACACGACTTAGACCCGAAAGGTCTAATTGCATCTGCTTTCGTAAGCCTCTATTGGGTTTTATTTTAAGCGCGTGAGCAAGAATGGAAGCTCTCTCCATCGGAGACTTCCAGTCGCAGTGAAGGCAATGCCCTTCCAATCAGCGCGACATCTCCATCATGTCTAGTTGTCATTCTCACAGTGCAACTCAAGCGGTTATGACACAGGTCTCAGGGATGGCCCATTTAATCGCGTATTCCTCTCTGTCATTCTCTTTTCGCATGTGCAAAAATTGAATTCCTATCGAAACAAGACTTCTAACCGCAAATAGAACAATGTGCCGCCAGGTGGCCCTGGGCTGTTTGACAAGCGTTATCTTTTAAGTAATCTTTTTTTAATAAACGTTTTTAATATGACTACCCGTCTGACCCATCTATTGCATGCAGCATAAGAGCGGAACGCAGCACTTTCGCTGTCGGAGCAAACGAAGCGCTCCTCGCGTTATAGTTTTCCGCTACTGTCGATCATAACGACGGGCGTAGATTGCACTGTAATACTTGCAATATACTTGAGGTGTACATCCAGAAGTATGCCAAGCAGACGAGGGAAATGTGGCCGCCGTATCAGTGAGCACTGTTGGGACGTGTCATCGCGTAGCATTCGCCCGCTCAGTTTACGTATTGCGGCTTTTACGATGTGTCTCAGTATAAATATCCATAATAGAGACAATAGCCAATCACGCTGCGAAAACATGCAAAACGTCTCAGAGAGCCATCAGCTGCCCATAAGGCAGTGGTCATATCGTTACGCGCAAGGAGGCTCGGAAGAAAAAGGACGAACCGGGCACGGACTCCAAACCGACCGAGGGAATGGCTCGCCGAATCTAGACGTGCTGGTAGTCTCGGCTGGTTGACATCTCCGGCGCTCAGAGGTCTGAAGGGCGTGTATCCAGCACTTCCACCGAAGATTGTACGCGGCAACGTAGTTGCGGAAAACGCACACGACCGAGCCACAGAGCACAGTCCACCAAGAGCACACAGGGACGACAATGTGTGCGCCACAGAAGCACTTCGTCCACACCATCGCCATGATGATTATCCTTGTATAGCTTGTGCACGAGCCCCTACGACACAGCTGCGGCCACAAATCGCGTTGCGACTCAAGGGCTGTCCAGGATCCCATGCATGCTGAGGAACCTTCGAGAGCAGTGCTGACGGGCATGAGTGCATGAAGAAGACCTATAGCAGCTCTACATGTGACCTCCATGTAAGTCAACGAGCTCGGTAATTAAACAGTGCCTGTACGCGTATGGGAACTTCGGCATGTGGATATAAGCATGACATGGAGCATTTCAGTTCCGCTTGGGAACGCGAAAATTCGGATAAGGGAACAAGAGAACATGGCAAAGAGGCGTAGTTCACAGTCCCCTTGAGGTGACCTTCCCAGCTGTGCTCGGTTCAGCATGCCTCAGTAAGGCATGTTGACGGGCTAGTTGGGTTTTCATCTTGAAACTTGGGAAAAAACCCACCTAGGCGCAAATGATTTCACGACACAAAAAGAGACGAGGAGACAACGGATAGGCGCGAACTTCCAACTATTTATTGCTCGAAAAAAACAGATACATTTATAGTGTCAGGCAACGCCCACATTTACACACCACGTGCCTTATCGCAGCCCTGACTTATCGCCTAGCACGAACATTATTGCTAAGAAAATCGTACTCCGCCGCATACAACTTAACTGACGTGTCACTCACGCACAAGGCTGCCTTTTTCTTTATGTGAAAGGCTTCCAATAAAAGCCTCGCCTGCTTGAATTTGCTTTTTCCCAGAATCCACACCTTTTCCAGTCGAGGTGCACACTTGCACACGTTAACGTGGCTCACCAAAGTGGCGTATTTATCTTTATTATTCACTACCTTTTTGTCATTTTCCCCAAGGCGTTTGTTGATGAACGTCCCCGTTTGCCCTATATAGGACATACCACAGGTCAGGGGTATCTCGTACACCACTCCTTCCATGCAGCGTATGAAGGTGCGCTGATGTTTTATGCTGCACCCAGGGCGCTCAGTGCCACAAATCCGGGATATAAGTTTGCTCAACTTGTTTGGGGCTGAAAAAACGAGCAGTACCTTGTGCCTGTTAGCCACCTTCTTCAAACTGTGTGACACTTTGTGCACGTAAGGCATGACTTCCGGTTTTACCGCAGGGCCCCTTTCTTCAAGGTTCTTTGGACTGGTGCAGCGTTTCGTTTTTTTTGGAGGAGGGTTTCAGCGACAGCAGTCAACACTACCGAGGGGAAGCCAGCAGCCAAAAGGCGTCCAATCTGATTTCTTAGGCTATCGTGTATTTGGTGCGGACAGGACTTAGAAAGCGAGGACTCAAAGCATAACGAGGCGATAGCGCGCTTCACAATTTTTGAATGCGCTGTATTGAAGGGCAGCAGTCCCTTGCTAGTACGAGGAAAATAACGCCAATATAAATGGTCCTCCCGGAACGCCAAGCTTAGGTCTAAAAATTGTAGTTTCCTCTCCCTTGGGAGCTCATGCGTAAAAACTAGGCCACGGCCACGCAAGTTGTATGCGGCGGAGTACGATTTTCTGAGCAATAATGTTCGTGCTAGGCGATAAGTCAGGGCTGCGATAAGGCACGTGGTGTGTAAATGTGGGCGTTGCCTGACACTATAAATGTATCTGTTTTTTTTTTTTCGAGCAATACATAGTTGGAAGTTCGCGCCTGTCCGTTGTCTCCTCGTCTCTTTTTGTGTCGTGAAATCATTTGCGCTTAGGTGGGTTTTTTCTCAAGTTTCAGTATGCCTATCGCCGTATCCCGACCGTGGGCCAAATCGTAAAGCCTGCACCCAGTTTTCTAAATTTGCATGTGTTCTAATAAATTGTCATTTACACTAAAAAATTAATTTCAGTTTTTGACAACTGACCGGCATGCGTTTCCAGTTTTTACGTTTGTAACTTATCTGCGCTGTGGACACCTGCCTGACATGAAAAAAAATTTCCTCATTGCAAAGAGCACAGACCTGACATTAATGCTTGACATGTTCTGTTTGATAAAAATTCTTTTTAGGCGTCCGTCAAATACCACACGTACCATGGTCCAAGCGAGGGTCTAAAGGCAAAGACGTATCGTTCTCAATCAGCGATCTTTTGCAACAAATATCTTTCAAAGTTGTGGCGCTTAGAGACGATAATCGCAACATATGCGTTTACGAGTTTGCGACAGCAGCACTTTTGCGCAGAATATAGGAGTGCCAGACAGTTCCGCACTGGTTCTATTTGTTTTCGATTGCCACTCTGCGAGACTTTAGCGAAATTTTAGGTGACGGCTTTTTGATAGCACCTTCAGTTCTAGATTATTTCCGGAGTATGCTACCGCTCCCCATTTTACCAAGGGGGAGAAGGTGGAACCGCTGGGATTCAGCTGTTTGGTTTAGATTACAGGGTTTCACTTCCCAAAACGACTCATACTAAGAGAGACGACGTAGTGAAGGGCTCCGGGAATTTCGACCACCCGGGGTTCTTTAACGTGCACTGACATCGCACAGTACACGGGCCTCTAGCATTTCGCCTCCATTGAAATTAGACCACGCAGCCGGGATCGAATCCTTGACTTTCAGGTCAGCAGCCGAACACCAAACCACTGAGCCACCGCGACCGACGGTGCAGTATTTGGGTTGAGTTGAATTTTAACGCTTTATAATGAGATGGTGAAATCCTGACAATGTGCTAAGAAAAAAAGCCGGAAGCACAGTCTTTCCGTGCCGCAGCTAGATTTTATTGGAGAGGTCGATCCGTATTTTTGTAAAACTTCTCTCTCCTGGTTCACTCGTTGCCGCTGAATAAAACGAAACATATGTTACCCCAAATGGTTATCCTGCTGCAAAAATTTCACAAACAGTCTAGCCTGCGACCTGTGTCATTAAGAGTCAGTGCCGTTGCTACTGCGATGTCCTAAAACCATCACTGACGCCCTTAATACAATTTTAATGTGGTGTGAGGAGCCACTCGACAGTGCCACCCACATTGAGGGACATAAAGGTGCACTGGTCGCTATAATTGTGATGTCACGGAACGTGGTATTCATTTCCAGCAGCAACCAGTGCTTGTCGGTGACGCCAGCGTCCTTATTATTGTGGCAGTCTAGGGTGGCCGGTCGGCGCTGACGGAAAGGTGCACTCTGGCACAGACTGGAACAAAAACTTCCCGTACAAAATGGCTTGTAATTAATTATTAACGCTGCGCACTGGTTCACTGAGCTTTTTAAAATGACTACTAGGCCTGTAGGTTTGTACGAAGGAAAAAAATTGACACCCAAAAACTTTGTGCTTGTAACCTTTAATGTTTTACCTTTTATGCTGCACTTTTAGATTGTTTCGAGACGAAATCGCCATTTAAACAGCATTTAGACTAGCTGAGAGGGGAGGCCAAACCTGGGGTGATCTACCTTAAACAGAATTACGCGGTCAGCGCTAAGGCTATGTAGCATCCGTATGTTGGTACTCATGCTCTGGGGATGAAACATGTCTCCTGTGCGCGCTGCGTGATGGCGTGACTCGGTTAGAAAATATCCTGTTTCATAATTAACTCCTCGTATGAAGTCATATGCTTCTTATTTGACTTGCCAATAATGATCTCACCATTCTTGCGGTGCTGAAGCAAATTAACGTTTTAAGGCAGCACCAGAAAACCACGAGGCGACCAAGGTTTATTGCAATCTGTGTAGAGCTGCAATAATTTTAATCCCTTACAATAAAAATTATTGCAGCTCTACACAGATTGCAATAAACCTTGGTCGCCTCGTGGTTTTATGGTGCTGCCTTAAAACGTTAATTTGCTTCAGCACCGCGAGAATCGTGAGATCATTTTTGGCAAGTCAAATAAGAAGCAATGACTTTATACGAGCAGTTTATTATGAAACAGGATATTTTCTAACCGAGTCACGTCATCGCGCGGCGCGCACAGGAGACATGTTTCAATAACTTACAATAAGGCGTGTGTCGTAGCCTCGGTCGCTTTGGGACGTTAAACCTCAATAAACCAACTTACAATAACGATAACTTCTTCAAAACTACATTCCTACAATCCAACAGCACATAAAACGCAAAATGTAGAAATACATTCTGCGCGTCTTTATTCTCTGTGAGGCCGAAACTACCCTGGCGTAAGTAGCAGGAACCTGCGCTATGCATTCATAGCTATCCCGTTAGTTTTCCTTGCCCATTTGGTCTTGTACTTTCGGTCCCCTGTAATGCTCAACCGGCATTGAGATGAAACAAACGAGCAATAAACACTTAATTTCTAGCAGAGAGCATAAAGTGGCTGGATTAGCCTCTCGATGGCATCAAAATGACAAAAAAGGACAAGCACTGCGAAGTAATAAGCTCAATATGTCTAATATCAAAGCCCATCTTGTTCGCACCCACTCGAAAAAGCGACAGCACCGTGCCAAAAATGGGACAAAATATTTTGTATTTTTTTCTTAACGACAGATTCTTCTATTATTTTGTAGTTTTTTTTGTAGTACTCTAGTTTTTCTGTAGTACGTTACTGTGGTCTGTACTTATTTGGCACTTTCCTGCAGTAACTACAGAAAGTTCTGTTGTTACTACAAAATTGTCTGTTGGTTGTTACCAGTAGATTTTGTCGAAACATTACAAAAACCTGTTGTTACGGGGGAAAATTTTCTGTCGTGGTTTTCGAGTACGCACAGAGAGTCTAATACGTTGGCGTGGTGGAACGAGCAAGGTATTTTTACTTGTGCACAAACGAAAACTGAAAAGGCGTCAGAGAAGCGAAAGTGCCACGTATTAAAACAGAACCGGCATAATTTTTTTCGTACTCAGCGCAGTAGTCTGTGAGTTAAGGTATAGAATACTGGTGAAGTATGACACGTAGTAATGAAATCAGAGCACAAATATCCAGAGTCACTGCTATAACAGTCAGAGTACTAATACTCCCGTGACAAAGGAAAACGCTCAGGTTAAAAGCGCTCGAGTGCAGGTGGTAAGGTAAGGACCAGGGAGTTTCAAACTTCTGAAATGCGAGCTATTTTATAACCCTTGCACAGTTCGTTAACCCTACAGTTTGAGCTCACTTCTTGGACATGCCCTGCAATAAAGTGTCAAAGTGACAAGCATGCGTGTCTCAAAAATTGTGACCCGGGGCTCGTTGAACTATTGTACAGGCGCGAATACCGATGTTTTCGGCAGTCTTCATAAATAACCGGTTTGTCGCCAGTAAGGGTGATATCTATGGCCTCCTTGACACACACCGTATCCGGAGGCACCACGATATAAAAGGAGTTACCGACATGTTTCACGGCAGTACCTGAGTACCACATCGGAAATGCTTTTACCAATATTCTTCGGCCTCCTGGTTGTTCTTCACCTGGCGGTCGCCTCCACGCAGACTCCTCCGGTGACTGAATGCCCAGGTAACGAAGCATACTTTCTCTAAAATAGCTTTTGATCTCAGTCATCGAGGACAGTGCTTAGCTTCTTTATTACTGGGTATTCGCGATAGTGCAACCTGCTGTGCCCTTTAGCAGTGCAATGACGTGCATGCATGGCCTTGTACTTGGCCTTCTCTTGTGCCATAGAAGCCTGTGGTAATGTTAACGTGCCATGACGTGCATTGATGTGCTTACACGCAGTTTATCTGCTCAACAAAACAGTTCAGTAATGTCTTCATTTACTGTCACCGAAAAAGGATCAACTTTTGTTTTCAAGAGGTCTTGAGGTTCTATGATTTCACACAGAGCCCTCAAAACGCCTTTTTTTTTACAAAAAGCAAACTATTTATTTGTGCGCTTTAATGTTTCACCATCTTTTAGCCAAAGCAGGTACTAAGCAGAACAAGGCTGCTAATCTATCCTGGAAATAGAAATTAATGATTTAATGTCGAAAATATTTGAAAAGTATTGTTGCTTATATATTTACAAGCAGGTCTAAAACACACGAACCTTTCGTGTTTACAAGGTTCATAAGTATCATTGTGGCAGAACGTAATCGTAATTATCAGCTTCACTTTCCATTTAGATCAGACAGCTGAGAACTCTGCTACATCCTTGGATATACACCTGGCAACCAAAAAATCGCTGAAAGACTATGAAGGCACCTGCAGTCGCTAGAAATATGGCATTTAGGAAAACACCAAAACATCAAACAGAAATAAGTCCTTCGGTTACTGTGCGAGGAATATGTTTGATTTGTGAAGCTTTTTGTAGTTTAGCTTAGAGCAAGCATGTGCTCATTGCAGAGGTCCATTGAAATCAACTACTATTCACTTAAAGAGCAATCAAACATTCTTCAACTGCTCAACTGCCTAAGAAGTGCGAGACAACATAGAAGCAAAGCGCAAAGAAGATGCGTGCTATACATACCACATGGCTAATTACGTTTGCCTTCTCTGATAAAATCTTTTATTAAGCTGAAAGAATTGCTAGGTGTTACGTTCAAATGAAAGTTTTCAATGGCCACTTCCCTACAGGCACAACACCTGTAAAAAATCTTCAGGCCCACCGAGTCTGCTTTGAACTCTGTGTGGAGATTCTATGGCACTTGTAAAACTTACAACGTTCTGAGGAATGACGGCGGAAAAAATCCTCACCTTCTAAAAATTTTGAGCTTCAGGCGCGTCGCAAATGCCTTAATGGAAGGCTCTTAAGCAGATCGTGTGGCACGAGGAATTTTGTGGATTTTTTTTTCTGGATTAGCAGGCCAGGGCCTTGTTACCACCGGCCGACCTCTCCACCTTTTGGTCTCATTAAAACTCCTTTCTCTCTCTCTCTAACGAGGAATTTTGAGCGAGGCTGAGCTGAACTTTTGAGCATAAATTTGAAGTTAACAGTTCTCAATTTCCTCATTGAATAAAGTTGTTGCAGTCTAAGAAGGCAGAAGCTATTGAAAGTCTGAGAAATGATGCACCAAAAGTGTGACACACCCAACAAAGCTGCGACGGTCGATTGGTGCGCTAGATGCTTGCAACGTTTTTTTTTTTTTTGTGAGACCAAAAAATTTAATAAACTGCCGATTGAATGGTCTTGCGCCTTTTATTTCTTAGGGAATAACAACACGGTCGTCGTGCTCCAGAGCGCCGTTATCAAAGGTGCAAAGCTTGGCAAGAAGATTAAACTCGATGGCACTGTTCTCGTCAAGCAAGTTGTCGACCAACACCCGGTTTTGCAGGTGTCTTTAGCCAAGCCTAACGGCAAGAAGCTCCCCTGTGATCCGAGCATCTTGCCATGGTAAGCTTACAAGCTTTGAGCAACCATGCAGACTAAGCTGTGCGAGACATATTTCTTGGTGCATAGCGCATCGCTTCGGTTCCGGTGTAGTATACTGCATTATTCGTAGGTATAGTTGTAATAATAGGAGTAGCAATAGTTCTAGTAATAATCGAAGCACCTACAGTAGTAGCAAATGGGTTGTTGGCAGTAGTTTTCGTTTTATGAGAAGGAAAAAGAATGTCGTACATAGTGGGCACTGCAATTTCACCACGTAGCTGTTGACATTTGAACTACTGGAACCTGGAAGAGAAGAAAGCTAGTGATCAGTGGTAAGAGGAATGCACTAGCCAGAGAAAAAAAATAACACAAGTAATTGCTCAGGAGGAGCGATAGAAAAGGAGGCCGATTGAATAAATCTACGACACCTGCCTAAAGTCAGGTGAGAAAGTTATTCACGTCGACCAACGAGCAGGTGCTCTGGAATGCTACTTGTGCGGAGCGGATATGCGAGCTCTAAGAGGACGGCAATAAATGCTGCCATTTAATAGGGAGAGAAAAACAGTTGAATTTTCTAAGCAAGGCGCGCTCGGTGAGAATTTCATTAAATGGGATTGAGTCACAAGTGTCCTCAGAACACAATAGCTTCAAAGTTGGCGTAAACGTTCAAGATGCGAACGTATCTACATGGTCCACCTCCTGCAAACGGCAGCTCTGTGCAGAACGTCGTACTCGAGCGCAGACAGCTCAAGAAAACGTCATTAACGGTAACTGTTATTTCATCGCAGACATTTTTATTTGGGCAACGTTTTCTCATCCCACTCTTAAAATACACAAAATGTTTACCGAAGCTGTTACAAATTTTACTCATTGTTTTAAAGGAAACACTATATTTAAAATACACCCCGTTAGTTCCTACCTCGTAAGAGAAAGCGTTTCTTACAATCTCATATATATTGATTTTTACCGTACAGAGGTTCGCCATCATTAACACTGGCTCACCAACTTGGTAATGGGGCATTGTGATGTGATAATTCGGGACAGCTTTTATGTGTACATAAGAAAGCACAATTCCACACACGGCAAGCACCAGAACACGAAAGTACAATCAGTGACCAGTTTATGCTTAATTGAAAACAACGAAGTATCTATCTTGAACATGTGTCATAACATTTGGAAGACACTGCATGATGCGATGATCACTTATATGTAAAAAAATTATTTTAGCATATACAATTTTCGCGCATTTTATTCTAACCAGCGTATACGATTTCAGCGCATTCTAAGACCCACATCCAAAGGCACTCAGGGGAAAAAAATTTGACTACGTTCTTTGTTCCATGCACTTCTACCTACGAGAATTTAAAGTACTGCTCTATAATCACCAGAATATTACGTATAAAATTCGATCTCTCTTCGTTAACAACCTGAAGTGGTTGCCATGCCACGTAAAATCGCCACCCAGTAAAGCTCTTCATGCGTATCAAACCTGTCCACCTTCAATTGTCGGCTTCGACTCCGATCCACTCTTGATCTGACTGCGTGTGAAGCGCGTTTATTCAAGTCAGTGTCATGAATGTGACGCTTACGCCACGACAGGCACGACGTCATCTAGCGTTGGCTATGTTACTGGGAGCAGCAACTAATGGCGAAGAGCCAAAAAAAGTGAAAACGAAAATAATTATCACAAAAGGCGGCCCCTGGTGACGAATTTGAACTTACCCAAATATTTCTGCAAACCCTATTTTCTTGATTCTTCCTTAATTTTCTTTCCTCCCCTCCAACTTGAAGCGAGCTGAACCTTTGTGACGGCACAACCCGCCAGGAGAAGGTACTGAACAAGGACTGGCAGAACACGTGCCCCGTGCAGCCAGGAACTTACTCAACACACCTCTCTTTCCGTCTGCCCAAAGGCGAAGAGGCTAAGGAGTTATTAGGGGTGAGTGCACAGTGCGCATGAAATGCATGTAGTTGCTTGGTGTCCACCTATTGCCTGCACGGCATCTGATGCAGAAGATGGAACCCTGGCATGCAACTTTGAGCACGGAATGCAGCACATCAATCCGGAACCAACTTTATCTATGCAATATAGCCGCCCGCAAGCGATACCAAAGGGAAAGAGAGAAAGAGAAGGATGGAAAGGCAGGGAGGTTAACCAGGCGATGCCCAGCAAGCTACCCTACTCGTGGGGAGGGGAACAAAAGGGGGGGGGGGGGGGGGAATGGGAAGAGAAAGAGCGGCAACGATACCCAAAAAAAATCTAGGCGGCTGGAGCTTCGCGTTTAAAGAGTAGAACGCGATATAGTTATCGGGTCCTGTTCGTATCGTCTTCATTTATAATTTCTAATGAGCGTACTCCTAATTACTCATGTGCGGATCCGTACACAGATATTTCACCAAGTTAAAGACCAAAATCAATTCACAGGTACACCTTTGTCCATCTTGAGCCAATCAGCCTTCGCGGTCTATGGGTAGCCTGGCCATCTCGCTAGACGAAAGTCTTGGGTTCGATACCCACTCTAACCCAAGCTAACCTAATGCTCTTTTTCAGCCTCAATTTCATTAATTCCATGCTTCCAACACCATATTTCGCTCACAGTTACTGACGCTGATTATGACGACGACGACACTGGCTTGCCCGCGACACGGTGCACTTAACTCTGTGGCTTTAATATATGTGAAAACGTAAAACTGATGTCACAACAAATGTGATAATTTCTGCTTGTAATTTGCGTTTACGTCTACGAAGCGAAGATGGAAAGATAACTGGTAAGCCCTCGACAAGAAACAGCAAAGCTGACCCTTGCCGCACAAACATGAGTTTTAAGTATTAAGCATTGCTCCCGCCTTAACAAAAATTCCATCTGAAGAGATGGAATTGGAATATTGAGAATTGAAAGAGATGTAATATTGAAACCTAGCGCTTTCCTAGAGAAAAATTCTAAAAGCAACAGCGCTGGCTTTAAATGTACTTGCATTGTTGCCATATTGAAGGTTTAACATGGGACTCCTACAATAATTAATTCTAAAGCGTACTGTTACTCTTTTTGCCGCCTTCTTAGGCAAGCACACAGATGACGTGTGCATTACTTTTTATAGAGGTCTCTTTCTGAGTGCACTTGTGCTTTGCAGCGACATTATACTTACGAAGCCTCATCAACCACGGCTGAGCCTGTTGAACTGAGGGACGTTATTCGCCATGGCTGTGGACAGCCTTCCCAAGAGCAGTCCATATTTACTGCCCCGTACCTAGCGCTACAAATTCTTTATTACTTTTTAAGGCAAATCTCTTAGCAGAATTTGACATTGCACGTCACTGAGCTGCGTTCATGTGCTCAAGAAAACAGCCGCCGTACTTTGTTTCGTTTCATCCTGGGACGCTGCAGCCAGCGCGGAAATGAGCATGCCAATGCAGAGTCAAACAGCGGCTCCAGCCATGCCGTCCGAACCATACTGCCATTTTCAAAACCAGGCGCCACCCGCCTTTTAACGGTTTTATGAGGCGTGCAAGAGCGAGGCACTGGGCGAAACGAGACACTCGACATAATCATCTTAAAAGGCTGGATCTGACCGTCACCTCTTCCATTATGCGTGGCATTTCACGCAACAATGCATGCCTCCTTTATAAACTCAGACTTGGCGTAGCTTTTGTGCCGAAGGCCTTGAGTTTAATTTAGCTTGCGTAGCCTTCGGGATGCTTTTTTGTGACGTCAGTAAGACTGTGCAGCATGTAATTGCTATACAACAGGTATGTGCTAGCCAAAGATTGGTCTTGATGGCTTCATTGCCGCGTTTTTAGGGCAGGCCACTGTCCAAAGACCTCGGCTTGGCTGGAGAGTTGGAAGGATTACCAGAAAGGGTTATATATATATATATATATACATAAACAACCACATGCCAACGGTGGGATCCGAACCCACGACCTCGGATCCCACCGGGTCCCACCGGCGGCATGTGGTTGTTTTTCCTTCTGCTTTTCTAATCAATTAGCATTAAGCGATAACATATTCAGCAATATTCTAAATTTATCAACACCACAAATTAAATAAATAAATAAAAAAAATCCTCGGTGCCCTTTGGTTTCTGTGGCTGTTGGCTTCTGTCATATTTATAACGAGCCCCTCATTCCCCTTTTCTTGTTTGCTTAATTGCTTAGCGAGGGCCTCGGTTCTGGAAGCCTTGAAGCCATAGGAGGCATAAGAGGGTTCTCACGCAGCTTCCACCCTCTTCGTTCGATGACGTTCTACGTCACGCCTGCGATAACTCAGGACGTTCCACGTCCGCCGCTTATGAACGTGGGTGGCGCTGATGAACACTCTAAAGGTTTGGTTACTTGTAAACATAAATACCCCCGAAAGCAGATTTGACAGCCGTCGCCGTAGCTCAGAGGTAGAGCACCGGACGCGTAATTCGGAGGTCGTGGGTTCGGATCCCACCGGCGGCATGTGGTTGTTTTATCTTCTGCTTTTCTAATCAATTAGCATTAAGCGAGAACATATTCAGTAATATTCTAAATTTATCAACACCATAAACTAAATAAATAAATAAAAAATCCCCTGTGCCCCTTGGTTTCTGTGGCTGTTGGCTTCTGTCATATATATATATATATATATATATATATATATATATCTAGCAGCACTGCATAGTAGCAAGCAAGACAATAATCTCACATGTGGTAAACCCCTTTGGGTTTCACGCAAATAAGCCTCATTGTGTGCCTGAAGTTTGAGAGCCACAGGTCTACTGAAGAAAAGTGATGTGAAGAATTGCTGATGTGCTTTCGGTCATGTGGGATTTTTTGTTACTTCTTTTTCGGTTTTCAGGATGGAAACGTCGTAGTCACATTCAAGACAGTGAACAGGAACAAAGTAATTGGTTGCTCATCTATCCCCATTGCTATCGACGTCAACTAAGGAAACAAAGGGTCTAAACTCTTCATGGCATCGCTGGATGAGCCCCATATGCATGACGCCATGAATAAAGCTCAAGGCATCATCTATTTCCACTTGTTACGAGTTATTGTGGTTTCATTAAATCACTCGTAGCCGCAATCGTCTAAGAGACTTGGGTTTCTATTCAAGTGACCAGTGCTTATAAACCTCCCTTTAAGAGAAAAGATACCATTGACGCGTGCCCTCACGGATAACTCGGCCATTCAACAACTGGTTGAGGACATATTTAGCATAGTTAGCCAGATGTCATAAGGGCCCTAAAGAAGATCACTACACCCAAAAAACTTCGGATAAAGACAGTGTAATCTGTTAAGGATTCAGAATACCGCGCACAGAAGTTTGTGGATGAATCCAGGTGGAGCCATCTGTGGTCATTCATCCACTTGGTGCCAAGCTTGGAAGCCTATAGAGGTACAGCTAAGGATGTTGCTAGGATGGGGACAGCAGACTTGATGTGGTGCATGCGGTGGAGAGCTCTCAAGTACTACATTATGAGCGAGTCACAAATCTGACTATCATTTCTCCTCTCTATCAACTGAAGGAATTCCGGTGCAATGTGTTTCATTTCAATAGGTGATCTCTCTCGCATTAAATCACCTCTGTGCTGGTCTACAACAAGCCGGTCGAACCTCTTACGGGCGTAGGTGTGTAAACTTTCAAGTTAGTCCGTGACATAACGTTTAAATCTGACAAATAAACACTGCTCTATTTACAATTGGAACTGTGCTGCATCTTTTGCGAGTACAGCCTTGTGAAACTCCCATTCACACAGCGCCCCAGCGTACTCGACTATGCTAGAAAGAGAAGTACAAGCGGCGGCCGAAGAGAGAATTTTGACACGACCTTAGCCTTACAAGACTTCACACAAGCGCCTTCCAAACGCATTTACATTGAAATAAAACATTGATGCATTTCATTTTACACTGCAATTGCCGGTTGCTCACACCATGAAATTCTAAGAAAGTGCAGTTGTCAACAGGAAATTAATTATGAACGCATTTTTTTTGCATATATCTTAAGACTTCACTATAACCATAAAAATAACCGCAGCTCTATCTTTGGCAGACGCAATTTTTCGCTATTAATGGTGTTGCTATCATCTGAAACGTTGTCCATTGCTTTTCTAAGCCAGTCTTAACTACTAAATGTGAGCGATGGACAAACTTTGAAATACAAATTGAAAGAAACACCTAGAGTGCATACGCATCTACACGCGAATATATAATACATACACCACTTGGACTACATACTATGATAATTTAGTTTTCCTGAAAAGAGATGGTATGCAAGCACAAAGCTGCCGAACTTATTGCCGTTGTAATATATAACTGAAAGGGGGCACAAGAAATGATGCCCTTTAGCGAAAACTTAGAAACTTTGCTAAGCCAGAGTTATAGTCGAACTCTTTCTCAGAGCGTCGGGTCTGGATGTATATGCACTACCCCTCCGTGGTGCCCCAGCAGCCATAGTGTAAACTCACTGGGGCCTAATACAGGCCAGCTAATTACAATCCGTGCCGGCCACATTTCAGTGGAAGTACAAAAACGCTCGTGTGCTGTGCGATGTCAGAGCACGTTAATTAAGCCCCAGGTGGTCGGTAAAAATCCAGAGACGTCCACTACGGCATTCCTGATAGTACACGGGCAGTTTCAGAATGCTATGTCCCGCAGTCTGCATCATATCATATTTGTCGCGTCTGAACACTTGCATCTAAAGCGGAACGCTGGACGTGATAGTCACCGTTCTTTTAATGCTGTAATTCCTGTCTGAAGTAATAAATGATAAATGATGATGTCACAAGCGTTTCTGACTGCGTTAATTAAGGGTTTTATTCTTTATATTCCACTGGAATCCAAGCGTCATTCCGCTTTGTGGCGCAGTACGCATACGCTGGACAGGCGGTTTAAAAAGCGAGTGAAGTGTTTCTATTACTGTGTGGTCCTGGTTGGCTTTCGCATTGGAGATGCTCGTCCTTATCTGTGTCGGCTTTCTGTCCGCTATCCAGTTGGCGGCCTCCTCTGCCCAGATTCCCCCTTTGACAAAATGCCCTGGTAAGAAATCCTGCGCATTTTTTGCCTCCCTGAGAATTCTTGATATTAGCTCTAATGTTTAATCTTTTCATAGCGGTAGCTGCAGGGCGGCGTTCATCACGGTAAACCACCTAGGGGTTGTGATGCCGGTTTTGTATCTGAAAACTCCACGTCACCTGTTGGAAACATGAATAATATTTCGTTCTGATGACGTTCTGATGAGCAAATGTGGGCCTTTGCGAGAGTGCACATGGCTTAAGCAGGGGAAAGGGGAGGATCTGTTTTGTTGGCCAAAAATTTCTAACACTTTCAGGTTGTTAATTAAAAATTTCAGACACGTCCTCATTTGCCCACAGCGTGATTCTTGACTGCTCTTAGCACCTGCTCGATTCATTTCTGTCATACGAAGCCACCATGCAAGGACATCAGCCCATTTTAAGCATTTTAAGGCACTCAGCTTTGCAAAACAACGAAACGAAATCGCAAAACACAGAGGCTTTGCGGCCGCACAGAACTCAGGAAAATGGGGCGTGTCCAGCTTAGCAAAAATTATTTATGTTAATCTGGCGTTCCTGGTTTGAGACGGTCCTGCATCGATTGTCGCGACGGGTTTCAAATGGAGGTTGCAGCACTAGGGGAACACTACGCTCCACATGCAGCCAAAAACGACCACTCCAACAAGTTACATAGGAAGACACCTTGGCAAAAGGGGGTACAAATTGGTTTTGCAGCGGATGTTTCAATGAGTTGAGGGCGCTGAATAACTACCTTTGTTAGTTATTATGTGCGCTCCCTACAGCAGATGAATGACGTGAAAGTAGTGATGCAAAACTATCGAAAAATTGACTATCGATAGTATCGATAGTTTTTTTTAAACTATCGATAGTGTAAAAAACTATCGCTAGTGCTGCTATCGATAGACTATCGATAGTATTATCGATAGTACCGCTATCGATAGCAAAACTATCGATAGTGAAACTGCCAATGGTAGGATTATTGCGTAGGCCGCGAAAGCGGGCGAGTCCTCTCGTTACTCAGACCGTCACCTCCATGTCACACACTCAGGAAGCCATGTTTAGGATGCAATGGGTACGAGTGGTTGATTTTATAGAATCGATAGTACTATAAATAACAAATAGTATCGACACGGCTATCGGTAGTACTATCAACAGAACTATCGAAAGTACTATCGATAGTACTATCGATATAGCGCTATCGATAGTACTATCGATGGTAAAAGGACTATCGATAGTTCGATAGTAATTCAACTATTGATAGTATCGATAGTACTACCGATAGTTTTGCATCACTACGTGAAAGTTCCTAATTGCGATCTCCAAAGCATCATCGGTACGAGGGAAACCAACACATTTACCTAAAGGGGCCATTCTTCGGTCGGCAGTTAGAGTGGCTGGCTCAATGCACTCATGTTTGGTGCGGCAGCTGACTTTATTCTCAGGTAAATGTCATAACACGACAGATTTTTATCCGTGCGTAAACTTCTCGGCTACAAACATAAAGTTGCCATTTATAACAATAGCCTTAACACATGTGACGCCATCTATTTTAAATGGCGGAAGCCACATATGTAGAGCCAGAACAGGACATAAACCTGCATGACTCCGATTCAGAGAGAACTTTTATGATATTATTAATTCAAGCAATAGAGATGACACGAAAATAATGAGAACAGTGGCTAGACTAACAAGAATTCGGCAGGAATCGAATGCAAAGGAAGATAGATGGAGGTGTTGGTACCGGCGCTTGTGCAACGCAGTGATGCTTTGGAGTCATGTGACTCCGAGCCACCCGTCAAAAATGCAGAACTCCACCTTCTATGTAGTAATAGTAATCATATTTATTGTGTTTCCCGAAGGAAGGCGGCAGGGTAAATTTCTATAGCGATGAAAAAGAAAATAGCTGTAAGTCAATAAGGCAAAGAAATCCGATTAATATCATGATGTGCAGCAGCCACCGTCAACACCGCTAGAAATTTGAACTACACAAAAAAAAAGAGGCGAAAAGGAAGGTTGATATATTAGTATATGTTAGTACAGTCTCGAAACGATTCGACGTATTCAATATGTATTTTTCTCAAAACCTGTGTGACTATGTCAGAAGAGTAAAGCCGGCGTCATTGTTTCGTCTAAACAGTTCATACCCTGCGTGCAGGTTACTTTCTCTGGGCTTCAATAAATTTTCTTTTGAAAAAACACTTTGCAATAACTGCAGTCCAAATACCTCCCTACAGATATATATTAGTAATGTTTGAACATTATACCTTAATTCATACTAACGCCTTTTAGTCAGCACGTTTCAATACAGCACTCTGGAAAGGCACTAAGAAATACATTTCACGTGTGAGGGCACCTGAAATATTTCGCGTGCTTTTCTGCCAGAAATTCCACAACCAGCATTTTATTTTGTCTACTAAACATTACTTTTTTTTATTTCAATCAACCTGTCCCTTTAGGCGCAGACGACCCTGAGTTCGAGATCATGAATGTCACCATCCAAGACGCGAAGCTCGGCAAGGACGTCCAATTTGATGGAACAGTTGTGGTGGACAAACCTGTTGGTGTCAACCCAGTCATGCACCTCTCCTTTGCCAGGGCTGACGGCAAAAAACTACTCTGTATTCCGATGGTGATGCCATGGTGAGCTTACGGAGAGCGGTCCCAATGTATTCTATTTGCAGGAAGGAGCGATAAGGGATACTATGTTGTGTTTCTTGGATGATTGGAGCAGTTCTGTGCAGCGCGTGCTCCTGTCTCTCTAATAGGAGATCACCATGCATTTCAATTCCTCTGCAATTCCCGATCCCATCTTCATTCTGACTTGTATTCACCGAATCCTAACGTTTAGTGCGGAATGTCAAAAACCACTGATTACTGCGCTCCTGATTGTTGCCTCAATGACACAACTGAGTGCAGTCTACTCAAGGTTCAGAAATTGTAATGACAAAAGTTTTACTCGCCTCAGTGCCAACTAGACGGGGATTCGCGTTAACATTAATTTTTCGTTCATGTGTTGCCAGAGCACCGCAGTAGTCGTCAAAATTCCATCGTGTTCACCTTTCCGATTCTGACGTTAAGATTTTCTATTTTTTTCTCTAGCCCGCAATCTGATTCCTCGAACCACATAATACTGTCGCATATACGAGGGGGTACCCAAAAGAAACCGGACTAAATTTTTTGGTCGGCAAAGCTTCTGTGGTAGCGCGTTTTGCCACTAGGAGCGCATAGAACGAACATTCCAGAGTCAGTAAGCCGAGTGCCGTCGTTGAAGGAGGTCAGACTTGTTTAGGCAGAGTTTTAGAGTGACGACTGTTTTCTGTGAATGTCGTGTTTGCAATGGCTGATTTTCGTGAACAGCGTGCGCCGGTGAAATTCTGATTTTTCCTCGGAAAAAGTTGAATGTAAACTCTTGAAATATTAATAAAGACGTGACGTACAAGAACGATGCTATGGGAACAACTCAAGTATTCCTGAATCGAATCCTGAATCAAAGCAACAATCATGCCAATGGAAAACTTCAAATTCACCTCGCCTCAAGAAAGCTCGTCAGGTGAAACCAAACCTCAAAACAATGCTGATTTGTTTTTTCGACGTGAGAGGAGTCGTCCATTGAGAATTTTTTCCGCAGTGTCAGACAGTTAGCCAGGCTTTCTACTTCGATGTTTTGAAAAGATTGGGCAACAGTGTGCGGTGGAAGCGGCTAGATTTGTGGCGATCGGGTGACTGGTTTTTCCATCATGGCAATGCCCCTGCTCACACAGCCCTGTCTCTACGACAATTTTGGACCAAAAATGGCATGACCCCTATTCCTCAACCCTCATACTCTCCCGACCTTGCCCCGTGCTACTTTCTTTGTTTTCTAGAAAGAAAAAATAGGTGAATGGAAAGCGTTTCGCTGATGTTGCTGAGGTGAAGAAAAAAACGACGGAGGCACTGTCAAGCATCATAAAAGATGAATTTAAACAATGTTTTGAAAAATGGAATGAAAGATTCGACAAGCGTATCATTGCAAGTGGGGAATACTTTGAAAGAGATTGAAGGTATGTGCTTAAAATGTGAACAAATAAGTTCAAACAAAAATAAATCCGGTTTCTTTTGGGTACCCCCTCGTATACTTTAGCTTAGTAGAACGTGGAACGAAAGTCGGCGACATGCGGGTTCTTGTGTTATGTATTTAACTCCATGCATTACGCGCTTATGGGCATCTCCAAATTGTCTCGCGCATCACTATGAAGATAAAGTACCAATTTAGATGTTGAAAGAAGCTAATATAAGTGTTAAAGGTGCACTAAAGAGAAACCTGAAATCACTTCCCACATAGCGCTAAAAAGACAAAGACACAGGGAGACACACAGGACGGGAGCTGTGTCCGTGTCTATTCAACTTTATGTGGCAAGTGAACCGTCACCAACTCGCCCAGACTTCCCCTCTGGAACCTGAAATCGTCTTTTTACCGCGGGAAATCGATCTATATTCTCCAAGTATTCTTGCAAACCTCGAATTATTGTCCTGTGCGGCCGATTCTCTTATTAGATCAAATTAAACGTCCCGGCTCCCGCAGTTTTTTTTTTTTTTTGAACTCATCTACGAAAAGACGAGGAGTCAGTTAATGCGTCAAGTGTATTTTAGCCAGCCGCGTGGCGCCTTGCCGCTCTGCTTCGGCGGAGTGATACGTAGCGATCGGCGAAAGAAAAGAGTCCACGCGTATTTTTATTTGCGCCGGCCTAATTTGCGGCCAGTAATCTCCGACTGAAGTCATTTGTTGATGAAAACCTAAAAAAAAAACAAAATGAAAGCGAAAGCGAAGCCACCACGTGACTGGCTGAAGGGAACTCCATGCGGTGACTGACTCCTCTTTTCGGATGTGAGTTAAAAAAAAAAGCAGGATCCGTGACGTTTAATTAAATTGGTTAGGGCAATCGGCCGCACAGGACAATAATTCGGAGTTTATATGAATGCTCGGAGAATGTAGATTGAGTTCCCGCAGTAAGAAGACGAGCTCAGAATCCTCTTTAGTGCACGTTTAACGGTCTATTCATAGCTACAGCGCAAGAGTTGAATCACAACTTACTCTTTTTATCAGAAGAAAAGCCGCGTAATTTATGCAGATATCCCTGGCACTAAACTGATAAACCCCAAAGAAAAGACAAACCCTTCTCACCTCACTCTCAGCCAAAAAAAATCTAGCTGACGGTTTCCACGCCTTCGTCGCACTGGAAGAATAACTGGCATTCGAATGTCATTCATTGTCATTGCTCCATCGAATTTCATTCAGGTTGCGCAGTAAAAACAATGTCAATCGCAAATAATAGCAATGACCATCAGTGAAAAATTTTGAGCATTTAACTGACACCGTGCGCATAACCGCTTTCAATTGTTTTGTATTAAGCTGTTTTATGTTCAGGGGTTGAGAACATTCCTGTGCGATATTACAGGCGTCAAATATTCTGGAGGTCACGCTGCAGCCCACTATCAAAACCCAAGCCAATATAACGTCAACCACAAATCCGATAAGCGTTAACAATCAATATGGCTGACGCGACAGAACGCAATGAAGGAAAGGTTGGCTAAGAACATAAGGTTAATCTTCACTTGTTATTTTTGTTTTGTGCTGTCATGAGTCGGATATACGTGAACTCTCTCCATCATAAACTGTTTCCCCCTGAACGCCCTCAAGCTTCATATTATCTTATCTAATGGGACTCGCCAACGACGAAGGCATACTCTAACGCACCATTGCAAGCTAGAATCTTTGAACTAATGTATACGCTAAGTTACCTTTTGAGTGACCGCAGTTTTGTAAGGTCTACCATGCAAATATCGGATATTTCCTCTGCCAAGCTGAGCTTGTTGGTGTAACTGTAAAATATTAAGTTTTATTATCTTGGTATGTAGGAGTGCTATAAAGTGTATAAGATACAGCACTGGTTGATTCATTTTAGTACCTATTTTTAGTAACGTGGTGACAATGAATATATCACCATGTTAAAACAGAGCAAGTTTTTCAACATTCGTGAATAATTATGCATTACGAGGCGGAAAATATGGTTGCATTGTCCAGTATAAGTACTACGATGTGTTTCACAATATGTAATGAATGTATGCCATCTTCTTTATTTATTTTCTCCAATTCCCAGCAAGTTGAAGCTGTGTGATGGTACCACTCGGAAAGAGAAGACTCTGAATGCAGAATGGGGCAACAAATGCCCAGTTCAGCCCGGCACTTACAACGCGCATCTGGACTTCCACCTGCCCACGGGCCTGATAGCCAAATCATTTTTTGGGGTAAGTTAAGGAGTTGATAAATGGTCGCCGCTTTAAACAACGGACTGGGGTGAATTTATACAGCAGTCGTTGTAGAAATACATCTCATGGTTGTCTCACAGAATAAATATTGGTTACCGTTCTGACTTCCATTTTGTAACCCATCCCTATGCGCTCTTTCGACGCTCTCAGGACAATCTCAGTAACTTTCACCTTCAGACACATGCGTAAAACCACTCACATTTTTTCGTTCGTGAGCTCTGCATTCCAAATGTTCTGAAATTATTCTTCAATGAAGCAAGAACAGGTGAAATACCAAGTGGATGAAAGGAATTGTGCTTCATCTTGGGCACCGTGTACCTTCATGCTCAATACTTAAAAGATGTGAAACCGCAAGCAGGCACGGCCGGGCTCTTCTTTAACGTCTGCTTGTACTGCCAGGTGCTTATGACAATATTTGCTTCAACTAATATTCCACTGCAAACGTTTTCCTCAAAGCAGTCTTCCAAACCAATGGTGTCAATACCAGCATCACCCTCTTAGCTTTTTATGTGTCGCTGCGAACTCAATTATATGCCATCATATATAGGGCTTTGCGATGGTAGCATAAAGTTATAAACCGTTGTATCACGTCTAATTTATCTCTCACGTGACTTTTGCTACCCTTTATTTTTTTTTTTCAGGATGGAAATCTCGTATGTACAATGAACGTTGAAGACAATGGACGAGTTCTTGGCTGCGTGTCTTTCCCTCTAAACATTGACGTCCAATAGAAGAGAGTAGCCTCTTCAGCGGCAGGACAGCACCTTTTACACCACACCATCGGATCATAAACTCTCAGTTCACAGACAAAATTTGTGTGAAGTTACTGTTCTTTGATTTCAAAATAGATATTCCAAAAATGGGCATCCTTTGACAACTTTCAATACTAAGCTGCACACGTTCATCCACTGAACTACTGTTAAACCTCGTAACGAATTTTAAAGAAAAAACTGGTAATGGCGCAAGAAAAGAGGACACGGAAGGCACACAAAAGACAGAACTGACGCCAACTTGCAACTGGGATTTATTTCAACAAGCCTGCCCCAGTTGCAAGTTGGCGTCAGTACTGTATTTTGTGTGCCTTCCGTGCCCTCGTTTCTTGCGCCATTGCGAGTTTTTTTTTTTCTTTCAACGTGAACCAACTCGCCCAAACTAGAGTTTTACTTAACGAAGTTTATTCGTAATATTGTTATACAAACTTGGTGACGACAGTCCCATGACAAGAGACTTTCCTGCCGTGCGGTATCATCAAAGCTAAACTACGCCTACAGCAGGACACAGGCGTCTGCCACATCTCTCCAATTAAACCAGATGTAACTACTTTATCCAAGCAGGCTTCCTAATCTCCTCTTCCCACCTTACTCTCTACTACCCCTTACTACGCTTGCTCTTTCTTGGAATCCAATTCTTTACATTAAGGGTCCATGGGTTATATTCCTTTCGCTTTACATGCCTTGTCCATGCCTGTTCCTTCTTGATGTCGACGACGATATGATTAACTCGCGTTTCGCCCCTCACCCACTCTGCCTTCTTCCTTTGCGATAACATTACCTCGATCATTTTCCCTTCCACCGCTTGCTACTCTGTCCTCAATTTATGCTTATCCTTATATAGTTAGACTACGCATTTCTGTCCCGTAGGAGACTACCGGTGCGAGAGAGCTCGTATATACTTTCGTTTCGACGGATACTGGCAAACTGCCTTTTATTAACTGAAAGCAGCTGCCAAGGGGACTTCAATGCATTCTAATTTCTCTAGTTATATAATTATCGCGGTCAGGACCTGCGCTAACTACCTGCCCTATTCTTTACCTCTTCCATCCGTTCCCTGCCTATCTAAACTACAGTTCTCTCTCGGGGCAGTTGAACTTAAAGGGCAACTGCATAGGTTTTAGAAATCCATGAGCTTAAAATTCAGGGGGCACTTTCACTGTCTAAACTGCGTAGAGGCGAGAGCGTTTCACGCACCACTTTCACTGCTTCTGTGCCACTGGTGGCGTTACATGTAATTGGGTACTAATTACTAAGTGATGACAAATCACGAATTAATGGTTAATTACTGATTAGTGCCTGAGAACTAATTAACTGCTAATTTTAAGGCTTTCGCCTTAAAATTATGTAATGTGTGAAACATGCAGGTAAAGAATGCGAAGTCCTTTTGGGCTAGCATTTACAATCGTGACGTAATCGCTGATTAAAATCGCGAAGGCCTTCAAGCTTCTCCGCAGCGCACAACGCCAAGTAGCGGTCACATGATGACGTCGTTGAAGTTGTCGGTACATTTCCAACGCATAAATGCCTGCTTTCACGGAAAAAAAACCAACGCCACAGGAGGCAAAGCCCGCCGAGCGTTGTTTGGCAGCATTTAACAAGGCTCGGCAAGGTGTGGCTGACAGCAGCGGCAATTTCAAATCATACCTTCCGTGACGTCACACCAAACTTCCCCGCACTCGTCCGGTGCTTCAAGGAGAAGCGCAAAATTCAATCCTTGATTACGTCGCTATTTCAAATGCTAAGGCTAAAACGCTTGGCATGCTTCACTTACAGCCTACACAAACTTGTTTCCTTAAATATCGCGAAATTCACAAAAAGTGATGCAGTTGCCCTTTAACTCTCTGCGGTCACTACCTGCTCTAGGTAGATATATTGCTTTACCACTTACAAACATTCGCACTTTCTCCTAAACTACGGTTTTCTTCCGGAAGTGCTGAAATTACTTCAGTTTCCTGCATATTAATCTTGAGGCTCGAAGTTCTGCTTGTCTGTTCAGGTGCTCAGTCATGCTTTTCGATCCCTCCGGTCGGTTACCTAGCAAGGCAATAAAAGGCAAGCGTCGTGTTTGTGCGAAAGTAGCCATAAGCCTCAAAAACCAAGCAGCAGCATAGGCCATCGCTTTTTTTTCCATTTGTGATCTTCTTCAATGGGAGATTAATAAAATCAGGAGAAAAAAGAACCACATGCCACCGGTGGGACCCGAAACTACGACATCCGAATTTCGCGTCCGGTGCTGTACCAAGAGATCGACGATGGCGGCTGTCTAATCTTCTGATTTCTGGGGTACTTGTGTTTCAGTGTAAGGAACCTTGAGAGGGTTTACCAGCGCAGCCTTCGTCGATAGCAGCGGACGTGGTTCGTGCTTTATTACAGCGAGTGTTACGTGAAACGTCATCGAACGGTGAGGGCTTAAGCTATGCAAGAACCGTCTTATGCTGGCTATAGCATCAAAACTGTCAGAACCGAGACCCTGGTTAACCAGTTTAGCAGACAACGGCAGAGGAAATGATGGGCTTGTTTGAAAGGAAGCCAACCGCCACCGGAACCAAGGAGCATAAGGGAATGTTTCCAAATTTTGCTTTTTTAAGGCGGAAGCCTTTAATGTCTCATCGTTGGAAGCAGCAGTTGTCGACAGAAATGTCACGCTTTTCATTTGGTCGAAATGGTCATGACGTCACAGTGCACGAATTTCAAACGGGGCCAATTGTACTTTGGCTAGTAACCATGAAACCAATTGAACGGATCGTATAGTGATGCTCCAAGTAAGTGGGACTGAGCTTAGTTAATTGCTTAATTAATCAATTAGCCTAATTAACTTTTCTAGTCAGGCCATATAAATAAATAAAACGAGTAGGAAATCGGTCGAGCTCGGGAATCGAACCCCGGTCTTCGGAGTGCGAGACGAGCACGCTATCCACTCCGCCATGCTAGCTCGATGGTTTGGAATGAACAAAGGCGCGTCTAGTGAATACGGTGTCTTCGCTCACTCCAATCCTCCTCCCTTCCCTTCCGGCGAGGTTTAGGTGTCCACCGAGATATGAGAGACAGATACATTTCCTTACCTCAAAAATCAGTTTACCGATGAGTAGAACCGAATGGGCGATGGCGTTCTATGGACTCCCTGGCAGCGTTGCAAGACACTGTCGCGTTCCACTCTTAGATGCGAAGCTTAACATCTTAACCACACATCAGTGACCGCACTTTAGGTCAAAAAAGTGCCCACCTGAATTTTGGCGGGTGTCCACCGAGATATGTGAGACAGTTACTGCGTAATTTCCTTCCCTCAAATACAATTTTCATTTCCTTCATTACGGGCCCTCTTTGTCTTTCTTCTTTCACTCCCACTTCCTCCCTTCCTCTACGGTGCGGTTCAGGTGTACACCGAGATGACAGAGAATTACTGCGCCATTTCCTTTCCTCAAAAAGCGTTGCATTCAAAGGGCAAGGCATCACGCCGAACGGGTGGTGGCGTTCCGTGGACTCCCTGGCAGCGCTACAACACGCCGTCGCGTTCCACTCATAATGGCGAAGCTTAAGCGTCATTAATTAGCAGTTAATTAGTGTCAGGCATTAATTAGTAATTAACCATTAAATAAACGATTTGTCATCACTTAGTAATTAGTACTCAATTATATGTGACCCCACCAGTGCCACAGAAGCAGTCAAAGTGGTGCGGAAAACGCTTCCGCCTCTACGCACTTTAGACAGTCAAAGTGCCCCTGAATTTTACTTTGTGCTGTTGATCAATGGCAGACTAATATTACAAATCACCTCTCACCTAAAGACAATTAATTGTAAAGGAGAAGAAAAAACAGCCACGCTGCCGGTGGGATCCGAACCCCTCATCTCCGAACTTTGTAGATATATGCGCGTATGTATGTGTATGCATATGTGCCTGTTTTTCTCTTTGCCTCTACCTATCTCTATCATATCTATCTCTCTAACGGCAGACGCCAGAATACAGTGATCAATACTACAGAGCCTGTTCGATTGCACAGAGATCTTTTAGTGTACTGAAACAATTAAATTATTTCATTTATTTTCCCTACAAAATTTTTTATTCCTCAGAAGCAAAAACTTAACAGCCCCAAAGACGGGCAAGGGTCAGTTTCCCACAGGGGTCGCCTTGATTTATTCCCTAGTCGGCACACTATTCTCTGAATTCAAAGAGGACATGCTTGACACTTGACCGATAGCCCTGATTCCTGCGATATATTTTAGAGTGGCCGCTATAAAAAGTGAGAAGTAATGCCCCTGTCAATAAAAAAAAAGACACGAGTTAAACGCTAGTTGGCGCGTGAGAGGTCAGGGACCACGCAGTTCCCGCATAAGTTCCAAACCTATCACTTGCGGTTCATTTTATATTCCCGGCCAGGTCCCTTGAACTTGACAACCTTTGGGCTAGTTCGTGAGCCACAGCGGCAATCAAAATGTCAAAGTAAGGAGCGCGTGTTCTGAAAAATTGTGACCCGAGGTTCGCTTGAGTAGGCAAGAATAGTGACGTTTCCGACAAAGTCTTTACAAATAATCATATTTGTCGGCAGTATGGAAGTATGGATGACGTCTATGGATTCCCTGCCAGCACCATATAAAAGCAGGTTCCGAACGTTTCACAGCCGCACCTCTGCATCGCCTCAGAAATGTTCATCGTGACAATCTTCGGCCTCCTGGCCGTTCTTCACCTCTCGGTCGCCGCCAAGCAGACTCCTCCGGTGACTCCATGCCCTGGTAACTAAGATGGCCTAATTTTCAATAGCATTCGATACTAATCATCATGGGCAATGCTTCGATTCTTGGCTATTCGATATTAGCACGACTGCTACCTCTTTTTGTTCTTTACCTGTGCAGCAACGTGCATCCATGCATAGCCTCGTACGTATTGACTAGTTTTGTGCCCCAGAAGAGTTGGCTACCCCAGCAGCACCGCTAGTCGGCCCAATATTGGAAATGTATCGGCAAAGATTGGTCCTACAAAATACCAGGGTGACACCATCCATTTCTAATACTGGGCCAGTTACCTGTGCTACTTGGAACGTGTACCTTCAAGTTTACGTACAATAACTAGCATCGATGACCTTATACTTAGGTCCTTTGTAAGAGGAGACAAATTTGGTGCAGACACATTTCTGCTACGACCGCAAAGAGCGTATTTCCCTCCACAGCTCCTTAACTTCAAGGCTTGTCCATTTACGCACACAACATTAAGAACATGATTACTCCGAAAATAAATATTCCTTTACCCGCACGTTGACGATATAATTTTCCATTGCAAACGACTAACTTCAAGGGTAAACGATGCAGTCCATCTTTTTAATCCAAATGAATCACTGTATGCACGAAATGAATGAAAACATGAACCATATATTCATCATCAAGAACACATGAAAGACACACACTTTTAATCGTTCATAATTGCCAGTTTAACAGATCTTTCTCGTAATTTTCAGTTAAGGTTTGCAATCTAGAGCACCAAGTTCTGAAATCTGTAATGTTCTGTCCGCACTCCTGGCTCGTTCAATCACTGTGGCAACACTGCGGATGGCTTAGTTGTTTGGCAACTCCTTGTATGCCTAACAAAGTTTAGAGTGGAACGCCTAAGAGCAACGAGCTAAAACAAAGGTTGCCCCATGGCTGCTTTGCCGATGTATTATTCATGCCAGTTTAGTACCACGCAACGGTAACTGAAATTAGAAGAATACTAATTTAAGTCGAGTCTGCGCAGGATAAATTATAGATTGCCTCAGAATCTGGGCTAAGTTTTCCGCAAAGCTCCTATTACTAGAGGTCTGCATGTAAGAGTAGGATGACATATTTTTCAAAAATACTGCCTTATTGTTGCTCTTCAGGGAAGAATTTTGACGCAAAATTTCGATAGCCCATTTGAAGACAAGTGTGCATTCATCATGAGAAGATTTTAAGTTTGTCTATGCTTTCAAAAACATTCATGCGCTGTTCATAAATTTAGGATGTGTATTAGGCGTCCGAGACAACAAACAAGTAAAGCTTGAAGGAAAACTGCTATTCATAAGAGAGGCAGCAATATGTTGCTCCCGCACTGATGCCATCTAAAAGTAAGTGAGAAAACTCATAGACATGAGGTTCAGATTAAAGTTAGAAACCTCCCCTTTAACACTGCCACACCCTTAGTATTTAGACCTCAGGGTCGGCTTTTGATACCGGTGTGCTTCACTTATGGTGCCTATAAAGCCTTCAAATTTCTGAAGGCTGAGAAGGAGATTCTACAACCCCCCTATAAAAAAGTTTAGCTTTAGCCTCTCTTGAATGCCTTCTACCAGACTTGGAAGCAAAGCTTGTGAAACAAAGAAGAGCGACATAGGTGCAGATAATCTTTAAGTATCGATTCGAAAAGAAAACATCTCGCAAGTCCATCGCACGCTAAAACTATTACAGCCAAGAAAGCAAAACGAAATGAATACCAAAGCACAAGATTTATCAAAGGTATACTGCTCGCACCTAAGGGGTTGCACTGTAATTTCTTTCGATTAAAAAATGTTTGTTCTTATTCTAATGAGAGAAAAATTTTCCGAACAAATGAGGAATCACTTGCATCTTCTATTTCCCAGGGCAGAACAAAACTGCCGTGCAGATCCAGAGTGTCGTCGTCTCAGGCGCAAAGCTTGGAAAGAAGATGAAACTCGATGGCACTATTCTTATAACTCAAGTGGTCGGCAAAAATCCAGTTCTGCAGATCTCTATCTCCAAGAAAAATGGCACGAAGCTGCCCTGCGATCCTAGTGTATTGCCATGGTAAGCATACGGACTTTCAGCAACCAAGCAAAGCTTTCAGTTGTCAGCCGTACCGCTTTGTTTACTCTTTCGTTCCAAGCGATATCTGTATGAAAGACCTCCTGCGGTGCAAACATCGTTGGTGTTGGCACCGACGTACAATGTTAAAAGTACTATTGGAAGTAATAGCAGTAGTAGTAGTAGTAGTAGTAGTAGTAGTAGTAGTAGTAGTAGTAGTAGTAGTAGTAGTAGTAGTAGTAGTAGTAGTTGTAGTAGTACTAGTAGTACTAGTGGTACTAGTAGTAGCAGTAGTGGCAGTAGTAGCAGTAGTAGTAGTAGTAGTAGTAGTAGTAGTAGTAGTAGTAGTAGTAGTAGTAGTAGTAGTAGTAGTAGTAGCAGTAGTAAAAGTAGTAGTCGTTGGTTGGTTGGCTGGTTGGTTGGTTGGTTTGTTGATTGGTTGGTTATCGGGGTTTAACGTCCCAAAGCAACTCAGGCTACGAGAGACGCCGTAGTGAAGAGCTCCGGAAATTTCGAACACCTGGGGTTCTTCAACGCGCACTGACATCGCATAGTACACGGGCCTCTGTAATTTCCCCTTCATCGAAATTCAGTTGTAGTAGTAGTAGTGGCAGTAGAACTCGGTAATTACGAACGAGGTTGGTGCTACCGACAAAATATTTATTACAGCGATGGCGAAACATCTGTCATACAACCGCTGTGGCCACACTTTCTGTTATATCGAACTAAGAGGCACCGTACACCTGCCCGCTGTATAAAAACCCGCGGTTGCAGCAAGCGCAGAGGCCGTAGCGCTTCTCTAAACCCCAAGTGGAATTAGCGTCCAGGAAAAATATGGTAACCAAAAAAACGTCATAAAAAGGTAGTTATTTCACTATCTACCCGCCAGCCAAGCGCACGCCAGTAGCATATATGGTACATGTTCAACAATTGTCTGCGGTGTGCACAAAACAACTGAGGTACAAGGATAAGTACTGTGGACGGGAGATGGGGGACGCGTCAGTAGCGACCTCACAGCGTATGGTAAATGATCAAAGCCACAGGGACGCCATTTCAGAGATTTAATGTCCTTATAGTACCACTGGTCACGTGGCATGCGTCGCCTGTCCATACTGTTCTCCCTACTTTGTGCACGAGCATATTCAGTGAGGACAGCAGACAGTGCAGCCGAGGTGTTCTGAGCGCCCGTACGCTGCACCGCTGCGCTACCTTCGTGCGGATGTTGGCGTGCAGATGTCGACGTGAAATGTCGACGTGCCGATGTCGACGTGCAGATGTGGACGTGCAGATGTCGACGTGCAGATGTCGACGAGTAGATGTCGACGAGCAGATGTCGACGTGCAGATGTGGGCACGCAGATGTCGACACGCAGATGTCGACGTGCAGATGCCGGCGAGCAGATGTCGACGAGCAGGTCTCGAAGAGCAGATATCGACGTGCAGATGTCGACGATTAAAAATCGACGTGCAGATCTTGACGTCCAGCTCTCGACATGCAGATCTCGACACGCAGATTGCGATGTGAGGAAACCGACACGACGAAGATGTGCAATAACTAGGCCATCCTATGCGAACTGCGAGTAGCACCGACTCTCACAAATTTCATTATTTCATTTCATTTCATTTATTTCATGTACTGAAAGGACATGAGGGGGCGAGAGAAAAAAGCTGCCTTACGGGCAGCTTGACAAGCTCGCACCCCCAGTTACATATGGACAAGGGCAGACACAGTACATGCGCGATCCTGATCCCGATCCCGATAAGGAGCCCGATCTCGACCCAGCTGCCGTGAGCGCTTTCATCGTGATTAGTTACGAGCATATTGCGCCCCTTAAAAGAACTATTAGCAGCAGTCGTTTCGCGGGGTGAAGTCACCGCGCTGAAGACCTTAAAAAGCGCCGCATTAGAATCTGCGCCCGATGTCGGCAATGATCCCATGAGCCATGAAGTGCGCGCAATTCGTGGCCTCGTGGTCACGAGTGACCTTCTGCTCCGGACCGGATCACGATGAGGGCAGCAGGAGGCACGTGCAGAGGGTGGACGCCAAACCGACAATCGGGTTACATGTCGGTTGTGACTAAAGATGTGCCATTAGCAGCTTTCCCAGTGAAACGTTGTGTACAAATTACTATATCTCCCTTTTTTCACCATACTGAAGTAGTTCATTGTCCATCAAAAGCTCGTTCACTTGGTATCGATGCCCTGAAATATACTCCATAAAAGCTTTTAAGGAGCACACTACACAAGAAAAGGCTTTTCATTAGTAACCAATCCACATGAGCAGCAATAAATGCAGTACCTCGTTTGAATATCTGCAATTTCTCCCTGCATACACTCGAAACAAATGCGCCTACATGGCCGTAAAAAGGAACTAAGCGGTCTTCTACCGCACTGCATTTAATAAAAGGAACTGCGCTAGAGAGCAGCCTGCTTCCTTTTCACTCGTTTCTGTTTACAGTCTACCTTTCATGATGGGGTGATCGCTAACAGGCAAAAGTACACTATGCTCGCCACACCATACCACAAGGAAAAAAAATACATACATTCATACTATATGCACGAACTACTGCGGACATGCTTTGCTCTGTCCCCGCACAACCGAAAAACGAACGCCTCTAATAAAACGTCTGTGGGCTAATTATTTAGTTTTAAAGGGATCCCACGCAGGCAGAACCGTCCCATGTTCAGCAGCTACTTGGGTCTTCAACATTTATATTTTGTTACAATTTAATTTTTTTCAATTCATCATGTATTTTTCAGTCAGCTTAGCACGTCATGTTGTGTCCCTGTTCTTTAGAGCATTTTGAACAATGAAGGAAATGCTTCAACGGGGAGAGGCAAAGCAGCCACGTATAAACCTATAATTCCTCTATTCGTCCTCTAACTCTACACACTTCAGGTAGATTGAAAGCATTCACGTTGTTCAAAGTCTGACCCCGTACCCTCAGAATTGATAGCATCGACTCCGAGTTCGATTTCTGTCATGAATGAAAATTGTTTTATTTTATTATTCAGCAACATCTGCTTTCACTGCTGAAATTATATCGCTGGTCACTAATGTGCCTTTGTACTTCGGTAACTAGTGCACTGAAGTAAAATGAACTTTGGCCCAATGTTTCAGGTTATTCCCCAATGTGGACTAGATTTGAAATAAAACACTCACTGCTTATTCGCATGCAACCAAGCGCAGCCATGCGGCAGCAAAGGAAGCTATACAGATTCAACAGAAACTTAGTAGGCAAAAAAAAAAAAAATTCGTCCGAATCCGGGGTTCCAATCCAGCACTACCACCACAACGAGGGAGTCGCTGTAATAACAGACCTACCCGCGTTGACTAGCATATTATAGGGCAAGAATGCTCCATAGCTTCGAGTTATTGTTTCATGGGTCGGGGGTTGTGGTCAGCCTGGTGATTCTTGAAAAAACTATGACAATGCACGCATTTTTTTGACACGATAGCATTAAAGCTCATCTACTGCACAAAACCCGCCGTCGTCCACATTGTGAGCGAAAATTCGCCTTAGAAGCAACCAAGGTAGTTCATTTTGGTTACGTGACCTTGTGGCGTTATTACAGCCTGCTCACCGTATTCTGAGCAAACTCATCACCGTGGCAGGTGGCAGTTAATGATTAGTCACGAGAGGTTTCTCGAAAAGAGCAACCTGGGCCGCACAAGGGCCAAAACTGGAAGCACCTGCCATAGCAGGGTAGGGGTGTATTGCTTATCCGCTGCACCACTGCTGCAGGGGTAGGGGTGTATTCCTTATCCGCTGCACCACTGCGGCAAGGGTAGGGGTGTATTCCTTATCCGCTGCACCACTGCGGCAAGGGTAGGGGTGTATTCCTTATTCGCTGCACCACTGCGGCAAGGGTAGGGGTGTATTCCTTATCCGCTGCACCACTGCGGCAAGGGTAGGGGTGTATTCCTTATCCGCTGCACCACTGCGGCAAGGGTAGGGGTGTATTCCTTATCCGCTGCACCACTGCGGCAAGGGTAGTGTGAGGACTCCCAGGGATCTAAGAACGTCAAGTCGAGAATGACCAATTCTGCATACATGGGCATTAGGCCATTTACAGTATCGCGCTATACCATTAAGGCGGAGCGTAACTGTCCCCTTCAATTTTCGATAGCTCCTTTTCCCTCTAACACACCCAGAGGTAGCCGCAGGATGAGATTAATGCTCCCTGAGTGCAAACTTTTTGTGAAGCGTTATTGCAATTTTTTAGTAACAACGCCATTGTCTTTCGGAACACCACACCGCATCTCAGACTCAGAATCACAAGCTCAGCGTGCTCACCTCGAAACCACGCCTCTTTCCTGAACTATAATTTCACTTCAACCTCTTGCACGTTAGCGCTCAGGTAGCCTTCCTCTCTCAGAAAATAGGTCACGAACTCAAATTCACCGAAATACCTCAGTTCTTTCGGAGAACTGCTTTGAAAGAGCTTCACTTTCGTTCTCTCTATTCCAACCGCAGCACATTGCATCTTTGTAACGGAACGACAAGACAGGAGAAGCAACTCAACAAGGATTGGGGGAACACCTGTCCCGTGCAACCAGGCACGTATTCGGCGCATTTGTCCTTCAGCCTACCCAAAGGCAAGGAGGCGGAGGCATACTTTGGGGTAAGTGATGAACAGGGTGTATACGGTTGGATTTGACATGCCGGGCTGGACAATTTGCGAGCCCTCAATATCGAAGTTCGACGAGCTAAGTTAATGGGCGAATTGGTGACCATATTCCAAGACTACAGCGTGACGAACGGAACAGTGGTGTGTCCCTGCGTGTTTCCTTCTTCATTGTCCCCTTCGTCGCGCTGCAGTCATGCAGTATCGAAGTCCCGATGTAAAGTATTCTGACGCAATTGAGACCTTACGTATGCAAGATTTTTTGTACGATACAAAAAGCCAGTAGAAGGCTATGCCGAGTGGCTATGCGCACATAAAAATTGACGTGTATCTGCTGAGGAGTAACTTGTGTTTTTTACGTTACGTTTACTAACCGGGATGGACAGTTAGCGTTATGCTGTGGTGCCAAAGCAAGACGCATAAGCCTTCATGCGTCGAGAAAAAGCAAGCCTTACCACCGAACAAACAAAGCTTTAGACCATAATTATCCCAGCTGCAAAACATAGCTGGATAGGCTCATAACCGGAGTCAGTACTAAGAAGTGCCTCTGTAATTCCTGAAGTATTTCACAGCTTGCCTACATTATCGAGTATTCGTAACTATCAAGGGTTCCTTTTCGTCAGTGTACAGGGTATTTGGGTTGAACCAATATTTGACTAGCAACTCGCAGCCTGAATTAGTTGGTCGTGGCGCGTTTTTGTGTATTGATATCACGTTTTTTTTCAAAATCCTGAAGGCAATATTTTACATTGTTACTTTAGGCAATATGCGAAATTTTTTTCACTAATCTCTTTCAGCACGCAAAACGTTTAGTGCAAGGGATGTAAATAAGGAAGGTCATAAACATGTCTCGCACGCTTACTTGCTTTCACTTCAACATGCTTACTCGTATCTTCTTACTTTCAGGATGGAAACATCGTAGTCAAATTTAACATTGTGGATGGGAGTAAAGTTCTTGGATGTGCATCTATCCCCATAGCAATTGACGTGAACTAGGACAGGCATAGGACCGAATCAATGATGACACCGGACAGCGCTCACCATATCCGAGTCCTCAAGGATGAAGTCTGAGGCATCATCTTCCAGCTACCATGAGTCCTGTCTCTTTGCTTAAGGTCCTCGTACTTTCGACCGCCAATAAATATTGTTCACCTGCAAGAATTGCGTTGCGTTTCCTGCGATAGCTGCAGAGTATACTGACTCTGGTGTGAACGGCGCCGTCGGCTTACGCCCTAACCGATAACGCGGCGGTTGGTCTACCGGTCAGTGGAAGTATTAGACAGACTACCCAATGCCATCAGGACCACTCAGAACGATTACTGCTAACCTCTTAACGAACTGCGGCAAACGACGCCGTGACGACTCTGTTATGGATGATTCTGGCAGTCACCCTTTTATGGTCATCTAACTTACCCAAGGCTACAAACGGGGTGTAGGTCACGGAGCCCAAGAAGTGGACACAATCAGGAATATAGAAGGTTTCAAGTCGTCCAGGCAGAATTAAAGGTGCACTGAAGAGGAACCTGAACGCGTCTTTTTGCTGCGGGAACTCGATCTACACGTTTCCAGCATTCATAGAAACTTCGAATTATTGCCCTGTGCGGCTGATTTTTCAAATGCAAATCGGATTGACGTCCGGCTCCCGCCTTTTTTTTTTAATTCTCTGCAGACGGTGGCAGGAGTCGACCAACGCATGGAGTGCCTTTCAGGCAGTGGCGTAGATGCTTTGCTTTTGTTTTTGTTTTCTGTTTAAGGTTTACGTGATTAAATAGATCTAGTCAGAGACTACCCAGCTCCAAATCAGGCCGACGGAAATAAAAATACGCGTGGACCCTGGTTTCGCCGATCACTACGTATCACTCCGCCGATGGCAGAGCGACAAGCCGCCACGGGGCTGGTTGAAAGGTTGGTCAACTCCTCCCACCGCGGGGAATTCAGGAATTCTGTGGGAAATTCGAAAAAGAAAGGCGGGATCCGGGATGTTTATTCAGATTTAAACTAGAGAAATTGGCCGCACAGGGCAAATTAGGAGTTTCTCAGAACACTTGGAACGTGTAGATAGAGTTCCGGCGGTAAAAATACGAGTTCAGATTCCTCTCCAGTGCACCTTTAAACAATGGGCACCTCTTAAGCTCCAGAATGGGGGAGGGGTACAGCTATGGCCCTGACTTCTTCAGCCTAGATAGCTAAAAGAAGTCTGAGACGCAGTATTTTGACTTTAGAAGGCTTTCCTTTTTTCATTCGATTTTACAAACGATGGATCAAGAAACTACTTGTAGCCGAAAATGCTGTACAGGCGGCTCTTGTAAGCAAATGTGGCGTTGGAGTAATATGTCGTAAATTATTACCCAGGAGCTGAGCTGTGGGCTCGTCAAGTTGCTACGCAGTGGAGCCAAGAGCGCCAGATTTGTACAACATGGCTTCAGGGAGGAACTAATCTTTTCGAGACCTTCGAGTGGTACGCGTTCATGTTTGTCGATAGTTACAGAGTTTGGACCTCACAAAGAAACGTTATGGCATTATTGCCTTGACATTGGATGGCACCTCTTGATTGATGACAGGATGTTTTCTAACATGAGCATTCGTGAAGCACAAATTTTGCAGCCTAGCAGCAAGAGATAAAACCTGAAGCTGCAGAATAAAAACATTCTGGATCTCCAGATGTTAACAAAACATGCCGTAAAATATTTCTGAGCACGCCCAAATCAAATGTCTATATAAATGTATTCAATACTACGTTCGCATATGATACTGCTGAGGGTATTGATTCATTTCTCGACCCCAGCATTAAGAAAACAACTTGTCAGGGAGCGGCGTGTACACGGTCCTGTCACAATTACTCTACATTCTTTACTCTGGCAGAAACGTTTCAAAAATTCGATTATTTTGATCCCGCACTTTGCAACTGTTCCATTTCCCTTTTCTTAACCTCCAATGTAGACAGACTTTCGCAGAAGGTATCGCGCTGTAGCTAAGGTAAAAAATGGCAGTATCTTTCACGGATACACTGACATGTGGATACGATAACAATGCCTTAGTCTGCCCTTCGCCATACGGCTGCATGCCGCTCTTTTTCATAGTTGAGTACATTTCTTAGCTAAGTTCCGGAGCTCGACATCTTCTATGATCTAAAAGCACTACAATTTTTTCACTGCTTCTGCTATGACGGCCGGAGCAATAGACATATTGCATGCACTGCAACGAGATGTGGTTGCTGTAATGGGCAGGTCTTATTTTTATAACAGTGTTCTGAAGTATGTTTGATGCCCGGCCGCACTACGAAAATAAACAGATGGGCGCCTGAAAGCAAGCCATACGTAAAAACAGGAAATCCTTTAGTTGATTTCAATGCGCAGCATCTATCCTTTTTTTATTGTCTGAGAGGCGGAGGGGGTTGGAAACATTTTGCGTGACATCAGTAAGTTCAAGTATTTCAGGATATTTATTTGATCGGATTTCACCCTAAGACAAATTTCCGGTCATTATTTTAGACTGAGTGACAACCAAGTGCTTGTAGCGGAGTCTGCGTTTTCTGAAAATACCCTCACGGAAATATAAATTCTAAAGCTTGCCAAAATGTTCACAATCTGTTGTTTTTCACAGGAAAACCGGTACAGAGCTATTAAGTTTCTGCAAAGGCTTTAAGGTTTTCATTTAGTGAGTGCTAAAATTTCGCTCTACCGCTTTCTGATCAATCCTAATGTTTTCTTCGAAATCAGACAGCGTTTAACACTGTAGTTGATGTTGAGATCAATTTGAAAGCCATTGCTGAGCGCTCCACGATAAATAATCCACGCGAGATAGCGGAAAATTTCCGACTGCGCTTATGGAGTGATCTTAGCCAGAAATTCCGGCAGCTCTAAACTTTCTGACGCAGTCATTATATTGTAACACCTTTATTATAAGGAGCCAATATCATGCTATTATCATAACCGGCAGAAATCCCTCCGTATGGGGGGAGGGGAGCAATGTTTGTGGCAGCGCCAGTTCATATCTTCTGAGTAGCAAGGAGCAATAAGGTACAAAACTTGAGCCCTCTTCCTTATTCCTAAGGGGGATCATCGCCCCTATTTACTCTTTACCCCTCTGCGCACGAATATGGCTATGATCGTTGTGTGACCCCGTTCGTTATAAAGAGTGTCTATGGTCGCCTTCACCATATTGGTTTCATGGCCGTAGTTAAGCTAGCGGCCTGCGTAACTCTGAATCCTCCTTTAACAATGTCCTAGTAAGCACGCCCCCCCCCCACCCCTCCCCCCCGCGCCCTTGCTCCAAGCTTCCTTGGGTTGAGAGCTTGTTTCCATGGTAAGCTTTCGAAAAAATTCAGGGGGCGCTTTGGCTCTCTAAGGTGCTGCAATGCGAAAGCGTTACCCTGCGCACTGTGCGTGTTCTTTTTATTATTTTTTTATATTTCATTGTCATTTTATTTTCGCTCTCTTCTTTTTTCAATTTTTTTCTTTCTTTATTTTTTTTTTTTCATTTCGTTTATTTATGAAACCCATGCTTTCTCTAGATGCGCCTTTACTCATGCCCAAACCCTGAGTCTTCGTGGCGGAGTGGTAGCGTCTCCACTTCAAATGCCGAAGGCCGTGGTTCGATTCACAGCCTCGACAGAGTTTCTTTTTAAGTAACGACGGCCGAAACGCGGACACATTTGCTAACGTTCCTTGGTCACGACAGTATGAGGCATTAAAGGCTTTCGCCTTAAAAGCGGTCCAAGGGCATCTGGTTCCTCAGAGCCAAAAGTGACGGCACGTTCAAACACTATGCAATGTAAACTTATCTGGCTTCTTAAATGACATGGACAACCTCACTTTTTACGTACTGAGGCCACTGACGCCTGTTTTTTTGGCTGCGCATTCGTTGAAGTGCTGAGAAAGTCGCAGGTCTGCAGTGCTCCAGCTTATTGATGAGCAGTCATCTGTTAGAAAATGCATGAAAACTAAAAGCTCTGTCTTGCTAACTTTTAGACTCATCAGTTAAGATGAGAGTTGTTAACTGTTAGACTAGTGTAGTCCCAGTGCTCTTCAATATTAAATACTATTTTCTTCTCACCTGTGTCACCTTGACATTGTTCTTGAACTCTCCACTAAGGTGGGTAGTTAGATTACGCAACTGTTTTGTTTTAATAGCTCGAGCTGACTACACTTGGAAAGAAGCTTGCTGGGAGCAACATAGTTGTGTCATTTCACCCTTCTGACACCCAAGCATCTCGACAAAATCTTTCGTATAGTTTACAGATGCATCATCATGGTCAGTATCATTGCATCATTATCTAACCCTGCGTCATTCCTTGAACATGTGTTAAACTTGTACTGCTAGCGCAACGTACATGTGTTATTTTGTACAACGTACATGTGTTACCATGTTAGCCTTATGATTCTGTGTTCATGTATGTATACGCCTGTAACTATTGCGCTGTGTAGGTACAATGTAGATTTCTGTTAGTTCTTCTGAATTCTGCTCTGTTTTGAAACTGATATACCTAGTGTTTGCCTCTTGTTACTGATATCATTTCTGATATTGCAACCCCCCTTACACAATGCCCCTTGGGGCCTGTGAGGTTTAATAAATAAAATAAATATATGAAAAAGTACGTCTTCTCATGTCGGTTTAGCCTCGCGGACTGTTGTCAGGCAGAGATATTTTAGAACGTTCCGAGAATCATTCTGAATCATTGTTTTCGAAGAATCGAAATGAAATCCGCTTGTTTTCCGAAAAAATGAAAGCGTGTATTCTATTGTTTTACAACGAGAATTTTAAACCTCAATCGATAGCGTGTTCTAATACGAGTAGACTTAAAGGCGCAATATGCGTTCATGTATTTCCTACCTAAACAACTCGCACTTAGTCTGGTTAGCAACGATGCAAACGAACTGCTTGCAGCTCTCATGATTATGGAAGCGAGTATTATTGCGGGAAGTCGAAAATTTTCCATGCACTGCTGCAACTTCACACATTTTAAGCCCTAGTGTGCGATGCGTACAATCTTTATTCGAGCCAAAAATATGCTGCGAGTACTATTTCATATTGAAACGTTGAACCCTGTTTTTTACAAAACTCAAAAACTTCCGCCCGGACGATCTAAATTATAGCTTCATGAAGCTAGAGCAGAGGAAGCTTCCTAAGGCCGTATAATTTACTGGTTTTACAACAAACTAAATAAAAACAACCCGCCACAGGTGCTGAACAGCTAAAATAGAGATTGGTTTTTTAATGTTTCTCTCACATGATAGTAAATATCTTTTACATGAGCCATCCTCCTGAATATGCGCGTAAACATTTTCTTAAGTCATTAATCGCTACATAAACTCTCTACCCTGTTGTATTTTCTAGTTTTATTGTCGACGGAGAATATCTAATAGCAGTTTTGTATAGAGTGCTCTAAAAACAGGGTTATCGCGACCTTGTTCTCAAGTGCGAAGTGTTTTTTGTGAAGGTGCTGAAATTGCTTTTGAGGCACTGCAGCTCTGTTTGGTGTTTAGTATTCCATATTCTGCTGCTGCACATGCCAAATAGAGGCTGAGGAATTATGAATCAACAACCCAACGGCGTCTCAACCATCCCCATCCAGTTGTTTGTGAAGAGTTAGATATAGATGCATGTACAGTCTTTGCCAAAAGTAACCAGGCTGCATGGTATGCTTCTCAGTTGTCTATTGAAGCTATTATGCCAGCCCTCAAGCTTTAAATCTCCGTATGGTAAGGAGAACCCCTGTCCTCACTTTCAACTAACATTTTTATCTTTAGGGAAGCCGCAAAAGCTCTACTATACGGATAAGGAGCAAACCATGTAGCCTGCTTACTTTTGGCAAAGACTGTACATATTTAGATGTGTAGTTCACTATACAGCGAATTGCGGCGGCACACTTTTCCGTTGATGTCCCTTACGTTCTTGTGACCAGAAGTGAATATCCTCTCTTGTTCACCCTCCCTAAATGTAACGTGCGCGAACGAAGTAAAAAGCTTGCCGAAACTCTCACATCGTATTTTTTGTGAGTGAAATGGGACACAGGAAACACTACTTTTCGTAAAAGCTTCAAATTTTTTTTTTCGTAGGGATTTTCCGCCTGTTTCTCCCGTTATCTGCTCAACATCAATATCAAGAAGGGGCCACGTATTTAACACTCGAATTCACGTTCACGTGCTTAAAATAGCTGTAACTCTGGGCCGTATGATTAATCGGTGCGGACGAGGTGGCCCAACGCTTCCGACGGCGTTTATAAAGTGCTAGTAAGTGGAAAATCAGGGGTGTTTGAACTTTGTGACGCAGGCTGAATACATAGAAAGAGTTGTTTAAAGAGTCAATGCTGCACCTTGATCGCTGTGTGGTACCCGTTCGGCAGTCAAAGCATAGATGATCGTCGCCACTTGTATCGGCTTTCTGGCCATTGTTTAGCTAGCTGCCACCTCCAAACAGAATCCTCCTGTCACAGACTGCTCCGGTAAGCCCTCCTGCACCCGTATTTGGCGTACGGGAGCATTGAATCGTAGCCTCTAAACGCCCAGTTCCTCTTGCGTGAATCGCTGTGGAAGTGTCCTTAGGCACGATAAAAGATTATAACGCAAGCGTCGTCATGGCGAGCTTTTGAAATCTCTGCTACACTTTTTCCCTAAATTATTGGCTAATTTCTCACGTGGAGGGGGTTACACTTCGCTTGATATTTCTTTTACCTACTCTCAAAGGACGCTTCGGATAATAACGCCAAACAGTCCACACGTCAGCAAAGAAGGACACTTAGTCACTGAGCTCACTAAAATTGTACGATTCGGCTACAGATATTATCACTGCTCTAATGTATCGAGTGGCTCATCATGAAAGGCAAGTTTGTAAACTTTCTTTCAGTCTTATTTATTTGGGCTAAAGGGTTATTTTTGTTCATCCGAAGCTAAATATTGATAATGGTCCTCAGCAGAGGCTAGATTTTAAAGCAGCTATGTTTTTTAAGAATTTTCGGAACCGCGGTATTATACCTAGGCTGCTACCTGAAGGTACGAAAAAAAGTAATCCGTTTAGGAGGCATAATGTCTTGTGTTCGTTACAAGTTTCTGATGTGCTACTTGTAAATTAAGCTTTTGTACCAGTTTGCTTCATGTCCACATCTACGGAGTGTTTATAAGTTGCAGTAGATAGGTCCTTTCGCGTTTATTTTTGGTAAGAGACATGCCTGCTAAAAAGTTGTTGAGTCGTGCTTTCTGCACTGTACATATCTGCGTTGATCTAGCGCTAATACTTAAGGGACTTTTACGCAATGTTCTTCTGCTCCGACAGTTGTATATCTTTATAATCTGCAACGACTCTTCCAGGTAACAAAGGAAATAAGTTAAAAAGATATATTATGTACAAGCGTAGTTGACCATCTTCCTGCTGACTGCAAATTTTCCCACTCAACAAGCAATGTTGTTTCATCTATAGTGGGTCTTCATGTTTTCTAATACTTGCGTGTTTTCAGGGTCACTACACCCTGCTACCTACCTCACGGGCGTCACCATAACCAATGCAGAGCTTGGCAAGAAAGTCGAATTTCTCGGAAACGTTGTTGTAAGCAGAGTTATGGGTAAGAGTCCGGTCCTGCACGTCTCGTTTTCCACGCCTGACGGCTCCGAACTGCCCTGCGCTGAGAGCCTGTTTCTATGGTAAGCTTTCAAAACATCGTTCAAGCGCATTCGGTCCCTCAGAACCAGTGTAACGCTCCCATGAAGCAACCCAGCAATGCAAGTTTAACAGCATTCCAAATGGCGTCAACTAATTCTTCCTATGCGTCTGCGTCATTTTAACTTCCAAGCTGCCTAAGGAGCGAAGCGGTAAGCAAAAGGGCCATTTGGGATTAAATTTTCGCCTTCTGAAATATTTTTTGTGTAATTCTTGGATGTCTTGCCTTGGGGCAAAAAAACGGCAGTAGAATTAGAGTTGCAATTTCAGGAAATTCTTTTTTTTTTACATGTTGTCGTCAAGAAATTGTTCACAAATCGTGCTTCTGATTTTTCCCACGGATCTTGAATTCCGCGCGTTTCCCACGAAGCTGCATCACCATTTTACTATCGCAATTTAGCATTTAGCAGAGATATAAGCAGATAACAGATTTCGTTGGTTCCAATCCTGCACTTCTCTTACCAAAAGCAAAAACAAACGAAGGTGATTAACGAGACAAGAGATTGTTTTGTTTTTAACGTTTGTTTTCTGAGCTTTCAATTTTTCTGTGATTGTTACCACTTATCCCATCAGAATTTTGTACCTGCGAATAGAATGATTCTCTTTGTCGCGTATGAATCCTGAGACTTGGAAAAAAGCAATAGAGCTCTCGTTGTGTTTATTTACCTGTGGGATAGTTTTTCAAAGTTAATTCTAAAATAAAAATATTTATGTAAATATGCATGTTCAAGCGCCTACATCTACTGGTTTGGTTTATGGGGTTTAACGTCCCAAAGCGACTCGGGCTATGAAGGACGACGTAGTGGAGGGCTCCGGAAATTTCGACCACCTGGGGTTCTTTTACGAGCACTGACATCGTAAAAGAACCCCAGTGCGTGTAAATGAAGAATAAAGAGTTTAATTGCACAAAAAAAGAGCATTGTGGACATGCTCACAACTAAAACTAGTGCGCATCATCCTTGTTTATTTGTCGCCCAGAGATGACTTTAAGATGCTTTTAAAACCAATTACTCAAAATCCACACTAGCGAACCTAAAACAAAGGAGTTTTGAAAAGAACAGAAAGCTCGATATCCATGCCAAAACTAGTTATATTTCAGGCAGATAAAGAAAAATACTTTTAAATGCCGTCTTTCCTTTTCACTATGCATAATATCGCATTTCAACAGTGTACCAACCATACAGTGAAGTCGCGTGTAGCCATCTTGTACGTCTTTTGTTATTTTATGCATTTTCTTTCTGCAAGTGCTGTTGGGCTGCTTCACCATTGTAACCGATCCACTCGCCCAGCGCTTCGCTTTGTTAACCATGAATGAATTCTGTGTAATAAATATCTCGCACATCTTACCTGCTCACAACACATTTCAGTTCTCCTTGCGTTGTGTGTTACGAGTAATCATCAGTGTTTATTAATATTTCCTAGCTTCACTTGCTTTTTGTCTCAGCTATAAAATTTGCTTGACCTTTGCACTTATTCACCCGTTCTCTAGACATTATCGTTATAGCGTAGCCTTCTACACAAGTGAAAGTTGTTTCAGAATTAGACTCCTTATCAAACCTCTAACTCGTAGAATTACTCGTATAACATTTTTTCTTCAATTGTTCGAAAAATTTGCGTCCCTTACGGGGCGACAAATGCTCTTTCATCGGGTGGATTAAAATGAGCCGCTTCCTGCAAGTCGTCCCGAGTTCTCCATTTATCTCATTTTATTTGTTTATTGACAGCGAGCTGAAGACTTGTAACGGCTCCACACGGATAGAGAAGAGACTGAATGCTGACTGGGACAACAAACACCCCGTCCAGCCGGGAACTTACACAGCGCCCTTGGAATTCCAACTGCCCAACAGCCAGGAGGCGAATTAATCAACAGCAGCCACTTGAAACATGCGTCATTGGGCTACATGTCTTACCGAACGCAGACTTTGCGAAGTTCGGAAAAGATTTCAAGGATGCAACATATAGAACAAAGAATTAGTGTTCGCCGTTCATAAAAATCTAACTTACTTTATCCTAATCTTGCTCCAAGCTGTTAAGCCACCTGCAATTGCCATTTCTTGTCTCTTGTGTAAAAACATTGATATATTTTTAGTCGTTCTTGAGTGCAAACTGAAACTTCTAAAGACTACGCGAAGAAACAATGACAGTAGATGAGTAATGGAAACCGCACAGAAGTAGTGCAAACTTCAGTCTTTTCATAAATATGAAACAAATACCAATATATGAAAGAAATGGAAGATTAGGCTCTGAATACGTTGGTTTTGTAATCACTCTACAGAAGTCATTTTTCGCTCCGCTTTTCGAAGTTTTCAGAAATGCGCCTGCTAGTTGGTAAGAAAGTGCTCCTGAGTTTATATTCATTCCTCACTCTGCATTGTTTTCCGAATAAAACACAGAATAGAAGATTATAAAATGTGGACAAAACAGTCTGTTCGTGTATCCAGAGCAGGCAGTACAAGTGTATCGTGACGGGTGGAACGAATACAGAAAACAGTTGCCGAAACAATTTTTTTAGCGAATCAAGGTGTACGTTCAGAAAAGCCAAGTTACGATTAAAACATCGAATGCGCTTCAGTTTGGTAGTCTAGTTATTAATGAGTATAAAGTTTAGTTTCACATAATCAACATTTCATCGGCAGCGTATATTGAAATAGTAGATTTCGTCACCTAACTACATGAGCGAGCACAAATGCGCTTTTGTGGTATCTAGGCTGACCCAGATACCGGCATTCATTTATCTTGTTTGCGAACTCTCCACGACTAGTCCTTGGAACATTGTTTATGATTTATGGTTCATGAGGCTTTAACATCCCAAAACGAATCAAGCAGGCTATGAGCAACGCCGTAGTGGAAGACTCCAGAACTTTCGACCAGCCGGAGTTCTTTAAAGTGCACTGGTATCGCGACTTACAAGGGGCCTGGAACGTTGTGAACTCCTTCAGCGCACTTTGAATTATTTTGTGAGTTGTTAAAATGTTACCTGCGTCTGTTTTTGATACCGGGCACCTTCAAACTAATCACCCTTAATTGTTTTACTCGTGGATCGTAACAAGGGTTTCTCCTATCCGTTTTCAGGATGGAAACCTTGTAGCCACATTCAATGTCGTCGACGAAGGCGAGGTTATTGGCTGCGGTTCTGTCCCCGTAACTTTTGAAGTCGACTAAAAGCATAGGCCGAATTCAACCCAGGATACCGAAGGATGGCTTCAATGACGTAGGCTAAAGAAGTCTACCTCTCCCTCCCTTTTCTACTCAATGTTCTCGATCTTTAATAATAGTTATTGCACTCTCGAGCGCCAATAAAGGACATTTCCTTAAAAGACCTGCTTTTCTTTGTGATCAATAGCTGCACAGTAGAACGTTTGATGTATTTCTAAGCTATAGGCAAGACTTGCTGTACATGAAACTGCCAAAAATTACTCCAACTTAGCTGCACGCAAAAAAAAAAAAGAATTACGAAGAGCCATTGGTGCCATAGTTTTGTCTTCTTCATCACATATTTAACAGCACGTAAAAGATGAAAGCTTCCACTGAACCACTATCCACCATCAGATAACAACTTGTTCAAAACATTTCGCCTGGAACAAGTGGCGTCATCGTAACGTGTCAATGAAAAGTTCGGCTCTAACCTCGGGGCAATAACAACGTTATCTTAGTTGGCATTGGCCCCGGTAATTTTGGGTTGTTGCTTCTCCTCACAATCTGCCATCTTTGGTAAAGCGATGCAAGTGGGTCTGTCAACATAGTCAAGTGGGACGGGCTATGTGGTCTAAGATGTGCGTCTTCCAGACAACGGGCGTGAACTCAGTGCGTCAAGATTCTGCCGGCACCTTTAGCTACCAGACAGGAGATTTTTTCTCAAGCGACATATTAACCATAGTATGTTGGCACCGAAATGCCTGACTTTATTGTATCTGCCATAAGATTGTTCTCTACCTAGGCAATGGGTACAGGCGTTATATGTTCTGGGTTTCTGGAGCTTTCTATTGTTTGCCATCTGTTTCAAAGTGATTTCATTCAGTCTCTGCCATGTGAGACACCTTTTCAGGGCAGCGCTGCCTTTTTACAGTGACCGTGACCCTACATTTAGCGCTGCTGCTTAGTTGCGTGCTCTAGCTTTGTGAGAGCAGGGGCTCAGTGCGAGTATCTGAAAATGGGGTGTGCATTGACGTTGATACCAGATAAGAAATGCTTTAAAAGTTGACGTCCACAGACAAAGCATCCAAAAAGAGTTTTAGTTTAGTACTTTTGTACAGAATGGCAGAAAAAAACTAATACTATTTACAACACTTCAAAACCACCGTGCGCCAAAGTTATTGTTTGATTCTCCCACTCTTCGTCGAATCCAATTACGTACTCCCGGACCCGCCGCAAGGTACCAGTGTGGTTCTGGTGTTGAACTGCTGAAACCGAGGTAGCGGTATCGCAGTCCAGCTGCGGCGGCCACATCTAAATGAAGGCGAAATGCAAAAGCGCCCATAATCCGTGCTATATCAGCGTACAGTCATGGCCATATTTTTGGAGTGGATGCCGTACGCATTTTGCATGCAGATTTGGAGCGGATGTAGTACGCATGTCAACTCGTGCTTCCATGAATTTCATTTACTGGCTTCGCTTTGCCATCAGAAATAACTTGTTGTTCACAAACTTCATCCTGCAAACTTTTTCTCTACTGTAGATTAAAGTAGCTTCAGACGGTCGATATTAGTCCTCAATTTTTCATCAGGGCGCCATTAAATGCCAAGTGCGCAGCATCAGGAGGTTCAACCGGAAGGACTATACCGGATCACATAGATGCTATCTGAACGTCTACTTCATCACCGGATGTTTACCACAAAGCTCGAAGTTAGACGCACGTGTTTTTGAACGTTGTAACTATGTTTGAACGAACAAATGCCCTAACCAAATGTAAACGATTCCGAAGGGGGGGGGGGGTGAGGTAAGGTTCAATTTTAAGTTTTTATTTGTTGAGAGTATAAGCAGGGCGAAAAGTCGCCCTGTTGTCAAAAGAAAGCGTCCAGACACGTAGCAAACCGTAAACGTATTCCTTTCCACGTATTTCTTTCTGTGTGTGTGTGTGTGCATTTCTATGTGTGCCGTCTTTTTTAGTTTTGCACTGCAGTGTTCTTCATTAGAATAAAAGGTTCATGGCATTATCTGACGTCCTTATGCGCAGTAAGAGTGGTTTGAAAGGCAAATGTCGTTCTGTTATTGTAGTGTGGTACGTGTGAGCAGTCAGAGCTGAGATGTTTCTCGTTACCTGTGTCTGCCTTGTGGCCGCTGCCCAGTTTTCGGCCTGCTCTATCCAGAACCCACCTTTGACACGGTGTTCCGGTAAGGCCTCCTGTGTATATCTATGGCATCCCGACATTTCAGGCCATCGGTAGTAACATTTCATTCCTTTCATAGCAAGATGTAGACGGGGGCTTTCATAGACGTAAACTATGCAGGGGTCGTAATAACCACCCTTGTACCAGAAAATACCAACTGTAACCCGTTGAAAACGCAAACATTTTCCGAACCGATTAGAAATTGTACATTTTAGGGGGTGTCGAATCTTTCGTGATCAGCTGACCCCTTCAGACATCAAAGTATTGCCTACTGAGTAGTAAGGTGGAAAGTTGGGCGAGTTGAATCTTATTCATGATGAAGTTTAGCGCCAAAAACGAGGACAAAGTAGGAGTGAAGACACAACACAAGCGCTCGTGTTGTGTCTTCACTCCTACTTTGTCCTCGTTTTTGGCGCTAAACTTCATCATGAATTGCCTAGTGAGTGGCGGAAAATGCTGAAATTTTCTTAAGGAACCTCCCAAAACTACAAAAAGAAAACTCCCGCCTTCCAAATGATCATTTCTGAAATTTTCGTCGGGTCCTCGTCGGTACACATTATTACCCAAGACAGCTCTCCGGAACTTAATTTTACTTCTTCTCACTAATCCTTAGCAAACGAATTCATTATGCAAATATATCTCCACATTTAAAATGTTTTCACGAGGCTTTTCGCATTACAGCAACCCAATGAAAATGCGCATAAGAGTAGTCTTACCAGACCTACGGGGAAACTCCAAGGTGTCAGCCGTCATGAAGATCTTACTTGAGTCATGTCATATTCAGGAGACACGAAAGAATGTTAACTGTTCCCTCGAAACTCTTCCCTTCTCGTACACAAGCGGTTTGCGGTCAGTGATATGGCTGCTCTTAGACGAAGACTAGACAGGCGCCAACTCGCCCGCCGTGCCACCTGTTGAAGGTACCGAGTAGGTTCAGAAAGATGTGTTATTTCTTTTTTGGGTAAAGTTCTTTCCATTTGTAAAACAGCGGTCAGTAATAGCATCACTGGTTTAGCTCGGCTATGCTAGGATATTCGTGGCGAAAGGCCTCAACTGTAGTTGCGGCGCACGCGAGCTCTCCTTTTCCATCCTCCGACATGTTATCAGGCATGCGACACCGCTGGCGAAGCGAGTGGAAATGAGCGCAACAACGAGGCAAGTGGTGTGACGTCATATTAAACGGTGGCGACGGCTGCGCGGTGAGGCGCGCGGTGTGACGTCATGCCCGATGGCGCGGCCAGCGGTTGGCATCGGCCAGCTGCGGTGGTTGCTAGGCAACGGTTCAAGGTGGGTCTCTGTGCCTCCTCGGAGCACCTCCACTGTGAAACCGCAAGTTCGTGGCCAATGTACCTTTCGCTACAAAACTGTTTTTGACATTCTTTTAGCATGATCCGCTTGCGATGGTCCTGCTCGGCTTGTCAAAAATGGCCCCAAACATAAATTCAAAAAGGTTTGCGGCGACTCGCATCCCAGATGTAGCAGATCCCAGTTCAGATATGCACAGATATGGAGAAAACATAAAGGAAGCCTGTTAGAATTGGGTGCTGCGGTGGATGTTTCGATGACGCGTAGGTCCTGTAAAACTGCTGTTGCGTGTTCATCTATAAAGGAGATGAAAAGTCTGTGAAAGGTTTCAAATGCCAACTTCATAATAATTTCAATCCTTTTGTGGGCGCTGTCCACTAACAGGCTGAAATTTCAATGGCAGCCGCCTAACTGCGCGCAGCTTAGTAGAAAGAGCGCTTATATGTTAGCCTAGATTAGGTCCAGTCGGACATCAAATAATCATTTTCAAAAGGTTTCTTTCTCGCTACTGTTCACTTGCACAACTCAGCTGCACATGGATACAATAGAGGTTCTTGTACCGTTGTAGGCATGTGTTCTGAAAAGCTTTCCAACTATTTTCTAAGATGCGTTAGTACTAACATTTCAGGAACAACATTTTGTTCACCCTATGCTCAACATTGTTTAGCTCACAGCTGGTGACATTTAACGCTCTGATGAGCAAATGTGGGCCTTCCCGACAGTGCCCTTGGCTTAAACAGTGGGAGGGGAGGATCTGTTTTGCGGGACAAAGAGGAATAAAATTACTAACACTCTTATGTGGCTAATCGCAATTTCAGTTGCATCCTCATTTGCCAACGAGGTGACTCAAGACTGCTGTTAGCGTCTTGTCGACTTGTTCCTGTCATACGAAGCCGTCAAGCAAGGACATTAGTCTATTTTAAGGTTTTCAACGCTCTCAGGCTTGCAAAACAATGAAACGAAAACGCAAAGCACACAGACCCTTTGCAGCCACACACAACTACAGTAAAACCTGAAGTGGCCATCTCAGAAATGGCGTTCCTGGCTTGAGACGGTTTTACGCCATTGTCGCAACGGGTTTCAAATTGAGGTTGCAACAATGGACAGAACACTACAGCCCACAAGTAGTCAAAAATGACAACAAACGTCAACAAGTTGCAGGCACATTGGAAGACACCTTGTGGCAAAATGGGATACAAATGGGTATTGCAGTGGATGTTCTGATGAGGTGAGGGCGCTGCATAACCACCTTTGTTAGTGTATACGCTCCCTACAGAAAATTAATGACACGAAGGTCTCCCACATATTTGCCTGCAGAGGCCATTCCTCGGAGGCCACTCCTCAGTCTGTAGTTAGAGGAGTGGCTGGCTCAATACACTCAAGTTTGGTGAGGCAGCTGACTTTATTCTAAGCTAAATGTTATTGCAGTGAACGAGAAAGCTTTTCATTCTTAATCAAGTTGCTCGGAGACTGAAATAAAGTTTTCATTGAAAGTAATCGCCTTAAGGATGTGTGGCGCCATATATTTGAAATGGGGGAAGTCAAGTCACAAAGGTAGACCCAGGTTATAAGCAGAAACTTATCATAAACGTGCATGTCCGAGGTTCAGAGAGAACTTTTATGATAAGTTCTCAAGCATCAAAGATTGAGCGAAAATCATGAGAACGGTGGATATACTAATGGGCTATCAGCAGGAATCGAGTGCTAAGGAGGGCGGGGGGGGGGGGGTGTAGTGTTGTGCCGGCTCCTGTGCAACTCATGGTTGGTTTGGAGTCACGGGACCCCCAGCCACCCATGAAAAATGTGTAACTCTAACACCTACATATTAATTCTAATCGTATTTATTGTGCGTCCCGAAGGAAGACGGCACAGGAAATTCCTGTATCCAAAAAAAGAAAAATAACGCCAAGTCAAGAACAAGAAATCCACCGACAATACCTTGGTCTGTAGTAGCCACCCTCAACTAGGGGAGAAATTTCAACTGCTCACAGAAGGAGACAAAAAGGAAGGTTGATACATTACGATATGTCAGCCTATATAGTCTCCAAACGGATTCCACGCATTCGAGATGACTTTTTATTGCGAAAGCAATACTACTTGCACTTTCACGCCGTTGCGTGCCGCGGCCGGTGGCCACCATCGCTCCGCGGCGACCACCATTGACCTTCATTTGACCTTGATTGCATTACATTGGATTAGATTGGATTGGATTGGATTGGACTGGACTAGATTGGATTAGATTAGATTAGATTTGATTTGATTAGATTTGATTTGATTTGATTAGATTTGATTTGATTAGATTAGATTAGAATAGATTACATTGGATTGGATTGGAATGGATTGGATGGGATGGGATGGGATGGGATTGGATTGGATCGGTTTGGATCGGTTTGGATTGAATTGGATTAGAATGGATTGCATTCGATTGCATTGGATGGTATTTGATTGCATTGCATTGGATTGCATTAGATTTAATTGTATTGGATTGTATAACCGATGCATCACCACAAGTCTAACCACAAGCACCACCACCAGCTACACTACGAGCTGTACCATGGCGTACGCACGGATATTGCTTTCGCAATTACCGGGCTTAACCAAGCTAAGCCACAGATGTTTTTCAAAGCTTTTGTAACTATGGCAGACAAATACCTCCGGCACCATCATTGTTTCTTCGAAACAGGTCGCCCACAGCGTGTATATTACTTTTCAGGGTTTGAATAATTTTATTTTGAAAAAAAAACACTTTGCAGTAACTGCCCTCAAAATACCTTCATCCCCATATCTATCAGAAAATTTTGAACGTTCTACCTAAATTCATAGGTACGCCTTTTAGTTAGGACGTTTGAATATAACGCTCCCGAAAGGAACCACCGAATGCATAAGGGGATGTGATGTCTTTCGCGGTGCTTTTCTGCGGGAAATTTCTACGCAGCTAAGAATGGTTCGTTCCCGACAAGAAGCATTTTATTTTATGTACAAAAAATTTCATTTCTTTAATTTCAATCAATCTGTCTATTTAGGCTCAGACGACCCTGCGTTCGAGATCACGAATGTCACCATCATAGACGCAAAGCTCGGCAAGGACGTCGAATTTGATGCAACAGTCGTGATGGACGAAGCTGTTGGTGTCGACCCAGTCATGCATTTCTCCTATGCTAGGGCTGACGGCACCGAACTATTCTGTTTTCGGACAGGGATGCCATGGTGAGCCTACGGAGCATGCTCCCAGTGCATTCGAGTTGCAAAAAGGATCGAGAAGTACTTTCTAGGGCATTTAGATCCACCTGCAATTCGTGATCCCACCGGCGATCTCACTTGTATTCAGCGACTCAAATTTAGCGCGAAATGCGACGAAACACTGACTCTTAAAGGTGCACTGAAGAGGAATCTGAACTCGTCTTTTTGCCGCGGGAACTCGATCTACACGTTCCGAGCATTCTTAGAAGTATCGACATATTGCCCTGTGTGGCCGATTTTCCTAATTAAATCGAGTTAAAAGTCCGGCTCCCGCCTTCTTTTTTAATTCTCCCGGTACGGTGGGCGGAGTCGACCAAACGCGTGGAGTGCCTTTCACCCAGTCCCGTGGCGGCTTGCCGCTCTGCCATCGGCGGAATAATAAGTAGTAATCCGTGCAAGGAAATAGTCCGCGTGTATTTTTATTTCTGCGGGCTTATTTTGCGGCTATATTATCTACGAATGAAACTATTTATTCGCGGAAACCTAAAAAAAAACAAAATAAAGCGAAAGCAAAGCCTCCACGGAGCTGGCTGAAAGGCACTCCACGCGTTGGTCGACTCCGCCCACCGTACGGGGAGAATTAAAAAAATAAAGGCGGGAGCCGTACGCTAATTCGATTTAATTAGGGAAATCGAACACACAGGGCAATAAGTCGACGTTTCTAAGAATGCTCGGAACGTGCAGATCGAGTTCCCGCGGCAAAAAGACGAGTTCAGATTCCTCTTCAGTGCACCTTTAAGCGTTGCCTCAACGACACAACTGAGTGCAATCTGCTCAGGGCTCAGAAATTCCACAGACAAAATTTTACTTGCCTCGGTGCCAAATAGATGGCCATTTACTTGAACATTAATTTTCGTTCATGTGTTGCCGGAGCACCAAACTAGTCGTTAAAATTTCACCGTGTTCACCTTTGTGGTTCTCTCCTTAATATTTTCGATTTTTCTCTCTAGCCCGTAATTTGATTACTCAAACCACATAATACTTTAAGAAACAGATTAACACAGCACAACGGAACGAGGACAATGGAACACGAAACACAGGATGATGATGATGATGATGATGATGATGATGATGATGATGTCCTGGGCACTCTGTTCCTTCTTGGTCCTCGTTTCGTGGCGCTGTGCTAATCTGTTTCTTAAAGTGTAAACCAAATAGCCCACACCAGAATCCCCTTAGCGCATAATACGGTCACATATACCAGGTGTCCCAGCTAAATGTAACCAAGCTTTTAAAAAACATGGGGTGTCCTAGCCGTCTGAAACCGAATGAGGGTTGTTTAGAGTCTCGTGACCTAGTCTGCAGTATTTTTTTTCGTTCTTCGAAGTTGACTAATTAGTTAAGCTTAATTAACTAACTTTTTAATTATTGACTTGAGGAACAAAGTGTGAATGGAAAAGTTGTAGATCGCTTTGAGAAACAGCTTACTGAGACATATGCAGCAAAGTAATATTTACGTAAAGTTGTTTTTTTACCGGCCTTTAACCATAACCCGCACAATAAGAAAAAGCTTCCACATGACAACTGCGCCACTTCAACGTCCCAAGACGCGCCTTAAAGAATAAAATTCATTTTTTTCTGAAGTCCTCTCCTCGATGAGACTTTGGGTGCACATTGGGGCAGAGAAGTGAGCGAGCAGCTGGTCACGTGACAACCTTCTTTTAAGACCAATAAATGAAGCTACGTAAATCGTAACTTGACGGAAACAGCACTACTAGCGGTTTTTAGAGGTGATCTAAAACTTCTGCATTGACACTTTCTTCCTGAAGTTAATAATTAAAAAGGTAGCTAATTACACTTAACTAATGAATTAACTTTGAAGAGCGAAAAAAATACTCAAGACTAGGCCACGCGACTATGAACAACCCTGAGTTGGTTTCACTGGACTAGGACACTTCGCCTTTTTTAAAAGTTTGGTTACATTTAACTGGGACACCCGGTATACCTCAGCTCAGACCAGCAGTTTCTTGTATTATGTCTTTAACTTCGTACATTGTACGCTTATAGGCATCTTCTAATGATCTCGCTCATCACTATGAAGATAAAGTACCTTGTTAAATGTGGAAATAAATTAATATAAACCTTAAATGTGCACTAAAAATGAACCTGAAATCGTCTTTTTAATGCGTAAAATCGTTCTACACTCTACAAGCATTAATTTTAGTAACTCTTTTTTTTAGCAACGTAGTAGTGGCAATAAATTTATCACCACGTTATAACTGGGCAAGCTTTTTAACGTTCTTGAATAATTATGCATTACGAGCCGCAAAACATGGTTAGACAGTCCAGTATACATACTACGATGCGCTTTGCAATATCTAACGAATGTGTGTCATCTTCAATATTTATTTGCTCCAATCCCTCATCGCTATCAATATAAAGCACGAATTTAGATTTTGAAATAAATTAATATAAGTGTTAAATGTGTACTAAACAGGAACCTTAAATCGTCTTTTTACGGCGGGAATTCGATGTATACACTCTACAAGCATTCTTAGATACTTCGAATTATTGTCCAGCGTGGACGTTTTCCTTATAAAATCGAAATAAACTTCCCGGCTCCCAGCTTTTTCTTTTTAACTCTCCTCCATAATGGGGAGGAGTCATCCAACGCGTGAAGTGCCTTTCAGCTAACCGCGTGGTGCCTTGCTGGGCTGCCATCGGCGGAGTGATACGTAGGGATGGGCGAAAGGAAATAGTGCACGCGTATTTTTATTTGTGCGGGCCTAATTTGCGGCTATGAAATTTGCAACTGAAACTATTCATTTACGGAAACCTAAAAAAAAAAACAAATGCGAAATCGAAGCCACCAGGCGACTGGCTGAAAGGAACTCCACGCGGTGGCTCACTCCTCCACTTTTCGGAGGTGAGCTAAAAAAAAAGGTGGGCGCCGCGACGTTTAATTGGTTTTGATAGAGAAATCGCCGTCAGAGATCAATAATTCGGAGTTTCGAAGATTGCTCGGGGAGGGTAGATCGAGTTCTCGCTGTAAAAAGAAGAGCCCAGAATGCTATTCACTGAACCGTTAAAGTCCTATTCACAGTTCAAGACAGCGCCGACAGGCACGGCGCAGAAATAACATACAGTGTAAGTGTTGATTCGCAACTGATGTCTATGTTTTCATCATGAGTGCGTTCACACAAAACAATTTGTAACCCCCTCCTTATGTAATGCCCTCGGGCCTTTAAGGACGAAATAAACGAAATAAATGAAATGAACTTACTTTTTATCAGGAGGGAACCAAATAAAATCTAGCTAACGGTTACCACGGATATGTCACACTGAAAGATTGAATGTCATTAGAATCGAGCGGCATTTGGTGTATCGATTTCGGTCAAGATATACAGTAAAAACAATATCAGTCGCAAAATTATACCAAAAACCATCAGTGAAAAAAAAATTGAACATTAAAGTGACACCAGGCGCAAAAAGTTTGTTTGAATTGTTTTGTATTAAGTGGATGAGAAAAAATCCATGCGATATTACAGGCGTCAAATCTTCTGAAGTTCACAGTGCAGCAAACCATAAAAACCCAAGCCAAGTATAAAGTCAACCACTAATCCGATAAGCGCAAACAATCAAAATGGCTGACGCGGCAGAACGCGGCAAAGAAAGAGGTCTTCTAGTGGAAAGGTTGGCTAAGAACGCTACGGTTCCTCCGCAATTGTTATTTTTGTTTTGTGTTGTCATGCGTCCCATCTACGTGAACTCTTCCATCATGAACTGTTCCCCTCTGAACGCCTTCAAGTTTCATAATATCTTATCTAAGGGGGCTCGCAAATTACGAAGGCACACTCTAACGCATGCATTCAAAGCTAGAATCTTAGAACTAACTTATACTCTAAGTGACTTTCTGAATAACCACAGTTTACTACCCCATAACACCTCAACTGCAAAGCTATTAGCCTTGGGACTGCACAACACTTTCGAGGAATTACGGGAAGCGCAGCATGTTGCCCAAATGCGCAGACTACAGCAGACCCCAACAGGAAGAGTTCTTTTAAAGAAACTGGGCTACACCGAACAAATTCGAGAAATATTGAGAACTGAAACGATCCCCGATGAATACCGCAGCACGCTCAGGGTGCCACCAGTACCAATAAATATGAACCCTAACCTCCACAAAGATAGCAGGGAGGCAAGGGTCGACCGCTTACAGAAAACACACGCATCCCAGGATACAACAGTGTATGTCGACGCTGCCACATATGCCATGACAAGGGGACAAGGAACCAACAACGCAGTGGCAACTGTAGTCAACTCGGAATTACACGAGATTACCAGCGCCTCCCTGCAAGACTGCACGATAGCTGAGGCTGAAGAAGCGGCCGTCGCTCTAGCGGCAGCGGAGGGCTATCGGACTGGGCGGTCACTGACAATTCTTACTTATTCACAAGCAGCCTGCCGCAACTATCTTTGCTGTAGAGTCGGTCACAGAGCGCTCCGCATACTCCGCTCTGTAGACTGCAAGACGCAACAAACACATGCAAAACCACACAAGCCGATCAAACATAAGATCATCTGGGTACCGGGGCACACAGGGGTGGCAGGAAACCAAGAAGCGGATAGGATAGCTCGAGGATATACTAACTACCGAGCATCCAACGTCAACGACCTTGAGGAATCCCTGCCAGTACCTCAGCAATACTCGGCAATACTCAACAACTACAAAGGCAGCAGGATGCGGTACCCACCACCGCACAAATCTTTAAACAAAGAAGAGGCTGTAACATGGAGACAACTTCAAACGGGGTCATATCCAAATCTAAACACACTAAGTAAAATTCACCCCACACTTTACGCACACAATTGTCCGTGGTGCAATGAAAAACCTACACTCTATCACATCACATGGGCATGTCAAAAAGTTGACGTCATCCCAGTTATACAAAACCCAAGTGTGGAGCAATGGGAGGGTCTGCTCTCCAGCGACTGCCGCGATGACCAGATCGGTTTGATACGGAGAGCTCAGCCGACGGCAGCATCCAGCGGAGCCCTGCAATAGGGCCAACCGACCGCTGCGGATGGACTCATCTGAGCACATAAAAAAAACACTTGTACTAGAGCCAAATAAAGTTATCCTATCCTATCCTATCTAAGGTCTACTATGCCAATATCGGATATTTTCTCTGCCGAGGTGAGCTTGCTGGTTAGTGCAACACCAAAATATTCAGTTTTATTATCTTGGTAGCTAGAAGTGTTTTAAAGTTTTTAAGATACAACACTGGCTGATTCATTTTTAGTAACTCTATTTTTAGCAACATAGTGACAGTAAATCTATCACCACGTTATTACTGGGCAAGGTTTTTAACGTTGTTGAATAATTATGCATTATGAGCCACAAAATATGATTGTACAGTCCAGTATACATACTATGATGCTCTTTGCAATATCTAATGAATGTGTGTCGTCTTCTTTATTTATTTTCGGCTATTCCCCGCAAGTTGAAGCTTTGTGACGGTACCACTTGGCAAGAGAAGATACTGAATGCAGAATGGGGCAACAAATGCCCAATTCAGCCTGGTATTTACAACGCGCATCAGGACTTCCAGCTGCCCAAAGGACTGATACACAGATCATATTGGGGGGTGAGTTAAGGTGTCAATAAATAGTCACCACTTGAAAGTACGAGTTGGGGTGAATTTATACAGCAATCGTTGCAGTTCTACATTTCATGGTGGTCTCATGGATTAAATATTGGCTACCATTGGGGATTTCATTTTATCTCCTTTCACTTTCCGTTTTTTTCACGCTGTCAGAACAATCCTTGTATCTTTCATTTTCAGACATAGGCGTAAAAGAACTCATATTTTTTTTCCTCGTGAGCTCTGCTTACGAAACGCTCAGAATTTATTGTTTACTGAAGTAACAATAGGTGGTATGTGGAGTGGATGCAAATAAATGTGTTCACTCTTGGACATTGTGTATTTTAATGCTGTAATTTAAACGATCTATAGCAGCAAGCAGACCCAGCCTGACTCTTCTTCCTTATTTCCCGTCTGCTTGTGCTGCCATGTACTTATGACAGCTTTTGCTTTAACTAACATTGCACTGCAAAAAGCTTCTTTAAAGCTGTCATCCAAATTAACTAACGCTGTCAATAATATCGTCGGCGTCTTACGTATAAGCGATGACGTATAGGGGCTTACGATGGTAGCATAAATTCCGAAGCCCTTGTGTTAAGCGTAATTTACCTCCCTCGTGACTTTTGATACGCTCTCTTTTTTTTTCAGGATGGAAAGTTCGTATGTACAATTAACGTCGTAGACAACGGCCAAGTTCTTGGCTGCGTGTCTTTCCCTTTATACATTGACGTGCAATAGAAGACAGCAGCTTCTTCAGGAAAAAGACAGCACCTTCTACACATCATGGGAACATAAACTCTCAGCACGGAGTAAAAAAAAAACGTGTGAAATTACTGTTCTTTGCTTATTGTATGATATTTCCGAATAAATATTCCATAAAAACGCATCCTTTGATAATATCAAAGGCTAAGCGGCGCACACTCATCCTGCTTGATTATAGTTGAACCTCGTTGTAACGAAGTCGAAGTGTCCCGCGACTTTTTTGTCACATCTGTTTATTCCTAATAGTGATACACGAACTTGGTTGCAGCACTCGCATGCCAAGAGGCTTTCCTGTCACGTTGCATCATCGTCAGCTAAACTACGCCTACCACAGGACACTTAATCTCAGTAAGCTTCCTAATCTCCTCTGCCCACCTTACTATCTCATGTCCCCTGTTACGCTTGCTCTTTCTTGGAATCCAATAATTTACATTAAGGGTCCCTCAGTTATCTTCAGTTTACATTACATGCCTCTTCCATGCCTATTTTTTCTTGATGTCGATGAGGATATCATTAACTCGCGTTTGTTTGCAGTTCTACTTTACTTTCTTTCTTTCCCTTAATGTTACATCTGTCAATCTGCCTTTCATAGCTCGCTGCTTTGCACTCAATTTAATCCAGCCTCATATAGTTAGACTGCGCCCTTCTGTCGGGCAGGAGAGTACCGGTACGAGGGAAGTCTTATATACTTTCCTCTTGAGGGATACTTGCAAACTGTCTCTTACTACCTGTAAGCACCGCTGAAGGGAACTTCAACCCATTCTGATTTCTCTAGTTACTTAACTCTCGTGGTTCTGTAGTAGGACAACGCCTACTGCGACAGCTACGTCTCAATCCGCCAATTCCCACCCCAACAAGTCCTACACCTTACATGATTTCTCTGCGCACTCAGGATCACATATATCAGAAGCCCCTACCGCGCAATATGAGCGCTAGTCTCCATCAGGGTAGGCGGCATGCACGAGCGAGCTATTACACGAAAACATACAGCAACCACTCCGATATTCTTTATGTCGACGCGGCAGAAAATTCGAAACCAGGATATTTCACGGCAGTCGCAGCCTATGAAGACGGCACAGTGGGGGCCGCCGCCACTATCCGGCCTAATTCGCCTGCAGAAGCGGAAGGAGCCGCCATCGCACTTGCTCTGGCCCACTCCACCATTGACAAACACATAACCGAAATTTGCACAGATGCCCAGGCCGCGTACCGCCACTACCTAAAGGGCGTGGCGACGCCGGCAACACATCGTATTCTTGCCACAGTCACCTCTCTCGACCGAACGGTTACTCTGTCGTGGGTCCCTGGGCATGCCTCGATCCCCGGTAACGGGCGCGCTCATGAGCTGGCCCGAGAACTCTCCTCCCGGACCCCGGATGATCAGGCACCCAACCCTGCGAAAGAGGCTACATTGGTCCTGTATACATATAATCAAATTACAACATTCTACAAACTCAGCCGCATGACGCTGCCACCACCCCACAGTACCTTGTCGCCCTCATCCAGCGCCACATGGCGACAATTACGGACAGGCTGTTTTATTTCCCCCCACCGTCTCTCATGCTTTCACCCCACCTTTCCTCCTGATTGTGCCACCTGTGGCGTGCCCAGATCCCCACTTTTCCACTACATTTGGGAATGTCCTTCCCCAAAGGCAGTACCCCACATCCCCAATCCCACTCATTCTTCCTGGGAGGCTGCTTTACGGACCGCTCAGCCCGCCGGCCATAAATGGCTAGTGGATCGGGCTTTACGTGAAGCACTAGCCCGTGGACTCCTGGACCAGTAGGGGACCACCCTGCAAGATTTTTTTTGTGTAATAAAGTTGTTTCCATCCATCCATCCATCCAACTCTCGTGGTCTGAATTTGTGGTAATTACCTGCCCTACTCTTCACTACTTCCATCCCTTCTCTGCCTATCTAAACCACAGTTCTCCCCTGAGGCTGTTGAACTTAACTCCCTGCCGTCATTACCTGCCCTAGGTAGATGTACTCTCCTATCTCTTACAAACATTCTCAGCTTCTTGTAAACTGCAGTTTACTTCCGGGATTGCTGACACTACTTGAGTTTCCTGCATGTTATTCTTTAGGCTCACAGCTCTACTTTGTCTGCTTAGGTGCTCTCTCATCCTTTTCAGTTCGTTCCATCAGGGACCTAGCAAGCCAATGCCAACAGCGAATCATAAATTGCTAAGTTCTTCTCCTGTAGCTTTTATCCCCGAATCTTCCTTAGTCAAATCTCTGAATGCGATCAGTAGCCGCGTAGTTAATAATAACGGAGAAATTTAATCTCACTGCCTTACACCCTTCTTAATTTTTATTTTATTACTTTCTCTGTGCAGGACAATGGTACATGTGTAGCCGCAATTGAATTTTCAAGCACATCTAAATACGCCTCCTCTACAGCCTAGTTGCTGTTAAGCCTGCATGACTGCTGAGCTTTTGCCTTCATCAACTGGTTTCTCGTAATCTATAGGGGCAATGAACCATATCTCCCACCATCTGCGGGAATTCAAAAAAGAAAGGCAGGAGCCGGGATGTTTAATCAGATTTAAGTTAGTGAAATCGGCCGCACAGGGCAAATTTGTGGTTTCTAAGAACTCTTGGAACGGGTAGGTAGAGTTCCGGCGGTAAAAATACGAGTTCAAATTCCTCTTCAGTGCACCCTTAAACAGTGGGTACCTCCTAAGCTCCATAATGGGAAGGCGTACAGATATGGCCGTGACTTCTTCAGCCAAGAAAACGGAAGGAAGTGCGAGACGCAGTATTTTAAATTTGGAAGATTTTCCTTTTTGCATTTCATTTTACAAACGCTGGACCGAGAAAGGACTTTTAGCTGAAAATACTGTACAGGCGGATTCTCTAAGCAAATGCGGCGTTAGAATAATATATCGTAAATTACTACACAGGAGCTGACCTGTGGGCTCGAGAGGTTGCTACGCAGGGGAGCCAGGACGGCCGGATTTCTAGAACAGGGATTCAGGGAAGAACTAATCTCTTCCAGGCCTTCGAGTTTACGCGTTCCTGTTTGTCGATAGTTAGAGTTTGGACATGGAAAAGTAATGTTATGGTATTATTGCCCCGATATTGCATAGCACCTCTTGATTGATGGCAGAATGGTTTCCAATATGCGCATTCGTAAAGCACAAATTTTCCTGCATAGCACCAAGAGATAAAACGAAGCTGCAGAATAAAAACATTCTGGATCTCCAGATATTAACAAAACATGCCGTAAAAGATCTCTGAGCACGCCCAAATCAAATGACTATGTAAATATATTCTATATTACGTTCGCATATGATACTGCTCATGGTATTGATTCATTTATCGATCACAACATTAGGAAAACAACTTCTCAGGGAGCGGCGAGTACAACGTCAAGTCACAATTACTCTATATTCTTTACTCTGGCAGAGACGTTTCAAAGATTAGATTATTTTAATCCCGCACTTTATAACTGTTCCATTTCCCCTCTCTTAGCCTAAAATCTAGAGACACTTTCGGAGTAGTTATCAGGCAGTAACTAAGGCAAAAAATTTAACAAAACTTCTGTTTGGGCTAGATGGTGCATAGCTATAAATGAAATGAAATTTAAGCGCTTTTAAATTTAAGTTAGCGCCTGTCCTGTGTGTATCTCCTCTTGTGTGCGTTTTTCGTGTGCGCTTAAATTTCATTTCATTTATAAGGCAAAAAATGGCAGCATCTTTCGCGCATACACTGACATGCACATACGATAACATTTTCTGTAGTCTACCCTTCCTCATACGGCTGCATGTAGCTCTTTTTTATAGTTAAGCACACTCGTTAGTTAAGTTGTGCAGATAGACATCTTCCGTGATATAACAGCACTACAATAATATTAGAACATGGTTAAAACTGCGGCTGCCATGACAGCCGGAGCCACAGACATCTCGCATCCACAGAAACAAGCTGCATTCGCTGTAATAGGCGGGTCTTTTTATAACAGCGTTCTGAAGTACGTTCGATGCCCGCCAGCACTACGAAAATAAACAGATGGGCACCTGAAAGCAAGCAAGCGGTCAAAACAAGAAAGCCTTTAGTTTATTTCAATGCGCAGCATGTATTCTTTTTTTGTTGTCTGAGAGGCGGAGGGCGTTGAACATATTTTGCGTGACGTCAGTAAGTTCAAGTGTTCCGGGATATTTGTTTCATCGGATTTTACCGTAAGGCAAATTTCCGGTCATTATTTTAGATTGAGTGACAACCAAGTGCTTGCGCGCGGAGTTTGCGTTTTCTGAAAATACGCTGACGGAAATATAAATTGAAAGCTTGCCAAAATGTTCACGATTCATTGTTTTTCAGAGGAAAGATGGTAGAGAGCTATTAAGTTTCTGCAAAGGCTTTAGGTTTTCATTTAGTGCGTGCCACAATTCCACTCTTCCGCTTTCTCATCTATCCTACTGTTTTCTTCGAAACCAGACAGCACTTAGCACTCTTGTTGATGTTCAGATCAATTTCAAAGCCATTGCTGAGTGCTCCACGATAAATAATCCGCGCGAGATAGCGGAACATTTCCGACTGCGTTTATGGAGCCATCTTAGTCAGAAATTCAGACAGCTATAAACTTTCTGACGCAGTCCTTATATGGTAGCACCAGTAATTGAAGGAGTCAATTTCATGCCATAATCATGTCAGGCAGAAATCTCTCCATAAGGGGGAGGAAAGCAAACATAGTGGTAGCGCCAGTTGATATGTTCTGAGTAGCAAGGAAAAATATGGTACAAAATTTGAGACCCCTTCCTTATTCGTAAGGGGGATCATCTCCCATATTTACTTTTTACCTCCTCTACCCGTTCGTTAAAAAGAGTGTCAATGGCCGTATTGGCTTAATGACCGTAGTTAATCTAGCCGCCTGCTTAACTCGGAATCCTCCTTTAACAATGTCCTGATAAGCCCCCCTCTCATCCCCCCCCCCTCAACTCCGCCACCGCGCCCTTTCTGGGGCTACTTTAAAATCTGGACCAAAGGCTGTAGATACTCAGCTTACTCAACTTCCGTTACTAGGTTTGTCCTAGAGGAGCGTTGTTTAAGAGCAGTTCTTCGGGATATGTTCAGCTGTCATCCTAACCGCATATACTTCTTGCGCGTTGGTTCCCTTTCTTTAAACTGCTTTGACGTGGTATGGGGTTGCACGTATGACTAAGTTTCCATGTGAAGTCTTCAGAAAAGAATGCCCCGAATAATAAGGTTAATACATCGGAAATGGAGAGTTACTACACAAGTGAAGGTGCTAAATATTACCGTAAAGCTTTCTGATGGTTCTTAGCTCATGCTAAATGCCACAGGCACGCGGATATATCACCCCCAGTGGCGCAAGATAGGACCACATTTATCTCAAGTGATCACAGCGATGTGCAGCAGATTCGATTTTCTTCAAGGATTTTGTGGTTACTCTGCACGCCGCATATTGAAAGTTCGTTGCCTGCTTTAAACTGAGCATGGCTAAAAGCGGCGGCCGTTCTGTTCCACGACCGCCAAGCTTGCTCGTTGTTGTCACCGTCGCTGAGTCATTCATTGTTTTATGGGCGCGAGACAGGCCAATAAAGAGCTTTTTTTGGAAGCCTTTTCGCTATCGTCCTGACTGTCTGAACGCCGCCACTACTCCATGAAAATATCTCCGATTTGGTTTGGTTTGGTTATTTGGGATTTAACGTCCCAAAGCCACTAAGGCTATGAGGGACGCCGTAGTGAAGGGCTTCTAGAATTTCGCCTCCATAGAAATTTGACCACAGCGGCCGGGATTAAACCGGGATTTGGCTACGCACAATAATTCTCCCCTGATCTATCGAATGCTTCACCACCAGTTGAATTTATAGGCTATATAACAGAACCTTACACTTCGAGCCGACGAGCCATCTTTCATCATTGCAATCTGTTACAAGAAACAAATATCTATTATGGCGCTTATATTAATTAATTTCATTGCTGATGAGCCATGTAATGCATTTCGCTTTGAAATTTAATGTTTTAGGGATCAGGCAACCCTCCTTCGGAAATCACGACACAGAGTACTAATACAGAGTATTTATTAGTTACTTATATTGGGTTTTAGGGCGCAAAAGCAATAAAGGCTATGATGCGCCAACGATACAGAGTACTGTCTGCGCCATAAGTGGCGCAGACCTTGGCAAGGTCAAAGTTTAAGGCATTTCATTTCATTTCATTTATTGTACCCCGCAGGGCAAGACGCATTAAAGAGGGGGAGTGGAAAAACACAAGACTCAGATTAAAAAATACAGCAAAGAGACAAATTTAAAGAACACCTGCGTATACAATGGTAGCTATAGCTTCGCGGAACATCTCATAATTACTGATGACAGCAATATCTATGGGAAGGTGATTCCAGTCACGCGAGGTACGCAGCAAAAATGACAGGGAAAAATATTTGGTGTTAGAAGAAACTAAAGCGACTTTATGATTATGGTCAGTACGATGGAATACATAAAATGGCTGTGGGATAAGGCGATCGCGCAGTACAGGATGATGGTACAACTTGTAAAATAATGCGATACGAGACACTTTTCGACGAAGTGACAGCGATGGAAGAGAAAGGATAGACTTCATAGTAGTTTATTCTGAACCATCTCAAGAGCAGTAACATGACTGTCATAAGGAGGGTCCCATACTGATGATGCATACTCCAGTTTGGAACGAGTCAGTGTTTTATATAGCAAAAGTTTCACAGAAGAAGGAATGTTGAAAAAATGGCGACGGAAGTTACCTAGCATGCAGTTAGCGTTGTTTATTGTGTGCTCGATATGAAGAGACCAGCTTAGGTTAGAAGTGATACGAACGCCAAGGTATTTATGTGATGTTACAGACTCTAAAGACACGTTATCAGTATAATACGACAGCGAGGCAGTAGATTTTATTGAAATACGCCTGTCTTAGCATTTTTTAATGTTTAGTTGCATTTACCGTTTATTGTACCAGTTATCCACAGTGGTAAGGTCAGTCTGAAGTAGGCAGCTGTCGTTAGTATCAGTTGTTTCTCTGAAAATAACGCAATCATCCGTAAAAAGACGGACATGAGAGTTAAAAAGAGATGGAGGATCGTTGATATAGATTAAGAATAAAAGAGACCCAAGAAATTAGCCTTGAAAATGCCTGATTGCACTCCTGTAAAACCGGAATTAAAACCACTGGTGGTTACAAACTGTGAGCGAATAAGAAGAAAACAGTCAATCCATTTAAGTAGATTAAATTCAATATTAAGGTTGCTTAGTTTTATTAATAGGAGTCTGACATACCTTCTCGAAAGCTTTACTAAAATCTAAGAGTATACAGTCAGCTATTGATGATTGGTCAAGGATACAAGGATTGCTTTTGAGGAGTCTAAGCACCAATCCCGTCTCCGCGAACTTGTTTGACACGCCTTACGGCTCCCAGCTTCCTTGCATTGAGAGCCTGTTTTCATCGTAAGCTTCCGAAAAGTGGTCCAAACGCATTTGGTTCCTCAGAGCCAATAGTGACGGCACGTTGAAACATTATGTAATGTAAACTTTGCAGGCTTCTTAAATGATATGGACTACCTCACTTTTTACTGACGCCCCGGACGCATGCGTTTTCTAGCTGCAAATTAGCGAAGTGCTGACCTAGTCGCAGCTCTGCAGTACTCCACCTTAGAGATCAGCATCCATCTGTTAGAAAATGCATGAAAACTAAAGCTATGTCTTGCTAACTTTTCGACTCATCAGTTAAGATGAACGTTGTTAACTATTAGACTAATGTGTTCCCAGTGCTCTTCAATATTAAATACAATTTTCTTCTCACCTGTGTTACCTTGAAATTTTACTTCAACTCTCCACTAAGTTGGGTGCTCAGCTTACGCAACTGTTTCGTTTTAATAGGTCGCGCTGACTACACTTGTGAAAAAGCTTGCTGGGAGCAGCATAATTATATCATTTCACGCTTCCGACACCCAAACATCTCGACAAAATCTTTCGCATAGTTTATAGGTGCATCGTCATGATCAGTTCGTCTTCACACCTCGATTGAGCCTCGTGTACCATTATCAGGCAGAGATGTTTGAGAATGTTCCGCGAATCACTGTGTATCATGGTGTAGGGTGATTAGAAATTAAAGCCGTTGTTTGCCGACAAAATAAAAACAAGTATCCTTAGTGCACAAGACAATAATGTGATGTGCGTCCCTCATAGCCACAGTCGCTTTGGGACGTTAAACCCCAATAAACCAAACCAATTTGATGTGCAACGACTTACGTAGATACTGCTAAGTACCTGAGATGTATTTTAGTTCCATGTTACAGTGGGATAGATGCATAAATGGTTAAATACATATTGTTTAATTATTTTAAAACTTTATCGATAGCGTGTTGTAATACGAATAAACTTACTGGGGCAATATGCGTTTTGTAAGACAGCCCTTCGGCTCCGCAGACATCCGCAGACAAATGGCCTGGTTGAGCGTTTTAACCGCACTCTTGGCGACATGCTGGCCATGTATGTGGCTTCCGATCACTGCAACTGGGACCGCGTTCTACCTTTCGTCACCTATGCTTATAACTCCGCTACTCAAGCCACCACCGGATTCTCTCCATACTTTCTCCTCTACGGCCGTGAGCCTTCTTGCACAATGGACACCATTCTCCCTTACCGCCCTGATGCTTCTGAATTTACGACTCTTTCTCAAGCCGCCACTTATGCCGAAGAATGCCGCCAGCTTGCCCGGTCTTTCACTTCACACTCCCAGCAGCAGCAGAAAAGCACCCGTGATCCCTCTGCACTACTTCCCACTTATCTTCCTGACTCTTTGGTCTGGCTCTGGGTTCCTTCCTCAAGTCCCGGCCTTTCCTCCAAACTTCTCAGCAAGTACCAGGGCCCCTACCGCATTCTTAAGCAGACATCCCCCGTCAATTACCTCATCGAACCCCTTACACCGTCTACTGATCATCGTCGCCGAGGCCGTGCAATTGTCCACACCGACCGCCTCAAACCATACTACGACCCCGCCGTCGTCACTTCTCCCTAGGCCGCCAGGATGGCGCCTTTTCGCCCGGGGGAAGTTGTAAGACAGCCCTTCGGCTCCCGAACCTTGGGCGGCTGGCGTGAGGAAGAAGAGGACGAAGACAGCGGCGCCGATGCTCGAGCGTGTGCGCTGATCGTTGCCGCTGGGACTGATCGCTGCCTCTGGACTGAGCTGAGACGTACCGCTAGCCGTTCGCGACGCAGCGCCTTCGTAGACGTCCTACACTACAGTTTATATATTTCCTACCAAAACTGCTCGCACTTAGTCCGGTGAACAACGATGCCAATGAAATGTTTGAAACTCTCAAGATTATTGAAGCAAGTATTGCGGGTAGTAAAATTTACCATGCAATGCTACAGATTAATACATTTGTAAGCCCCTATTGTGCTAGCTGTTAAAATTCTTCTCGAGACAAAAATACGCCGTGAGTGCCATCTAAGGATGAAACGTCATACCCTGTTTTTTTTTTTTTTACGGAACTCAAACTTCCGCCCAATGATCTAAATTATAGCTTTATAAAGCTAGAGCAGAGGAAACTTCCTAAGGCCGAACAATTTATTGGTTGTACAACAAACTAGGCAAAAAACAATCAGCCACAGTTGCTGAACAACTTAGAAAATACAGATTGGTTTTTAATCTTCCTCTCACATTATGGTAAATATCTTACCACATGAGTCATCTTCGTGAAAGTGCGCGTAAACATTTTCTTTACTCTTGAATCGCTACATAAATTGTATAACATGCTTTTGTTGTTGTTTTTTTGTCGACGGATAGCATATAATACTAGTTTTGTACGGGGTGCTCTAAAAACAGGTTCATCGCGATCTTGTTCTCAGGTACGAAGTACTTTTTGTGATAGTGCTGGAATTGTTTTTGCAGCACTGCAGCTCTGCTTTGTGTTTAGTATATCGTATTCTGTGGCTGCACATGCCGAATAGAGGCTGAGAAATTTTGAATCAGCAACCCAACGGCGTCTCAACCAGCCCCATCCAGTTGTTTGTGAACAGTTAAATATAGATGTATGTGCATATTTAGATGTGTATGTAGTTCAGTATACAGGGAATATCGGCGGCACACTTTTCAGTTGATGTGCATTTATGTCCTTGTGGTCGAAATGAATATCCTCTCTTTTTCTCCCTCCCTAAATGTAACGTGCGCGAACGAAGTAAAAAGCTTGCCGTAATAGAATGTTCCGCAAAGCGTTGTGCACCATGATGTTGGGAGATTCTAAATAAAAGCCGTTCTTTGCCGATAAAAGAAAAACAGGCATCCGTAGGGCAAAAGGTAATAATTTGATGTGCAACGAGTGAGATTGCAGATACTGCTAAGTACCTGAGGTGTACTTTGGTTCCACGTTACAGTGGGATAAACGCGAGCGAACGAAGTGAAAAGCTTGCCGAAACATTCACATCTTATTTCTTTTGAGTGAAATGGGACACAGAAAACGCTACTTTTCGCAAGAGGTTAAAAATTTTAATAAAGATCTCCTACCTCTTTCTTGTGATATCTGCTGAACACTAACATCCTGACGAAGCCATGCATTTGACACTCGAATTCCCGTTCACGAGCTTAAAAAAAGCCATAACTCAGGGCAGTATGATCAATCGGTACGGACGAGGTGGCCCAACGCTTCCGACAGCGTTTATGAAGTGCTCGTAATTGGTAAATCGGGGGTGTTTGAACTTTGTGACGCAGGCTGATTACGTAGAAAGAATTGTTTAAAAAGCCTCTCCTTCGCCTTGATCGCTGTGTGGTACCCGTTCGACAGTCAAAGCGGAGATGATCCTCGCCACTTGTTTCGGCTTCCTGGCCATTGTTCAGTTAGCGGCCTCCTCCAAGCAGAATCCTCCTGTGACAGACTGCTCTGGTAAGCCCTCCTGCACCCATATTGTAATGCAAGCGTAATGTAAGCGTGTTCAATGTGTTTAATGTAAGCGTGTTCACGGCGAGTTTTTAAATCACTGCTACGCTTTTTCCCTCAATTATTAGCTACTTTGTCGCGGTAAGGGGGTTAAACTTCACATGACATTTCTGTTACCTACTCGCAAAGAGCCCTCCGTATAATAACGCCAAGCAGTTCAAACGTCTGCAAAGAAGGACACATTAAGTCCCTGCGCTAACTAAAATTGTACGATTTCGCTTCAGATAATATCACTGTTCTAATGTATCGAGTGGCTCAACGTGAAAGTCAAGTTTATAAACTTTGTTTCTGTCCTGTGTACTTGTACTGAAGGATTATTTTTGTTTATCCTTAGCTACATACTCATAAAGGTCCTCAGAGACTACAGTTCAGGAGAGAAATGTTTTTTTAAGTATTTTTCGGAACCGCTGATACATACCTAGGCTATGACCTGAAAGTACAAAAACAAGTCATCCGTTTAGGAGGCGTAATGCCTTATGTTCGTTGCAAGTTTAAAATATGCTATTTGTAAATTAAGTTTTTGTACCACTTTGCTTTATGTCCATATCAACTGAGTGTTTGTATGTTGCAGTAGCTAGGTCATTTCGGGCTTATTTTTGGTGAGAGACATTCCTGCAAAAAAGCAGCTGTTGAGTACCGCACTCGCGTTTTCTGCACTGTACATACCTACGTTGATTTAGCGCTAATACTTAATGGACTCTTAACGGAATTTTCCACAGCCCCATGAGTTGCATATCTCTATAATCAGCAACGACCGTTTCAGGCAATAAAGCAAATAAGTTAAAAAAATATACGTTATGTAAAACCATGGTAGAACGTCTTCCTTATGACTGCAAATGTTCCCACTCAACAAGCAATGTTGCTTCATCTCTACTGGGCCGTCATGATTGCCAATACTTACGTGTTTTCAGGGTCAGAAGACCCCGCTTTCTCCCTCACGAGCGTCACCATCACCCATGCAGAGCTTGGCAAGAAAGTTGAATTTCTCGGAACGGTTGTTGTAAACAGAGTTATGGGTAAGAAACCGGTCCTACAGATCTCTTTTGCTACGTCTGACGGCTCCGAACTGCCCTGCGTTGAGAGCCTTTTTCCATGGTAAGCATTCAAAATATCGTTCAAGCGCATCCGGTCTCAAAACCACGACGCTCAGATCAAGCTCCCCAGCAATATAATTTTAAGAGCATTTCAAATGATATGGACTAGTTCTTCCAATGCGTCTGCCCCATTTTAGTTTCCAAGGTGCCTTAGGAGCGACGCGCTAAACAGAAGGGCCGTTTGGGGTCAAATTTTTTATTTCTGAAATTAGCTTTTGCCGTAACCCTAAAACAAAATATAGTTGAATAAGCGCTACAATTTCAGGATATTGTTTTGTTGTGCTCACCAAAAACTGTAAACAAATAGGCTTTTGATATTCCCGAAGCATCCTGAAGTCCGCAGGTTTCCGACGACGCTGCGCCATCATGTTAGTATCGCCAACTAGAGGGGATATGAGCCGATCAAAGATTTCGTTGGTTGCAATGACGCACTTCTCTTAATAAAAACAAAACCATACGAAGGTGACTACGACACAAGCGAAAGAATAACTTGAAGGTTTCTTTTCTGAGTTTTTCACTTTTTCTGCGATTGTTACCACTTATCCCTTTAGATTTTTTTTAACGAATGACATCTTAATGATTCTGTCTGTTGCGTATGAATCATGAAACGTGCAGATGTGCAATAGAGCTCTCGATGTGTTGTTTACGTGTGAGATAGTTTTTAAGAGTTGGTTCTAAAGGGAACATTTTCATGTAAATATGCAAGTCCCAGCGCCTACAACTACTGGGCGTCTAAATAAAGAACTAAGAGCTCAATTGCACAAAACAGGGTGTTCTTAACATGCTGACATGGAAAGCTGGTGCGCATCGTCCGTATTTGTTTGACACCTGGAAATGACTTTACGATGGTTTTACAAGCAATTACTCATAAACCATACAAGCGAACTTAAAATAAAATGCAGTTTAGACAACAACAAACAGTTGCATATTCGTGCCAAAATTGATCAGAATTCAGGCAGAAAAAAATAGTCTCATATGAATTGTTTTCTTTTAACTGCGCCCAATGTCGCGACTCAACACTGCCCCAACCACAGTAATCACGCGCAGCCATCTTTTACGTCTTTTGCTATTTTATGCATTCTCTTTCCCTAAGTGACATTGGGCTGCTTCGCTCTACCTCAACCAACCAACTCAACCTTCAGTTCGTGTTGTCAATCCTGAAGAAAATCTGTGTAGTAAATATGTCACACATTTTCCCTGCACAGAAACGATTTCAGTCCTCCTTGCGTTGTGCTAAACGAGTAAATTAAAGTATTTCTTAATACTTTCTATATTTACATGTTTCTTGCGTAGACTTGGTTATTTTCTTGGTCTTTAGACTCATTCGCCCGCTCTGCACACATTATCGTCCCCATAGCTTATCCTTTTCTGCAAGTGGAAGTTGTTTAAGCATTGGAATCGTTATCAACCCCCTCACTGGCAATTCTATAACATTTCTTCGATTCTGAAAATTTTCGTCCCTTAAGAGGTTACAATGCTCTTTGAGCAGGTGCACTAAAATCATTTGCGCGTTGGAATTTCCCCTGAGTTCTTCGATCATCTCTTATTTCTTTCTGTGACAGCGAGCTGAATACCTGTAACGGCACCACAAAGACAGAGAAGAAACTGAATGCAGACTGGGACAACAGATGCCCCGTTCAGCCGGGAACTTACACAGCGCCCTTGGAATTCCGGCTGCCCGACAACGAAGCCGCGAAAGAATACTTTGGGGTGAGTTTAGTCTTAATGAACAGCAGCCACTTGAAACTTTCCTCATGAGGCTACATGTCTTACCCGATGGACACTTTGCGAAGTTCGGAAAGTGGTTCAAAGATTCAACATATACCGAATGTTGCGCAAATCAGAGAAAATCGAAAAAAAATTCTCTCGGCTTAACCGCGCGTTTGTTCGGGCTCAAATTTCGCACAGAGGTTGCATTTAGTGGTCAGTTTTGTTTTATACTACATTTAGGTGGGGTACTTGCCTGATTCGGGCAGAATTATTTGGAAATCCCCATCGTCTGTGGCGACGGAGAACCAAAATCAAAAGACTTCGCAGCAATGCTACGCGTAGCGCCATCTCGCAGCCATCGGAGAAACGAGCTCTCCACCGGGGAGGGCGGTGGTATGGTGGCTAGAAGGGGAGCTCGTTTCTCCGATGGCTGCGAGATGGCGCTACGCGTACCATTGCTGCGAAGTCTTTAGATTTTGGTTCTCCGTCGCCACAGACGATGGGGATTTCCAAATAATTCTGCCCGAATCAAGCAAGTACCCAACCTAAATGTAGTATAAAACAAAACTGACCACTAAATGCAACCTCTGTGCGAAATTTGAGCCCGAACATACGCGCGGTTAAACCGAGAGAATTTTTTTGTCGATTTTCTCTGATTTGCGCAACAGTCGGTAGAACAAAGAATTTGTTGTCACCTTTCGTAAAAATAACATACGGTCTCCCAATCCCGCTCTAAGTGGTTACGTCACCTGTAATGGTCACCTCTTGCCCCTCGCGTAAAAACATTGATATATTTTTAGTCGTTCTTGAATGCAAAGTGAAACTTCGAAAGCCTAAGTGGAGAAGAAATGACAGTCGATGAGTAACGGAAACGGCACACAGGTAGTGCAAACTTCAAACTTTTTTTCTTTGAAACAAATACCAATATATGAAAGAAATGAAAGACTATAGTGTCTGAATACGTCGATTCTGTAATCAGTTCACAGAAGTCAGTTTGTCATTTTTCGCTCTGCTTTTGAAGTTTCCGCAAACGCACCTGCCAGTTGGCAAGGAAGTGCTCATCAGTTGATATTCATTCCTTTCTTTTTTGTTTGCCGATCAAAACACGAAAAAGAAGATTACAAAATGCGAACAGAACCGTCTGTTCGTATATCGAGAGCAGGCAGCACAAGTTTATCATGACGGGTGGATTGAATGCAGAAGCAGCGGCCGAAACAATTCTTTTTCTGCGAATCTAGGCGTAAGTTCATCAAACTAGAATGAAAAAACACTGAATGCGCTTCACTTTTGTAGTCTAGTTATTAATGCCTACAAATTTTAGTATCTCCAAATGAACATCTGATTGCCAGCGTATATTGCAATATTACATTTAGCGAACACAATATTAGCGAGCACAAGTGTGCTTCTGCGGTATTTATGCTCGCCCTGATTCCGGCATTCAGTTATCTTGTTCGCAAACTCTCCACGACTAGTGTGTGGAACATTATTTGTTTATGATTTAGGGGGGTTTGGCTTTCCAAAGCGAATCAGGCAGGCTATGAGGAATGCCGTAGTTAAGAGCTCCAGAAATTTCGACCGCCTGGGGTTCTTTAACGTGCACTGGTATCGCGCAGTACACGGGTCCTGGAACGTTGTGAACTTCCTCAGTGCACTTTGAAGAATTTTGTCGATTATTAAAAAGTTACCTGTGTCTTGTTTTTCATACCGAACACCTTGAAACTTATCGCCCTTAATTGCTTTACTCGTGGATCGTAAGTAACGGTTTCTCTTATCCGTTTTCAGGATGGAAACGTCGTAGCCACATTCAACGTCGTCGACGAAGGCGAGGTTCTTGGCTGCGGTTCGGTCCCCGTAGCTTTTGAAGTCGACTAAAAGCATCGGCCGAATTCAACCCAGGATACCAATGGATAAGCCATCTAAGTTTGGCTTCAAGGACGTAGGCTAAAGAATTGCACCCCTCCCTCTCTTTTCTATCAAAATTTCTCGCACTTTACTATTAATTATCGCACTCTCGAGTGTCAATAAAGGACATTTTCTCAAAAGTCTTGTTAGTCTTTATGATCAATAGCTGCACAGAACAACGGTTGATGTGTTTATAAGCTATAGGCGAGACTAGCTTTACACGAAATTGCCAAAATTACACCACGTTAGCTGCACGCAAAAAAGAATTACGATGAGCCATTTGTGCCGCAGTTGTGTCTTTTTTCGTCACTTGTTTAGAGCACGAAAAAGTTGAAAGCTTCCACCGAACCATCACAATAAGTTAATCACTTGTTCAAAACACTTCGTCTTGAACAAGTGGCGTCAGCCTAACGTGTTAATCAAAAGTTTGGCTCTAAACTCGGGGCAATAACAACGTTATCTAAGTTGGCATTGGACCCGGTAGCCTCGGGTTGCTGCTTCTCCCTACAATCTGCCATCTTTGTTATAAAGCGATGCAAGTGAGTCTGTCAATGTGGTCAGCGGGATAGGCAATGTGGACTAAGATGTATGTCCTGAAAGTGTGCCTAAACTCGTGTGCCAGGCTGGCGTGTAGGTAGCTTTCCCTTAATTAACCGTTGGTGCATAGTTGCATGGGCATGTTTCTGTGAGCGCTGTGCTGCGTACCGGAACCAACACGCTGGAGTCCACGACATAGTGTGATCGAGAAGACGAGTATACGAAGTGGCACTAGAGTGCATGGCGCAGTGTGGTCGCAAAAAGCATGCAGAACGCCAGGAGGGTATTTAATGAGTGAACGGGAGGAGGTCATCGGAAGCAAACGGGGACAGAAAGGCAGCATTTGCGGCAGGCTTCACGCTACGAAGGCGAGACGCTGAGTTCATATTGCTGAGCGTACGCAGAGCTCTCCTCCATTGGTGCAAGCACAGCAGGCAGAATAACCACTGGATGCAGATTGCGAGCTTTTCGCTTGAAATCGCTTTAGAAGCGCTCCGCTTAGGGCGCCTTGAAGAGCCAGTGCTTTGGCGGACAGTTTCAAACAGGAATTTGTTATTACTGCAAAGAAATCCTCACATGAAGTGTACTAAAAAACGCTGTGGTGCTATAAAATCTGTATAAAGCAGTATTCTCTCTGCTCTTAGTTCTCAGAAACTAGTTGTCGTGTGAGCAGGCGTTACCTTTGCAAAACGAATGCAGCATAATCTAACGCCTCTAATTGACCACGACACCATCAATTACTTATACTTTTCCAACAATGAGGATGGTGGTGTTATGGGGTATAACGTCCCAAAGCGACTCAGGCTATGAGGGACGCCGTAGTGAAGGGCTCTGGAAATTTCGACCATTCGGAGTTCTTTAGCATGCGCTCACATCGAACAGCACACGGGCCTCGAGAATTTCGCCTCCATCGAAAGCACCCGCCCGGCTAGGATCGAACCCGCGTCTTTCGGGTCAGCAGCCGAGCACCTTTACATTTAGTATGAGAGGCAGAGAGACTTTAATGAATAAAGTAGAGGTCTGTCTGGATATTAGTCTAGCATGCTACTTCGGAAAAAAAAAACATTATTAAGGATGAGTTAGCTTCAAACCGTAGTTGCATGCTCGCCAAGAACTAACATTCAAGCCATTCGATAGCTTCTCATGAAAATCCCAAGTCTTCTCGTACACGAATGGAACTTCGATACTCAGCACCTCAATTACACCGCTGTTCATTGCTTGCCTAATGGAGTAGTGGCTTTTAGTAGATTAGATATATAATAGTATTCCTAAATACATCAGAAAGTAATAAACTAGCGCCATATCTCAGAGCACGAGCCGGGTGAGTGCAACGTATGAAGCATGGCCTCCGAGGCCAGGCACAAAGGCTAGGTTTACTGAACCTGCCTTGGCTCTGCCAAGTCGTCTAATCTCTAAAGCCATGTATGATGATTATGAACACTGCCGCAAGAATGGATTCTACCTCTACGCTGAGCCCTCCATACCGCGTATACCGATCGCAGCAGCATAGCACTCGACGTGTATAGTCCCTGTTTTCGGAACAGTCACGGAACAAAAATACAGCTGGGCTTATCCGAACTTCGTACGAATTATTAGAATGGTATTAGAGAACTAGAGCGCATATTTGATTCGTTTCTAATAATTTTGGGGGTGTAATATTTTGTTCGTTCGAATAATCGCACAGCTGGATATTTTACTCGGTATTGGAAACTAGCGAACATTAGCGCACCCCTACTCGTAATGTTTTACCCCACAGCAATTATATTTAATTACGCACTTTTCCTACTTTAAAGCGCCTAACAGGGCGGTCCCCAAGGCGGTCATGCTACCTACATTTGAAACCTTTGCTCGACACCATGGCAGGGCAGCTTCCTGTGTGGAAAAAAAATACTTTCCTGAGCAAGAAATAGATGGACGTCGCAAATTTCTGTGGCGCTCCCAGAAATTGCTGTCTTGTGCTGTAAAATCTTTCTTTTTCTTTCACCTCGTAGAGCCCTTAAGTAAAACATACTGTCGTCTTTGTTTCCTTTGCAGAAGAGTAGCAGGAGATAAGGGAATTCATCACTTGTGCATCAATATGTTCGATAGAAGAAGAACGCTGAGATTGGCGTTTAGGCAAGCTTAGATGAGCGCGTGAACTCCTAATCTTTTTGAGCCATTCATGTTTCTTTTAAATACAATATTAACAAAAAATACCGGATTTTTTCCGATAGTAGAAAATAATTATCCGAAAAGGCTCAACTTGCACAATTCGCTCTAAAGTGACCATTCCATCAAGTAGTGTGATAAAATCACCTTTTCTCTTAGGTCTTAAAGCACTGGGGCTACCTCAAATTGAGACCTCAACTATGGGGCTTATGATGACAGCAAAAGCCCGCAAGTACTCAAATTAAGAACCACTGGGTTTCCTGATGACCTTGCCTTTTTTCTTTCTCTTTTCTCTGGACGAAAATTTTTCGCCATGCCTAATATTGTCCTATACTGCCTGCCGTTCCGGTAGCCATCGAGGCCGAATAGGAGATAGCTGTTTCTACAATAGCAGAACGGCACTTGTGGGCTGTCATATAAACACAACCTCACTTCACAATCTGCATCACTGTGCAATTGTTGTTCTTTGTTGATTTTACAGTTTTCCTGGCAAATACTCCATGCACACGACGCGGGCTTTTTCTGACATCAAAAAGTATGCCGCGCATGGTTATCACGCTGAATTCCTTTATGTGAATGCATTGCTGTTTAGTACCTTTTGTATATTTTGTCACTTCGGCAAAACCACGAGTGCAGCATTACTCTGAGAATAGAGGAAAGTTAGGTCTCATGAGCCGCACCGGTAGAAGCATCTGCCATCGCTGGGTAGCGGTGCATGGATTAAAGGTGCACTGAAGAGGAATCTGAACTTGTCTTTTTGCCGCGGGAACTCGATCTACACGTTCCGAGCATTCTTAGAAACTGCGACTTATTGCCCTGTATGGCCGATTTCCCAAATTAAATCGAATTAACGGCCGGCTGCCGCCCTTTTTTTTGAATTCTGCCTCGTACGGTGGGCGGAGTCGACCAACGCGTGGAGTGCCTTTCACCCAGTCCCGTGGCGGCTTGCCGCTCTGCCATCGGCGGAGTAATACGTAGTAGTCCGTAGTAGCAAATAGTCCGCGCGTATTTTTATTTCTGCGGGCTTATTTTGCGGCTATATTATCTGCGAATGAAACTATTTATTCACAGAAACCTAAAAAACAAAATAAAGCGAAAGCAAAGCCTCTACGGAGCTGGCTGAAAGGAACTTCACGCGTTGGTCGACTCCGCCCATCGTACGAGGCAGAATTCAAAAAAAAAAGGGCGGGAGCCGGACGTTAATTCGATTTAATTAGGGAAATCGGCAATACAGGGCAATAAGTCGCAGTTTCGAAGAATGCTAGGAACGTGTAGATCGAGTTCCCGCGGCAAAAAGACAAGTTCAGAATCCTCTTCAGTGCACCTTTAAGCGCCACACCACAGCTCCAGTAGTGGTATAAGAAATACCAGGTAACTATGAGTGTCAAGTAGAGAATGAACAATTCCCCATATATAGGACTCAACAGCAACCCAATAACGTTATCGCGCCATAAGGTTAAGACGCAGTTTAAGTGTCCCTTCTAGTTTTCATGTCTTAATTTTAATAACTCGACGTTCAAGTTTTCTCCTTTTCGCTTCGTTTTTTTAGTGCTATCTCTCAATGCTTCGTTTAATAAATAGCATTAAAAAAGGTGTTTAATTCGTTGCAGAATAAGAATTGGCTCATTTCTGTATGCCTGGAAAAATAAAAATAACTCGTGCCGTCATCTCTACAACAGAATTCTTTCTCTGATAATTTTCTAGAGAGAAGAATTGCTCGGCGTTCCACTAAAACGCGAATCTTTGAGTACGTCATGAAAACAAACTGTGCATTGATTCAGAACATGAGGTGCAGCAACCGGTAACCACGGTAACCCTATAAAACTGTCCTCCGAAACGAAAGTACATCGGGGATGAGGGCAGGTATTCATGACCATAGATTCGTATGCATCTATGTATGCATGCATGTATGTGCGTACGTATGCATGCATGTATGTACAGCCTTTGTCAAAAGTTTGGAGCCCAGGGGGTTTGCTTCTGAAGCACACTGTGCGGTTCGTAATGCATCTCCAGCGCTCCCAACTTGCTGAAGGTAAGAAGATTTCTGGTCCTGCCTCCTCCAATGGGTAGGACTACCACGAATGTTACAGGAGTCCCACTGAGAGGCTTAGAAGCAAACCCTGTGGGCTCTAAACTTTTGGCAAAGACTGTACGTACAGTCTTTGTCAAAAGTAACCAGGCTGCACGTTTTTCTTATCAGTTGTATATTAAAGGTATTATGCCAGCTGCCAAGCTCTAAATTTCTCTATGGAAAGAAGAACCCCTGTCCTCACCTTCAAAGGACTTTTTGATTGTAGCAAAGCAGACATTTGGGCTAGTTGGTGTGAATTCATGGTAAAAAAACAGCGCAAACTAAGACAGCAAACACAGAAAAGAGGGGAGACACTACAAGCGCTGACTCGCAACGTACGCAGTCTACGCAACGTACGCAACGTACGCGTACGTACGTACGCAACGTACGCAGTACGCAGTTATGACGTACGCAGTCGTGGGTGGTTATTGTATATATTTGTTCTGTTCTTTCTAATAAACGTTAGTTGCGAGTCACCGCTTGTAGTTTCTCCCCTCTGTTCTGTGTTTGCTGTCTTAGTTTGCGCTGTTTTTTTCACCATGACTTTTTGATCTTTAGGGAAGCCGTGAGGGCTCTGGTATACGAATAAGAAGCAAACCATGGGGCCTGGTTACTTGTGACAAAGACTGTACGTATGTATTTATTTATTTTTATTTATTTCAATACCCTAAAGGCCCAATGCGGGCATTACATAGGGGTGGATTCATCAAAGAAAACAACAGATATACAACACAGAATACAAATGGCTGAAAACAGAAGTAAACAAGTTAAGAAGGCAGGTACAAGTTAATAAGAGGAAAGAAAAAAAAGGCTAATATGTATGAGGTATTTGAAAAAATGCACATGTAGCAAACCCCGCAAAGAATCAAGAAAAATCCCGGCTTTTAAAGTTACTAAACACAGCATCTTACATTTTGCGGAACGTTACGGCCAGCACACACACACACTGGAGCAACCAAAAAAAAACTTAAGAAGTGAATCACAAAGTGATAAAAAAAAGAACGCATATCAACATATGTTAGAAGTTTCTAAAATAGGACCAAAGAGCTATTTGAAATGCTGATGTTTCAGCGATAGTCGCAATGCTAGAAGGAAGCGAATTCCACTCTTCGATAGACAAGACCAAAGGTGAGTATTTGTATCGTTCTGTCCGAGCGAAAATAGGCGAAAATAGCGAAAATAGACGCATACATGCACACTAGATGTGTGCACGTATCCGCCTATTTACATATATGTTTCACAATGCGGAGCATTCAAGTTCCAATGTTTTCGGTAGATGGCTTTCAAGTTCTTACGGACGGAAATTAAGCATCCCTGCACTCCATTTCCTCTGAATGTAACTTGCGCGACGGAAGGACAAAGGCTGCCTAAACTTCCATTTTATTCTTTGCGAATGAAGGGTAGCACAGAAAACATTCTTTCCCAAAAGCTTAAAAGATTTAGTCTGGGATTTTACTGCCCGATTCGGCCATTAACTGTTGACCCCCGCGCTAACATCAGCAGCAGGCAGTGCTTTCAACGCTGTAATTCACGTTCATGGGCTTTAGAAAAGCCATAACTCACATCCTCATGACCAAAGGATGCGAGAAAATTATGAACATTCTAAACGGCTTTTAGTCCTGAATTCTGGGGTCTTTGTACTTAGTGACGTAGTGCGTTTACGTAGAACCAGGGCTTTAAAAAGCCAATGCTGTACCTTGATTGCTGTGCGCCACCCGATAGACAGACAAAGCGGAGATGATCGCCCTGGCTTGTTTTGGCCTCCTGGCCGTTGTTCAGCTGGCGACCAGCTCGACACAAAATCCTCCTGTGACAGACTGCTCCGGTAAGCCCTCTGTACCTTTTTTGACCCACCGGATGGTTGAAATCGTCACCTACAGAAGACAAATTCCTCCTGCAAGAATCGCTGCGGAAGTGTCTTCTTCCACGATAAATGATTTTTTATAAACTTGTTCATGGCATCCTTTTAACTATTTGCTACACTCTTTTTAGTCATTGCTTACTCTGTTACTGAAAGGAGTTACAACTGTCAGATTTTCTAGATTTTTATAGCAACTACTGCAAAACCCGTGCTCCGCGTTATAACTGCACGCAGTTCGTGCGCCAGCAATGAAGGATTCTTTGAATTACAGAGCAGATTGAAGATATACGATTTCAGTACGTTAATGTCGCATCTCTAACACATCGAATGATTCGCCATGCAAGTTACATTTATGACCTTTGTCTCTCTGTCTCTGATTTCGAGTTTAAGGGACATCTATTTCCATCCCATGTTCTTGCACAAGCAAAATGATAATTATGGTCTTCCTACAGTGGAATCAAAGGCATTGTATTTTGAAAGAATTGTTCGAGACCGCTAAAAATCTACCTGCTTGCAATCTTAAGACGCGAAAACAGTCGTCTATTCAGGAGGTGCAATGTCTATGTTCTTTACAAACTTACTTGCAATATGCTACCTATCAATTCAATTTTTTGCCATTTTCTGTTATCTTGTACGCGGAGTCAATAAATTTCACTGGATAAGTGTGTCTTGCCTTAGTAGTAAGTAACAGTTTTATGTGGCAAATAGCAGTGTATTCTTAATGAGTATCAACGTCTCTGTATGCTCATTGTCGACAAAGCATGTATGTGTTCGAAGCTAATACTTTAGAGACCCTCCCTTATCGTTGCTCGGCCCAAAAGCTGTATACTTTTATTATTGGCAACACTCGTTTAAGAAAATGAAAGCAATAGATAATTGATATGTTAAATGGTAATAGCCGGCAAAATTAAGTTGTTCTGTATCTAACGGTACTGCGTTCTAACCACAGAATGAAATTTATAAGCTGGTAAATATAAAATACACGAACTACAGGTGCGACCAAGGCCCTGTTTCGCAAACGTGCTAGAGTCGATACCCAGTTTTTGGCGCGTATCCCAGTGGCTAGACTACACCACTCATCACTCTAAAATGGGGGCAATGAGCCTATTCTCGTGTAGGCATGACGGGTTCGAATCGAGTGCTAGAAAAAAAAATTAAATATAATTTTTACAGCCATAATGCGCATTTTGCGGTCGAAAAAACGCAAGCGTACCCGTTAAGAGGCAGAAAATAAATTAATATTAACGAAAATAAATGGATGGAGTTGGTCTCAATGTCCCTTCAAGTATACGCACGGTAGGGAATTTTAGTTCCGATTAGAAATGTGTTCTTTTTCCATCAAAGTTACCCGTTGATAATTTTCAACATTTGCCTCATTTCAGGGTTGCAAAACCCGGGCTTCGAAATCTCCAGCATGAAAATAAAAGATGCAAAGCTTGGCAAGACCATCGAATTCGACGGAACGATTGTTGTCAACAGAGTTATTGGCAAGAATCCGATCTTACACGTCTCCTTTGAAACGTCCGAAAGCTCCGAACTTCTTTGCATTGACAGCTTGTTTCCATGGTAAGCTTTCAAAACATCGTTCAGGGGTATTCGGTTCCTCAGAACCAATTTGACGGTGGCAGGGAGCAGCGTAGCAATACAGTTTTAACGGCAGCCTAAATGGCATGAACTATCTCAGACCTCTGAGGCACCTGCATCAGTTCAGCTTCGAAATGGCTTTACTCCAGAAAGTACCGCACCTAAGCAGTACCGAAATCATACAGCTAGCTTGTGTGTGGCGTTCTGTTAAGCATTTTCGCTATGTTCTTTCGTTTTAATTCGTCTTGTACATCTTCCGTGTTTCTCCACCATGTCAAATCAACTCCATCACCAATTCGCGGTGTTGATCTAGTAAAAATTATGTGTAAACAAAACATCCATCTCAGCTGCCCACAAGCTATGTATTATTGTGCCTTCAGTGTTACGTGTAAATGTAATTATTGAATAGTATCTTCTTTCCTGTGTGGTCTGCAAAATTTTCTCGTCCTTTGCACTTACAAGCCCGAAAATTCTGATAGTTTATGAACAATCTTTTCTCGTACACTTTAATATTTCACAGTAACAATCAATATATCTCCACATCTTCCGTCGGCAGACTTGTATTATTTTTATACTGATGTCCCTCGTCAAAAGCGTTCCCCATTGCTTCTCCATTGCAGATTAAATGTTCGATGCGATCAATGAAAACACCATAAAATAACGATTTTGCTGCATATAGGACGAATGGATTACCAGCACCTTGCAGTTTTCCAATAATCGAAATTTTTGTCTTACAATGTTGAGCAGGACTGTTATTTTGGTAACTTCTGCTTCAACATATATAAAAATTCGACATGTTGTTCACCTTTTCGAAATGCCTATACTACCTCTTTCTATCTTTTAATGTTAGGAAAAATTCTATGCCTTACGAGGTGGCAAAAGGTTTTTGAACAGACTCACTGAAGCCAAGAAGTGTTTGAAAGTTTTCGTTAGTTCTCCCATTACCTATTTTTATTTCTTCCTATTGACAGTGAGCTGAAGACCTGTAATGGCACCACACAGATAGAGAAGAGAATGAATGCAGACTGGGGCAACAAATGCCCCGTCCAGCCGGGAACTTACACAGCGCCCTTGGAATTCCAACTGCCCAACAGCCAGAAGGCGAAAGAGTTCTTCGGGGTAAGCTCGACCTTCATTAGCTCGTTTCACCAGGGACTTGTGCCTCTTGAGGATATATGTGGATTTCTCATCAGTTGCAGACTTTGCGACGGTCAAAAAGATGTCGAAGGGTGCAGTATTAAAAAAAGAAATATTTGTTGTCACCGTACATGAAACATCTGGGACTGGCTACGAGCTCTAAAGTTAACTTTCACTGGCATCTTTTGCATAAAAGCTGCGATATTCATTGTAGCGAAAGCTACACCACTATAGCTGGGACGCATTTCGCCGTGACCCTCCGAATGACCCTGAAACGACCTTGAGATAAGTCATGGCTAGTGTTACTATGCGCATATACCCAATCATATGTGGTCCACTTACACCTTTGACTTTGACCTTTGACCCCCGAACTTTTGACCTTGGCATTTCCCCTTGAACTTCGATCGTGAACTTTGACCTTCAGTTTTGACGCCACAAGTTGTTTACAGAGGCAGTAAGAAAGCCACGTGGTAATCACGTTGTATCACGTGATTCACTTCACAGTTGTGTTGTCAGGTAATCACTACTGTGCGCTACTGATCATCGATCATTCTTTGTCTCCAACAAGCCAGTCAATGAAGAGGAATAGGCGCCAGTAAGGTGGTGGGGGGAATTAAGAAACAATAAAAGACGTACCAGAGATAAACCGTGTTTAATAATGCTTATGTAGCTTTCGCTACATGAAACTGGGTTCGGCAGAGTTGAACTGCTGCCTATCTTTTTGCGGTGCTGTTGAGCTAATTTTGAATCTTCGAAAGAATTCAAGGAAGAACGAGGACGGTAGATCAGAATTGGAGGCCACACACAATCAAAATTTTTAGTGAACTAAGTCTCGTACCGTGTTCTCCACTTGGCCTCGAGCCGTAGCGCTGTTTCACTGTCAATCAGGTCTGACCAACTCGCCCGCCTGTTTGAGTTAGACTCACACAAGCAACTTAAACTCGCAGCGTTGTAATTGGATAACAATACAGATAAAATGAAAACATTTCGGAGACTGACATGCCTGTGAGTGGTTTTCGTTCCTGGTCTGCCACACAAGTTTCTCTCACAATTTGCCGAAGTTTCTATAACTGCACCAAGTAGTCCGCAATAGAGTACTGCTGAGCTGATATGCACTGCTCAGAGTGAATGTTTCCTGATCGAAACATAAAATGAAGTTTATCAAGTGCAACAAAAAATTCGTTTCGTTATGATTGAGAAAAGACAGCACAATTCATTCATGATGGACGCATCGGATACAGAAAGCAGCGGCCAGAATAACTTTTTCAAAATGAATTTATGTTTATGTATAGAAAAGCCGAGTGTGAAAGCACTGAGGGAGCTTGAGTATTTTAATCTAGTTGCTGATTAATAATACCGTTTAGTTTTTCGTAATGAATATCTTATTCTCGGCGTATATTAAAAAATTATATTTAATAATAATGATTTATTTCCATCACCATACAGTGTTGGAGGGGATGGGAATAAAAGCGGTTATCGCTTGACAAGGTTCCCACCCCCTGTACAGCAAGTAGGCAGTGGCATGCGTCGGCACTTCTGAGAAAATAAAAGAGAGAGAGAAAAAAAAACAACAGACAGATACACAATCACCAGCGTGTGCAGAAAATTAATGCGGCTTTAAGAAATAACAACAAAAGCAACAACAATAACAAAAAAACCTGTTATAAAGATTATAACAGCAACCAATACATCAAATACAAGTTCAAAGTGTGAAAGCTAGAAAAATGTGGCTTCGGAAATAAAGTAGTTGAGAAGGTCAGAGCAGCTAATGTTTCCTATATCAATGTTTGCAGTAATTAATCTATTGAGGAGTCAGGGAAGTTGGAATGTTACCATTTGGCGTCCATAGTTTGTTCTGACTAAAGAAACTACATAGTGTGGTTTGCGACGGCCTGGGTATGCGCACTGAAATAACTGAATTGGGGCTAAGTTAGATATGTTTGTAATGCATCTTCTTTGTTCTATTTTATAGGTGCGCAATAGTTTATATGCATAAAGGTTGAAAACGTTAATAATCTTGTGCTTGGAAAATAAGTTTTTAGTTGAGTATCTATATGGCAGGTTATGAACAATTCTGAGGGCCCTATTTTCAAGAACGGCAAGTTTTTTCAGACTGGTTTGTGTAGCAGTACCCCATACTAATGAACAGTACTTTAGATGTGAGCGAAATAATGCACGATATAACATAAGTTTTACCTTTTGTGGGAGACAACATTTGAAACGTGTCATAAATCCTATGGCTCGAGATGTCTTTAATGCTATATGACTTATGTGGTCGTCCCATTGCATGTCTTCAGTGAATATTACGCCAAGCGATTTGAATGATTTTACTAACTCAATCTGGTCTCGGTTGTAATGTAGCTCACCAAATTCACTGCAATTTTTATTTTTTGGATGAAAAAGTATTGCCTTAGATTTTGTTGCATTAACTGAAAGAAGATTGTTATCGGACCATGTCTTTATTTTTTCCAGGAGTATGTTTGCATTTTCCAGTAACTTACTACCAGTAGCGTCGGATAAAAACAAACTGGTGTCGTCAGCATAAATTATGAAACGAGCGTTATTATCCACACTAGTGATGTCGTTAATGTAAAGGTTGAATAGCAGTGGTCTAAGGATACTTCCTTGGGGCACTCCGCGGGTAACTGTTCGAAGAGTTGACTTGTATTCATTTATTTGGACATACTGTTTTCTGTTGGACAAGTAAGATTTAAGTAAGAGTAAAGCTGCGCCTCTAATTCCATAACATTCAAGTTTTTTCATCAAGATGCTATGGTTTATGCATTCAAATGCTTTGCTGTAATCTAAGAAAATTCCCAAGACCAGGTTCCTATCTTCAAAATTCCTCAGTATATATTCCTTCTGGTGTAAAAGAGCAAGTTCTGTTGACCGGTTTTTTCTGAAGCCATACTGGCAGTCGGTAATTATGGCGTGTTTACTTAAAAAGCTTTCAACTCGTTTAAGAATCAGTTTCTCGAAAGCTTTGGAGAAGACGGGCAAAATACTAATTGGTCGATAGTTTCCAAAGCTGTTTTTGTTTCCCTTCTTGTATATAACTGCTACTCTAGCAATCTGCATTCTTGCGGGGAAAGTGGAAGTTTCTATGCATAGGTTGTATATGTGCTCCAATGGCGCAGCGATGATGTCGATAACATACTTAACTGGACGCATCTGGATATTATCCGCATCACACGAGGTGCTGTTTTTAAGGTCACTAAAAGTTGACAAGATTTCTCTGGTAGAGACAGGTTCAAGGAGCAAAGAAGGGGGGCGCCTGTCAATGGATATGTGAGATGTATCAGCTGAGGGGTTCAACGCAGGAGTAAAATGCTTGTTAAACTCTTCTGCGAGATGGTTACCTTGGTATTCTATGCCATTGTCAGTAATTTTATCGGGATTACCAGCCTGTGAAACGCCAGAGTCAAGTGACCGGATTTTACGCCAGAGTTTATCAGGGCGATTAGATGTATCTGCAAAGTAGTTCTCGTAGTACCTCAGTTTTGCTACTCGTATGTCAGAGTTTAATTTATTTCTGTACTTCTTAAAGCGGTCAAAAATAAGAATATCTTTGGTGTGAACAAATAGCTGATATAGTTTGTGCTTTTCTTTAATACGCGTATGCAGTTCGCGTGATATCCATGGTTTTCTTATTGTTTTTGGTAGCCTCTTTAATTTTGAAACAAAGTGTATGCTGTAAGCATGAGTAAAGTTCTCGAGGAATAAGCCATAAGCGCTCTCCGCGTTGGCCTCTTTGTATATATCGGACCAGTCCACACCTAGAATATGCGCTCGAAATCTATCTAAAGCTCCTTCTGTAATACATTGACACATAACTTTCTCACGAGGGTCACGCTTCGGAACCTCCTTCCGGCAAAACAAATAGATGCCCATATGATCACTTATGTCACAGCATGTAACTCCTGAGTGAATAAGCGCAGAATCAATATTTGTTAGGAAGAGATCTATGCATGTTTGGGAATTGGGAGTTATACGGGTTGCTTTGGTTATCATATTTGTAACGCTATAACATCTAAGACCTCAAAATCTACACTGCTGCTCGTTGAACATGACATATCTATGTTAAAATCTCCTCCAATGATTACATCGTATTTGTTCTTATATACAAAACCCAAATAAGATTCCATTGTTTCAAGAAACATACCCATATCACCAGACGGTGGCCTGCACACCACATACATTACAATGTTTCCTGATTTAACTGAAAGGATTTCAACGTCATCCAACAGGTAACACAAATCGTTTAAAATTTCGCACTGTAAGTTGGCATTAACAAGCATGCACACACCACCGCCACGAGAGGCTTTTCGATTTAAAGAAAACGTTGAGAATGAAGGCAATTCAAAGGCATCGCTGTCGGTCAGCCAGGTCTCCGAGATCATAATTACATCAAAAGGAAAGCCAAAGCTACTCAACAAAATAGAGAAGTCATCTCGCTTGTTCCTGACTGACCTGGCGTTTAGATGAAAACATTTAAGTATTGACAGGCTTTTCAATTCAAAAGAAACACTGCTACTGATTTCGCACGGGAGAGGGTACGCGTCCGGTGCCATCATGATACTCTGTCATTGCATGCAACATTCACAAACGGTACCTTTTCAAGGCACCGGATCAACAAGATCACTCTCATCTCGAATGATCTGAACAGAATCACCTTCCCTTTGGCGAACAAGCACCTTCCCGTTTGAGCACCAAACATACCGGAAATTGTTTTTCTTAGCCAAATCTTTAGTTTGCAGAAGCAGCCATTTCGTTCTTCCGGTCAGGTTTTCACACAAGTACACATTTTTGCCTTTCTCTACCAAAGATTTTCTGTTTTGAAGCCATTCGTCTCTTTGTGTTTGTCGTTGAAACCGCACAATAATGGCTGGTATCTTATCCACTTTCGCAGGAAGCCGATGACATGCCTCAATGTCACTCTTACTAAGCTCTGCAACATTGATTTCTTCAGCCACTTCGTTCACTTTGGCTAGGAGGTCCTCATGCTCGGTTTTAGAAATGCCATGAATTTCTATGTTCTTTTTCCTGCTTCGGAATTCCAGCTCGTCCAAGTCATTATTAAGCTGAGAAAGTTGTTCTTCACATCGCATATTTTCAACCCGTGCCATTCTTTTCCGCAGGTGGGCGATTTCTTTGTCTTGGTTATCAAGACGCTTCATGATTCCATCAAAATGGTCAGACATTGTCTGGACGGATTGCTCAATGTTATCTACCTTATCTTTCAGTGGCATTAGACTATCCAGTTTTTGGTTGAGCTGAAGAAAAGCAGCGACCATGTCGAAAGGAGGAGCGTCGGCAGGTGGCAGCATTTTTCCGCCACGAGCAGCTCCCGTTTTGCATGTTTGGCAGAGGAATGCTCTACGCGAACGAGCACTCAGTGCTTTTCCAGACTCAGAAATTCCGGAACAGCCATGTACATGATAAGGGTACTGACATTCTTTGCATATTACAAGCTCATCAGGAGCATCACTTGTTTTGTTGCAAGCAATGCAGACTTCCTCTGCATCCCCCATAAAGAACAATCACATACAAAACAACCGCGTTACGACAAGCTTTGGCAGCAACAGTGGCGCTAGAATAGGTACACGGTGGCTAAATTTAGCAAGAAAAAGTGCACCAACCTGGAAAATGTGCAGAGTCGTGCGAGCCGTATAAGCGCGTGTCCGTCGCTCGCCACTGCCACTGCCAAACTGCCGAGAGCGGGGGGCGTGTCCAGCTATCGTCGATGTTAGAAACAGCGCATTGTTGCTCGAACAACTTGACGGCAGCCGATGCGTACAGGTGTCAAAGGGAAGCGACTCTTTTAACCAAGTTGTACAGTCCACGCAGAACGGCCGGCAGTAGATTCTCGGGCCAATGCCGGGTGACAGCAAGAGGGCCAAAGCAGGAACGGACCTGGAAAATGTGCAGAGTCGTGCGAGCCGTATAAGCGCGTGTCCGTCGCTCGCCACTGCCACTGCCAAACTGCCGAGAGCGGGGGGCGTGTCCAGCTATCGTCGATGTTAGAAACAGTGCATTGTTGCTGGAACAACTTGACGGCAGCCGATGCGTAAAGGTGTCAAAGGGAAGCGACTCTTTTAACCAAGTTGTACAGTCCACGCAGAACGGGAGTAGATTCTCGGGCCAATGCAGGGTGACAGCAAGAGGGCCAAAGCAGGAACGGACCTGGAAAATGTGCAGAGTCGTGCGAGCCCTATAAGCGCGTGTCCGTCGCTCGCCACTGCCACTGCCAAACTGCCAACTACTACCTAAACTCATAACTACCTAAATGAGCGCTGGCCCGCGTCTTCCGGTACCTATGGTGGCCTACATTTAGGATTCAGCTGTCTTTTTGACGAACTGTCCACGACTGCCATACGCAATGTTGCTAACTGCCTGAGTGGTCACATAAAGTTTTTTTTTAAATTGTTATAACCTCAAGTTACCTCTAGCTCTTGGTTATTCACACCTAACACTTAAAAACATCCACACGTGTTTTAACTGTGCATCGCAAGTTCAGGTTCTTATTTGCTGTTTTCAGGACGGAAACGTCGTAGCCACATTCAACGTTGTCGACGAAGGCAAGGTTCTTGGTTGCGGGTCTGTTCCCGTAACTATTGACGTCGACTAAAGGCACTGAGCCTAACTCAACCTACGACACCAGTGGATGCGTCCCCATGCACGGCTTCAAGAAAGAAGGCCTAAGAGCAGTCCCCCTTCCCCCTGTCCCTTTCCTCTAATAGGCGTTCTTCCTCTCTTCTTGCGACGATCGTATTCTCGAGCGCTAATAAAATGTTTCTTTTAAAGACACCCTTTCCTTTTACATCAACAGTTTCATAGAAAAGTGGTAGAGACCGTTTCAAGGTACGTTAGCGTAGAAGCGCCAAAAATTTATTTGTTTATTTAATTATTCTTCTCTTAGGGCTTACAAAAGCATTATGGAGGGGAGGCGCAGAAATACAAACGTCACTCTGCAGTTTCATTCGAGGGCAGAAAAAAATAAAGGCAAGAGAATTAAGAGAATAAACGAAACAACAACAAAAAAACGAAAAAGGGCACTAATCGAAGACATTGGTGCCGGTTTCTAATGCATAATACATCGGTTTCAACAGAACACAGCATATAGTTAGTTGATTTCGCAACAACGTATCAAAAAGTGAAGGAACAGACATACAGAACATGATAAACGCCGAGTGCGAGTAATAAGAAAAAAAAAGGCTTCAAAATATGCTAGTAAGCGAAATACGAAAGCGATGGTTGTGGGTGATAGCGAGCAGGACAGTAGATAGGTGGTTCCAGTCACGGGATGTTCTTGGTAGAAATGAATGTGCGTACGTCATGGTGTTTCGGCGAGGTATGACAACTTTATAGCAATGGTCGACACGTGCAGAAACATGAGCGGGATGTGTGATCAGGCGCGATCGGAGCTGGTCGTTATGATGATAAATCTTATGGAAGATGCAGACACGAGGAGCCTTAGGACGGAGAGCGAGAAGGGGAGAGGAAAGGGCAAATTTATGCTTTGTTTCATGTCAGCGACGCTTGCCTTGCGGTTGTAATTACTGAGGATAAAACGAGCAGAGTGATTTTGTACACTCTTCTAGGTGTTATTCAGTGATACATGGCCTAGGTCCTATATAGAAGAAGTGTACCCTCGATTGGGTCGGACATAGATAGTATATAACTGTTTTTTGGCCAAAATGGTGCTAGTGAAAAGTTTCGTTTTAGATACCCACGTATGCGATTGGCTTGGGATGTTATGTAGTTAATATTAATCTTCCAGGAAGGACTACCTATAATATTTACTCCGAAGTACTATCAGCTGAAACAGAGTCAAGTGGAGAACAATTAATGGGGTAGTTGGGACATGATGATTATGAATCAATAACTGTCCCGTTAAGATTGTCTTTTTTATTTTAGAGGCTGCGAATGTTAGTGCACAACACTGAAACTTTCGATACTAAACCGCTTCCCCTCGCACATTTCGAGCTTTTGAAACGAAAAGATTCAATACGCAGGTCAAAGCCGAGCTTCGCGTGAGCCGAACTGGTGAGTTATGCGCATGCGCGAAACCGAGTGACGTCACGCGCCGCGCAGGTGGTCGCTCCTCGCCGCTGCCGCAGCCGTCGCCGCCGCCGACTCCGTCGCCTGACCTTTCGACGCAGCCGCGCGCTACTGCGCATGCGCGTCGCCTCCTCGCTGTCGCTAAAACTGCGCGCTTCGCCTCCTCGCCCACCGTTAGTTCTTTCGTTGCAGCCGCGTGTTGCCCGCGTCGCAGCCGGACACCCTCCTCTCCGCATTCCTTCGGGCAGTGTTAACTGCGCCGATTTCCGTCTCTTCCTCCGCCTCCCTACAGGCAGTGTGTGAACAGCCGGCTTAAGTCTAACCTTACACACGCAACGTGTGCACTCAGGGCGTATGCTTCCTCGCACTCCATTCGACAGCCGCCTCCGCCAGTTCTCCTTCCCTGGAATTTTGTGCAGCTAAGCGATAGCAAACCAACTGATCTACGTCGGCCATCATCTACCCTCGCGGCGGCGTCGTTTCGCGAACGAATTACACAGGAAGACGCCCATCTGCCGCATGGCTCCATCGTTTTATACGTTGACGCAGGCATCCAGGCTTGCGAAACCCCTACTTCAATTTACTGCCCTTGCAAGCCTGCCCTCAACAAAACGTCCAGGTTTCGCTTCCCAGAACCTCCTTCCTCCTTCTGTGCGGAGATGCTTGCCGTTCAAGAGGCACTATGCACAGTGGCCGCCGTTCCCCTACTACCTACGGCTCGCATTGTCATCCGCACCGACGCTCTTCAAGTCATACGCCTACTACGACGCGTCAGTCGCACCCCAGGCATTTGCCAGGACATCCATCGTCTCGCGGCACGCATCACGCAGTCAATCCGAATTCAGTGGGTCCCACGAAACCTCCTGAGTTCGCAAAGCCGTGCAGATTCGGCGACCCAACTTGTGACCCCAACTTCGTCTTGGCCTCGAGTCCTAACACTGGATGACACCCCCCTCCTTTTAACAAAAAGGAACACCTCCGGCGCCGCACACGTGCTCTAATCCCTCCGTGTGCGGTAACCCTTCCCCGTGGTCTTACCCGTGCAGAGGAGGTTGCGCTTCGGAGGATCCGGGTCGGGGTTGCCCTAACTCCGGCCGTTACACGAAAGTGGCCGCAATTCGAAGGTGTATTTCCCCGCCCCGGTTATCCAGTCTGCAAGAACAGAAATCTTGAGGCCGACATTCACCACCTGCTGTGGGTTTGCCCGGCGTTGAAGCCGACAAGAATTCGGCACCTGGCGGCAGCAGGTCTTTCGCCCGATAATAGTGCTTCGTACACCGCTTGGACACAAAGACCTCATCATCGTTCACTGCTCGATTTCATTAGATCAGCGAACCTTTAGTCATTTATTTAGGCATCCTCATTTATCATTACATGCCGTTTTATGCCCTGAGGCATTCAACATCGCATTAAAAGAAAAACTGAAGGTTTTCGTTCAATATCCAGGCTTAACCGTAGCTAAGCCACTGCCTAATTTTTTACGACTAAGAGTGGTCAGAACGCGTTGCCATGGTAGGTAGGTCATTGTTATCCACTGTCCGGCTAGCGGACGGCATCTCGCATGTTGAGAAGTGCGTAAAAAATAGCATTTTTCGTTGGCACACACTTTATTGCGACTTAGCTTGTACTCAGTTTTGAGAGATTTGCCGAACTCAAAAAGTTACTCTCGAGCTTGACGAGTAGTTGGGCAAAAGTCCTTGCTCATGCTATCCTGAATCTCCATCCTGAAGGCCGAACCGCATGAAAAATGCCTTTTCTTTGGTCTTGTACGTTGTGAATTTAACCATAAGGCGCCTATTTCTTCCGGAAACATGTTGGCATTTATGAGCACGCGCTACCGCATCTGATGTTAGGTGCAGTTCAAGTTGGTCAGAAAGCACAGCTCATAGTTTGTCTTCGGACTGCTGGGGTGTTTCTGCTTCTTGATCGTTTATTCGAAAAAGAAAGATATGGTGACGAGATCGGTTTTTCATTTGATCACTCCGAGTGCGGAGCATTACGAAACCTCTTCAAGGCGGTCAATATTTCCTCGTGCTCCATTCATGTCTAGCTGCAAGATTGCAAGAGAAGCGGTTTGCTGCTCTACACTTGCTAGGCATTAATGTATTTCAAACACGGTGTTAGAGAGTGAAACTTGCTCTTGCTTGATTTCGGTAATGGTCTGCGACAAGATAGCTTGGTTTGCTTCGATCCTGACGGTTCGGTCCCGGCCGCGGCGGTCTAATTTCGATGGAGGCGAAATTCTACTAAGCCCACTTATTGCTTTCCTAGCTCTGGAAAAATGAGTGTTTTAGATTTGTCTTTTAGTTCTCCATCTGTTTTTAGCGATTTTAAATGGGATGTTTTAGACAACCCCTATAGAAGCGATCATCTCCCTGTTGAAATCAGCCTGCCATCCCCACCATCAGTCATCCCGACAAAACGACGGCGCTGGAAGCTTCATTTAGCACACTGGCAACTTTTTAGAACACAAGCCACTTTAGAAAAAAATGTTTTAGAGAATCTTAATATCAATTAAATAAATGAAAAGTTCACAACTTGTATTCTCGCTGCCGCACACTCGGCTATACCTCAATCTTCAGGAATAGTACGGCAAAACCATAAAGTGTGGTAGACTGAAGATTGCAAAGAAGCAAAAAAACTGCAAAACAAAGCTTGGGGTATATTTCGCAGATACCCTAAGCAGGAGAACCTTATTAACTTTAAAAAAGCAAGAGCTAGGGCTCGGAACGTACGTCGAAATGCCAAAAAAGCATCATGGCAGAGCTTTGTTTCATCAATAAAAAGCCACATCACATCAAAAAAAATGTGGGAGCAGGTACATAAACTAGATGGTCGTTACTCCCCATTCACGGTTCCTCTTCTGACGGCTCCTGGTGTGCAGACAAATATAAAAGAACAAGCAGATATATTAGGTGAACATTTTTCCACTATATCGAGTTCCTCTCACTGCACAGAATCATTTTTAAAATATAAAAACACGGCCGAAAGACAGAGACTGCCGACAACAGGCAATGCTCACGAAGCATACAATATCCCAATTACACTACAAGAAATTAAGAGCGAGCACCACGACCAGATGGCATTCATTACGAAATGCTCGCCCATCTGTCTGAACCTGCCCTGGTATCACTTCTGACATTTTTAAACAAAATATGGGTATCAGCAGAGATACCAGAGGCTTGGAAAAAAGCCATTGTGGTACCATTGTTAAAGCCCGGAAAGCTGCCTACATCCCCTGGCAATTACAGACCCATAACCCTGACAAGCACACTTGCAAAATCCTTCGAAAGCGTTCTGAACATTAGGTTAATGTTTGTATAAGAATCCCGTGAACATCTTGGCATTCATCAGTGTGGGTTCAAAAAAGCATGCTCTACAACAGACCATCTTGTTCGCATTGCGAACACAGTTCGAGAAGCATTTATACACAGACAACACTGCCTTGCGGTCTTTTTTGATTTAGAGAAAGCTTATGACACCACATGGAGGTTCGGCATTCTGCGGTACCTTGGAGACCTCGGCATACTTGGTAGGATGCTGAAATGCTTGAGTGACTTTTTGTCCAACCGTTCATTTAAAGTACGTCTCGGTGTCACTCTTTCTAAGAAATTCACTCAAGAGAATGGCGTACCTCAGGGATGCATATTAAGCTCTACGCTCTTCATAGTAAAAATGAACTCCCTAGCAAAAATAATTCCAAAGTCCATCATGTATTCAATCTATGTCGACGATCTCCAGATTGCTTGCACATCCTCTAGTGTTACATCGTGTGAAAGGAAAATACAGCTGACAGTAAACAGACTAACAACATAGGCAGATAAAAATGGATTCAACTTTTCCTCGCTAAAGTCAGTAGCTGTACTCTTCTCGCTTAGAAGAGGGCTGCACGCTGATCCCACTCTTTTCCTGAATGAGGTCACATTACCAGTGAACGATGAACACAAGTTTTTAGGAGTAACTTTAGATAAAAAACTCAGATTCCTGCCACACATAAACACCCTCAAAAAGAAAGCTTCTCAATCCCTGAATATAATAAAAGTACTGTCACGAAAACATTGGGGTTCCGACAGAACATGTCTTTTAAAAATTTACCGCTCTGTAGTACGCTCTACCCTTGATTATGGATGTATAATGTATTTCTCAGCGAGACCATCATGCCTTAAACGACTAGATCCAGTATACAACTTAGGTTTGCGTCTTTCCACCGGTGCATACAGGACGTCAACCATAAAAAGTCTTTATGAAGAAACCAACGAACCATCACTTACAGACCGAAGAATCATGCTCACATGCTCGTACATTTTAAAAATCCGTTCGCTGCCCAAACACCTACGTTACCCCATAGTCACAAAATGCCCATCAAGAACACTGTACAACAACAAGCCACTAGCTATAAGGCCACTTCTCCTGCGTTTTGAACAGATGTGCCAAAACCTCGGCGTTCTAGACACATTACCTGCCATTGCACGAAGACGAAATCCACTGCCTCCATGGTACAATTTTCCTGCAATCTGTGACCTAGGTGTGACCTAGGTTCCCGCTAGGTGGCGCCGCCCTGGTTAGCTGGCTGCCTACCGTGCTCCGCTTTCACCTGCCCCTGGCATAGTCCAGGGCTTCGCCCGCCCCTGGATTTCCTCTCCATCGATTCAGGAAGGCTTCCGAAGCACGTGGATACCATCGTCATCACGGCCCACTGCCGAGCTGGCCCTCCAAGCGCCTCCAAAAGTCTGATGCGGCGCGGCGCCTCGCTAACCCTAACGCGCCGCGCCTGCACCTCTGCAATGCAGCGTCTGACGAAGCCCCTGCAGCCCAGACCCACTGATGCCGCCACCGCGGGGCCTACTCCAACCGCCCACGTCACCGCGCAAAATCCTGTTGGAACCAACACTGTGAGCGACGCTGGGAGCTCCGGATCGACGGCCGCGGCGCAGCCGGCAGCGTTCGTCGTCGCCGCAGCGTCCACTGCTAGCCAACTCCACGCTCTAAGGGACGCCAACATCTTTGGGCCCATAGACGCGTCGCAGCCGCCTGCTTTCGTCGACGCCGCCGGTGCCGCCGCGCCTACACCTGCCACATTACCCGCTGACACCAAGACCTGCAGCCCGGCACCAGCGTCGCAGATTGCGCCTCAGGCTGACGATTCGTCGGCAGACATGGACTTCATGGCGTCCCCGGTAGACGACACTCCATCCCCGGAAATCGGCTGGAGCACCATCGGTGCCAGCCGTAAGCCTGCTTCCGCCACCCGACCCCGCTGCGAGCTCATCACTGTTGGAATACAACTCCCTCCTGGTACCCTCAATCCCAAGCTGCCTCTCTACGACGTGCTCGCCGCAGTCACCTCAGCTGCACAACTTTCCTCCAAGACCAGTGCAGACATCACCCTTCAGGCCAAGCCAGCCCAAAGCCTTGTGTTTTTAAAAACTCATTCTCCTCTCACCGCCCACCTCCTACTTTCGATCACGCAGCTTCACCTTCACGGTAAGCCTGTCAGCATCAACACTTATTCCCCCCATCCTCCCATCTCATGCCTCGGCGTCATCCATAACGTCGGTGGCCACTTCACTCCTGATGAGCTCATGCATGATCTAGAGTCTTTCAAAACTGATATTCTCGTTGCTCGCATGATGGGATCCACTCAATCAGTGCTCATTACGTTCGCTGGTACCGTCATCCCCCACTTTGTTTATTTCAAACGCGTTGCCTTCCGGTGCCGTCCTCATAAACCTAAGCCTCCCACCTGCACCCGTTGTCTCACTCTAGGCCACCGCGCCCACCAATGCCCCCAGCACAGCGTTCCGGCCAAGTGCCGTCGCTGTGCTGCTCCTCTACCCGCTGACCCTTCCGCTCATGTGTGTGCCCAGCCCTGGTGCGTTCATTGCAAGGTGAACACCCACCCCTCCCTCGACCCCACTTGCCCCTTTCTCCTTGCTAAACAACGCGAGTGTGCTAAAACTGCATACCTCCGACGCCTAGCTTTGCGCCGGGTCACTCAACCAACCACCCCCTCCTCCTCCTTCTCTAATCATGAATCTCCATCAGCTCCGATCACGTCACCACCAGGCTCCTACGCCGCCATAGTTAAAGGATCCTCGGTGCCAGCCACCCTCTCTTCCACTAAACCACCCTCTCCATCCTTGACTGACGAGAGACGCTCATTCGACCTCCGGCTGGCAATGCTGGAACGCCAGCAGCGAGAGCAGCAGCGCATTTCCCACGATCTACAACAGCAGATACGTGCCTTGACTCAAACCCTCCAGACAACCACCTCCTCTCTTACCTCCCAGCTTAGCAAGCTAAATGAGCACCTTGCCACGTTCACCACTCCCTCCTCCAGCGCCCATGTCGCCCCTTTGGCTGACCTTGTCGAAACCACCACACAGGCACATCACACTCGCTTGGTTCAGCTGGAAACTTCGGTTCTCCAGATTCTTACCACCCTCCAAGCACAATCAAAGCAATTGGAATCCTTCACATCTATGCTCCAATCCGTCCATGAGTCACTGCCCCCGGCAAAAAAGAAGGAACGCGTACCATCGCGTTCCTCTCCACTATCATAATGGCGTTTGGCGAGGACCTCGAGATTGTGCAGTGGAACTGCCGAAATCTTTGCCACAATAAGACCCCCCTCCACCAGTATCTACTCACCCGCCCCTCTCTGCCTCATTTTCTCCTTCTCCAGGGGACCCGGACGGCCCGCAATGTCCCAGGCTACCGCGCCTACCATGCCACTACGGCCACACCACTTGCGTCTATTTATGTACGCAGTGACGTGCTCGTAGCGCAAATTGACATCCCCTCCACCCTCCTTAAATATTTAGTTGGTGTGGTTTATTACCACCCATCTTCCCGCATCTCACTCGTCCTTTTGTCTTTTTACAACCCCCCTGTCACTTCCTCTTTATTCTCTGCTCTGGGCAAATTCCTTCACTCTCTTCCTTCTACCTCCCATCTCCTCTTTGGTGGTGACTTTAATGCCCCTCACACACTCTGGGGCTACCCACAAACCCTCAAACCCGGCCGCCTCCTCCATTGTCTGTCCCAGGAACGCCACCTCACCCTTCTTAATACTCCTGGCTCTCCTACTCGAGCGGGCACTGCCTCACAACGCCCCACGACACCCGACCTCACTTTCTCTCGGGGTTCACTTTCCTTTCACTGGCAGGTGACAGCCGAAACTCTTCTGAGTGACCACTTTCTCATCCATATCACCGCCTCTCTTTCCCACATCCCTCGCTGTCATCCGGTTATTCACACTGACTGGCATGCTTTTCGCACTAATCTCGCCTCCGACTCCTTTCAATCCTACGACGACTGGACGTCGCGCATCTCTGCAGCACTCACGTCCAGCAGCCGTCGCGTTCGCTCTCGTTACCCAATCCAAGACCCAGATCCTCACCTTCTCCGTTTATAGCGTCGCCGTAAACGTCTTCAACGCTCCTTTCGCTCCCAACCACACAATGCCCAACTTTCCTCCCGGATCACTGCTCTGCGGGCCGAGATCGTCGCCCACTGCGCCTCCCTCGAGCACTCTCGTTGGAGTGCTCTTTGTGATGGCCTTGATTCTTCTTTGCACTCGCGATCCGCATGGTCTCTCTTTAAATCCCTCCTTGGCACTAAGCCTGCCCTTGCTCCCACTCTAGCTAAAGCCCTCACTCAGGGGACTCCCTCCGAAGTTTTTGATCAACTCGCCTCTCTCTACCTCCCGCCCTTTCTGGCACCCTCCTACCCGGTGTACTCAGGTGGACCTAACCCCGATCTGGACCAATGCTTCACTCTCCGGGAGCTCGAATATGCTCTGGCTGCTAATGCTACACGCTCGGCTCCCGGTGAGGATGCCATTACATACACCACACTTCGTAACCTTCCTGACTGCGCCAAAGAATTCCTCCTCCAAACCTACAATGAGTCCTGGCAGAGCGGCTGCTTGCCGAGCTCCTGGACATCCTCCCTTATTTCTATGATTCCAAAGCCGGGCAAACCTCCCTCTCTCTCTAACCTCCGCCCAATCTCCCTGACGTCGTGCGTTGGTAAGACCCTTGAGCGAATGGCTTTGACTCGCCTCTCTGATTTTCTTTAGGCACGGGAGTTCTTCCCCCATTCTATCATTGGCTTCCGACGCCGCGTCTGTGCACAGGACATGTTTCTGATTCTCCAGCAAACGTTTCTGTCCCCTACACCCACTCAAATTTACGCACTTGTGACCGTCGATGTTCGCAAGGCCTTTGACGGTGTTTGCCACGATCCCATCCTTTCTCAACTCGCCTCTTTGGATTGTGGCTCCCGCATGTACTCCTATATCCGCTCATTCCTCGCTAACCGTGTGGCTCGCTTTCGAGTAGATACCCACTTGTCTAACCCACACCACCTCACCCGTGGCACTCCTCAAGGTGCTGTTCTCTCTCCTACCCTTTTCAATCTCGCTATGGCCCCTCTCGCCTCCCAGCTAGCTGAAATTCCCGACCTGCATCATATATTTTACGCCGATGACATCACACTCTGGTGTTCATCTGGCTCTCCCGGTCACGTACAGGACACCCTGCAACGTGGCCTAGATCTGATCGACTCCTTTCTCACCACCGCTGGCCTCTCTCCTGCTCCTGAGAAATCCGAGCTTCTCCTTCTCAACCATTCCTCCTACCAGCGCTCACACAACCACTTCGTCTCTCTCCACCTTTCTGGCTCTCCCATTCCTGTCGTCACACAGTGCAAAGTTCATGGCTTCCCTTTGCATGCGGCTAAGAATGTGCAAGCCCTCCACCGCGCTGTCACCACCTGCCACTCTGTAACTCACCTCCTGCGGCGCGTGGTCACTCGACGCTCAGGTCTCCACGAGGCTCACGCGTGCCGAGTTGCCCACGCGATGGCCCTCAACAAGGTCTTGTACTTTGCACCCTACGCTTCCTTCACTCAGACTCAACTTAACGCTCTCGAGACTGCCCTTGTGGGCCTCTACAAGGCAGCTCTCAACCTCCCTATCACTACCTCTACCACTAAGCTCTTTGCCACAGGCCTCTTCCATCCTCTTCGTTCTCTTATCAGTCTCCATCGTGACTCGCAGCTTGCCCGTTTTTCCCTTACCCTTCAGGGGCAGTGGTTATTGACTCAAGCGGGTATCTCGCCCATTCCAATCTCCCCGTTTACCTCTCCTATTCCCACCCCCGCTCCCAATCTTCGTATCCTTCCCCTCTCGACCAACATGTCCCTCGTCCTGCACGCCGGACGTCGTCATGCGGCCGCACAGCACCATTCCCCTCTCTTTGATACCCAGGGTGTAGCTTACACGGATGCCTCTTTCGTGGCTCCTCGAGGTTCCTGCGGCTACGCCCTGTACCATCCACACCTCCCTGCTCCTGAAACCCACACCAGCGGGCCGTATCTACACTCTCCAGACGCATTGTCCCTCGAGGTTCTCGCCATTGCGCATGCCCTCCAGTCATTTGCCCTCCTTCCCTCTCTCCAAGAGTACACAGTCTATTCAGACTCACAAGCCGCTATACACAACATACAGAAACGCACCCTGACCCCTTCTCTCCAACAGGAGGTCGAACGAGCGGTCTCCGCACTGCAGCCTTCCATCGTTTTCCTCCGCTGGGTCCCTGGGCATTCAGGGATTGACGGCAATGAGCTGGCCCATCAACTCGCCCGCGACACACTTTTCCGGGCACCGTTGATCCCCTGGCCCAAGCCCTCGGAGGACGGTGGGAGACTCACCCTTCGCCGCACCATAAAAGAGGTCTACCTTGAGCTCCGCCTCGACAAACGCCTTTACCCTCCCCCTCATCCATCACTCACGGTGCCGGAGTCTCGCCTTCTTCGGCACATTCAGATGAATGCAGTTATCACCCCGTCCCGCCTCTTCCTCTATCGCTATCGATCGGACCCTTCCTGTCCCAACTGCCCCTGTATCTATGCGGACCTGGCCCATTGCCTCTTCTATTGCCCGGCTGCTCAGCAGTCGGGTTCCTTCCCCCCACCCTCTCTATCCATCACCACCTGGCTCGACTGGCTTGGCGCTGAAGGGGAAGAAGAACAGCGGCTTCTGGTCGCCCAGGCGGTCGAAATGCTCGGCCTATAAATTTTGGTCGAATAAAAGTCTTTTACTACTACTACTACTACTACTTACACACTTCCATAAAAAACAAACTCCACAACAACATATAATACAAGAATTCCTTGCACTGGAAGAAAAATACAATAGTGTTACGGATTTCTACACGGATGGATCAAAAACATATGTTTACGTAGGAAGCGCAGTGGTACGAGGGAATTCGGAGAAAACAATAAGACTTCCACAGAGCACATCCATCTTCACTGCAGAAAGTTACGCAATCTGTATGGCCATAGAAAGATAGTTAACGAGAACCTGTGAGCTCTGGAAAGAAAATGATAGGTGTGACGTTAAGAGATCGGAAGCAGGCGGAGTGGGTGACCCAACAAACACAGGTTAATGACGTCGTAGTCGAGATCAAGGGTAGGAAATGGGCTTGGGGTGGGGATATAATGCGAGTGCAAGATAACCGATGGTCTGTGAGGATAAGGGAGTGGATTCCAAGAGAAGGCAAGAGCAGCAGGTGGGTGGCAGAAAGTTGGGTGGGCGGACTAGAATAAGAAGTTTTCGGGGGATACGGTGGCTGCAGCTGGCAAAGGGCAGGTTTAATTGGAGAGACAGAAGAGGCCTTTGCCCTGCAGTGGGCGTAGTCAGGATGCACGTTCATGTGCTTTAAAAAAAGCCATGACTCACATCCTGATGACCAAACGATGCGAGAGCAATGATGAACATTTTGAACGGCTTTTAGTCGTAAATTCTGGGGTCTTTGCACTTATCGACGTAGTGTGCTTACGTAGAACCAGCGGTTTAAAAAGCCAGTGTTGTGCCTTGACCATTGTGTGCCAACCGATAGGCTCACAAAGCGGAGATGGTCGTCCTGGCTTTTTTTAGCCTCTTGGCCATTGTCCAGTTGGCGGCCTGCTCGACACAGACTCCTCCTGTGACGGACTGCTCTGGTAAGCACCCTGCACCATTTTAGGCCTAACTGAGGGTTGAAATATTTACCTGTCGAAGCTAAATTTCTCTTGCGAGAATCGCTGTGGAAGTTCGTTTTCAGGTCTGTTCCTGACATGCTTTTAAATATTTTATGCACTTCTTTTTTTTTCAGTCATTTCCTACTTTGTCGCTGACATGGGTTACACTTTTCAGATTTACGAGATTTTTATATCAACTGCTAAGAAATGCGTACTCGGAGCCTTAGCTCCACACAGTGCGTCAGCAATGAAGTATTCTTTAAATTACTGTGCAAAATAAAGATATATGATTTCGGTACTGATAGTATTCCTTTTCTAACGCGCCGAATGCAAGTTACATTTATCAACCTTGGCTTCCTGTCTCTCATTTCGAGTTCAACGGACATCTGTGCGTCATGTCATGTTATTGCACAAGCTAAAGGCTAATAATAGCCCTCAGATACTGGAATCAGAGACATGGTATTTTCAAAGAATTGCCTGGAACCACTAAAAGTATATCCCTGCTGCAATCTTAAGACGCGAAAAACTGTCATTAATTCAGGAGGCGCAATGCCTTATGTTAATCATTAACATACAACGTGCTACCTTTGACTTAGATTTGCGACCTGTTTTTATTATGCTCCTGTATACTGAGGCTATAAATTCCACTGGATAAGTATGTCTTTGCTTTGTTGTGAGTAAGTGTTTTATGTGTAAAATATCAGTGTATTCTTTATGGGTACCAAAGTCCCTTCGTCTTCATTGTAGGCAATTCATTTATTTGTTCGATGCCAATGCTTTAGAGACCCTTACGTAATGTTGTTCAGCCCCAAAACTTTTATATATTCATTAATTGCAACCCTGGTTTCAGAAAATAAAAACAATAAATAAGGAAGGTGTTAAAGGGTAACTGCAGACAAAACTAAGGTTGCGGAGATTACACTTTATCTAAGGGTACCGCGTTCTAACCACAGACAGAACTTCGTACGCTGGTAAATATAAAAAAATAATAACTATTCAAGAGGCTAGACTACTCCACTATTAAGCTCAAAATGAGAGCGACGAGTCTATTCTGGTATAGACGTCACGAGTTCGAATCGAGTGGGAAGAAAAAAATTTTAAATACAATTTTTACAGCTATAATTGTCTTTTCATGCCCGAAAAGCGTAAAAGCCACCGGTATGAGCCAGAAAACTATTCTATACTAAGAAAAATTTATGGATGGAGCTGATCCCAATGTCCCAGTAAGTGCCCCCACGGTAAAGAGTTATTTCTGCTTAGAAATTATGTTTTGCCTCCATCAAGGATACACGTTCATAATTTTCAACATTTCCCGATTTCAGGGTCACAAAACCCGGGCTTCGAGATCTCCAGCATTAAAATCAAAGATGCGAAGCTTGGCAAGGCCATAAAATTTGACGGAACGATTGTTGTCAACAGAGTTATTGGCAAGAATCCGATCCTACACGTCTCCTTTGCCCCGTCGGACGGCTCCGAACTTCCTTGCATCGAGAGCTTGTTTCCATGGTAAGCTTGCAAAACATCGTTCAAGGGTATTCAGTGCCTCAGTACAAGTTTGCCGTTGACAGGGAGCAGCGTAGCAATAGAGCTTTAAAGGCAGCCTAAATGGCATGGACTATCTCAGACATCCTAGGCACCTGCATCAGTTTAGCTTCGAAATGGCTTCACTCCTGACAGCACCGCACCAAAGCAGTACCGAAACAATACAGCAAGCTGGTGTTCGGCCTTCTGTCACGCATTTTCGCTGTGTTCTTTCCTTTTAATCCTTCTTGTACATTTGCCGTGTTACCTCACTATATCAAATCAATTCGACCATCAATAAGCGTTGTTTATCTACTAAAAATTATGTGTAAACGATACCCGGCGTTTCAGCTGCGCACAAGCGATGCATCATTGTGCTTTCCGTGTTAAGAGTAAACGTTAATATTGAATAGTATATTCTTATTTTTTTCTTCTTGTTTGTGTTGTCTTCAAAATTTTCTTGTCCATTGCACTTACATGCCCAAAAAGTCTGAAAAAAAAAAGCATTTTTAAACGCGAGAGAGTGTATGAACACACTTTTCTCGTATATTTTAAGATTTCACTGTAACAATCATATATCTCCACGTCTTCCGTCGGCAGGCTTTCATTTTTTAGCTGCTGACGTCTTTTCTATCGTAAAAAACATTCCCAATTGCTTTTTTATACCAGACTAAATGTTCGATGGCAGCGATGGAAACACTATAAAAGAAGGATTTTTCTACGTATCGGAAAAACGGACCATCACCCTCAATATTTCTTTATCAGTACCTTAGAGTATTTCAATAATGAAAATTTTTGTCCTACAATGTTGGGCAGAACTACCGTTTTGATAACTTCACCTTCTAGATGTGCACAAACTCGGCATGTTGTCAACCAATCGGAATGCCTATACTACCTTTTTCTTTCTTCTATTGTTAGAAAAAAGTGTGTGCCATGCAAGGTGGCAAAAGCTTTTTGACCATGCTCACGGAACCTAGAAGTGTTTTGTAAGTTTCCCTTAGTCCTCCCATTACCTATTTTTATTTCTTTCTATTCACAGCGAGCTGAATACCTGTAACGGCACCACACGGATAGAGAAGAGACTGAATGCAGACTGGGGCAACAAATGCCCCGTCCAACCGGGAACTTACACGGCACCCTTGGAATTCCAACTACCCAACAGCCAGAAGGCGAAAGAGTACTTCGGTGTGAGTACTCGCGCCACCGGGAAATTCTGCCTCTTGAGGCTGTATGTGGTTGTCTCATCAGTGGCGTACCTTGCGATGGTCAGAAAGGTGGCCAAGGGTGTAATCTTAATAATAGAAATTTTTGTCACCGTGCATGAAATATCCCGGCCCGGATGCGAGCTCTAAAGTTTGCTTTGGCTGGCACCTTTTGCAACCTTTATAAAAGTCATGCTATATATTGCAGTGAAAGCTATACTACTACAGCTGGGACGCCTTTGCCGTGAGCTTCCGAATTACCTTGAAACGGCCTTGAGATAATCATGGCTAGCGTTGCTATGCACATACACCTAACCGTATGTGGTCCACTTAATGAACTACATTTGACCTTGAACTTTGACCTTGAACTTTTTCATTTAATTTTGACATTGAATTTTGACATTTCAAGTTGTCGGCAGTGGCAGTAAGAAAGCCATGTGGTAATCAAGTTTGTGACTTGATTCAGTGCACAGTTGTGACGTCAGTTATGAGGTATATATAAGCAGAGCTGTGCGCTACTCACCATCGATAAGTCTTTGCCTCCATCAAGCCAATCAATGAAGGCGAATAAGCGGCTGTGAAGTGGTGGTGGAATTAAGAAACAAAGATGTACCAAAGATAAAACAAGTTTATTCATGCTTATGTAGCTTTAACTACGTGAAACTAGGTTCGGCAGAGTTGAACCGCTGCCTAACTTTTTCGATGCTGCTGAGCTGATATTCAATCTTCGGAAGAATTCAAGGAAGAACGACAACGGTAGATCAGAAACGAAAGCCACACACAATGAAAATTCTTAGTGAACTGAGGCTCGTACCGTCTTCTCCTCCTGACTTTGTCCCGTTGCGTTTTTTCACTAAGATTAAGTTCTTACCAACTCGCCCGCCTCTTTGTCTTGCACACAAAAGCAGCTTAAACTTCCAGCGTTTTAAGTCGATTACAATAGAAATAAAATGAAAATATTTCAAGACTGCCGAGTCTGTGAGTGGTTTTCTTTCCCGGTCTACCATCCACGTTTCTCGCATATGTTCCCAAAGCTTCTATAACTGCCCCAAGTAGTTCGCAAAAGAGTACTGCTGAGTTGATATGCAGTGCTCAGGGCTGATGTTTTTTCATCAAAACACGAAATGAGGTTTATTAGGTGCAAAAAAAATTCGTTTCTTCGTGATCGAGAAGCCGCAGCACAACTTTTCATGACGGATGCATCGGATACAGAAAGCAGCGGCGAAAATATTTTTTTTTTCGAAATGAATGTGTGTTCATGATTAGAAAATCCGAATGCGAAAGCACTGAGTGAGCTTCAGTATTCTAATCTCGTTACTGAATATTAATACCGTTTAGTTTTTTATATTGAATATCTTATTCTCGGCGTATATTCAAACAGTATATTTCGTCGCATAACTATTAAATGAGCGCTGGCCCGTGTCCTGCGGTATCTACGGTGACCTACATTTAGGATTCAGCTGTCTGCGTGACGAACAGTCTACGACTGCCATACGCAATGTTACTAATTGCCTGAGTGGTCGCTTAAAGGTTTTCTAAAATTTTTATAACCTCAAGTTGTCTCTCTCTCTCTCTCTTGGTTATTCACAGCTGTTTTGACTGCGCATCGCAAGTTCAGGTTTTTCTTTGCCGTTTTCAGGATGGGAACGTCGTAGCCAAATTCAACGTTGTCGACGAAGGCAAGGTTCTTGGTTGCGGGTCTGTTCCCGTAACTATTGCCGTCGACTAAAAGCACCGAGCCTAACTCAACCTACGACACCAGTGGATGCGTCCCCATGCACGGCTTCAAGGACAAAGGCCTAAGAGTAGTCCCCCTTCCCATTTCCTTTAATAAGCGTTGTCGCTCTTTACTTGCGGCTATCGTATTCTCGAGCACTAATAAATATTTCTTTTAAAGGCACCTTTTTCTTTTAGATCAATAGCTTCGCCTAAAACGGGCAGACACCGTTTTAAAGTACGCCGGTGTGGAAGTACCGGAAATTTATTTATTGATTTATTTATTAATTATATTACCTTTAAGGCTTACGAAAGCGTTGTAGAGGGGATGGGCAGAAATACAGATGTCACTGCCATTTTATTGAGGAAAAAATTAAAGGCAAGAGAATAAAGGAGAGAATAAAAGCAACAACAACAACTAAAAAACAACAAAAATAGCACTGATTCAAAACACAACACAAGTGCAGATTGCAAATACGAAGTATATTGGTTTGAGCAGAACACAGCATATAGAGTTAGGTGCTTTTGCACCAACGTATCAAAAATGAAGGAACAGACATATAGAACATGATAAACGCCATGTGCGAGTAATAAAAAAAAGGCTTCGAAATATGCTAGTAAGTGAAATACGAAAGCGATGGTTGTCGGTTCGCGAGCAGGGCAGTAGGTAGGTCGTTCCAGTCACGGGATGTTCTTAGTAGAAGTGAAGTTGCATACGTGAAGGTCTTTCGCTGCGTATGCCAAATTTGTAGCGATGGTCGACACGTGCAGAAACATGAGCGGCAAGTGTCATGAGGCGCAATCGGAGTTGGTCGTTACGATGATAAATATTATGGAAGATGCAAATACGAGCAATCTTAGAAACACGGTGCAAGAATACTATTATTCTTACACAGTGCTTAGAACGGAAAGCGAGGAGGGGGGGGGGGGGGGGGGAACGGGAATTTATGCTTTGTTTGAGGTTAGTGACGCTTGCCTTGCAGTGGTAATTATTGAGAATAAAACGATCAGAGCGATTTTGTACACTCTCCAAGGTGTTTCATACATGGCCTAGGCCCTATATGTACTCCAGATTGGGTCGGATATAGGTAGTATATAACTTTATTTGGTCGAGATGGTGCTAACCAGAAGTTTCGTTTTAGATACCCACGTATGCGATTGGCTTTGGATGTTCCGCAATTCATATGAATATTCCTGAAGGGTTCTTCATAATATTTACTCCCAGGTGCTTATAAGCTGAAACGGAATTAAGTGCAGAGTAATTCATGAGGTAGTTTAGAGAGTATGATTATGAATCAAAACTGTCCCGTTAAGATTGTCCTTTTTTATAGTAGAGGCTACGAATGTTAGTGCACAACAATGAAACTTTCGATACTATACCGCTTCCCTTCACAGATTTCTAACTTTTTACGACTAAGCGCGGTCAGAACGAGTAGCCATGAAAGGTAGGACATCGTTATCAACAGTTCGGCTAGCGGACGGCACCTCGCATTTTGGCAAGGGCGTCAAAAAATAGCATTGTTCGTTGGCACACAGTTTATTGTGACTTAGCTTGTACTCAGTTTTGAGCAATTTGGGGAACTCAAGAAGTTACTTTCGAGCTTGTCGAGTAGCTCGGCAAAAGTCCTCGCTTATGCTGAAATCGCTATCCTGAAGGCCGCACCGCTTGGAAAATGCCTGTTCTTTGGTCTTGTAGATTGTGAATTTAACGATAAGCGGCCTATTTCTTTCAGAAGCGTATTGGCAAATTCTATCAGTCCACGCTACCACATCTGATGTTAGGTGCAGTTCAAGTTGTTGAGAAAGTAGAGGTAATGGTTTGTCTTCTGACTGTTGGGGTGTTTCTGCTTCTTGATCGTTTATTCGAAAAAGAAAGATTATGGTGACGAGATCGGTTTTTCATTTGATCACGTCGAGTGCGGGGGACTACGAAACCTCTTCAAGGCGGTCAATATTTCCTCGTGCTCCATTCATGTCTAGCTGCAAGATTGCAAGAGAAGCGGTTTGCTGCTGTACACTTGCTAGGCATTAATGTATTTCAAACATGGTGCTAGCGAGTGAAACTTGCTCTTGCTTGATTTCGGTAATAGTCTGGGACAAGATAGCTTGGTTTGCTTCGATCCTGGTGGTTCGGTCCCGGCCGTGGCGGTCGAATTTTGATGGAGGCGAAATTCTAGAGGCCCATGCACATTGCGATGTCAGTCAGTGCACGTTAAAGATCCCCAGGCGGTCAAAATTTCCGGAGCCCTTCACTACAGCTTCCCTCATTTCGAGTGTAGCTTCGGGACGTTAAACCATAATAAACAATAAACCACTGCATCTCTAGTTGGTTTCTTCAGCCATTTCGAGCAATTCAGTCATATCGTAATGTGTGGGTCCCGGGTTTTCTTCAACATCACCGCACATTAGCAGAAAGAGCGAGCAAAACTAGGCTGCCAGTGTTCCAGGGCATGGAAGGACAATAATAAATGGATCACGTGATGTAAGGATTTAGCAGAGAGAAATGGACGACTAACCTGTGCAGAGAAGACGATAACCTGTGAGCGCATCATCGTCGTCGAGTTGCTTCTATACCCGCTGAAGAAGAAGCGTTCGGCGCCTAGTTTTAATCCCTTTGTTTAACGATATATTGATGTCGCTGAGGCTGGACTACATAGGATGAGGCCTGGCTCAGCAGTCTCGGTGGCAAAAAATTCAAGGGAGCACTTTGTTAACCTAAGGTGGGGTGAGGCGAAAGCCTATAGCGCGGTGTTGCTGCTTGTGTCACTGATGTGTGGTCAAGATGTTAAGTACACAATTGTTTCCGAATCTTAAATGCTAGAGACACTGGAGGGCGTTTGGGAGGCATCCATCTGATTCGACAACTTTCTGCAAACACTCTCCAGTATCCTAGACAAGGAGAACTACGTATGCGTTGGCAGGAAGTACCATGAAAGAAAAAAATGAAATAGCGTAGCCGTTAGCATCAATAAAGAAAAGAAAGCGTAGCCATTAGCGCGCTCGGCTGCGGAACGGAAGAATGGTGGTTCGAATCCCATCCTGCACAAAGATTTTTTTTTCTGGTCTGACTAGAAAAAGCATGACACCTCTGCTGACAACTTTCTGTACACAACGATGAGACATTAAAGGCTTTCGCCTTAAAAAGGCAGGCGAAGTCGGTCGAAAGCGGCAAACCGGCGAAGCTCTGTTTAGGAAATTCAGTAGCCCTTTCACATGAATAATAGGTTCCGGCTTTGAAAGGCGTTCCCGCACCATGACCGCAGTACCAGATGATAGCAGAAAGCTGCACAAAGAAGACCATAACATGTGATTCCGTCATCATTGTCGAGCTGCTTCCACCCTGATCAGGCCAGTAATTTTTGCGGCAGTTTTGTTACTCTCTCTTATTACTCGTTCAAGCGCATGTAAATGACTCAGGAATCCACCGGCACCTTTAGCTACCAGACAGGAGACTTTTTTTCCAGCGACATATTAGCCATAGTATGTTGGCACCGATATGTCTGATTTTATCGTCTCAGCCTTAAGATTTTTTTCTACCTAGGCAAGGAGACATGCTTTATATGATTCGGGTTGTTAGAGTTTCTAATATTTGCCATCTGTTGCGAAGCGATGTAAATTAGTCTGTGCCATGTGAGACACCTTGTCAGGGCAGTGTTGCCTTTTGACAGTGTGCCATAACTCCGTAGACCAGGAGTTCGTGGCCCTCCGTTTGGCGCTGCTGCTTAGTTGTGTGTTCTTGTTTGTGTGAGCAGTGGTGTAGTGCGAGTATCCGATAGTGGGGTGTGCCCTGACCACCCAGAACATTGATACCAGCCAGGAAATGCTTTAAAAGCTGACGTTGACACACAAAGCATCGAAAAACAATTTTAGTTTAGTATTTTTTACTCAATGGCAGGAAAGGAACTAATACTATTTCCAACAGTTCAAAACAACAGTGAGCCAACATTATCGTTGGATTCTTCCACTCTTCGTCGAATACAAATACGTACTCCCTGACCCGCCGCAAGGTATCAGTGTGGTTCTGGTGTTTGCTGCTGAAACCGATGTAGCGGTATCGCATTCCGACCGCGGCTACCGCAATTTAAATAAAGGAGAAATGCAAAAGCGACCATATTCCGTGCTATATCACTCTATGGTCAACGTTTTGCGAGATGCATATCAGAGGGAATGCTTTTATTTCTACATTACTTGGCTAGCCTGTCAGCTGACTTTTGTTGGAGCGGATGCAGTACGCATGTCAACTGGTGATTCCATGAATTTCATTAACTTGCTTCGCTTTGCCGTGCAGAAATAACTTGTTTTTCGCAAACCTCATCCTGCAAAATTTTTTATCTTACTGTGCATTAGGGAAACTTCGGATGGTCGATATTAATCCCGAGTCTTCCATCAGGGTGAAATTAAATGCCACGTCCGCAGCGTCAGGACATTCAACCAGAAGTACAATACCGGATCACATACATGCTCTCAGTACGTTTGCTGCAGCACCGGATGTTTCCCGCAAAGCTCGAAGTTGGACGCACGTGTTTTTGAGCGCCATAACTTTGTTTTGAACGAACAAATGCCCCAGACAAAGGTAAAAAGCGTTTCCGACTGTGCGGGTTAAGTTTAATTTAATTTTTTTTTCTATAGAGTATAAGCAGGGCAAAAAATCGGCCCTGTTGGCAGTGACTCGTGGCTCGTATTGTAGGAAAAAAAATGGCCAGACACGTAGACAGCCGTAAACGTATTCCTTTGCATGTGCTTCTTTCTTTGTGTGTGCATATATATTTTTTCCGACTTTTTTGTTTTGGCGTTGCAGTGTTCTTCATTAGAATAAAAGGTTCATTGCATTATCAGACGTCTCTATGCGCTGTAAGAGTGGTTTAAAAGGCAAATGTCGCGCTGTTATCGTTGTGTGGTACGTGTTAACAGAGAGAGCTAAGACGATTCTCGTTACCTGTGTCTGCCTTGTGGCCGCTGCGCAGTTTGCGGCCTGCTCTATCCAGAACCCACCTGTGACACGGTGTTCCGGTAAGGACGCCTGCGTATATCTACGTATGGCTCCCCGAGATTTCAGGCCATCGGTAGTAACGCGTCATTCCTTTCATAGCAAGATGCAGACTGGAGCTTTCATAGACGTAAGCCATGCAGGGATCGTAATAGCCATCGTTATATCAGAAAACATCAGTGGTGACTCGTTGAAAACGCGAATATTAGCCGAATCTATTGGGAATAGTGCATTTTAGAGGGCGTCGAATTTTTCGCGGTCACCTAACCCCTTCAGTCATCAAACTATTGTCGAATGGGTGGCGGAAAATTCTGAAATTTTCTTAAGGAACATCCCAAATATATAGAGAAAAAAGTTCCGCCTTTCAAATGATCAATTCTGAAATTTTTTTTCAGGTCCTCCTATGTACAAGGGCGTCCGCAGAATTTTTTTCAGGGGGGGGCCCATTGGTTGTTGGCGCCGGAGGGGGGGGGGGTATATTCGTAGCGAAAAGGCACTATTTGCCGAGTAAATTTATTTATTTATATATAAATAAAAAATAAGTAAAATACACACATGAAAGAAAATTACAAGCAGCAAATTAAAGCGCGGATTGTAGAGATACATTGGAGTTTATCAACAAAGAAACAATTAAAATTAATAAAAATGCAAAAAGATACTATCAATACTCGAAGTGCTCAGTCTTACTGCATACGGGTTCTCGACTCACCCGAATTGATGACCAGCACACAGCGCAATATGTTCACAAACACGCAACTACAGTCACTCAGTCAGTCTTCCTTGAACAGCAACTGTAGGCGCCTCGGATTTTTCTGGGCGAATTGCGTAGTTACACGGGTGATAAATTCATTTCTGTGCTTCATTACACGCTCTCAGTGCACAGTCATCATATATATTGATTGGAAAAATGGTTGAACGAGTACGTTGAAAACAAAAGATGACTATATACAACGAAAACTTATTTACAAGATAAATGCACGCTCGCAGCTTCATACTCCTCGCTCCATCTTGCTCGCGCATCCGCACAGTCGAGCAACCGCACACACACTGCTCGCCGCTCGTCGTTTTCTCGTCCGCTGTCTTGGTTGTTCTCACCTTCGTTGACAACCCGCCACTAAAAACACCGAAGCACAAACACAGAGGCGCGCACGTGTGCAAGGGCTTACTTGCCACAATATCCACGAATGCGCACTTTTGGGGTGTAAGGAACGCCGCGCGACTTCCGAGGGGAAGGGACACCCGCAACTAATTCGGTCGGAAAATTTGTTTTTGTGCTTTTATGGGGTTCAGAGCCCCAAAACGACTCAGGCTATAAGGGACGGAGTAGTACAGAGTTTCGGATAATGTCGACCACCTGGGTCTCTTTACCATGCACTGACACGCACAGTACATGGGCGCTGTTGTGATTTGAGGCCCAGCCAGAGGTGACAGGCGAGCCAGGCAGGCGCCATCGGGCTGCGTTGACCAAAGGCGCTGGTTTTCGGAGAAGACGCAAGGAACGCTGGTGTGGGGGCACCTCTGGAGACTGCGTCGCCGTGAACAAAAGCAGCTAATCCCCTTTGCCGAAGGTTCTGAAAGCGGCGCTTCTACCGCACTGAGCTCTCCCGTGGATCGGAGGAGACAGCGAGCGGCGGCGACGCCAACTCGTCGCCCGCTTGCCCCTGAGCAGCCCGACAAAGCGGGGGTGGACACGGCTGATTTGTCCTTCCCCCCCCTCAAGAATTCATCGGTGGCCGGCGTACGAACGTATCCTGATTCTAGCGAGCGACCTGTGCCCTCTTAGCGCGCGAGCGGCGCGAACTTGATTACTTTTGTATTTTGTAAATAGTGTACAAAGCTCTCCCCTGTCCTTTCTCGCTGTCGCTCCCCTCTATACTTCTCCTCACTATCCTCTCCCTTTCCCTTTCGTTTCCGCCGGCTGCAGCTCGGGTGCTTAAGATATTAGATAGCAATTGCCGCGGCCGGCAACACTCTTTTGCTTCACTTTTTATTTTTATTTTTTTTTTAAATAAACCACTACCACCACCACCACCTGTGCCCTGTGCACTGTCTGCCTCCGTGTCGCTATCTCTCTAGAGATCAAAGAAACAGACACCCATCTCAAGACGGCTCGAAAGACATGCTCGCCGGTGCCGCTGCATGTCTGCAACAGGTCGTCCTTCAGCAGAGCTGGCGGTGGCGTGGTTTGAAAACGACGGAACGACGCGCGCCCGGACGCGGCATTTCGCAGATGTGACCAAGCGTCGAAGCGGGGCTGCTTTTACCCTTTTGGCTGAGCGCACCACCGCCCCTGGCGTGCGGCCATCACTCACGGTTCGAGTGAGTGATTTTCCAGGGGGGTGCAGCCGCCCCCCCTTGCCCCCCCCTCCGGACGCCCATGCCTATGTACATTTTGTTACTCGACACAGCTCTCCGGAACTTCATTTTACTTCTTCCCACTAATCCTTGCCAAACGACTCCGTTATGCAAATATATCTCCACATTTAAAATGCTTTCATGAGGCTTTCCGCATAAAGCAACCCAACGAAAATACGCACTCAGAGTAGTCTTGCCGGCCTAAGCTGAAACTCCAAGCTGTCAGGAAGATTTTACTTGAGTCATGTCACATTCGACAGACACGAAAGAATGTTAACCGTTCCCTCGACACCCTTTCCTCGTCATACATAAGCGGTTAGCGGTCATTGACATGGCGGCGAACTGTACGAGGACTTCAAAAGGCAGGCTCCAACACACCCGCCGTCCCACCTGTTGCAGGTACCCAGTAGGTTAAAAAAAAACTGTGTTATTTCTTTTCTGGGTAAAGTTATTTCCATCTGTAAAACGGCGCTCTGTAAAAACTGCTTTCGGCATTCTTTTAGCATGGTCCCCTTGCTATGGTTCCGCTCGCCTTGTCGCAAATAGCCCCAAGCATAAATTCGAAAGGTTCGCGGCGGTTTGCATCTCAAAAGTAACAGGTCCCAATCCAGATATTTACAGATATGGAGAGAACGTAACTGAAGCCAGTTAGAACTGGGCATTGCGGTGGATGTTTCCAGGACGTGGAGGTCCTGTAAAACTACTGTTGTGCGTTCCTTTATACAGAAGATGAAAAGCCTGAGAGTTGTTTCAAATACCTGCTTCATAATAAGTTTAATATTTTTGTGGCCAGTGTCCATTAGCGGCTTAAATTTCAACGGCAGCCGCCTAAATGCTCACAGCTTAGAAGGAAAAGCGCTTATAATGTTAGCCTAGATTAGGTCGAGTCGGACATCAAATAATCATTTTCAAACGGTTTGTTTCCCGCCACTGCGCTCTTGCACAACTCAGAGCTGCGCACGGCAACAATAGAGGTTCTTGAACAGCTGCAGGCGTGTGTGCTGAAAAACTTTCCAACTATTTTCTAAGATGCATTAGTACTAACATTTCAGCAACAATGTTCTATTCACCCTATGCTGAACATTTATTAGCTCAGAGCTTAATAAAATTTTAGACCCTCTTTTGCGCGTATCAGTAAACACCTGCATTTTTTACGATCACGGATTATCAATGTGGTTTCAACTACAAGCGTAGAAGGGCACATTTGTGTTCCTCAGAAACGCTTCCTTCTCCCAAAGGTCAGTCTGTTTTATCTCTGAATATTGCAGTATTTTTAATTTAAACAATTCCTTCCACTTAGGCGTAAGCGACCCTGCTTTAGAGATCACGAACGTCACCATCAAGGATGCAAAACTCGGCAAGACAATCCAAATTCATGGAACCTTTGTTGTGAGCCAAGCTGTTGGCGTCAGCCCGGTTCTGCACATCTCCATTGCCAAATCTGACGGCACCAAGTTACCGTGCTTTCAGGGAGTGCTGCCATGGTAAGCTTACGAAGCGTCCTTCAAGCTCATTCAATTGTTCGGAACCGGCGGTGTCACTCCACGCTTTAGTGCCGTAGTGACCGTCCGTAGCCGTAGTTAGCCGTAGTGACCGTCCCTCCGTCCGTCCGTCCGTCTGTCTCTCGGTGCGGGCAGGGCACTTTTTTCTTATTCCTTTTTTTAAGCCCAAATATCTCTCTGTCCGTCCGTCTGTCTGTCTGTCTGTCCGTCCGTCCGTTCGTCCGTCCGCCCGCCCGCCCGCCCGTCCGTCCGTCCGTCCGTCCGTCCGTCCGTCCGTCTGTCTGTCTGTCTGTCCGTCCGTCCGTCCGTCCGTCCGTCCGTCCATCCGTCAGTCCGTCCGTCCGTCCGTCCGTCCGTCCGTCCGTCCGTCCGTCCGTCCGTCTGTCTGTCTGTCTGTCTGTCTGTCTGTCTGTCTGTCTGTCTGTCTGTCTGTCTGTCTGTCTGTCCGTCCGTCCGTCCGTCCGTCCGTCCGTCTGTCTGTCTGTCTGTCTGTCTGTCTGTCTGTCTGTCTGTCTGTCCGTCCGTCCGTCCGTCCGTCCGTCCGTCCGTCCGTCTGTCCGTCTGTCTGTCTGTCTGTCTGTCTGTCTGTCTGTCTGTCTGTCTGTCTGTCTGTCTGTCTGTCTGTCTGTCTGTCTGTCTGTCTGTCTGTCTGTCTGTCTGTCTGTCTGTCTGTCTGTCTGTCTGTCTGTCTGTTGTGCCCGTCCGTTCGTCCATCCGTCCGTCTATCCGTCTGGCGGTCTTTCTGCTTGTTTGTCTCTCTAATGCCTGCTTTGTGGCAGGCTGCACACCTGACCACTGCATTGTGGGTAACCTACCAGGTATGCGTATATGTATACATTGCGAGACTGAGGACACAGCGAGCTTTACAGCTACTCGCAAGTATGACGGCCACTTCTCCGAAGTCGCCGATGAGCGATGGCGATGAATATTTATATATGAAGACGCTGGTCGCACAGAATGCTTACGCATTCTTCCCCCACGGACGAAAGCGACCAGCGCGGGTGCAGGTTATAGCGAAACAGGCCGACTGGCGAAGGGCTTGAAGCGCAAAGCACGGACGATCTCTGCACCGCGGAAAATCGGTCTTTTGAAAATTGGTTTTTGAGGAACAGAAATGGCGCAGTAATCTTCGATGATCTCGGTGGAAGCCTGAACGGTGCAATAAGTGAAGGGAAAAAGCTGGGAGAGAAAGAAGACCTTATTGGAGGGCTCCGGATAATTTCGACCACCTGGCAATCTTCAATGGGCACTGAATCGTTCGGCACACGGGCGCCCTTTGTTTTTCGCCTCTGTCGAAACTTTCCCGCCGCGGCCGAGTTCTAATCCAGGAACCCTTGTCCAAGTCGCGAGAAATGCACGAACTAATAATGCACCGTGGCAAGGACGGTCATTTACAGGATGTGCAGGGGCCACGGGATAGTTCACAGGGAGAACATTTTAGAAGAAGCCGGGGGAACACTGTGGGGTGCACAGCAAACTTCGTGGCCAGTGAAAAAATACACTGCTCGGTGGTTGATCTCGTAGGTTCTTTTCCGTAAAGCTTGGCAGACGTCACTGCCGAGGCGGGCAATGGTACGGCAGTAAGAAAGACGGGAAGTAAATTCTTCGTGAGAGAGTGCAGAAGAGGTTGAGGAGGGGGGATGGGGCAGAGAAGATGCTTCGAAAGTGAAAGTAGGTAGACGGCTATACACAAGCAAAAACGAGGAGACGCTGGTTGTTATTTGCGCTGCAGTATTGTAAGTAAATCTAAGGCAAGAGAGCATGGCGTCCCAGTCGGAGAGGTCAGGTTGTATTTACGTCGCATCTGACAGGATGCATTAAAATCATTGTGAGCCACTGCGCTGGGGGGGGGGGTAGGCTGAAGCGGTTTCATGAACCGTTCTGGAAGCATGAAGAACTTCGGCAAGGAGTTTAGAGAGGAAGTACTCGCTAAGGTCACTAATAAGGACACGAGGGGCTCCATGGGCGTACAAGTATGGCATGGAGAAAGAAATGGGCAATTTCTGAAGCCAAGCCAGCAGGAACGGGGGTCGTTTCAGCGTATTTGGTTAAGTGGTCGATGGCGGTGCCAATCGAATGGTTTCCCGTTTTAGTTAATCATAAGGCACTGTAGAGGTCAATTCCAACGACTGGGAGAGAAAGTAGCGGGGACAGGTTGTAGAAAGACCACAGAACGCAACACGGAGCTTTTGAGGCATTGTCAAGAGTTGAAAGATGCAACATATTTTCCAACAGAGATTAAAAGTCGTGTGCAAGAACAAACGAACGGCGATTGATAAGGTCATTTTTGAAAGCATAGATATCCGGCCATGGGTTTGACGTGAAACGCCGGCAAGACGTCACGGAGACGACAACGGAGAATGACAGCTAGCCATGAGAGACAAAGGGGCCTGTAGTTGTGCCAAAGAAGGGTGTCGACAACCAGCACGAAACACTTAAGTCGGCGATAAAGGCTGGCATGCTAAATGATTCTTCCTCTCCATGGCTGACAGTGCTGTGTAAAATTAGACTCGTTAATCATCCCTGTGTTGGCCCCTACTGAAGGCCCTATTTAACCCTACGGAAATGGTGAATGCTTTGCCGAACGAATAGAGCGCTAAGCACCCTCAGTCTTCTCCCTCCCTCATTAAATTTGTTTTGGGTCGTCAAGAAACGAACCTTCCTGTCGTCGCTTTACCATGGACCCCTGAGCTGCTGGGAGACAAGTTTGACTTTTATGTTCGTAAAATACTTCTACCTTACGATTTCGTCAAAATGATTTCACGGGCCTCACTAAAAAATTTGATGCGTTTTGCAATGTCTTCTTAAGCATATCCCGTGTTCTTTTTTTTTATTTTCCTCTGCTCACAGCAAGCTGAAGACCTGTGACGGCACCACGGAACAGGAGAAGACACTCAGCGCAGACTGGGACAACAAATGTCCTGTCCAGCCGGGCACTTACACGGGGCACTTAGCCGCCCTGCTCCCCGACGACCAGGCAGTCAGAGACTTCCTTGGGGTGAGTTCATTTGCTAATAATTTCCCCTTGCGTGAGACAACGGTCGCAATAGGGTATACAGTGTGTTTACGTAATACTTTACACATTTTTAAAAGTAGGCTTTTTGAGTTAGAATAGCGCTTTTTTAGTTATTTCATTGTCAGCGATGTAGTATATCAGAATACATCTAAGACGTTTTAGCTAGCAGGCTGGTCAACAAATATTGAATAGTTAGCTTGTTAGCTATTACTGTTTTACTAGAACGCTCACAGCCCACCGTAATGAATATCCATATCAGTTTTTAGAATTTCGAACACGTGATTACCTTCTGTTCTTCGACCCCAAAATTTTGTCTATTTGGACGAGCTACGTGCACTGCAAGCTTGCAAGCTTCTCGAAAGCGCATGTATTTAAGCTCGATGTAGCAAAAATTTATTGAGGAACAGGTTCGAGGTTAACCGCGTTTTTTGATTTCTAAAAAGTGATATGGATATTAATTACGTTCGAGCTGCCATCGCTCTCAGCGGCTTTGATTCTATCTGACTGTCCATCAGTGTGATTGTCTGAGGCACATGTCAGACGTTAACAAATGTTTATTCATTAGCGCAACAGATGCGCAGTGCTCACAAATTATTGTTTGCTTTCTCAAACAGCACAAAGCAATATTTTAAATGGGACAAAAGGAAACATTCTTAAACATCGAAATGGAAGTTGCTGTTTCATTTCAGAGCCTATAAAATAGAATAAGGCTAGTGCTGACGCTATTCTATTTTGTTTACGTCTGCTTGAGATGTCCATCATTTACGCTTCGAAGATGTTTTCACAGTTATACTACGTTTCCAATTCGATCGAGAGAAGTTGTCGAAAAGAACGCTGTAAAAATTATCATTATTTTCGTAGCCCTTTGTTCCCTTTTGGGACCTCAATTCGAGGTCTCGAACTAGGCTTAGGATACCGACAAATATCTTCCAGCACATATATCGCAACCCACTGCTTTGTGTTGTAACATTGACCAATTTTTTATTTATTTTTGTAGGACGGCAATCTCGAAGTCACTCTTAACATTGTAGACAACGGCGAAGTTCTGGAATGTGTGACTGTTCCTGTAACCATTGACGTCCAGTAAAGGGCGGCAGCTTACACTTTCCCGGAAATACGGTACATGCGGCATACAATATAATTGTCGCTTCTCACTTCACAGGTCTCACTTCTACGCATGTACTATTCTCTGTTTATGTTGAATAATTCTGCCAATAAATGTGTGCTTACATCACGTGCTTTTTGCAACTTCGTATAGCGTCTTACACGGATTCAACACGCTGGACTATTTCATGCAAATACAATGATGTTGAATAGTTTTTGTGCATTTAGGCAGCCTGGGGAAACAATAAACGAAGCACTGAGCAAAAATATGAGAAATGTTTTTAGATGTTTGTTTATTTCTCAGTATACGAGTCAGAAGTGTTTTTTATTGCGAAAGCAATACTGCGCTAGGTTTTGAGCCTTCAGCGTCGCCCCGGCGGATCCACGTTTGACCTTTAGCTTGACCTCTGTTGTGACGTCACGCCAGACGGAGAGAAAACTGGGGCCCAACTCAGCTCGTCGCTGCTGTCCCAGCGGATCCACGCCGCGCCGCGCAGCGGCTATTAAAAAAATATAAAAAATATAAAAAACAAAATTAAGAAATAAAAATTAAAAGCATAATGAAAAAAAGGGAAAACATTTCCAAAAGTAAAAAATGTAAATAAAACAAAAGATAAAACAAAAAAACACGAAAGAAAAGTTGAGCATGGTGGCAACTGCCACCACATTGTTTTAAAGGGGGCGCTCCTATCCGTCCGTCCGTCCGTCCGTCCGTCCGTCCGTCCGTCCATCCATCCATCCATCCATCCATCCAACTGTTATCCACAACTTCAGCCGCCGGCTTTGGCCGCGTAGCTCGGAGCTTCTAGGCAATCATCCGTTAGCGTCAGCCGCTCGTTTTGGCGACCGAGGCACGCATAAATCTCCCAGCATGTGGGGTCCCTCGTGTGGTGAGTATAATGCCATGTAAAACAAATGAGCAAAGCTTTGATAAACATAAGCTTTACTAAGAGCACTACCAAGACACACCACCAGCCAAACCAGGCGCAGCCAGGGCTATTGCTTTCGCAACTTACCGGGCTAACCAAGCTAAGCCTCTGGCAATTTTTTTTTTTCTGTACAGTGGTTTTAAAGGGCCACAATTTAGGGGTAGAGAGAAACTTGCGCCCTTTCCGTCTGCATCAGCTTTCCTGTGTTGGTTCTTTATGTCTGCGCAACTAGTTCTTGACAGTAGCCATGCACCAACTCGCCGAGCAAGAAATTCTAATCTTCTAACCAGTGATGCATTAACCTCTTTGGGGTTGATAGTATGCTAAAAATAAATAAATGAATAAATATGTCTAGAAGCCATCATTTCCATCTTTCTTCAGAGCAGTTGAACCAGCTCATTACTCTACAAATTAGTGATCATTAGTACTGGCTATTATTATGTATTTTCCTTGATATTTTGTCATTTTTGAGACAATACGACACTGATGTGCAGGGTACCTCAATCGCGAGATATCAGTTACGGTTCTAAATGTGTCAGCGAAGAACAGGACGTCGGATTTAAGGTGAAAGAACGACTGAGTCCCATAAAACATCGCACGTGGGCTGCAGAGGGAAGGATGAACTGACAAAACGACCTCAGAAGAACCCGAGACGATATTAAAACTTGAGCTTGAAGACCGGAAACTCAAAGTACAGCTTGACATCCGTTTTCAGGTTATAATACTTAGGAATGCAGACATAATACAGGTGGCATGAGCTCCATTCAGAATTTCCGGCTTTCTACTTGCATAAAGAATCTTTATGGCCGACAGTTCGATAGCATTGAGTCTAGTCGCTTCTAGTGAACTGGCTTCTGGTGTCCAGGTGGTTAGCGTTCTACATGAGACGAGTTATAGGCCGGTAAAGTTTCCAGAAAAATACTGGTGACAAAAACACGGCTAGCGCCATCGTGAACATTCTTCACCTGCGCATGTTTCCGCTCAGGTGGCGTTTAAAAAGAACTCGCTGATACACGCTGAAATAATCCGGCTCTTTCTTTGGAAACATGATCGCCATCATCCTTGTCGGCTTTCTAGCAAGACTAAACCTCGTAGCTGGCTCCTCTCAAACCGAAACACCGACTTTGACTCCATGTCCCGGTAAGCGCTTATTCTCAGTTTTTTTTTTTTCATGTGCATTGAATGTTTTTGCGTACTTGGTGCGATACGCTAACACCAAGTTAATAAACACGAAGAGCTCATTGAAAAAATTGCCGCATTCCTTGCAGATAATCTGCCTGGCATGTTTTCATGTAGGTTCTAGTGTCGTTGGATGGTGAATTCTAGCGATATATTCTTATTCGCCAATTTCAGACCTTACGTATTGGAGGCTTTAATGTTTAGATTTATTTGGTATTCTTGAGCCAATTGTTCATTCTCAGGAGGTGCCATAGCGGCTTGGCTGTAAAACCAGGGATAAGAAAATCAGAACTAGAAATCTCACAAATAGCAGGACCAGTGATATTATTCGGAATATCATCAAGCATGTGTTTTCACCTCCTCTCTAAAATTACCAGCCAGTACATGAGCATCCCCTGCAACCAACACAAGCTCTAGCTAGGCTCACTTTTACATGTTACAGGCAGCCTCAGTACACTTCAAGAAGATTGCTCTCTAGTCGTCGTTCCCTCCGGGGCGATTTCAACAATGCTGAGGGTTTCAATACAAAAGTTTTGTCCCACACTTGAAATAACTGACTACGACAGCAGCGGTTGATAGTCGCGGTACCTTATTCCTTTAGGATATACGAGTACACCAAAGCCAATTATGCACGTTAAGTTCTGGTTCCGTTGTTGCATTCAAGTGCAATGGGAACAAAACCTGTGCGTAGCAGGCAACCATGGCACCAATTTTCTTCAAAATTTTACAAAATTTTGCTATTCAGGCTCTAAACTATAAATCGATTCACTGATGAAAAGCGAATCTTTGCTTAACTTCTCGACCTCCTGTTCTCGACCAAAGTTGCCAAAGCTAGTCTGTGCAGCACTGTTAGTCTCTGCAGCTAGAACAGATACGGAAATACTGTAGAGTGCATGTCACTGAACAACTTTCCAACGTGTCTATGATTCCACGTTCAGCGTAGCTTTCCTAAGAAGACCCAAAAGCTCCTATCAGCCGCGAACAGTTTCGCGAAGAGTTAGATAGCAGAACACTTTTATCTGCACTAAACATTGAGGCACACGCACTTCTGATAAAATTTTGACTTTTCCTCTCGTTACTCATAAGGGAAGTAGGAAACGACAACATTAGCAATGTCTTATTTTAGGACTGCTGCGACTCACTCACTGAAGACTTCAGGGTGAAATGAAAATAGTGTTTCTGTTCTGTCCTCGTAAATTTGAGGCGTGTTTTACTACGGCACGGTCTACCAAAATTGGTGCATGACGACGGTTGTGAGAATATAGCATGCCTTGTATGAATGTTGACAAATAAAATTGAGTCAATCAATCAATCAATATAGATGCAAAGATCATCATCATCATCGGTCTGTAGGTGTCTTCATCTTTTCAGCAAACCATATATTCTTCACATATAAATGATTATTTCTGTGCTTTGATGCAATAATCACCGTCCAGAAAACTATGTACATGACCCATCGCATACGTCCTGGCGGCAAAACATGGTGACAAGAAAATCCTAGGCATAAATTTGAAACTAAACAGCTACGGGACCCACATCTGGCGTGACCTGAGTATTGGCTTTTCTATCACAGGCGAAAGCGACCCCATCTTAGTGATCCAGAGCATTACCATCCAGAACGCTGAACTCGGCAAGAAAGTGAAATTGGAAGCTGATATCAACGTTACGGCTCCCCTGGACTCCGATCCCATTCTCTATGTCTCTTTCTCTCGGCCAGACGGCACACAGCTCGACTGCCCCGACTACATCTCGAACTGGTAAGCCGACTCAGAATTTGCAGACTCCCCATCAACAAACTGGCATAGTGGACATGCTAGTGTATTGAAAATAGTTCAGCCTACCTCTTTCCTGTCGCTATTGCACCCCACCACCTCCAAAGCCCTATTCCTTGACCCAGGCATGCCTGCCTGGCGTCGTCCCAACGGGGCGACCAACTAGATTTGATGCTCCAAGCTATGGACGTTCCGGTGGCTTAGTATGCAACTGAAATGAAATGGTCTCTCTTTCTCTCACTATGGCTTACTCACAGCATAATCGAATGCAGAATAGTTAACTAGGCAGTGAACGGTTTGATACGCTACTCGTGGAATACGAGATTAAGGGACATAAATAGTAGTAGGAATTGAAGAACAAATCATAGTATGGAGCGCGTCCCCGGTGGCCATCACATCTTGAGAAGACACTTCACACACAGGTTATAATTAGCACAAGAACCTCCGGCCTGCCCGCTTCAACTTTAGTAGAGCGAAAGCAGCGGGAACGGTAGAATAAATAAAGAGAGTTAGGGCGACCTAGAAATATGGGAAATATAGAATCGAATAAAGCGGTAACTGCATGAAGCGAAGTTCTGCGCGACGCGATGTACGAGTGGCAACGGCCACTGCCTATCACTGCCTCTGATGTACTGCACGAAGCGACGAGATCTGGCGGCAAAACGGATTGTTTCGCCACTGTTGCTCGAATGCGCCCCCTCCAGTTTTGCGTACTGTCGCGTTACCAGAAGAGCATGACTGCGCTAGTGTCATTTTTATGACTTTAACAAGCATGAAGCCCGATATATGTCATGGAGAAAATCCTTTTTGGCAAACGCACAGCGCGCCTAAGACTTCTGTCATCCTGTCTGAATCGCGCTCTTACAAAAAGAAAGATTTTCTCCATTGCAAAGAAGTAGGCAGGTACAGACTTCTTTCATCCTGTCTTAGTCGAGCTGTGCCTTTACATGATGGGCATGTAGTGACTAGCTAAACAAGAAGCCTTTTGCAATATTCTTTTTTTGATAATACACCGCATTTCCGTTATAATATACAGACAAGGACAGCACTGCAAAGACGCCCCTACTATAGTATTACATTTCTGATCTGATTAGACTTATAATGAGTAAAAGACGTGCCTGCAACACCCTTTTTGAATTTCACAACTAATATCAGTCTTCCAACTTTTCCCTGATATCTTCCGATCATGGTTAATGACGGAAGAATCCTTCGCAGTTCCCTCGCTAAAACCCTGGCAGAAAAGGAAATTTTACTAGAAAAATAGATCGCAGTTGCCCTGCCTGCAATCATCATCATCATCATCATCATCAGCCTGACTACACCCACTGCAGGGCAAAGGACTCTCCCATGTCTCTCCAATCAACCCTGTCCTTTGCCAGTTGCGGCCACCGTATCCCCGCAAACTTCTTAATCTCATCCACCCACCTAACTTTCTGCCGTCTCCTGCTACGTTTGCTTTTTCTCAGAATCCACTCCGTTATCCTTAAGGACCAGCGGTTATCTTGCCTTCGCATTAGATGCCCTGCCCAAGCCCATATCTTCCTCTTGATTTCAACTAAGATGCCATTAACCCGCATTTGTTCCCTCACCCACTCCGCCCTCTTCCGATCTCTTAACGTTACACCTATCATTTTCCTTTCCATAGCTGGCTGCATTGTTCTTAACTTAAGCTGAACACTCTTTGTTAACCTCCACGTTTCTGCCCCATAGGCCTGCAATGCCTGCAATGCCTTCTGTTATTAGCTCCGCTTACCAGGCAATGGCCGAAATTTTCCGCCAATCCAGACTCGCAGTGACGCGACGAGCAAAAATTTGTTCAGCGACCTCCGCTCGCTGTGTGAAGCTATCGTGCTCCATTCCGCCGCGAATTGTCGCCTGGTGCGATTATTGAACAAACTTTCCTTCATCGTAAGTTACCATCCTCTAGAAAACGGGCTAGCTTCCAATTTTCTTGTCCGTTTTCAAGAAGGACATTTAGATCTGCATGGGCTTTCGACAATTCAGGGTGACAAAACACGTCATTAAAACAGAATGCTTTAATTAGCAAAACGAAAGTTCCATACAACGCAATATCAGGCGGTCTTCACAAATACCTAGCACGCTTGCGCTCCACACAGGCACCGCCCTTGTTAGAAATGATTGTTTTACAACGAAATCTCGTATGACGTAGTTATTCGATGGCTGACGTCAAATAACACTCTCTTACTATGTTCATTTCAATTGTTAATCACTTAAAATCTATTCACGCGAAAAGAGCCTGCTCTAGCCAAGAACACCAGCACGGTGCGACCGCAATAAAACGAATTAAAAAAAAGTGTACTCGATAGCCAATCCGTACGCGTGCGAGGCGTCTGAGGATCAGAAAAGGCAGAACCACTGATTCTAGGTACGCGGACATTCATTGGCTCGCACCCTCTGAAAAGTCTTGTGCTTAACAATTTACATCTGCTGCACCCGAGATGCATAACGCAGCCCGCAAGCCTAAGTTGGCATCAACGTTGGTGGTGTCTACAATCGCTTGCATAAGACTTTTCTTCGCTGAGATCCTCTTTTTTTAATTAAACTCACAGCAAACTGAGGCTCTGCAACGGCACGAAGATAGATGAGAGGCTACTTAACCGCGACTGGGACAACAAGTGTCCCATAGAACCAGGAGCATACACCGCCCACGTGGCTGTGCGGATCATGGATGACGAAGACGCCGAGGAGTTCGTTGGGGTAAGTTCCAAATTGCGTGATAAAAGTTGTCCCCTGCAGACACGATGGCAATGCCCTACGCGGACAGCTTACTCACAGTCATCCTCTGCAAAGTTTTTTTTTTCATTATTTTATTGCGAATGCTTCAGTACAACTAGCCGCCGCGGTGGCTCAGTGGTTATGGTGCTCGGCTGCTGACCCGAAAGTCGCGGGTTCGATCCCGGCCGCGGCGGTTGAATTTCTTTGAAGAAGAAATTCTAGAGGCCCGTGTACTGTGCGATGTCAGTGCACGTTAAAGAACTCCAGGTGGTCGAAATTTCCGGAGCCCTCCACTACGGCGTCTCTCATAGCCTTAGTCGCTTTGGGACGTTAAACCCCATAAACCAACCAAACCAACCTTCAGTACAACTTTTCTTTTAAAACAAGTTAGGCAGCGGTTCAACTCTGCCGAACTGAGTTTTATGTAGCGAAAGCTACATAAGCAAACGATGCCCGCCTGATGGTCAGAAGTCGCTCGCCGCAATGTTCGAAGATGTAGTTCCCTATACGTGCGCTCCTCAGTGCGCTCTCCTTCCACCACAACGGCTAACTCATGGTAATTCAGCCGCTCTGGTTATTATACCCCATACCTGACGTCGCAACCGTGAATTTAATCACCTGACACAGCGTGATTATCGCATGGCTTTCTTACTGCGTCTGCCCACAACTTTCAAGGTCGAAATTCAAAACCAAAGTTCAAGATCAAAGTTCAAAATCAAATGTCAAGGTCGAAGGTGGTCCACTAAGTGGACCAGGAAGGGTTAGGCACAAGTGCATAGCAACACTAGCCATGAATTATCTCAAGGTCATTTCAAGGTCATTCGGGGGCTCGCGGCTTAATGCGTCCCAGTTATATTAGCGTAGCTTTCTATAAAATGTCGACGGGCAGAAGTAAAGAGCACAATACTTAGTCAATACCACGACCTCCTCTATAAACTTCCGACCTGTTCATGCTGACGCTCCCCCTGTCGCCAGATTTGCTTTTGCTTGTCTAGTTTTTTTTAGTTCGCCAAACTGCCGCCGCAAGCAGTGGCGCTGCAACTTACCCCCTTGCCGGCTTTGCTCTCCGCTCTCCGCACGGCTGTCTCCGCGTGCTCCGCTTGTTGTTGCGTGCCGCAGGTGTCTGCTTTTGTGACATTCGGAGATGATCGTGTGTATTTCTGGGAAGCCGGAGCTGGTCAGGATGCTTCTCAGCTTTTTATCCGTGCCTCCCTCACCTTTATGATGAAAATTAAAGGAGCTATTATTATTCTGTGTGGTCTCATTTGCGAATTTGTCGTCCTAGGTCAGTATGTTGTAGCCGCTAGAGCAGGGTTGATTTTATTCTGCCAGAGGAAGTGGGGAACTGATGCCTGTATACTTGCTTCCGATGTTATGTTGGTGGGCTGTCGGTAAATTGCTGGGGGCTAGGTAGTTGGAGCTTGTATATATTCGATTAGGTCCTTAGTCATACAGCCTAATTTTAACTGGTAGCATACTGGTTGTACTTGGCAGTGTTAATGATGGCACATTAATAAAATATGTTCTGCTGGTCGGAACATTTCAGTTTCGGATTACTGATTTTCCTGCATTTGTGATGCTTCAAAAGCAATGTCTGCAAATGTGAACAGAAATGGTCACTACAAGTACTGGTGCTAGAATGTACCATATGTTCAGGGAATAAAACTTTGCTTGAACTGTGAGCTTGCTTTTTACCTCTATTTCGTGCAGTGCAAAACTACTACATACAGCCGCGTGCAAAAGGTTTGCAGCATAGAACTTGCATGGAATTCCAAATTTTTGTCTATTAGTACTGAGCATGAAAATCGTGAAAATTTGTCGCAGTCATAACGAGATTTAACCGCTAAGCATTTCACTTTGAGAAGTAATGCATTCGCTGCAGCAGAATATCGTTCCTGAGTTTCATTCTGCAGAGGCTTTTAAGGTGGATCTAATGTTAATAGGTGGTTATCAAGATTAACCACCCAGGTTCATCTAGTATTGCAAACAACAGGATGTCTAAAAGTGTTCAACCAGAACACATGTCCTTTTTCAAGTTGAAAATCCTATGGAAATAAAGTTTTTCAGAACAAGATTTTCATAGATTATTAAAGTTGGTTATACTACATAAAGCTTGGAACATTCCTATGGATGAGAAGCGCTCACAAGAGTTGCTGAATGAAGTCCAGTTTGCCTCCTAACGCTTTATGTAGCCGCAGTAATGAAAGCTCGGGGCACCTCCGATGCGATCGAGATACGCGGCAGTAATGCCAGCGAAGCTCCACCGACGCTCAAACAGTGGCCATAACCGCGAGAATTAACGCTGTTAGGGGTCATTTTCAAGATACTGTAGGCGCGAATAGTCGCTGTAGCACGTAGCGGCACGCCGACTTGTGTTGCTTTCGTTGTTAGAAGGTCGCTATTACTAGACCCCAACGCATAAAACGCGGGCGCCCCTACCGTTCTCTATTATCCTCCCTTCTGGACAGGATGATAAAGGTAAAGTTTACGGAACCTGGAATGAGCAGGTCGTAAAGGTAACCGACTTAAGGCTGGTTCACATGCAAGCGACTGAGCGATTGAGCGGCGCGACGCAGCGAAAATTTCCAACTTGTTGAAACCTCGCCGCTCGTCGCAGCGACGACTCAAAACAGGTTTTTCCGTCGCGGCGGCAGTATTCGCTAGCATATTCGCTTGCATGTGAAACAGGCTTTATACGGGTGACAGTGTACGCCAATTGTATTTTTTTCGCGCTGCAGGAACTTGCATGGTTTTCAAGATCAATGTATTGACTACCCATGCACGAATTACTTTTGCACCAGACAGCGAAGCGTTGCTGCACAAAATGAAGCAAGGAAAGGAATATAAGACTTGCATTTTCCAGGCCATGCGCTGTATAATACTGTTGTTTGTTTTTCATACCTATGCGTTCCGACGGCAAAATCGCTCGTGCGCTTGGATCAGGTAGTCAATCGTATTTCGGAACCCTCCGCTACGGTGCTTCTCATGGCCCGAGTGCTGCTTTGAGACGTTGAACCCCATGAATCAGTCAATCCACGCGCTAGGAACACGAAAAACAAACAGAAGAGCGCACACTGTAGTGCGTCAGGACCAGCCAGGACCGTCGCGCACGACATCGCATCGTCTGCTGTGGGGGTTAGTCCAGGCGACACCTGGCGGTAACTTCGGTCCCTACACAACAGTTTTTAGGTCCGCGCGCCGCCGTAGGGGTGGCGTCAGTGAGCAGGTCGGAAGTTTATAGAGGGGGTCGTGGTCAATACTTAACTGCGCGCACAATACTTAACTGAGCGCTTTTTACCCGTAGCTGGTAGAGCAGCCCTTAAGAAGGTTCAAGAGCTCACATCAAGATAGGATCTGAAGTAGCATCACAGGCTCATAACCAAGCAGACATCTTCTTCATTCTTTAAAGTCACTCTCCTCTCCTCCTCTCCAAGATACGAGATTACGCATACAAATCTATAACGGTGTGCTAATAACGGTAGTCAGTACGTCTCACAATCCACGCAAATCTTTTATCGCCAATACGGAGGTAGCGTCATGGTGTTGGCCATGTAACCAGCCTCAAACGCCTTATCTGACACTTCAAGGAGGCATTTTAGCATAGATCCGAGATTCGATCATACTTTGTCAGTAAAACGACGTTCACCAGTGAAGAACGAAGTAAATGTTTGGAAAGTGATGGTGGTGGGCCTGTCGATGATCTCAGGCCTAAATATGTTCATCAAAGGCCGCTCAACACAAATTCATCTCGTACGAAGAGAATGAAAGGCGTCGGTAGTGCTGCCAAATTATTGTCGTTAGCTCAACAGATGATCAGCTCTCGTTCGTTTAAATTTCAGGATGGAAACCTCGTTGTCAAGCTGCTCATCGAAAATGGTGGAAGCACGGCTGACTGTGTGACATTTCCTGTCTACGTAGAGAAAGACTGAAGGCAGCAGCCCAGCGCATAGTATTTTCCATGTTATATTGAACACACCTGAGCAGATGGAGATGTTAGTCACAGCGATGTGCATTTGCTGAATGTGACGCCTGTTTTGTTATATAAATAAAGCGACACTTTCTGGGACCACTGCGCAGCCATACTGGTCTTTTACATATGGTTCCTTTGTGAGATTTTCTGAACGAACTTGTCTACACATTCCATGTCCTCACTCAACGTTTCTGCCTATAGTACCTATAGTACCTCTCCATCAAACGGATAAAAAAAGTTCTGATTGAGACGTTGTTTCCTCTACCGTTGTAATGGGAGCCTTACTTCGCATTTCTTAACAACAGCGTATTAAACTGGGTGCAACGGATTGTTCAATCCACCGCATAGACTTACTTTTTTAAAGTTCGCACGCCGACTTAACCTGTGACAGCGTGGCTTGGTGCTAAGACGACTTTTCAGCCATTGTCAATGAACTGCCACCTGTGTCAACAGCAACAGACTATTGATCACTACTTTGTGTTTGTCACAATGTCGTGCTTTGTTTTGGGACATACATCAACAGACTCTCAAAACGAACGTTTAGGTCACGGTCCACACTATAAAATTTTTGCCTACAAAGGAAGGTTCTACGGTTCCATGTCACCTTTGTGTGGTCATTGGACTGTTTAGCCTGTGGAAGAGCCGCATGACTGATCACCGCGCGGAGCCTCGGCGTTCGTCGAAGTCTCTTTTCAGAGAGCAGTGTGCTTATGTGCGGGGGTACATGCTGTGAAAGATCGACGTCCTGCTTGGCTTGTTTGTGTCACTCATTCGTCCCCTGTCCCGTTCTTGTTTCGCTGTGAACAAAATCATGAATACTTAACAACTCGTCCAAATTTCCGCCTTGCTGCTTGGCTGCCTTTACCCGTTGCATGTGTGTCTCTCCCGGAAGTTTGATGCGCGGGCAGAGTGATAGCAGGCTGCTGGTGTGACTATGTGTGAAAGGTTGGCGGTCGGTGGCCGGGGGTAATGTATCTGACTTGGGACCTAAAGGGCAAATGTGCGATTCCCATCTGACCTAAATTTTACTATGAAAGCAATAATACCGTCCCCAACACTGACCAAGAAACTTGTCCGTCTGAACTTGTGCCGACACTTAACAACAGCGACGCCATGTAATGTTTAAAAAAGCGTAACACAGAGAGACGTAAAAATTTGGCCCTGTCAGCTCAGAATTTCACCATTCCCAACACAATGCTTACCTCTAAATTTGGCCCTGGCCATTTCCAAAACTTAGCCTAGGCCACCCACGAAATTTGACCTTGCCCTATTTGGACCAAAATCGATGCCCAACCAAAACAGACCATCGCCAACGCGATGGCTATGTGCAAATTTACCCTGGATGTTTCTAAATTTTGGCCCGGGCCGCCATCGAAATTTGGCCTTGGTTGATTCGCACAAAAATCGATACCGAAACACAATTTACCACGCCCAACACGATGGTGACCTCCAAATTTGGCCAGGGCCATTTCCAAAATTTGGTCTGGTACCATGACTCCCAATTTTTTAGTGGCAAATATATAGAACATCCGCCTTCTTTCCGCAATTGTATGCGAAGTCTTGAAGGCTTATCAGGCAATCTGCAAGAAGAATGAAAGTCTTATGCATGTAACAAGTCCGGTATGCGACTTGTCTCTAGTGGACCCCTTCGCCACCACAACTTAGTTAAACAGCGCCACGTGAAGAGCTTTGCCTTCAGAAGCTTCGCTGCACCCAATTTCATACCTTGAACAGCTTGTCCATGCACTCAGATGAAGATGACTACGCTAATAAGAACGGTAAACTGGGCTAGTTGGTAGGAATTCATACTGAAAACGGCGCAAAAAACTGCGTGCCTTCTCGTTCTGTGTCTTCGTTTTTTGCGCAGTTTACAGTATGACTACGTTACAGACTTGAGCAGATCTAGGAGGATTTTAAAAATACTGCATTCAAGCATCCACTCCGAATTGAGTCTTGGTTCTTGCAACAGAGCCATTTCAGGTTATGTCTCATTTCTCTTTTCATACTGAAAATCCAAACTATCTTGCACATGAATCTGCAAGGATTCTACACAAAACTGCAAAGGCATGTGTAAAACGTACCTCTTTGATAAATAGCACAAGGCTTTAAGCACAGCTCAACGTGAACCATCCTTTCCACGGCGGTACACATTAAACTCTTGGACGACATACATTCGCCGAAAGAAATAATTTTCAGTTTCCTTTTTATTCGATATTGAATAATGCAGCACAAATTCTCTAGCACTCGCTTGTATCCGGAGATTCCTAGAACACAACAGTTTCGTTCCACCCATAAAATGCAAGTATTTCAAGAAATGGACTTATAGATATAGCAACCATTCGCAAGACGAAATAAGAACAACAAAACCTTCGATCTCTGCTGTTAACTCGACACTAGCATATTCGGTGAGGAAGAAAAATTACCAACGGTGGCCTCTACCCGAATTCCTATGGCATGCAGCACCTCTTGAGCTGAAACCGTTCAAGGAAGACTCTCAGAAAGTCGTTCTCAAAGAGGCGAAAAAACCGCGCGTATCATTTGTAAACAGAAAACGTCATACTTTATTAAAAGGTACAAGTATGTTGATAAAATCTCTGGTGAGGTGAAGAAGGGTTCACGTGAGAGGTGAAATGAAAAAAATGTGTTTCTAGAGGGTTGTCATTGGTGACGACTAACGATGTGCTTACAACACAGGCTATTGTGCTAAGCCAAGCCCGCATCCTTGACCAGACTGTGAAAGATGGAGTTTTCGGCGGCCAAGAGAATGGCCGGACTGTCGAACTCAGCCACCCTTTCGTTCTCCAGCACCAGGATCCTGCATATTTAAGTTACGAGACCTTTAAATCAAGAAGATCATAATGCTATGGGGGAGTTCACGTTGAAGGAAAAAAAATGCATTTCTGCCAGCCATGCAGTGAATCGCAGGATTACTAGCAAAAGAACAAGCTATAACAAACATGACCTTTTATTTATAAATGTAAGCCATGAAATGGTGCTTGTAGCAGAACTTGCTATGGGACATACTATGCGTTCGTGAATGCACCAAACCATCTTCGTCACTGTGTCCATATATCATACTGCCCACTGTCTTAGGACACGCGTGGAGGAACAGTGCACGAAGCCAAAATTGCTAGTGCCTGGTTTTTCTTTGAGACTAACTGAAGGTACGAAACGACTGCTATCGTTATGATGAGATACCACGTTGCCTCTTACCTGATGGCACCAGTGAAAATATTCTCTACGAAGTCACACTGTATGGCTTTGTGTACGGAGCCCCAATACGGGGCCCTATAGCTCCTCTGAGGCTGGTCGACTGAGTCAACTACACCATTGGCGAATGAATGAATGAAATGAGTAACTATGCTAAAACACGGGCTTTCCCACACTGCAACCATGCACCGCTACACCCCTGCCATACCAAATGCTCACTTCAACACCTCTCCTCGCTCACTGCCACCCCGAAGTCTCCATTTTGAAAAAGAACCAATGTTACAACGACGTCAGCGCAAAGTGCAGTCAGCAGAAACAACTGATGAGGTGCGAAAATACAATAAAAATATTTACACTCCTTGAAATTTCAGACATCGGCAGTATACCAGCGATGTCACCATACCAAAATGTTCCTCAGTTAGACCAGAAAATGCTAAGTTCAGTCCCTTTGTCGTTGCAATAGCTTGATACCCCTGCCAGTTTGGAATAAGTGAGACCATTTCAGTCCTACAACTTCCATAAAATTTAGAAATTGACGTTGGGCTGCCGACGTCATGTCTCGACGCAGTGCGGGACCACGCAGTAGCCCAGGGAACCAGCGGGATCTAAAACACGCTTGGGAAAAATGAAGTTTTTCTGTATTTCTGTCTAGCCAAATGACTGCATGCTAAGCCTGTACTGTCGTTCAGAGATTGACTGAATACCGCCTGGCCAGGAGAGAACATTGCGGAAGTACTAAACACACGCCCGCCAAATTCTTGAACGAAAAAGAGACACAACGTTTCGGGACCCGTACGGGTTCCGTGATCTCACAGAGCGCTGCATAGAACGACATTCAAAATTGCGCAGTGATCGGTTGTTGATTTCTGCATGACTTACATGTATTCTGTTAAGAGCATGCTTCCTGTTATATACAAGGAATAATTCTAAATCTACGTCCAATCCTTTGCCGGAATATAACGCATTAACAGGACACACCATTGATTGTGACGAAGCATCCGTCATTGTCTCAGAGAAAAACTTATCATCCGGCGTTCATTTAGTATCACTCAATCGATTCATGCAAAGCTCTGTTTTCTAGGGACTCGTACGGGCTCCGAAATGTTGTTTCCTTTTCCTTCAGAAATTTCACGAATGTATGTTTACTACTTCCGCAAAGAGTCCATGCTCGTGAACAAAGGCCGGTGGCACTGCAGCTGACCTGTCGTAGTCCATGATGGTATTGAGACGATGGGCAATGGTGAGGATGGTGGAGCCTGCAAACTCCCGACGGATAGTCTGCTGGATGAGCGCATCCGTCTCGAGGTCCACGGCAGCCGTCGCCTCGTTCAGCACAAGCACCTTGGACTTGCGCAGCAGCGCTCGCGCCAGGCACAGGAGTTGACGCAGGCCCACACTGTGCATAGAACACATTGAGAATTTGTGAAAAACATGTTGATAATGCATTAAAAAAACGTTTAGAATTTGTTGTGAATACACTGAAGATACATAGAAACACAAGAATGGGTTAAGCCGATACAGAATACATTAAAACATTCATAATGCATTCGAGGTATGCCGAGAGTAAGTGACAACATGAGGCATGAACATGCTGAGGGTATTCCGAAACACATGCAGAAAGTCAAGAATGCCGAGAGAGTACTGTGACGAAGAAGACGAAGCTGACAGTGGCGCGGGATGTAGAGCTCGCGCTTAGGCCAGCGGCCATTAAATCATCTGTTGTCCACCTTTCATCGCGTCTTATTATTCGGCTGGCCCCCACGTAACATTTGGTGTGACGTGCTAGGGAATCACCGGTATCTTGGTCCTAGAGCTTCGGCGTCCTGCTCCAAGCGGGGTCGTCAGCCGTGAGTCCTTGAGCGGTGTCTTCCGGCTTTCCCCATCCTTTCACACCTGAGCCGACCTTGCCATTGCTCCCCCGGCCCGCCCCAGCCCTGACCATCCTACACGACGAACTGGAGGCGACGCCCTGTCCGACCCGACCTGCCAACCCCATCGCCCCGAGATGCCACTCACATCTGAAGACACCGTTTCCCTACCCATGCCCTTCGGCACGTCCAAGCGCTTAGGCAGTCGGCTCCTGGCGACCAGCGATTCGGAAGCTACGTGGACCCGGACTCATTCGCTCATTCCTTTTAATCGTGGCGGCCAGCACTACACCACCTTGCCATCTCTCTTCTACCGTCATCTCAGGCAGGGCCATCACCATTTCATGCGTCTCTTTATCAACGCTCGGGACGATCACTCAGTGCCCCGGGTAGTGTCACGAAGAAGACAAAGCTGGCAGTGGCGCGGGAAAGAGCTCTCGCGCTAGGCCAGCGGCCATTAAATCATCTCTTGTCCATCGTTCAACGCGCCTCATTCTTCGGCTGGCCGCCACGTAACAGTATGAAGAGGATATGCCGAAAGCAACATTCACAAGGGAATAAGAATATGCTTTCAGTGAGGAACTAGCGTTCATGATGTTGAAGAAACCTGCCTAAAAGCTGCACCTTTCGCTGCTATAAGGGAAAAATTTAGGCTACAAAACTTTGATCCAGGGTGGGGATTAAAAGACGAGCAAGAAATATAAAGGCTATTTGCTGTGCGTAGAGCATTTTAGTTTGGTCCTGACGTTCCTAAGCATAAAGGAATTAATTGAATGCAGGAAATCGTTTGCCATGCTAGTGCTGCAGTCCCTTCAATAACAGGGGGGTTGAATGTGAGAGTACATGTAGAAAAGAGACGTTTACAACTAAAGAGAAACGATTAAGACAAATGCAACTATGACAACCTAAATAGCAAACAGAGCAACGACAATTAACTGCAAATATATATATATATGTATATATATATATATATTGTGACGAAGGGAATGGGTTTATTTACAGGATGAACGGGGATATGGGAGCAAACAGTGAAACGGTGAACGGCCAGCGTCGAGCCAGTCGCAGTCTCGAGTACGCGCCCCTTCGTCGTCCTCTTCTCTTCCGCTGCGCCCTTCGTCTTCTTCACTTGCTCCGAAGCGCGGCCCGGCGTAAGTTGCGTAGCAGCCCGGCATAAGTTCCGTAACACTTCTCCCCGGGCAGACGAAGCTCGGCCCCGAGCGAGTTAGGACCTAGGATGGCAGCGCTTCAGTCGAGCCACGTGAGCGACCTCTGTCTTTCGTGAGCGGCGATTCGCCGAGGTCACTTTCGCGATAACATAGGTGACTTCACTCAGCCGGCTGATAATGACAAAGGGCCCGGCGTACTTCCAAAGGAATTTCTGGTACAGGCCCCGACGGCGTAATGGTGTCCAAAGCCAAACGAGATCTCCGGGTGCGTAGGCCACTGCCATATGCGCATCGTCATACCGAGCCTTGGCGCGGCCTTGAGCTGTGATGGTTCGCAGACGAGCAAGTCGACGGGCTTCCTCAGCGCGGCAGAGGTGTTGCGAGAGTGTGATGTCCTCATGTCCGGAGAATGGCAGAATAGTGTCCAAGAAGGTCCGCGGGAGGCGTGCGTAGAGCAGGAAGAAAGGGGAGAATCCCGTGACCTCGTGTTTCGCTGTGTTATAGGCGTACGTAACAAATCGCAGCACGGCGTCCCAATTCTTGTGGTCTGATGCTACGTACATGGACATCATGTTCATCAGAGTCCGGTTGACGCGCTCTGTCAACCCATTCGTCTGGGGATGGTAGGGCGTAGAATGGCGGTATTCGGAGCCGCACAGCCGGAGTAGTGCTTCTACAACGTCGGCAGTGAACTGCCGGCCGCGGTCACTGATGACTACACGAGGCGCACCGTGGCGAAGAACGACGTGAGAAAGCAAAAATTCCGACACGTCTGCCGCTTTGGCGGAAACAAGTGCAGCAGTTTCCACATAACGGGTCAAGTAGTCCACAGCTACGATAATCCAGCGGTGGCCTGCAGACGACTTCGGAAACGGGCCGACCAAGTCAATTCCGATTTTCTCAAAAGGGAAGCTCGGTGGTCTTACCGGTTGCAGAAGACCGGCCGGTGGTGTGTTGCACCGCTTCAGCCGTTGGCAGGGAGTACAGCTTGCTACGTAGTGCTGTGTCGTTGTGTACATTCTTGGCCAGTAAAAACGTTGTCGGGTTCGAGCAAGGGTGCGAGCAAACCCCAGGTGACCGGAGGTGATGTCATCGTGCATTGCATGTAAGACGGCACCACGAAGAGAAGCCGGGACAACAAGTAGCAGACGGGCGCCGTCAGCTGAGTAGTTCTTTTTATACAGTAGGCCGTCCCGGATAACGAAGGGTGTAGTAGTTACAGCCATGTGAGCCTTGGCAAAGAGCGCACTCAAAGCTGGATCTTGGCGTTGTTCTTGTTGGAACGTGACATGGTCCGGAAATGTCTCGGTCAAAGAGGCTAGGCAGTCATCCAGGTCGTCCTCACCGACTGGCGTTGAAGGAAGAGGGAAACGCGATAAACAGTCAGCGTCAGCGTGGCGACGGCCGCTTTTATAGGACACCGAAAAGTCATATTCTTGAAGACGTAAGGCCCAGCGAGCTAACCGACCTGAAGGGTCGCGTAGGCCAACGAGCCAACATAGGGAGTGATGGTCGGTGATCACGTTGAAGTGGCGTCCATAGAGGTAGGGTCGAAACTTGGCGACAGCGAAAACAACGGCGAGACATTCCATTTCAGTGAAAGTATAATTGCGTTCGGCTTTCGTTAAAGTGCGGCTGGCGTAGGCAACAACGTGTTGGGCGTCATTCTGAAGCTGGACGAGTACCGCGCCGACGCCCACGCCGCTAGCGTTGGTGTGGACCTCCGTAGGAGCCGCGGGATCGAAATGACGCAAAACAGGGCCAGAAGTTAGCACGAACTTCAGTTGTTGGAATGATGACGCACATTCTGGGGACCACACAAACTGAGCGTCTTTGTGCAGGAGGCAAGTCAACGGATGGGCAATTTGGGCAAATCCTTGGATAAATCGACGAAAATACGAGCACAGGCCCAAAAAGTTCCTCAAATGCTTTACATTTTGAGGTTCCGGAAAGTCACGCACAGCAGCAATCTTTTGCGGGTCCGGCCGAATCCCGTTCTGGTCGACGAGGAATCCCAGCACCAGGGTTTGTCGCTCGCCGAAGTGACACTTTTTAGAATTTAAAATTAGTCCAGCTTGTTGAATGCAGTCTAGCACGAGTCCAAGACGTTCGTTATGCTCACGAAATGTCGTCCCATAAATGATGACGTCGTCCAGGTAACACATGCATACCTCCCACTTTAGGCCACGCAAGATTGTGTCCATAAATCTTTCGAACGTCGCTGGGGCATTGCACAATCCAAAGGGCATCACATTGAATTCGTAGAGTCCGTCAGGAGTCACAAATGCTGTCTTTTCCCGGTCCGCCGGATGCATCGGTATCTGCCAATAGCCAGATCGCAAATCCACCGACGAGAAATAGGATGCGGATTGTAGGCAGTCCACGGCGTCATCGATGCGCGGCAAAGGGTAGACGTCCTTCTTTGTGATGGCATTTAGACGCCGATAATCAACACAAAACCTCCATGAGTTGTCTTTTTTCCGCACCAAGATGACAGGGGCAGCCCAAGGGCTTGCTGACTCCTGGATAACACCTTTCTCCAGCATGTCTCGGACTTGCTCGTTGATTACCCGCCGCTCCGCTGGGGACACACGATATGGCTTCTGCCTGATAGGGGCTGCATCACCGGTGTTTATCTGATGGTGCATACGTGATGCCGGCGGAGCAGGCAAATCAGCTTTGTGAGCAAAATCGAACACAGATGCGTAGTGAGTCAGGACTTCATGTAAGGCACGCTGCTCGGACGTAGGGAGAGATTTGTTGATCATGCGGTTAATATCGGCGTGATAGTCGGCTTGTTCTGCCCTCTGGTGCGGGAGAGGAGACACGGACCGTATATCCAGGGTTTCATAGTCGCCAAACGTCGCCAACTTGAGGCCGGAAGGTATACAAACGGGCTCCGACGAAATATTCACCGTCCACACGTGGGCGCAACAATCGACGGCCTCAACAATCGCACGAGGCACAAGGAGATGTTTCTTGACGGCGTTGTTATGGTTGGGTTCAACGAGCAAACGACGGATGCCTGATCGGTCGGCGGAGCAGCGTACAGGCACAAACATTGCCGCCTGAGCTGGTAACAGTACATCTGTGGCGACACACAATACGCCGTTAACAGGGGCGGCTGAATCTTCAACTAAAGCAGACAGAATATTTCGCCGAAGGATAATTTCGCCAGCGGCACAGTCAAGCGTCGCTCCACACTCACGCAGAAAGTCAATACCGAGAATAACGTCATGCGTGGCTCGTTCCAAAACCGTGAACTCGACCCTAAAAGTTTCTCCAGCGATCTCGACCGGCACACAGCAGAGTCCCACAGGTCGCAAATGTTCGCCCCCAACTCCGCGAAAACTGGCGCTGCGCTCCAAAGCAAACATAACCGTTGGCCCCAACCGATTTTTAAAACACAAACTCATTACAGACACTGCGGCACCGGTGTCCACCAAAGCGAGAGTATTTACACCATTTACACTAACTGGCACTTTGTTTTTCAACATCACAGCAGGCGGAGGAATTGGCGAAGCTGAACGTTCTGCGACCTCACCCCCACCGGCCGCTCCCGCTAGTTTCCCGGCGGGGGCGAAGAACAGCACTGGCGTGGAGATGGGGACCGGCCCCGTCGCTGCGGTGGTGGAGTGAAGCTACGGTCAGAAGCGGGGGAGTCACTCCGGAAGGCACCAGGGCGAAGTGGCGGGGGAGGAGGTTGAACCCATGCAGCATTTTCCCGGACACCGGCCGACTGATTCCACACAGTGTTCTCCCGGAAACTGGCTGGTTGATTCCACGCAGTGTTGTCCCGGAAACTGGTCGAAGATCGGGTCCAGGAGCGTGAAGGCTGTGGTCGCCGGCGTTGGCAAAACCTCGCGATGTGTCCGCGGCGGCCGCAATGATAGCAAGTCGGCGACTCACGAAAACCGTAGGTATCGACGGGAGCGGGCGGTGCTCGGCAGTCGGAGGCAGCTGCAGGACGCACGTTGGGTGTACGGGGTACGGGTGTACCCCGGATGTACGGGGGCTCGAAGACACGATCGTAACTGTGGGAGTGCCGCTGATGGTCAGGAGGCCAGGTCCACGAGGCTTGGGGATCGGAAGGCGGTGGTTGGACTGCGCATTCGTGATACACAGGCGGTGGTGGTACGCCGACGCCTTGCAACTGCTTGCTCAACTCGTCGGCGACAACCCTGCGGACGAGCGTGGCAAGATCGTCATGGGCAGAATAGTCGACGCTAGCAACAGTGGTAACATTAGCAAGGCGCCCAAACTTCGGTGCAATTCGCCGCATTTTCAACGCCTCGAACGTGCGGCAATGCTGAATAACGTCAGACGTGCTGGTGAGGGTGTCCTTAGTGATCAGAAAATTATACACATCTTCAGCAATTCCTTTCAAAATGTGGCCAACCTTGTCCTCCTCGGTCATGCTTCTGTTCACAATTCGACAGAGCCGCAAGACTTCCTCGATGTATGTCGTACAGGTTTCTCCAGGCAACTGTGCTCGTTGAGATAGGGTGTTCTCTGCCTTGCGTTTCTTTGTGAGGGAGTCGCCGAAGCACTTTGCGATCTCCTCCACGAACTTAGTCCAGGTGGAGAAGGATTCTTCCTGGTTCTCGAACCACAGTAGTGCGGTACCGGTGAGATAAAAAAACCACGTTGACGAGCTGCATGGTTGGGTCCCAGCGGTTGTATTTGCTGACCCGTTGGTAGTGTTTGAGCCAATCTTCAACGTCCTCGTCCACGCCGCCGGAAAACGTTCTAGGCTCACGCTGAGGAGGCCAGGAACTGGTCGATGCTTGGTGTTCACGGCCTGCGTTCGAAAGAGTACCAGCCGTACCCGAAGAAGGACCACTTCCGTCTTGGCTCGCCATGTCGGGTAGGTCAGGGGGTAGCCCAGCCAAGCGTTTGCTCCGTCGAGGTTCTGCAGGGTCCAGAACGACTTACCCAGCACCTCCACCAAGTTGTGACGAAGGGAATGGGTTTATTTACAGGATGAACGGGGATATGGGAGCAAACAGTGAAACGGTGAACGGCCAGCGTCGAGCCAGTCGCAGTCTCGAGTACGCGCCCCTTCGTCGTCCTCTTCTCTTCCGCTGCGCCCTTCGTCTTCTTCACTTGCTCCGAAGCGCGGCCCGGCGTAAGTTGCGTAGCAGCCCGGCATAAGTTCCGTAACAATATATATATATATATAATACGGCGATTATCCAATGGAGAGCTACAGTAAAGACCTGAGATTCTCTCCTCCCTCTTGGACTTCATACTCGAGGCCCCTGTCGAGGCCCGATATGAACGCCTTCAGGTGAGACAATTCCAGGGCAGTCCAGATGTCCTCGTCGCTATTGGTGTTGCATGGGTCCAGGTTGGAGCGCACGGTACCCGAGAAGAGCACCGGGTCCTGGGAGCACACAGCCGAAGAAGCGATGATGGCAACACGCGTTAGATCTCGCTTTGTTCGCCAATGACGCTTGGCTGTGCGAATACTGAAATTTTCGGGTATTAAGAGAATACAAATATGAAAAAAATATTTTTGATTACGAAATCGAATATCGAATATTAATTGACGACGAAAAAAAAACAGAAAAGCACAATTCAACAAAAGTATACGCACAGAGACTCAGCCCCACACATGTGAAAAAAAAACGCGAAATATAAAGAAAATGAAAAAAACGGTGTGACGAATCTCAGCGGCACAACGAAAAGCCCGTGACCAGTGCCCTGTTCTGCGAGCTTATCCCTGTGTTGGAAGAACAGCACCGGAGCAAACAAGAGCAACGCACACTGGCATCAAAAGTGCGAGCCCGCTTCTGAAAAAAAAAAAAAACAAAAAAAACAGAACGACCAGCGGTGCGCCAGTCCGCGCCAGAAAGGAGCGCGCAGCTGGGTTCGGATGGCTGGTGAAATATCGGCCTTTAGCCGCTGCCACTGCAGCCTGGCGAAGTTCAGAAACGTAAACAACTCTTATTGGCTATGTTTTAGCCTAGAGAGAGGAGTCTTCCTATCGTCATCACACCTACCGTTATGCGCAAGTCAGAGATGCACGGGTTAGAATAATCTTTCAATATGCGGGATTTTTACTGCGTAAGCAGTTTCAGTGCCTTTGATGTAAGCGCCTGCTTGTGTTTCTGCGTGGTCGCCACATGAAGCTTCCAGAGCCTGCAGCGGGCAGAGTGCGGGATGATCTCAGTTCTCAGGTCTCTGGAGCAGTGAGTTTTGTCACGCAGGTGAAAAGTGTTCATTTGCGCTCATAGTTCTTGCTGCTACATTACTGCCTTGTTGAAACAAAGATGATGTATTGTGAAAGCTCCACACTTGCATGCAAAAACAACCCCAAAGCAACTAAAACAATTTCTACCTGCGTAAATGACAGAAAACTGCATGTCCCCGACAACAAGGGCGAATCTTGCCTGCGGAATGATGGTCAGCTGGGAGCGGAGGTCATGCAGGCCGATCTTGGTGACGTCAACGCCATCGATGAGGATGGTACCTTGAGCGGGCTCCACAATGCGGAATATCGACTGCATTAACGAGCTCTTGCCCGCACCCGTCCGGCCCACAACGCCAATCTGCCGGACACAGAGAAACAGTCATCCGCATGCTATAATCAGAAAAAAAGTTAAAGGGTCATTAACGTAAAGGGCATCAATTTGAAAGCCAGCTGTAATCGAAAAAAGACTATGGCAAAAAGGAAGGGTCACACATTCCCATCTTGAGACCTCATGGTTGTCATTCACATGAACTGCGATCAATGGGTGACATTAATTGTGACCAATGCATTCCGTGACCCATATACCTTGTGATTAAGATACATCTTTGCGTGCAAACGACAAGCATAAGACCATGACCAGGGAAGGGTACACAACAGCTGAAGCCGTAAAAGGTCTGGTTTGGTTTATGGGGTTTAACGTCCCAAAGCGACTCAGGCTATGAGAGACGCCGTAGTGAAGGGCTCCGGAAATTTCGACCACCTGGGGTTCTTTAACGTGCACTGACATCGCACAGTACACGGGCCTCTAGAATTTCTCCTCCAAAGAAATTCTAGCCGCCGCGGCCGGGATCGAACCCGCGTCTTTTGGGTCCGCAGCCGAGCACCATAACCACTGAGCCACCGCGGCGGCCCGTAAAAGGTAGCGCAAGAATAAGGGAAGCAGCAGGCAATGGGACCTACCCCTGACATCAGAAGCTTACAAAAAAAATAGACGGTGAGCCTCAGATGCTGCAACGGGAATTTGTGCGCCAGCCAAGCTTTGTGTAAAGAGTCTGTCTACTCCATTTAACGAATGGTGGCACAAAGAGGCCCCTCCAAGACGTTGATTGGCAATCACCGTACCTACACATATATATATATATAACGTGGCAACGAATATATAACGTGGCAACGAAAAGAGATTTTGAGACGACGCTAAAATTTGAAAACGATTTGGTGGCGCCTGGTAGCGGAACGCCGCTGTCTTGAAGGAAGAGATGGAGACACACAGCGCGCCAGGGCATGTAATGCAAAGGCACGATAACCGCTCGTCCTTAAGGGTAACGGAGTGGATTCCAAGAGAAGGCAAGCGTTGCAGGGGACGCCAGAAAGCTAGGCGGGCGGATTAGACACATAGCATTCACTACCTACTTTTCATCTGAGTCTTGTTCATTTCATATAGCTGCCTGGTGAGTGTGTGTTTTAGTGCGGTACCATTTCTAGGCGTATTTTCCGATTTCGTGCATATGTAGTTAGTAAGCTGTTCTTTAGCGCACTCTTGAAGTGCGCTATATGACAGCTTACTCGTCTAGCGTGATTTGAAGGTTTTCACGTTCGTTCCAGCTTAAACAGACCGAGCAATTTTTACTAGCGTGACGTTCACTTGGTCTGCAACAAACATGACGCTGCAGGATAGAGGGATCCTTCGGCTAGCTAAGCTCGTGTATTCTTAGGAGCGTTCTGGCGAATATCTCTCTTGTAGGTCGCTTTACAAGGAGTAAGTTAAGCCTGAAGTGATCACCTTCGAATCGCGTTAGACTACGTACAGTCTTGGTCAAAAGTCTTAAGGCCACAGCGTTCAGCTGCAGCGAAATGAATGCTTCTAGAATGCTCCGTGTAGAGGGTCATTCAAGATACACGTCAAGCAGGAAGCTTCTGCTTGCATTTCGAGGTCATTCGGTCTTTAAAAATGCCGTAGTGGGTATGTTATGCGGCTGAAGCGAAAAGCTCTTGGCTTTAAGACTTTTGACCAGGACTGTACACACGTATACCGCCTCTGTTAAAAGTTTAGAGCCCAAGGGCATTGCTTCTAGGCCGTGCTGTGCGTCTAGGTATGCATCGACAGTGATCTAAACATCTCTATGGTGAAAACCACCCTCGTCCTAGCCTCTCCGAAAGTCAGGACTTTCAAGGATGCTTCAAGAGACCCCTACATTACTTTGAAGCAGCCCCCTTGGTCTCTAAACTTTTGACAAAGGCCGTACGTGGCACCTGGACGGTCTTTACCTGGGTGAAGGGTACACCTGGGTAAGAGTTGTTGTGATAAAGGCCTTTAGGGTGAGGGCCTCTATGACGTTTACCATGAAGGCCTCCATCCCACATGCGGCGCGCCTCCCGTTAGAGGTCAAATCCAAGAACCTGTTCACCTCCAGGCTCAGCATGGGAGGAGTAGGGCTTTTCGCTCTAAAAGCAAGGAAGGAGGGTTTAAAATGATAGCGCAGGGAATCCGTGCTGCGGGTTCATCGGCTTAGCTGAAGACAAAAATTGCTCTCATTTTCTTGCGTATGGAACGCCCTCATCTCTGAACAAAATGAAAGAAATAAAGGAAGGAAAGAACGACATTCTTTTCGATGTTCCAGGCAAAGTCACATGTGAGTTGACTTTACGCAAGTTGCTAGAAGCGAGCTTGAGTGGGAACTTCACCTGGGTTATGCATGAAGTTTGACCCGCAGTTTCCCAACTGGATTGACTGAGGACCTCTGCTCATACCGGAAAGCTGTGCACGCGCCGACCAACCAGAGCCGCCACGGTGACTTAGTGGTTATGGCGTTCGGCTGCTGACCCGAAAGACGCGGGTTCAATCCTGGCCGCGGTGGTTGAATTTCGATGGAGGCGAAATTCTAGAGGCCCGTGTGCTGTGTGATATCAGTGCACGTTAAAGAACCCCAGGTGGTGAAAATTTCCGGAGCCCTTCACTACGGCCTCCCTCATAGCCTGAGCCTCTTTGGGATATTGAACCCCACATAAACTATAAACCAATTGTTCCGAACGGCTGAAAAATCCAAAAGACTCCCGGAATAAAGGTACCGACGGTAAATTCTAGGTGCAATAATGTCTTCTTCATCATCATCATCATCATCCGAGGCGTGGGCTCGTCACGAGCCATCTGCGCGCGAGGAAGAAGATAAGGAAGAACGAAGGACGGCCGCTGTCGTGGTTCCTACTGCGTGTCTCATCCTCTGCCTCGTCCGGCGAACGTCCGCTCAATTCGCACGCAGAGAAGACGCAGGAGTCGAGAAGAGACGCTAGGACCGACGCCCTCACCACTCACGCTGACTGCTGCTTCGACGCCCGGGAGACGACTGGAGCGGTCTGCCGCCGCCATGTCTAACAGCCCGGCACCGTCGCAGTCCCAAGGCGGCACCCTGCGCTCGATCCTGGTTGGCTCGCCGCAGTGGAAGTCCCACCGGCCTCCCAGCTGCTCTGCCGAGATATCCTCCAGCGTGAGTGGCCGCGTAGACGCTGCGCAACATGAGGACACTTTGAGGGTGGAGTAAAGAGAATTCTGAGCTCGTGTTTTTGCCGCCAGAGCTCGATGTACACGCGCCAAGAATTATTAGAAACGTACAACTATTGTCCTGTGCTACCGATTTCCCTATTAAATCGAATTAAACCTCCTGGCTACTGCCTTTTAACGCACCTCTGAAAGTAGGAAGAATCAATCAACGCGCGGAGTGCCTTTCAGCAATCGCGGGACGACCTGCCGCTCTCACGTCGTCGAAGTGATACGTAAAAAAGAGTCTGCATGTATTTTTATTTCGGGGGCCTTATTTGCTATGTTGTCTGCGACTGAAACTATGTATTCCCGAAAACCTAAAAAAAAACTAAATAAAAGCGCATGCGCCTGGCTGAAAGGCACTCCACGAGTTGTTTGACTACTACTACTTCTCTCGGAGGTGAGTTCAAAAAAAAAGGCGGGAGCCGGGACATTTAATTCAATTTAATAGGGAAATCGGTCACGCAGGAGAAGAATTCGAACCTTGTATTCCTTATAAAAATGGTCTATAGACAGTCTGCAGGCTTCTTACAGACTCCATTGCCTTCCTATAGACATTTCTTTCTGTCTATTCAAAAGTCTGCTAAAAGGGTATGACCATAAATCTATAGATTGTCTGTAGACTGTATATGGCAGTTGTATTTCTTGTAGACTGTTCTCTAAGATTTGTCTATAGAGAGTCTACAGACTTGATAGGCAGTCTATAGGCTGTATAAAAAATTTGTAAGAGTAGCAATGATTGGAGAGTGTAGATCGAGTTCTCGCGGTAAAAAGACGAGCTAGAATCCCCTTCAGTACACCTTTAAAGAAAGAAACCAGAAGTTATAATTATGCGACTTCAAAAATGCGAGCCTCCACTTCGTATTCTTTCATGCCCTGCAGTCGCGGCCTCCCATTACGCCTTGGACGAGACTTCGTGGCGACAACGCCTGGTGTCGAGGCCTGAGTAGTGCTCTTTGCTCGTGCGGCTTCCTTGTCGCGTTGCTGCTGCTGGTCGCCGTGGTGTTGTTCCCGCGCGGGGGACCTCCGCGTCACACCATCCCCTGCTGGGCGCAGCAGTGCGGAGACTACGTACGGGCCCTGGAGGCTTCCATCAACACCTCGCGAGACCCGTGCGATGACTTCCACCGCTACGTCTGCGACCGATGGCGCCCCGCGTCCGGAGGTCGGACGTTCCTCGAAGACTCGATGCTGGCCTTCCAGAAGGCGGTAATGAAACAGGTCGCGAACGCGAGCCCTCCGCCAAATAACCAAGACGGCTACGAGAAGGCCGCGATGTTGTACCAGAGCTGCGTCACTGAGCCTACGCCGGACATTCTTGGCTACTTCCAGCTGTTCCTTAAGGAACGACGTCTTCCCTGGCCCGAGATCGACGAGAACGCTAACGTCCTCGACGTTAGCGTCCCTGTCCCTCAACTGGCACCTTCCGGTCTTCTTTTACGTCTGCTTTGTCTTCAACCCACGGCGACCGACGTCTCGAGGGCCCCAGAAACCAGCAACCTCTTCACCTTCGCGGCTAGTATTCACCGACAACTCCATCGGTATTGGTCCTCAGACTCTTCTCGAGGAACGCAGGCTTCGTGAGAGCAACGCAGAGCTCATCTGCGCCTTACGGGAAGCCATTACAAAGCGCGGTGACCGAAGACCTGATATGGCCCATTGTCAAGCCCTGGATCGACTCCAGAGGGATATCCTAGAAAAACTAGCAGGGGATCAGGCGGATGGACATCAGGAATCCTGGACACAATACGACAGCCTAAAAAGCTTCGCCGAAGGTCTCAATCTGTCGGTTTCTGGCGAGCAGTGGGCGCGGATGGTCAGCAAGCACTTAAACGAGCCAGAAGCGAAGTTCATTTCCTCGATTCCCGTGGAAGTCCACAACCAACGCCAAATGACCGCCGTGGGCCGAATCCTGATTGACGTGCCGAAAAATAACCTGCTGGACTTCATGGGCCTTTCTGTGGTGCAGTACCTGGGCCGTTTCGCGAGTGCCAAGATCGCCACTCTCACCTATGGCAGCCAGTCCAACCTTGCATCGAGTCACAGCGACTTATGCTACCGACTTGTGAACCGTCTGGCACCGAGGCTTTTGACCACGCGAGGTGTTAGGCTCCTGCTTGACTCCGAGCGTGTCAGCAAGGTGTCTGAAGTCTTCAGATCTGTGAAGCTGTTCTTGGGCAAGTTTCTCAGGACCGCGTCTTGGATTCCCGACTCCTCTCGGCCCTTGGTGCTGATGCTGTTGAACGACACGGCTATGACGTACGAAGCAGCGCTGACCGGCGAAATCGCTGGAAGCGACGACCCTTCCGAGGTGGCTGGAAGCCTACCCGACTTCGGCGACCAGTTCCTGGACAGCCTGAGTCGAATCCGCCACAGTAGCTGGGACAGGGTTCTTCGATTCCTGGAACCACCATCTTCGGTCGCCCCGGAAAAGGCCACGTCGGCACTACACATCTCGGGGGACTTGCATTGGGCAGACCTCTGGCGCCAACACGACACGTCGTTCATGCCTCACATGGCCGTCCTTCCCAACCTGTACATGCTGGACCCCGTGTTTCCGGCGGGCGCATACGAGAGCGTCAACTACGGCGTCGTCGGGTCGCTACTTGCCCGTCAGCTGTTGGCCGCGATGGACCCAACGGGACCTGCCGTGGACCCCTCGTTGAGCGGTCTTCCGAAAGGAAGTAACCAGGACAAAAAAGACATCTTGCGCTGCATCAGAGATGCTTTTGTACAGGACCGGCCCAACGCAACGATAGCCGAGGCGGTCAGGTCCGAGCGGAACGCTGATAATGGCTACCTGTACGCAATGTTCGTAGCGGCGGCGTCGCTGAGGCCCCTGTACAAGGCGCTCGCGTCTAGTCCCGGCTATCCTGACTGGAGTAGCGGCTTTAAGGAGTACACCGCCGATCAGCTGTTCTTCCTGGCCATCTGCTTTGCCAGCTGCGGCACCCGCCTGGGCGAGACAGCGAGCCAGGACGAGCCAAGCCAAGCCGACTGGTGCAATATGCCCCTGCGGCTGTCCGCTAAGTTCGCCGATGCCTTCGGCTGCACCGCTCACCGAAATATGGGTTCCAGCGAGGGGTGCGACCTCTGGTGACTTACCGGGAATGTAGAGATGGTTCATTGGCACATTCTTCGTTTACGCGCGTTTAGTTGTTTCGTGACTGCTTTTTCATGCCTGTGAGGAGCGATGGTTTGTGCGAAGCAGCGCCTTACCTTATTTAATTTCAATCAGCGGTTGTTTAAGATTGTCTAGATATGGAATTCAGGCTCTCTTGTGGATTCGTGTTCAAATTCAAAAAACTACGGGGTTGGGGCACACATATCATACGCGATTTGTTTTGGGGGCCACAAGTAGCCTATTATCTTTTTGATATAAGTGGCAAATGCGAATTTATTATTTATTAAGCTAGCTTCAATTTTCGTTCGCGCACTAATGTAGCACTTTTGTGTCTTGTTGTTCATCTCTTATGGGCTGCAGTCAAGAATTTTTTAGGCAAGCAGAAGTTGTAAGTTGTGAGAAATATTTTCTCAAATCATTTTATGGGTTGTCGGTGAAGCGCGGAGATTGCCACTTTAAAATTCCTCAGCCATTTCGTGTCAGTTTTCATTCGCCCGAGCTACGGGGATGACATCGACAAAAATTGGGTTTTTAGTAGCATATTTTTTCACATTCTTGTTAGACACTCCGTAAATCTTCCCGAGAAGTGCGTGTAATGAAGCGTAAATCGAGCTCACTGTGTTCATACTCTATTTCGAGTTCCTATTATAAGCGTTGCATGTCTCTAAGGCACACGGCGTCTTGTATACAGCCCGTAGTGTAATTAGTTTCGAAATACTATTAATGCCGGATGTTCGTTTGTTTTTACTGTGCCGTTTTCTTTTTTTCACCTGATCAGTGTATTGGCATTCGGCGCTATCGCGGTTTGCATGGAGACACTCTGTTGTGCGCACCGATCAAAATGATAAGAAGCGCCTTGACAGTGCTTATACAGGGAGTGGATTTTACGGAACTTTGATGGGACTTTTCTGAATGTGACATATCATATCCGGCGCATAAATAAGGACACTGAAATTGTTTTGAGATCGGAAGGACGGTGGATTCTCTGGAAGTTTTAAAATGGAAAATGCATATGTAGAAATTACATTGTAGCCAAAACTGGTGCAGAAAACCTGCACAGCACAGAGGATTGGTCTTTGTCGTTTTCTTTGCCTGAAAAGAGCAGCGGTAATTCGCTGGACAGCAACAAAATGACTCGGACAAAGTGCTTATTTTTAACACTTTTGTTTCGACTTGACAACATCAGTCCAATCCGTAACACCTTCTCAGGAACGGACCTACCCAAAGGAAGATTGTTTCGACCTGACGACTTAAGTCCAATACGTAACACCTTCTCAGGAACGAACCTACCCAGTGGAAAAAAAATATCAACACAAGATATAGGGTATTTAAACATTTTTTTCTCGCTCTGCGGCACACAAGGTAGGCTGTAGGAAAAAAAATTGCCTAAAAATGATGTGCGCGTTAGAATCGAGTACGACTGCGTACGGTTGTACCTATTTTTGTATATGCATATTTTAAATTTGTCCTTTGAATTTGCCTTTGGTCTTTCGTTCTTTTTCGTTTTTGTTTAACAAGTTTCCCTCCTACCCTGCCGCTGCCATTGTCAACGGAACCTGGGGCCAGTCAAGCTGCCGTCTTTGTAGCTTTTTCCCTTTGTTTTCCTCCACAACCTCATACCTCCTTGTACCTCTGTAGTTTTTTTGTGTAGTCTTTGTAACTCTTTACGAAGTTTTTTTTTCCTTATCCGCCTTGAGCTTTTCACATTTATTCTTGTTCTTCATCGAAAATCTCTCCATAATGTTTCAGTGTAGAACTTTTGGTGTGGTCGACCCCATCCCACTCGTGGTTATATGCCATGTTTTCGAGTGCACAACAAACAGCCCTTTAATATTCGTGTTCTCAGGCTTCTCTGCGACCGCTTTGTCGTGTTCACTGAGCGGCATCTAGCAGCTGTCGACGCAAGTTCCGTTCGGAAGCGTGTAGAAGCCTTCCTTGCACTGGCATCCAGGCTGCCCGCAGGAGAGGCCGCATCGGCTATGGTCTCCGCCATCGCACATCTGGGGAAAGCACGCGACGCTCGAGACGTAGACTTGGTTCGGGTCCCGGCGCAGCGGAGGACAGTCGTCTGTCGGTACGCAGGTGCCGTTGCGGGAGGACCTGCGGTGCATGGTGGATTGATGATGATGATGATGATGGATTTTTATGGCGCTAGGGCATCTGTGGCCAAAGAGCGCCGTGGCACAAGGCATTTTCTTCTACTCGAGGTGGGGTCGTCAGAGACCCATTTGCCAAGCATTTCACCCTAAAGAAGCAAAGATCCAGGCCAGGGGAAAAGCTTGCACCCATTTTATCACCGTTGGGTGCCCGGCGGCAATAGCGATCGAACCTCGCACCTTCCGCATGCGAGGCGGATGCTCAGACCCCTAGGCCACCGCTGCGGTGGCATAGTGGTTTGCTGCGTCCATGCTCTTGTCCGAGGTGTGTTCAAGTTTGACTTCCTTGGGCGCAACTTATTTACTACAATATGCAACTGAGATATGTTACATTTAAAGGGTAGATCAGAATGCCCTACTTTTGCATCATTGGCTGTTACAAGGTGACAGAGATCTCACGGTCTCCTTCGATTTCCCATGACGTTATCGCATAGCAAGGTCCCATGGCCGACTATCATCAGTTTGACAATGCTGATGTTTATTTGAACATTCATCATTATCATCAGCATACGTACATCTACTGCAGGACAAAGGCCTCTCTACCACTGAACTCCAATTAAACTTTTTCCCATCCAGCTGCGGCTTGCCTGAACCCTCAAGCTTCTTAGTTCAAATTTGATTAACACATTTTAGTGTATGCAAATAACATCTACTAATAAATTTATATGGAATCAGAACTGCAGTAGATTGTTGAGTGAACGAAAATGTTCTCGGACTCCCTGAGCATGAATCCAATTGATCGCCCCGAATTTTTTTTCCTTCCATATATGAAACCAAGTGGACCGGCTGGACCCGGGACTGGTTAACCTCCCCTGCATTTCCTTCGTTTTGCTCTTTCTCTCTCTCTCTTTCTTTCGTGGCGTAGACTATAATGCGGCACCCTTTCTCACCTCACATAGCCGCGTAAGCAGAAGCAGCCCTCCAAGCAGATGTCGGGACACACTTCGGACACCGTTTCGTTGCAGATCGGGATACACTGGCTGCCGCAGCTCTTGTAGCCGGCGTAAGGTTCGCCCCGGAAAGTTAGGCAGCTGTCGACGGGCTCGCATACACCGAACAAGGACCGCCAGTAGCCGTCCTTGCATACGCATCCCGATCAGGCCCCGACGGGCCTCGGCGTCAGCCGGGTCACGTTGCATATGCACACGTTGTCAGGGTATCGGCGCGGGTCTTCGAGCACCTCGTTGGCCAGCAGACTGCGGAGGGAACAGTCTAGACGTGGCTCTAAACAGTACCTAAAGTTGAATACAACTCAAGAACGAAGCGGCTTTTTCCTTACAAAGGATGCCCTTCCAGCCAATGGCGTCGGCCGATTCTCATGAACCTGCTAGCGTGACAATGCCGAGAGGGGAATATCTCCGACCATGGAAGGAGAAGACTGCTCCTTTCATCTTCAGTTCCCTTCATTGTCACGCAAGCAGGTTCATAAGACCCACTTCCAGCCAATGGCGTCGGCCGATTGTCATGAACCTGCTAGCGTGACATTGGAAGGAGCGGCATGACATTGTAGGGAGGTTACTATCCTCTTTCATCAGCCGCTCCCTGTGTTGTCGCGCTAGAGCAGGCTTATGACAACCAGCCGACGCCATTAGCTGGAAGGGGGTCCTTTAATGGGGAAAAGCCGCTTCCTTTTTTAGTTGTATCCGGCTATAGTCTATTTCTCCTATTTCTCGTCCTGCGTCCGTTTTCGCTGGTTCAACCTTCTGTGCATTATGAACCAACTAGCGTAGCAATTTACGCTCTTCGACTATAGTCTCCCTGTCCTGGGCGTTTGGAAAGGCTTTCATTCTGTATAGTGGACGTGAGTACTGATGATGATGATGTCCCTGTCCATCCCGTCCGCTGAGCGCAAACCTAGTCGAAGTGATATCTTCTGAACTTCTAGCACTTAAAAGAGACACTTTCTGCATGCTGCTCTGGTCACGCTAGCAATAATAGCCAGTATATGCTTCACAATGCGCAAGTAGTTCTTGTAAATGTCGGCGGTCTTATAGCTTCGGTCGATGAAGGCCTCCATTTGCGAAATTCTCGGCTGTTTCCTTCCTAATTTTCACGTTCTTGCAGTGGGGTGCACGAACATTGTGTTTTTTAGTGGAGTAGAGATCAGCTCATCTTCAGCTGTGTAAAGTACCCTGCGGGACAAAGGCCTAGAGCTTCCATTTACTTCCTTTCAAGTGTCCAGTGGCATCAATGACTGCCCTGGCTAGGAAAGTTTACTAAACCACTCTCATCTTCATATACCGGGTGTCCCAGCTTAATGTAACCAAACTTTTGAAAAAGGCGAACTGCTCTAGTCCAGTGAAACCAACTCAGGGTTGTTCATAGTCGCGTGGCTAGTCTTGAGTACTTTTTTCGCTCTTTAAAGTTAATTAATTAGTTAACTTTAATTAGCTAACTTTTTAATTATTAACTTCAGAAAGTAAGTCTCAACGCAAAAGTTTTAGATCACCTCGAAAAACCGCTAGTAGTGCTGTTTCCGTCAAGTTACGATTTACGTAGCTTAATTTATTGGCCTTAAAAGAAAGTTGTCACGTGACCAGCTGCTCGCTCACTTCTCTGCCTCAATGTGCACCCAAAGTCTCATCGAGGAGAGGACTTCAGAAAAAATGGATTTTATTCATTAAGGCGCGTCTTGGGACGTTGAAGTGGCACAGTTGTCATGTGGAAGCTTTTTTTATTGTGCGGGTTATGGTTGAATACCGGCAAAAAAACTACTTTACGTAAATATTACTTTGCTCCAAAAGCTCAGTAAGCTGTTTCTCAAAGCGATCTACAACTTTTCCAATGACACTTTGTTCCTCAAGTCAATAATTAAAAAGTTAGTTAATTAAACTTAACTAATTAGTCAACCTTGAAGAACGAAAAAATACTGCAGACTAGGCCACGCGACTCTAAACAATCCTCATTTGGTTTCAAACGGCTAAGATATCCCGTGTTTTTTTTAAAGCTTGGCTACATTTAGCTGGGACACCTGGTATATACCCGGTTCTTGCTTGGTACCTCTTCTCTTGGTACCCACCCTCCCTCCCCTGAAGACCAGAGCTTGCGTATGTATTCTCTATATCACCTGTCCGGGCCAAAATCATTTCTTGCTCTGGGTTGTAGCCAAGACCGCTTTAACTGTACTTTGCCGCATGGTACGGCTACATTTAAAATTATGCGCCAGCGGCGGCACAGGGACATCCCTCGGCATCTGCTGCCCACCCATCGAAATTGCATAATTTCAGTACAGTACGGCACCTCCCCTGGGCCCACCCCGGCACGGCGAGCCTTCGCGTCTACTTCACCTCTACCCTCTACATTAAAATATACGAAGGCTGGACAGCTCCCAGTGGCGACGCCAAGCATAATCTCAGCGCCCTGCTGGACATCATTTTGAAGTTCGACGTCGTAACCCTCACCTAAACCTCACACTTTCTCCAATGGGTACAAGCTTTTCCCTGCCTGGCGCTCGGCTTTTTACGGTGATATTGCTTGGCAAATGGGTCTTTGACCCCGCCTTGAGAAGACGAAAATACCTCGTGCCATATCGCTCTTTCGCCACAGATGCCCTTGCTCCAAAAAAAATCATTGTCAGCATCATCACTTTCTCCTTAGTCCATCCTTGTCAGTGAGGTATATGGATGAATGAAATTAGTGGACAAGATTCACGCTTCCCGTCCCGACACCCTTCCCACTTCACACCCTCCTTCCCCTCACTGGGTCTTCCTCTTCGGAGTGGAGGCCCTATTTAAACCCCGTTGAACCCTTTGCCCAGACGAAAACAAGTCCTCTCGTCTAACCATTGGCAAGCACCCTTTCCCCTCCCTTGTTCACTTTGAGTGTGTCAAGAAACCATCTGCCTGCCCTCTCTCTACCATAGACGCTGGGTGGCAAGATAGCATAATGGATCGGAAGTCATTTCCACCCTTCTTTATTCGCTAAAAGGTGACATGCAGGCCGAGGATTCCCACGCTTTTCGGAGAGCAGTTACGACTAAACACGAATGCGCAGCATAGCGCCGTAGGTTGCTAGGAGGCGATGTCTGTCCGCGATCGCGCGTGAACCCTCGCTCCCTTCTATCAAACTTTAGACCATACACGCAGCTTTAATTTGCTCTTATGAGGCACTCCTCGGTGAAGCGCTTCGTTTGGTTTCGTTTACCCGGGTACCACTACCGTCCACCGAGGTACCGGTATACGAGTATTTTTGCGCTTCACTTCCGCATCACATCGGGAGTGAGCCTAAATACACCCCCGAATGGAGAGCCGTGTTGCTCAAGAAACGAAGAAGCGCCCACCTTGCATGGAGAGCTTTCCAAGTATCCGGTCAAGCGCCCAGTTCAAGATCATCCCATAGCGGTCTGCTCTAAGAAGTTCTCGAAATGTAACCGACACTAGTACTTCAGGTCATACCGCAAGTGCATGTTCCACAGTGCTGTCCACGTCACAAAAAATATAGTCTGAACAGTCGGCCAGTACTTACTTCTAGGAGAACCTGCGTCGGGGCCGAAAATCAAAGGCGCGACCGTCAGTGTCCACAGTCTCAAGCAGTCACTGAAATGCCTCTCGCTGAAGAAACAAAAAACGATATTATCGTAATATCATAAGTGTGCAATATCTGCCTGATGTTACACCACCACGTTCTTCGCCTACTATATTCCACACTGGTCCCAACCACGAGTCCATTAAAGCGCACAGCCTTATCGGAACTTCTTAGTGCTGCGTTCTCGAACGACTGCCCCAGGTGCCATTTTCTCAATGTAAGGCTTTCCGGAAAAAATTGCTTGCTTATCTCCACGCATGCACCATCTCACATAATCACTTTTCAGTATCCCTGCCTCCCTGCCTTTCCCTCTCTCTGTATCTATCTCTATCTATCTCGCACTTATAGTGGCCATTCGCCTCAGTTAACCGTTGTGCTTAGGCCGGTTTGTCTGAAGCCTACGTTTTGGCAAACTGCTCGCCTGCTTGGTGTGCGATAAGGTGGGCATTCGGCGTCAGAGGTGAAACGAGGAAAGCAACAGAGATAGATGTGCAAAGAGTGGGGGAGGGGGCAAACCTGTGCTCGTCACAGTGCTGAAGTCTGGGCATGGTATTGGGCGTCTTGGTTGTCGTAGGGTTGTCGTAGGGCTTGCGACCGTGCCTCACACACGCTCACGCAAGGTGGCTCACCCACTCATAAACCGCACTTAATGCCTGCTGTGGGAGTGCGGCGTGAAAAATAATAGAGGAGCGGATGCATTCAGCTATCAATGGGTGTGCGGTTTGGAACTAAAAGTCCAACTTCGAAAAGCGAACTCTACAGTTTTTTCTTGCAATAAAAATTGAGCGTAATTGACGCACAATTACGATGGTCGGTGATGCGAAATTTGATCGCAGCTCTTCACACGCCACCAGCCAATCGGAAGGTTGCTGCAAGGGAAGATCTCGGAGGGCGAATACCAGTGTGACACGCCACGTAGGCAGGTGGCGTGTCACGCTGCTTGCCATCCTCCTGGATCTACCCGTGGCAGCAACATTCCAGTTGCCCAGTCCTCCGCTCTTGCAGTGGCAGGTGTCGTTTCGCTCTGCCACTACCTGCGAACACGACACTTGTCCCACGCCTACACATGCCGCCTGGTACGTGGTGCGTTACGCCGAAACGCAGGAACGGGCGCATAAGAACTGCGTTCTAAAACTACCAAGTAGAGCGCACCAGTGGCGTAGCAAGGCATATTGCCACAAACGAGAGCATAACGCAGTTAGGTAGCGGTTGGACTATACAAATTGTATTTCATGAAATTCGGTAGACATTTTCGTTGTCTATTGCACGACGAAGTTTATTTTTCGCGTCGTGAATATTATTGTTTATGGAATTTCTGTGTCAAAAATATACAGTCCAATGGCTTTTCTTCCAAACAACCTAGTAGTGCTTTCCTAGCACCTTTTAAATTCCAAAGCTTCGTACAGGTGTGCTCGAGAGTACCATTCGCCTTCCAGAGATTTGGAACGCTGACGATGCAAGACAAGGCTCCTTAGATGGCCTAGAAGCAACCCAGATGGGCTGTGTATTCGTTGGCAGTAAACTTTGGCCAAAGCCTGTACGTGTCAAGAGCGCTGACATTTTCCGCTCCAGAGCGAATTTCTAAAAATTAATTTGTAAGGCTTACATCGTCTCTTTTAGCAGCACAATCTAACCTCTGAATCTTGCTAGCTGAACCTTGTAAGAATAAAGCGGAATCGCTCCTGCTAGCAAATCTGAGGCGAAATTCGCTACCCTTCATATACCTACGGGTTGTGTGAGCCGAAATTTTAGCAACTTACTGATGCAGTATTTACATTAAAAATGAAAGACGACACAGCTGCCTGATAGTGACACCGATATCCTTTGTCGCAGAAGTGAGCAAAAACTCATAGCCAGTGAGAACACAATGTACAACACCGCATATCGAAAAACCGCGTTGCGTTATACGACACAAAAATCAAATAGGAGACGTTAGTAATATAAACGACCAGTGCTGCACGAGGAACGCAGCATGGCAGAGTGGCTTCCGACAGTCCAAAGAAAAAAGTTCTAAAAACACAGAAACCACATGTCTAGTGACAACAAGAACAGAGATAGACACCGAGAAAGCATAAGTCAACCCGGTTTTCTGAAGCGAGCGTCATGGATCCTGCACGCAGCTGCGAGAAGGTAATGCCATTGTTCTGCATTCAAAACCCCACGTGCGGCCATCACTCTTGAAATGCAGGCCGCAAACCTGTCAAATCCAGGAGAGCAACCTTTACCACTGTCACAACGGGCTAGCAAACGGCTTACAACTTCCAGCCAAACTCCGCGTAGCAAGAGTGCTATGGGGATAATATATCCTCCGTTCCTCTACACCCGGAACACACCCAACAACCTGGCGGATACAATGAGTCACCAGCGATGGCAGGAAAACTTCCTGGAGTTGTCCCTCTACCCCGTACCAAAGAAATAAGAGCGACCACATTAAACGACTCCCCACTGATTAAGAGAGCGAGAGACGATACATTCAAAGAACCCTGAAATGATTTCGATGCTCATATTCTAGTGCAAGATATCTGCAGAGTCGGTCTTTGCGGGTATTCGAGTAAAATTTGGATGCTCTGCGTGAAAGGCTTGTCCAGACTTCCCACTAACGTCATCGGGGAGGAAGGGGGGGGGGGGGGGGGGCTACGTGGCGGTGAGGTGTCGCCCTAATCGGTTGCGAGCTATTGCGAGCAGCAGAGATTTTTAAAAATTATTCCTAAATTATAAGGTCCAAGCAGAGCGTTCATATTTAGCTCGAATACCCGCAAAGACCACCTCTACAGATCTGTTGCACTAGAATATGACCACCGAAATCATTTCAGGGTCCCTTAAATATAGGTTGTCCAAATAGTACTGAAGAGAAGTTTATTTGAACCCAGGAGCATAAAAGGGACAGCCGTCCCTCTACAAAACAGGAAAATACATTACGACGACAGATGTCGCCCGATGCGCACACATACAATCACAACCTATGCCTCTCATTTTTTTCTCTTCCTTTGAGAATAAAATAATGCGCTCAAATTTCACAGGCTAGCAACAGCATACCTGCCGCTTATATGGGCCCACTTTTCGACCATCGCATAGATGGCGCCACTATGCCAGTCCAAAAAGATGGCGTCAGTATTTCAGGCCAATTGTAAACAGCGAGCTACCTGTCACTAGACTTCTTATAGCTAAACAGGATAGTCTTCGTCGTATTCATGAACGCCTGGGTGCTGTCTATGGAAGCTCTGCACTAGAAAAAGCACCGCTTGATGCTGGCTCAAGCGAGTCAAAGCTTAAGAAAGCGCCGAAACAGATCGGCACGACCAGGCGCATCCTGGGCGCCCTGCCACTGCAGCCAGTCCCAAAGCGCTGGAGCGCGCCGACACCATCATCCGTGCTGATCGGCGCATTACGGTTCGTAAACTGACTGAGGAGCTGTCCGTAAGCAGAGGAAGTGCGGTGGGAATCATCGAGGCTCTGAGATACTACTAGATATGCGCTAGGTGGGTTCCACAAAGCCTCACAGCTGAGCACAGAGAGTAAAGGAGGAGTACTGTTAAAGAATTAAAGTAGCAACTTGTTATTCTTACGTTCGCTACTGTCATGTTATGGTCCCCTGAGCCTTTGTCAAGCTGTGTGCACAGCTTTTAGCCCAGGGTGACCAACCAGATTTCCATGGTAAATTGATTGATTGATTGATTGATTGATTGATTGATTGATTGATTGATTGATTGATTGATTGATTGATTGATTGATTGATTGATTGATTGATTGATTGATTGATTGATTGATTGATTGATTGATTGATTGATTTGTTCCAAGCTGCTGGAGCGCTTCAATGGTAAACAGGAGGATTTCTTGACTCGGATAGTGACCGGTGATAAAAGTACATACAAAGAGAATCGATGTAATGGCGCCATCCAAGCTCGCCAAGAACAAGAAAGTTCAAGGGAGCTTAGTCGGCCGGAAAAGTGATGATCACTGTTTTGTCGCACATCGATGGAGATATCCTTGTGGATGCCCTGCCCAAGAGCGAGACAGTAAACTCGGACACTTACATCAAAGGCCTGCAGAAACTAAAGCAGCGTTCGTGTCCGAAGTAACAGGAATGCGATATTCTTCTCCTTCACGACAACACACGCCCTCAGATCAGCCTCAAGGCAAAAGAACTGACCACCAAATTTAGGCGGACTGCACTGCCATCATCATTTTTACAGTCCTGAATTAGCATGATCTGATTTTCATCTTTTCGGGCCGCTAAAAGATGCACGTCGCTGGTAGAGATTGCAGGGCAACAAGAGAGTCATTAACTCCTTGAAGACATGGCTGCACTTGAACGAAATAAGCTAGTACAAAGCATGCATGAATTCTCTTGGTCACCGATGACTCAAGATGACGAAGATAGCATTGAATTGTATATCCAGCAGGCATGCGGCTGTATACATTGTGAATTTCATAATTTCTTTGTTAACCAGGTCTCGAGAAAAAAAATTAGGAGTCACTTTGGCGACTAAAGTGGTGCAAGGCGAAAGCCTTAGTACAGCATTCTGTCACGAATGTGGTTGTGAATGCTGATTCAAGTGCTGCCAGCGAATGACGCGTCCATTGGCTGTCTGCGTGTGTTACTGATGTGTGGTTAACATGTTAAGCTTCGCCTGTAAGAGTGGAACGCGACAGCGTCTTGAAACGCTGCCAGGGAGTCCACAGAACGCCATCGCCAATTCGGCTGTACGCCTTGCTGGACGGTAAATTTATTTTTTGAGGAAAGGAAATGTATCTCTCTCGCATATCTGGGTGGACACCTGCACCTCGCCGTAAGGGAAAGGGGGAAGATGGGAGTGAACGAAGACGCCGTATTAGCTAGACGCGCCTTTGTTCATTCCAAACCATTCAGCTGGCATTACGGAGTGGCTAGCGTGCTCGTATCGCACTCCAGAGACCCTGGTTCGATTCCCCAACTCGACCAATTTCGTTCTCGGTTTTATTGATTTATGCGGTCTAACTAGAAAGGTTAATTAGGCTATTTCATATTTATATTATTGTATTTCTATCCATTGTGTTCTGTCATTCACCTGTCAATTGTTGGAACTGTCTAGGATGTTCGACACAACGTATATGAAACGAGCGACGTCGAACTGAGTGGGGAAGTGCGTGGTGGTGGAGCGAACGCGGCTTCGTACTTATCTGTTTTTTCCAGCAGCGTCTCCTTCCGCGGATGCTGTTGTCGCTGCGGCGCGCGTCTTTCTTTTCTTTTCCTCTTTCTTCTGACCTCTTCATTGTCCTCTATCTTAATTAGGCTAAGTGATTAATTAAGCAATTAACTAAACTCAGTCCAACTTAGTTGGAGCATCACTATACGATTCCTTTCATTGGTTGCATGGTTACTAGCCAAAGTACAATTGGCCCCATTTGAAATTCGCGCACTGTGACGTCACGAGCATTTCGACCAATTGAAAAGCGTGACATTTTCTGTCGACAGCTTCTGCTTACAACGATGAGGCATTAAAGGCTTCCGCCTTAAAATGAGGGGTATTGCACTATGGACAACCTCATACAAAAGATATTTGCGCCATAGGATGGGCCTAGTAATAGACTGCTGTACAGCTCTCCTCGACTAAGTAGCCGTTAATGGTACACTCCCATGTGACTCTCTCTCGCACATGCCGTATTAAATCTCCTACATACTATATTTACGCGCCCCCGCCGCCATTCCCCATATTTCTTGAGGAAAGGTAACCGCGGCTAGTATGCTGCGTTTAATTCCCACTTATTCATGCAAATAAAGAGTTCCCCTTCATATTACCGCGATATGTACAATCAGGCCGGAATGAAACGCGAACACGCATATGTCATACATTTCTACTTTGCAGCGAAATATCCCTTTACAACCTATTTACGATTATGTCCTTCGGCAGACCCTTTATCCAGGCACATGAATCAGGCTAGCTGCACACTACAGCTGAAAGTAGACAGGTAAAATATTTTGTTTACTTGACATGCGCTGTTCGCGTTTCATTCCGGCCTGACTGTACATCTTTAGTCGAAGGTCCACAGGCCACAAAGAATGCTTCAACTCCGTAAGCTGTCGCCCCCACGCGGCCGCCTCCTGCAGTGCCCGAGATATAATACCGGAAAACGGCGTCCAGCTCGATTCGGCGTCTCCTGCCCAAATTCCCTACCTCCAGTTCAGACGTCCAGAGCGTTTTTTTTTTTGTATTATGGCGGTTTTGGTTGCATTCTGTGCACGGTCACGGCAACACGTTACTACCAATATGTGCGTGTAAAGCGCATACAGTAATTCGGTCAAGATACATGCAGAAAAGTAACCGCATTTTCTGCCTGCTGCAGGCTTCGACATTTACGGTTAAAGATTAGATAAACCTGGATACGTTCCCTCCATATTCTAAGCTCCAGGAATGAATAATCAAGTTAGTATCCCTGCGCGGGACAGCCCGTTACTGACGTAAACTTAAAGGAGCGCGATAAAACGAGGAAGAAACACACAAACGACACAAGTAGAGGGCTAGTGGTCCTGTTTTGAGTGTTTTTTCGTCGCCATCGTTTACTCTCGTCACTTTAACTTAAAAGCCTTGCATAAAAGTTATGACGGTTTGCTGTACCATATTTCAGCAGAAATGATCTCTTTTTGTTTTAGCCACACCTCCGAGCAGTGATATTCACTAAACCTAAACTATGAACTATGAACTAAACGATGAAAAAGCCTTTGTGGACATATTTTCAGCACCGACTACACCACTGCGCTGGTATTTTTCAACAGCAGGTAAGCTTCTGCTTTCGGCGCATTTCAATAACGGTTGCGATCAGTAATTGCTGCATTTCCGCTGGCTCTAAGTGTGTACTGTAAATCGGAGCTACCTTGCTCGTTAACTGATAACTGTCGCAATGTACCTCCGTCAGGGTTTGTGCATGCACAATTTACGTCATTCAAAACCGTTTCCTACTGCCTGGGCTCCGCACAAAATCAGCGGGGCTGTAATGCGCACAGCCGACTGCCACTGCTTTTTTCTATTCTTTTGTTGGTGCACCCAGAACGCGATTGTGTGTTGCTCGTCTAGACAGCCAGATGCGATGGCATGTGTGCTGAAGGGAAGTGGAAAATAAGGTCACTGGCTGCGAGCTCGGCATACACGTACATTTCATGCGCGAAAGCGCACTCTGTGTCATACTGAAATGCTGAAATCTGCGAATACCAATGAACCGGACAAGAGTCGAAAAATTTTCTTGAACTCAGTGTTTTCACTCAGGATGTGTGTCGAGCGCTTCCCCGACACCTTTCTAGAGGGGATTAAGGCCGTCTCGCAACGTGTCGCACCTGCCCCTCCCCGTCGCAGTCGCAGCTGCGTCGTGTGATTTATATCGCACCTGTTGTGGTTGCACGCAACATATCCTGCACTGGGAGATCCTAAGGCGAAAGCCTTTAATGGCTCATACTATCGTCTGTTAAAAAAGCGTGTCACAAGCGTTTAATTCGTGAACTAAAAAAATACAGAAGAAAAACAAAGGTTGCTTCATATAGAGGGGGGAAAATGAACCTAGAAGCCAAGTCTGATGACTGTAGAGTTATTAGTTACTTAATTATAGGCAAAAATGTCAAAATTGCGTCGAAATATCGCGAACTTCGATATCGCCACGGGAACGGTGTGACATCACATCCACCGGAAGTCGTCACGGCATAGTGTCCTCAACTTTCGCCTCTCAATACTTCAGTTGCCGAAGTGTCCTCGCATTTTATTTTTTTTTTTTGCCTTAGACAGCTAGAACACTAGCGTGAACGCAGGCAGCGCAGCGCAACACATGACTAGCGGGATGTCTGATCACCTCGCGGGCAGCCATACTTGATTTCGAGCGCCGCCTCTACTCTAGTGCACTATAGCCGCCTCCTATATGCCTTGAAAGCTTCCAGCAGTCGAGTCTCTGCCTTCGATGAAGCTGCCAAGGTGATCAGTAGTCAGGATGAGACTCCCCATCATCTCTCATAAATTTTGGAATTCTGGGGTGGCGTAAAGCTCACTAGACGCCTGAAAAGCAGATTCTTTGGCTTAAGGACTTTTCACCGACCCTGTTGAGCGGCAAGCAGCGAAAGGGCGAACAAATGCTCTAGAAGCAACGAAGAATGTTGGGCAAGTTTGTATATATTCGCGGACGGCAACAGCGTGGTCCCACACAGACTGAAAGAAAGAAATGAGTTTTTATGCGTAGCATATTGCAATCACTCAGTTCAGCCCCTGGGCGCGGCCGGTCAGCCACCAAACCACGTGACGTGACGTCACCAAACCACGCAAAGAAAAGAAAAAAAAGAAAAAAAGGAAACAAAGAAAGGAGAAAGAAAAAAAAACAAAAAAGAATAAAAAGAAAAAAGTAAAAAGTAAAAAAGGCGGCTGAGCATGGTGGCGGTTGCAACCGCCTGGTTTCAAAGGGGGCGCTCCTATCCATCCATCCATCCATCCATCCATACGTCACGGAGGAAAAGCTGCTGAGAAAATCGAGTGCCGCCAAGCAATACCTCGCGCAAAAAGACCGCGCAATATGCAACGCATTCTTGGCTTAACCAAGCTAAGCCTGGGCATTTTTTTTTGCCTCGTTTCTTCTGCCTGTGTTTCACAGCGCGGTTGTCCCCATGTTATAGGAGCCTAGCATGCGACTTGGCAAGAGCTGCTCGGTGTGCAGTTGGTCCAATGATAAGCCATGCTACGCGACTTTTTCTGGAATTCTTCGGCTCCCAAGTTGTTTAGGAGTGGTTTGGTTTGGTTTATGGGGGTTTAACGTCCCAAAGCGACTCGGGCTATGAGAGACGCCGTAGTGAAGGGCTCCGGAAATCTGGACCGCTTGACGTCGCACAGTACACAGACCTCTAGAATTTCGCCTCCACCGAAATCCGATCGCTACGGTCGGGATCGAGCCCGCGTTTTCTGATGCAGAAGCAAAATACGGAATGCGCCTGGACTATCTCCAAATGAGTGCCTGGTGGTAGCTTGCAGAACTTCTGTAAGTGGTATCAATAAGAAACTTGAGCTGAACTTTGTTTGATCGCAACGCCGTAACACAGAGCCAAATGGCAGGAGCATGCACTTCCTGGCGCACACGTAATGCTTTTCCACGCCACCTTACAGCGCTTACTGGCATGAGCTTCCGCGTCCTGTCGACACCATGCATATAATGTGCGTCAGCTTTCTGGGATACGTCGAGACAAGCTAGGTAATGAATGTTTGCCAAACGCGCACTTCTAATGGTTCAGAATGCGGTCTCGCATTTTTAGTGGATCAAGCGGCTGATGGCAGCAGTTTCTTTTAGTCTCCCAGTGGAACATTTGCAGTGATCCCTGAGCAGAGCAGGTTCCCTATAGGAACACTAACAGAAATTAGCCCCAAGCACAGAGTCATTCTGCTGCATGCCTACAAACCAGTGTAAAACATTGCCCCCGACGCTCACTAAAACAAAACTGCAATGCTGACGCATTTCCCCTTCAAAGCTGTGTTGCTGTCATCACAGCACTCGCTTTCAGAACGCAACTGTAGGTTTAAGCCACGGCGCGAACACCTGCGGTTCACGAAGATAGCAAAGGTATGTGGGCAAAAATATGCATGAATCCGAAGGTGGATTTATGGGGAACTTTAGATTAAAGCATGTAAGAATCAGTGCGAGTGGTCGCCCATGCGCGGGAATTTTCGAAGTGTATTACGAGAAAAGAAAGATGACGTCGATGCAGTTCTTAAAAACAAAAGTCCTTCCCAGGGGGAGGGGGGAGAGGTTTACGATGTCAGACCGGCTTATGAGCCCCAACCCCCTACCTTTTATATCTGCCTGTGTAGCATACACCTACATTGATGGCAGCTGTGAAAAGAACTTAACTCCTTACAGCAGGAATTTTTATTTTTGGTTGAAAAAAACTATCAGTGAGCTCCATCGGGAGTGAAAGGACTCATGCCAACCATAGTTCTGAGAAACACTATATGGTTGTTGCATTTCTGCAAAATGTTGTCGCGTATTGTACCATATATGATGCACCATGCATTTAGGTGTGCTTTTTCTGAAAGACTTGAATTGTGTTTAAACAGCAAAAATAGAACCATAATTAGAGCATTAATTCATATCAAAGTAATTCATTGACATATGCAAGTTTGTTTGTTTTTTTTAGATACCCAGCCGGAGCAGCCCTTTTAAAACGCATGACTGCAGCACTTGTGGCGCCATCTACATCTCTGGGTGGAATTAGCTGCAATGTGCTTTCAGTGCAACACCTGAAAACTGCCAGGATGCCTTGAAGCATTGTGCCACTGCTCGTACAAGCATAGCCTAATGCGAGTGTACTGAAGGGCGGCGTACAGCGCATCTGTTTCATTAGAACAAATGGTAAATGGTCTCTTTGTATAAGCGGCCTTCAAAAAAGAAATGCGAGGACACTTTGGCAACTAAATGTTGAGAGGCGATGGCCGAGGACACTATGCCGTGACGGCTTCCGGTGAATGTGACGCCACACCGTTCGCGTGGCTATATCGATATCCAAATTACACACTTTTCGGGAATTTTAAGTGCTAATTACGCTTAATTGCCCAGTTTATCCTTCTGATCTGACGCAAATCCGACGTTCTTCCTACCATTCTGTGGCAATTTTCAATATGCCGGGACGACTCCCGGTGGATGTGACGTCACATCGCTCCCGTAGCTATATCGACGTCGGCGCTATTTCGACGCAATTTCGACATTTGCGCCTTTACTTAATTGACCAATTAATCTACAGTCTTCAAACTTGGCTTCCAGGTTTATGTTTTTCTCCTCTATCTGGACCAACCATTGGTTTTCTTCAATCTCTTTAAGTTCCCGAGTTAAACGAGCGTGACACGATTTGTTAACGGACGACAGTATGAGCCATGAAACGCTTTTGCCTTAAAAAAGCCGGCAAAGACACCAAGGACGCCGCACGTGCTTTGAGCACGTATGTATCTGAGCCCAAGCGTAGTCTAGAGCCTGGCTTTGGCCTTTGCCTTTTGGGTCTTGGATAATGTAAACTGAAGGCACACTGACGAAAAAAAAGTCGCTCTCTATTTTTTTAGAAGGGTACCGCGATTACTACGGTTCATGTGCATGTGCAAATCTGATTTGTCGAGAACAATTTCGCAAAATTCTCGACGTCAACAGGTGAAAACAGATTACTCCCTGGTAAAACAGGCCGGAAAGTGTCTCGTAGAACGACGAAACCGTCTGCGGTGAAAATATTTCTCGGCTCCTTTCAGCTTCCTCCACTCCGTCCTGTTTTGACGAATTACCAACACAGCAGTCGCCATATTTTAATAAATATATAAGGACTGACTCCCCAAGCGCATTAATGGAGATTAATAAAACTGAACTACTTGAACATCAAAGAAGAAAGCTTAGGCTGGAATTTATTTATCTTTTGTTACATAACAAACTTGGTTTGGATCCCTCATCATACTTAACGCCGGCACCAACCAAACTCGTCAACTCCATCACAGTTGTCGAACCCTTATATTCGCAGGAACAGACACAAGTTTTCATTCTTTCCACGCACAATGACAGATTGGAATCCGCAAATTAAACCGTTGTCCTATGAGTTTTAACCAATTATTGCTATATTGTGTTTTTTTTAAGTGTTGACTTTTTTGTGGTTTTATTGACTTGTTCGCCCACCCTGCTTGGACTCAGCGTACGCAGTATTTTGTAAATAAATAAATAACGAGCCCCTCACTTCTCGTTCCTTGCCTGCTGAGCAGCTCTTAACGAGGACCTCGTTTCTGGTAGTTTTAACGCGGTTGAGTTAAAGGTCCGCTTGTCCAGCAATTCCGGTGTCAGTGTTGTCGGCGTCGGCGTAGTGGGCGAAAACTCACGAGCATGACTCGGGCAGGTGGTGCCCATAGAGCAACACAGGAAGCAGATGGGCCACCTGGGTCACGTGACCTTGCAGCGCCATTGACAAAAAACTGCCCACCGTAGCAGGCAGCAGTAAAATTCGCTCGGGAAGAGTGACCTGGGCCACACAAGACCCCTGCCGTAGCAGGGCAGTGGCGCATCACTTAACCGCTGCACCACTACGACAGGACAGGCAGAATGCCTGTCCTGTCGTAGTGGTGCAGCGGTGCAGCAGGTGCAGCAGGTGCAGCAGGACAGGACAGGCAGAATGCCCGTCCTGTCCTGCTAGCATAACCTCGAAAGCATTACGCAGACTACTTTTTCTTCGAAGATGTCTGCGCATTGCACCCACATCAACAAAGCTTCTCGCATATACTACTTTCGTTCGACCAGTTTTAGAGTACGCTAACACAGTTTGGTTCCCCCATTCAGTGACTAAAGTAACAAAACTGGAAAAAGTACAGCGTAAAGCATTGCGGTTTATACACAAGAAATATAAGCGCACTGATTCACCAACTAGCCTCGCGGCTATTTCGGGTTTAGCGACGCTATCATCAAGAGCACAACAAGCACGACTAAAATTTTTATTTCGCCTGATGAGCAACTACTGCAAGATAGACGTATCAAAATACATAACTTTCTCATAATCACGCCCGTTGAGGCATAAACACGCACGTGCGATAACAGAAAACTCATGCCATAACGACACGTTCCTGTATTCGTACTTTCCCCTCGTGATTAGAGAATGGAATCGCCTTGATCCCTCAATCATAACTTCAACCACATTATCTCAGTTCACGTCACGGATAAAATTCTTATCAATTAACTAATAATGCAGTTTCACTGACATACTCAATCGCCTCTCATCACTTCACTAAATTGTTAATTAATCGTGAAGAAAGTCTTTTTTTTCCGCTGCTGTGTTCGCATGTGCTCTAATTGAATTCCTTATGGAAATGCTCCACCTGACTCCTAGACATGTATTTTTTTTCCTTGCTAAGGTTTACCTTTTTCTTTATTTTGTTCGTTCCTTTCTGTTCACCCGTGTTTGATTTGTATTCACTTTTTTTTTGATGAATTCCAGAGTGCACTGCTCATATTTTTATCATGTTTGTCATTTTTGTTCGCCCACCTGCTATGGTCCCTGATGGGACTGGCAGTATTGTAAATAAATAAATAAATAAATAAATAAATAAATAAATAAATAAATGACTGCCAAGGGTCTATGAATGTAAAGTATGTTTATATTTATATTTATATTGATTTTAATGGCGCAAAAGCACCTGAGGCTATGATGCGCCAAACACAAGGTTAGAGTTTTTGTTAAAGGTGAAGCTTTCTATACTTAGAGTTTGTTTAAAATGCTTGCTTCCTTGAGAAACCTAAAAATACATGAGATGTCAACCAGTGCTCGATCACCTAAAAGTAACATGGGGTGTAATGGGATGGTTTCCCTGTAAAATGTTGTAAAATATTTCTTTCTTAGTTCTTCTAGCTTTATACATGAAATTAAAATGTGGTTCACTGTGAGTTCAGCACCACACATGTCACAGAGAGGTTTGTTTTGTTTGGTTAGCAGAAAGTTGTGCGTGAGGTGGGTGTGTCCAATGCGGAGCCGACATAAAATAACTTCGGTAAAACGTTCTTGATGCCTACACGATTGCCATTCCCCTAAAATGGGCTTAACAGAATGTAATTTGTTGTTTGCGTGCTCTTCCCATTCTGCCTGCCACTTATTTCTGAGTTTACTGTAGATAAACTTTAAACAATCCCTGTGCGGTATGTTCACTTGCTTTATTTGGCCATTCCGGGCTTGTGCAGCACATACATCTGCTTTCTCATTACCTACAATTCCAACATGGCTAGGAACCCAGCAGAATTTAATGTTGTGCTTTTGTTTTGTGATTTTAACTATGTTATGTATGATGTTTCCTATTATGGGTTCAGTAGCATTCCTGGAGTGCAGTGCTTTGAGCATACTGAGGGAATCGGTGTAAATGATGCTATTTTTGATGTTCTCTCTTACTATTTTTTCTACAGCTATGAAGATGGCATAACACTCAGCAGTAAAAACTGATGCGCATTCTGGTAGTCGCATTATCTGTTTATTTTTTTCTTGGATTACTGCACTTCCAACATGACTTTCTGTTTTTGAGCCATCGGTATAAAATTCAATGTAGGTGTCATACGTTTCTTGTAGTGCAAAGAATTCCTGTAATATGTACTCGTTTGGCGTTTGCTTTTTGTCTAAATGTGTCATTGTGAAGTCACATACTGAAGGCAGGCTGTACCATGGTGGCAAATATTCATTCCTTTGTGCAATATTCGGTAGGGCATCTAGTACTGTTAGCTCTTCACATTTATCTTCAAAGCGCAGTAGTAATGGCCTGATAGAATGTGGTTTGTTGATGAATAATCTTTTAGATGGGCACTTGGTGACAACTGGATGGCAGAGATGTTTCGGAAGAGAACGGATTTTTAAGACGTATGTGCATGTTAGTGCGATTCTTCGGTCCTCAAGAGCGGGCTCATTAGTTTCGACGTAAAGGCTGGCTACTGGTGATGTTCTGTATGCTCCAGATGATAGGCGGAGACCAAGATTATGAATGGGGTCTAATCTTTTCAAGTAGGATGCTCTTGCCGAGCCATATACTATGCTCCCGTAGTCCAGCTTGGAGCGCACCAGAGAGCGATATATTTGTAAAAGGCTTGCTCTATCGGACCCCCACCGCTTCCGTGAGAGCACTTTTAAGACATTGAGGGCTTGAGAAGCTTTCTTTTTAAGGTTGTTAATGTGTGGTAGAAATGTGAGTTTCTTGTCGAAAGTTAGGCCTAAAAATTTGTGTTCTTGTTTAATTGGTAGCGCAGTGTGATTCAGGTATAGACTGGGATCGACCTGTAGGCCTCGTCGCAATGAGAAAAGAACAGCTACTGTTTTTTGAGGGGAAAATTTAAATCCATTTTTGTCTGCCCAAGAACTTAGTTTATTTAGTGTGATTTGTATTTGTCTCTCACAGGTTGATATGCTGGAGGACGTGCATGCTATTTGTAGGTCATCTACATAAACTGAATACATTATGGACTTGGGTATTTCTTTAGCTAAGGAATTCATTTTTATTATGAAGAGTGTCGTGCTTAGAATGCACCCCTGGGGTACGCCGTTCTCTTGGGTGAAAGTCATGGAGAGAGTTGCTCCTAGGCGGACTCGGAATGTGCGGTTAGCCAGGAAGTCGTTCAAGCAGTTCAACATCCTGCCGCGGATACCTAGCTCTGCTAGGTCACGGAGGATGCCGAACTTCCACGTAGTATCGTAGGCCTTCTCCAGGTCGAAGAAGACCCCAATACAGTGCTGCTTGTGGATGAACGCCTCCCGGATGGTGTTTTCTAGGCGGACAAGGTGATCTGTGGTGGAGCATGTTTTCTTAAACCAACATTGGTGTTTATCTAGTAGTTGCCGAGATTCAAGTACGAAGGTCAGTCTAATGTTTATTACACTTTCGAAAGATTTAGCAATGCAGCTGGTGAGGGCTATTGGTCTGTAACTGCTAGGACTTGTTGGTGGTTTTCCGGGTTTGAGAAAGGGTATTATGACTGCTTTTTTCCACTCGTCAGGTATATTTCCAGTTATCCAGATTTTATTAAAGAATTTTAACAGTGCCTCTACAGCAGCCTCGGAGAGATGTGCAAGCATAGCGTAATGCACGTTGTCTGGTCCTGGTGCTGTCTTTTTTCCAGAAGATAATACCTTATTTATTTCTTGTAGTGTGAGAGGCTGGTTGTAATCCTCATGAACACCTGCTCCAGATGGAAATTTTTGTTTTTCAGCTATTGCTTTGTGTTTTTGAAATGTGCTTGTGTAGTTGGATGAGCTTGAGATCTCAGCAAAATGCTCGCCCAGTATGTTGGCCTGTTCTTCTAAAGATGTTTGTGTCCCGGGTGCTGTCAAGAGAGGAAGTGTGAAAGGGGTATGGTCACCAGTAAATTTACGCACTTTTTCCCACATTTTCTTTGATGTTGTTGAGCTGTTTATTGAGGAGACATATTTCTGCCAAGAGGTTTTTTCTGCATTTCTTCGGACATACCACGCTCTGGCTTTTGCCTTCTTAAAGGTAAGTAAGTTCTCTGCAGTGGGATATCGACGCAGAGCGCTCCAGGCTTTGTTTTGTTGTTTTTTTGCTAATGTGCATTCTTTTGTCCACCACACTTTGTGTTTCTTTTGTGCAAGTCCTGTTGTTTGTGGTATAGCGAGTGTTGCGGCCGATATTATGCATTCAGTAAACTTCTGATTAATTTCATCTGTGCTAAGGTCGTCACAAAATTCCTTTTCCAGAGTGGCACTTTTTGTAAAGAGTGACCAGTCGGCAAGCTGAATTTTCCAGCGCCGTGGCCTTGTGGGGATGATTGGAGTGGATGATGAGAGCCTGATGACGGTAGGTAAGTGATCGCTGCCCATGGGGTCATTTAAAACATCCCATTTAAAATCGTTAAAAAGTAATGGTGATGCGAAGGCTAAATCGAGAGAGCTCATTTTTGCTGAGCTTGGGCAGCAATATGTGGCTTTTCCCGTATTTAAAAGACAGACATTATTCGAAAGTATAAAATCTTCGATTGTTTGGCCTCTAGAGTCGCAGCGTTCGCTTCCCCAAAACGGAGAGTGAGCGTTAAAATCGCCAACTACCAGAAATGGCTCCGGCAGTTCATCGATCAGGCCTTCTAGATCTTGGCATGTTAATGTGATGTGTGGGGGAAGATATACAGAACATATTGTTATGGTTTTGTAGCTGATGACGCTAACCGCAACCGCCTCAAGTTTTGTTTTCAGTTTGATTTCTTGAGCCGGGACGCCGCTTTGGATGATGATTGCGACGCCTCCCGAGAGTCTACTTGCATGTTCGCGATCACGCCTAAAAGTTGTATAATGCTTTAAGATATTTGAATGTTGTGGACCAAGATTGGTCTCCTGGAGACATAGAGCTAGAGGCATCACGGACCCTAGAATATGTGTTATATCACTGTAGTTCCTTAACATTCCTCTACAGTTCCATTGAATCGCAAATATCATGTTTGTTTTTTTGGGTGTGAATGGAACTGAAGGAATTTACTGTTCTGGGCCCGTTACCGGGGTTTTATCTTTTCTTCGCTCGTGAAAGCCGGTCCGCCGCCGCAAAGCGGGCGGAGTGGTAGTTGTATCCATCACCTCACCAGAGGTGCTGGAGGACCGCGAAGCCGCGGATGTGTTGGTGTCAGGCCTCCCCTGACGGGGGGAAGTCCTGCGGGATGCTGGCCCATGGGCCGGCACTCCCTGGCTTGGAGTTGGCAGAGCAGCCTTGGCTGTCTCTGCCTGGGGCGTTGATGGCACTACCACAGGCGCGGTGGGAGTGGCCGCGGCAGATGCCGGAGTGCTGCGTGGTGCACCGCCCCTGCGCGCCACGTCAGCATATTTTGGTTTGGCTGTGAAAGAGAATGTATTTGTCAGTGCAAAACGCCTTCTGGCTTCTTTGAATGAAATGTTTTCCTTTGTCTTTATGGTGATGATTTCCTTTTCCTTCTTCCAGGACGGACACGCCCTGGAGTACGCAGCATGTTCTCCTTCACAATTAGCGCAGCGTAGAGCTGCGTCGCATTCCTCAGAATGGTGTTCCTTCGACGCGCATTTCGCGCAAGTTTTGTGGCCGCGGCAACTCTGCGATCCGTGGCCAAACCGTTGACAATTAAAGCACCTTCGGGGGTTAGGGATGTAGTGTCTTACATTTACTTTGAGGTATCCAACGTCGATGGTTTCGGGCAATGTGCATGTGTTAAAAGTCAGGACTAGGTGTTTGGTATCTATTTCTTTGTTGTCCTTGCGGATCTTGATTCGATATACATCAATGACATTTTGCTCGGAAAGCCCTTCCAGCATTTCTTTCTCGGTAAGGTGTAGAAAATCATTTTCTGAGATGACGCCACGGACAGTGTTGAGGGATCGGTGTGCAGTGATGGAGACAGGTGTGTCCCCAATAGACACTATGTTACAGAGTTTGGTGGTTTGGACATTTTCTCGGAGTTCCAGCAATAAATCGCCACTGGTCATTTTGGATACTTTGTAGCCGGGGCCCAAAGCTTCTGTTAAGCACTTCGATACCATGAAGGGGGATAGAATTCTGGCCTGTTTATCTTGGACTTCACTGTGGATGACATGGAATTTGGCAAATGTTGGTTTCTTTTTGGAAAAAAAGTTCTCTGCTTCGTTCCGCACTCTTTTAAGAGAGCGATCAGGTTTGGAAAGGGGGGGAGCCATAAAAAATTGATGTTTTTCGGTCATGGTGCCAGCCACCCACCATGGAGTCCAACAAGGGGACGCGACAGGAACTTGAAAGAAATTCCTGCCCACGCCAGCTGTACACCTTAACTATAACCTAATATGACTCAACACAGGGTAGTTGGTCACACACGGTTAACCCTCGCCGCCAGGAAAAAGAGGAAAAAACCAAGAAGGGAGGAGGATACAGGAGAGTTGTAAGAAAGGAGATAGGAAAGTGAAAGATGGAGAGGATAACAGGAAAAGGCGACTGCCGATTTCCCCCGGTCGGGTCAGGCCGGAGGTGCCGTCTACAGGAAGCTGGGGCCAAAGTGGTGTGTTGCCTCCGCCGAGGGGCCTTAAGGGTCCAAACGCTCGGCATCAGCTCAACCACCAGGATCCCCTTTTCCCCGGACACGGCGATGCCACGCACGGCTAAGCGCGGATGCTCGGGTCCGTGGTGACGCATTGTTCACCATCATCCCCCTGCGGGGATGTCCCTGCGGATGCTCGGGTTAACCCCGTGGTGTCGCCACTCACCAACGTCTGCATGCTGCAGACGCCTCCCTGCGGGGAAGAATGTAAAGTATGGAATGACCTTCTGGATACATGGGAATTAAACCACTACCCTATCGCGTCATACCTTTAAGGCGGATCTTAAGTTTCCCCTCGAGTTTTTATTTTCTACTTTCTAATCAAAGATCTTTAAGTACAAGATAATCACACTAGTAACTTCCAGTTAATCTGCACCACAAAAAATTACAAGAAAAAGATAAAACATTCCCTTATGCTACTTGCTTCCTTCATCTGTCCTAGAAAGAGTAGCTTCACTGCTCGTACAGCAAGATTAAAAGAAATCGTCTGGTCCTGAATTTAAACCTAACGACTTTCTGAAGCGTTACTGTGGATTGGGTTTCCACTTTTATGAACAACACATTTAATATTCAAAGCACGGATAATTTTTGAAGCCGTTGACGCTTCCCATTTTATGAATTAATTTCAGATAAGCGTTCTTCCAAGGTTCTGGTACGTTCTAGGTCATAATGCATTGCGTATACAGGAGGCTAGTTGTTTCTAGCACAATCTCCCCATCGTCGTTTAACAGATCTGTGGTTGCCTGATCCTCACCAGCTGCTTTCCCCCTTTGCATTGCTCCTAAGGCTTTATTTACTTCCTCTTTAGTTACTGGTGCGATGTCCTATTTCTGTGCTTGACTGCTAATTCATTAATGTCCTGATTACATTGGCTACTGTATAGGTTAGGGCAGCAGAACTCTTCGCCTACTTTAACTATCCTATCCATAATGCTAATGAATTTGCACTGTTTGTCTCCAAACGCATGCCTCTGATTTTTGGCAACGCTTAGTTTCCTCTTCACCGCGTTTAGGCTACCTCCGTTCTTTATAGCATACTCGATTCACCAAATATTCTAAACTTACTTATGTCGGTTCCCTTGCTCTTATTTATTAGCGTTGATAGCTCTGCCAGTTCTATTCTGTCTGTGGAGTTAGATACTACAAAACGTAGACGAACTTGAACGCGTTTGAAGATTGGCAGTTACGTTTATATTGTCACCTTCACCAAAACGGAGGCGGTAACAAAACTTCTTTCGCAGGGAGATGTGGCCATTCGGCGAAAAATTGCTACTCTAACCACAAATGTTCATGTTCGATGCTCCCGGCCACATGAAAGACTGTCATTTCATACGGGTCGTCGTTTAACAGGTATGTCTCAAATGTGAAGAGCTTACGTTGGTAGGTTTTTCAGTTCAACCCGATACATATAGAGAATGGAATAAACTTGACCGAAAGTAAGTTGATAAATCTATTTCGCTAGAAAATTTTTACAAAGAATTGTAACTTTGCTGTATTGACTGAATGTGCCTTCCCCAGCCTGTAACATCCCAAAAGAGCTAACAATATTCCTCAATGCATCAATGTAATATCAATCCGTCTATAATGGCACCCAAAGCGTTGTGTCAAGAATGCTCGAACTATTTTGAAGTACTGCTACTCAGCCGGAGCTGTAATTCATATTGATCATTTTATTGATTAGCTTTTCAGCCACTTATCCTTGGTAAGGCTCCCGCCTCTGACGTCAGAAACAAAGGGCAGCATTCACTGACCGAGGGCAAACTGAAGAGAGCACGCCCTTAAAAATATTTTTTATACAGTCTGTAGAATGTTGGTTTGGTTTGGTTTATGGTGTTTAACGTCCCAAAGCGACTCAGGCTATGAGAAACGCTTAGTAAAGGGCTCCGGAAATTTCGACCACCTGGGGTTCTTCAACGTGCATTGACATGGCGCAGTAGACGGGTCATTAGAATTTCGCCTCCATCGAAATTCAACCGCCGCGGCCGGGATCGAACCCGCGTCTTTGGGGTTAGCAGCCGAGCACCATAACCACTGAGCCACCGCGGCGGCCGAGTAGAATGTCCATAGAATTCTGTCTATGAAGTCTGTAGACAAATCCTAGAAAATAGTGTAGACGCAATACAAATCATATAGACAACCTATAATAGACAATCTGCAGATTTATGGCCACAAACGTTTAGTAGACTTTTGTCCGGAGACAGTCTATAGATTATGAATGGATAAAATGAAATCTAGAGGAAGGCAATATAGTCATAGCAAGCCATAGACCGTTTTTATAATGAACACCGAGAATGTTGTCCCGCCAATACAGATAGTGGGTCCTTTAGTATACACAGCCCTTTTCTGTACGAAAAAAAACAAAGCCGCTCCAGTATATACCGGCTTCGTTCGGTTGCTAATGACGCACGACTTTTCCTGCCCCCGCCACTTCCACGTAAGCGGCGGCGTGTGTTTTTATCAACAGCCGCGATCGTACGTTCTATACACCGACTCTTTTTCCCGCTCGACGGCGCACACTACGTGTTCCCTGTCGCGACGTGGTAACCGACACGCACAGTTACCCGCATGGCGAGAGCGCTGTTGCGCTAAGCACAGCTGGTGTAGGGGACGCGCGAGTAGGTCCGCACTCAGAAAAGTCTCCTTTTGTTTCCTATCCTTCATTCACTGACTGCACATCCATGGCCCACATCGAGCCTTCGATACGGCTCTGCAGCATCTACCGCGGTTGCTCAGCTGCCATCGCGAGGTTGGCCTTAACTGCATTGGTCTCATCTTGCTGCGCTCAGCCGACATTCATGCGTTACGTAGTGAAGCCCTGCTCATGTGAGTGTGGCCCATCCAAGCACTTTCAACCAGACTTCGCGGAAACTGATAACACCCCGAGCTTTACCGTCACATAGCTCAGTTTGCAGAGCGCATTTGTTTGGCTTCTGAATCTCTCGCTGGTCCGGATACCACGCTCTCACGTGCCAGACCAGGCAATCTGGACACATTTGTGTGGTTTTTGCAATGCGTTCCTAGTTTATAGCGCCATTCGGGTCGGTCTGCTAATGCCAGAGTTACGACAACCATGTTGAAAGAAAACGGAAAAATCAAGATGCATTCTTTGATATCACAGCTAACTTACGGCCCAAAGCTAATTACTACCCAACGCGTAACAATGACGTCTGGTATGTGCCATCCTTCCGTACTAATTATGGTCGTCAAATGCTGCGACATATAATTCTAATTCTTCTTAATCGGCGCAATGAGCCCTGAGGACCTAACGGTACGGGTTTTTTCTTACTGCAAGTTTTTTCCTCCTTTATCCCGTTTTCTTTTGTGATTGTTATCCTTAGCTCATTTTTAGTGTCTTTGAGCGTTGCGTGTTAATCTTGCCGACTTCAACTATCTATAATTTCAAGAGGATGTTCGCTAATCTTTATTGAATGATATTTACCTATGCACTGTAGTTTTTTTTTTATTGTTCTGTCCGTGTTCTGTTGCTGCCGGTTTTTATGTACGGGGGTGCGCCCCTCTGTCAAGCCAGTCATAGGCTTTTTGGGTGTACCCCCTAACATCCTTGATGTTTAAATAAAGGTATTTGTATTTGTATGTTGACATTATTGCTTAGTGATGTCAGAGTTAAGACAACCATGTTGACATTATCGCCTAAAGAAATGTTTCGTTATGCGCCATACGTCGCAGCGTATTGTTCGCTAACAACATGGGAAGAATGATTAAACACTAACGTGCTGAAATATGGCACCCTGATGACAGTTGCGGTCGTACGACACTGGCATTGACGCATCCCGGTGCGGAATAATCTTACAGCGGTCAAGGCCATGTCGAGCCCAAAAAGCCTACTTGCATTTCGGACGCTTTTAAGGCATGCCTAAAGGTAAACGGATATTTTTCTTTTAATATGTAAGAAATTCCTTTCCACAGCTACAGATTTCTTCTAGCTATGGAGCGGGCGGAGTGGGTGAGGGAACAAACGCGGGTTAAAGACAACCTAGTTGAAATCAAGAGGAAGAAGTGGGCTTGGGCAGGGCATGTAATGCGAAGGCAAGATAGCCGGTGGTCCTTAAGGGTAACGGAGTGGATTCCAAGAGAAGGTGAGCGTAGCAGGGGGCGGCAGAAAGTTAGGTGGACGGATGATATTAAGAAGTTTGCAAGGATACGGTGGCCGCAACTGGCAAAGGACGGGGTTAATTGGAGAGACATGGGAGAGGCCTTTGCCCTGCAGTGGGTGTAGTCAGGCTGATGATGATGATGATGATTATGATTTAAGAAATTTCACGAACTCAATAATCGAGCTGTTTGCTTTCCATAGAGTGGAAGCAACGACGATTGTTCCTCTAGCTCTTTAATAGCATTTTTTTTTTCTGGCCTTCAGCACTGAAGCCGTCTGCATTACAACCTGGCGCAATGACCACGGCGTTCGGCAGCCGAGTCCAATGTCGTGGTTTCAGTATCGAACACGAAGGCGCCATTTTCATACCGACGAAATTCTAAGGCCCCGCAGACTGAGATTCCGCTCAATGCTGTTAAAGAACAGTTGTAGTTGCTAGTAACCTGAAGACCTCTCACTTCACCATGCCCACATACTGATAGGCAGCACTGGCGCATTTATTGATGCACAAAATTTGTTCAAAATGATAGCCCGCGCCGTGGTTTAGCGAAGTCACCGTGGAATGGGGATGTCCGATGCTCGACATTGCTCCGGTACAAGATTTCAAACACAGCTGCCGAAGTAACCATAGTTTATAACTTTAGTACTAAACAACGTATCAACAGCAACGCATAACGTAAAACTAAGACTGCATTAACCTCGTTGTGTTCACATGATTGCTCTGCTATGCGTCTAAATTACTGCGTCTTACCATCTCAACCCTCTTGTGCAGCTTCCCTACCCGCCGTAATACAGAACGTAGAAGTGAAGACCCAAATGGACCGGGGACAAGCCAACCTCGACTTCAACGTAAACGTGAAAGGACCTCTCGAAGATCCCCTACTGAGCATCACCATCAACGGTCAACCGTCGAATCCTCGCCAACGGTGCGTACACACGATACGTGGAAGCGTGTTTTTATATTTATTACTTATTTCGCCAGTTTTCATACTACAAGTTTTATCAATGGCGTATTCAACTCTCAATCTTATATCTCTTCAGCGTCGAAAACAGTTTTAGGGTGAGTGTAACACACATCTTGTCTCCTCGAGGATGACACCGCAGACCATTTTCTACGCTGCTTTAATCAAGACAAGGTGTTTGAATCTTTAAAAGCTACAAAAACACCTAATGTGTGTTTCATCAGGTCAAGGTTACCGGGCTGTATAATGAACACAATGCGGCAAAAACTTTCTCGCGCGTTTGGAGCACTATGCTGTAGTTGTGCATTCATCAAAGGCTGGAGAGAGAGGTAGGTAAGAGACGAATGCTGCCGCAGGTACCTGATTCTTGGTTCACAGCTACATCATGCCTTGACAGAGAGGTGAGGTTAAATGAGATTATAGAAACAAGTGCATCGAAGTTATAAGTCGCATGGGTGAATCCAACCTACTTGATCTATGTCGCAACTCACCTTGCGCCCGTAAACTACAGATGGCCCTGCAGGCAGTATCTAATGGAAGATAAAACATGATTCAGACTTAGGTGTAACGCTAACATCAGACGCGTCTTTCACGGAACAGTATGAGCTCACGTATGGTATTGACAGACAAGAAGGGTAACCTGGGATGTGTCACGTTCGATTCAAATGACTGAGCTGTCTGATGAGATTTAGCGGATTGGATTAAGAAGTTTGCGGGGATAAGGCGGCCGCAACTGGACAACGGCACGGTTAATTGGAAAGACATCCTGCAGTGGGCGTTGTCAGGCTCATGATGATGATGATGAAGCTGCCCACTTCTTATTCTGATGGTAGATCTAAGCACTAGAAGATCAATTTCTTCAACTTCTTATTTTTTTTCGTACGTTAGAATTGCTAGCGCCTGTTAAGCTGTCTAAAGGACGCTATAAAGTTCAACAGCTAAAGTACCATCCGCATTGTGCGCTGATAACTCCTTACGTTTGCCGCGGTAATAACAACGCAATGTACATTTCTGCGCAAAAATCTTCGGCAACATGAGCCTATTCTCAATTTTGCTTGTCTTATTCTCATCGCGGTGTCGACTTAGCGCTAATAAGTTCGTCGAATACGAAAAAAGTAATAGCAATGAGACTTGAAAGTGTGCCTAGAAGTTCCAAAACCTTTGTTTAAGTGGCGGCTACATAATGGCGGCTATAGATCAGTGAGAAAACGTTGGTGTGAACGATTGCGTTCAGATTCTTCTGTTTGCACCTGTCCTCTTGTGACGGTAAAAAGGATAACCGCCGTCATTAAAGAGTATGTTTCCTGTTTGTCTTTTCAGCTACTACCGTTTGTGCGATCTAATTCAGGAAGAACACAATGACAAGCCACCAGGACCTTGTAATCTGGACCCCCAATTATACCACGTTGAATTGCAAGTGTCCGGATACCCGGCTTTCTACCTGACCAGAGAGGTAAGACCACGCTACCCAAAACACAAAAAATAACGATAATAGTGTGATTACTGTTTATATATGTCGTTACCAGACCAGCTGAATCTACTGTGGGATGAAAAACTTTCCGAATTAGCTCCAATGTCGACGAGGAAATATGTTTCAGCGAAATGCCTAAGCCCCTCACTTCATTTGGTTCCCAGCAACTCCCGATACCGTTTCTGCCCTCTCCTCTTGGGCAGGGATTTGACCAGACCTTGTCCCACTTGAAGTTATTGATAAATTCGCTCTCGCCCTACCATAAGCTTGCCGTACCGGTTAGCTCACTTGGTAGAGCGGCTGCAGCGGTGAAGCGGTAGTCCCGGGTTTGAACCCCGGATCAAGACAATTTTTCTTTAACTACGAAGTTTCTGAGAAAGCTATATAGCTTTCCTTTGTAGCCGTGTGGCTGCGCTCGGGTGGATGTGAGTAATTACTCCTTTAGGACAGGGTTAATTGGTGTGGTGTGAGAGAAGCATTTGTCATGCAGTGGAGGTAGTGAGGATAATGATGAGGATCCTCTGCGCCAACGCAAAGAAGTGTGGGAATGGCAGCATCTTTCTATTTAGAAACGTAAAATCTACCGGGGGCACTTAAGTATTTTTACGGGCTTTAAACGCGAAGACATTGTGCACTACTGCTGCTTCCGTAAGTGCCTTTGTGGTCCATTGTGTCTGTGGTATTCTGTGCATTTGTGTAACTTGGTTCGCGTTCGCCACCAAGCCTCCCACCATTCGGAGCTCCGTGAGTTAATGCCCATATATGTAGAATTGGTCGTTCTCTACTTAACATTCATAGATGGCGGCGAGTTCTCATACCACTACCAGCGCAGTGGCGCAGCAGTTAAGCGATGCGCCTTCCACTGGCGGGTGGCTGTTCTTGTCACAGCCACCCGTTGGGATTGTGCACTCTTTCCGAGCATTCTCACGCAGCTGGTGCGACGACTCTCCGAGGTTACCCGAGCTTCTTCCAATTGTATGCAGCTTGCGCGGCGCTCCTTCTAAGTTAACCGAATTTACACGAGCTCCCTCCCATTGGCTGCAGCTTGCGCGGCGCGCCACCGAACTTACCCGAACTTACCCGAGCTTACGCGAATTTGTTTATAGACAGAAATTGTGTACATTTTCTGTACGCCACTCATGAGCCAATCGGTTTTTTTTTTCTTAGCCGCGTCTAAGCAACGAAAGAGCATTACTACACTGCAGCAGTGCGCCTCCGACCGGCCGATTTGCTTCATAGAAAAGCATAGACTCTGGAAAATAGAAACGAAAAAGCAGTGCATGCGGGCGGGAACAGGTGGTAGAATGTTATGCGACGAGAGGAATACGTGAGCCTCTCACAGCATGCGCGCTGTAGACCAGAAAAATAAAGACAGAAACTGAGAAAAGGCAGTGAAATGAGGTCGGCAGCTTTAGCGAAATGGAATGCTTGCCACGCACGCCAAACTTTCAATCAAAACAAAAGAAAAAAGTAGTGGAAGTAATGTCAGAGATAAGGGAGCAGGCATTTTGCAAAAGCATTCCATTCTGCACGGCCAGCCGCATAATCCACCATACCGTACCCATTTCGCAATTCCTTGCGGCCAAGCGACATTTTAGCCGAGAGCATTTTGAGGCTCAGTAAATATGTGATGAAACCCATATGAAATAACCGATTACTATGAAGTTATAAAATTCAATATCGTTACCAACCAGTAAGGACAGACACAGGGATATAGCGTAAGCTGTCTGAATACTGAATCCTTGACTGAAGGAATATTTTCCGGCGAGTCTTTTGAGAAGTCCACTCTGCTCCGACCATGCGCAATAACGAAATTCGACTTGAAATTTCTTCCTTTAGCCTGCATCCTGAGCTGTGATGGCAGCAAACGTAGTGGTGGCGAGGATGTATACTTCTCTAAACCTAACTCTTCTTCCAACGACATATAAAGCTGATACCCTCTTTGAAGATGGCTCCTGAGTCATGCACCTCACGCCCGAGAGTGCCCAGGCCACCCTCTAAATGAAGTTCAACCCCCCCCCCCCCCCCATTTCTCTTGGCAGTGCTCAGCCAGCTGCCAGCATACTACTCCCCCCCCCCCCCCCCCCCCTACCACTCCAGCTATAAGGAATTACCTTGGGTCTCCCCGAAAAGAAAATTTCTGGCTGCGAGCCTCATGCACCTACCTACCACTCGCCTGTCTTCAGTGTCCGTGCAATGTCTTTGCAGTCATAATGAGCAATCTACGGACGGAACATAGTGTGTGACCGCTTGCGCACGCCTAAGAACGCAAACACATGACACAAAATATTCCTAACATGTGCATTTCCGTATTCATTTTAAGCGTGCACCTTTATTCACCTCCCAGGCATGTTTAAGCGGGAGGTTTTCATCCTCAAGCAATTTACAGTATTTGACATTTCGGTGATTCATGCTAAAGAACGAAGGCTGTTAGCGAAAGACTAACCGCCCCATAACGAGTAATATATTTCACCAGGCGCAATATTGTACAAGCTGGGAAAGATGCACATGAGTTGTAGTCCGTTTTTATAAATGACTAATCACCTGGCAATAATTCAGGGTCGTGTTATGTCCACTCGCCAGTCAACCACTTGCCTTCGGTCATTCTCACTTACTAGCCCACCTTTTCTACACTTTTACTAGACAAAATCAACTAGCGGCATCTGTCGGCAGCCAGTAGTGAGAGGCATAGAAAAATAATGAGTGTAGTGAGATGCTGTGCGAACATGCTGATAGCGATGGCCTACCTACCTACACGGCGAAAAACTTCACGAGTAAATTCATTTCTGCGCTGGCACTGACTAAATCTTACGGCTATAGAAAATTACTTAGCGGTACCAAACATTCGAATTTCCGCAGTGAGCCTTGATGTTCAGCGCCTTGAGGCCCGTGGTGGCAGTCGCGAAAGCTAGCAGCGTTTGTCAAATATTTTTTGTTCTTCAATATCTGTCATGCTAAGCAATACGCATGTTTAAACGTTAAGTCCTTCGGCTTTCAATTCTCTCCGCTTCTTTGGTCACCTAACTCTGTACGTTCGTTTTACTCCGACCAAACCACGAGTGTGTAACTATTTTGAAGAAAATAGGCGTCAAAATAAACGGTTGCCTTGAAAAGGTGCCCGCCACACCGCTGTGTAACGCACCTGCACGAAGTGCCGCCGCGGTGGCTCAGTGGTTATGGTGGTCGGCTGCTGACCCAAAACACGCGGGTTCGATCCCGGCCGCGGCGGCTAGAATTTCTTTGGAGGAGACATTCTAGAGGCCCGTGTACTGTGCGATGTCAGTGCACGTTAAAGAAGCCCAGGTGGTCGAAATTTCCGGAGCCCTCCACTGCGGCGTCTCTCATAGCCTTAGTCGCTTTGGGACGTTAAACTCCATAAACCAAACCAAACCAAACCTCCACTAAACATAGTCCTCGTCTTTATGCGGTGTCCCTCCTTTAGAAAAATGAGGTCGAGAGCATTTGTACTACTGCAATTCTTCTTAGATAGATTCTTTGTACCGTTAATCCGATTATGTATTATCTCTAGTAGTAGTAGCAAAAACATTTATTTTTGCAAAAGGAAGAGTTAGGGAGTAGGGGGTTGGGGATAGATAGATGTGGAGCTCCAGTGGTCGGTCTTCCCTAGTCCAGGATCCCGTTGGCCTCCGCCGCTGCCTTGGCCCTGGTCACCAGCATAAGCTGTGTGCTCGGGTCGGAGTCAGTAAGGAGGGCCTCCCACTGCTCTAGACTAGGGCTATTTACCTTTGGTAGTAAAGGGCTTTTTTCACATCCCCAGGTGGCGTGGTACGTTGTGGCGTAGCCCCCACACCACACGCACTCTTTCGCGTATCTGTTCGGCCACATTTTATGATACATGGCTCTGCTTGGGTAGGTGTCTGTAGTCGTCTGAGCGTGGTGGCCTGCTCTCTGTTGAGGATATCCGCCGGAGCCGAGTACTTCTTGCGCGCTCCCAACAACGCCTTCATTGCCTCCCCGTAAGATTCTGGCGTGCTGAAGGGTTCCACCGGCAAACCCACCTTCTGGTTCGTGAACCCTCGGACAACGGTGTCTGCCATGAGATTTCCCTCAACCCCAGTGTCAGGGACCCAAATGATGGTGTGTTGAATGTTTGTGTTGTTTGATCCATGTCTAGACCCGCATTTTGCAGCAATAATTATGCGACTACTCTGCTCTAAAAGTGTCAATACTCGTTTGTTTGGTAGATTTATGTTTTTATTGAGCAACATAACAGCTAAGCAATATTATCCTGGCAAGTATTTCCGCTCATGTGAACAGTAAACATTAAAATTTCTCTGCATATTCGATTCTTCCCACTATTAGTTTAGCGCTTGCATAAAGAATTTCGCGACCTTTTTATACATTATCTCTCCCTTTCTTGCATTACCAACAGCTTATCACCATGCTTTTACGGTGAAACATTTTTCAATTTTTTTTAGTGTTATGTACATCTATAATCAACTGCTAATACACGTGACGAAAGGCGCCTATAAAGTCATCAATTAATGGATCTCCTACAGTCAGTTATTTGTGAGAGTTATTTTACCGATTAAATCATTCTGACTGTAACTCTCAAAGCTCTCCATAAATGTAGTTAATTTTTGCTAACCACATCATCCCTATTTGGCGTAGACGTTTCTACCGAGTAGCGATACAATGCACTTTGCACCATCGCACAAGTTTTGCAGGTTTTCCTCGAAGGTATCGTATGAGCAATAGTGGCAGGAATTGCGATGCAAATGACGCACATGAGCCAGTGACTACGATTAAGGGTAGTTGCTGCGAATTCAACTAAGTGGCACAAATTCAAGTAAATCGAAATTCAAGGCAACTCGAGCCGTTCTTTTCTATAGCTTGTGCTGACTGATGTCAAACCTCGTATGGACACCATTCCGGCAGAGAAAAATCACGCATTAAGTTCTTTTCCTCAGTTATGGTTAATGTCAAATATCGCGAATCCGTGGCGTACCACTTGCACGCCGGATAGTCAATTCTAAATAGAGTTTGCGAATAAACTTTGATGTCACCTTGTTTTGAGTGCTAGTTCATTCAGGCAAAAACTGTTTGTTACTGCGACCGAGCTGTGCAAATAAAAAGTGACCAAAAATGCGGGACTTGCACCCAACGTTCAACAGTTTCAGGTATCTCAGTTTTAGACAACTTTTTCGGTAGAAATAAGGAAACATTTGATGGACAAAAACATGCATGTGGTCCTGGATGGTTGACTTGGTATTTGACATAATAAGAATAGTCATGAAAGATGGACCAGACGGCAAATGTCAATTCGCGACATACCGATATCTGAAATTTTATCGGCGCAAACAAAATTTTGAACCCGGCATTTCAATGCGTCTATGTTAGCTAGCATAATGTGAGGGTAGTGATGTTTTGTGTGGCTTGTAGCTACGGCTACTCCATTCCTGTTCTCTTTTATTTAGCGGTGCGAGTAACCAAGTTCCCCTTAATGTTCTCCCTTCTCTCCCATGCAGGGTGTGCCCAGCAGATTGCATTTCGAGATTCAAGACAAAGGTGAAGTAGTGGGATGCTCCTCGAATGAACCGTGAACCGCACAAACCGCATTTCGAGAATGGCCACATCCTTTGCCTGGATCTGCCAACCCGACTCAGCGCTCTACACGACACGGTAGAAGACTGCAAAACACTTTCGATGCGTTGCGAATCGAAACGCATCGGATTCCAAGATGACTTTCCGAAGCCGTGGCTACAGCAAAGCTGTGTCTAGTAGTGCCCTGGCGCAGCAGCGGTGACAAGACTCTTTGGAGGAACATGTGATGTGACCATCATGCAATGTTTTGCCTTTTATTGTTCTCAGAAATTGTGCGAAATTTGCGCTTTTGTACAAAAAAGAAAAACCGCTTTCATAAAGTGCCCGTGTCATTTTTTGATACAACAAAATGTCCAGCGAAACTTCGCCGCATGCAGGGTTTCCTTGTGACGGTAACAACTGCGCACACAAACTGCGCATAACACCACCACGCCACATGATAGATGACAGTGATAAAGCACGGCGAGAACGATGGGGGAGGGTGGTGAACGATAAAAGCTGCGACAACGGCAGCTTTCCGAAGAGACGCTTTCCTGCTTCAGCAAACCGGGGCGCATATAGAAAGACAAACAGCGACACGACATGAATTTCCACTGCGCCACGAAATGGAAAAAAAAAATTGGAAAGCGAATTTCGGGAACGACTGAGAAAATTCGTTGAAACACGACTCTTTGAAACAAAATTTGAGCAGAAAGTCTATGCTGTTTTTGCAAACTTGAACCAAGGCCGATAACATGTTGGCGGAGAGCGTTTGGGATGTTCGGACGGGAAAAAAGCGTAACAGGAAAACGAAAAGTAGCAAAACTAAAGGGGTGTAATAAAAACGTTCGGCAAGCCGCACGTTGTTTTTTATTTTGAAAGCAGGCAGGCTTCGTTCTTTGCAACAAGACATTTTGCGGCTGACGCTATGCACTATAATACATTTCTACCCCATAGTCTGTAATCTTATGTGGCTATCACGATCCCTATTTGCCGTCGTTTCAAAGTGCTGCTATAGCTTAAATTCTTTTCATCCACGGTTCAAAATATTTGGACAAAACCATATTTTCCTGGTAACTTTACATAAGGGAGATGAGAAATTTGGAAGTTTCTTAATTTGAAGAAAAAATCAGACACCGTTGCGAGAACTTTGCTATAACGAAGCATCGCCACGGCGAGAGCTCTCACTTCCGATTTCTTTGTGACCATATCTAACTCCATATGATAAGGTTTACTTATTTAATTACTCATTTATTTTTCTATGCCTCAGTGTCAATCCTCTGTGTCTTAAGGGAATGGCCGAGAGCCCACATCGTTTTATTAATGTTTTCAATCTAATGAATGCTTTTACTGTAGGGTGCAGGTGGTGGGAGAAGATGGGTTCAGGTTGGCGCTAGGTGGGTGGGGCTTTGGGGCGGGGAGGTGCACTCATAACAGAATGGAGTAAAAAGGGGTGTAACCTCTGCTGTTCTATAAAAGAGGGTGCGGTCGAGGACATTTATTGCCTTTTCACTCCCATATAGGGGTATTGGTGTTTAGAGTGTGGCTGGTGGGCGTTGCCTCTCGAGGGAAGCTGGTTCCCCACTGCATCCTAGAATTTCTATTGCGCCATCGCTTTTTCGTTCCGCCACTGCCGAGGTTTCTACCAGGTGGAGGCCTTCGGGAGCGTAAAGGTAGGTGAATTGGTCGTGAGTCGCACTTCAGGAGGGTGCTGTTGAGTGTTTGTGTGATGCGGAGGGCTTTTGAAGGGTGGGGGTAGCTGAAAACGGAGTGGGAAGGTGGATAGTAGATGCCGCTTTTAGAGGTTGGTGGTTTCCCTCATCGAGGCTTGACACAGACAACGCCGATATTTTCGACAAGTGCCCCTGTTACTGCTATCGCAATAAAGAATACACAAGTGATCACGTGATGTGACGAGGCAAATCTGGGTTAACAGTTCAGGAGTGAAAGCTGACTCTGACTTATAGACGTTGGAAAACAGTGTGGAAGGAATAGTTCACCGATAATCCAGAAGGCAGCGTCCTGCTTTTTGAAGCGTGATAAGGATGTCTTCGAACGCATTGGCAAAACAAAAACAACCGAAATTACGACGCATAAGCTCTGTATAGTGAATCTGTAGATATATTGAAACACATTTTACGGCAATGTATCAGTATAGATCCAGATGTCTAAGTAGAAGCAGTTACTACCCCGGAGGCCCTGAAGTTTAGAGGTAACCAATTTAACGTGAAGGAATGTGCTGTACACGTTAGTGAACCATTGGAAAATTGCTGGCTTGAAAGCAAGACAGTCACACAAGATCAGAATTAAACATTGGGAAAGAGTGAAATTCAGTCTAATCTGATTTCTTTTTGGAATGAAGAGTTCTGTAATTAACTGTATATTGGGGGTATTGCTGAGGGGATTGTAAAGGAAACAGCTCCCAGTACGATCATGAAACGTGATGCGAGAAAGGTATACATAGCAGATGGATTTACCCTGTAGTTAAGCATCATAACTTTGATGCTTTTATTATAATAAACTTTTTTTACTTTACACCGAGGCTTCACACACACGAGACAATTTTCGTGGGGTGAGAAAGTGGGCGAATATGGGTGGTTGGGTGGCCCCTTCGGAAGGTGCAGGTGGGTTGGGGGTAGGGTAGCCCTCTAGCTAGAGGGGTGGAGAGGAGAGGTGGCTGATGCGTGGTGCATCTGGAGGGCGCCTGGCTTCTTCAGCGAATATCTAAATTGAATTTCGTCTTCGCTTTTTTGTTCCGGTCCTGCGTGGGCTTTTAGTCGGCGGAATGCGAAAATTTCTAAATCCCACATGAGAAAATAAATTTTCTTTTTCAGCTTTTCATTCTCATCTACGTTAAACTGCTGAGGGGAACTGTTAGAAGAAATAATGCTGAGAAGCAAGCTTTACACGTTCAAAACAAGAATTATTCTATCTCTTCAGCCTCCACATGAACACGCGTGCAACGGCCTTAATAATAAAACGGAATATTCCTATCTTTTGTCTCCACTGATAAAGTTGTGTACTTCCACACGCGGCGGGCCTGCATGCGCTGGCAAGGTTACTTTACCTTCTTAGAGAAAGTAGCCTTTATGTTCTTCAAGAAGAATGTTCAATCATTATGGAAAGGTTCTTCCAACATTTAACTGTAACGTTTCAGAAACTTAGGAATAAGGACGTTAAGAGCATGCAATAAGTTTGCCTAAAGTAAACAAAGATAACTGCTGTAACGTTCTCGTGCTAACGGAATCTATTGCAGGTAAGAATGAAATCAGGAACTGAATGCCACTATAGCCTCAGGAACGATAGAGATAGTATTCCTCAAGCCACTCGACAGGCAGCAAAATCGTCGGTGTAGTCGGGCAGTAGACGCAATAATACACTGCCTTCATAGATTTATTTTGAAACGAATTCAAGCGCACAACAACACGCACACAAGACAGGAAAGACACAGGACAGGCGCTCTTTTTTTTTCATCTGATTTATTTGCAGGTAAGAGAGCAGATTATATACATAAATGGAGACATGCGCAGTAAAGAAACACATCGTCAGTTCACAATGCGTGCTCGAGATACCTGTACTCTGCGTGCAAAAGATTAACAGACGTGTCACTCCCACAGTCATGCCCCCTCTTCCTGATGTGAAAGGCTTCTAATAGTTCACGTGCCGTCTTATCACCGCCTCTGCCAAGTATCTTTATCTCTTTCAGCCGCGGCTCGCACGCTCTGCAGTTCGCACAATGCTCTGCCAAATGTGTCCCTCCGCCCCTTAACGCCCGCAAATGTTCCCCCGCCCGGTCATTGACACACCGCCCGGTCTGGCCTATGTAAGCCTTCCCGCAGGTCAACGGTATCTCGTAAACGACACCGGTACAGCAGTCGATATACTTTTTTGAGTGCTTCTTCCTGCAGCCACTCTTCTTTTCCGCGCACGAAATGCGTGAGCAAAGTTGGGCAAGTTTCTTCGGTGCGGAGAACACCACAGGAACGCCGTGTCGGCCTGCCACTTTCTTCACATGATGGGCAACCTTGTGAATATACGGTACCACTACCGGTTTAACCGAGTGCCTTTCCAGTGTTTTCGCTTTGCCGAACATGACCTGCTTGGTTTTCCGGAGTAGGGCCTCGGCCACAGAAACAATGACCGCGCAGGGGAACCCGGCCGTAAGTAGCCGGTGTACTTGCTTATTAAAGCTACACTGCATAGCATGCGGGCACGACTTCGTGTTGCGTGTTGTTGTGCGCTTGAATTCGTTTCAAAATAAGCTATGCACCATCTAGCCCAAACAGAAGTTTTGTTAAATTCATAGATTTACTCAGCTGCATTGTGCGCTCTAAACAAATAAAGAATGTTTCGGTTCGCAGCCGCCTGAATTCATGCAGATAATGGTCGACTTGTTTATACGAGTATCTTTGGCTAGTCCACAAGAGGCGTGCGAGCACCGACCTCTTATGGGTAGGCTTGAATCTGCCGGGCAATAAAGCCCCTGGAAATTTTTAAAGTAGCGACAACCTTTGCAGAACGCCGCCTCACCCTCTCCTGCGCCCGTCGCCTCTTCCCATTGGTCGATGGTTTCGCGCGCAAAAGTTCTTTAAACCCACGCTTTTCGCCGCCGCAGACGCCATATTGTCCGCTCCAACCGCGCGCCGTAAGTTCGGCAGGCGTCGTTGCGGACACTGCGCTTTTGCTTGCTGTGAAGAACAGCGGCTTTTGTTTTGTTCGGAACGTGTGTCAGTCACCTAACTTCAAGCCGTCTATCTGTGCGGCATGACGGGCTGCTGCGCCTTCGGGTGCAAGAACCGTCACGACGGCGGAAAGCGGTTCTTCTCGATCCCATCATCGAAAACCGACGCGGGCGGGAGGAAGGTTTGGTTACACAGAATTGGCCGGGCGAATTTTAATGCAACGCCATCGACCAGACTTTGCGACGTAAGGGACGTGCTTTCAATAGCTGCTGAGTTTTCCTTTTTTTTTTTTCAAGCTACGCTGTGCAGTGGTTTGTTCGCGATCGAGCGTATGGCCGCAGTAAGCTCGACATAAGGGCGCTTGCGTTGAGCGCATCGTGATTGCACGCACGCAAACGTGTAAGTGACGCGAGGCACACGTCTAACTCTAGAGTGACGTTCCTTAAATTTGAGCGCATGCCGCAGTTAGACATACATGCGTACTATAAGCGCAGATCAAACTGCGCTCTGACATGGTGAAGCGCAAGCGTTACATACCGCAGTCGCGCGCGTGCTTGCGTGTATAGTATATATATCTATATATATATTAAAGAAAAAGACAGAAAGAAAATTATCGCGCCGATATGCATCGTCAAGGCACCGTAGGCACCGCTGGTGGAAACACCAGCTGTCGCGCGCTGGCTTGCGTTTAATCTCGAAATATGACCAGTAGCTGTGGGTATGCGTGATATAGTGCCCATCGTAAGTGGGTCGCGCGTTTCCTGTCACATACTTTGTACCATCAATTCCGCGTTCTCGCTTCCCCTTGACGCCTAACTAGTTAGAAGGAGGCTACGAATGTGAGCAAATCTGTGATAACCTCTTTTATTAATGCTAAAACGTTTTTTTTTTTGTTAACGTTGCCCACATTGAGGCCTCCTCTATCTCAGTCTTTAAAAGTATTGTAGCCGCTTTTTTTTTTTAAATGAGATCCGTATAACAAAAGGCTTTCGCTTTACCGATGTGCATTTAGTACTCGGGCTGTTTCCGAACCTGAGCCGGGCATGTCTATACCTCGCGGGCCGGGTTCGGGCCTATATCGAAAAAATCGAGCCGGGCTGGGGCGGGTAACGAAAAAGGTTGACGGGCTCGGGACGCGTGAATAATTAAGGCCCGTGCAGTGCTCTAATAGCGACTATACGAATATGGAAGATTATCGGACAGATGTGTTAAAAGCGAGGTAGGTTTTGCTTTTCACTAAATGACTGATACCGATGAAACATTTATGTAGAACTTTATTATCCCATTGCTGGCAGGCGAAGGATATTTGCGAGGTAGGTTTTCTCCTTACTAAGTAACTATTCCAAAGAAAATTTTAATGCGGGAGTCTATATCGTTACAGTTCATGCAAGCAAAAGAACATTAGGGGAGGCACAGATAAGTACACACTTAGCGTGGCCTTCATACCGTATTTCGAGCACTCCCTCAAGCGTCTTACCTGGTCCGCGATACACTTCAGCAGAGCAGACCAAAACTAAAAGCCACTAGAAGAGCGGATGTACCACGCGAATTAAGAATGCCTTCACTTGCAGGTGCCTTTTAGAATGTCAAGCCTGTGCATCCGTTGTAGCACGTCCAGCGTTCCGGCGGGGACGGTCGTTCTGTTTGCATACTCTTCACCAAAATAGATCACCGCAAATTCATTCTACGGCCTCGTGATTCACGGTCACGTTCAATGCGCGCCCCACTCTCGATGTCAAACTTGGCACGCCGCATAAAGCCCGGCGCACCCGGACACGGTGCGCGTGCGGCTCTACCAAACAGTCCATCTATGCGTGCTCATTATTGCCTTTAGAAGATTCAGTGAAGCATGCAAATGTTTCTCCTAAGTCACCGATGTATTTATGCAGCGGAACGCACGGTTAATGCGGAGACATAGAGAAGAATTCGGCGAGTACGGGAATCCAGCGGAACCAATTGAAAAGGGGCGTTAGTTCCTGCGGAGCGGGCTAGAGGTCGCCACCGCAGTCACATGAAATCACAAAGAAAACAAAAGTCGTTCGCCCGGCGCGCAGGGGAGGAGGATAGAAGAGGGAGGGCGTCTTGTCGCTACTTTAGTTTTTTCAGGGGCTTTACCGGGCAACCTCTTTTCGTGGCCTCTGGGAACGTATGCGCCAAAAGCAGAATTTTCAGTTGCCCTCTTGGAAGAGAGATGGCGCTTACCTTTTAAAGCCAATGTTGCACATCATTTTTAAAAGCGCCCAGCTTGGGCTGCAATTTTGGCTATGCATAACCGACTAGAAAACTGGAAGTCCAGCGCATGACTTGATGGCACTGTCGAATGTCGCCGCTCATAATGGTGGGCTTTATTCATGCCGGCGGCACAAAATACACTCGCCATTGTAAAGGACGGCGAAATTCTCTCCTTCCTCCATGAACGGCGAGCAATCATGCGTTGACTCCTGCCATCTGTTGCTCTGCAGCGGAAGCCTTAAAATAACCTTTCTGCGTGTGCTAGGAGAGGGCGGTAGTAAAGCACACGTAATGCGGAGGGGGTAGGGTAGTTTTGCAAGAGCTTCTTGAGAGAACATCGGAGTAAGCGACGGCACCGTTGTCGCTGTGCTGGTGTATAATATCTCCGGAAGAATTTTATATCTAGGATTAACATGAGTCCAACTAGTGCCCTTATGCGTGATTAGAAAAAAAAAACACTTTGTTGAGGCCTACTAGTGCCCTGATGCGTTATTAGAAAAAAAAATTTAAGTCTTATTTCTTGTACAGTCTTAGCAAAAGTTTAGAGCCCATAGGGTTTGCTTCTAAGCCTCGCAGTGGGACTCCTGTAACATTTGTGGTAGTCCTACCCATTGGAGGAGGCAGGACCAGAAATCTTCTTACCTTCAGCAAATTTGGAGCGCTGGAGAGGCATTACGAAAAAGACAGTGTGCTTCAGAATCAAACCCCCTGGGCTACAAACTTTTGACAAAGGCTGTACATGCCGAAAACTAGGCAGCGCCACCCGACAATGGAGGCAGCGGAACGTATGGATTTTTCATAGCCCTTTCAAGACAACAGCGTTTCTCTTTACATTGAAGGGTAGCCAGCATGGGCAAACAAACTGTCAAATGTAAAACTTGCAGTGAATCATTAGAAATTCTTTTTTCTTGTGAAGTTTACTGGCCTCTAAATTTGGTGATTGTCATTCCAATCATTTGGGTTAAAAGGGCTAACAGAGTCGAACATTAAAATGTTGATATCATTGACTGGCCTGATTGGTTAACGGAGTAATACAAAGCCTTCTGGTACACGGGCTGCTGTCCCCAGCCGCTCCTTTTTTTTTAGCGTTCATCCTTTCGTAATATGTCATTACCGAAGGCTTCGCCGTTTGCATGCTGGCCATTGCAGCCGTTAACCACGCGGGCTTCAATCCTCAGTGATATGTGTGTCTGATAGAATGGTCTAGACAATGTGCCCATTTTGATCGTGCCATTCAGGAAAGATGGGCGAGGAGACGATTGTAAGCCTGTAATGGCTAAAAAAACTACCGCAGTCCATTATCTTGGGTCTAAATGAACTGCTAAGCCCGTTATTATTATAAATGGCAACTGTCGCTCGCTTAGAAAGTAATGCGCGACGAGATCATCAGCTACAGCTAGTACACCCAAGGACTGACTGCACTAAGGAAATGTTCCACTTGACGATTTCCATTATTCCATGTGATTTCCGCTTGGTTCGTAAGGAAAACACATGCAACATACGTGCTATACACTGACTTTACGGACAACCCATCGGAAAGTCGAAATTCGTACGAACCACTTACTTAGGACCTCATGCACATTATATGGAAATCGTGCGAAAACTATGCAAAAATTATTGAGAAAAATGTGCAACACTCCTGGAAAATGCACGCAATTCCGCAAATTTCAAAATGTAACTCCCATTCTGCGTTTCCATTTTTTCGTGTGCGGAGACAATATAGAATACTTGAGCATGATACCAATTCCTCTAGAAAGCTATGTGCTGAATTAGCGCCGTTTAAGTCATTTTTGACATAGACTGTATTATGTCATAGACGCTCGTGGTTCACCTTCACCCCAGATGGAACGCTGCAGACGTAGTTTCAACATATTGGACGAGTGAGGAAAGGACTCGGTAGTCTAGAATGTGCGAGAACTATGGTCATGTAGTCCACGCGGTACACACAGTAGTTAAATCTGTCTAGGAGGCGCTGTCCCACCGTCGCTTTTATTTTAATCCTGGATGGATGTCACATCCCGTGACCAACAAACACGTCTCAAGCACATTCAGTGCGACAGCCTGGTTCACAGGACTCAAGGCCTTTCCGTCATACTCTTCTGCTTCAATAAGCACTGAATTTAAATAACTTTTCTACAAATCTATCGGATCATTCTGTTGGTTTTTAACAACACCGGACGTAGAAAGATGGCTGCCTCACTTTATGACCAAGATGCTGCCCCTGATCGTTCTGCACTGTCCGCTTTCCTTCACTGAATCCCGCGGCGCTGAATTGCTCCAGTATAGGCGCTGGTATGAAGGTTTCTCAAGAAAGGTCGCATTCTAGTGCCATTCCTTTTTCCTCGGCTTGATGCAGTGCATGATAACGTAGTACGCGTGGCAGGCTACAACTTTGGACCCGTCGTTGATGGTGCCACGCAGGTCACCGTTCTGCTGATAAAAACAATGAAAACATGTCCATGCCGCCACTCTTTACTTCGCAAATAGCGCTGAAACTAATTGCTGCACATGCAAATGAGCTTAAGGATTCGGTTTATGTTTGCGACGACAACAGTAATGAAATTACGGATTCCTTTCTAAGCGTTGCGATCAATGTGTTAAAACCAAATGCAAAAAGCATTTATAAGTTCTGAGTTCGGTGACTTGGGGTCGCATCTTGTGACACGTCCTCGGTTCATGACTTCACCCAGATGCCATTGATTGCTACGAATTTTCACGTCATGAGTGAAAGCTAAACAACGAGTCTCGTTCGCTGGTTTCGGTATCGAAGTCTGACCGATAGCGAAGAAGAAAATGCATCCTGGGGCTCTGTATTTTATAAGCTTCCATTGTCTGTCATGGGTGACAGAGTAACCCGCGGCTTTCAAGCGTATGTGGGAAGCGACCGGAGCATAGGGTGGTTGTAGACGGGACCTCACCATTGGCTGCACGGGACCTCACCATTGGCTGCATATATCAGCCAATGGTGAGGTCCCGTCTCCAACCACCCTATGCTCCGGTCGCTGAAACTTTACGGTCGATTTTCTCGTTTCAGTTGTTCCACGATCGCTATGACTAACTTCTTAGACATTTTGTAATAAATGGCAGTACACTGAATGTTCTTTTGCGCATAAATTTTGAGATGTTCAGGTCCGCAATAAAACTCTCCATTTTTCAATCTACTCTACGATTATTCATCATCGTTGCGCATCCCACACATAATGTGGGCTTCATCTCAATTAGCAGTTTTATCCTCAGGAACATGCCAAGTCATTTGACACCACTTGGAGCATTCTGCGTCAAACGGGTGGCCCCCATATTTATTGCAAATGGTGGTGCCGGGGGGGAAGTCCCACTTCGATGGCCGCTATACTGGCGCATGTATAACGGATCGAAAGTATAGGTATCAATTGGGGCGCTCCGCTCCCACTGTTACGATTCGATACAGTGTGATCACATGGTTACTGTTTGGGTCAATTTGGCCTTCATTGGAGACAGACGCGTCCTTGACAAACGTAACTAGTAAGATTCAACGCTCCTAAATGGTTCTAGCTGGTCACTCCTCTCTATCGACTCTCACGCCAATGAGCGGCGATAGCTGAGGAGTAACATTCAATATGAATTTGCGCCAGTAGATACCCTTTTTGACAGCACCCCTGGTTATCCACAAGCCCTGGCGCGACGTCGGTTCGCGAATGTTGTAATCGTCGCAAATTAGAAGGACATGGGAATTAAGATGGACACTATTCCCTTAACTCTCTAATATGCGAAGCAACGAATGAATGGCAACAGTTGTGAACTTTTCGTATTTGGTCTGTAATAATCGCTGCAAAGCAAAAACGTGAAAACAAGCAAATTAATTGGCAAAATACTGGTTACTGCTCAGTTATAGTTAGCGAAATACGATAATTTGAATGTGTTTGAGCGCGACGAAAGTAGGCACAAATATGTTCAGGCGCATACCATGAATCAGTAGCAAAACAGAAACCTGTCATATCAGCTGGCGATGTAGCAGCACAGGCTCAATTATTTACGGCTTTTCTTAGGGTTATGGTTAGTTCTTGAAGTCGGTGGTCATCAAGAAGGCTACCTATGTCTCAAGACGCTAGCACTATAATATTTTTTTGATAAACTCGTTAAAATCCACACTTTCTGCAACAATGGGAGAAACCGCTATACATCTGCTACCATAAATGGAAGATATTTACATTTTTTCGGACAGAATAATGCGTGATACGCCGGGCAATCCGGGAACTAACCGAGCCTTCTTCATTATACTCAAATATAGTGCTCGATGTTAAGTTTGTTACCAGCTAACAACTAATCAAGTGTCGAGTGTCAAATCCTTCTATCCCATAGTTTTGCAGGGATAAGTTCTCGGCTACTGTACTCTTTGACACGGGGCGTCTGCTGTTCGAACGCAAACTGAAGCGCCTCGCAGCGGTCGCACCACGAAACAGCCAATGAAGAAACGGCGGCCAGAAGAAAAAGCAGGGCCTGAACGCGTATAGGTGGAATGCAGATATTGAGGACGTATTCCAATCAGACAAGCTGTTATGGTCAGGTCGCGTGCAAAGAAGGAAAATGAAACTGCCCGACGTATTCTAAAGGAACGTTGAGAACAATGCCATCGAAATTTCTTTGTGTAAATATCTATTCTATAGCTGTTTCTGAACACGTTTTCGTTCTGAACACGTTGTCGTTTGTCCGGTTAGCAAATGATGCATTTCTTGTTGAGAGACTTGGATTTGAAACTTTCCTTGCCATGCAGTTGAAACCATGTCGTCTGCACCGAAATGTATTCCCTGAGCACCGTTTTGAACGGAATGGTGATGTAACATAGCCTCTTAGCATATCACAGCTTTCCTTTTGGTTCACATAGAAACTTATATAACATATGGAATATAGTGGGCGCTTATTTTTAATGCGAAATCAATGTAGTATGTTGAAAAGCCGGCGCAAGTCGCCGTCCATGGAACCAAATTCCTCAGTAACGTCAGCATACTCTTGCATTAAGTCAGTAGTAAGCCATAAGATAGAGACATGTGCAGCAAAGAAAAATAAATAAAATTTCGTCCTTAGGTGCAGGGAACTGAACCAAGGACCTTCAAATTGCGAGGAGAGCACGCAAACTACATGCCACAAAAGCGTTTTTTTCTTATATTTTCTTTAATTACCCGTTTAGATAGTTTACGACAACAGGTAACAAACAGCGGAAGTTCTTGGCGAATAAAGATGAACCTAGTTTATGCGTTTCCTTACGACTGTATGACAATGATTAGGTGCGTCATTAGAAAGGAAGGAATCTTTAATGAACCTCGCAACAAAGCTCACGATGAGATCACGCTTCCGTATTGAAAGCGCGTAAGCTGTGATAAGCGCCTTCTCAATTGATTTCTTGTAGTGAGTAAAATTACTTTTTTAAAGCCGTGAAAGATATGACAATGCTGTCTGTTCAGGTAGGTTGTTAGGCATGGTAAACGTTATGTTCGTGGTAGTAGTCAGTTCAAAGTCGATTCGATAACTAATATTCATTTATCAATTTTTTGTAAATTTTTGGTTATGGGACACAACATTACATCACGCAATCGGGGGCATTGAAGCTCGCAGGTGAGAATAGTTTTCAATTTTCGAAATCAGCATTGTGCATCGATATATCAACGTGGAATCATGTCCAACATTCTTGGACGAAAATTTTTAAAATTGCAATATTCTAAAAATATATATAGAAATGTCGAAGATAATGGTCCATTCTCCCGCTGTGTAGCAAAATCTTTCTTTTGTGAGGTTTCCATCGCTCGCATCTAGCAGTTAAGACTGCCATAGAAAACCATTACAGAATGCTCTTAGCGATAGCGAAAACGTTAAAAGCAAAAAAAAAAATCCAGCCTGCCGACGGGATATCACACACACACAGAGATTCTTTATTTCTCTAAAAGAGAAAAAGGCCCCTGCGCAAAAACCTACTTCAGAGTAGCTTGACTAGGCCTGGAACCCTTTACAAAGCAGCAGAGATGGTCAAATGTTTTAGGGCTGCGCTTGGGTGGATGCCAATGAGTAATTACTCCCTTATTACAAAGCAGCAGAGAGCGTACAGAATTCATAAACATAATAAAGCACAGCGTGAATTTGGATAAGCCATGCAATTTCGAAGCGCAATAGAGCCGAAATGTGCAAGCTTTTTTTTCTTTTTTTACCGATTACATCAAAGCGAACATGACACAATATTACAGGCAAGAAAAACAATACATGAAATTATAATCAGACATCTAGAACACAACGCTACTAAAATAGTTCTAAGTAACACACGTGAGTACAAAATAAGATGTTCACTATGAGATAATAGAGATAGGCAAGCGAAATTTTCTGTTTATAAGGAGACACAGTGAGGATGTACAGACATGTACAACAAAAAATATTTAAGAGAAAAAACTGTCGGTATCCTTCATAACACTGAGAAAATTTCCAATAAAAACATATTTTCCAGCTGGCGTTTCCACACCACCATTCATGAATTAAGTGTGTTAGTAACTAGGAATTGCATCATTTGCCTCCCTTAGTTTATGCGAACCTTAGGTATCGTGCATTTCTTTCTTTGACGTGTATATCTGAGTGGGTTCATTTTTTGTAAGGATGCAAGTTTGAGGAGGAATTTACTACGGAGGAAGGAAACGGATTTCATAAGAAGCAGGACGTTGCACTCTAACATTTTGTTTACTGGTGGAATATTGTGTACGATAAATAACGGTGGTGTATGTGCCACGTAATCGGCGGATGAAATAATACGAAAGACCTTTTCCTGCACGATGAGAGTGTGGTTAATATGTGTACGGGCTGCGGTCCACCCGACTAAGTGGCAATAGTTAATTTGGAAGTGAAATAATAGAGGGTATATCATTTTGTTAATTTGTGCAGGTAGTATATATCGCATATATATTGACTGCTGTAGTGAAATCTGACAATATACGAAAAAATTGCGCTTAGAAACCGGTTCTCGTTCAAAAATGTTTTTCTCCTGAATTGTTGGGTATGTAAGTGCGCAAAACGAGCCCACACTGGGACCAACATGCTGAATACGTCGGAAGTAATATATCCGCACTTCAAGCCAGCATGACGCAAGCAAAGGCCAAAAAGTAAAGAGGCACGATGTCAAAGAAATGGTGCTGTTCTTGAGCAATAAATTGCACGACTGACGCAGTGTTCAACGTTGCAGCACAGCGGGCCAAAATACATCGGTTTGGCCCACTAGCGAAAACGACAAGTAACATTGACAGCTGGTGCGCCCTTCTGCGCTTTATAATCACCATAAACGCAGCGGGAGCCCATTGTAGCATGCGTCTGCATGACTAGATGGTGTCAAGTGACCGAGACACGAGCACTAACGAGGAGCTCTACGAGGCAGTGCGCGTCTCCCATAATTTAGAACGTGAGCGTACTTTCTTTTTGTGACCGAGATTCCCCCGGCTTGCAGTGGGGCCAAACCACTTCCAGCGCATGTCGTGCGTCTGTTTTCGTATTGGGTCGTTCTCCGCGTGTACTTCCACTGCAAATTAGTGGATTTTTGGCGGTTTCAGGTGTTTATCGAGGAAAGGAAATGGCGAGAAATTCTCCCACTTCTCGGTGAAAAATATATTGAAAATTGTTTGTTGAGGAAAGGAAATGACGCAGTAACTGTCTCACATATCTCGGCGGACACCTGAACAGCACCGCTAGGGAAAGGGAGGAAGGTGGGAGTGAAAGAAGAAAGAGAGAAAGAGGTGCTGTAGTGGAGGGCTCCGGAATAATTTCGACCAACTGAGGACCTTTAACGTGCACTGACGTCGCACAACGCACGGGCGCCTTTATGTTTCGTTGCAATCGAAACGCGGCCGCCGCGGTCGGGTTCAAACCCGGGTCCTTTCTTCTTAGACTCCCTCCTTTAACCCTTCCCTTACAACGCGGTTCGGGTGTCCACCAAGTTATGTGAGACAGCTGCTGCGTCATTTTTCTTTGCTCAAGAACCAATTTCTTAATATTCCATCTCCAGCTCGCCAAGCGCCTTAACCACTGAGCCACCACGGTGGGTTCCATGGTTACGTCATCTGCTATTTTTGGAAGCACTGCTGCTGGTCAACGCCAACACCGAGTTTCGTAACCGCGGAACTATATAATGAATTCGCATAAAAAAAAACAAGGCGCCGTAAAAATGCATTCCTGCAGTGGGGTACCCTATGCGTTGCATTAACTAGACTGAAAATATTTTCGTTTTTCGGGAGAAGAGAGTGACAGTTACGCTGCAAAGTATTTTCAACAGTACGCTCCGTCTTAGACCGAACAGCGGTCTTTGAGTTTTTCTGTGAAATTTTCTTTCTTCGAACTCATGCTTGCTAACAAAGCCATTGTTTGCGGGTCTCTAATCAGCCCGCCATTTTCGGCGAAAATTATTCGATGCCTCCAAAGCACGCACCTTTGTCACCCACTGCCTGCCAAGAACTGTCACTGGGGTGAATATCATCTTCCCATTGTAAGCCATTCTCTGTACAACAAAAAATTCCAGAAATGTACAGGGCACCCTCATTTGAGACAGCCTAAAATACGACTGGCAGTTTTCGCACAATGGCAACGTATTGTACAATACGATTCGTAGCCAACAAGGCGTTCAAGAAGGTTTTCTCATGGCAGCCAATGCTTTCAGTCTGCTCGCTTTGCCTATAATTCAAAAATTCTGGCATAAACGAGACACATATACGCCATCTGTATTACGAGTGGATGGTTCCCGATGAGTCACACTATTCATTCAGGTCATGGAATAGGGAAAACATGCGGAGAAAATATCAATGAAACACGAGAAATAAAATTCATTTCCATGTCCACGATCCCTGGAAACGCTTGGAAATTACAGAGAGGATATATTTACGCTTGGAAATTACAGAGAAGAATATATTTTTTTAATAATGTCGTGTCCGGTCGCTGTGTTGAATGCAGCGAAAGACGCACACGGTACTTTAAGACTTCGTTTATTTAAAGCTGAAGAGGGTGCGACCAGCGTCGACCGAGGCAGCAGCCGAACTGGCCGCCCGAAGAAAGGAGGGAGCTGAGAAGCGTCCACGGGAGGGAGTGGCTTCCCAGAACAGGAGGAGGGTGCGGGGGCGCACCGTGGGGGGCATCTGGTGACAGCGTGCGACGAGGGGCAAGCGGTCGTTAGGAGGAGGATTGAGTGGTCGTTAGGAGGAGGACGCGGGGGCGCACACACACAAAAGCAATAAGTGGACACAACACTTCCTTCCCCCTTAGAAAGTTGCCTGGTATCGTGCAGGGGGTCGGCGCTCACGCGTGGAGGCGCGCTGGCTTTGTGCGCTCGGGGGAGAAACACTTGTAGGCTGGCTGTTGTTCGCTGTGTCTCCTAGGTCTGTCCTGGGCGAAGTCTCTTCTTCCGGGAAGAGGTGCCAGGCTATGTGGGAAGATGGTGCACGTGTTCTCTCCGCTGGCGGACAGCTCTCAGACGGCGTCGTAAATCTACGCAGCTGGTTGAGATGTCGGCGTGCTACTGTGCCATGTATGTTGACGAGCCAAGAGCGCAGGCCTATGCGTCTGACAATTGTAGCTTCCTCCCAGCGTGGCTTTTTCAGAAACTGTCGGGCGAGGACGCGCTGCCCCTCATTAAGCGTGCCGCAGCGCGGAATTGCTTTTTCTTCCCGGAACGTCTCTGCCTTTGGCTCGGGGAGGATGGCTGTGAGCTGGGTTCGCATTTCACGCTCGAACATCATTTTCGAGGGGGTCTCGCCTGTTGTGCTCTGAACCGTCGTGTGCTGCTTGAAGAGAAAGCGCGCAAGGCGGCGCTGCAGCGAGCCTGTCTGATCTCTTTCAAGGGCGCGTTTTAGCTCGGCTACGTAGCGCTCGGCTTGTCCGTTTGTCGCTGGGTGGTAGGGTGAATGCCTTCCGCATCAATTCGGTGTCCCAGAAATTGCACCTCTGGCACCGCAAAACAGCACTTCGATTTGCTTATGCACAAATTAGCGTTTGCTAGCCTTTCGAGAACGAGCTCTAGGCGCACTGCATGCTCTTCAGTGGAAGTGCCACTGATGATGACATCGTCAAGGTAGACACAAACTCCTGGAATGCCCTGAAGCACTGTCTCCATGAATTTTTGAAATATGGCCGGGGCTGCAGCTACGCCAAAAGGCAGTCGCTTGACTTTGTACAAGCCTTTCAGTGTGTTAATTGCCAATAATTCAGCAGTTGACTCGCTCACCTTCAGCTGCTGATACGCCTGGGTGAGGTCCAATGTGCTGAAGACTCTTGCGCCACGTAGTACACTGAATACTTCTTCAGGTGTCGGTAGCGGGTAAGAGGACGCTTTAGTCGCAAGATTGACGGTGCTCCGGTAGTCTCCGCAGAGGCGTATGGTTCCGTTCTTCTTGCGAACTACGACAAGTGGTGTGGCCCATTCTGAATGCTGCGTCGGCTCGATGACACCTTGCTGCTCCAGTTTGTCCAACTCTTTTTCAACTGAATCTCGGAGAGCAAACGGCACCGGCCTGGCCTTCAGAAATTTGGGTTGCGCGTTGTCCAACAACTCCAGTGTGACCGGGGGCCCTTCGTTTCCTGGAATCTCTTCCGAGAATACTCTTTCGTATTTCTCTTGGAGTTGCTCAACCATGTTCTGGCTCGGCGTCTGGTGTATGCCGCATATCATCACGCCTAGTGGAGAAAACCAGTTTCTCCCTAGAAGGCTTGATCCTGTGCCCTTCACAACAAGCAGAGGAAGCGTATGGGTCTGGCCGTTGTAGTTAACCTGCACGTTGGCAGAGCCCAATAGTGGCAGATTCTGTCCTGACCACGTTCGCAGGTGCGTGTCGTCTTGTTGCAGGGCGGGTGCGTCAGATGGCCATGAAGTTCGGAACGTGTCCTCACTGATCAGAGTACAGGCTGCGCCGGAGTCCACCTCGAACTTAATCAGCTGGTGATGTACGCTTACTTCTGTAAAAATCATCGGTCGCGTGCCGAGATTCATGGTGTTCAGGTCGTACAACACAGATGGTGTTGCTGATGTTGCTCCATGGAGATCAGATAGCGGCGTATTCTCTGAGGCGTTGACGCTGTGATTAGGCTGGGAAGGTGACTTTATCTTGGCAAGTCTCCGTTTCGTAATGCATGCTCTTTCGATATGCCCTCGCTTGTGGCAAAAATTACACGTGGCTGACTGGAATCGACATCCCTGGGGGTTGTGTTGGTCGTCACACCGCCAGCAGCGTTGTGCCTTTTTGACCGATTTTACAACAACAGAAGGCTTGCGCACCTGGTTGCTTGTCTGGTGTACCGGCTCGGTGTTCCGGCGAATCCCTCTCTGCTGGTGACCGGCGCTCTCCGCTCGAACGGCGATGTCGTAAGCTTTGCTGAATGTGAGGTCCTTCTCAGCGAACAGGCGCTGCTGCAGTGACTCGTCACTCAGTCCGCACACAAATCTGTCGCGTAACATCACGTCCAAGGGAAGCATGGTGGTGTTAGCAGAAGAAGCTGCGTCTCCCTCCTGCCCGGTAGCTGTTGTCGACAGCGTTCCAAAATTGCAGTCGGCAGCGAGCTTCTTGAGCGCGGCTACGTAGGCGCTCACAGTTTCTCCTCCCAGTTGATCTCGTCGTTGGAAGCGAGCCCGGCTGTAGACCTCGGATGGCCTTGGGTCGTAGTGCTTTTGCAGCGCTTTTACGATGTCGTCGTAAGACACTGCCGCTGGTGTGCTTGGCTGAATAAGGGCGCAGACAGTATCGTAGGTCTGCTCCCCGCACAGCGTCAGCAGGTTGGCCCTCTTCAAGGCTGGGTCTGTGATGTTGTTAGCTTCAAAGTAGAACTGAAGGCGTCCAACCCACGATGACCACGATGAGCCGTTGAATTCTGGTATCTGATTGGGAAACCCTCGCGTAGCCATGGCTTGTCAATAGCGTTGCGTAGCGCGGGTCGAATCCACTTTCTCGTCGCCACTGTCGTGTCCGGTCGCTGTGTTGAATGCAGCGAAAGACGCACACGGTACTTTAAGACTTCGTTTATTTAAAGCTGAAGAGGGTGCGACCAGCGTCGACCGAGGCAGCAGCCGAACTGGCCGCCCGAAGAAAGGAGGGAGCTGAGAAGCGTCCACGGGAGGGAGTGGCTTCCCAGAACAGGAGGAGGGTGCGGGGGCGCACCGTGGGGGGCATCTGGTGACAGCGTGCGACGAGGGGCAAGCGGTCGTTAGGAGGAGGATTGAGTGGTCGTTAGGAGGAGGACGCGGGGGCGCACACACACAAAAGCAATAAGTGGACACAACAAATAATCACCCATTTGTAAACGAACTTCATTCCAGGCCATAAAAGGCAGTGTGTTCAGTAGGTCGTACTTGATGGGCTATAAGTGCTTATTAGTTAAGATAGCTGATCCACTGGATCTTCAAATCAAAGTTTTGAATGCCTTCTCTCCAAAGGAGCTGATAACTTTCTAACATGTCTCTCACCACTGCACATGAATTTCTTCCATCGGTAAACTGATTCCTGCATACCCTTGCAAAAAAATCCCAGTGGTCGTCAGCGACGGAAGAGAGTTTATTTTATTGGCGACCTTTCAGTCGCTCTCATGGGAGGGGCGAGCCGTTCAGACCCCCCCCCCCCCCCTTCGTCTAGATTTAAGTTTTCGTTCTAGAAAACAAATAAGAGCTGCTAGCGCGACTATACTGACTGGCCTGTGATAAGGGCAAGGTAGAAAAGAGGGCAACTCATTTCTTCGACGACAATATGCAAAGAGTAATTTACAGGTGCTGAAAGTGGCACCCAAAATTGGTGTACTCCCAAGAAAAAGAATGTTCTAAACTTCTATGTAATGTAAAGTTGTTTAACTTTCCCCCCTTATTAAATCATATGAAAATCACATGTTAAAACACGTAACAAGCTCCGAAATGTTTTCTCCTGTTTCTTCTCGGGAAAGCCAGCGCTCGATGCGTCCTGTAAATATGCTCTTACGCACCGACTGAATGAAGGCGCTCCTTTAAATTTCTGTACCTCATCTCTCAATCGCGAGACATCCGGACAAATCAACCCATCAAGTGCGTAAAAATTTGCAGCGATAATAACGTCCAGGCCTAGAGGACCAAGAGTTTTAGGAAAGCCTGTATGAAAACATGAAACCTTGAAAAGATCCACTGCTTAAAGCGAAATTTCTCGCTAGGTTTCCTGTAACCTAAAAAAAGGGTGCTGATTGAGCTGTCCGCCATTGCATGCGGCTGCTCTAAGCGCTCTGAATCTAGAGCAAACAAACATATCCTTTCGGCGATCACCGTTCGACGAGTGAATTTCACTCTCAAAAACTGCCTTCACGACAGCTGTAGACCACCGTTGAGTGGCACTTTAAAATGGCACGCGTCAGTGAAAAAAAAATATACTGCAGGTCTAAATGAGCGCAAACACGTACATCGATTCCACCCACTCCGGGCGCGAGCGACAACTACCCCAATACATTTCTTAGCCGCCAGGACGTGAGCGTTTCGTAATTCGTTACGTCGCCAAATTTCTCGCCAAGCATGAGGAGAACGAAGGGAAGGCACCTTAACGCGAAGTACTTAGGGGCCCCATTATCGCCCGTGACACAAAACTCCGTTCTTGTACGCTCGCTCGTTCCTTCTCGGAAACCCTCTCTTCTCCTCTTCCGCTTGCCGGTGCATTAACTTTTTTTTTTTTTTTGTAATGTGATGACGGTTTGGGAAGCTCGACAGGATTGGAGCGCCGTCTGCTGTCGCCTCTTCGAAGCCACCCCTCACGACATTTTCGTAAATCTTTCTCTTTCTCACTCCCTGAACAAGTTCAAAGAAAAGTTGCATGATCAACACGAATGACTCCTCTGCTGCAGAAGACCAGCTAGAGCTAGTCATGACTGCCGTGTGTTCCAAACGCTACTGCATTGATGACCTGCTATACAAGTCGACGCGCTTCAAGATAGAACCACACGGCGGGGAAGATTCGAAAGAGTGTTTTAGTGTTTCTGCTCCTGTCAAACGCTTCCCCCGATGTACGGCTAAAAATGCATCTGAAATACAGGAAATCACTCGTAGCAAGGCTGTTGGCTGGCGTGGCTTGAATGATCTGCAATGAAGCTTGCGTTCCAGGTAAAGTGTCAGCCCGAAGCGCGCCCGAAATGAAGACGAGTGACGTGTGCGCCCCATACAGGAGCTAGACAGTTTTGGGCTGCTTATTTCTTCAGCGACTGTGCCGCGACTATATCGAGCAGTGAGGCCAGATAGTCGAGTGAACTTCGCCGACTGACGTCGTCGGCGCAATACTTACTGGAGGGCCTTTGCAGCATAAGAGACCCAAGGCGGCGGCAATTCGGAAGGATGTGGATTGCTTTGGTCCTCTGCACCTTCGTCAAGCTTGCGTCGGGCGACACTCAGAACATTGAGTTTAGGTCGTGCGCAGGTGAGTTGCTCCTTTATATCATATGCAGCACTGGTCCAAAAGCTCCAGGCTATGGAGTTTGCGTATTGAGCGTAGTAGTTGAGCAGTTAGCGCCCGCCTGAAATTCAGGAGGGAAGGCAAAGCAATTGTCGTTAGCACTACGGACTTTTGGAGCTTCAGAAGTACCGTAAGTATCCAACTATGCTTCTGAAAAGCAAACCTTGTGGCCTGAAAACTTTCGACTTCAACAGTAGCGCTTCTTTTAACAACGCAGAAAAAAGCCACAGCTCCCGCCAAAGGGACATTTGGAAATGGCGTTCTAGGTCGCTTCGTTTGGTTGGGGGGTGGCTCTTTCTTCTGCTACTTTCTGCGGGGAAATTAAGTTCGGCTGACGCAGCCGTCACCTCTGAGGTGGAGGCGGAAAGCGAAAGCGCCTCGCTACTCAGTTTTTTAACACATTAAGAAAATCAATTTGCTTGAACTTAAGTGCGCAAGGCATTTGGCGCGTAAGAGCATACTAGCCGCTCACCGGAAAGGTTTTTAGCTCTTGATCTAAAAACACGCGCTTTAAAACACCAGTACGGCAAATACAAAAGCGCCGTATCTTTTTCAGCGGTTATCAGAAGCCGGGTTTCAATTCTGGGCTGCGCAGGAGGGCTCAGGGGTTAACCCTAGCACTTCAAAGCTCTGAACGAATTAGAGACAAAAGTCCCCTTCACTCCCATGGCATCCCGAAAAGTGAGAATGCCGTGCGAGGTGTTCTGCCCATAAGAGAGCCCTGCGGTCTGAGTACTTTTGTAAAGGCGAGCACATTAGCGTTATTGCGCCTTGCCATTGTAAAATTTGTTTAGAGAGTATATAGACTTTCTGTAAACATCCTATAGAGTAATCTATCGGCAATACAAATCGTATAGGCAGTCTATGAACTATGAAAAGACAAAACTAAATATGTATAGAAAAGCAACAATCTATAAAAAGTCTATAGAGAGTCTATAGACCATTTTTAAGGGTTGACAGACGATCGAGCTTGTGATGGGGCGATGAGGCTCTTACGTCTCTCTATGTGCTTGGCAGGTCTACTGAATAGCGTGTTAAGGCTCCACTGCTTTCGAGAGTTCTAAACTTGGCGAAGGAACAGGCACCTTATCGCAAGCCTAAGAGGCGTGTTCGATGATTTGTGCAGCGAAATTGCCAATGCACAACTTCTTTAAAGCCTGCATGAAGTCAGGTTCGATTGCCTGAGCGAGGATCTTAAAGAAAAAACAGCGGAAAATACTACCAGCAACAACTACAGGTTACATTCGTTGGTAGTTAGATCTGAAGGTAATATGCCCACACTGAGTACAAACGCTTTTGATTGGAAATAAAAAGGGAGGGGTTGGTGAGATAAGGAACAACCTTTTCTTCGTATGTGCATTTTACTGGGCTGTGGACATTTCAAATTCTATGCTTCATATGCTAGAGTAGCTGTAGCGGAATTTAAACAAAACAAATTTATCATTCCGATTAACGGCTTGTGCACTCTTCCCTAGGTCTGGGCCTCACTTTCGGGTTGCCTGAAAGCTGTCGGAGAACATTTATTTCGAAGAAAAACTTTCAAACAAGATGCGCCGCTGTTTGCTCAAAGAACTGAGAAAGAGTGTTTGGAATTGTGCCTGATTTAAAAATGGCCCTCTTCTGCATTGTTTTTCATCACCCTGTAATATGCCGAGATATACTTACAAAATTGACATAATGTAGTAATTACTCATTGACATCCACCGAGCGCAGCCATAAGGCTACACAGGAAAGCTATACAGCTTTCTTAGAAACTTCGTACTTAAAGAAATTTGTAGAGCTCAATTGGTAGAGCGACTGCTCAGGTGAAGCGGTCGTCCCGGGTTCGAATCCCGGACCAGGATGAATTTTTCTTCAAGTACGAGGTTTCTGAGAAAACTCTATAGCTTTCCTTTGTAGCCGTATAGCTGCGCTAGGGTGGATGTCAATGAGTGATTACTCCCTTATTACAAATCCACGCCACCTTGGGGGATTCCCCTAAACATTTGACCAACACTTACAAAATTGTAAATAAATAAACAAAACCACCAGCTGACGAAATCAAGTTCTTTTAATTTGAGGCAGCTGGCTAAGAATTGAGGCATCTAGAAAATATCATTACCTCCAAAGGATATCTATAAAGCCTTGAATCGCTCCTGATGAATCCCACTCAATGAGGTGAATGTAGCGTGAATTGTCCATTCACTTCCCTGTGGCTGCTGTAATTAGCAGTTCACAGCACTATATTTTCTCCTTCGCAGATCACCCGAATGCAAAGGACGCGGAAATTAAGAGCGCCGTAGGACGCGACTTGGAGGTCGGCAAGACTTTCAGTATCGACGTCACCGTTGTCTTTAACAAGGAAATCAACTCGGACCCGAAGCTCAACCTAACTATCTTCACGTCGAACGGAGTGAAAATTGCGTGCTGGTTCGGCGCCGGATCCTGGTAGGAAAGCGCTACCATCCGCATTTAAAAGTTCTCGGAATGAAATATTTGCAGAAAGGCTCAATTTCATCCCCTTATTTGCGTACGTCCTGGGATATATATATTGCCACCGTCCGAACCAATCAGTGGCGCCGTACTGCGGCCGAACTGTTTAAGATGGGACTTGCCAAGCCTTGGGCACTCGAGGTGCTCGAAGATCGTCTTCTTCCTCGCTCGAGCTGCCTGCTGGCTTGCACGCCCCCCTCGTCTAATTAGAACCTGGTCTGTTTCTTCAGCCGTTTGTCGGTGACAATATGCATACTGACTTATTGCGAATTACACAGTGCACACATAAATTGCAAGTACAGCAATTTTCATGCGAGGGAATCAAATTTTGCATAACTTTTTTTACGACTCGTGTGCGTATGTTATCATTAGTACATCCATCTCTGAAGTTTCGGTACAATCTCAAAAATCATCTACCCAGTGCAGAAAATATAACCAGGCAGAAAATGCCTAGAACAACGGGGTGCTCTTATATGTCGCGTAATAATGTAAGAAGATTATGTCTCCATATGTGTCCGCGAAATCATGAGGATAACCAGGCCTACTCCCGAGAGAAGGATTGTAGCGGAGATGTGACACCATAAAAGGCCTGCATCCTCACCAATGAAATAAAAGTTATATGTGTTCATTTGTGGCAGTGAAGTTAACGTTCATTTGTGACAGTGACTCAGTACATCAGAAGCCACAAATGACCACCAAATAAATAATCGCAAATAATTAATCAATCAGTCAGTTATTTCACCGAAAAAAAATAAGAAGCGAAGGAAGAAAAACCTCCGACGAGGCTTCTGGGACCAATGTAAAAAAAGGAACGACTTGAGCAGAGATAATAATATAAACAGGAAATGAAATGATATTCAGGCAGAGAGAAACAATTAGGACGCGAATAAATACAGGAAGTTAAAATAATAAAACTACAATAACAAAACAAAAAGTTATTCACAAGAGGAAGAAAGCATTCGGAGACAGAGCTAACAAATGTCTGCAATGCAGGAGTGATAATAAAAGCACGAAACTGCTGCGCATAATGTATTACTACAGCTTCCACAAAACGCATGTTAACCTAATGACATGAAGTCATGGTACAAAGGATGTTAGTTCATGTGCAGATTATACTGCATATATTATGTAATGGGCCGAAAACACTGTTAAACACTAAGAGAACCCAGTAAATCGGCTTTACAACGCTATAGGAGATATCAAGGCTGTTATCAGCAAGTATATTCGAAAGTGACATTAGAGATTCACATATAGCATCTGTTCACCGTAGTTAGCTAGTGGGGTAGGTACAGAAAACAACTTCATCCGGCCCAGTTAGTACATCGGTATATAGGCTACAAGCTGAGCCAGGTTATTACCAGTCACTAAGGGGTTAATACCATACCGCAGAACGTTTGGCTGGTTTGGAAGACATGCGCCGCGGCGCCCGTCAAGACAGAACACAGGCAACGAATAGACAGGACAAAAAGCGCCGCCAGCAATTGCATTCGTGTTCTTGTCTTCTGGTTATTTGTGCGTCTTTTCATGCGTCGTATTATAGAGAGCGTTTCGCTGAAGGCTTTATACAATTTTTAAAAATACACTTTTTCAGCTACAAAAGCGCTTTTTTCAGCATAGCATTGTCAGCGGTGTAGTACATGAGAATAAAGCCAAGATGTGATAACTAGCAGGCTGGTTAACTAAAATTGAATAGTTAACTTTTTAGCTATTATGGTTAGGTTCCTTAACTTTTGAGAGGCTGTAGCCCACTGTAAGCAATATCGATATCAGTTTTAAGATTTCGAAAACAAGCTTACTCTCGGCACTGTGGTATAACAAATTGTGTCTATTTCGACAAATTGCGTGCACTGAAGATGTTGCTTTGCTTGCTAACTTCTTGAAAGTGCTTGTAATTTGGCGCGATGTAGCCAAAATTTGTTCGACCACATCGCCAAAGGTAACAGCGTTTTCTAAATCGTAAAAAATGATATGGATATTACTTAGCGTGGTTTCACGCTTGTCGGTAATTAAGGAGCCTAACAGTAATAGTTAATAAGTTAAATATTCAATATTAATTAACTGGCTTCCTAGTTAGCATGCCTTAGCTCCATTCTGATGTAATACACCTCTGAGAATGCTATGGCGAAAAAAGCGCTATTCTAACTCAAGAAGCCTGTTGTGAAAATTATGTAAAATCTTAGGTGAAACACCCTGTATAAAGACGTTTATGTTTCCAGCCAAGTATTGATGTAAATCACTAGCTGTAAAGTAAGAGTACCGACAATGTCAACAACTCTCCGTCCGGCACAGTTGAACCGCACAATTTACCATTTATTTTGCTGATTCTATTCTATACTTATCGTCCGCAGCACCTATAGACAGATCCTGCTGATAGTGGAGGCATTGAGTCTATTCAGCCACCGAGGACGGCCAGAATGAATAAATTTCGATCTTAATCAGAAACAATCTGTTACATTTTCTTTCGCTTCCACAGTTTTTCAAACATTTCGCCAACCACCCTCTCCATTTGTAGTTTCATGAATGGTGTTCTGATTGCACCACCCAAACAGTAGCCCAATATTGGAAATAAATGGTTTCACTCTCGACCTTTGTAGGACCGGAGTTTGCCAACGCATTCCAAAATTGTGTTTCACATTGGTCCTTTGTAGGATTGGCCTTCATCAACACACTTTGTTGGGTTTCACTACGGTCCTTTGCAGGACCGGCCTATTACCAACACAATTCCAATACTGGGCCAATTACTTTTGCTGCGGGCCAAATCAACAGGGTTTGCTGCACGTTTACAAATCTTGGCACAAATTACTGACTTATAAGTCGTTTCTTTGATTCGATAGGGCTGCAAACGGCATCGTACACAGATAAACGTGTCGTTGGGTGTCTTCCACTTGAGCCCGTTCGCTGAGCTCGTCTAAGATGCATGAAGTTTCAGATAAGGAAGGAAAGAAGTAGATGTGTCACCTGTGACTCACTCAATGCTAAAAGAGGCATAGCCGTTGGTTTGTAACACTCGCTTTGAAAACAATACTTGACAAACCAACAGCACGCGCCGTATCGTGTTGTCGGCTTTGCAGACGCGAGAGCCTCGTGAGCCATTGCGCAAAGAAACATTGTAAACAAAGTGCGTTTGGCTCGCATAACACCGTGTTTGAAGGTTTTCTAAACAAAAGGCTGGAGCTCGAAACCAGCGAAGTGGCTGGAATGTTTGAACAGCGGCGCTTGACCCGAGTTTGTTGGTCGGTGAACTCTTTTTCGCTGTCGCCAAGGCTAGAGAAGCATGAGTGGTTCAGCGCATGCTTCCGAAAGAATAAAATTTTGTAAAGCACAGAGATGAGCCACTGCGCATGAATGAATTATTTTGCGTCACCAGCTGCCCTCCAAAAGCCCCTGTCAAGCAGGGAAAGATTCACAGAAGGAGTTTCATACAGGGACGTTCGTGCATGAAAAGCAGTTGCGCAATTTTCTGTTAATAATGCATTCCGGTTGCGCTATATGAACTAATACTCTCTTCCTCTTGTGTGAAATCTAATCTTTAAAAAAATGCCTCCTTCCTCTGTAACCATGGGCCTTTTTTGGAACAGCAAGATTTGTTTTTTCTTGTTGCCATTCAATCCCCATCCTTTGTCACTGTAAACTTAGAGATTGCCCAAAAATCAAGAAAGTTTGCTGGATATGCCCAACGCGAATTTAGTGTCAAGTAAGCAGTATCAAGATATCCTGTCCACAGGTCAAGCAATTATTTAAACCTTAATAGATAATCGTTTTTGTTTTCTTGCGGAAGAGGCAATGTAGGTTTCGGGGGACACTGCAGTGAAGAGCTCCAAATTATCATTAATTTCTACAACAAGAAATTCTTCACCGTGCGCCGGGGTCTCAGGGCAGAGTCGGTTCTTTTATTTTACTTGTTACCAAGCAAACAACGCCTTATGCTGGTAGCTTCCGTCGTTGAATTTGCACTACTGATTGCTGCTGGCGCCCGTTCATTCTCTCTTCTTTCCTTCCTTCCTTCCTTCCTTCCTTCCTTCCTTCCTTTTTTTCATTTAATCCTTCCTTCTTCCTTCTCTTCACCACAGTGTCTACAGACTGTGCAGCGGTACCACGCCAATGGAGAAATTTCTGTCAGCCTCTTGGGACGGCAAGTGCCCCATTGCAGCCAAGGAGTACAAGAAAACATCGGGCATGCACATACCACCCATCGCTAGAATGGTCATGGGGGTGAGTGCATTTGATGGTATAAGCGGGGTGTCACATACAGAATCATCACGCTGGATATAAAGGGCACCGTAGAGGATAATATGAAGATTGATTTCAACTACATGGAGTCACTCGAATCGCACAGCACTGGGACGTCTTTTACATTTTGCCTCCCCCAATGTGCGGCCGCCACAGCCCGGATTATCTCCGGCGACCTCGGAACAGGCAGCCGGACGCCAAAGGCACTGAGACAGGGCTGTGGATTATGAACATGTCCTATTACTGGGATAGCAGTGGAAGCAGAGCTCCCGAAAACGGCGTGGACTGTGGGAAGCCCACCAACTACCCATACATCTACGCAAAAGCCTACGCAAAGATGCGATCGGAAGCTGATAGATGTAAAAGGGAAATGGAGTCCAAATAGCGCTAAAGTAGATTTGCCGCATCACACTGTATGATCGCCCGCCAGGTTTTTGGTTTTGTTTTCACAATGGCGGTTGCACGAAGAACTTTCACCGAGATAACACGTTTCTCCTGTCTGCTCAATCTATCTTTTTGATGTTTAGGTTTGCCTTCTCTCCGTGTCTTACTGCGGAATCGCAATAGAGTCTAGCATCGTTATAATGAAACGGTTTGTAGCGAAATAATGGATATAACGAAGGAATGACGATTCCCCTTGGAAGCTCGGTTTTAACTCGGTTTTAGCTCGGTTTTAACGAGTTTTAACTCTATTTTGTAACCAAAAATATCCACCTGTGGCCCCCCAAAAAAATGGTACTGATGTCAGCCTGAACAATTAGGCGACACTAAGCCCAGAAGAGCAAGCCTTCCAGATTAGAGCTCTCTCGAGGAGACTTTCCTTATAAAAATGGTCTCTAGACAGTCTGTAGACTCCTCATAGACTCTATTGCCTACCTATATATATTTATGTTTGTCTACTCATAGTCTATCGACTGTCTATTGACGAAAGTATAATAAAATTGTCTGGCCATAAATCGATAGAATGTCTATAGACTGTCTATAGCATTCGTATTGCGTATAGGCTGTTCTCTAAGATTTTTTTATAGAGAGTATATAGACAGCCTATAGACTGTCTAAAATATAATTTTTACAACAGTTGAGTCCAATTTAGACAAGAGTCAATACGGGCTAGTAATTGCTGTTTCTTTCTAATAAGCGCAGGGATATTTTTTGCACATAGCCACAGCGAGCTGCACTGAAGCTCCTCTTAAAAATGTGCCGGAAGGAAGCAGCAAACATAGAATGCTAATAGATTCTTCAAAACCTCGGGCGTGATGGTCTTTAAGGATGACGGTAGGGGGACAGTGTCAATACAGCTAGGGACGTCAAACTCAGCGAGTACACAACTGCAAATATCGAACTTTCTAGGATAATCAGGCAAGAAAATATATAAAAAACCATGGCCAGTAGCTCAAGTAATACTTTGCTTTCAGCTCGTTCTTATTTGTAACTTACTCTGAAAATGGCGCTTAAGGGGTCCGGCACAAAAGCGGCGGGCAGTAACGACACTACCTAGTTCCACTCGATATTGGCATGCGGAAACAGCAGTCAGGCTGTCACATGCTCTGGCAGTGTCATTGGAAGGAATGCTCAACGGGCTCCCTTTTCAAGTGGTCATCTTTTCAATCATTTTTCAAGCAACACGAATGCTCTGAGCAACCTTTCTCTTAATTCGCTAATTGCTCCCAACTGCCAAACAACTTCCATGTACCAGGTGGTTCAACCCCTGGAATACTTTCATGTTAATAGAAATTGCGTATTCTGATCCGAATATGTTTAAATGAATATGCGTCATGAGACCCTGATTTAAGTACATGAAAGCACAGAGACCCGTACCTCACGGCTCAGAAAGACATCACGCAAGAAGAACTGTAAACTTTTTCTGGGATGTGCGCTCAGCGTAACGTCCGAACTTAGGAAGTAAATATTCCTAACGCTGGAAAGTCAAGCTTTTGCTCAACACATAAAAAAGATACACCTGTTTGCACCTGCCTACTAAAATCTCAGTATACACTACTATGTTCACGAACTGAGCACCTGGAAAAAGATTTCTGCAGCGCTGATGATGTTAACGTCTGTAAGGTTCTCGGACAAAAATTTTGGACTTATAAAAATGCAAGTTACCATTGTGGAAATATTGAAGGTAATGGTCCATTCTTGCGATATGCAGCAAATCTTTCTTTTTAAGTTTTTACACCTCCTCAAATCGAGCAGTTAAGTCTGTCAATGAAAACCAATGGGGAACGCTTTTGACGGTAGCAACAATGTTAGTATAAAAAAATTTAAGCCTGCCGATAGGAGATCTGCGCTTATATTGGTTGCTATAGAGAAATCTTGGAATATATGAAAAACAAATTGCGTTCACGTCACCTACATAATAATCTCAGCTTCCAACGTCTATTCGGCCGAACATTCGCGTTTAATTCTTCTGCTTTGCCACGTGCTATCAAGTGTTGGAATGGTCTTCCGGACTGCATTGCTACCATACGTGACCCATTAATGTTCAAAAACGAATTGACCACCTTTATGCATCCATGATATAGTACATAAATTGTGTTCGTACGTGTAGTCAACTCCATGCAGTGCCGCTATTCGTTTGCTGTTTTTTTTTCCTGTGTCGATATAATACGGTTTTCTTCAAGTACGTTGCAATAATTGTTTGCAGTCCAATGTATTTAATATTGATTACTTTTATTATTTCCACTTTGTACCATCTTTTGTCTGCTAAATATTGTAACCCCTCCCCTCACACAATGTTTCAAGTGTAAAACCTGTGAGGCACTTGTATAAATAAATAATCTCTCGTTGAGAAATCCTTTTGTCCATAATTGTCGGGTATGATGAATTTTCAGTCCTGAATGTCACGACCGTGCAATTAAACATTTGTTCTTACTGCCATGAACTCAGACCAAGACACCGGAATTAATATGACCCTCGCTCTTTTCTAATTTTCAGGACGGACGCTTACATTTACGGGGTGAATTGATCAACGGCGGCCAGGTAGTCGCCTGCCAGGAGTTCGACGTAACGGTTAAAGTTTAACTTTCTTTTTTCATTTCGGCACAGTGCGGCTTTGACAGCCTGACGATATTTCACAGCGCAGGAAAATCAAAGCGACGCCTCCGCCCCCTTGAACTTTTCGAGTCGGGTCGCAATAAATATTGAGCGTCGTAAAAAAATCCATGTCTGTCCGAAATGTCATCGTGCGCAATTTGTTATCGTAAAATAAAGACAAACTTTCACGACATGCCCTTCGAGACTGTTCCTTTTCTTAAAGTACCGGTCTCTCCGTCACCCTTTTGCGGCCTTGAAACGTCTGAATGAAAACAGATGTATGGTTGTCAAGCTCAGACGGAGAGGTAATGTTACAGGTACGTTGCGGCCGCCCGTTGCTACGTTCTACGATGCTGTCATGGCGACAGATCATAGGTGATATATGGTCAGTTTCACAATGTGCTCGAGCACCTACGCTATTTCCGCTTCCTATGCGCGTATAAGGACTCCCATCACCTAGTGGCTGCGGTCATCTGCTTTCCAACCTAATTTGATGAAGGTAAACATCGTAAAATTTGTTTCTAGAAATAAATATATTTTACTGTTTATAAAGACTGATTTAAATGCATTACAAATTTTGACCCACTATTAGAAATGGGAGTGACAATAGACGAACTTTAATGAAACTGTTTGTGGTTTAAGAGAGAGAGAGAGAGACGACTTTCAAGGAGCGACAGACTAAGCGAAAGAGGCGCGGGTGAGCTGGGGTGAGAAAGAACCTAGTGTGAAGCTTACGGAGAATACTAGTCTAGGCGGCGCTGAGTTTAAAGTGGGAGCTGTGTATAGTGCGCCACGACTAAGCGTTTGTAGCGCACAGTGGCGCCACTGGTAGGAGGGGCATGACCCTCCCTGCACAGTGGAGGACACTGGAGGGCATTACCAGGGCGTCGCAGGTGCCCGGATGTGCGTTCCGCGGGCAAGTTTAATTGTGTACCAGCTTTACCTAACTTTACCCCAATGTACGAGGGCTTCACATAACTGTGACCGTGTCAGTGGAGTGGGTATGAAGGGCTTCAGTGGTGTTATCGTGGCTCTCTGCAGGAATTAGTAATAGTTGGCATACATTTCATGACATACAGTCAAAACGTGAATTTAAACGTGCAGGCACCTGAAAGTTTATCTCCCGCCTCAACATTTTTTTTCAAGCTTAAAGAATCTTGTTCTTTCCTTCCTTTCGGCGTACTAAACAAAAGGAACAGAAAACAAGCAGCAAGTTCTGAATAAATTTCTCCGAAAATATTGCAGAAATTGATCGCATTTCTTACTTTTCAGACTTAATATATCAAACAGTGATTTCTTCGTCGTTATCACGTGATTATTGTTTCTAGATCAACTCTCTTTCTACTGTATCATTTCTTAAGTTTTATTGCTGTCTCAGTGTCCAGCGCTCCCGCAGAAGCGCAACGCAGTACCGCTTTATCCCCGCCTCTTCAAGGCAAAACAAGCTTCAAAGATTGGCAACTGGTACTCACTGTTTAATTTGTTCAAAATAAAGCGCGCCATTTATGTAGCACAGTGGTATTCATGGTATTGTGGTCCGAATCGTGCCCTCAACGAATGTGGCAGTTTTTCTTTTCAATAAGCGATATGTGTTGAAAATAGTTAGCCTACCTACTTCCTAGCAAGACTAGTCTCAACGTTTGTAATTTATCCAATGAACTTGCCGACACCTCGGCCAACGACAGAAGTTTATGTGAACGGCTTCCGGGGTAAAAAGTAAGGTATTTTCTTATTAATGCCGTCCTAAATGTACGCAATGGTTTCATGAATCCAACAGCGCAACTAGTCGTGCGTCAATAGACAGTAACTAATAAGGAGATCTGTGCGTTAGCATTAACTTTCAAACTATCCTCGTGTGATATATGCGAAAAGCTAACAGAACCGATAGAATCCAATTTAGTATCGAAGAAGCCAATGTGTATGTACAGGCACTGTGCGATCGTCCCCTGCTTATGCCATGTCGTGTCCCTCAAGAGGGCGTTGTGAGACCTGCACTTTTTATTGCACACATTACCGATATTGCTACAATCAACGAAGCACCTAAATTTTTCATGCGCCTTACTGCTCTCTAATCACAGCGAAGATTAGTTAACTAAAAACACATGAAGTCTTTCAACAGCCCCTTGCTGGGTCCGAGTAAGATAAACCTAAAGTTAATGAAAAAAAAAGTTAACTTTCTGACAAACAGCAAACTACTCTTTAAACCAAGATATTAAATATGCTGGATACGAACTTGATATTCTGTATGAAATTAAAATACTTAGAATTAATTTTCCCCGCCTCCCTGCTGGGATTCTTGCTTTCATAACCTTTGTATAAAACTGTCCGTAGTAACTAAGGTGCCACTAAAGTCAGGTAACTTCCTGCACATGCCTTAAAAGATATCACAGAATACGAAAGCTCTTACGGGATAATGGTGCTGCTTCAGTGTTCTTAGACGCCTCTCAGAGAATAATATAAGCCTGTTTCTGAAGCGCTCTCCTCGAAGGGGCTTTGCTCCTGCACTGAGCGAGAGATGCGCCCGCAGCTGTGTCATGGAAGCTGTAATGTTAATTTTTTTTTTCATTCTTTGAAGGCCAATAAATAATGCTTCGTAAATGGTGCCGCATTTCTCAAAGGTTACCAGGCCGCATGATTTTCTTCTCAATCGTATAGTGGAGTAGCTAAGCTCCTCTTCAAGCTCTAAACCTCTGTAAATTAAGGAAAACCCATGTCCTCCTCTTTCAAAGCCGTTTAATCTTTCTTGAAGCCGTGCAAGCATTTCAGCCAGCACTTTTTCAAGGCAATCTCCAACTTATGAATTAACTCTTTATTCGTGAAGCCAATTATTAATAAGAGAGCTGATTAGTCCTTACTAACTATTCATCTTAGAGAACGAAAAAATACGGCAGACTAAGCCACGCGGCTCTCGACAGCCGCCAGGTGGTTCCACTGGGCTAGGATGGTAAGTGTTTTTTAACAACCTCTAACTTCTGAATTTCACTCTTTATTCGACAAGCCAATTATTAAAAAGACAGATGATTAGTCTTTACTAACTATTAACTTCAGAGAGCTAAAAAAATGTAGCAGCATAAGGCATGCAGCTCTGTACAGCCGTCAATTGGTTCACTGAGGCTAGGACAGTCCGTGTGTTTTAGAAGCTTGGTTACCTTAAGCCTTAACACCTGGTTTACGACTTCCATGTTTTACGTCCTTCCTTCTACTTCACTACTGAACGCAAACAATCCTTAGTTAATGCCGCAAGTCAGGCACCAAAAAATACACTCCAACCGTCCCGCAATACGCATGTATGGCTTGCTCCTAGTTTTCGCACAAACCAAGAGCTTTATTGGCTACAGCGCAGCCTGCCAGACGCACTAAGTCAGTATCACTGTGCCGAACTGATTTCATTTGGGCAGTTGCGATAATACCTTTCCAACCAGTAAACAGTAGTGATGTGAAGTTTGCTACTTTCATTTTTTGATTACCTTTTATGTAACTTTGTGCTTCAGTAGTGACTGCATAACTCGGCAATTTTATTACAGTACGCGTGTCTAATGAATTGTAGGGTTATTTCTGTTATTTATGCAAACTAAGGGTAGCTACGTTAAATAACTAATCAAAGTAATTATTATATAGCGCTTGCTATTTTGCATCAGTCTATTGTTTTCATTAAAATGTTGTATCAGGTTTTGTTGACACAGCATTTAAATTGTTTTCTTAAAAATTTCAACGTTTGATTTACAGCTTTCAGCGTCGAAACTCTTCTAGACTTCAGGAAAAATAAAAGGAATAAAAGGAATGGAATTGAATTGAAATTTACAGTGTTGGATTATTCAGATAGCGTATAGGCACCAGTCCCTTGTCAAAAATATCTAAGATGCTCAACCCTGCGCTTTTTTTTTTTAACACGGTCTGCTTCCTCATAAATGACATTGATCACATAACCAGAAATCCAAGACAAGTGCTTCTAGTTCCATAGGCTCGCACCACGGGACGCATGGCTATGAACATTAAAAAATGGCGAGTTGAAATCATCCATGACAGAACAAATTAAGAGAATGACCGATTGGCTGAAAAAGACAAAGTGATGGGCCATTAGGCTTAGCGGCACTAGCTGGGCGCTGCCCCGAATTCCAGGTAATGTTGATAGGCAGCAAAATGTGTTCACCTTTAGCGTAGGCCAAACCAAATATCCAGCATAGAGGACGCTAAAAACATGCACAGCATTCTCAACTCAGTTTCGCGAGTATGAATGACGGAAGCCAAAGTCACCGAAACCAAGGAGCATAATTTTCTAGTTTTTATCAATGGGAGATAAAAAAAAGCAGACAAAAAAAAACAACCCCATGCCACCGGTGGGATCCGAACCCACAACCTCTGAATTTCGTTTCCGGTGCACTACGAACCGAGCTTCGGCAACGGCTGTCAGATCTTCTCCTTTTGGGGATGTTGATGTGTATTCTAAGCGAACCTGAGAGTGTTCACCAGCGCCACCCTCGACCATAGCGGTGGACGTAGCATGTCCTTTATTACTGCAAGTGCTACGTAGGAACGTGGTCGAACGTGATAGGAACGTACGTGCTGAAAGTACGTGCTTTCGTGGGTTTAAATTAGTCGAAAAAAAATGGCAATTGCTTAAACTCTTCTTTATGTGGGTACTACAGATTTGAGGTAGACCACATACATGGCTGAGTGGTCCAGGAAGTGTTAGTAGAGTTCGAAACCACGCGCCCCGTGAATCAGTGTTGTTTGCCACAAGCTACGCACTAAGGTGATTGGAGCAAAAACATTGGTTTTCCACATCTATTTGTTGCTAACTTGCCAGGTTTATTACGTTACAAGTTGGATGCATGCGGTAGTCTCAAAACTTACAGAAAATCGAACCTAACTATCTGAATTCCGCGAGTTAGATGTAATTACCAACCATGAACAATATCTGCGCAATGCACGTGGCTTAGCACTGATTGTTTTGATTCTTTATTGACGACGAGGAAAACCCCGCTCTCCGCTGCATTCCTGCGGAACGCGTAATGTATATCCAACAGGAATTCGCGATCTTCATCCAGGACGGACACCACCCTGAAAAGCCGTGAATCACGCTAATTCCACGAGGGAAGGCTTTGGCAGCTCTTCGATTTCCTCATCGCCTCGTTTTCGGTGATATTCACTTACACTCGTTCCAAGTACGAGAGACCGCGACGGAGTATGCATACTAAACGGAGAAAAAAAAAGAGCAACAGCTGAAAAGGAACGCTGCCTGTAAGGCACGTCCTCCCGTCAATAGCACGCAGTTCGAATGCCCACGTGCGCTAGGCATTGTAAAAGCAGTATCGGTTCCTCATGCCTGCCTTCATGGAGGGAGGGAGCGAAAGATAAAAAAAAAAGCAAAACAATTCCTCACGACAAGGAAAACTGCAAGGATGCATAGGCAACAGCCACCTTGGGCGCTATGACCGGCATCCCCGGCATCCTCGGTGTTTTGTAAAAAAACACCCCACATACGCTCGCACGTGCTAAGGCTTCACTGAAACCAGCGTCGCCCTCTCTCGGACACTGCGAGCATTGCAACAGAGCACGACGAGGTTTAGGCTTTCCCCAGTGTCTGGTCTCACTTACAGTGTGGAAGGGTAGAGGAGAGGGAGGCAGTGTCGGGCGCAAAAACGCATATTTTTGGCAGGCAAGAAAAACCAAGGGAAACACAGAAGCCCACGCACTTGAAAGCCGGACACTAGCCGTACAGCGTTTAGTCGGGAAGGCGACAGTTCCGCTGGAACTCTTCTGGCACAGAGCTCCCGGTTTGTTGTCAAGTAAGGCACCGGACCGAAAGTCAACACTGGGCCGGAAGCACTCACCGTGGAAGTGCTGAAGAACTTTTCAGAGTAAGTAACGCTGCTCGCCTAAACTAAAGCTGTTTTAACTTGTTTCTGAGAGTCAAGCTCAAGCTATTGTTAACAGCAAGCGCAAAAGACTTTTCCGCGTCCTTAGATCAAGGAGGCGGCGAGACCAAGCTTCTCGCCAAGCTTGCCAGCTCTTTTGAGCAGCTTAAGAACGCTGAACATTTAAGGAAAAGAGGCTTTGTCTTCACGACGTAAACTTCTCGTCTTATAGCAAAAAATTTATCAAAGTAATTTATTTCGCCCTAAACATTCGTGCGCCAGCGATCTGTCAGTGACCACGTGATGAAGCCAGTGAACAGGCTGATACGCTGATGTCTTCAAGAAACGATTACTCCTATGCTGAAGCGTTGAAAAAAGTGGAACTTGAGATGTATACACTCCGGAGATTGCAGCTATCAGAGTCCGCCCGCAGTAGTTCTAAGCGAACCGTTGCTGTATATTACCCTACTTACATCCGACAAGTGATTACCAATACTCAGGTTTTCTTGGAAATATCCGCAATGGAAGCGAGAGTCCCCACTTTTGATCGACGGTATAACAAGAATTGAGTAATTAATTGACAAAAGGAAAAATCAACCCACACCGCTTCATGCGGTGTTGCAGCAAAGACAGTTTGCAAATACGTACGACTCAATGAACGTACTCTATGTTACGCAAAGCAGGTTGCTACCGCCGAGAGGAGCTATAAGTTTCTAAATGGACACGAAATTCAAAGTCATTCGGTAATTTATTATTCAGAACAAAGAAGCATTGAGGCAACCGAGGAATTATGTCGTTATGGTGCCATTATGAAAACGACCAATAGAAGCCGTTATAGGATAGCTGCGTCTGGCTTAGCATTGGCCGAACATCACAGCGGCGTGTTGTAGAGACATTGGATACCAATTATTGCCTGGAAATAACATAAATGCCAAATTTTAAAAAATTTCATGTCGAAAAAAAAAACGAGCATTGTCACTTTTAGTTCATTATGCGCAGCGAAGCAACGCAATCTCTACAGCAACAGTGGCCTGCAATATTCCATTTTTTCATAAAAATTTAATTAAAAGCCTTCTTCACTCCTTTCTTTAACCGAAAGAACACCAAGGCCCTCCGACAGTGAGCAAGGGCCACGTGACAATGAAGCATGTGCATGTGTGTGACGCTTGTAAGCTGGCCAGCAGGCGAACATGTCAATGCTCCCTCATCATTTGTTCGAATACGATCGCATGGTCCATAATGGTGACGTCATTGACTGTCCTAAGACTGCCACGACGAAACCACAAACGTCGGAACGATTCCTTGGTACATTATGATCTGGAAGATTCTCTGTGAATTCTCACCCGTACAAATCATGCGTGGGATTGAAAAAGCTATTTTGTCATACTGCACCATTTAAAATGTAAAGGCGGCAACTCATTTTGTCCAAGGCAGTGGCAGCCTTTGATCCACTTTCTCCTTTAGCGGCAAACATTACTTTTGGCCTGCGAATATACAAATCCTGATTATCGCTTTCAAACAAACAAGAACCAGGGCACCCCCGAATCGCGAACCAGTAGATCAGGCCTACGGTACCCTGAACCTTGTCATATGCCCATCGGCCGCGATTCCACTATCCGACCACTGCAGTAACCATTTCAGCGTGCACTCTCCTTCATCGTTTCAGCTACAAATGAACATCATTACTCGCAGAGTCAACCATATGTTCTTTTGCCATCCCCGCACATATTCCAAAGCCAACTTGCTTGGCATTTTACACCATCATTCTAAGATAGCAGCCAGGTGGTGCGCCTTTTTTATCCAACAGGCCGATCTATAAGCCTCCGGACAAAGGGTTAAGCCTAACCCGGAAAACTGCTTTGTTGCGTCGCTCTTACAGCAGTGTCAACAGGGGCAAAGAGATACGGGCGCCTACAAATGCAGCAAAACCTCAATGGCGAATGCTTTGAGCGCGTCACAGACATGGCGCGAATTAGTCGCTAGCGCTCGACGAGCTGCGCAGCGTGATGTCGAAAGCTCGCAAGTCTGCCCGTCTCATTGCAGCTGCCCCTTCAGACAAGATCTGCGGTCGACGGCCGGCAGCAGACCAGGGTTCGGAGCCAGCATCGCGTGGTCTTGACCGCCAGTGACCTCCACGCCGGTGGCGCCCTCCCGCTGAGGAGTGCCCGCACCGTCTATCGCAGCCTCGCCACTAAAAGCAAAAGCAGAAGCATTCGCCCTCCTCTATATAACTGTCGGGTGTCTGCCGACCTGTCACCATTGTAACTGCTTCTGCTCCTTGCCGTCGTCACGTGTCGAGGACCAAAGCAGTCGAGACTTCCTTCGGTGCTTCTTGAGCGATCTAGAACTTCGAGACTTTCGACGTCTTCTCTTGAGCCCAGACCCTCCATCCGTGCCTTCAGAAACAAACAAGGTAAAGCATTCAAAATCTTTGGTTTGGTTTATGGGATTTAACATCCCAAAGCTACTCAGGTTATTACAGACGCCATAGTGAAGGGCTCCGGAAATTTCGCCCACCTGGGGTTCTTTAACGTGCACTGACATCGCACAGTACACTTGCGTCTAGAATTTCGCCTACATCGAAATTCCACCACCGCCACGGCCGGGATCGAAACCGCGTCGTTCGAGATAGCAGCCGAGCACCATAACCACTGAGCCACCGCGGCGGCTATTCAAAATCTTTAGTTTTGATTCCCTGTTTTCTCTCAAATAGTAAAGCGGCGCCTGTCGAGGCATTTTATTATTAGGGACACCCTACGCCTGGCGTTAATACAGCAAAGCTCGAAGATCACCGCCACTCCCTCTAAGATCTAGATGCCAGAAATGCAAACAACAAAAGGAGTCGGGATCGGAGGCTAAATAAATCAATGTTGTGATTACTATAGTCGGGTACAAGTCACGAAAGAAGCGGCTTTTCCCGGTCAAAGGACACCGTTCCAGCAAATAGCGTCGCTAGTTCTCATGAGCCTGCTAGCGTAACAATGGAGGAAGGGGCAGATGAAAGGATCCCTACATTGTCGGGTATAGCCCCTTCCTGCATTGTGCCGCCACTCCCTGCATTTCCCTAGTAGGGCAATGAGAATGGGCTGACACCATTGGCTGGAAGAGGGTCCTTTACAGGGAAAAGCCGTTTTTTGTCCTTTAACTTTACCCGAATATAGACAAGATATAACATAGATATAAATACAGAGTCATATATCTGTACAATGGAGAGCTAAACATCCGTGTCCTGTGATAAACCCAGCCCCGCCTCTACTCGGAGCAATTCCTCCACCAACTAATCTTACCATAACACCTACTAAGCTGGCAGGACGAGGCCGAATTGATCGATATCCCGATTACAGGAAGATGTTATCCCAAAAAGCTAATGTCCTATAGATTGTGATAGGGCTAATTCATTTGCACTGATATAGCGCCCTTGAACGCCATACAAGGCTTTTATTCAAAAGAAAGACTTTTAAAGTACCACAGCTTCCACATCAGAAAGCTTCCAAGCGATCCCGGAAATCCTTTTTCAGACCGGTGCTTTATGGACAGCGTGTCGTATTAATACGAGGAAGATAGTTACACGTGCTCAAATTGTCTTACCGCACCTTTTCTCATGCTTATATTTCGTTGAAATCTGCATACTTTCACTATTGGAAGTAGAAAAAAAGCAGCGAGAAATAAATGAACATCTAACAGCAGGAATGAACGGGCGCTCTACAGGAGACTGAACGTACGCTCTACAGCAAAACAAGGGAGGTGACTGTATTATTACCGGAACCGGAAGTGCCGGAAGTGCCCTTAAAGGTACAGTGAGAGCAGCTTGGCCTGTATTTATACGGTATCGCGTTATAATATCAAAACTGGCAACTCTCACCGAAATGGGAGCTTTTATAAGTTAGAAAATGTCGAAAAACACGAAATGCAGTTGGCGCCATCGCCGGCCGATTTCGCAGCTAATATGCATGCGTGACACCAATTTTTGGGAGCGGATCACAGAGACTACGCTGCCCGCCATTCACTTGAATATGACGGCAACCAGTTCATTCCAGCGCTGACGTCATGATTTAAATCCAATGACGGGAAAATATCGAAATTCAATTTTCGCAACCATGAAAGCGCTTCTTCATACCGGACAAGCGTCAACATAGCCACTCAGTCCATTTTAATTGAGAACAATATTTGAATGGAGCTGCCGTCAGTGTCTGTTCAACGTGTTCACCGTCGCTGTTGATTTTAGTCTTCAAATCTCACTCCCCTTGCGGATAACGTATGGGACATATCGGCTGAGCGATATTTTTGCTCTATTCAAACTTGAAAATGAACCGAATAGCAAAATTGAACACACATACAGCAAGGCGGAAACCTCTGTTTAAGCAAACCTCTGTTTCCTTCTATGTTAAGTAAAAGCGACGAGACTTCAGACACATGTCGTCTCTCTGTCTCCAATAAACTATGTAATATTACTGCCCTTTTCCATCACAAAAGCTAAAGGCCATAACATCAGGTCCCAAGAAAGCATTCCTGGCAATGAAAATATTGCTGGTTTTACGGCTCCCAAAAGTCGCTTAGAGCTTCTGGTCTATTGGCTACCGACTTTTGGGAATAAAACTTTTTTTTCGTGTTCCTGCCAGTCAGAGATCACCTTGAGTGGCTTGAGCTTCACGGACAGTCTACAGTACTTTCCAGAAGTAACTAGACTGCATATTGTTCGCTTCTTAGTCGTACGGAGGAGCATTTATGCCACCCCTCAAGCTCCAAACCACTGTAAGATCATCTTTCAAGACTTTCTGGTCATTATAGAAGCTGTAAATCCTCTGCTATACAACTGAGACGCAAATCAATGCAGCAAAAGGTGTCCGCATGATTACGTCGTTCTCTGAAGATAAATTTTTGAAAGTGCGATTGTGATAGTATGTGATAAACTGTTTTCGTGCGAAAAATTTGTTGATGAGGTGAAATTAGTTAAATAAACGCAAAAAAACGCGAAAATATACCCTTCGACGTCAAAATAGCCATGGACGTCGATATAGTACATGAACGGCAGAACAGCCAAGGACGTCCATATAGTATGTGGAAGTTTTGCGTTCGCATTGCTGCACTGTGGGTCGCCGCAGTGATCTCACACCTTTTTTATGGCAAGGACTGTACGTGGATGAAGGTTGCGCAGCTCACCCGCCCTTGAAACTCTACATAAAATCTTCATGCTGGATTTGATATAAAAGCTATCCGTTATCAATGCAAACTATTAATTCATAAGCATAGCTTTACGGAAAGCACTCGATGAATAAGCTCTCCGAAGCACCTTCGCCTGTACTCGATTCATTCTATGTACCCTCCCGGGCAGATGCGGCTAGCCTTGGCAGCAGTGCTAGTGGTCTTGGTCGTGTCCGGATACGCCGCACAGATCGACCTCTTCAAGCCGGTGGTGATCTGCTCTGGGCAACAGCTGCTGGAAGTGATCAACAAAGTCTGCCAAACACCCATGACTCAAGCCAGCCGCCGCAGAAGAAGGAGCTTCAACGGTAACTGCTGGTTTATCACTTGTGTGCAGTCTACCTGCACCCACTGAACACTTCCTCCTGCTCTCTCTCTTTTGACTTTTAAGGCTAAAGCCTCTATAGGCTCGTGACGTACAGTGTCCGTCCGCGCACTTGTCAATCAAACATGCGGCGTCACAAGTAGACGTAGTGCTATGTGAGGCGAGCTGTCAATCAAACCTAGTTCAACAGCGCGGCACCCCGCATATGGTAGTATACCTTCGTTCCCCTATTATTGAGTTCAACTGGGACCAGTGAGTGGTACCATTGGTGCACAGACTGTGGACCACCTAAGGGGTGAAGAATGTTAGGAGTAGTATCAAATAATTCAGCGCGTTACGGAGCATACGATTACTAGTGGAATCAAAGCGTAGCATATGATAGGGATTCCCACCGACACCCTTTGTTTCCCTCAAACCGTGGCTTATTGAAACTTCAAACGTCCATCACGGTCCAACTAATTGAGCTAGCACATTCGAAGTGGTGTCAAACGATTTGTCTTCTTGCACTGTATGCGTTGGCAACAAATATGTAGTATTTCTGAACTCGTAATCGGTTATAACGACCACGCCAAATATAACGAAGGTGTAGTATGCCATAACTCGAAATCGATTATAACGATCATAAAACCAAACAAATGCACACAATGCAGAATCAGAAGCATTCCAGAGAGCTCAGAAAGATGGCGCAAAGGCTTTCGTCTTGCTGCCCGTAAGGTGACTTAGGTGTTCCCCCTGAATTTTTTCATAAGCACGGATCGCCTCAACAGTTTGTACATATGCTCGCCCTTTCACTGATTGCGCAAAGGAAACGCCAAAAGAGGGGTATACATCGTACCTAATGCGCTGGAAATTAATGCCCGAATGTATCTAACGTAGCGTGTCTGTTAAAGACTTTTGTTTTGTGTAGATTGTACCATTTGCTATAGTAGGGGATGGGCGCAAGTGATGCGGCGAATAACGAAAGTTTGGATTGAGAACGCATGAAATATTTGATGCTACATGCCATATAAGGAATGAACTATCACACACAACTGTCGCAGCACTAATTAACAAAAAACGACATAAGGTTCGAATGTCGGTGTTGCGATATTATCTTTTCTTGCGATATTATCTTCGCAGCTCGAGCGATAGAGCGTGATTTTGCCGACACCTGCTGCTACCAGCCGTGCAAGCCGTCTAGGTTCATTGAATACTGCTGACCAGGCTGACCTTCCTCGGCACGTAAGGATGCTATTTCCTACTAAGACCACTGCTTTCCGCTACGACTTTTCATGGTCGTCGAGTAATTGTCGTGTCAAAACTTTGTTTTGTGACAGGACTGTGGAATCATACGACTCGAGTAAAGACACATTCGGTTCACGGGTATAGTTATATGGCCAGAAGCCGTACCTTCCGAAGCAACAAAGATAATTCAGTCCAATATTGGAAATGGATGGTCTCGCACCGGTTCTTTGTAGCACCAACCTTTGTCAATACATTTCCAATACCGGGCCAATTAGCTATGCTACCGGGTTTATTAGGGTATTTTTCGTATACGTTCTTTTGGCTCTCTTCCATTCTCCTTCCAACCGAGACAAAAGCAATTATGAGCATTCGCAGGCCATAGAACATCGCCGAATGTAACACTGCTACGTTCATTTACTACCAAACCAAGACACTTTAAAGGCACACTACCCAAGCACGACAGGTAATCCGCCCAATATTCCAAATGCACGGCTTCACTTTGGTCCTTTCTAGGACCACCTTTTGCCATTATGTTCCTAAATATATTGGGCCGATTACTTGGGCTGTTTGGATAAGGAAGGCATCTAATTTTTGTTCTTAGTAAAAGTCACTCCCACGGCTCTTCGTAGCTATGCCTCTTGCAAAAACTTCGTAAGCTAGACCACAGACTATCCATAATATTTTGTCTACAAAGAATACAGACAGTGTATAGACTGTCAATAGATTTATGGTCATATACTTTTAGTAAACTTTCGTTCATAAACGGTCTATAGACGATGAAGAGACAAAAAATAGACTATCAATAGATTTAAGGTCATATACTTTTAGTAAACTTTCGTTCATAAACGGTCTATAGACGATGAAGGGACAAAAAAATGTCTATAGCAGTCTATAAGAAGTTTATAGACAGTCCATAAACTTTTGTCTATAAAGAATAGAGGCAATCTATTATAGACAATCAATAGTTTCATGGTCATACACTTTTAGGATATTTTCGTTTTTAAATGGCCTATAGACAATGAAGAGAGAAAAAAATGTCTATAGCAGCCTATAAGTCTAGAAGTCTATAAGAGGTTTATTGACCATTTTCGTAAGTTGCGGATAATTCTACGTCGCATTAATTTACTAGTCAGAAAATTTCAATGAAGAAATTATTTCTCAGCATTCCATTGATGACGTCCACGAGCTATATTTGAATGCTGGTAATGTTGGCAAAGACGCCTGGTAATGCTGGCAAAGACGGTAAACCTCCAGATGACCGCGAAGGTGTACCTGGTGTTTCATCTAAGATTTTAACCAGTTTGTAAAATTAGGCTTTTTGAGTTAGAAGGGCGCTTTTTTCAGCAGAGCCTTTTCAGCAAAGTAGTAAATCAGAATGCAGCTAAGACGTGCTAACTAGCAGGTTGATTAACTAATATTGAATATTTAACTTTTTAACTATCACTGTCAGGCTCCTTATTTACTTAGAGGCGTGTAGCCCACGGTAAGTAATATCCATAAAGTTTTTATAATTTCGAAAATGGGATCATTCTCGGCTCTGTGGCCCAACAAATTTTGGCTATTTCGACGAGTTACGTGCACTGGAGAGGTTACTTTGGCAGCATGCATTTTGGCGCGTTGTTGCCAAAATTTCTTGGGCCACAGCGCCGAGGATAATCGCGTTTTCGAAATTCTAAAAATTGATGAGCATATTTCTTAACGTGGGCTGTACGCCTCTCAGTAACTAAGGAGCCTAACAGTAATAGTTAAAGGTTAACTATTTAATATTATTTAACCAGCCTATTAGCTAGCACTTCTTAGCTGTACTCTGAAGTACTGCACCACCGACAGTGCTTTGCCGAAAAAGCGCTCTTCTAAATAAAAAGCCTATATTTAAAAGTTGTGTAACGTCTGAAGTGAAAGAACCTGTATAATGTGAAATGCACGCCCAAAAACACTTCACGGACAACAGTCACACAAACGCACACGATCAAGAGAATTCACAGAGCAGTGAGGAGGTCTGTCCTAAGAAACAGCATATAAACAACTTAGTGAAGTCGTCACAGATTTCATGCTGGTGATTGCTGTCTTTTTCTGAAAACCGTCCTTGACTGGAACAACTTACTGGAAAAGATTGTCTGCGCATCGCCATCCTGTTTTGCAATGCTTTAGCAAAGCTTTTGTTTACTGTTTTTCAATATAGAGCTCTCTGTCTTTCTCCCTTGTTTAACTAAGTGTTATGTAACGTTTTTCCTGCGTTTTTCATCTACATGCTGGGACAGCTGCAGTATTAGTGTGCAGATTTTTGTGAATACATTGTAAGATATTCATTTCTGCCTTTTGTCTCGTTTATATCAATTTTTTTATGTCTGAATTTGTCGTTGACTATCCTATCCTTTCTGCTCATAAAATCGCGTTTTCATGTTACACTCTGCTACATGTTTACTTCTTTCTATGTTTTCCCTGCGAAAATTATTGCCCATTCGGGCGCTGCACTTATTTCAATCTATAAATAAAAAAAGAAAAAGACAGCGGAAGCCCGAGTAAACAGACAAAAAGGGGGATTTAAAAAGGAATCATTGCATGATACGAGCACAGTCTTGTGTAGTTTCTAACAAGCTGCCTGTTTACGAAACAGCAAATTCTAACATCTATGCCAAAGATTCTGATTCGTTTTTTTTTCTTCCATTGCTTCAGGAATTTCGACCCCAACGGCGAAACCGGAGACGGACTTTCACGGCACTTGGCGTCCGGAGCACCCTTCACGTACACAGTTCAAAATGCACAATCCATATCGACAAGTCTTGTGATAGCACTGAGACACGGGAGCAGGTTTTTGACACAATTTACGAACCTGTATATAAAGCCGCTATATTTATGGCGCCCACATATCGGCGTGTCAGTGGCGTGGTATAATGCAATCATCATTTTATTTGGTGTTATATACTCAACTTGTCTTGCTACCTGTGTGACCTCTTGTAACTTTATTACCCCGTAACTTATATTTTTTTTTTACTTCGATGTCTTTAGGCCCTGGAGCCCAGCGTGAAATAAAGTGCACGACACTATTTTAATCCATTCTGTTTGGTCTTTGATTTTTCATCCTGCAAGAAATGATGTCTTTAAATTTGCTACGTTTTGTACTGCTTTGCAATAGGTTCAAAGAGGCCTCGTCTGTGCAAGGAATGCGCTAGCATTGCAGATAATTCATGGGACTAAACAGTATACGTGCCCTAAAACAAGCGGAAGATCTTTCTGCTGACAGCTCTTTTTCAGTAGCAGCCTTCCAGCTACCACACATTCCTCGGAGCGCTGTCTAAACAATTAGGCCATGCAGTTTTCTCACTTTTCTTCTGTATTGCAAGAAAAGTTATGAAAGTAAGAAATCCTGTGGCACTTTTCGCACTTCCTGTGAAAGAAGTAACCGTGATCGATATCCGTGATGTAAAAAAGACAAAGAGGAGAAAGGAATATCATAACAGCCTCGAAGACACGATGACCTCTCTGGCAGTTACGATAGGAGAAGCGTACTGACACGTTATTCTACTGCCTACAACAATGAGCTACTGCTTTTCATGCAGTACAGTAATCCAGGAATTGCACTGCCTAACCTACAAACTTTGGCTTTGACTGTACCTTTGTAAAGCTGGTCTATGTAGTCTATACACTTCTCATAGACTCCATTGCCTTCCTATGGACATTTCCGTCTGTCTATTCACAGTCTACAGGCCCTCTATAGAGAAAAGTCTACTAAAATTGTGTGTCCATAAATCTATAGATTTTCGATAGACTGTCTATTGGATTTATTTCGCCTATAGACTATCTAAAGGATTTGCGGATGCACTGTCTGTAGACCTTATAGATAAGTCTATGGACAGTCAGCAGCCTGTCCAAGGAAATTTTCTTAAGGCTACTCGTTGAAGCAATGAGATAAACTGGTCTTTTTTTGCGGGAAAGGAGGGGGAGGCAGAATCCATTTAATACGCTGTGAACGAGAACAGGAACTGAAAGCAACTTGCAATACCCAAGCGGTGGAACAGTTGCTCCACTGCGCGCCAAAAAAGCACAAACGCAAGACCCTATTCTGCACTATTGCAGGCACCGCCTGAGAACACTCCTTGCTTATGCACTAGTTGACTAATTAGGTAAAAACTAGGTAACAAACGTACACCACATGTGGCAACGATCCAGCGTGGAGCTTCATGCCTGTAAGCTCAAGCAGGTGGCATGGAAAGCACTATGAATGCGGAAAGAATATGCTTGCTCCAATCACTACGCTGTACGTCATGGCGCTACGATCGGCACGACAAACTTCAGCGCAGGTTGCCTACATAGTTCTCGTGACTTGATCTACGGCGATATTTATGAAAAAAAGAAAAAGAAGAAAACATTTGCAACGCTTCGGTCGCATAATGACCAGATATACACACCAGAACGCTAAAGGAAGGTTTCTCTTTCAGCCCACATTTCCATAGACCGTCTGACAAAACACAAAAGCGTACACGAATGGGCGCGTTGGTGTAGCGCTTTTGTTGTCTGTGTATTTACATTCGTTCGTCTGTGCTAGTACGTTGTCTAGAAAAGCAAAAAAAAAACATAGGTGTCCTCGTTCGTGTGACATCTTCCTTCTCTGTTTCTATGCGTTGCGTTCTTTCGTGGACAAACAGAATAATATGTGACGTCTCCTTTAGTACTTTCATTGATCACGACACTACTCTTTTTTCCTTTTTTTTTTTAAATTGAAATTTACAGGACAAAAGTGGGGTAAAGGTCTGGTAAAAGAATTGTGGAATATATAAATGCTGAGGTCCAACTGCATATACATGACTCATATCTACATCAAGAGCGTATGCGTTCATATTCTCTCCATTCATCTGGGTGTTCTCCGCAAAACAATAAAGAAGCACCTCACATGCATCTTCCTTAATATAGCGCAACTATTCCATCCTACTTGTAAATTTAGAATGCCTGCTGCGAAAGAACATTTCAACCGTTTTTTATTCCAATGGACATGGAGCTGTTTCGGCAAAAAAATATTGCTGAAACATGACCCCGAGCCTGAAGCTTTCATGACTCTTCATTTGAAAGAACTGTCAACCAGCTTTGAAGTGCAGTACGAACATACACTTCACGTAAGTGAATAAAAAGTCGCTGATTTCTCAACGACCCTCCAATACCGTTTTTCTAGAGAAACTAAAGCGCTTTTCGTGCAGAACGTTGCATTCAATGCGCAACCAAGGGAAAGGGGTGCAACAGTTGCTTTCTTTTTCTTTCCCGCAATTCCAGCACACCTACGGAATGGACGCCGACAGGCGATATTTCCACGAAAAACTATCGCCCTTGTCTTCGTTAAGACAGTCGCTTAGTTACGCATCGCACATGTTGCCGGTTTGGTCTGGAAACAATGAGACCCTATACAATATCAGCAGGCAGGCATTAGAAAGAGTGTCATGAAGTCGCCGCAGACAAGTTCTGCACAAGATCTTCGCTTGTTTCAAGTTTTTTTGATGAAGATATTTATACTACACCTGCTTTGAAACGAGGTTTGCTCTTCCGTTTTGCCACACAATTAGCTACTCAAAATCTGCTTTTTAATTATAACAAGATAATCATGGGAAGGACTTTTGACCCGCAAGGGACTGAATCTGTTTTTAAGGGTAAAAGAGCTGGTAATGGTGAACACAGCCAGCGTAAAGCTCACAGGTATCCTCGTCATACCACTCGTGCATATAATTCACGTCTGTCTTTTAAGATGTATTGAAGAAACGCATAATTTCTGTAGTCTAAGGGACATTGGAAGCCAGAGAAGGCTGCATTCCCATAGCAAGCCGTCTTTCAAAAGCTGTGTACCCATAGGAACCCGCTGAGCAGCTTTCCACCTTGGTTGCTTTCAGTAAATCAGCTTTCAGCCCCCAGCGTCCAAAATAACTCCCACGTTTCTCACTCTGAATCAAGAGAAGCAATCTCAATCAAGAGAAGCAAGCCGCTGCCCCTTCCTAGATGCATAGAGGCCCGCAGCCCACCGCATGAAAAAAATCATATAAAAGCAATTTTTGGGCCCACAGCTGCAAACGTTTTCGTGTATGGGCATGGGAACGCCAAGGCTTCACAACTTATTTATTTATTTAATAAATTTTTTCTTATCTATTTAATTTTATCTAAATTATTCATTCATTCATTCATTCATTGATTTGCGTACATTCTGATACCATGGTTAAGTCATGGAAGGACAGGCGCGTTATGCAGAAACCAAAACAGCAGAAAATTTGAGCAGAAACTTAGGTCTGTTTGTGGAGGCTTTGGTATTGTTTCGGTAAGCATTCCGGTCACTTAAGGTTCGTACGGTGTGGTCTTTCACAATCGGTTTGTGCAAAATACGGATTTAAGCACGCTTTGTCTACTGTGTAGCATTTCTTGTCGGCATCGGCGACCGGTATAGGAAGTAAGAAGATAGCAACCAATTATATTGTGGGGAATGCTGGCAAACCGAAACTTTTGATCAGGCTTAGCTAGCATACAAGCCAGCTCGTGATTCAAACAATGTTTAGGTTATAGCTGCTGGGGAAAAAAACAGCGCTGAGACGAGGGACAAAGAAAGAAGAAGACAACAGGACAGGCGCTGTTTTTTTCCCAGCAGTTTGTACCAACTAGCTCAACTCTACGTTTTATTGAAGTTTAGGTTATAACTTATGAGGCCATTATGCTACAGCGTCCCTTTCTTTCCATTCTTTCCACGCTTTCCGGACAGCCTCCGACGGCGACCAAGTATGTAGTGTTTGATGTTTCCAATTTATGACACACATTTCGATACAGAATAAAAGGGATGCAATATGAAAACGAAAACAACAAAACAAAATAAGAAACTTAGGAAAAAAGCCTTGGAACGTCTGAAGAAGTCTGAGCCGGCAGAAAAGAGGTCGCTCACCTCTTGGGCATCGCCCTCTGTACCCTAAGCGCTCCTGTACAAATAGCCGCACCCCTTGTGGTGTACGCGAAGTCCGCAACCCAATATTTATTTGTCTTACACGTACAATGCATGGACACGCGGACCGCCTATGATCGCCCTAAGGCCACGTGTCCGGGTCGCTGCATTCGATCAGAGGTCACAGAGTTCGATACGACTATTTAGACAACTGCCCGTCTATTCACTGCTAGTGATCTGCGCACACATTACAGCGTCTGTCGCGGTCTTTCGATGCAGTCCCTTTACATGACGCCCAGCGCCGTGTACTAAAGGCTGTGCGGAACGCCCACGCATCTATGTTTTATGCAATCGAAATCGTCTTGTCGCCTAGGCCATGTATTCGAGCGGAGACGCCGTGGGAGTAAAAAAAGAATATGCGTGAGGAGTGCCCAATGCCCGGCAAATAAATAAATACTGGGGCGTAATATTTCACCGAATATACAGTAGCCGAAGCCGTTGGCCAAATATCGAAGATACTCTGCCCAACAAGACGAAACGGCTCTTTCATGACGTTGCCCTCGAGGGTTTTTATGTTTCTATTTTATTTTTGGAATATTTTCGTTATGCCCTGTTATCTGAGCGTTTATTTCGCTATACTACTGCGTGCACGCCAACGTGTCTCCGTATTCATCTTTTCTACTCTACACATGCAAGCAGTATAAAAGGAAACAGTTCATTCTCAAGAGCCAGATTTCTTTTTTTTTACGTTCACATCTGCACAGAACTTGTGAAAGCATCGAAGATATGGTGCATACAGGCGGGAACTATTTCGAAAAAGTGTGCTTCTAACTCACGGCTTCTGTACAACGCAGGACGCGTGGAATGCAGAAAACATATTTTCCGACGGCGTCTCCTTTTTGGAATGTGGGGAATGTGACATAAGAGTGGGCTGAACCGTGCCCTTTCAAGTGTTTACTGCGTCCTTCATTCTTGACTGCGTGGCTTTTGCGCCCTGAACCAAAAAAGCGCAGTACTTGTCTCTTAGTGCACAGGGCCTGAGCAAGATTTTTGGGAGATTAAGTTTAAAGGATAAAAAGCAAGGACTGCAAATAAAAAGCCTTGTGGGCGGAACTAAACCCAGCAAGAATGAGCTGCGTAGTCTACTTCGTTCAGCATGAGCAGTAGGGGTCCCACAGTTACTAAAGTCAATAATTATAGGTTCGACTCCGTAATCCGCCGTTGCGGAGGCTTAGTGGCTAAGGCTTTAGCCTGATGAGCCGAAAGGCGCGGGTGCTGCTCCGGCCACAGCGGCGGGAAAGTCATGTGCTTCCTTTCTTCAGTGCAACTACTGCGCAAAGTCCGGAGCCCTCCACTTAACCCTATCGCGATATCCGGAGCCCTAATTTAATCCGGAGCCCTCCACTACGGCATCCCTCATAATCCATGTGCAGACTTATACCACCTGTTATACCACACCATACCACCGCAGTTATTTTTTTTTTGTTCTGTGGTATAAATGGACACTGGGGACCAATAGAAGTTTGCCTTTATGGATGTTGAATGTATAGATAGTGTGCGGCGTTTTAATCACAAAGATGATAATGACAGTGAATTTTGATGGTGAAATGGCATCTGCACCCAAAGAGCGCCACGGCACAAGGTTTTTTCGTTTGCTCTTGGTGAAGGTCAAAGACCCATTTCCCAAACATTTCACCTTGATTAAGCCGAGCCGAGGGGAAGCTTGTACGCATTGTATCACCGATGGGTACCCGGCGCCACTGGGGATCGAACGCCGCACCTCCCTAATCACAAACCGACCACTGCCACCGAAAACGGATATTTTATAAGCTTGCAAAGAACAAGAACTGCAAGACAGGTGTCGCCATCACCGGCCGATTTCGGAAGTAAAATGCAAGCGTCGGCGTCGATTTTGGGCTGCGGATCACACAGGCTACGTTACACCACCAAAATGGTCTCTAGACGTCACGTTCTTTCTTTCTTTCTTTCTTTCTTTCTTTCTTTCTTTCTTTCCTTCTTTCTTTCTTTCTTTCTTTCTTCCTTTCTTTCTTTCTTTCTTTCCTTCCTTCTTTCTTTCTTTCCTTCTTTCTTTCTTTCTTCCTTTCTTCCTTTCTTTCTTTCTTTCTTTCTTTCTTTCTGTCTTCCCTTTTTCCTTCCTTTCTTTCTCTTTTTCTTTCCTTCTTCTTTCCTTTCTTTCTTCCTTTCTCTCTCTCTTTCTTTCCTTTTTCTTTCTTCCCTTCTTTCTTTCTCTCTTTCTTTCTTTCTTTCTTTCTCTTTCTGAGCCGCCGTGGTGGCTCAAAGGTTATGGTGCTCGGCTGCTGACCCGACAGACGTGGGTTCGATCCCGGCCACGGTGGTCGAATTTTGATGGAGTCGAAATTCTTGAGACCTCTGTACTGTGCGATGTCAGCGCGCGTTAAAGAATCCCAGGTAGTCGAAATTTCCGGACCCCTTCACTAGGGCGTCCCTCATAGCCTGAGTTGCTTGGGGACGTTAAACCCCGTAAATCAAACCAAACTCTCTTTCTTTACGGGCGCCACGAGTTTGAATCGACTGGCGGGAATTTTAAAGCGTTAGCTTTCCTTGTCTACTTCCTCAGTTTCGAGCTGCCGCCGCGGTGGCTCAGTGGTTATGGTGCTCGCCTGCTGACCCAAAATACGCGGGTTCGATCCCGGCCGCGGCGGCTGGAATTTCTTTGGAGGAGAAATTCTAGAGGCCCGTGTACTGTGCGATGTCAGTGCACGTTAAAGAACCCCAGGTGGTCGAAATTTCCGGAGCCCTTCACTAAGGCGTCTCTCATAGCCTGAGTCGCTTTGGGACGTTAAACCCCATAAACCAAACCAACCAAACCAGTTTCGAGCTGTCATCGCCTGCGGCTTCGCCGTACGCAGTGCAGACCATCGCAGCATACCAAGATGTTGCGCGCCGATAACAAAACAGCGCGTTTGACTTTTTTATGGGAGCGCCGGTGGCGGTGGATAAGTCAGCGAACTTTGGCGAGCGCGAAGACGCTCTGTGCCCTTGACGGGAGCGCCGGCGGTGGTGGTTTCATCCCGCCGGCTGGCCAGTGTGTACTTAAAAAGCAGGCGAGCACATCATCGCAAAAGAGCGCGGTAGTTTTAACCAGATTGCTAGGCATATACTCTTCGCTCTCACACCACAGCTAGCGCGCAAACATTTGCGTTTCACGCTGGTAACCGTCCTGTGAATTTTTGTAGATAAACGCTCCGTTTGCCGCTGTACAAACGTCAGCACAGACATAAATAGTGAGATAATCACTTGTTATCGAGAACAATAGTTGGATATACTTATCTTCAGTGCCCTTTTTAAACTACATGTGAAATCTCAATGCATCGAACGCTTTTGTGTTTTGCATCCGTCAAAATCCGACCACTAAATTAGAGATCGAACTTGCCAGCGTATTCTTAGCAGACCGACCCACTTATCTACCACGGCGGTTTCTTTATAGCTTACAAAGCAAACAAACGGGCGGCTCCCATGCGCGCAGGTCTAAAATTATATTTCTTGCAAGGACCTCGAGGATATGGAACCGAATTTCTTTCTTTTCGGCTTTCCATCTTTTCACTCGAATTTCAATCCACGTCCAACTTTTCTTCAGCCTCTGTTCCTTGTTACAAAGCCCATAAAATGCTTTAGAGGAAAAAAAAGCCTACGAAAAAGAACTCTAAAGAGAACAGGAAAACCTACTCATACAAAGCCCGAAGATGGCGTCATCGTTGAGTTGTACGTCAGGCTTTCCCGAACTAAGCACGGAATTGGAAAAAAAGGAGGACCATCACAACGAGCTCGAAAAAGGTTTGACGCATAAACTTCTGGAGCAATCTTTAGCGACAGCGAAAAAACGCCCGCTTTGCTTATGGAGCTCTCATGCAGCTGAATGAACGGAAGCACTATCATGGCAAGTGAAAGCGGGGAGTATCGGTTGTGCAATATTTATTGGGAGAGGGCTAGACTGTGGTGCGACATATAGGCAGCGGTGTCATACCCAGCGACTCTGGACAAAAGCGTTTTTCAACGGGAAAAAAGTTTATGAAGACATTTTTTCTTGTATAGTAAGATTTCACTATAGCAGGCAATATATCCGTTTTTGCTGTTAACGTTTTTGTTATTGCCAGAAACGTTCAGCATTGGTTTTCAATGGCAGTCCTAACTACTGGTTGCGAGCTACGGAAAAACTCTACAAGAAAAATTGGTGTTACGCACAGGAAGAATGTACCATTATCATAAATATTTGCATAACAGTACCTTATAACAATCAAATATTCACAACTTTTGTAAAAGATAGCTAAACTCGGTCCAGGATTTCGGCCTTTCAGTGCAAGTATTTCAAGTGAGATGAATGGAAGGTTAAGCGGCGAGCCTACCACATCCAATATACTTTCCAAATTTTATTTCATCATTTCTGGTTCCGCTATTACGTATTCCCATGTCACTGCTGCCACTTTCACTACTAAGTCTGTTGAAATAACATTACAAGCTTGACGCACTTTCCAAGACGAAAGCAGGTTCGAAAAATACGTAAAAATTATGGCTTTCAGGCAACAGAAGGTGAGATAGTTTACACTATGAAGGTACATTCACCACTTCTGAACTCGAGGTTCAATATATTAGCCTACGGTGATTTTTAATAACCTTAATATGCTGCTCGACTTGCGACTTATTTATATGTGTGTGCAAATGTATTCTCGTCTTTCACAGACCACAACTCCTTGTTTTCATAACCCTCCTGACACGTAAGGTGTGAATTTTGCCGCCAATTTATTTCAGTCCTTCAGAATATAATTATCTGGGTTACAAAACGTCACTTAAACATATTCTGCTCCTGACGAATGCCCAGTATTAAAGAATTATTAACTTTCTCAAGGAAGGGACGAGGCTTACGCGTGTTAGTTGCACTGATACTAGTACTAACAAATCCGTAAAATTGATTTACCACCTCTTGTAATGGATGTTAATCCGTTCGCATCCCGTGCGAAAGTACTCATACGCTCACTAAAAGCGACCTCGAATCTTGTCACCGTACGTACGTACGTACGAATGATCTTGTGCCGTTGCCTAGCAACCCGACTTACTACCCGAGTAACTCGGGTAAGCTCGGGTAAGTTCGGAGGAGCGTCACACCAGCTGCTCATAAGGTTGGTTGGGAAGAGCAAAATGGGTCGCACAATCCCTGCAGGTGGCTGTGACAGAAACAGCCACCGGCCAGTGCAGTGGCGCATCGCTTAACCGCTGCGCCATTTCGCTGGTAGGGGTGCGAGGACTCGCCGTCATCTAGGAATGCTTGGTCCAGAATGACCAATCCTGTATATATGGGCATTAACCGACTTGAGCTATCGCGGCATACCCATCAGGCGTAGCTCAAGCGTCCCCTCCAAATGAGGAATAAACACCTGCTTTGGCACGTCTGCTCTTTTGAACTTCGCTATACCCCTACCACTTTTTTGCTTGACCCCTGCCGCAAAGTGTACCCGCACTGGCTTCAACAATGTGAAAGCTCCTGAAGAGGACGGAAGCGATATAGCCTTCGGCCATACTCCCGAATGAGAGACGTGTCTAAAAGCATGTCAGGAAGAACTTTTTACGTCTCTCAACCTCCTTCCATTGCCGTCGCACCTGCAACTCCTTTTCTCAGTAAACCGGCTAAATTCGTCCCTACAATCGCATTCCCCGAAAATTCCCCTAGAAGATGTTCCCTGTCGTGCTACTCCCCTCCCGCTGATGCTTATCCCTTCAATGCGTCCCTTGGCATTTTCACGGCTACGTTCTTGACATTGACCATGACCTGCTTTCTTTCTCAAGCGTATGACGTCTTTACAGATTTATTTAGGCAATGTTTATTGACTCGGGACATAAAAGGGATACGTAAGGATGGATGAAAGGAAAGGATGGAGCTTTTCGATAAGCATTTTTCGCACACATGCTTTGCAACCCACTTTTGTATTGGGGAAACCAATTTGCTTTTTTCCGTAAACAACTTCTTGTATTTGGTCTTATAGGGACACCGTTTTGTATGCCGTGTCTTCCCATCCCGCATTTTTCGCTCACATGCCTTGGAGCTCGCTTTTGTATTGTAGAAAGCAGTTTTCTTTTTTTTTTTCATAAACAACTTCCTGTGTTTGACCTTATAAGGACACTGTTTTGTATGCCGTGTCTTCTCATCCCACATGAAAAGAAAAAAAAAACTAAATGTGCAATATCTCATTATAACATGCGATTCAGTATTCGCTGATAAACCGAAGTCAGAGCGAAGATATATTCTCGCTTTGACTTGAAACGGCTTCGGAAAACTTGAAACCGCTGCAAAAATTGTCTTTTTGAAGGGCTTCTTCCCACGTCCTACATTTAGAACAGAAGATGCCGAAAGAAACATAGGCAAGAACAGATGTAGGGGACACCCACTGAATGAAGCCCATGAATGAAACTGGTCTTTAAGGAATCATTAGAGCGTCTGTATGAAATGGTGTTTTAGATTCAACCGTCCAAGAAAATAAAAAAAAACTTTTAGTAGCTCTTTCAAACATGACGTGCTTTTCTGCATCAAAACTTGTAAGCATCAAGAGATTAAGAATCGCTTTGCCCATCTATTTCGTAAACACGGTTACTGCGTAGGAGCGTCTTTGGAATCGTGTGTTTTATTTCACGTCCTATTTCAGAAAAGATAACGTAAAGAAGCCAATAAATGTCAATCCTTAGCGTTTTTGTGCTTGAACTGCTTGCGTTTTGAAGCAATGACAAACATATTCGACATGGCTTGTAAGTTTTCCTCTTGTACAGCCAGTCTGTGAGGTGTTAGCTCTGTATTCATTTTATTTTGGTCTATATAAAATATTATTCGGCACCTCTCCACCCTCAATCCTACAAGTGTAGTATACAAACAACACGGCCTTGATAAAAAGTAGAACTTTGCTACCAAAACAAACGAAAAGTTGGCGCAATTTCTGGTCGCTCTCGAAGAGACGATCTCTATATAAGTGCAGGAGTTTTATTTGCTTAAGAAATGGAATAACAACGCGACAGTCGGTGCCGGAGTGACAACAAAAACGAGAAAAACCAAGAGTCCCTTCCATCGTATACTGTTGCAACCTAGAAATTGAAACGACTTACTGTGTAGCTCTGAAGGTATGACGCTCAAAACTTAATCGTGGCTTCGACCTCGGCGGTGGCAGCCGCGTTTCTATAGAGGTAACATACAGAAACGCCTCTGTACCAAAATTTCGGTGGAAAATGAAGAACCCTAGCTTGTCTATGTCAAGCCCAAGCCCTAAACTACAGCTTGTCTCATAGCCTAAAGGTTTGCATTGCCCCATCAAAATCAATTTATTCATTATAATTATTGTTATAAAATTGCAGCGTGCATTGTTTAGGTAACAGGTGCATGTAGTAGATATAAATGCAAGTCTCATTCAAAGGGCATCCGCTTGTTTTGACCCGCCGCCGGTTCCTTTTATCAGAAACCTGCCCCAGGATGCTATAACCTTTAATTCACTTCTGCTGCAACCTTATATGTGCACTGCGAAGAGTAGCAGACGCCGGCTGTGTTGTGGAGGGGGGGGGGGGGGGGGGGAGGGTAGGGGGTAGGGGGTAGGGTCGCTTGAAGCGATGGAAAAAGGGGAAAAGAGCGAAAACGGTAAGAATAAGGTTGCCACCGTGGTTGCTATCGTCTCCTCGTCTGCTTTACACTGAGAATTATTTTTGCAGCCCTTGACCAGGTGAATATAACTCTATTGCAATTATACTACTCAGATTTCCGTTCTTTCACCCTTTTCGCTGGTTGAAGCGGAGGCGCCCGGCCGCCGTCGACAAGATTGGTCAGATGGCGCTGTGGACAAAAAATAAGAATCAAAATATGAATTTAAAGCTTGAAATGTGTAGACTCTCGCACCACCTTCTTCATTTTATAGTGTCCATTGATATCCAAAGCTTCTGTAGATTCAAAGATTCTGTTCAAAGCCGTTCTGTGTGTCCCTTCTCCTACTCTGTCCTGTTTGCGCTGTTGTACCACCACGAATTGTTATCAACTCGACCAATCTGCCGTTCTTTTTTAATTTTTTAAACCTTCAACCTGATTTCGCTGTTTTCTTAGCTCTCAGCGCCTTTTCACGCAAACTTTGACTGAAGAAGAGATTGGACCGCCCGTGTGGAACCACTGAATTTCACGCTTTCGCAACTTCTAAGGAGCTTACCTCTCTGTAAGCCAAGGAAGCATGTATTTTCCAACTGAAGGGGCACAGATTAGTTAGGCAGGTGGCATCGTTAGTAAAGTACAATGAGAGTCCCAAGCAAAGCCTCTAATTAAGAGCCCATTACGGAGAGCCTTCCTTATCTGCGTTACGTTGACATGGCAGACTTTAGCGTGGTGAAGTTTGTTGGTGCGCATAAAATGTCGGTAACTACGCGGTAACCTTCCTTCAATCCGCAAAGATCGCTTGGCATAAAAAGAGTAGTTAAGTTTTCAGGGATCCTGTTATCTCCTGCAGCATTGTGCTTTGCCTGCAGATTTGAAATAGAGGTTACGAACGTGGCCTGAAATCTTTCACAAAGGACGGATTCCCTCATGTTTTCCTACCATGTTCCATGTTTCCTGACCAGGGAAAGTGAATGTATGCGAGCAGAAAAAAAAGACCTTAAGATATCTATAACTGAGATTACTGCATAAGTGCGACAAAGATCACAACCATTACCTGATAGGAAGGCAGGATCGACTGGTTGAAACGATTCCAGGCACAGTTTGTGTAAGTATAAACAACTTCAACGAAGATCTGGAGATTTTCATGGGTGCTTTTATTTACCACTGTACAGTCAACGAGATCGATGAAAGTTTCCCATCTGAAATCTCTCTGTTCGGGAAGACTTCAATGTACAATAAGCATTCATGGATAGCACATCTTCAGCAGCGAATGTTAGGAGCTGAGCCAAAGAGTTAAATCAGTGTTAACACGAGAAAACTAAAGACCTTAGGACCTTGTATGTAAAGTACATGCTACACAAACATCGTAACCCACGTCTGCAATGCTGCCACTTGGTGGATATTTCAGTTACCACACGCCAGTGACACTGGTCCTCTCAGCCAACAATCTTCAGCCAAGGCCTTTGGGCATCACAGTGGAATAATCTTCTGATTCACGGCACGCATAGCAGATGCGAACCGTTCGATCATCAGTTGCATTGTCTTTGTTCACTGATAGATTGCCAATGACTGCATGCAACTTTGGTGCTAAAGAAGCCAAACGTTTCAAAATGTCATTTGATCAAATGCTTGGGTTATTATAACGTTTTCAACCCGGCGCCTAAGTGTGTCTCACGTGAAAAGGATTATTCATGTTTCGCGTCCGCCACCCACTCTGAAACTGCCCGGCAACCATGTTCGATTCGCCTTGTTCGGGTTCCGGCTCTCGACCAACGCGCACCCAGATGCCCCCTCCCCTCTTGAATCGGCGCCAGAGGGCTTTTCTTCAGACGCTGCCGAGCGTCCGTCCGTCGCAGCGGCGATCGACTCGCATGACTTCGGGTCATTAACGCACATCCCGGCGCCGTCTCCATCGCTGCAGCCACCGCCGCCAAGAGCGGGACTTCCCTCCCAGACGCCCTCGCGCGTAAGAGCCGCGCGCACCACTTCCTCCTCCAACTGTGCCGACCGTGTCGCGTGATTCGGACCCGTGACGCGAGTGTGGTTTTTTGGGGGGTCATAAATCTTGGGGGCCAAGTTTTAATGGCTGCCCCGTTGGTGTCGCTTTAGCTTATTCGTCTTCGGGCGTGGTGGCGGAGAGCCTTGGGGCACAGGAACAAGGCCTGAGGAAGCATAGGGGAACAAATGCCGTGATGGGACAAGCGGGGGTTTGTGTCTGTGTGCGTTACGCGCGCGCCAGTGTAAGGGGGTTCGGCCGTGCGTCCTGGTAGAGGATGAGGGTGAATGGTTTCGGAGAAAAAACGAGGAACGAGCAGTATAGCTCAAGGGTCACGGGGCCGACCCGCGGGTCGTTCCAAATGCCCCCCCCCCCCCCCTCCCCTCCCCCCCCCCCCCCCCCCTTCACGCCACGTGTCCTTCATGAGCGCAGAGAAGCCCTCGGCTGTGAGGTTCTGATGCATGAGCTTGTAGGCTGCCGAGTTTTCCCGGGGCTAAGCAGCGCAGTCTTGAACCTGTTTTCGAAGGCTCAATAATCTTAAGAGCTGGATTCGAGGGTTATGAGGTCGAGGCCGACCGGTAGGTCGACGAGACTGACTGCGATGTAACCATCACGTCACTACAGTGCCTCCAGCTGCGATAATTATATTCGTCGACCCTGTAGGCTAGAAAATGTTCTCTATTTTGAGCGATGAAATACATACGCCTTACTTAGGAGGTTACACATCTTGATAACCGTGGTTTGACTGCATGGCAGTGAGGCCGATCCAAAGGTCATCTAGGATTCCCCGTGTGCGTTTGCCGACTCATGTCCTGTGGAATACTCACTGGCTTGGACGTGTCAGCTGTCGTAACTTTAAACTGTTTGGAACTTTATTTCTCGAATATGCCGCAAAAGCTGCACGAGGAGCGAAAAACTGACTGTGAGGGTTTATCCCTCCAAAGTGGACGCTATTACTGAGCCTATCAATAAATGCAACACAAGATATCATTGGACATAAAGAAATGCAAATAAGTATATCAATGCACTATAGCTTCTGCAAGGTGAACGACATAGTGGGACGATCATGCTTGCAGAGTATACGAGGACCACCACATGAGTTCTGAGAACAAAAAGCCCTTACTTTGCTTTGGGTTTCATTTGGAAACGGGGAATCATACGTGCCCTGCATTGGCACCAAATATATTTTACACACTGAAGCACAGAAGTCGAGCACGGTTTATCAGCGGAAGCGAAGATGAAGGAAAGAAAAGGTCTAAGATATTCGTTAACGAAAGATGGTCACTTCTAATAATGTGGCAATGAAGAAGACGGCATGAAGTCAACACTATTTCAAGAGCATGCTTTATACGAACATAACCGTTAAAAAAAGCGGTGACTAATATATCCCTCAATAAAAACGGGCGTAGCCACAAAGCGCAGTATTCTTTTCTTCCAGCTTGCGAGAAACTGCGAAAAGGTATCCGTGAATACCACAAACGCAAGACTTTTTTTTTATCCGTGTCTTCGAAATAAAACCGAGAGGCAATGCGCGGAGCCCAGACAAAGAAAAACGGATATTGTCAAAGCTCTTAGAAGTCTAACAAAAGAGTTCAAGGTATATATATATCAAAGGCGTTCATAAGATCAAGCTCAGACGTGAATAGGAGGAAAATGAGAAGTGTGTAGGATCGAAAACTTTGGCAAATAAAAAAAGCTACGAACGAAATGTTCCTTTATGTTTTTATTTGTTTCTCTCTCATTTTTGTTTACATTCCTGTTGCGCCTTCTATCCCGTGCTTACGTTCGTGTGTAAGTGAGGTCCGTTCTTAGCAATATACAAGATGTGAGTGCACGTTTGGCCTGCACTTTCGTTACTTCTTGTATTTTTCGTCTTTCGCCCTGTAACCAGCTTCGCGGATTCCGTGCGCCGAGAGCAAAGGTCCGGGTGCCAGCTCCAATCGTCAAGTTACTTGCCTTTTGTGTGCAAGCTTGGAGAAAAACCTTCAAGCCACAGCGTCTGGTTCCGAGCTTCTTAACGCAGGCCTAGGTGGCTATCAATGTTCTTATTGGTGAAAAATTGCTCCCCCCCCCCCTCTCTTCCCGCCCCCGAGATTTTGAGCTACAGGGGAGTGCCGAAATCTTACCATGTAATTCTCATAAGTAAACCTCTTTCCTCCATGGACACTCTCTCCTCTAAAGGTGAAGAAGTTTGTTCCAGGTGTGAATGCAAAGAGCCGCATGCCACCGGCAGCGCTTCGCAAACTACTCTCACCTACTTAACGGAGGAATATAGGGTACGAAGCGCGGAGACGAAGGCGACGGGGAACGTGATAGGTGGCTGGGTGGTGAGCATTCTTCCCGACGCAAAAATTCCTCAATTTCGGCTGGTCGCTGGCCGGGTCGGGGACGTGCAGCGTCGTAAGAGAACCCTCGGATGCCCAGTCTTCTGTATGGGCAGTGCCGGAGGACGTGACCGGCTTCGCCACAGTGGAAGCATAGTGGGCGGCGCTGGTCGGGAGTTCTCCACTCGTCGCATTTCCTCGGCTGCGCGCGTCGCTCGTAGGACGGGCGGGTTGGGGCGAGTGGGCGGCGGTCCAACGCAGCTGGCTGAGGGCGATAGGGGCTTGGGTCCCGTCGTCGAGGGGCAGGACGGCGCACAGCTGCGGCGTAAGTCATGGCGGGGGGCTGCAGAGGCTGCGTGGGTGTCGGCGTCACACCCAAGGCCTGTTGAACCTCGTCCCGGATGACGTCAGTGAGCGATGAAATTTGCGGCTGCGTTCCCGTTGGCAGCAATCGTCAGAGCTCCTCTCGCACAACTTGACGTATAACATCCCGCAGGTCATTGCTGTTAGCGGTGTCCAGGCAGCTTGCTGAGAAAATGCGCTGCTGGCGGTCATACTGGCGGGCTCGGGCATCCAGAGTTTTTTCCATCGTGGATGGCTCTTCTCAAATTCCGCGACAGTTTTCGGTGGGTTGCGGACGAGGCCGGCAAAGAGTTGCTCTTTAACTCCTCGCATGAGCAACCTTACTTTTTCTTCTTCCTTCATGTTTGCGTCGGCACGCCGGAATTGACGCTTCATTTCCTCAGTGTACACAGCAACGGTCTCGTTTGGGTGTTGTATGCGAGACTGTAGCAGCTGCTGGGCTCTCTCCTTTCGCACAACGTTCGTGAAGGTCTTTAGAAGCTGCTCCTTGAAGGTTTCCCAGTTTGTGAGGTTAGCTTCCTCATTCTCAAACCAGACTTTTGCTGGTCCGTCCAAGGCGAAGAAGACGTACCTAAGCTTCGTAGCATCATCTCAGTTGTTGAAGGCAGCCACATGGTCCAACTGTTCCAGCCATTCTTCGGGGTCGGCGCCAGGCGAAGCGTCGAAAGTTGGTGGCACCCGGGGCTGGTGAAGAATGATTGGAGCCGTCGGCTGGGGCAAGCTCATGGTGGACGTTCCTGCTGGCTTTCGTTTCCGGGTAGGGTCAGGCAGAATCCCGAACTCAGGTGGGTCTCCTAGCAGACGTCGGCTTGCGCGGTGGACTGGACTCAGGTCCCGCGGTGAATGACTCGAAGGGCTGGCGTCGCGACTTGCTGGGGGTGTCCGGTACATGGAAGGCTACCCCGCACCTCCACCAGATGTCACGTTGTAGTGACGGCAGTCCAGCGGTCAGGAAGACACCAGAAATACTTGCAAACGAAGCTCTTTATTTGGGCTGACTTGCGCCCGCAAAAGAACTGACTCACTCGGTGGTGGCGTAAGCAACAAGCGTGCTCGTCAATCGTCGAACTACGAATGCCCGCTGCTCGCGGCATCGTTCAATTTAAAGCCGGCAAGGAAACTTCGAGATAACAGGTCGAGATCATCTAGAGTAATCTGGAAACACGTAGATGCCGCTCTTCGTGGCTGTGATCAATCGAGATTAGTCCGGTCGCTTCTCGCGTCACAAACAAAAATGATAACAGCCCTTTCCTGCAGCCTTGAGCGTGAACGAACAAACACTACAATGATACGTGGCAATAGGCAGCACGCCCATATCTTCACCGATGGTTCAACTACTAAAGAAACCTCTTCATGTGGCCTTTATGTGCCCTCAACAGGCCATGCCCTTTCTTACCGGCTGCAGCGGAGGACATCCTCTACGACAGCTGAGCTTCACGGCATTAAGGAAGCTGTTTCTTACATCCTGCGTCGAACCGCCTGCCGTTGGGTTATCTTCACCGATTCAAAAGCATCTCTGCAGATCCTGGCCAACCTGCTGAAGAAAACGAATCACCAGCCAGTTTCCCTGGACATCGGATATCTACATCATTTAGTTATTGCCACAGGCCACTGCATAACATTTCAGTGGGTACCTGCTCACTGTGGCATTCAGGCTAATGAAAAACCAGATGAAGCGGCTCGTAAGAGCCATCAACATCGGAGATACATTCGAACTTTTTTCACGAAATCTGATGCGTCCCATGACTAAAAGTTTTGCTTCCGAAGAAACGTATCGGCTTTGGAGTTTGCCGACACATCAGTACCAATTTCTTCACTCAATCGACCCACATCTTAGATCAAGACTCTTACCCAGAATTCCTCGACATCTGGAAACACTTTATCATCGACTTCGTCTGAATGCTGCATATACAAACGGCTTACGATACTGTTTTAGACAAATGAACAGTCCGCACTGTGACAACTGTGCCTCGATAGAAACTGTGGAACATATCTTACTTGAGTGCCCTGCGTATGCTAACGAGCGTGCGTACTATGAACATTGCATGCAGAAGCTCTGCTCAGTGCCCCTAACAATGGACAAAGTTTTAGGTCCCTTAGCCTGCCTTAGGCAACAGAGACTTGCAATGAACTTTCTATTTACATATTTAAAAGACATTGGACATCTCGATAAGCTTTCAATTCACTTGCACGTTACCTTCATGCATTCTTCATGCAGCGAACTTCGTCAGCCCATTTGACGGACTCCATCATTCCATCATTCCACGCACTCCATCATTCCATAGGTTACCTCAATACTCGCCATTGCATCCTTAGTACCCATTTCATGGCCGCATTTTATCTTCATTTTTTTTACCTCTTCCGCACTGCTCTCCTTCTGGCTTTATCTCCCAAATTCCCCTCCCTACGCAGAGTAGCATGCCAGCGATTTTTAAACGCCGGCTAAATTCTCTGTTCTTCATTAAAGAGCCTATCTCTCTCTCTCATGGCCTGAAGACATTACACTAAAGCTGTATGTTAGTTGCTGAAGCGAGTGAGTGAGCGAGTATGCTGACTTTGACGAATACATCCTCAGTCTATCTAGTCGGTCAGACATAACCAGAAATTATGGACAGGCGCATATTTTTAATCGGGAAGTTGATTATCAACGAAATTTTTTGAATGGGGTAAGTTTGCACGTTAACAATCAATATAACCACAGGTTCTCCCCTCGGTAAGGCTGTAGTTTTTGTTTGTTGTCCAAAACGCACTCCCTTGGTTTTGTAAAGCAGTCTTAACTACTTGGTTCTAGCGAGGTGCAAACATTATAGGCAAGATTTTGCGGAAGATAAGAGCATTCTCATCAATATGTCCATAAAAGTGTATTAGGATATTGTAAAGCTTCTTCATGATTGTCAAAATAGGATCTCATTTATTCTCTAAGACTCTCTTAAATACTCGATGTGAGCGCACGACAAACTTTAAAAGCAAGATTTCGCTCTGCATCGTAACGTTAGACCATCCTCATCAATATGTTCATAACTGCGTCTCACAGTATTCCACAGTTTCCTCAAAATTGAAAGTGATATCCAAGAAAGCTGTACTTGAGCCACCAGAGCTTCCTGTATCCCGTAAACCTTCGTGGTCAACAGCACATGCGAGAAAAAAAACCCAATATCCACAGCAGCATAGCTAACCGGCTCAATATTGGAAATGCATTGGGAAAGGCCGGTACTACAAAGGACCACAATGAAGCCATCCATATCCAACATGGGGCCGATTACTTGTGCTGCTTGGGCAGTGCACATTCAGATGTGTATAGCGTTCGCGCCAGACCAACGGCCCACGTACATACACTAACTTGGATATCATTTCACAATAACTTCCGCGTGACAACAATCGCAGCTTTCGCTATAGCTCTTCATTACACAACACCAAAAGGGGTGCATTTCTTTCTTTATTTCGTTCGTTTATTGCTTCTTTTTACTTTTACTTACTTCCTTCTTTTCTAATCACAAGATGCCGTGCGGTTCTCTCTCCCACTCCTCACGCAAGCCTTCGAGGCGCCTCAAGTTACGAGAGTGAAATTCTCCCAGTGGGCTAGATCCAACAGCACCGATACGAATAAGCAAACAACTGCAATAACTATTCATGTTCAACAAATTCATGCGTCCCTAATATGATACAAAAAGCGCCCTCATGCAAAGTATGCCTCTGCATCATAAACGCTTATCAGCTACTGTCTACAATGTATGCTTCAATAGCCTCCATTCGAACGAGAGACCATAAACGCGATTAAAGGGGAAAAAAGACTGTAATGGCAGATTTTGATCTTGCAGTTGCTAGCGTCCCACTGCAAACAAGTAGTTTTACTAGGCGTAAGCCTCATTTCTTCCCTGTTCTTACCTTCATTAGCGGCCCTCAACGTGACCTTAACCTTCACGAAAGACGACTTGTTTTGCGTAACAACTCCAACTTTTACATGAGCTCTCCGGGGGCACCAGGTTCAGAACATGTGCAAGTGTTAGATGCTCTCGCCACCATACACGTATTGGAATTAGAGTTAAGAAGGAGTAATACGAATTTGGTATTTTTTATACGAACGGAAGATTCGATGCGCCTACGAATCACACGAGTATCTTGTAAAAATGAAACGATGAGACAAAAAGAAGATTCCAGTATTTCCTGTACCCAAGCCTCGATGAGCAAGGCGCAGTCCGAAGCCGCCAGAATAAAAGCCGATTACGCTCTAAAATCCCGACACCGATGACGTAGGGGAAGGATTTCGGAAGCTAAGACCTTTTACGTAAACGAATCGTTTCGCTACGCGGTTCGCTAGAGCAGTTTGCGCGAGCAATCTAGAAAAAGGAAATCAAGAAGGAGGTGAGGATGGAGCGGGAGAGGGCAGAAAACAAAATTTGGATATCCCGTTTGTGGGAGATCGGTGGCAAAAAGAGGGGGAATCACAGGAGAATAATCCGAGTCACACCCTCAGAATTGCCTCGATGGTGGTTACGAAACAGGTTCAAGAGCGAAAATCTTTTGAGAACCGGTTGGTAAACACGATGGCGTACGTAGCTTGAGGCGCAACCTCAAGGTTACCTCTCGGTTCAAATCGGTTTTCCCGGTTTTTCAATGTCACTACGCAATGGAAAGTTGCGTTCAGATTTATCATGTTCAACGTTATCGGACAGAAAAGTTGAATATTGAATAATTGTAAGATACTTATATGGAAACAGTGAAGTTCATAGTCTATTGTTCTGATCTCTAAAAATCTTTACACCTTTCCTTCAAACGCATCGAGCAGTTAACACTGCTATGGAAAATTAATGGGGAACTCTTTTTACGATAGCAAGGACGCTAATAGAAAAAAAAATTCCAGACCGCCGCACGGTTCCCGGGAGATATATTAATTTTTATACTGAAATCTTGCATTACTAGAAAAATTGCGTTCATGAAGTGTTTACCGCTCAAAAATGCTTTTGTCCGGAATTGTTGAGTACAGATTTATCTCTAGGGAAAAAAGAATTTTAAAAAATACGCAGTGACTGTGAACACTAACACTAATTCACCATGCCTGCGCACTCAGTTTGAGCCAATTTCGCTGTAATTGAAAATTCAGGTTCCCTTTTTGCGTGAACTTGAAATTTCACTACGACAGCTGAAGCCCTGAATACCTGTACGGTAAGGAGAACCTTTATCGCATCTTCCAAGCACTTTTAGTGGCACCCTAATCACGGCACTATACGGCCCACGATGAAAAAGCGTGGCCTGGTCACTAGTGATCAAGGCCGTATGTCCAGCTGCCGAAATCAGCGCTACCTATGCGACACTCTTAAAATAGCTTTGAGCAGGGAAACCGCATGAAGGCACTGGCTCTTCGAGTCAGAACGAAAGAATTTACGTCATGTATATAGCAGCGGCATCCACGAGGCCTTTTAAGTTGCGAGGAGCATTAAGTCGGCAGGCAAAGCACTACTGCTAAAAGTTACGAAGTCCTACTTTTGCGCCCATTGCATCTTAAAACAGTCATTACTTATGACATAACCATCATAACCATAACTTCGTCGGCTGCGGTACGACGTCCTCTCTCATAACTCTCCAATCAACGCAGTACGGTGCCGGCTGCGGTCAACGTGTCCCATAAAATTTGACCAGAAACGTCTATCTTACTCTCTACTGCCCCCTGCAACCCTTGCAGTCTCTTGGAATCCCAGACCATAAGGTTTGGTTTGGTTTGGTTTATGGGCTTTAACGTCCCAAAGCGACTCTATGAGGAACGCCATAGTGGAGGGCTCCGGAATAATTTCGACCACCTGTGGTTCTTTGACATGCACTGACATCGCACAGTGCACGGGCCTCTAGGATTTCGCCTTCATCCAAAAGGGACCACCGCGGCCGGGATCGACCTGCGTCTTTCGGATCAGCAGCCGAGTGCCATAACCACTGAGCCAGCGCGGCTGCTTCAAAGTAGAGAATGACCTTCTGCAAATATGGAAATAGACCCATTACGCTATCGAGTCATTCCCTTAAGGCGGAGCTTAAATGCCTCGTTTAATTTTTGTTGGTAGCCCAGAATTTTCGGCTCCATGGGTCGAAACCAGCGGCTGTTCTTGCAAGCTGGACTAGTTCTAAGTTTTCCTTGTGTGCCGAACATCAAACGCACCGCCAACCGTGCATCCAGCGCATTTCATTCAGCTACACCGGAGCAACACTGCCTTTCGCTGTTACCGTGTTGCATGTTTCGTCAGCATCGCACACCGGATGGCGTCACGTATCAATGGATGCTATAGGGTACTCAATGGGATTGCACACGGAACGCTCCTTTGTTTGTCTCCTGTTTTTTCTTGTTTATTGAGTTGTTCGTTGGCGTGGGAGGTGGTCAGGAAATACGGCGTACTATGGTTGCATGCAGTCGTACAGAGACTGGATCAAAAGCGCTGCCTCGCGCTGGACACTGCGGGCAAAGTCTAAACAAGAGCGTTTGTTACGCGATAGCGCAAGGAGTTGGTTGCGCTGAAAACGCGGCGTTGTCGTCCGTCGTCCTGAGTAAATCGGTAAAAATCCGGCAAGTTTGAAAGGAAGCTTGAAGATGCTCCAAATGAAGCCAAAATTGCCGAGCAGGACCCTATAATAGGGGTATTTATATATTTATTTATTTCACAATTGCAGGCCAATTCGTTGGCCCATGCAGGAGGGGCTATACAAGGCATTTAAAATGGCAAATACCAAAGGCAATACATGGGGTTACAATCAATGAGCAGAATAACGAAATATAACGCTCATTATATTAAAACTAAATACAAAATAAAAAAGATGCTGCGATACATTAATTAGAGGGTTTACGACATCATGCATGTGCTTTACCACCTGTCAAGTAAATCTTGTGATGTCATTGTTTACTGCTGTATTTATTGCACTGATCTGAGGTATTGTTATGCCACTTTGGTTTTTCTTCCTTGCGATTTAATCTGATGAGGATTTTTTTTTCCTTCATGTAACATGAGTCTTGTGTCTATTTTGTTCTCACCGTCATACTAATTTGATGTCCGTTATTTTGAATGTGTTTTTTTTTTGCCTGTGTGTATGTCTGCGCGGTTCCGCTGCCTGTCGGGCTCTGCCGCTCAAGCCCTATGAGGCTTTGGCAGGCCGGATTTCTGTACATTTTTTTAAATATTTGGCGCACTAAAGAATTATTATTATTATTATTATTATTATTATTATTATTATTATTATTATTATTATTATTATTATTATTATTATTATTATTATTATTATTATTATTATTATTATTATTATTATTATTAATATTATTCACTCAAGAAACTGCTTCTCAAGAGCTTTACTAAATGGAGGACTGCGAAATGGCCCCAGGCAGAGAGTTCCAGTCGGAAATGGTCTGTGGAAAGAAACTGTACTTGAAAGAGTCAGTCCCTGAAAAAATGGGTTCCAGCAAATGAATTCGTGAATGGTGTGTTCGGTGCGATACTTGTTTGAGAGTTACGGGGCGGGGTATGTTTAATTTATGTGTTAAAAGGTTATGCGTTAAAAAAAAGGTTGTGTGTTAAAGGTTATATGTGCATAAAAGATTATGCATAAACAGAATATAGAAGATATTCATTGAGAAAAAATATAGCCGCCCTTTTGTATAGCATACTGCGCTGGCGTGCTTTTTTTTTATCTCTGAAGCTTACCCACGACGCCATTCCCTTTCAAACGGTGGCCAGTTTTTTACTTACTGACGTCACAGTTTGAACCCAGGCAGAGAAAAAAAATGTTTCATTTTGAAGCTCAACTTTCTCACCGACAAATACTTCTTTTGCGGCCGAACAAATATCACAACAGTCTTAAAGAGTCGCAAAATCAATTTTTATAACGAACAAAAATATCACGGCCATAGTGTCCACAGTGTTCTGTCATCCAACAATGAAGACGTGCAACATGGTGCTGCACTTACGGTCAACTTTCTGTGGCACAACAGCAAAGACTAGGCAGGAAAAGGAAGGAGACGGGCCTTTCTCCCTGTGTCATGGGGAATGAGTTGTTGATTGTTTGGGTTATGGTGGTGGAGGGGTTAACGGGGAAGTTGGAGAGACGGTGCAGGGTCGCTATAGTCGGTGATAGCCTGCTCACCGCGACATGGGGACGAAGGCCCGTTTTCTTCCCTTTCCTGCCTCGCCTCTGCTACAGTGCCACAGAAAGTTGACCCCAAGTACAGTAAGTGGTGATAGCGGAACCATGCATACTCTCAAAGGGCAACAAGGATATCCCGCACGAGCCTTCGTTATCTCATTATCGCTAATAATACTATTCTTACGTTTTTGCCTTTTGGGGCGCACAAAAGAAAAGCTGGAAAGGAAGGACTACAAATTTTGTAACTGCACCCAGAAGAGGTAAAACGCGGACCCACTTCATGAGAGAGGGAGCGGAGAGTGCACAGGAGAGGAGGACGACATAAAACACGAAGCGAAGGAAGAGAGAAAAGAGAAAGTGAACACGCCAGTTCTGTTTCCGCACTCCCGTAAGAGCCGATACAATTGCGAAAGGAATTGACAGGCTGCCTAAATAACTATCGCACTTCAGAAATACTGGTTCAGGCTGACTTTTATTGACTCTCCAAGAATCCATGAACTATCCAGGGGGGATATTTATGGGCGCATCAATTTCCTGCGGAGTTCTTTCTAAGACTAGATTTACAAGTACGTTTTCGGTTCTCGCGAAGTGCTGCTGCGTCTATAGGCCCACGAAAACCACTTTTGTGCTCTTTCGACCAACACCGATTTATAGAAAAGGAGCAAAAGTGGTGTTTAAGAGAAGCATTACTTTCAAAGGAAAGCGTGCTCGTTAAGCCGCTGACCCTGAACATTTGCTGCAAGACAGCTCCGTTAGCCAAAGAGGATGTCTGTGCGCGGAGGCGAGAAAGGCTCGGTGTGGATGTCGAAGCGCTGTTGACTCTGCGAATTTCTTCCGGGTGGAATTTTAGCGTGACGTTGTTTTAGCAAGGAGGCACCTTTTTGCCGAGCTTTTTCCCCGGGATTCCAGAGACCTTAACCTGAACCCTTCTACGAGTGCCGACTAATCACAAGGCCACCGTGGAAGGCCCGGGCAATCCCAACAATTCTGGACAAAAGAAATTTTGAACGAGAAAGACTTTATGAACGTAATTATTTCATGTATTGCAAGATTTCACTATAATAATCAATAAACCAATAGATCTCTCTTCGGCATCCTTGCATCTATTTGCTGTCAGCGTTTTTGCTATTGTAGAAAGCGTTTCCCATTGGTTTTCTATGGCAGATTTAACTGCACGATGCGAGCGGTGGAAAAACTTTAAAAGAAAGATTTTGCTACACTTAAGAAGAATAGACCATTACCTTCAATGTTTGCATAACAGTAACTTACAATTTGCAAATTACTCAAAATTTTTTAGCAAAAATGTTGGACATGTGGAATTTGAACTAAATGTAGCGGTAGCGTGTTGGTGGTTTACCATAGCAGTGTTAAGGCTACGTTTATCTCATTTCCTTGCTGACTTCCTCTTCACTTGTTTACTGCAGCTTTCAGGACACCAGGATCTTGACCTTTTAGAGCACAGAAAATATTAGGCGTGCAATGTTTCTTGAAGTATTTCATACAGTGGATCGGAACCATTGGCCGTTATGAAAGGTTAGTTATGGTGTTCTCGCAAACAAAAGATTCTTTCTATAGCGATCTTATTCATTCTAACCGTGCCTTTTAGCATTAAGGCCAACTGACCTAATATATCACAATGTTACATACCCAGGAAGGAGAAAATAAAACCGTTATTACGGATATATGTATCTGTGCTTGACTGATCGACATTCGAAGCGAATAATTTCTATTCAGTTCGTATTTTCTTTATAGCTCACCTCTTAGAAAATGGAAAAAGTAATTTTAGTCCAGCTAGGCCAGATAGCCATTGGAAACAAAATAACAGTTTCGACCACTCAAGTACGCATTCATAGAAACGTCAAAGCACTAGCTTAAGTTTTATACCTAACAGCGCAAAGACTCCTAGATTTCAAATCCACGACAGCAAGCCATCAATAATGAGAGAAAGACTGCGCATCAGCACAGGGAGACATAATGCGTCTTCCAAGCGACACTTAACAAAGAACATGCTTTGACGCACTCAGGAATGAAATGCTATTCATTACGGTTTCAAATTGCAATCCTACTCACCCTTTTTTTTTCCTCTTTTGTTGCATCCTTCACGGAGCAAATAAAACAAGCCGAGCACAGAGTTCAATAACTGGAGAAGTTTCTCAGGACACCCTGCCAGCGCCCGCTGCAGCAAGAACCTTGGGAAAGTTGTATAACTTACAATCGTAAAAACCGTGCAGTCATAATAAGACAAGAAATGAGATTGAGAACTCATTCTTGACGACAGCGCCCGAGGGAGCATCGTTTGTGACGTCAGACGTCGCAGGGCTGCATCTGAAACTTATCTGCGCATCAACCACCGCGCAAGCAAACAAATAAAGAAGACAGAGGGATGGCACCACTGTTAAGGAAACTCATTAGCGAGAGCTTGAATGGTCCTCAGCAGTGACTTTGTCTTCCCCGCGCTTTTCTTCCTTTGTCTGCATTACTAGCCGCGGTCTTTCGGGTTCTTTGGAGGCGTTCGGAAAAGCTCGGTACCGCAATCTCACTTGCACTCATTATGCACTTGTCTTTTTTTTCTTTTACGTTCCGGTGCAGCCCGAGAATCAGCAAATATAGCTTGGGGAAAACTTAGTCTCATCTCTACTTCTTAGATCTTGTGCTGTCTTTTTCATTTCTTTCCTAGATGTCTTCTATCGTGGTGCATTTTATGCTTGCATGATGTACCAAACAGCCCAGCTCAGCCCTTAGCCCCCTTTAGCCCTTGACTTTTTTTTTTGCTGTTGCTGAAGCCTTAAAGAAAGAACGAGCTTTAAGAAAAATGAGTGTAATGTCATGCAGTGGCGATGTTAAATTACATGCTAAATCCTTGCTTACCTTTGTAACTTTTCTTTAACTCTTAAAGAAGGCAAGTCACCACTTAGCATCAAAGTCATGTTTTTTGTGTATTTCAACACATTAAAAAACAAGCGCTTTTTAACATGCACTCCACTCAGAAAAATTCAGTTTTCAAATCTATGCCAAAAAACACCATTTACCCGGGTTCACTTACAGCCAGTCAGGTCTTCCTTCTTTTATTCTTGACCTTTTCAGCCCACGCCCTAAGTATTCCACCAGTGGTTCGCGGTTTGTTGTAAGCTGGGGTCCGTATCAACTATTAGCGTGAATAATGTGAGCAGCAATCACGTACCGCGAACACCAGTTCTGAGATGCATGTTTAATCCTGTAATGCACTGCCAATGAAAACCTCGCATTAAAGTTCTGATCTCCCAGCATTCTTTTCGTTCTAACCTGCGTAGTACATAAATGTCAGCTGTCAGTGTCGCCTTTCCGTACTAGAGTTTGGTGAAATGTTTTGGGTTATCCTTTCTTTTCATGCATTTCGGCTCCTTCAGTTTCATTAGCCGCGCTTGAGGTCAATTCCTCTACCTGACTACTCAGGTGCAGAATGCCGTAGGCGTTGCGCCCCCATGGCAGGTCGATTGCATGTCATTTTCCATATTTCGACTAAGTTCATCTAGTAACACTTGCAACACTCCATCAGTATCCCCACACACACCGCAGTGTCATCGTCATCATAATTATCATGTCCTCACAACGTACACTGCTGAACAAAGGCATAATCCCCAATACTTTCATCCGTTTAACCCAGTTCTTTGCCAACTGTGGCCACCATATCCTAGCAAACTTCCTAATCTCATCCGCTCACCTGACTGACTCCCTATACAACGCCTGCCATTTCCTGAAACCCACTTCGTTACTTCCCATTAAGTTACGCAGCAGTATATTGAAATGAAGAAATCAGTGAAATGCAGTTAAAAATTTTCTCCCTGCAATACGATGCTTCAAGTATGCTCGAACCAATGAAGCAAACTCTATAAGCAAGGTAGCTACACTATGAATGACTTCACCCGGCAGTACCTTACAAGTAATGGCACTCGGCTTCCCAGCACAAGACCCCGAGTTCAAAATCAATCGCAGAGGCTTTCAATCATTAATTTATCCTATACCAGCCACGGCGTACAGTTCACTCACTATCCGGAGGGCAGGTTGTGATGACGCCACAAGGTCACGTGACCTAGGTGGCCCACCTGCCTTCTAGGTTGCTCTCTGGGGACCACCTGCCAGCGTCATGCTCGTGATTTTTCCCTCACAACACCGACGCCATATTTTCTGGGTAACATGGGTTTTTAACTCCATCCCATTAAAATCCACTCACTATAAGATGTATCAGCATCATGCCCTTCTTCTATAGTCGTTCTGGAAATGGTGACCTGGATATTGCCAACGCCAGGACGCTGCTCCGGCTAACTGGGACACCTTCGCGACACGCTCATACGTTCCACACAAAAATAGAAGCAAGCGCTCCAACACCATTCCGACTGCCGACGGAAGAAGCTTCGTATCGGAGCGCCGAGACCTTTTCTCTGTTCATTGCCGGGAATTCAGATGGCGGGCTCGAGTACGCGGGCGTGATACATGATTCGGCACTTTTCATGCAGCCTGGTCTGTCTCCATCTCGTCTGTACCATCCCACGCTTAGACGTTCGAGAGACACAGGCGTCGCCAGTATATGAACGCGAGCAGTCGCGTACAAGATTCATAAGCTATATGCCTAGTCTTGACCGCACGCCGGGTATGCAGGGCGTTGTACGATCCTTGGATGGCGACATTTCCCGTCGGTCAAGTGGAGACAAAGAACAGCGTTCTAACTTGACCATAGGGCAGAAAACCTAGCAATATTGCGATATTCGCGACGAATTGCACATCTTGCGGGCACGTGTTTGTCCCGATAACTCCTTTTATGTCTTTTTTGTCTCTCAACATATCCATCACAGTCCAATCCCCGCTTGTTTCGTGAGCATATTTCGCTCTTCGTAGCTTTCTAGCAGGTACAGAGCATTGTTATAATAACCTGTCTTGGATGACGGCATTGTTCGGGTAATCGACTGTCAGACAAGTGCGTTGGCTCTCTAAGGTGGACATTTGGTAGCTGTAAGCACGTAAGCTTTCTGTTTCTATAGGCCTGTAGGAGCTTTTTGAATATGTTGGTTAGCGCAAGAAAAATTCATCTGAGAGAAGCAAAGTAACCTGTGTACTGTCCGTCTCAAAAGGGTACAGCCAGCTCCCAAATATAAAAACAATGAATAAAACCAACATTGTCTATTTTTTCCGTCAATCTAGGGAATACAAGAGTTGTCTTTCAAGCATACGTCAATCAATATAATCGGCCTAAAATTCTTTCCTTTTGATGTCTTCTGGCATACGAACTTCGATATTTTATCGCTATGCCATTTTCGCGAAAAAAACAATGCGAAAAACGAAAATAAGAGGCCCAATATACCGTAGTTGAACAAATTTTACACGTAATAAACACAGCTACGTAAACTGCACCTGCCGTTTCTTTTTTTTTTTTTTTTGAAACAAGGAATGACTACAAAATGAATTTAAGAACACAAAATGAAAACAGGAAGCAGTAGAATATGTTTGTCACAGAAAAATAAAGTAACATGTCTGGATACTGAAAGATCGAATCACGTGAGCCAAGAAAGCAAATAAGGTAGTTTGTTCCCCTAAAAAAATAAACTGATGTATGCTTTCCTTTTGACCTAATCTACCACATGAGAGGCTTGCGTTCCTACAGAAATAATGACCGGTGCCTTGAGATTCAAGGAGACTGTTTTTTTTTTTGAACGAAACTCTTTTGATTAGTAAAATGAATACCTCTGAATTAATTTTAACCCCAGTTTCAGCATTTTACAAGTTTAGTATTTGTTTTCTTGCTTCTGTGAAGTATTCACGTGAAGTGTAGCGCAGATTCATAGCTGTCCTTTCAGCGCAAACAAACGTTCCTGTTTTGTTCAATCCGGAACAATTGTAACAATTTAGTTCAATAAATGATGTACTGTCTCCCGAGCCATCAATTAAGAGGTCGAAAGTTCCTGAGATTCTAAGCCCAATTAAGACGACAGATAAGTACATAGTCTGCTTAGCACCGCAAATTTTCAAAACTACTCAAACCTAAAATGATAATTTCTAACGCTAACTTCATCACGGCTTCATTGGAAGGTGACATCATTTTAATAGTAATGGTTCACCAGCAAGGGCGTGTCTACAGGCCACTGATTTACGCTTACGACCCTAAATGTCAGAGGTCGATGAATCTTGCCTCAAGGGGGAGGCCACCGCAAACAGCATTCCCGCAAGCCGATAATCGTAACGTCATCGAGGACCCGTCTGTCCAGGACGACGCTTCCGAAGGCTCTTATCACCGACCAAATTGGCCGTAATCACCACGTCTTTGTGAGCCAAACACTCCGCGTTGCTTGTCCAACTAATGCCGAACGTGGAAGGGATGCCGCATTCACGTCGCTCTATGGAAACCTTGCTGGGGAAGGCCTTCGTCCGAAAATCTCTCTTCAAACAAGCTTTCCACAAGTGGGCACAGCCCCGCTGTACTTTAGTTCTGTGCAGCGTAACCAGGACTCTGGAGTGCACAGATCATCCCTGGTAGAAAGCGTGTACTCCAACTGCTCAAAATGCCTTTTAACTAGTTGCACTGTACAAGAGCTCGCTCGCTCGCTCGCTCGCTCGCTCGCTCGTTCGTTCGTTCGTTCGTTCGTTCGCGTTCGTTCGTTCGTTCGTTCGTTCGTTCGTTCGTTCGTTCGTTCGTTCGTTCGTTCGTTCGTTCGTTCGTTCGTTCGTTCGTTCGTTCGTTCGTTCGTTCGTTCGTTCGTTCGTTCGTTCGTTCGTTCGTTCGTTCGTTCGTTCGTTCGTTCGTTCGTTCGTTCGTTCGTTCGTTCGTTCGTTCGTTCGTTCGTTCGTTCGTTCGTTCGTTCGTTCGTTCGTTCGTTCGTTCGTTCGTTCGTTCGTTCGTTCGTTCGTTCGTTCGTTCGTTCGTTCGTTCGTTCGTTCGTTCGTTCGTTCGTTCGTTCGTTCGTTCGTTCGTTCGTTCGTTCGTTCGTTCGTTCGTTCGTTCGTTCGTTCGTTCGTTCGTTCGTTCGTTCGTTCGTTCGTTCGTTCGTTCGTTCGTTCGTTCGTTCGTTCGTTCGTTCGTTCGTTCGTTCGTTCGTTCGTTCGTTCGTTCGTTCGTTCGTTCGTTCGTTCGTTCGTTCGTTCGTTCGTTCGTTCGTTCGTTCGTTCGTTCGTTCGTTCGTTCGTTCGTTCGTTCGTTCGTTCGTTCGTTCGTTCGTTCGTTCGTTCGTTCGTTCGTTCGTTCGTTCGTTCGTTCGTTCGTTCGTTCGTTCGTTCGTTCGTTCGTTCGTTCGTTCGTTCGTTCGTTCGTTCGTTCGTTCGTTCGTTCGTTCGTTCGTTCGTTCGTTCGTTCGTTCGTTCGTTCGTTCGTTCGTTCGTTCGTTCGTTCGTTCGTTCGTTCGTTCGTTCGTTCGTTCGTTCGTTCGTTCGTTCGTTCGTTCGTTCGTTCGTTCGTTCGTTCGTTCGTTCGTTCGTTCGTTCGTTCGTTCGTTCGTTCGTTCGTTCGTTCGTTCGTTCGTTCGTTCGTTCGTTCGTTCGTTCGTTCGTTCGTTCGTTCGTTCGTTCGTTCGTTCGTTCGTTCGTTCGTTCGTTCGTTCGTTCGTTCGTTCGTTCGTTCGTTCGTTCGTTCGTTCGTTCGTTCGTTCGTTCGTTCGTTCGTTCGTTCGTTCGTTCGTTCGTTCGTTCGTTCGTTCGTTCGTTCGTTCGTTCGTTCGTTCGTTCGTTCGTTCGTTCGTTCGTTCGTTCGTTCGTTCGTTCGTTCGTTCGTTCGTTCGTTCGTTCGTTCGTTCGTTCGTTCGTTCGTTCGTTCGTTCGTTCGTTCGTTCGTTCGTTCGTTCGTTCGTTCGTTCGTTCGTTCGTTCGTTCGTTCGTTCGTTCGTTCGTTCGTTCGTTCGTTCGTTCGTTCGTTCGTTCGTTCGTTCGTTCGTTCGTTCGTTCGTTCGTTCGTTCGTTCGTTCGTTCGTTCGTTCGTTCGTTCGTTCGTTCGTTCGTTCGTTCGTTCGTTCGTTCGTTCGTTCGTTCGTTCGTTCGTTCGTTCGTTCGTTCGTTCGTTCGTTCGTTCGTTCGTTCGTTCGTTCGTTCGTTCGTTCGTTCGTTCGTTCGTTCGTTCGTTCGTTCGTTCGTTCGTTCGTTCGTTCGTTCGTTCGTTCGTTCGTTCGTTCGTTCGTTCGTTCGTTCGTTCGTTCGTTCGTTCGTTCGTTCGTTCGTTCGTTCGTTCGTTCGTTCGTTCGTTCGTTCGTTCGTTCGTTCGTTCGTTCGTTCGTTCGTTTCGGCCCATGTACAAGCAAATAGGGGGAGCCAACTGGGTAAAAGGCGCTGTTTCGCAGCTTGAGTGGTCTCTGCCCCCTTTACATATTGGCAAACGTGACAATGCGTACAGAGGTAGTTCACTCGACTGTTTAGCCTAGTCGTATCTGTAGACTAGAAATGCAAGCCCGGGCAAGTATTGGCGTGAAAGACCATTTTAGGGATTTCTTTATTTTACGTTGCGATGAGTACCTCAGTTTGCTGAATCCTCAAATGTTGCATTTGTTGATCAGGAACACAGCAAAGAAATGAAAAAGGCATAAAATAAACAAACCATCAGATTGCACGCAGAAGCAAGGGAAAAGGGCTCAGAAGAAACAAGGAAAAAGCAACCTGATGTTTGACGGCAAAAACTAAAAACTGAAAACAGTGACATCACACGCTTGATGTTTCATGCTGGTGCGGTCGCATTTTTAAACGCGCAGCCGCCAAGCCTCTCCCCCCCCCCCCCCTTCCTGACTCAATCTACTCTAGCATTTATTTGGATAGACAAGAGATGCTCTTAAACTGCAGCTTATGTAATGAGCTGGGCCATGCAGTCTTTTATGTACAGAGCCAAATCCGGTAGTTCTGTTTGATTGGCTTCACAAAAAAAAAAAATCGTCACACTTAAGGCTACTTAATTGCGGGAATACAAAAGCATTACTACCCCTGGGCGCCTTGAAATCCACCTACACACACATGCGGTGCACGACATCATCCGGCACGCTGAACGACGAACAATTGCATCACAATTTTTATACGTAAATTGGTTTTTGAGCGAAGGAAACGGCACAGTAACTGTCTCACATAACGGTGAATACCTCACGAGCGCCTTGAAAGAAGAGGCAAAGTGTTTGAGGAGTACAATTTAAGGTGCATATGTCATCGCATAGGCATATAGGCCCACTCTTTATAGGCGCTCTAGGTGCATAATTTTCGTTATCGAGAAAGTCTGATAAATTTCCATCCTTGAATACACGATCTACATCTACATCCCTACAAGTTTAGGGCTGGGGAATATATGGCGAGTACTGTTGTAGTAATTAGTTCATAGCCTACAATTTCCCTTGATTGGAGAGCTTCCTCGGCAGTCGCGTCGTTGTGAACAGCTACGAGAGTGCATAAAAACGCATAGAGAAAAGTGTTCCCACGTCAAAATAGCGTTCAGAGTTCTACCCTTTGTTGGTGGTAGCCAGCTCTCCACATTGCTTTCCGGCATTAGTACAAAATAAGCATTCTATCTAGAGTGACTAAACATCGAACAACGGCTATATTTTAGGCGCGTCTTACCACTACTGCAGTTCATTGCACTGCACATAATTCCGGCATAAGGTTCGGTGTACTAGACGCGACATCTGCCACCGCTACAGGCGGCGAGGTGTCAACATGTTTGTCGCGGCGTTCGGAGAACATGAGTGACAAGCGAAACAGATGTGAACCTTTCCGGCGAACTGTCACTCTTGTCGCATAATCGTTTACCACCACGTCCACAGCATGAGAAAACATAGCGCCTACAAAGACTACAGATGAACCGTGGAAGCTTTAGTTTTGGTGTTAGTGGACAAGTATATTTTTTTTCGTCAGCCTTGTTTGAAAAGAGGTTACTTGCGCGAGCATTCATACTAAGCAATTCTGAACAAAAGCATTTTTCAACGAGAAAGCGTTTGTGAACCCATTTTTTTTCCACACATTGTAAGATTTTGCTGTAATAATCAACATTACGCAGATGTTCCGTCGGCAGCCTTGCATTTTTTTTTTTTTTTGCTATCAACGTTTTTGCTATCGTCAAAAACATTCCCCGTTAGTTTTCTATGGCAGTCTTAACTGCGCGATACGAGAGATGGAAAATCTTGAAAGATTATGCGACGCATCGGAAGACCATTATCTCCAATATTTTCATAATAATGAGTGCCTTGCAATATTTCAATATTCAAACTTTTCGTCCGAGAATGCTCGACATGATTTAGTTGCCTTTTGTAAGTTTCAAATAAACTCCTTACCGAAGTTATGCAGTGAAGTTTTATTCGGGGAATTTTTACCTTTTTTAGGGTATTTTGGACCTAAAATCAAGCTAAAAAAGGGGATACTGGCGGCGAATTATCAGGACATTTCACGGTTTAACAGAAATATTCGTTTGCTTTACTTTTTGCTGAAGCTATTTTAGGTTACCAAACGCGCTTTTGCATTTATTCTTAAACTGAATGTGTGTTAAGACCATAAATGTTTTTTTCTTTCAGTATAATAGAGAGTTCACTGTTAAGGTTTGCAGTTAGGGGTTTAGAGGCGTCTCAAACGCATCAAAACATGCTGATCGTTGTAAGGCAGCCTCTGCGCCTTATTATGAAAAAATGAAGGAAAACACTTCAAGCCCCGTAGCCAAATGACGATTTCTGCTGATTGATTCCGGTCCGGCCGCCTTGTTCGGCCGTTTAACAGCAATTTTTACTCGGCGCCGAAGCGTTCTTTCCAGATCCACTGACCAGCTGCAAAATTAGCCGAAAGTCCTAGGATGGGGTGCTTTCACTTTTAAAATTGTCCCTGCAGTTCTGCGCTTTTTTTCACAGCTTTATAAGGTTGACTGGGCAACCTTGTGCGTTTGTCTGCATTAATGAAATGGCATTGCCCAGCCCAGTGCAGCTATATGTTTATAAGAGAGTATTTACTCCCTTAATAAAATATCGTTCCGAATTGCGGGACTCCCTCAAAGTTATTCCACTAACCGCTATATGCTTAATAAGGGAGTAATTAGCTCGGCCATGCGGCTGCAAAGGAATGCTTTTCTTTCTAGCCGCATAGCGGAGCTCAGGTGAACGCCAAGGAACAATTACTCCCTTTCTAAAAGATAACTTTAAGTTTTGGGATTCCCACGAACTCATTGCACTAACAACTAAGTGTTTTCCTCTATGATCTTTTCTGAAGAGCGGTTGCAGTACCTCACAGGACACTACGGCCGAAGATTATGAGATGGTACCCCTGAAGTTCAAAATCAAAGGGAAATAGAATCCTGGTCCTCACAGCTGAAGGCCTTCTGATGTGAAAAAAAAATGCTGTAGATTCTTTCCAATACGGCTCGAAGCAAACAACGTGGAGTAAAGACCTTCGACCACGAGGGCACGTTCTGGGTAAAATGTATGTTATAACATTGTTTGCTGCGCCGTCTTACAAACTGCCTATGATCCCAGGCTACATCCATCGATGTCACGGCGCACAGTCATCGGGATGATAGGTATGCATACTACAACGACAAGTTTGCAAACATTGCCTGGGCAGAGTCTCACTTGCCCCTGACCGTAAGGCCCACGGCAATTGAGCACGCTCTTTACCTCAGGAGTCAATGGCAGGGCATGAATGGCTCGATTTTGCAATGAAGCGTTCCTAACGACGTCATGTGTAGGGAAAACGAACAAATCTTGTCGCGTGGTTTAATCTGGGGCTAACACCACTGTACTCACGTCGTCGAACTGAACGTTTAAAATTCTTGCGCACGTTTACTACCAGCGTTTTGAATCACTTGGCAACTATTTCAGACACTCGAAGCCATCATCATTAAAGCTATCAGAGACTAAACAGTTCACTTTTCAGTACTAATACTGGCTTGTTCAAATACAGTTTTTCCTTAACACCAATACGCCTATAGGAGAGTAAGTTATCCTCTAGTGCACTCCCTTTTATAAAGAGTGCGCTAGCAGACAGTTTACACCCATTTTACTCCTATCTGCTGAGAGTGTAGAAATTTGGAACTCCATCCCTGGCCCTACTCGCACTCTGTGTTCGTAAGAATTTTTGGATCCTATGATTCGCAGCTCACATGTTTTCTGCGAGCGTCTCCACGTGTTTTCAAAGTAACTAATGTACTTCAGGATGCTGTGGTTCGTATGCGAATTTTTTTTAATCTCCTCCTGTCATGGCCAACATCTGAAATATAAATAAGTAAATTGAAGGGTGTCAACTGTGTTTCACTCGGCCCGTTGTACGGTCAGGTTTCCCTGCCCTTAAAAGTGAAAACTCCGCTGCGACTCAAGCCGTAGTTGTATAAAGTGAGGCCTCTGTTTACAAACTCATTTCTCAATTCCTCACCACGCCCACGCGTCACTGAATCCAGGCCACTCTAACGGGACGCTTCGAATGACGAGAACATCACGCGGACGGAAGCAAACCCAGTCTCTCTGGATCTTGCCGTGACGTCACACAATCCTAGTGGAAGGTTTGTTCGTGCTTACAAATGTCCGTTCGTATACATGTCCCCCTACAGCTCGTGCTAAGCCACCAGCTCTGTCGACATCGGTCAGCTGATAGCTTCACAAGATCCGGCCAGCGTTGGGAGGTCTGCGGGGGTCTGGTGTGGGTACGCTTGCCCACGGCGCGTCCAGCCAGATATGCAGTGCGTTGAACTCGTTTCGCTTGTTTGCGCTAATACGGCGAAAGCTTCCAACACGTGGCCCCTTGGCGCTGAATGACACCACCACGGAGGAAAGGTTGGAGGGTGGGGATGGGGTCAAGAGGTTCAGCTGTCAAGCCTCCTCGCCGTTGAACGCGACGTATTCAAAAGTGTACACCGCGACACGCAGTCTCAAGGAGACATTGCGCATTTCTCCCGAAACTGCGGCTGGGGCTGCGGCCGCTCTAGTACAGGCGAAGCGTAACGAAAGCGATATATCTTAGTGGTGTTTTGTGCCGGGCTGCCGACAAGGGTAAGGCCGGCGTGCAGTTGCGCGCTCTTGCGAGCGGATATTCGAGACGGGGCCGTGTGAGCGAGCGGGTCTTATCACGCCGCCAGCGCCGTTCGGTGGCAACCGGCTCAACATGTGGGTCGGAACGTCCGCAAGATATCGTTGAGCCGGTTTTGCTCCCATGTGTACTGAGATGCAGCACGCGACACGCAACACGTTTCGTCACCTTGACACGGCACGTGGCGAGTCAATGAAGCCCGCATGACGTTTCCTGCTTAATAATAAACGGCAGCACACGAGAAACAACAACAAAGGAGGTTGGTTTGGTTTGGTTTATTGGGGTTTAACGTCCCAAAGCGACTCAGGTTATGAGTGACGCCGTAGTGGAGGGCTCCGGAAATTTCGACCACTTGCGGTTCTTTAACGTGCACTGACATCGCACAGTACACGGGCTTCTAGAATTTCGCCTCCATCGAAATTCACCCGCCGCGGCCGGGATCGAGCCCGCGTCTTTCGGGTAAGCAGCTGAGCGCCATAACCACTGAGCCACCGCGGCGGGGCAACACACAGACAAGGACGATGCTGTCCTAGCTCAGCAATCCACCTTAAGGTTTTCAGCATGGGCTGCTCTTTGTAAATTGGTAAATTGGTTTTTGAGGAAAGCAAATGGCGCAGTATCTGTGTCATTTTAACCTCCAGTTTTTTGCAACAATGTTTACAGTGTTTTATTTATATTGAACCTCTTTGCAGTTTGTTAATTTCCCTTTTTTGGCTGTCTGTTATATTATTAATTAGTTAATTTGTTTGTTTGTGTTAATTTGTTTTTGTTTGTTCGCTTGCGTGTTTGTTTGTTTGTTTGTTTGTTTGTTTGTTTGTTTGTTTGTTTGTTTGTTTGTTTGTTTGTTTGTTTGTTTGTTTGTTTGTTTGTTTGTTTGTTTGTTTGTTTGTTTGTTTGTTGCACTGGGATGCGAGACGTGTTGCCACTCACCTGTTTTGATTTTTTTTCGCCTGATAAGCTCGGCCAATGTATAGCAACCAATATATGGCAGAAATATCCCTGCTTGTTAATGACCTTTAGCGGAGTGCATGAACGTGAACTGGGCGATCACTGGCGAGGGCGCGGCTGTCATTCTACGTTTGCTAAAGCTCCAGATTCTGTATGAGCATAAAAGAAGCCTCGCTGTGGAGGCAATGGAGGCGTGGGAAATAGTAATTTTAAAGGATGCATGCGTCAGCGCCTCGCCTTCATCCCTTTTGGACAAAGAATCGCTCTTCTTGAGCATGCCTGTCGGAATTAGATTCTCTTGCTTCTGTTTTTTTTCTCTTGTGTAATAGAAGCTTTTACTCACTTCTGTTATTCCGTTAATTACAAGTTTCGAGAGATGGTTTCAATAAATTTCACAAGCACAGACATGTATTCTAATTAGAAAGGTGCGGTCCCTTTGTGTGAATGCCGTGCAAACATGTAATGATAGGCAGGTCACGAAAGGATAAGCGTTCCTCGCAATTAAAGCCTTTTATTGAAGAAGGGGAAAATTTTGTACTCACATCAAAGAAAACGTATTTAGTTCCAACTGAAATAAAAAATCAGGAAAATGACAAAAGACAAAACCCCTCTAGTGAAGCGCACCGTCTGTCCGGACGCGTAAATTCCTCCTACCTCCCCCTTCCTCCCCCCCCCCCCCTTGGCACTTTACACGGTTGGCTCATGCGTGTGTTTTTGTTTTTCATTGATTGGTTTACATCAATCATTTGTTCGCAATCTAGCAGTGGTGTAACAAACTATGGGAATTATCAAAGAAATTATCAAAGAAAACTAGTACAACACGTACACGACATTCCTGGCGGATGCGATTATTTCTAATCCAGTCGTGCTGATAACCAAAGTGCAATCGTTTCACAGTCAAGAAGCTAATGTATTTTCTATTCCACCTCAAACCTGAACAAACATCATGAACGACATCTGTCGGCAGGAAAACGACGTAGAAAATTAGTAATACTATCTACGCGAGTGAGTGTCAGTACTTCCCTTTAATGCTTCTTGGACATCTACGGACACCTCTGCCAGTTCTTTACGCAGGAGAAGAGCGCGAAGAGCCGGAGAAATTTTTTTTGTTCCGTTTTGTTTTTGTTCAACTTTGCGTTCAGCTCGCGGCGCGAGGTCAAGACACCTGCCCCTTTGTTCTCAGGAAAGGTGGGTCGTGGGGCCGCCTCGGAACGTCAATGAAGGGTAATTTCCTGGTCTTCGAAGCAAGGCCATTGATTCGAAAGGTGTTCGATTCATTCTTAAGGTTCCGAGACACTAAAACGCTCACAACCGGACCTGCGTGCTTTGCAAGTCAGGAAAAAAATTATATGCATCCGTAAAAGGCGGCCCTGTAAGTGCTCGCTTATGGACCTTCGCGTGCTATCTTCACCGCAGAGCTGACCCTGTTGACGACTCGATACTATGCCCCCAAAGAAAACAACTTTTGCTTGAGACGTTGGCACGTGCCTCAACGGCCTACTCTCGCGGTGAGTTCATTAGTGCAAGTGGCAGGGCCTTCCTAACGCGGGGGCTTTCCCTGCTCTTGATGTTGTTATGCGCCGTACCAAGGCTACAGAATGCTACTCCTTTACTTCCGTGTTAGCGCACAAAAGGAATATAAGAAATACAAAAGAGATCGTAAAGGCGATGATGGGCATAAGCGGGAAGTTTGTTGGTCACGACAAGAGCCATATTATCCAGTGACGTCACTCCGTGTTTACGCGAGGACCTGCAGGTGAAGGCTGTAAGGTCACCTCCGAAACTACGACGACTGCGGTATGCCCACCGCTCGAGATCTGAAAAAAAAAAACACGCGCTGTTTGTTATTGCTTGTTCGCGTGACTAGCTCTCCATTAGTTCCTCAAAGCGCACAATGCGAGGAGGAATACAGCTGCATCCTCGAAAATGTACAATGTGGAGGTTCGTCATTTCTGAAGGTTAGACTGAATTTGTTTGTCTGCATCATGAAACCGGTTAGCGCGGGAGACGCTCTTAAAACCTGCGGAACGGTGGGGATTTGGTGTGACCGGAGAGATCGCTGTCGACATTATAGTCCCCATGTAATACCATTCCAGTGCAGTAGTATATAAGTGAAAGAGTCCCCCTGAATAGCGAATCGATAACGATGTAAATAAGAAGACGATAACACATTTCCTCCAGAGTGTTCAGCGAACAAAATTGTGCGATTTTTGTCGCACTTTGCGCAAGACCAAATCGGCTCTTCCCGAAGTCTTTAAAACACGGTGGCGAACTTGCATAGTTGAAAATAAGCACAGTTTCAAGTTGAACGCAACATCGTTCGCCATCGAGGATACTTTGAACGTATGGTCAATTTCAATCACTTAAGTGATATCATCAATAGTGTTTCGAGATGCGGTCACCACAACCCCCGAAGCTGCGTAAGAGTATCGAGCGTTACCAACATCGAAAGAATATTGCGTCATGAGCAATCTTCGCTATATCCGGTAAAAATTTTAGTTATATCCGGATATGGCAACGTATGTACAGCGCAAGAAGACAAATCGTTTGACACCACTTCTTATGTCCTACGTCGATCAGCTTGGCCGTAATGGACGTTTGAAGTTTCAAGAAGTCACGGTATGGAGAACGAAAGGTCGCCGGTTCAAATCCCTTAACACCTACGCTTTGATTCACTAGTAATCTTATGCTCCGTAACGCGCTGAATCTTTTGATACCAATCCGAACATTCTACGCCAATTAGGTGGCCCACAATCTGCGTACCAGTGGTGCCACCCACTGATACCACTTGAATAATCGTGTTACAAACTAACGCGACTTTTAGTACTGCTAGTATTAAAGCCCAAACTCTGAAAAAGTCGACACATGAATAAAGTTGTGTTCGAGCCTCTCTAATAGTTTAGGTATGACCTCAGCGAGTGACATAACCTTTACACCGGGTAGTAAATAAAGGTTACAACTGTAAGATAAGCATGGGCCAGATGAAAGAATAAGATGCCGATAAAGCGTTCTCGCTAAAGCTCATCTATTAAACACGCAACACAGCGAATAGAATTGTTCACACAATTGTGTGCTTTCAGGAAAGAAAAAGGCAATGCAAATAGAACTTTAAAAACTTACACACCAACACGCGATTAAAAGCGATCGGTAGAAATATAGCCGGTGCAAAATGAAATACTGCCCAGGCATGCTAGTATTTCAGTTTAAATCCAAGACACACTCTCTCCCACCCTCGTCCCCCTTTATACTTGTTTAAAGACTCCATATGTTCGTAAGAATTGTGAGAGGAAAACGATTACGCGAGGTCTCAGCGTAATACAAAGCATACGTGCCTTACAGGGCCGAGTGCTTTCAAGCCTGGCACAGGCCACCAAAATGTTTATTTGTTCGCATCATTAGGTCCGAGAATCGCCGAGAACTCGGCCGTTCGCATTCGCAGAGTACTGCCGTACCATCGGCAACTTCAAAATCGACGATTTTCCGCTGAAAAATTGACAGCGCGAGTCGTTCGCTTTAAAACGCTCCGCCTCGCACTACCATCCCTCCACTCCATCAATATGGGCCCGAATAATAAATCTCCGAATTCCCGCACAGCGTGGCTGTGACAACTCGATACACATGAAGAGCGTGAAAGCACGGGAAGTAGTAAGTATTGTACTGAACTTCTTACAGCCGATCTAGCTCTGAATTTAAAAACACAAGGGAAAAAAAAAGTAAGAGAAAATGAATAAAAAACAGATATACGAAAAAAGACCGACACTTTCAGTTCGGTTCCAAACCCCACTTATTACTCCCTTCATCCTATCGGGAGCTCCTTTATATGCGTTCTAAGAAAGCACGCTTGCTACATGCGAGAATATAAAGCCCAGTATTGGAGTTCAATATGCAAGTTTCTAACAAGGAAGCCGAAAGCGAGCGCTTCGCTAACCGGTATTCGGTACTCGTCGTAGTAAACGAACGCACAGGTAATGGTATGCGTAGAGCAAGTAATCAGTGGAAAATTAAAACCAGGAACAACAATATATCTTTAATGGCAACATTGACGGTAATGCCGTTCAAAAACACTGGCCAGTTTGTTAGCCCACTTAGACGCACAGGGGAAAGTATACGCTGTTAGGAATAAAAAAAAAAACTCCCAAGTAGGTTGCTAAGAGCCGGTGTACCGAGCACCCGGTGACATGCTTTGTGAACTAACACGTTCTCTGCTGACTTTGCAAGGCAGTAGTTTTCTACGCACTTCCAAGTTTTTCCTATTTTAAAAACTGTTTCAGTTGGTTAACACACGTGATAGAAGTGAGATAGATCCCCATCGTTATTTATTTATTTATTTAATTAGTTACTTACTTAATTATTTTATTGGCTGGACGGTGTCTCTTCTCGGAGCATTTGCCAATGCGTTAGGCAGCTCTAGGCGACTATCGAAGTTGTCCTAAAGAAAACAGCATAAAACCAGTGAGCAGTGTGTTAAAATTGACCAAAAGGCTTGCCGTTCTTAGGAACCTTCTTTTGGTTCCGGCATAGCTAGACAACTACATCGATTCCCAATTCTCTCTAAATGAAAAGGAAACAGGTCAATATTTAACATGTCGGTACCACATTGTACAATGAAGTACGCAAAATTATGCCCCTTGTCAAATCAGAACTATAAAAATATGAATTAAAGAATAGGCAGAACAAGCAGAATGGAATGGGGGAGGGGGAGTTTTCACGTTTATAGGGGAATCCCCAAGAAAATCTTGAGCTCCTATGAGTCTACAAAAAGCCCAGGAAAGTGCCTATATATACGGAATGCTTGGCACGCGTCGTTCTTTATGTTGCTGAGAGCCATTACATTCGTTTTCTAGCTCCGCCTGCAGTATTTGCACTAAGCACAAACGCCTACTCTGCGCTTGAGTATAAGAGCGACTAAGGTCTTTGTAAAGCTACATTGTCATTCGAGATGACATCTAAAAGGGCTCAGTATATTTGTTTCTCTCTATTGCTAACGTAATGAACTAAGACCTAAGTGACGCAAAAATGCACAGAGAAAAGCTCTGGTAGAGCTACATTCTTCCCTCTAGGTACCAGAGAGCAGTCAACAAGTACTGCTGCACTGAGTAGGCAGTCCTCAGCAAGCAAATAAGGACTGCGTGAATATCAACCTTTAGACGCCGCTTTTATTAAGTAATACAAAATTTGCGCCCATATTTTCTTTTCAGTCTTCATTCAATCATTCGTTTAGCTATACTACATTCTTCGGCAAGGCATCCCACACTAGTACTGGTAGGTAATTAACAATGGCAGCCACAAGCTTCGGTACTTTCCGAAAAGTTGGTCAATGGTGAAGGTCAAACGAAAAAGTCACGAAAAAAAAATGTTGCAAATGGGTTCCCTGGACGCTGCTTATGCTTGTGCTCTTCTTTCCAGTCTGATTTTATAGCGTTTCGAGAACTAGCCGTTCAGTAAAACCTTCTCGGACAATATCATCGCGTACTGTTAAACTGATAAAATCGCACGCAGTCTCTAAGCTTTAGCTAAACAGTGTATCTGGCATTACATACAAGCGCAGTCTTGGTAGAATGTGCACAAGGTTGTTGGCCCTGTGCATCCCTGAAATTCTCTAAATATTGCATATACGTGGGCTTTATGACGCGAAGCGGTGCTTGGGTGATGACCTTATGAGGAACAACGTAGTGAAGGGCTCCGGATTGATGTGCATACACCACCTTGGGTTCCTCAACGTGCGCTGGCATCGCACAGCACACATGCGTCTTCTGCATTTCCCCTCCATCGAAACACGGCCACTGTGGCGAAGATCGAACCCCCGACCTTGGGATCAGCAGCCGAACGCCAAAGCCATTGAGCGACTGCGGAAGGTTTTTGCAGATATTCCTTTGATGCATAGATTAACCTCTCTATAACAAAATTGAGAAGCCCGGCGAATACTTTGTTATAGACGTAACTTCGTTATAGGCCATGATGACCGAACTTTCAAGGGGATCGTTCATTCCTTCGTTATATGCATTGTTTCGTTATGAACCGTTTCGTTATAACAAGATTCGACTGTAGTATATCTGGGTAACTATACATTTCCAGAATGTTTCCCGGCATAGGTAGAGACATCTATGCATGTCTAGCTATCTCTCCGATACTCCGGCTATTTTTTTATTCTATATACCCAGTTTTTATGTTACCTAAATGTTACCTAAAAAAAGTTCTTCTAAACTGAATTGGCATTGTGATTCGAGATAATGAACGTGGAAATATGAGCGAAAAACGAGCCAGTACCCCAACCAACATACCAGATGTGACAAAAGCAGTATAGCCGTACCTCACACCGGGGAGACGCAACGTCTTTAAAGTAAAAAAAAAAAAACGTCGGGCGACCACTAAGCGTTTCTCCTGCGCTTCTACCGGCCAAAATCGTCGACCTTAAGAGGGAGGCGACGTTCCATGCGCATATCCACGACGCTACTGAAACGCTGCTGTCTTTCGGTGATAAATTGAGACAGTGACTATAACGGTAACACTAGAGATGGGAGTGAAAGAAGAAAGACAGAAAGAGGTGCCGTGGCGGAGGGCCCCGGAAAAAATGTCAACCACCTTGGAAATCTTTAACGCGCACAGTCTACCTGTCTGTACTGTTTTCCTAAAACAGCCGAACTGCCCAACCTAACGCCTAGTGACTGTCACATCTTTAGACTTTTTATGGAGGTGCTCGGAAACAAGATGAGAAGTCCAGCACGGACGACGGGTAGACAGAAGCTGTATATGCACCGATGCAGAGAAAACCAGGGGAGGTTTTCCTAAGGAAACGGGCCATTGGTGAAGCACTGGATCGCAGGAGAATGCGTTCGAGAACAACAATATGTTTTACTGCTTATTTCTACGCTTAGCTTAAATAAACAATATTAGATCTTTTTTCTTACTGCATCTTGCACATATCTGAATTGCGCGTTTGTCAGCGGTCCCGTGGGAGGAGCATTACATGAGGGGAGGGCTGCAGGGAGAATGTAAAAAACGTGTCATATACACACTTACAAGCTTACAAAGTCATGCAAAAACAAAATACAAATACCATATTACTTACCGAATCAAGGACAACTACTAAGTTGAAATGAAAACCAAGGTAGGTGAACAACTAACGCATTTAATAAAAGCCGTCGAAGGCAGAGACAGAAAATGTACAACAAGTTCCAATCGAATAACTCGAAGAAATATGCAGGGCCCCGTCAACATCTAAATTGTTTCCAGATATATGTATCTGGATATCAAGGTGTGTATAATGAGTACTTACCCCCTTATAACTCCTTGAAGAAAGAAAAATAGCTCCCTCCTTCACCCTTCACAGCTTCGGACGAAAGCTTCAGGAGTGTCACTTGTATGTGCCTCAGTTCAGGACTCAGCCACCGACTTTGTGGCCTGAGGACTTCTCACCAAGGCTGTACTTCCCTTCCCTCACAAAAACGCCATCTCTAAAATGAACGCAGATATGAAGGTCCTTGGGCTCGACAATGCGGACGAAAGAAGTGTCGGCTAGATTTGAGAGAACAGAAAAACCCAACGCCGAAAAAATCCTCCCAGTCAGTCAGATGCGAGTCCCCCCCCCCCCTCCCACACACACTTTATAATGATGTCACCATTGACGTCGGCTCAGGCATCGCTCAAGTGATCGCGCAACGCATGTCGTTGCGCGTAATGATGGTAACGCTGGGCGATGGCCATTATCGGTTGGAAGCTGAAAAAGAAAAACTCTCGTTAAAGACTTCGTGATTTCTTCTCACTTTAGGGGATTTCGCGAGCTGCTCGGGATCTCAAGAGCTGTGCTTCTGAAGACGCTTTTTTTTTTATTTAAGCTAGTGCTAGCTAAGGCTAGCCTCTAGTCTTTGTTATTTATTTTCTTGTCGCTGTGCCGGCTAGTCTAGTGACGTCAAAAGCAAAACCTTGATGGCTTCTTCACGGTTTGAACGGCACAACTAGTTCTAGAGCTCTGGATGAGAATGCAAAAGCAATTACCCAGGCGCGATCGCTTACACTCAAATCCGTAATCTGATTGGAAAGGCTGGGGAAGGCAAAGCCAGCTACCAAAAATTTTTGAAGGTTCATCAACGTCACCTCGTCTTTCTCTTTCTTTTTTTCTGCTCTATTTTCATGTAGGAGATAATCGCACTTACTTCCCTTTGTTTTCACAGCGAGAGCGGAATTTGGCTAAGATGACGCCTTTTATAGGGCTCCCCACAAGTTCGTTCCGCTACCTACGACCTTTTCTATTGTTAGGAAAGCGATTAATTTCACTGCACACGACTGTGAACGGTAGACAATTGAACCTGGGTTGACGCCCGAGATATTAAATCACTTTTTGCTTATTGCGACCTCGCGAGTACAAGCCATTAACAAAGATTCGATAATTCAGTCGCCTCAGCATAAGCGGTGGACGACTCGAGCATGTTCCATCATCAAGTAAGACGAAGCCTCAAGATATGGCGCACAAACTATGACGCTTGAGGAAATTCTTCGATTGTTTGCGTGGTATTCTCCAATGTTCTGGAAATCATTTTTATGCGTTTCTCTCATATATCTGGTGTATCTGTTATCGTATTTTTTGCTGCTCATTGTTTCCCTTTAATTTCTTGGGCCTGTGGTTTTTATGCCGTTAGTTGTCATTAGGACATATCATTTTATATAGTATATCATCATTTCATGTCATTAGGTAATATGATTATTTATAGTATGTTTTCTATTTTATGTCACCTTTCCTGGCGTGTCCATCGTATTATTAGTTTTGTGAATTGTGTGGGCTGCATCTGTGCGCTGTTTAGCATTATGGTGCCAGTTGCAGTGTTTCCATTATGTGAAAAGGGGTAGCAGGTGCCACAATGAGCCACAAGAATCTCCATTGTTCTTAAAGACGGGTTGCGTACACACAAAAGACAGACACATAAAGAACACAGGAAGACGGAAAGAGCCCTCTTTTCGTCTTCCTGTGTTCTTCCTGTGTCTGTCTTTTGTGTGTACGCAACTCGTCTTTAAGAATAACCATGCACCAACTAGCCCAACAAGAAGTTCTAAACATCTCCTTTTATGTCAATAAAAAGAAACTATGCTGCGTAGACCATGCCCTGTTAACTGTGATAGCTATTAAACAAGTCATTTTTTTCCCCGCTGGTTTGTCTTTTTCTCTTTGTTCACTTATACCACTACTGCTTTCTCTAGTACCCTCTTTAGGCAGAAAAAGTATATTATGTTCTGTCTTTGTGCGCTTGAAGCCATGTTTTCGTTTCCCTGATCTTCAAAGCTTAATGTCCAAAAAAACTTCTTTCATTAAGTGAAAAAATTAATAAATCATTACCACTGACAGGTAGCTAGCTTGTCTTTGATGTTCCATGAGGTAAACATTGCTGAAACGAACTGCTTACGACAGATAATATGCATATGCGCTACCACGCTATATGCGCTACCAAACCAACGCGTCGCATTCCATACAAGCATACGTCCTTATCGGGTGCAGAGTTCTCGTGTTTGCTCAGAGTGCAAACAACCTGAAGGTACAAGCAGCGCACGAGGTTTGGCCACTTCTACAAAAGCAACTCTATCTTTGATCTAAAATAAATAGGAACCTCAGCCACATCCGTCGTTGCCTTTGAGACAAAGAACGCTGCGCAAATACTAGGAGTAAGGAATACGAGAGAAGTAAATTTGCCTAAGGCGTTCAAGTTTCTTGAAAGCAAGGCAATAAAAACAAATTTCCGAATAGCGTTGAACTTCTCCATCTGATTTTGCACGCGCGGCAGTATTCACTTATTCAATGCGAAGTTTCCAGCTCGGAGTTCCCACGCCAAGAAGCGATAGAGCGCGCCATTTATTTAGACAAAAAAAATTGCAGGACAGAAAAGAAGCCATCCTGCGTCGGAGGTCCTTCTAGCCTATACAATGAATTTTGAAGTTTGTTCTCTTTCAATATAATTCTTTTTCAATCAGGGGAAGCTGCCTTTTTGCCATGCCGAAACCTCGAACGAAGTGAAAGCAAGAACAGGTAGGCGTGCTTTTCTCTTGAGCACCTGCAATTAAAATCAACCGGATAGGATAGATCTGAGAATGCTTCTCACATTGGAGAGGCATGACCCACCACTAAGGGTGAGAATTGTTGAGGAACAAGGTGTAATCTTGATATGTCGGTAGTGAGTGAGTGAGTGAGTGAGTGAGTGAGTGAGTGAGTGAGTGAGTGAGTGAGTGAGTGAGTGAGTGAGTGAGTGAGTGAGTGAGTGAGTGAGTGAGTGAGTGAGTGGGTGAGTGAGTGAGTGAGTGAGTGAGTGAGTGAGTGAGTGAGTGAGTGAGTGAGTGAGTGAGTGAGTGAGTTGATTTGTGAGTGAGTGAGTGAGTGAGTGAGTGAGTGAGTGAGTGAGTGAGTGAGTGAGTGAGTGAGTGAGTGAGTGAGTGAGTGAGTGAGTGAGTGAGTGAGTGAGTGAGTGAGTGAGTGAGTGAGTGAGTGAGTGAGTGAGTGAGTGAGTGAGTGAGTGAGTGAGTGAGTGAGTGAGTGAGTGAGTGAGTGAGTGAGTGAGTGAGTGAGTGAGTGAGTGAGTGAGTGAGTGAGTGAGTGAGTGAGTGAGTGAGTGAGTGAGTGCGTCTGTGTTCGTGTGGGCACGTTTGTGTTAAAAACTGGAACATATGAGACACAACCATAATTTTTTTGTCATGAAATTCAGAAACTTTTCTTGGAGGCAAAATAGACGTATTTTTTCGCTTACTATTTAACTGTTGCGTATATGGTACGACTTTGCAAACTGCCGCACGTAAAAAACGTTAGTAGCTTGTCTTCCTAGTATGGGGGATATTTAACAATTTTCAGCAACTTTAACGATAACGCGTTCCTTTCGGCTCACGGAATACTGATCACCGCGAAAGGCTGCTCCTAGATATTTCGTTTCACTCGCCTACCATTATCCCTGTTAAACCTACACGGAAAGCGAGTTGTGCTTTACACATATCTTTGCTTTTTGTCTTTTTTTTTTAAACGTCTAGGGGCCACTCGCCTGGAAAAGCCTGGGGAGCGCGCTGGGTTTAAAAAATGACAGGTGCTTGTTAGCTAGCTGTTTCTCAACTATTCTGTTAGCTCGTAGGCTTATCTTTTTTAGATTACATAACGTTCATATACTGAGGCATTTTTCGCCATTCGTTTTGTGCTGCTCTATAGCTGCATGCAGCAAATTTTTTTCGCACCGTAACTTCGCAATTCTGTCTACGTTAGGCTTGGGTTGTAAAAACATTAGCGGTTTTTCTTTTTTTCCCCAGTCCATTGGATTTCTACCAGTTTTCATCAAAGTGTACTCTAAGAGTTTGATACCTTGTGTTTGGCGCATCATAGCCTCAGTTGCTTTTGCGCCATTAAAATCAATATAACTAACTATCTAAGAGTTTGATGGTTAAACGAGCGCTGTGCAACGAATGTTCTTTCACTCTCTCCTTTCTTTCCCTCACTCTTTCTCTCCATCTTTCTCCGCTGTTTCTGCCTCTTGAACGATTACTTTTCTGCAAGGATTAGCCGCTGTTATGGTGATAGGATATTACCACGCACCAACAGTTTTCGGACTCCTTGCCTCGCCTGGTTTAAAAACAACCTGAGTGCATTCAGTCGTGACGAAAAAGAATCCTTATAACCCACATTGAAATGTAAGCTTATGCACCCCATATCTTTTTTGTTTATGTTTATAGGCGCTCTGGGAACTGAACGGTGTTTCTTAACCAATCTAGAAAAGAAAAAGGCTGGTACTGAGGCAAAACACGGTACTAAACTGCGACGGGAATCATTTCCATGCGTGGAGTTGCTTTCGGGCTTTATGTCTCTCTGGGCGTATATTGCGCGGTACGGGTGATGCGCCGGTCCGGTGAGTTCTGCGGCGTGGTTAAGGGTTGGGCCTCAGGTGATTAAGGATAGCAAACCTGTGGGGTTTGGCACAGGCTCTGTATTAGACTTGCTCTTTCCGCGTCTCACAGTTCGTTGAGCTTGTCCAGTATAACGAGAGAAAGGAGTACGGTCTTACGGGTGGGAATCGCCATCCCTAGCGCAGTCTTCGTTGTCTTACGGGTGGCTGCCACTATTTTGCGATATTCTTCCTTGTTGAAGCTCTTGATAAGGGAGGTGTCATGTGAGGCGCGAACAGACTAGGACTTGTGTGAGTTGCAGGATGTCTACCTCGTCCTGTCCGAAACCGTATCACGTTCACGACCGTGTACATTTCGTGCTGCAGCTGCTTTACCGTGAAGCCCTCTCTGCCATTGTGCTGGATGTAGAGACAGACGTCTCCCTGTTCCCAGGGAAGGTACCAGGAACCGCTGCGTTGGCTGATACCAACGGCTCTCCGGTACTTGTCGCCACTGAACTTCACGCCAAAACCGGCCATGAATTCGAGAAACTAGCCTTAGGTCCTACCGCACGCTCCACAAAAACCAAATACACCCATCAACCAGTAATCATCCATACAACCTGGCGGGAAGTCTGTAGACTCTTCCAGAGTTGCAGACTCAACCGCACCGCGGAACACTTAAAGCATCGCGCACTCGTCTCTTCCTCGTCCTGCTACCGCACCGTATGGGTGTCAGGGCAATCTTCTGTCTGCGAGTAATCTGCGAGTAAGCCCTACAGAACGAATTGCAGCATTAAAGGCGGTCATTGCCATTATGGATAATTATCAAAACGATGTCACTTAATACCCGGCGCACGCGAACTCCTGCTTGCTGAGGTCACCAGACTTCCGAATATTGCGGCTCTAAAATAATGACACTAATCAAGACAGCAACTTATCCACCAAAGTTATCTCAAACAGCTCCGTGTTCGAAATATCCGTTATCCAAACCAAGTCACAGATGTCTATTGTCTCCATTACGCAATCTGACGCGTCAGAACTCTTAGCACTTAGGCTATGCGGGAAGTCCAAGTTTGCTCAGCTAATTTGCGACAAGTCATTACCGTGTCTCCATGCAATGAATCGTCGCGACACGCAGGTTACTTTATAGGGCCTATTTGCTCGTCGGACACCAAAAGAAGCAAAAGTTAGTTCGAGCGGCCAGTCGACACCGACTACAAATTCAGTTTTCGGCTTTGCAAATGGATCCGCGCTGAATGCGTAATTAGGTGACTTCTGTAAGAAATTTGTACACGCATATTGCGAAGCCGCTTTTCGTCATAACATTGAGAAACAGTTTCACCTGCGATAAAAGTGCTGCCTACAAGCACTACTATGCAGAATAACTAATAGCTATATTATTTCAGTTGCAGAGACTAAGCTGCAGAAAACTTGCAGAGGGTTTTCCACATGAAACCACGACGCTTATGTAACTCGACCCCTTATAAAATACTGCGCATATGAGGCGTTTAAGGAATATTAAGCTAGACTGAACTCAAGGGAAGTTTAGATACTCAGCTATATCTGCACAACGTTATACCGTACTCTGGCTTAACCCTTTCAGGCGCTGTGTTTAGGTACCAAGCTCTCAGCTTATTACAGGAATTCGGCACGCCTAGCAGTTTTTCTTTGTTTCATATAAAGTGATCATTCTCCTTTTTCAACTGATGTCGTTTATTATGCTAGCTAGAGAGCAGAGTATGCAAAGTTTTGTAAAACATCGACATGGGCGAAGACAGATTTCATAAATACTGAAGATAAGACAGATTATTCGATATTTTGAGGTTCGAAGTGTTATCATTTTCTGGGCTTTTGACACCCTCAGCATTTCCGAAGAAAAAGAAAGGATATAATACTATTCCTCGCGTGCTTCTTTTGGCAAATCCTGGACGTTTAAATGTTATGATGCTCAACCGCTGTCAAACTGAAGAATTGCGCACAAGCCTGTAGAAAGTTAACAATTCGTGTATTGAGTTGCAAATCTTGCAAATCTGGCTCCTCAATGTCCGCGTGATAACTATTGAAGAGAAGTTTTTGAGCAATAATAGTTAACGCGGTTTCGATATGCTTAGCGATTAAGATGCAAGGCTAGGAGCCTTGTGAAAGGTGTGATTTCTGCGGTGACAACTTCGATTCGCATAGTGCAAAGAACGATCAAGGGCAAGGAGCATACGGTGCTTATATAATGGAGCCAGTTGCAGAGAAATGAGCGATACCTTTTAACAGTTTCTCTCTTTCTCGGATGAAGAAGTCACACCGACAGCGACAGCTACGCCACACTCGCTCCTTGTGAGATTATCCACTCCAAGCCGCACTTAGGGACAATGTGAACAGAGATTATAAACCACCATCATTACCTGTTCCCATGGTAGCACTTCTGATGTCACAAGAGCGCCCTGGCAACAACATGCTCTTTCGGCAGTAGGGGATTTTCTGGAGCAACAAACATGGCCAGCTAACGCCGGGTGACTAGCAGAATTTTCAAGAAGCAACACGAACTTTGGGCACCCAGTGACAAGGGGATGGTGTTCTCAAGCAACAGCATGATCGTTTTGCAGCATGTGGACGCTAGTTTTCGAGCAAATACATGCTCATTTGGCAGCATGACTACATTGGACTGCTCGGGTGACAACATGATCAATTAATGCCAGTAGACTAGGGGAATGTTACGGCAGCAACATGATCTCTGGCCAACCAGTGAACAAAGGAATTTCCGGGCAGCAACATGTCATTTGGGTAGCCGGTTGCCTCTGAATTTTCTGTAATAACGCATTGTTCGGGTAGCACGTGGTCAGGGGAGTTTTCGGTAGTAGCATGCTCCTTTGGCAACATGTTAATTGATCAGGGAGTTTTCGGACAACATGCTTATTGAACATGAGGTGTCTAAGAGAGTTTTCAGGGTACGACATACTTTTTGGGACACAGAGGGGCAAGGGTATTTTTAAAGTAATAGTCTGATCTTTGGGTAACAGATAACCGGCCAGAGAGGGATGCAGTTCTTGAGCAATAACATGCTCTTTAGGCAGCATATGAACACGGAATGTTTCGGTTACTACATATATACGACGACGCCAACCGCAACCCCATCTACTTTCAACAAAGTCCCTCATGCAGCCCCTGGAAGCAAAAAGAATAAGTTTGTTCAAAGCATACACAGAGAACAGCTGCAGCCTTGACCGTTCAGTGAGGCACGGACTATAACGAGAAGGAAGGACAAGAAAGACCGAGCAAGCGAATAAGCATGAAAGAGAGGAAATAAGTGTACTATGATAACAGCAGAGTAAGTAATGCCCAGTCGCCGGCCAGATCTCAGAACAAGGACCACCACACTGTGTCCACACATTGTGTTGTCCCCTACACGGCGGAAAATAAGCAAAATAATCACATCTTCTTGGTCGAACGGCGATAGGGATAGAATGGCTGAAGCGACCCTTCAATCACGAGTTGACCCAAACTGGTGCGTGGGACGAAGGTTACCGCGTCTTGCCTGTATTCTTATTCTTTTTGAAGCCTCGCCATAACTTTATGTCTCTCGACGGCGACAAAACAATGTTAGGCAGCGCCGGAAAGCTGGAGAGCGAAACCCAATTTGCGAAGCCGCCACTCCCGGGTAACATGAGTGTGTGCACTCTCAACCCAAAGCGTTGGGCAGCGCGGCGTAAAAGCCAGACGCAGGTTACGTTTTGTGCCAGCTGAAAGTATGCAGCATAGTTATCTCTTCATTAGTATCATCATCTGTAATCATGCATATGTGTGCTTTAATGTACGTGTTTAACTTTCGGACGGTTATTGAACTAATACATGGAAGCAGGCACCTACACAGTTGCGCAGAAAACAACTGATTGTCACATGGTAATGACAATTGTTTTGACAGCTCAAATGATAGAAGTCGCTATGATAATAAACACAAGGGAATGGATGCATAGTAGTAAAACATGCTCAAATGTGATCCTGGTTGTCTGCGTTAGTCTTAATTGCTTACCTTCAACTGGCAGCTTCTAGATTCGGGCCCTCCAAGCCATTCAGATGATTAAGAATTTCTCACTAGCTAGTGCAGCGCATATACAAGTACAGTGTTTCGTTTGTGATCATGATCTGCTATAACGTTGATGGCAGGCAAGCATGAACCAGTTTTATGCGTGAAATGCTTTGAAAACCAATAACCGGGTTTTCTTATCTCTATCTCAATGTGACTGATCTTGGCTCTTCCCGACTTGACCGCTAAAACCATACAGAAAAAGAAGGAATAATTTCTTTCAATGTCCTTTAAAAAGGAGAGCCCGGAAGAAAGAAGGCGCACATTGTGTTTTACCGCTTCGTTTAGCAGCCCTTGTCAAAAGTATTCAGGTCATCGGAATTTGTTACGGGGCCTCGTAGGATAGAACTAGCAGCACCCATGGAACTGCTAACTTCTAGAGGGTTAAGGTGATGGTTGTTCCCCTCACTGTCGAGTCTTCGATCGCCAGTGAAGCAAAACGAGTCACACTGCACGGCCCAAGCGTGAATCTTGTGGCCTGTATCATTTTGGCAGAGCTTGTACGTTCGCATCGCTGAACCCTTGAGAGCGGAGGGCGCTTCACAGCAGCCCCGTCCGTGAGTTGCTGATATGCTAAAAGGACATCTTCACTCTTTTGTCCTAACACAAATTTGCAGCGCCCTCGAAAGCGAGATTTGGGGCCCGGCGGGCAAACAGCCAATCCGCGATACAATCTCGCAAGTTGGAACCGCTCGAAATTGAACTCAGATGCGACGAATGCACCTCCAACACGTCAATCAGGGCTCACTTCCCGCGAAAATGTAATTTACACGTTGGCACCTGGAATCACTGGACGTCAGCTCCAGCTCCTACGACGCTGCACCATTTTTGATGAGTCACAGCATAGCGAACGCTGTTTTGCGGAACGATCTGTAGAGTGCAGTTGCGCGTTTCGAGTAACGGGTTCCTCGCTGACCATCGCAACGTCCCTCCCTTGCTGCGGTCGCCACGTCTTCGCCTTATTCGTTTATCGCTGTGAAACTGAGCACTAAGTAGGGATTAAGGTAGCCTGTGCACTATACCTCATTGCAAGCGTACAGGACACAAGTGGTGGGTCCACAGCAAAGTGCAGCCTTTGAAGCATCAGTGAAGTATCGTACTTCACGGAGAAACCAGGCACAAAGACGCCTTTGGGATTATACCACAGCTAATCAGCGCAATAATGGAAACGTATTGGCAAATTCCGGTCCTACAAAGGACCACGGTGAAACCATCCATCTCCAATATTGGGTCGATTACCTGCGCTGCTTGGGATGGGATATATATATATATAGTTACTCGTTTTCTGGCATTACGCTCAGGTCGTCCCAGCAACAGTTCTTTTTTCCCCAGGCACTGCACTCAACATCCGGTCCTCCTGTGGATGCAACTTCATCTCAGTCCCTAGGCAAGACCAAGAGAACGACGGCATTTGCTCTAATGAAGGAGAAACATGACAACGGCGACCGAGCTTTGTCGTTCCGTGACGTGTGTAAGCGACACTATGCGAGTCTGTGACAGCTCTGGAGGTGACGCAAGGTAATGAAGTGGCGTCAGAACCTCGAGAGGCTTCCCTATTGCCTTCAGTGACGTCATTTTGTCTCTAAAATTGGAGACGCGAAAGTTTCCCAACTTCGCTGTTGTCAACCGCGAAGTGTTGTACGAGCCCTAATGAGCGAGTTGTCTTTTATTACAGGGTCGCCTTTTATCGTATAACCGAAAACGCAGAAGGCTACGCGAGGCGTGCAGGAGTGCTTAAACTCTGCTTATATGAGCGCTCAAAGCATTTTACGCTAGCGTCATATCCTCTACGCGAGGCGTGCAGGAGTGCTTAAACTTTGCTTGTCTAGAGCTCTTAAAGTATATGAGCGCTCGAAGCATTTTGCGCTAGCGTCATATCCTCTTGCTGCTTTCTCTTTTTCTGTTTTCATTTCTTCACCTTTCTCTCTATCCCCAGTTCTAAGATAAAAAGCCGGTTTCAAGACGCATTAACCTCCCAGCTTTCTTTGCCCTAACGACGACCAACCTAACCTTTAGTCATCTATTTTGCTTGTAAAGTTATCCATTAGAGTTGCGCTATAATTACGAATGCAGTTGTTCTAACAAAATTTATATAACTCTAGTTGTGACAATACTGCTGACATTTTTTCATCACTCTTGGATTCTTTTTTTTTTTGCCTGCGTTATAAATAAAGTAGGTTCACCGTAATTAAGACGGCTACTGTTCATGGAAGCTGTAAGCAATTATTTCTATGGAATACGCATGAAAGAAGCAAACGGTCATCGAAGCCAAGAAAAACACAAGGGAATTTTTCTTTTTTTATTTATGCATTGAAGAGTGTAATTACGATATGGCTCAAACATAATGCAATAGAAAGTAGAAGAAAAAAGCACATGCCGCTGACTCGGGATCCGAGCCCATGACCTCCGAATCCCAAGTACTGCACGTGAAATCGGACGTCGTGGGTTCGTATACCACCGGCGGCATGTCATTTTCCTTCTACCTTCTTATCAATATACTTCAGCCCGTTCATATAATAATAACACTCGTAATTTGTCAATGATCAACAAAATAAATGAAACGCATACATTCCTTTGTGAGTGAGTGAGTGAGTGAGTGAGTGAGTGAGTGAGTGAGTGAGTGAGTGAGTGAGTGAGTGAGTGAGTGAGTGAGTGAGTGAGTGAGTGAGTGAGTGAGTGAGTGAGTGAGTGAGTGAGTGAGTGAGTGAGTGAGTGAGTGAGTGAGTGAGTGAGTGAGTGAGTGAGTGAGTGAGTGAGTGAGTGAGTGAGTGAGTGAGTGAGTGAGTGAGTGAGTGAGTGAGTGAGTGAGTGAGTGAGTGAGTGAGTGAGTGAGTGAGTGAGTGATCCAAGTGATCCGTTACTGTATACCACTCTTCTGTCCTTCGTGGTTTATAACCCGTGAAGATGGTTCCTCTCGAGTCGTTGACAAAGAAGTCTCACTAGAGGGCGCTTTCCTGTGCGGAAGGTCAGGGGGGTTTGTCCTCTAGTACCTTGACGAGACAACGTAATGAGGCGTGGCAGATTAACGCAGCATTACTAAACAATGAGCCCCACTGCTTGGACCGCGTGAGGGATGTAATCTATGCGGAAGTACTAGCCTATTGTTCGTTTCTATTCATGACTTCTGAAAGGTAAACATCCGGACAAGTTATAAGAAGGCTCTTGTTCACTGTCCTTAAAAATATACAGTGATCATTTTTACAGACGTAAGTACACATTCAAGCCAATTTCGAAGTTTTCGTGTGACTAGTTATGCGTGGCAATTACTAACTATAGGAATGTAACGGAATGTAACGCTTGGAAACTTTAATCTACCACCCACTCACAACATATATGGAGAACGACAGCTAGTTTTTATTGGTGCAAAAATATGGGATACCCTTCCCCACGAAGTAAAATACGCTCAAAATTTCACTCCTACAGCAAAAAAAAATTCTTTCGGCACATACATACTGAGAACTAACGCTTACTCAACCTGCTGCGGCCATTCGGTTTTTTTTTTGTATTATTATTATTTCCTTCTTGGACATCGACGAAGTTTTTCATATTCAAAATTGTTCCATGTGTTGCGTTCTTTTTTTCCATTTCTGCACTTGTATTCATGTATAGGTATCTCCCCCCCCACCCCTGTTATAAGTTCAAGTTGCATTGTACTGGAGTGTCTGTATGATTGTATTTAATTTTTTGAACCCATGACTAGCCAACGGTTGCGGGTCCAGACAGCGTTGGACACATTTTTTTGTACTTTTAAATGTAAATAAAGAATTTGAATTTCAGTTTGTACGCATCCACTCCCAGCCTATTCAGAAATAACGCTCAACAGTGGACTTATTTATCGTCTATGCCTTTGCTGCATTCGCAAAGCCAAGGATCCAACAGCAAATATAAATGCAAAAAACCGTGCAAAGTTAGAAAACGTATGCGCAGACAAGTATAGGTCATTCGACATAGCGGTTTAGAACCATTCAGGCTCTTCGTAAAGCATTGCCAAGCAAAACTAGCTTCGTACGTCGGAAGTAATGCCCGTGAGCTGACATTTTATAAGGGAGCCGGAATCCACTAAGTATTGAAGAAATGGTGTCACCAAGACAGTGTCCGTAAAGCAAAACACGGTATTTTCGTTTTGAGCATGGATTCCGCGAGTCATTTTCTCTGCGCAAACCTGACATAACGTCCATTATCCCCGTGTAACCCTCAGGGCGCGGACGTAATGGAAAGGATTGAGAGGATTAAGTTAAGCTTATGAGAGAACTGAAATAATGCATTCAAGAACTCGAGTCTAGTTTCCTGAAGCACTTAAAGGTTAACAAGTAATGTATCAGTATAAAACGCATTACCTCAAAACAAACTGCAGTGCAACGAACTGTAGGACAAAGCTTTAAGGTCATGCACACGAATAGATAGAAATATTGCTCAGCTCGGGGAAGTTCTGGGCCAGTTGGTACGACGAGTTGAAGGGTAAAAAGAACCGCGACGAAAACAGGACGTGGGAAGAGAAGTGAACAGGACCTGCGGTAACTAGCAATTGGTGTTACTAGCAAGTATCAAATGTCGCGCACACTTTTTCTGGACCACGTTCTCTCCAATAAACACCAGTTGAGAGTTACCGCTCGTCCTCTCCACTATCTTCTTACGTCCTGTTCCTGTCGCGGTTCTTTTTACCCCTTAACAGACAAAAATAAACCGATTGAAAGCGGCTACCCAGGACAAAGCGATTTGTTTTTAGGAGTTATTTGTGGTTAAGACGTCAGACCACAGTAGGCTGTTATGGTAACATTAGTGTTTTTTTTAGCGCTTTTTGATTTTTAAGCGGAAGATTATGATTGTATCTCAGTATAGGCTGCCGTAAAAATGTATATGATTACAAACATCGCACTCTCTGAATCTGCCGTGAATGAAATAAACAAAGCTACAGCAAATCGCACAGCTCGCTTGACGAAGGGAGGTCGCGTATCGGTCATCGCGTTTTTCGAGTAACGCATTTCGCTTCCTCCCACAACGCGACGTGACGTCATACCTTTTCTTACCCATGGCCTGCAAAGGAATGCTCCCAAGTTTTAAAACCACGCTGTACTAAAGCAAAGTGAAGTAGATAAACGGTTCGGATACGTTCAGTCCGAGTTCTGTCGAAATGGTTAAATCACGGTGAGTGAAGCCCCCTTCCGACAACACGACAGCCGCTCCGCCGTTGAAGCCCCTGCCCAAGTTCCGTACCCGTAGAGGATCAGATTACGAGGTTCCTTGGAAGTTGGCAAAATCAGCCGCATTCTTCTTCGCTGACATTTCATCTTTCTTTTTCCGTCTTTACTAAAGATAAACGAAACTTGTCTGGTAATTTTCTTTTCCTTATGTTCCCTCACTACGCACCACTTTCACTTAATACATCCTGTTCGATAAATCACTCGGTGGGAGTATGGCGACTCCCTTTTCAGAGAACAGGAAGTTCTCGTCTTATCTCACCAAATTTATTTGTTTTTCCTGTCAAGAACGAGTTTTTTTATATATATTCTGCTTCAGCCAATACTCCCGGAGTCCACTTAAGATCAACGCGAACATCAAAGCACGGGTTCCCAGGCCCCTAAAAAAGACTAGGTAAAGTTAGTAATAGCTGCTGTTTACTAACTAAAATTGTTTGCCTTACTTTAGTCTCCCCCCCCTCCCCGCGTCTTATTCTTGGTGCCTATAATATACTATTGTGCGGCGTGTGGTGACAGCTATTCTAACGCTCTTCAATTCAGATTTTTTTTAGTTCTGCAAAGTTTATTTAATTTAACCCAAACGGATCACACAACGGAAACTCTGCCCAAACAATTAAGCTAAACTATACAAATCATGATTCTTTAAAACAGCGCAAAAGACAGGGACACAGATAGAAAAGACACACACAGCGTTGCCAACTAGCCTGCACGTCTACCCTTGTATACAAATCAGTGTATCATATATCGAAAGGATATTTTCCTTCATGTCAGCTGTGTGGGTGTCCCAAACATTTCCCGGATAATTTGGCAAGGCAGTGTTTTTCCAGGCAGCATCATTTATCATATAACTCATAATCATATATAATTTATCATATACAGAGCATTTTTTTTTAACTTCGGAACTCCCGGTTCGTTCCTTCTCTATGGAAACTTTACCGAGAGCTCACAGTATATCATCGGCAAAAAATAAAAGGCTCATAATACATGTCCAAAGCTGACCATCGCGGTTTAGCAGTAGCAATACCAACAGGGCAGAGCTATTAATAAAAAATGCCACTCCGCTGACTTCACAGAGCTTCGTAGCCCAAAGAACACATCGCGCCGGGGCCTAGCTATCGAACAACACGCTCAGTGAATAACAAAACTTTTGCGACGAATCTGCAGCGGTGGCTCAATTGCTTTGGCGTTCGTTGATGAGCAGGGGTTGATAGTATAACCCGTTGACCATTAACCGTTGACGTTTAACCCGTTCACCATTAACGAATTCCATCAAGTACTGCGCATCTTTCCCCTGCTGTTTTGGTCTCAGAGAAACTGTTTGTCGTTTTATATACCGTCTTAAACTACCAAGGAGGTCCCACGGTTTGGATAAAACTCGTTAGAACTCGCCCAAGCAAATCGTCCAGCGGGACGCCTCCACAAAGCTCCAGGTTTCGGCGACGTCCCGGACGTGACATCCATCAGACGTCCAGATAAAACACCTTCGCTTCCTTCTTTCTCTGAGTCGGACTGCGGAACTAAGGATTGAGTTTTCAGCGACGGGCCGGAAAATGTCACACGTCGGCGTCTTATTTTGTTCGTGTCGTTCTGCCAGGCGACACTTTGAAATGTTCGTGGGCGTCTCTCGCCGTCAGGCCGACAAGGCGAGACGCACCGTTGTCTTGTCGACAGTCTGATGAGAAAACAATGTTCATCCCCGCAAAATTTCCAGTGGACGAGAAGGGGATGTCACTGCGGTTTTCTAGCAGAGTGGAAATGTACTGAGTGATTTCTTTTTCGTTTCTTAAACAGCACGAAGTGCAAGCGACGGGGTCGCGTTACTTTTCAACTTCATTATCGGATTTATCACCCAACTAAAGCCTGACTCCTTTTAAATGACTCCTTGCAAGCATTATTCCGTTCCCTTAGGGAAGCTGTGAGCTCTATACGGTGGACAATTGCAAGTTCGACTCAATTTCCGCGACAGATAATGTGGTACCAACTAGTTAAATCGAGGCTGTTTTTTGTATTGTTAAAACACTGTAAAAAGCTTACCGAATATTATACGCACTTTAGGGGTAAAAACATTGCCACAGGAAGCACACCTGTTTCGGTACTCAAGTCGTAGTATTGAACTCGAAAAGTCAAAACCACTGCGCGCCATTTTTATTTCTCAAGAGCCCGGCTCGTTCAAATGCGCAAGAAGTATTTTCGAGCTTTGCTACGCTTTCTACATTTTTTTTTTTTGCATATGTCCCTTTTAACGCCCTACCCTTCCGTACAGAGCCTTCCAAGTTTAAGAATAAGAACCAGTAACTTTAGATTAGGCAAGATGACTGGAGCTATGTCATTAGAAATATTAAACATAGTGTGATCCGCGATCCGCCACCGTAATCCGCTTCCACTGCGCCCGTGAAGTGTCAGTAGCGCCACCTCGGAGTCATCGGCGCATGCGTGGCTGGAGCCTCGAGGAACCGGTTCAGAGTAGCGAATGACGCTATGATAAATTTCTCAATTCCCTGCGCTGTATCGCGTAATTAATGTGTCACACTATGATAAACCTCTCTATTCTTTGAACGCTATCGGTTACTTATTATGAGGCAGCGAGTATTCGAAGCTTGATACGTTACTATTGCCTCCTAATGAAAAGGGCGTTGAGCTAAGCCATCGGAGAACTCAATACGAAGACACAGAACTTAGCATCAAAAATGGCGACTGTCAATAGGGCGCGCTTTTTGGCATTATGCCAAGCGAGATTCTTGCGACTCTACTAAACAAAAACTGCAGCGGGAGGCGACTGCTTGCACAGCATTGTCGCAGCTTGTGCCCTGACAGACACAGTCAGAGGGTTCGGTGTCTAACAGAAACGTTTTAGCATTATTTTAGCAGTGACATTTTAACACCCACTAGGTGTCACAGGATACTGACTCTGACAATGTCTAAGAGCTTACGCGTCCACTCAGTCCATTGTATGCAGAGCTGCCGACCAGCGGTCTTTGGGTTGCAGTGAGCTCCAATTCCCTTTTGGGTATAGCAGCTCAGGTAGCGTTTGTACTTGGACAGGATGTCTCCGTATTTTCGTTACAGAGTCGAGATGAGGAAACATAAGTCATCCAGAGGCAGTCGACAGTTAGCGATGATTTGAGTTTGCTAACAATATAGACAACACCTGGGTGTGGCATGAATTCACTCTTCAGCTGCAGTATACATCGTCTCCTTTTGATCACTTTCACGAAGTGCTGGCCGAATTCTGTCATGTCGATCTTATGCGGACCATTTTCGCCATCTTTATCAAAGAAAGGATATGCCTTTGTAGAATTTTGCAAGTAGTCGGTATATCTTGTAAGTTCTCAAAATCATTATCAAACTTGTTTTTCACTTTAGTAGCTGTTGGTCTGTTATAATAACTATCAGCACTTTGTTTTTGAGAGCTGTTAAATGTGACGTTATTTCTCAGCGTACTTTCTCTGGTCATTTATTCGGCCCGCTCTGTGTGCGGAACGGTTCTATATTAAGACATGAAGAGATGGTTTATCAAATGTGCACTAACCATACGGCGTCGCAGACTCATCGCATACGGAACAATACTTCAGTCTGCACCTACTAGACGGCGCCACAGGCTCAACCGAAGAGATAGCACGTAGGTTTATCACTGCTACTCTGAGCCCACACAGTAGTCCACTGATGAAGTTCAGATGGCCCGTTTCAAATTCAGCCCTCACAGTGCCGCTGAAGTGCGAACATCTCTCTTACAATGAGAGAAAAAGGTCTGTACAGCTAAAATGACTCTAGAATACTAGATAGCGGTGAAAGCGACAGCACGAGTGGCATGGATGGGGGCGTTCAGTATTAAATACGTTATGGAAGGATTAAACAAAAGACCGCGTGCTTTCGCGTTGTGGTTTTTCGAGGTTGGTGGTCGGCCATCTTGTTTTCACCAAGTGTGGCATGTGGGAAACCCCGCTTGTAGAATTTCGCATCATGTCCAAGACAAGCAGCGACCGAATGTGACCGGGCCGCGCGACAAAAGACGGAGACAAAAACGAAGAGGATGCCTTTTCACTGCTCTTCCAACACTTTCAACTCAATCTTAGAAGAACTAGCCCCGATATTGTTGTTTTCCGACGTTCTTACTCACGAAAGTCGGCGGTATTCGGTCGCTGCCAAATATTGGGAGGTTGTTTTCTGAATATCTGTTTCTAGAATCAAATATGAATCAAATAACAAAGGTAATCGAATCGTATCACAAATTTCGAAAATTCGCACGGCCCTATTTAATACGTAATCACAACTGTGGTGCATTTATGTTATTTTGACAATTATATGCTCACAGCAAAATCTCAAGAAGTTCAGGTGCAGGCTGAGTACATAATTCTGTGCGCTTCTAACAAAACAAAGTAAAAAGTATAAAGAAGTGAAACTTGTAAAAATGAAAGTAAATACATCTTATTATCCTTTTCTTTGCGTTTGACATAAAAAAATAGGAACAGAACGAAGTGCGAGAGCCTGTTCTCATATATACAAGTAAAACTTCTAGGGGAATAGAAAGAAAGTGAAAATGGAGCAATACGCCTTCGGTGGCTGAAGAAGTATATTCTGCGAACCATCTGAAAGACATTTTCACAGTCCCACTCCCGTTCGGCCAGCAGACCACCAGCGAATGCCAACAGAAGCGTACGAATGCTTCGACAGTACCAATATATATGCAAGAGTAGCTGCTCTCCTTCCCAATGTTTCTCAGGAAGAGATTGCGCAATGCTATGTACAGGACCTGCATGAGCGCGGAACGGGCATCCGCTCAGCATTCAAGCGTTTAAGCTTCTCCAGCCGTATCTCTTTTTTTCAGAAGCGAGGTTTCAATAATCTTATTTGCTCTACGACGCCCTTCCATTACTTTCTCGGCCTTTACTTGCGTTTTGCTTGCCCGTGAGAACTCATTTTTATCTCCCAAAGTTATCAGTGTCAGTCTCGACTGTGTGCGTAGGATTTTTTTCCCAGGTTTTCAATTTCAAGAGGCAAAGAAAGAAGCTGCGTTCCGCATTCCATCGCTTCGTTCTCACCCTTTGAGAGTCGCTGTGATCGCCGTCGAGGAAAACTGACCAGAAACCTCAAGTACAGGCTACACACCATCATCATTATCATCAGCCTCATCAGCCAGAATAAGTCTTCAATAGTACACTACCCCACCCGCCAGAAATCTCGTATTACGCTTGCCTTGCAACCACTTTCGGCCACCCTATCCGTGCCTCAGGCGCCATATCCCATATCATCTCAACATTTGTCTCTGCCACCTTAGCTTACGCCTCTCATTTCTTGGTGTCCATCCCGCAGCTTTAAGAGACCACCTGTTATCAGTGCTGCTTGTTGCATGCCTTGCTGACTTCTGCTGCCTCCCTATAATTTCAGATAGGATGGCTGGTTTAGGTTTGGTTTGGTTTATGGGGTTTAACGTCCCAAAGCGACTAAGGCTATGAGAGACGCCGTAGTGGAAGGCTCCGGAAATTTCGACCACCTGGGGTTCTTTAACGTGCACTGACATGGCACAGCACACGGGCCTCAAGAATTTCTCCTCCAAAGAAATTCAACCGCCGCGGCCTGGATCGAACCCGCGTCTTTCGGGTCAGCAGCCGAGCACCATAACCACTGAGCCACCGCGGCGGCTTCAAATAGGATGGCATTTTTTATCGAATCTAAAAATCTTTTTCTCTCTCTTTGCGCCCACTATCAAGCCTTAATAACTAATAACGCAGCCTCTCAGGACAAACTTAAGGCATCAGCTAGGCAACAGCAGTTGCCAAGTCAACGTTAAAGGAATTAAAGGAAGTTAAAGGAAGAGTTGAGCCTTAGCCAGCAATTCGCTTTACTGTCAACTGTATACTTGCGCTCAGCAGTTCCCTGGTTTGCTATACAGTGCTACATTATCTGAAATTTGCCTCTTCTTTTAAGTGATCAGAAAGCTATTCACAATGATTTCTCAATCGGACGATTAGTGTAGTTGTCTCTACGCTAAGCGGCGCCATCAGCTGATTTGTAGCCTAATCCCCGAAGCCTTGGCCGTACCTCCATGCGTTGCTTACCGTATAGTTCAGTAGGTCTGAAATAAGACGCAGTACACTTCAAATAATATACCTGAATTCTTCGATCCTAATGGCCAAGGATATTCTAACAGGGCCAATTACAGAGTATAAGTCCAGTACTCTATTGGTCGAAAACCCTGAGATTAGCAGAATGTCACGCCCCTAGCGGAATTCGAGCGAACTCTCAAACACTGTTACGCGGGAGGATGTAAAGTAGCGAGGCACCGCTATTTGTTGACTGACCATCTCTTATGCAGCGCCTCCATCTTGTCGCCTCAAAAAAAAAAAAGGGGGGGGGGGGGGGGGTGCGTTTGTCATGCCAGTATTCTCACCCACGGTGTTTTCTAAATGTCGTGAGTATTGAATGCAGGAGAATTACTGGGACCACGCAGACCTCACTGGCTTTCAGCTAACGCTTGCCAAAACGTCGACAAAACGTCTTCAGTTAGCCGAGGGTCTCCTTCGGATATAATTATTTGGGCAACAATGAGATACCGCCATTGTTTCTCCAAAGCAGCTGCGAACCCACATTTAATAGCTTTAAATAATCAGAGATGTCTTGATTTATTTATCACTCTAACCCATGCGACGTTCTCCAGATTTTCCAGGCTTCTTTTTGCATTGTTAGGCAAAGGCATACCCAACAATTCTGCACAAGAGCATTGCTGAGCGGGAAACCTTTCTTTTACGCAATTTTTTGTAAAAATTTAAGTATAACAATCAATGTATAAGCAGATCACCCGATGACAGTCTTGCATATTTTTTTTCTATTAACGTTCTTGCTATCGTCAAAAGCGTTTCCCTTGGTTTTCTATGGCAGTCAACTGTTCGGTGCGATCGATGAAAACGCTTTGAAAGAAACATTTTGCTACATATGAGAAGAATCAACCATTCCCTTTATTATTTCAGTAAAGATACCTTTCCAATTACAAAAATTTTTCGCCGATATTTTTGGACATGCCATGGGAAATTCGTACGGCATTATGATGAATAGCGCAAACAGGACGGGTCACTTATAAGCCAGCTTTCTATTATGCATGTTTTTTTTTAGTTTCACGTCTTGTTCGCAGTCATGGTAATGCGTTCTGCTACTTTTTTTTTCTAACCTATCGTTTCGTATCGAAAGTTCACTGCTGTGTTCACAGCGGCCCGTGGGCCCAACCAGGTTGCTAATTGTCGTCCTTAACCCTGAAGACCATGCCACGCTCCGGAAATAAGCTGCTGAATATAAGTGAACTTTTACTGAGTATAAGTGAAAAGAAGTGAACGTTTCTCAAGCAGCACAAGTAATCGGTCCAGTATTGGATATGGATGGTCCCACTGTGGTTCCCTGTAAAACAGGTCTTTGCCACCACATTTCCAATATTGGGCCGATTATCTGTTCCGCTTGGGTTACTGGACCATCGACGAGCCCAGAAGAGCCACCATGCCCCGTCGGCGATTACACCGGCGAGCGTCAAATCCTCAGCACGCGCTTGGAAACCGAACTCCGCGCGCCTCTCTTTCCCTCTCCTCCTCTCTCTCTCCGCCGTCACGTGTCGGCAGGCGGCGCAGCACTCGCGCAGCCGGCAAAAAGGCCGCTCTCCGGCGCGGGAACATTCGGTGCGCGCGAGCCACGCTCCGAGAGGGAGGCGATCGCGGAATCAACGGCGACGCCGAGCTCCCCCCTGCAATCACTACCATCAACGCCGCCACCCTCTCCGGCCTGATCTCTCCGTCGCTGTTCTACCTTCACTCCTACCAATCGGCGCTACCCATCTGGGAAAACTACGACGGTCAACTCAAGACTCCATCCGCGTCCTAGTTCATCCGGCCCGCGTGCTTCCAAGGGACACGTCTTCTCGTCGTCTCTTCGGATCAAGCACTGCCAGCGACCCAGGGAACAAGTTCGAGGAAGAAGACTTGTAATAGCTCCGTGAGAAAGGGGTCCACATGGCGTTGGTTAGGAGGTTGGTCTTGGCCTTGTCCCTCCTGGTGATTGGACCGTGGGCCTCGGTGACGGCCGTAGGCGCGGGACTGCCCGAAGCGCCGGCGATTCGTTTATGCGGACGCCGGCTAGCCGACCTCGTGTGGATGATCTGCATGGATCGCGGCGGTCTCCACAGTCATATGGACCGGCGAGCGCGTGAGTGGTTTTTCTTTTCGCACTCTTGCTTTTTTTTCTCTCCCGCTGTCAAAGCGTCACCTGTTCCGCGACCAGAAACTTGGCCGAGGCCCAAAGAGTTGTCTGTTTTTTATACTACGCTATGCTGAGCGCGTGTTCCCGCGGCCGTTGAAAGGTTTCGGTCTTGCGATGGAGCATGCATGCTACTCGAGAACGCTGGTGTCAGACATGGACCGAATATTTTCGCGACCCATTACATTTTCTGTCTCTTTTGCTTTGTTACCGGTACTTTTTTTTCTGAAAGCGAAAACTGGCCAAGTACCAGTGGACAAGTCTCGGAGGGCATGTCTGTTCGTACATTCACGTTCACATTCACTCGCGTTACGCTGCGTAAGACTTTAAGATCCTTTTGCGAACGCTCAATTTCGCGTAAATGACTTGATCGTAACGCATTCCGTTACTCTTTGAAAAAAGAAAGGTTTCAGAATTTTCAAAGGAGTTTTCAGTTTGTTTTTTGACTACCATGGTTCAGCATTTTGGTTTTTCTGCTGGTGATTTTTTGTTTCTTTTATGCGATCAAAAATCTGTTGTCCCTTCGCCACCCCGCGCCATTTTTATGCGCTGGAATGAAGAATCGTGCCCCTGCTACCAGAAAGCGCCTACAATTCCCGCATATTACTCTACATACGTAGTCTTAACTCAGTTCCGTTTCCCATACCAAAAACCCTGATATTCCCGCGTGGGCCCTACCGCTTTCATCAATACGCTAGTCCCGCTTAAATATTGAGTCCTCCTGAATAAGATCTGCTAATGTTACGTTGACCTTCCCTTGCCGTGTCGGTTGCTAACTTTGGTAGGCGACATTAGTACATCTTCGATCCCGGAGCTCACACGAACAGCTGTCAATAAAGTTTGTCGTCCGCTCATCGATCCATCTGGCCGAACACTGCATATCTACACACTAACGTGAGCCCACTCGCCTAGCATCAGACACCTTCGCTTAAAGAGAAAGAAAGCATGAACGTTCGCCCTTTGCTGTCAAGTCAGTTTATGCATTCTACGCAAGACTTGCATACGGGATATATGTAATAATGAAACGTATTTCAATCTGAAACTTCCTTTTCTCACTCTGGCTACTAAATATAACCGTTTACAAAATTCACTGCCCAAGAATCGTGAATTCGTGTGTGACCTTGGTTTGGTTGAAAATTAAATGATCATTAGTCTCCGCTACAAAAGAACAATGACTCCTCTGTTTCTTACATACAAGCCTAACACACTGAAGTGCTACAGAAGAGGAGCGCAACGTGTATTCCTGAATGTCGCAACGTTAACGTGTATTTCTGATTGCCGGCGGCAGAAAAATAGAAACACGGAGAGTCCCTTTCAAGGCAGCACATAACCATAGCATTCCTTAAAACAAATCAGAAATAAATAAGAGAAAACACTAAAATGTTCGGTTGCAGTTAATGATTACTCAACACAATACTGATGCTATGTTTTTTTTTAATAATTCTCCTGATTGTCTACACGATAGCGCCAATTTCTTGGAATAACATCACTTAAATCATGGGTTAATTTTTCAAAATATTGCTGTTTTTTAAAGAACAGTTGACGACTGGAACAACCTTATTGATTATGTAGAGGCTCTTAAATCGCTATAATCCGTATTCATTTGAAGCGAGCCTTAGTACCAAATACAGGCGTTCAACAAATTCATTAGTCTGCCTGATTCGCATTGTCTTACTAGTGTCTATAACCTTTTTTTTTCGCCTAATGTTTGTGTGCCAACCATGTATGATCATCTAATAAGGTTGCAGTATCCTTAAATAACTGAAAAATAACACTTGAAATATACAATTCTTCTCAGCGGGGGAAAATATTGCTCAAATTTTGTGGTCCCCCTTATCATATCTTCCCGCTCGACAGTGCGATAGGGCTGCCTGTGCCATAGCTATGTTCGCGATAGCCGTTTAAAGCAATTATCTTGCTTCTTCAAGCCATCTCGAAGTAAAACCAACAGAACCCTCGGTGCATGCTGGAAGGACCAGCCATTTTTTTTCTTTCTTTTGGACTCTCGAGGGTATCGAATCGGTCAGTTTGCTTATTACGCAAACAATTTCAGGTGCAAGTCGCTTGGAGGTTGGGGAGTTCGGCTTTACTACGATGCTGCGATCGCCATATTCGTTCTCGGATTCCCGCGTTTTCTTCCTCTCGAGGACAACCGCCAAAACGACCAGGCAACCCGCAAATTTACTTTTCACTATGTATTTTCATTATCGGCTCGGGCAGGGCATGTAATGCGAAGGCAAGATAACCGCTGGTCCTTAAGGGTAACGGAGTGGACTTCAAGAGAAGGCAAACGTCGCAGGGGGAGGCAGGAAGTTAGGTGGGCGGATGAGATTAAGTAGTCACTGCCAGAAATATTGAATATTTGTTATAGACACACCGTACATCCCGAAAACGCATCAAAGCAGGACCTAAGATTTTTTTTTTCGTGCTCAAATGTGTTTACTTGAAGATCATTTCTACCTTCATCCTACTGTGCCTGAATTGATTTTTTTTCTCCTTTCTTGGATCTTGTGCTCTTTTTGTTATGGCTTGAAGTCTGCTATTTTCCACGCGTAAATATGTATTTGTAGTTTTGTGTATGTCTAGAGCCATGTGAATGCGATATATCCTAAATAGCACTCAGTGTCTGTTTGTTTCTTGTTACTACGCTGTGTCTTTTTTTCATGATAACTTGCTTTATTACGTGTTATTCTTATTTGTCATGTTAGCTATGATTGTTCTTGGAAATGTATTCTGTTGTCCGCTGATTTCTGCCTTGATGGAAGCAATCATGTATTTGATATGGGGGGGCAGGAACCAGTCAAGCTTTCCAGCTTTATTTCCCTAACCTCCCCCATCATGTTGATGGAAATAAAGGCTATTATTATTATTATTAGTTTGCGGGGATACGGTGGCCGCAGCTGGCAAAGGACAGGGTTAATTGGAGAGACATGGGAGAGGCCTTTGTCCTGCAGTGGGCCTAGTCAGGCTGATGATGATGATCATGATGTCTTACACACCTGCCACACCTCGATAGGACCCGCGTTGGAACGTCTGCGTTATCTATGTCCTGGACCTCCCGGGTAGCTCACTATATATCATGAAATTATCACTTTTCACCTTCATTCTCTCCCTTCTATCTTTTGCCTTTCCTTCGGCCGCCCTCTCCACTTAATTTGAGGCAGAACTGCAGCGCGAACACCACAAGCACATAAAAAAGGACCACCTACAGACACGGGCAGTCGCTGAAAGTCACAGAATTGCCCAAAAGCTCGTTTAACTGAAGTACATTTCTTCTACAGTCAACCGGGGGAAAAAAGTCACCAACTTGCCCAAGAGCTGGTTTTACTGAAGCTCTCCACTTATTGTTAAACCATTACCTCGCCCTCTCGTTGTGGCGGTTTATCCTTTTATGTGTTTCTGAAGACCAGTGAATGTCTACAGCACGCCATGACCCTGGAATAAATGTCTCGCTTGAATGACGGATCTGAAACAAGCGGGTGGAACCACTTGTAGTCTGTCTCCTGACCGTCCATACACACCTATATAAGCGGGCTGGAATCTCTTTCTTTGTTCCATTCCCTTCTAATAATTTCTTTGTGCAGCTTCTTTTTTTTCAACCCTGTGTCGGGTAGCAAGGACCATATCTAAGTCTGCTTAACTATCCTGCCTTATAGTTACCACCTCTATCGCCTCTTTATCTCCCTCTACCATTTTTGTTCACCAAATATCTGGCTTTTCATGGCTGTTGTAGTATAGGACGCCAGGAATTCCCGTTTCTTTGTTGTTTTTTTTTTCGTTTGACTGCATACCTGAATTTGATTCGGCATTGGCCACCACAGAGCTATAGTAGAATACAACCCGAGAAAGAAGTCGCTAATCCCCTTCAAAGGACAACCTCCAGCTAATGGCGTCGGCCAATTATCATGACGTCGTGGTTAATCGTCTTGCTAGCGTGACGTCACAGGGGTTGGCCGACGACAGGGAATTAACCACACCTCAGTCTGATCAAAATCGGTCCACACCATTGGCTAGAGCGCCCCCTTGAGGGGCGTCGGAAAACTCACTGAAAGAAGATGGCGAATTTTACTAACAATTCACAGCACATTGAAACAAAAATAAATAAGAAAAAAAAGCCGAGCATGGTGGCAAATGCCACCCCACCGCTTCAAAGGGGACGCTCCGATCTTTCATCCATCCTTCCACTTCGACCTTGACTTGTATCCGAACATAAGAATTTTCCTTGGAGAAAGCCATGGCATAACATCAACCAGTTTGTAGCTCGGACATTGCAGAATGTCATTTAATGTTTAATAACTGAGTGATTGATATTTGCAACTGAGGGGCTTTCTCCTCTCATTAGCGACCAAACGATAACTTCACCTGTGACTTCAACAGCACTACTGCAATCCAAATTACTGCCGCCAGTACGATAACAAAGCTACCCTGCCAACCCATTTGGGCAGTAGTACGGACCACAGGTATTATCAGAGCAAAGCGAAGACGAAATGCCTGTCTTAAGAACAAAGAGTTCTCCTGGTCTTCAAATGCGGGCGTCTCTCCCAAAAAGAAAACAAAAAAAGGAATGAACGCAAGCAAGAGAGTCCTAAGGGCTCCTGTCTAAGCGCGTTGCACGCGATCGATTGCCCGCACTTTCGTTAATTGCGCCCTTAATTAGCGGATCAGCCAGGTGAAGGCTTATCACAACTGTTTGCTAAGTGTCTCTCACTTCAAGCGAAGAATCCTTAGGGGTAAGAGGAGAGCAATGATCAGGCTCAAATGACTGATTATGCTGCATTTCAGTCCATGTTAAGCAGGATAATTAGCTTTTCCTTGCCTTTAATTACCCTACCCTAATTACTTACCTGAATTGCCTTTACGGGTACAGGAAGGACCTCGTACACATATTAAAAGCATCTAGTCCGGAACTTAAGCCCAAACGTAGTTCAACGTTTGCCCTAGCTTAGGCACCAGTTGAGGATCCAGTGCCCTGAATTAGGGCACTGGACTCGTGGTGCGACTCCTGGTGCGTATTAATTTGACAATTCCTTTTTATTTATTTCCAGAGTTCTTTTTTTTTTCATCTTTATGAGTTGCTCAAGAACGTCACGCTTCCGCCACCCATGACCTTGAACCAATGAAGAAGAGGGAAAACTGGGCGTGGCTTCGGTTGATCCAATCACAAAATATACAAAAAAATGGAATAGAAACAAAATAGAATTGTTGTTACGTCGATCTAAGGCTTCTTTCTCTCTGACATGCACCGAAGAGTTAGCGAAAGGGCATTGTTGCATTTCTTGGCCACTGAACTGCAGCCGCCAAGGCCGGAATCGAGACCGTGACCTTGAGCTCAGACGGCGAACGCTACAGTCACTATATCACCACTGACGTTAATATGGCCCCTACACAATAAGGCTAGCAGGAAAATTAATAATCGCGTTCTCAAACTACAACGCTGCTCAATAGCCCGATGTCTTTCCGTGTACTGCAAAGGCTTTCGTATTTCGCCGCCGACTGAGCAGCTCCGAATCTGCTGAGGCCGTCAAGTACGCGCCGTTTGACTCGCTTCCGTGGGTTACTCGATCTCCATTCCTCGTAAGCTCAGCGGCGGCAGCAGCGAGCGTCGCGCGGTTGCCGCCGAATAACCCTCCCAAATCTCCGCCGAAGGTCAGACTCTGTCAAGCAACGAAGCGCCGACGGACGGGCGGCGGCCTCACCAACGCGATTGTCACGGGCGTTGGCGGCTTTCCTCGATACCGGCATGACTCAGTTTAAGCGGTAAGAGAACGCACCGCTGTGACTCATAGCTACCAGCTAAATCCGGCCGGGCAGAGCATTTCTCCTAATCTTACTTGTGTAGCTCCGAATACCCTCATGGTAGTTGCCCAAGCAGCGCAAGTAATCCGGCCGATATCGTAAATGGATGGTTTCAGTGCGGTCATTTGTAGTACCGATATTTGCCGATACATTTCCGATATTGGGCCGATTACCTGTCGACCCAATATTGTAAATGGATGGTTTCATTGCGGTCATTTGTACGATTGCCCTTTGCCAATACATTTCCAATATTGGGCCAATTATCTGTGCTGACTGGCTGTGGTTGTCAGTGCTTCCAAACTGAATGACAAGGACTGTTGCGGCAACAAGTGTGTGGTGTCGAGCGCGTGGCCGTTTTTCGACCAGAGCTATAGCCGATGAAGCCACGGCGACCGGGTGAGCTATCCAGCTCTGAAACGACAAATATGATGGGGCAGATGAAAGAAAACTTTAAAGCCACAGCTAGGACCTCGTGCTCGGCTAATGCCCGTTCATGTCCAGCATTCTTGGGAAAAAATTTTGAAACTTGGAATATTGTAAGATACTGTCATCGAAATGTTGAAGATAATGGTTCATTCTTCTGATGCCTACCAAAATATTTCTTTTAAAGTGTTTCCATCACTCGCATCGAACAGTTAAGACTGTCACAGAACACCAATGGGGAACACTTTTGAGGAAAGCAAAATCAATAATGGAAAAAAAAATTCAACACTGCCGTCGGCTGATCTGTGGATATATTGATTGGTATAGTGAAATATTACATGATATGAAAAAATTGCGCTAATAAATGGTTTCCCACTCAAAATGCTTTTGTCCAGAGTTGCCGGGTATGGATTACCCCGCAAACTCCGAAAGAACCCAAACACTCCAGGAGGATGGGGGAGGGTACGAGAAATAGGGAGAGGTAATTCCATCGTCACAAGCGTAATGAATGGGTTCTTTCTCTTCCCAGATCTACGAATAGTTGGGACTGCGAGCTGTATACCGCGATCTGAAGTTGCAGAGAATTACAGAGAACAGGGTTAGTTCGAACTTTGCGGAGCTTGACCTGTGTAAGGCGGGAAATGCGGAACGAGAAAAACATTCGACAAAACGTCGTTAACATCTTCCATTCTCCTTGCCCCTTGCAGTGATAGTTGTGAAAAGTTTCTCCTGTCGGTATCGATGCTACTGGTATAGTCTGACGTAACCAAAAACTCCCGCATTCACATGCAGTTCAAGCAACATGTTACCTTCGTGGCCTGTAGTTATTTTATTGTTATGTTAGCGGCTACTGCCGATGATGTCTCTTAGGTAACGGTGTAGTCTAGGTGGACCTGACCCGTGTGGCCTTTACAGGGAGCTCTACTTTTCATGGCGTGGACTTAGACCAGTCTGCAAGCGATGCAGCAGTGCAATGCAGATACCACTGTGTAAACAGTGAAATATACGGACACCTGTCTGCGAATAGCACAAATGTCTTGGAGCATTGCTTGAGTTGCCTTGATATCTTTAATAGAACAGCCAGTCAAGCAATTTGACCAGTCCTGCAGTTGCATTCCAGCATTGCTAGAAGGTCTGCACCTAGGAATCTGAACTAAAAAGATCTTGGCCAGTGAGCGAACGGTAAGGTTGGCACGTGACAGCTGCAATCAAAGAGAATATAGGGGCAGTAAGATTTCCTCTTGCACTGAGCATGCTTCAGCTTCTTTTATAAGTGATATCTAACGGAGCTTTCAAGACCAGATAAAAATTCTAGAAGAAACGACTGACTCCTCGGCCGGCACTGTGCAACAAAGATTATCCCGTCCACCGCACTGGAGACCCGATCATGCAGTGCCGCTTGCAGAAGTGCGCCTAAATATACTTTGTACCTTTGATACTTTCTTTTTTGTCTCTTCTCCATATCTTTCGGCGTTATCAAGACAAGCATCAAGTGGTAAAGTGATATTGCCTTATCGCAGCGCAGCGTCGGAGTAGAATCTCTCGAAGCTGACAGTGTAACGTACCGCGTCGCAGACTGGACAAGCACAGGAAAGCAGCGCCAAGGAGGGAGTCACTAAAGCTCACAGTAGACATATCAGCACCTGTTAACGTCGTCAACGTTCTTTCTTGTCCCGTCCCGTGCGATGTTCTCCAGAGTGTACTTGCAGAAGCATGTCTTGATCCAGATAAACTACATCGTTGTGTAAAACCTTTGTACCCGGCTAGGGAGATGTCCGAAACGTCTTATCTTTAGACGATTGGTTCCGCTGCCACTTTCACCAGGCTAGCGACAAGCTTTAGTGTGGGCAATTAAAAGAAATAAAAATAATAGTGCCCTGCCCGCACCGCTTACAGCACAACGGGCAGGCTAGCGACAGGTGCAATACAAAAGTCCAGCGAGTAACATGGCGACGCCCAGGGAGACATGCGTGCAAAACTCTATAGTGCACAAAATAAGTTCCGCCTACGCGAGGTTTTATGTGCGAGGTATTTGTGCTACCCCAGAGCATTCTTGGCTTTGGAGGAACAACTGTGGTCTCGTTTACCGGACGTACGCGGTTCGATATCCAGTGCAGGCCGGTGCCCGTCGGCTTTTCAGCGAGCATGAATTTTCCCCTGGCGAAAAGCTTGGAAAAATATCTCATTTGACCCCATTTTGTGCATACTCTAGTATAAACACATTAGCCATGGTGCTCTGATCAAGATGCCCTTTCGCCATTTATATAAAACCATATGCTTTTGAAATAACGCATTGAAGTGTGAGTGAAAGTGTCGGCGTGATTTTTTCTGCGTTCAAGCCCTCAACGCGGGAAAGGTCACGCCGCCTACTATATACGTATGTCACACTGAGCAAAGTCTCGATCGCAATCTCTTCAACCACTTTTTCTTCACTGCCGGGGCGCAGATTCATTGCAAATCACAAATCGTTGGCAGAACAGAAAGAAAACGTTATGATGCTTCACCGCAAACAAAACGAGGCACGCGATCTAAAAAGATTCACAAGCACAGCAGTGTCTGTCGGCCCACATTTTTCCCCTTTAGCGCTGAGGAATTTTGAGCATGGACCGGTGACTTGACTGCAACCTTCGGGCGAGACCCAAAGAGAGTGTCATGGATCCCTGTGAATGTTCGTAAGAAAGCATATCAACAGAAAATTTGTGAGCTGTGAACGAACAAAAACTGCTACACAGATATGCTGGCGAAACACTGTCAAGCGTAGATATGAACACAAATATATATTTGCTCTCCGCGAACACCAGATAATCAGTGTGCAGTAGTTTGCCATGGCAACCCATGTCTAACATTCTTGGGCAAAAATTTTGAAAGTTTGAAATTTATAAAATTGTAAGACACTGTTATGAAAGTATTGAAGGTAATGATCCATTCCTCCGATGTGTAGCAAAATCTTTCTTTTAAATTTTTTCCTCCGCTCTTATCGAGCAGTTAAGAATGCCGTAGAAAATCAATGGGGAATGCTTCTGACGAGAGCAAAAACGTTAATTGTAAAAAAAAAATGCAAGCCTGTCGACGGGAGGTCTGCGGACATATATTGATTGTTACAGTAAAATCTTACAATATATGAAAAAAATTACGTTAATAAACTCTCTCCCTTTCAAAAATGATTTTGTCCAGAATTATTGGGTAAGGTATACTAGGGGTGACTGAAATGCACTGGGACCTGCCACGGGATCTAAACACCCAATTAACACTTCTGCCAAGATTTCTCTGATCCCTCAGCAAAAGAAACCGTTTCATACTGTTTTCAACTCGTCAGTTTGACTGCACACCAAGAATGGCAGGGATGAAAAAAGTGCCACAACTTACATCCAAAGTTACCACGGCTGCAGGTAACCATGCATTAAGATCGATAATTGCAAGTTATTTGCTCTTTTTCTTACAATGTTTTTACAAGCGGCTGCACTGGGACCTGCCACAGGATCGAAACATCGAATTAACTCTTGTGTCAAGATTTCTCTATTCCCTCAGCAAAAGAAACAGTTTCATACAGTTGTCAACTTGTCAGTTTGACTGCACGCCATGAATGGCAGGGATGAAAAAAATGTCACAACTTACATCCAAAGTTACCACGGCTGCAGGTAACTAAGCATTAAGATCTATAATTGCAAGTTATTTGCTCTTTTTTTACAACGGTTTCCCAAGCGGCACAAGTAATCGATCCGATATTGGACTTTCATTAGCAAAGGCCGCTCCTACAAACCCAGCAAACCAAAAACCTCTCTGAGACGTCTAGCTATAGACGTCCCTGAGAGGTTTTTGGTTTGCTGGGAAGGACCAGCGTGAAACCATGCATTTTCAAATTTGGGCCGATTACCTGTACTACTTGAGCTTCTTCGCGCTCACATTGGCTCATTCGCTTCGCTGCTACTTTTCACTTATTCTTCGTTGACAATCAAAGTGCACCGTAGACCGACCTTTTTTTTTCATTTTTGAAACTCCTTTCATCTCAAACATCGTTTAGCCATTTCTAGCGGTGCCTGCGCACACAGTCTGCGAGCGCAAAACGATTTAGCGTTTTGCACTGCCTGTGAGGCTCTTCCTTGTGCGCCCTAGGGCCACGGTCCAGGAAGCCCGCCATGTGGCGCTCATACGCACGCCAAGAGGTTGTCGCCATTGTCCGCGCGACTCTTTTTCGCGGGCTTATTGCGCGCAATCGTCACGCGACGCGGCACTGTCGGTCCGTGCGAGACAGAAATAGGGCGGCCAATCACCTCCTTCAATACGGGCTGAGGTCAGCCTATTCTTGAAGCATGGTCACTAGGAGGTCGCGGCCGGTTTGGGTCAGCGGTCCGTACTGTCCACGCGTGGGGTGCAACCCACACTCTATTATATACTCATTTTATTTCGCTACCTACGTGTGCAAATATGGCGCTGTATATAGTGTCTCCAGGCTAAATGAGTTCTTAGCTCGCACGCAATACCTCGCATAGGTTCTTCTGGTGTACAAGGTCCAAGCAGAGCATCAACATTGTACCGACATTGGCCCAATGTTGGCAAAACTGACATCAACATTTTTTTTTTCATATTGCGTATAGATCCCTGTGGTGTATAAGATCCAAGCAGCGCATAAACATGTACCGACACCGGCCCAATATTGGCAGAACTGACATCAGCACTTCATATTGCGCATGTGTTCTCCTGGTGTACAAGATCCGAGCAGCGCATCAATAATGTACCCGACATATGCCCAATGTTGGCAAAGCTGGCATCAACATTTTTCTTATACTGGCATTTCCCTAAAGGGCTACATAAGTCAATGTTCAGCCGATGTTACAGCACAGCCAATACTGGGCCAGTATCGAACAGCAACCAACTCAAGGACAATGTTATGCGATTAAAACAGCCAACGTATGGATGATGTTCAGCGATGTACTGTGACGTTCGTGAACTGTTTGCCCAATGATGGTCCAATAGGTTTTGACCAACGTACTAAGTACACGGGCGGAATGAAGTTGTACATTTATTGACCAAAGTTTGCTGGATGCGATTTTGTGGGGAGAAAGTCTAAAGCATGAGAGGACGTGCGTGCTTCATCTGCTGGAATGAATGACAGTTGAATGGCTATCGAGACGACAGAGAAATATCTTTAACGCCATAGCGTTACAGGTCCCATTATCCAGAAAATCCGGTGTCGCTGTTGTCGGCGTCGGCGTTGTGAGTGAAAAATCACAGGCATGGCTCTGGCAGGTGATCCCCAGAGAGCAACCTAGGAGGCAAACGGGCCGCCTAGGTCATGTGACCTTGCGGCATCATTTCAACCTGCCTACCGGATAGTAAGCTCACTGCCCACCATGGCTGGTAGCAGTTAAATTAATTAATGGTCGCTCGACAAGATCAACCTGGGCCGTACAGCGCCCACCGATGGGAGCACCTGTCATCTCAGGGCAGTGCTGTATACTTAACTGCTTCACCGCTGCTCCAGGAGCGATATCAGGACTCCGAGGGACCTATGGGTGTAAAATAGGTAATGACCTGTATATATGGGAATTAACCCACTACGCTATCCCGTCATACCCTTAAGGCGCACCTTCAAGTGCTCCCTCCAATTTTTTCCCCCGCAAGTCAGCATGCCTTAACTTTTCTCCATGTCTGTACACCTTTGGGCACGAACGACACTTCGGGCCTCGAATCGCCCAAACGAGAACGCACTGGCCACTTCCTACACTCTCTCGGTTCACACGTTCTTCTGCTGTCACTGTGCTCGAAAATCTCCGCGCTGTCCCGGCGTCATCGCACTCCGACGTTGTAAACAACGTTTCCTCTCCGCTCGTTACGGACCAAGGCCCTGTCATCCAGACACAACACACAAGCAACGAACAAGGCGTTGCGCTAAAGGGCTTTGCCGACAGCCGCCACGATCTGGCTCCCGAAACAAGGGCAGATAAGATAGCGGGAGACATGTTAGTTTTTTTTCCGGGACCCTATCTTCAGACCACGTGGAGCAGTCGCATATTTTCGAGGGTCAAAGCGCTCCCCGTCGCGGCGTGTTGTCGTTCAGTCGACGCGTTCCGTCACGGACACTGGGACGGTCCGCTAATCCTGGCCACGGCTAGGTTTCCTCGAGTAACAACACTTCATGGCAGGGCGGACGAAAGGCGAGAATTTCTGGCACGGCACAATATCCGCCTGTTTCTGAAGCCGTTCTTTTTTTAGAATGACAGCTTCGTAAGTGACTTTCTCCGCCGGGAAAAGCGGCATCGTATGTCACAACGAGATGCCCCGCCCCGTTCCGCGCCCTGTACAGGAAAAGGCTGCACAGGTGCACCTAAACGATGCAGCCTGAGCCGGAAGTTACAACCTATGGGCTTTGCTTCTAAGTTGCGCACTGGGACTCTTGTAGAACACGCGGAATTTAAAAGCTTCGGGCTCCTGGAATGAGGGCGCACCCAACCACTGTATGCAAAAAACGTTTTTAACAGGGGATTTACTTCCGGGCCACGCGATGAGGTTCGTTGTGGATACCCAGCGTTCAAAATCCTTGAAATTATTCCGGAGCCCTCCACTACGGCACCTATTTCTTCCTTTTTCATTCCCTCGTTGATCTCTTCCTTACGGCGTGGTTCGGGTATCCACCGAGATACGTGGGACAGCTAATGTGCCATTTCTTTTCCTCAAAAACGAATTTAATATTTTTTACATTCGTAGTTACCAGTGCGAAGCTTTGAACTTCTGCATGTTCTAAAAACTAATATGCAGAAAGTCAAATGACCAACGGTCTCGGAGGACAACAGCAATTTACAATTGGTAGCAAGTGTAACGGACATGTGTCGTGTTTGTATCAGTGCCGCACATCAGTGATTGTATCGCGCCGATGCGCATCAGTAATGCGCAGTAGGTACAGCGCTCTCGCTCGTGCCTATAAAAGCTGTGCCCTCAATAAACAGTGGTTCATTCTTGCACTGACCATGCTGCTGTAAGCATCGTCCCTCCGGCGGGTTACAGCAAGCAGCTGCAAGTGATAAGGGAATACGTCTACTTAGGGAAGGTAGTGACAGCTGGTCGTAATCATGAGAGGGAAATAACAAGAAGAATAAGAATGGGGTGGAGCGCATATGGCAGGTTCTCTCAGATCATGAATGGCAGTTTACCAATATCCATCAAGGCAAAAGCACTCAACAGCTGTATCTTACCGGTCACCTATGGGGCAGAAACATGCGGGCTAACAAAGAGGCTTAAGTTAAGGACCACGCAGCAAGATATGGAAAGAAAAATTATAGGTGTAACGTTAAGAGACCGGAAGCGGGCGGAGTGGGTGAGAGAACATACACGGGTGTTGTGTCCCCTTATTGCTTTTGTGTGTGTGCGCCCCCGCGTCCTCCTCCTAACGACAGTTCGCATCCTCCTCCTAACGACCACTCAATCCTCCTCCTAACGACCACTCGCATCCTCCTCCTAACGACCGCTTGCCCCTCGTCGCACGCTGTCGCCGGATGCCCCCCCACGGTGCGCCCCCGCACCCTCCTCCTGTTCTGGGAAGCCACTCCCTGCCGTGGACGCTTCTCCACTCCCTCCTTTCTTCGGGCGGCCAGTTCGGCTCCTGCCTCGGTCGACGCTGGTCGCACCCTCATCGGCTTTAAATAAACGAAGTCTTAAAGTACCGTGTGCGTCTTTCGCTGCATTCAACACAGCGACCGGACACGACAGTGGCGACGAGAAAGTGGATTCGACCCGCGCTACGCAACGCTATTGACAAGCCATGGCTACGCGAGGGTTTCCCAATCAGATACCAGAGTTCAACGGCTCATCGTGGTCATCGTGGGTTGGACGCCTTCAGTTCTACTTTGAAGCTAACAACATCACAGACCCAGCCTTGAAGAGGGCCAACCTGCTGACGCTGTGCGGGGAGCAGACCTACGATACTGTCTGCGCCCTTATTCAGCCAAGCACACCAGCGGCAGTGTCTTACGACGACATCGTAAAAGCACTGCAAAAGCACTACGACCCGAGGCCATCAGAGGTCTACAGCCGGGCTCGCTTCCAACGACGAGATCAACTGGGAGGAGAAACTGTGAGCGCCTACGTAGCCGCGCTCAAGAAGCTCGCTGCCGACTGCAATTTTGGAACGCTGTCGACAACAGCTACCGGGCAGGAGGGAGACGCAGCTTCTTCTGCTAACACCACCATGCTTCCCTTGGACGTGATGTTACGCGACAGATTTGTGTGCGGACTGAGTGACGAGTCACTGCAGCAGCGCCTGTTCGCTGAGAAGGACCTCACATTCAGCAAAGCTTACGACATCGCCGTTCGAGCGGAGAGCGCCGGTCACCAGCAGAGAGGGATTCGCCGGAACACCGAGCCGGTACACCAGACAAGCAACCAGGTGCGCAAGCCTTCTGTTGTTGTAAAATCGGTCAAAAAGGCACAACGCTGCTGGCGGTGTGACGACCAACACAACCCCCAGGGATGTCGATTCCAGTCAGCCACGTGTAATTTTTGCCACAAGCGAGGGCATATCGAAAGAGCATGCATTACGAAACGGAGACTTGCCAAGATAAAGTCACCTTCCCAGCCTAATCACAGCGTCAACGCCTCAGAGAATACGCCGCTATCTGATCTCCATGGAACAACATCAGCAACACCATCTGTGTTGTACGACCTGAACACCATGAATCTCGGCACGCCACCGAAGATTTTTACAGAAGTAAGCGTACATCACCAGCTGATTAAGTTCGAGGTGGACTCCGGCGCAGCCTGTACTCTGATCAGTGAGGACACGTTCCGAACTTCATGGCCATCTGACGCACCCGCCCTGCAACAAGACGACACGCACCTGCGAACGTGGTCAGGACAGAATCTGCCACTATTGGGCTCTGCCAACGTGCAGGTTAACTACAACGGCCAGACCCATACGCTACCTCTGCTTGTTGTGAAGGGCACAGGATCAAGCCTTCTAGGGAGAAATTGGTTTTCTCCACTAGGCGTGATGATATGCAGCAAACATCAAAACGCCGATGCGCTAAGCCGTCTGCCACTAGACGCAACTGTTGACGAACCATTTCCACCAGGAGACGTTCTGATGTTCGAAGCACTGCCAGAACCTCCGCTTACAGCAGGCACAGTTGCAGCATCTACGCAGAAGTGCGCAGCTCTCCGGCTAGTTTACACAGCTGTTCAACAAGGCAACGTGCATAAACTCAAAGGGGACAACTTCGACGCTTACCGCAGGCGAGCTACAGAGTTGAGCACCCATCGCGGCTGCATCATATTTGGGTCCCGAGTTGTGATTCCGAGAGAACTACGCGCACAAGCTATGTCTCTCATCCACGCCGGACATCGGGGCATCGTTGCAATGAAAAAGTGTGCCAGAAGCTACATGTGGTGGCCTGGCATTGACAACGACATCGAAACAGTGGTGCGAGAATGCAAGCCTTGCCAGAGCAGCCGGAGCGCCCCGCCGAAAGCTCCTGTCCCAGAATGGGAAAAGCCAGACACACCATGGCACACACTGCACATTGATTTTGCAGGACCAATTGAGAGCTGCACTTTCCTTGTGGTCGTAGATGCCTACACAAAGTGGCTTGAGATAAGGCAAATGGGACAGACGACTTCGGCAGCAGTCATTGACAACCTCCGATCACTATTTGCAACGTTCGGCCTGCCGCGCAAGGTAGTGTCGGACAACGGAACACCGTTTGTTTCTGCGGAGATCCTCAAGTTTTATCGCGACAACGGGATCTCATCAGTTACATCGGCCCCCTACCACCCAGCGACAAACGGACAAGCCGAGCGCTACGTAGCCGAGCTAAAACGCGCCCTTGAAAGAGATCAGACAGGCTCGCTGCAGCGCCGCCTTGCGCGCTTTCTCTTCAAGCAGCACACGACGGTTCAGAGCACAACAGGCGAGACCCCCTCGAAAATGATGTTCGAGCGTGAAATGCGAACCCAGCTCACAGCCATCCTCCCCGAGCCAAAGGCAGAGACGTTCCGGGAAGAAAAAGCAATTCCGCGCTGCTGCACGCTTAATGAGGGGCAGCGCGTCCTCGCCCGACAGTTTCTGAAAAAGCCACGCTGGGAGGAAGCTACAATTGTCAGACGCATAGGCCTGCGCTCTTGGCTCGTCAACATACATGGCACAGTAGCACGCCGACATCTCAACCAGCTGCGTAGATTTACGACGCCGTCTGAGAGCTGTCCGCCAGCGGAGAGAACACGTGCACCATCTTCCCACATAGCCTGGCACCCCTTCCCGGAAGAAGAGACTTCGCCCAGGACAGACCTAGGAGACACAGCGAACAACAGCCAGCCTACAAGTGTTTCTCCCCCGAGCGCACAAAGCCAGCGCGCCTCCACGCGTGAGCGCCGACCCCCTGCACGATACCAGGCAACTTTCTAAGGGGGAAGGAAGTGTTGTGTCCCCTTATTGCTTTTGTGTGTGTGCGCCCCCGCGTCCTCCTCCTAACGACAGTTCGCATCCTCCTCCTAACGACCACTCAATCCTCCTCCTAACGACCACTCGCATCCTCCTCCTAACGACCGCTTGCCCCTCGTCGCACGCTGTCGCCGGATGCCCCCCCACGGTGCGCCCCCGCACCCTCCTCCTGTTCTGGGAAGCCACTCCCTGCCGTGGACGCTTCTCCACTCCCTCCTTTCTTCGGGCGGCCAGTTCGGCTCCTGCCTCGGTCGACGCTGGTCGCACCCTCATCGGCTTTAAATAAACGAAGTCTTAAAGTACCGTGTGCGTCTTTCGCTGCATTCAACACAGCGACCGGACACGACAACGGGTTAATGACGTCCCAGTCGAAATCAAGAGGAAGAAGTAGGCTTGGGCAGGGCATGTAATGCGAAGGCAAGATAACTGCTCCTCTTTAAAAGGGTAATGGAGTGATTTCAAGAGGAGGCAAGCGTAGCAGGGGGCGGCAGAAAGTTAAGTGTGCGGATGAGATTAAGAAGCTTGCAGGGATAAGGCGGCCGAAGCTGGCACAGGACAGGGTTAATTGGAGGGATATGCGTGACCTTTGACCTGCAGTGGGCATGCTCACGCTGATGATGGTGATGATGTTTTACAAGTCCTACTGCGCAACTTGGAAGCAAACAACCTAGGTTGTGCACTTTTAGGCTGCACATCAATGGAAAGGGAGAGATGGGGGAGGGGCATCTCTAGTCATGTAACCCAGGTGGGACTGAGAGGAGGCGAAGAAGCAGCTGTCATTACCGAAGAAAACTAGAGGGCCAATCGTGTGTTCGCGTGACACATCCGGGACATTCTTTCACTTGGTCTGTTGCAACGACTTGGTCTGCTGCTTTGCTTCTTTCGTCTTCTGTTTTTACTGCGACTGCGGTTATTGACTCGAGGAGTGAATAAGAATGAAGACGTATGAAAGGCGAATAGGAGAAGAAAGGGGAAAACCGAAGTCGGTGGCTGAGTGGTTGCGGTGCACGGCTGCTGAGCGCGGCAAAGGTCGTGGGATCAAATCCAGTCCGCAGCGGCTGCGCTTTCGTAGAGGCGAAATGTAAACTGCGCCAGTGCGCGCCGTGTGATGTCTGGAAGTGTTTGCTAATGAATCCCAGCTGGTCGAAATCTACCCAAACCACTCCCCTGTGGCGTCTCTCACAGTCCATGTGTAGCTTCTCATACCATTTCCTTCGGCCCTTCCTTTTATGCCCTCCTGCATCGCTTACCTCACGGCATGTTTCGGTTTTCCACCCTCAGTGAGAAAATCACTGTGCCTATCCTTCCCTCATAACTAATCATTGTATTGTAATTGAACCAACGAGCACAGTAAACATGAACGGACAGTGGCAGATGCAGAGAGTATGATGGTGCGACGCTCAAGCCTACCTGGGACACAAAAGGGAGCGGACAGACAACATGCTGCATCCTGTTCACACGGAAACGACCACAATCAATCAAACGGGGATTGATGTTTCGGAAAAGTCTTCTCATTGTTCACTGTCTATGGGTGTATAGCGACACTTAAGTTCGCACATAATCCTGACCGGCGTAAATTTTGAATGGTGCTCAAGGGATGTGATCAGGCAGTGTGTTCGTGTGCTGTCTGTGTGCAGCAACGCGTGAAAATAGAGTGGCTGTCGCTGTTTCCTTAAAGGCTACCGCAGAGAGCACGGAATTCAACATTCATACGCAGCTACGGTTATCTTTACAGCGATGCACCTCTATGACGGGCATTCTCCGACGTATACAATGTCAGTGGTAACCGAGTCTTCCGCGTTCACCTGCTTCCTAAAGATAAAGTGTGAGCTTTGGATCGCACTCTGTTATACAGGTGGGGAAAGCTGTATCTTCAGGAAAACCCCATAGGCAGCAACCGCCGCATATCGGAGTTTCGCACACAGAAGTACCGTATGCGCGATGGATATGGGACTTTCATTGCAACGGTCTGAGCATATGGGGGATTTCCATACATACGGAAATCCTATATGGACGGTGAAGTCACAACTGTTTTGTGTTGCGAGTTAGCGCTGATGTGTCTTCTTCGTTCTTTCTTGTGGTTTGCATGGTTTGACGCTATTTTTCCCCAATTGAAGTATGCACCAACTAGCCCAAAAAGAAGTGTTAATGCAACATGGGTTGTGCAAATGTAGCTCCCAAATCACTGCATATGGGACAGGTATGAACTACCGCAGCCTTATATTTTAGAACTCTGCGGAACTATCGAATCGGGTTATATACAGGTGTGGGTAGCTGATTCCGCTTCTGTATTTCTCTTCGCGACCGGTAAAAGAGCTGGAGAACAGCTAATCCAACTACGGGAGCGCAGCTGTTGAGGACAATATCGCCACAGACATGCCAAGGCGCCACTCCCCCCCCCCCCCCCCCCCCTCTTCTCTCGAAGCTGACTCAGCACAATGATAAGAGGAGAACGCCTGAGTTCCTGGACTTCTCTCTTAAAGCAGAGATATGCACACACACCCGAGAAAAAAACCGACGCGGTCCATTTCCCCTGTAGGCTCTTGAAAGAAAATAAGAAGAGAAAAAACGCTGCGAAACGAAATCAACTGGACGAAACTGGGCCAAGTCGGGGGAATCTTGCAAGCTCTCTGACGTCACGACGATGGCGCGACGCGCCACAGAGCACGCACACACCGCGTGGAATCCGCCGCTAACCCAGACACCCAAGTCAAGAGCCTTCCTCCCGGCAGCCACAGCACCAGCAACAACACTGCCGTGGCAATTTGGGCGTCGGAAGATTCTCCAAAACCTGCCACTGACCGAACTGGCAGAGAAGCACTCTCTCTCTCTCATCCCACCCACGCACTCAGCAGCCTCCCTTTTTCTTCCTCCTCGCCCTCTCTACCAACTGCATCTTCTTCTTTGTGACCCTTGAAGGAAGAGGGGCTCGAAATTGTCGATAAGCAGGAAGGCAAAGAAGCCACGCTGCTGTCTGTCACCTCACCCATCGCGATAGTTGCATAGCACGCGCGAGTAAGACACCGCCATCGTGCCAGTGAACCTCATAGGAGCGGTGGGATCCTTTGCAGATAAGATGCCCTGGAAGCGACAACAACGGCGGGAAAAAAAAAAGTCGTTTTCGCATGTCGTCCTGTGCTGCAATACGCGGAAGAGTATATTTGCGCTCCCTGACGACCCGGGAGAGGGTACGGAGGGGATGTAAGATAGAGAGGAGGCTTTCGGGTTCAAGTTTGTTGGCCTACTCAATTTCGTCCCTCCAGGGCTGGGTGATTACGTCATAGGATTGTCTTATCTGGCTTCCGTATCGCGGTTCCGCTCCTTGACTGCCTATCTCACCTCCTCCTGTCTTTGGGGGTTAAGGTGTTTCAGGAAAAGCTTGTTCCGGTGTTTGCGCCGCCACTACAGACAATGCTGGGTAAGTTTCTTTGCCATTTTTGGGGACAGTGAGATAAGACAGGCATCCGACTCCGACCATTGTGGAAACCTCGCGAAACTATTTTTTTGTTTAGTTATTTCTGGCTTCTATCACTTTCGAGTACAGGAGCCGCTGCAAGTGACTTCCACTGAGCAAATCACGCGCCCACTGTCCTAGAAATAGCATTTTCCTGTATTTAGGTTTAGTTTTGTTCTTCTCGGCTTTGCAGGGTGATGATGCTCAGCCCAGAGCACCTAAGTAGTCTGCAGACATCAATATTGTCGAAGATCCTCAACGATTTTTAACGTTAGGATGATTGCAAAGCTTTGCTTTCGATCATTTTACTTTGCAGAAATTCGATAACGCTATTTATAGCTACTATGTTTCGTCCTCTCCTCCTGTGAACTTTTCGTGAACGTTTGGTGAATTGCATCAACGAAGAACAGCACATCATCTTTTAACTTCCGCAGAACTGATGGCGCGTCCTTTTTGCTGTATTTTTCTACATGCGGTGACGCAGGATATTCAATTAAACACTGGAAATTATGGCTAAGCGATCCTCATTCCACTGACACCGCACATACCACATATGAGTCTTCTACCCTCAAAGCAAGGTTTTACCGTTCTTGGCTCGAATGGTTCCTGGAAATGGTTAAGTTATCGCAACCCAAGCTGAAACGCAGTATATATAGGGCCGTTATGCACAAAGAACGGGTTAAGCCTTTCCAACTCAAGGCTTTCTTTACTGCGTGTTCCCGTCACAAGGTCCAATTCGCACTTAGTGCTTGTTACACGGCTGTGGAAAACAATAGCAGTGTGCCTGTTCACGTGATCTGAAAGAGTAGGTTAGTCACGTGATCTGAAAGAGTAGGTTAGTCACGTGATCTGAAAGAGTAGGTCAGTCAGCAACGCTGGCTTCATACCACGTGCAAGTTCCCCAAAGACGCAGCCAAAGTTTCGTCAGAAAACACCTCAGCGGGCGGGCGGGAAGCAGACCCTGGTAACGGTGAGGCGAACAACTCATTAGACAGGGCCTAATGACCTAGCGGGACATCGTTAATCCGCGACTAATTGGAACGCATGCTTATCGAAACGACGCAACAAGGGCTCACGGAGTACTCACGAACCGAAAAGTACGCAAGGTCGCGGGGGTGGGACTTTGCGTGGAATCAACTTCTGTTGAAAGCGGACTGCTGACAAGATATGCGCGGATACCAATTAAGCTCCTGGCTTTTGGCGAAGAAACTTCGCGGAAGGTCAAGGGGAGCAACATGGCCTATACCACGTGACTTTTCGGGCGTCTGACACGGATTCGCTACGTTTGGGAAGAAGCAAAAATCAGAGAGAAGAATTTAATAGAAAGAGTGTTAGCAAATGCTTACATTGCACGTTGCCGGACATTGCAGTAGCAGTGGTAGGCACATGGACGCGCAAAAGTGTAAAAAATATTAGAAGCTGTCCAAACAAAAAAAGTAGTTTCCACTTATGAATGAGCTTAAAGGTGTGTGTGTGTGGGGGGGGGGGGGGGGGGGGGGGGGAGTGACTTGTGGACTAACTCATCGCGACGACTTAATGAGTCTGAGTTTTAGAAAAGTCTGATGACCTTGAGATCTCGGGGTCGTACCCAGGCCGTGGCGTTCGTACGCGAGCTCCGGGTGGTAGAATTTAACCCGGATCCCTCCACTACAGTGTCACCCATAGTTCACGTCATGCCTCGGGACGCTCAACCTCACATGCAATACAATACCCACAAAAACTTGCTCTCCTGTCTGGCCATCTCCAACAGAAGAACGGCGACGGGTGCGTCATTTCCGGTTCCGCCTCAACGCAACCCTGAACACGCATTTTTTTTAGGACGCACACTCCATGCTTCTTTCACCAGAAAGCAGTGGGAGCGGGTTCAAGCTGCAGAAAGACGACCCAGCTCGGGTCATACGCGGTTAAACGATGAATAACAAACCTTAGTAAAACTAGCAGGTTCACTGTAAACCGCAGCGGCATTTTTTAATCCACATTCCCACGAAAAGGGCAACAACATGTGCTGCATACTGCGATAACCTAACTACGCATGGATCTACCCGTACTAGTGCCTTTAAACTAAAGATCCGGCGCTATTACCCTAAGAAGACACTACTGGCGCCATCCGGCGGCGGCGGCGGCGTGCTTGTGAAAGTGATACGACTCTTTATTTTTTTTCTGGTGAAGCGGTATGGCAGCGCCCTTACAGCGTTTAGCCTATGCGTGTTAACGAACTCTAGCTCGCGGTCGTAGTACACGGCGGGATCGGCAAAGCGCCCGACTTCCTCTGCCTCGCTTGCGTTTCGGCAACACAAAGCCAACCCTTTGTAGTCTCGTCGTCTACGCGGAGGCACTAATGAGTATGGAAGGCAAAGGTCTAGACACATGCATCAGAAACAAGTCGCGCTGCATCATTCCACGCGTCGTCGGATTCCCGTAGCAATACCCGCATCACGGCATTCAAATTAACGTTTTTTACTGTTTGAAGATAGCCGATTTATCTCCGGAAGCTGATTTGAAACTTTAGGACTAGTTAAGCCTTTTTTTCTCTCTCTTTCTCATCATGCATCTTCGCCAGCGATCACTTCAGCAAAAACGACAAAAAAAAAGAGGGCCCCCTACCCCGCCTTCCGGGAACGAGACCATGTAGTGTAAGCGGCCTATGTCAAAGCAGACGATTCTCTTTCACTGAAGCAGACGGCATTTCCTGAGAGGGGGCAGTTCGGCAGCTGGTCTGGGAACGACGCTGGTGTGACGTAGTAGTTACAAACGACTCATGCAATCAGCGGTGCCCGAAGGTCTCGGCCAATACTGGACCCATTCATGCTTTTGAAAAGCGGGAATACGAGGTCTGTTAGAAAAGTATCCGACTTTATTTTATTTTTTTTTTGCGAACACCTGATGGATATGAAAGAAGCGCGCTTACAGCAGGCGACCTTGAACCCTCGTGCGCATGCACGAATTTTTTCCAACCTGCCGATAGCGTCAGTCGCTGGGAAGCAGCGTTTGAGTGAGGGAGTGCGCAGTGCTCTCGTCGGTTTTTTGTTGCAAGGAAAATGGCGGAGCGAGAGGAGCAGCGCTACTACCTCAAATTTTGCCAGAAACTTGGCGATAGCCAAGTGGAAATTATTCGAAATGTTCAGACGGCTTTCGGTGATGATGCTATGAGCAGCACACAGATTAAGCAGTGGTGCAACTGGTTTAAAGACGGCCGCACATCCGTGGAGAGAGAGCCACGCTCCGGCCGGCCATCAACATGCCGAAATGGCCAGGTAATTGCCGAAGTGAACGCTGTGGTGATGCGGGACTGTTGTGTGACTATCCGAGAAATTGCGGAAGAGGTGGACATCAGCAATTTTTCTGCACATTCCATTATCACCGAAGATTTGGCCATGGAGAGAGTTGCGGCGAAATTCGTGCCGAAGCTGCTGACGGTGGAGAAAAAGCAGCTTCGTGTTGAAGTCTCACAGGAGATGCTGGATTCCACAAACAGTTGCCCTGACTTCACCGACGCCGTAATCACTAGTGACGAGTCTTGGGTGTACGGGTACGACCCGGAAACCAAATCCCAGTCGTCACAGAGGACGCATTCCACGTCACCAAGACCAAAGAAGGCCCGACAAGTGCGCAGCAATGTCAAAGTGATGCTGACTGCTTTTTTGACTCCCTCTGTGTGGCACACCACGAGTACGCACCCCACAGAGTCAAAGAATGACTAAACAGTACTACAGGGATGTCCTCCATCGCCTACGTGGTGCTGTGCGGCGCAAGAGACCGGAATTAAGGTCAACAAGAAATTGGCGCATCCCTCGCGGCATTGCTCCTGCACATTCCTCGCATTTCATTCAGACTTTTCTGGCGAAAAATCAGACTCCTGTAGTTCAACAGGCTCCTTACTCTCCTGATATGTCCCCCTACGACTTCTGGCTGTTTCCTAAAATCAAGAGGTCATTGAAAGGAGCGCGATTTCATAAAAGAAAGGACATTATGGCTGCAACGACAGCAGAGCTAAATTCCATTCCGAAAAGGGTCTTTTCGGAATACTTCCAACAACGGCAGCACCGCTGGGAGATGTATATGGAGCCCCAAGGAGACTACTTTGAAGGTTATTAGGTTTCTAACGCTCCAGTTATGCCAGTTTTTTTTTATTCGGCCAAAGGTCGGATACTTTTCTAACAGACCTCGTATGTAGCCGATCCTTCTGTGACCTCAATTTTGACGTCAAACCATCACAATATCGAGACACTGATTCGTTTCGCGTGTGCTTTCTTCTGCTCGAGGCATTTGGAACAAAAAGTAAGGGAAAATATAATCGGGAATGATTAGCGGAGAGGTAACTTTAAGAGAGGCACTTACTTCAGTGTTTTTAAGAATGCTTGGATGTTACCAGTGTGACGCTACGGCATCGTTACTGCCATCAGATGTAGAGATTACTAGAAAATCAAACCGCCATGTGAGCCCCATAAAAGCACATAATGGGGAGTAAGAACACGTTATTTTTAACCTATTCATTACTTCAGAAACGAGTACGACGCTTTGACATTTTTTTTTTTAGCTCAAATGCCTACTTTTTTTTCAAAATTTATTTTTTAAGTGTGCTTCGTCGCTGGATCACCCTTTGTGTCAAGGTCGATAAATTAAACCTTTAGCGTGCAAAGAATTCGGAACATGCCGTTTGCATGCCTTGAATAATCATTTCAACATGGAGCTTGCTTACGAGGTTTCATGCATACATGCTCTCAGTACCCAACTTTTCGATCAAAATGTTTGGCGTAATCCGTGTGATGGAAAAAGCGGGTGCAAATGCACGACTTCCAGCCAGCGTTCAACAACCCTTTCGTTTTAGTTTCCTGGCAAATGTTGCGGTAAAAAAAAAACAGGAAGACATTTGTTGGATGAAAAACAAATGTTTAATGTTTCAGGGCCCTGCAGTTGGTTCGTGGCTTTCGACTGAGTCTTTCAGACACTGCACTAGCTTCGAAAATTTGACCAATTGTTCATTTTTTTTTCAAACTGGCGCCATACCACTTTCTCAAATTACGGGGGCACAAACAAATGTTTATCTAGGCTTTTGAATTTTTTCTTTCATTCCTTGATAATTTTGGCAGTAAAGGCTTCGTTATTACTCAGTTTTTCTGTATAGTGAGCACTACGGTTTCGGTGCTGCGTTCAGCTTGCCGGCGTCCTCTTCTTTTTATATTATTTACCTTACGCCGATTTTACAGATGGGCCACACAGGTGCGAATTCAGGAGATTGTATGGTCAGAAATCTACTGCTAACTAGAAGCCAACCTGTCTAGTTTGAAAAGCTGCCTGTTCACCAACTAGCTCAGACTAAAGCCCTGCTGCCTCAAATTAGTTCCCTATGTCTGCAAAGTAATCTCGCAGTCGCGTCCGTATTCCTATTTCGCATCTATTTTGCAGTCAAATTGACTTCACCACCCCGTCTTGCTGTCACACATGTTTAAGGACAGCTGTTTCACACTTACCCTCGATATCAACAGCATACCTGCAATGATTCTACATTAGTTTTTTTCTTGCTTCATTTTTTTCTCACCTTTAAGTGCGGTGGCTTCAGATTTTGAGCCCGCATTTTGATCGCTTGCGTTCATGTCTCCCCATCATTACCGGCAACGATCTCTCCGCAAACGAATGCTATCTGGATCGGAACAACAAGAAACGAGCAACCGCTGAGCCGCATAACGGAGTCATTTTCAACTCGCCGACTGACTGAGGGCCACACACGGCTTAAGTCTTAAGCGCTAGCTTATGCTTCACAAAACCTTCTTTGACCAGCACTGCCTCAAAGGAACGGCACTCCAATCTGCACGGGGTCGGAAATGCTATGGGTTTTAAGACTCTGTGACCTCCTATACTAGCGTGAATGCAGAGTGTTCTGGCTTGACGAGCACCTCGAGAGCAGAGACGCTTTGGTTGGCCGTATACGCCGTTAAAATTTCAAGAGGCCGATTCACTTCGCGTGAGCTGTTTTTCTTCTGCGCCTGGAATTCGACCTAGTGAATGTTGACGATACCGATTCGGAACCAGGTCGCGTAAGGAGTCTTGCTGCTTCCGTGGCGGCGAAAGAGGAAGTCGCCGTAAGCCTTTGACTCGCTTGCGCTCGTCGGCTTTTTGATCTCGTATGCGCCCTGACCGACAAAGGCGAACGAAGAAAGAGGTGAGCGCCGTTTCCTCAACCAACTCTCGGCAGAACCCGTTATCTAGCCGGAACCATCCAGCGTTACGGAACCTGTATAGTTGGCGTCATCTAATTTGTTTGTTGGTTGGTTGGTTCTTTGTTGGTTGGTTGGTTGGTTGCTTCTGAGGAGTAGAATGTTCGATTACCTTCTGATTACATGTGGGATTATACTACGCCAACCCACTTTCTCATCGTAATCCCTCCACTAATTCCAACTGATAAACCTTAATCTACCCACCTGTCCCCGAAAATCGACATCAATCTAGCCACTTATCGAACTTAATCCAACTAATCAACAATAATCCATTTTAATATTCACTAATCCCTTCTAATCCACCTCAATTCATTTGATGGATGGATGGATGGATGGATGGATGGATGGATGGATGGATGGATGGATGGATGGATGGATGGATGGATGGATGGATGGATGGATGGATGGATGGATGGACGGACGGACGGACGGACGGACGGACGGACGGACGGACGGATCTATCCAGTAATTCTTAGCGTGCGCAGTATACGGTTTGACTGCCAGTTTTGTTCCCATTTTCAAATGGCTCTCTCTGAACTACCTCCACTGACCGCGAGCGCCCCCTATGTTTGCAAACGTCGTGTTGGCCTATGGCAGCGCTAGCTGCCCATATCATTTCAGCAGCATCACAGCACACAGGGCTCGGTTAGTTTACTTTCCGAATGCGATTGCGCATTAACGGACACAGAACCGTCTTTTTTTTTTTACACTCACCGAGCCTTCGAACCCATCCAAAGTTTCCAACAGGAATGCTCGCCTATGTTCTCAGGCGCCAAACATGCGACTCATAAAGCAACGCCACAAGAAGCGCTCAAACTTTTTTTGCACGTGGCACAAGTTAAATAAAAAAAAATGAAGAAAAGCTATCAGTGTGTCATGGCTTGCATTCCGACTCAATGTTTACTTATGGTGATTGGTTTCGGCCTGCAGTCTGAACTTATTACCTTCCGTTATTTTATTTTTTCTGAGTTTTTGTGCGCGTGTGAGCTCCTGCACTGGCTGTAAAAAGAAATTACGAACGGTCTGGCTCGTTGTGCTGCTTACCACGACACTGCCCAACAAACGTTCTCTGCAAATAGAATAGGTTTGACTTGAGAATACAACACTGCTTACGGTCACCCGTTTGTCAGTAATGCGGGGGAAAATCCGGTATCTGCGCGCTGAACTGACAGAGCACAGCACTGTTAAACCGACCCCCCATATCACGTGCGTCATTCGCCGACTTCCAAATCGAATTGAACACGGAACACTAGCAACATCCTCCTCTCAGAAACTGGCCAGTCTTCAACGCGTCATACGATAGCGTGGATAAAAATCTCTTGAGAGCCGTGCAGCTACAGAAACTTTATTGCTTTAACCTCGTGGTCAAGTGGACTGTTCCTGCATTGTCACAAGGGGACACTCAAGGGAGTGCGATTTTATCAGTGTCTTTGGTAGTTGTTTCTGTAATGTATTTTAGTAGCTTTTTTTATTTCTAAGTGTCTCGTAAGGACGTTACGCCGATAGCTTTACAATGAACCCTCATGATAACCCCCTGGTCCACGTTTTCTAGACTGCAACATGTCGGACATCGCAGATTGCTATGCTGCTTCTGAAGAGCGCTTATCAAGCTAACCTGGTGATTGCAATGGGAGAAACTTCGCCTGACGTAATTATAAGCCTGCCTTTCCAGTCTCCTCCTGTTCAAGGTACGAGACTAGTCCCTAATTTTCCGAGAGTTCGGTGTTTCGTCACAAAGAGTTCACGAATGACAAAGTGGCAACGCCAAATATCCCTTGAAAATATCGAGCGCGACGCCTATTGCAACAGTGTCATTTAAGATCTGTACCGATGCATACGCGACATTCCTGCCGACGCAATCTGCGCCTCCTCTTGTACAGGCACGCGAACTTCTGACTGCTACGCAGGAAGACAGACCTCTCATTTATGTCGGATTACGATACCTTAATGGGCACTTCGGAGTCGATGCTTTAACGCAACGCGCAATACAGATTGCCTTATTCGTGTCCCAGAGCCTGTCTTTAGCGGCGTGGTATTTTCGAAAGTGTAATACCTCTTTCCGGTAGAGTTGCGTAAGGTGCTTTAATCCTGCCCTAACGAGGCTGACGAGTGTTCAGATCGCACTGACCAACTTTGGATAATAAGTATTTCCTGTGGTATACAGCCTGGCGCTCAAATGTCGCCTCCCAAAATGCCAGTTTATTCAACAGTAATGCACGTGTTGCACCTTAACAAACATGCTGAACTAAGTGACAACCTAGTGTAGCTTTTTCTTTTGTTGTTGAATGTCGTTACATGAAAAAGGTCCTACTTTTTGCCATGCAGCTTTTGTTTTCAGCTTTTTTTGTGTGCGTTCCAAAGTTAGGCACACAAGGATATTTCAGTGGACAGTTTTGTGTTCATTTAAATCGCCTCAAGTATCGTCAACGTTTGCCGAAAAAAAAACTCAAGGCTGGAGGGCCCTTTTATTCGTCGCCCGCATTGAAGCGAGGCCGGATATCGAACCCGCGACCTGGCCACATATAACAGCATAGGGGAGCATCGCGTCGACTTTGCTGAAGTGGCTGGTTCAGCGTATACTGCACATATGTTAGGATGGTTTTTGGAAGCACATTTAACCAAAGACTCCTGATCTTCCCGTCATTTATATAAAAATTTATTGATATTCTGACCAACTGATGAATCACCTGCCTAAATAAATTCATCAGTAACATGATACTGCGGCCATGGGTGACTAAGTAAGTGACAAAAATTGGTGTTCTTGTAAACTCTTTGCCCGCTAAGTCACTCTTTACTCTGATGAAATAACAGCGCAAGGAACGGGACGAAAACACGAAGGAAGAAGACACAGACACGGGCGTGTTTTCGTCCCGTTCCTTGCGCTGTTATTTCATCATGGATTACCAACTAGCCCGGCATCTTGCACTTCTGAACTTCACTCTTTACTCCGCAGACTCTTAAACGACTTATTTATTCATTGATTGATTTATTGATGGATGCATTGATTGATTGATTGATTGATTGATTGATTGATTGATTAATTGATTGATTGATTGATTTCAAGTGGGACAGAAGTGCACTGCGGGCTCTGAGGCATGTTTTATGGGAGGGCTTCCGATAAATTACGACCACCCGGTGTTTAACGTGCGCTAGACTCTAAACACGTGGACACCCGGATCGCCTGCATTAAAATGCAGTCGGTGAGGCCAGATGCGAACGCGCGACCTTGGCTTCAGCAGCTTAACATCGGGACACATCGGTGCATGTACAATCAATCAATCGTTATACAGGTTTCGTTCATACCCCTCCTCTTCGACTCACCCGTACATGGCGAATGTGGACTAGCTACCCAAGCATCACAGGTGATCGGCCCAATATTGGATGGAAATGGATGGTTCCACTCTGGTCCCTTGTTGGGACTGCCTTTGCCAATATTGGACCAATTACTCGTACTGCTTTGGCACGATCTTGAGAGACGAGGGTACGTGAGGCGATTCCCCACACTGTCACGCGCTAAGCGATAAATGCCTGAGAGTCGATACTGAGCAATGCCAGGCTGAGTCAAGGAGGATGAAAAAAAAGGGGTCCCGTCACTCTGTTGTATAGAATCAGTCACAGTCTGGCCCAGTGACAAGAGTGGGGGAACCACTTCGAAAAACCTGGAAGCACGCGTGCACCTCAGCTGTTGCGCATGCACTCGAGTGAAGGAAGCTTCAACTCCAATTCTGTGCTTATCACGAAGCACCACTTCGAGAAGGGGCACCGATAAGGCAACATCGGGCTTGTTCCGTGCCAGCCGCGAGAAATACGCGCGAATCAAGAACGAAAGGAATGAATGATTGAATGAATGAATGAATGAATGAATGAATGAATGAATGAATGAATGAATGAAAGGAAGAAAGAAAGAAAGAAAGAAAGAAAGAGAGAGAGAAAGAGAGAGAGAGAAAGAAAGAAAGAAAGAAAGAAAGAAAGAAAGAAAGAAAGAAAGAAAGAAAGAAAGAAAGAAAGAAAGAAAGAAAGAAAGAAAGAAAGAAAGAAAGAAAGAAAGAAAGAAAGAAAGAAAGAAAGAAAGAAAGAAAGAAAGAAAGAAAGAAAGAAAGAAAGAAAGAAAGAAAGAAAGAAAGAAAGAAAGAAAGAAAGAAAGGATTAGGTCGGTTTATGGAGTTTAACGTCCCAAAGCAACTCAGGCTATGAGAAGGGCTCCGGAAATTTCGACCACCTGGTGATCTTTAACGTGCACTGACATCGATCGCGCAGTACACGGCCTCTAGAATTTCGCCTACATCGAAATTTGGGCGCCGCTGCCGGGATCGAACCCGCGTTTTTCGGGTCAGCAGCCGAGCACCATAACCACTGAGCCACCGCGGCGACGGAAGGAAGGAAGGAAGGAAGGAAGGAAGGAAGGAAGGAAGGAAGGAATGCAAAAGATTCCAAAGAAATAAAGAAATTAAGAAAGAAAGAAAGAAAGAAAGAAAGAAAGAAAGAAAGAAAGAAAGAAAGAAAAAAAGAAAATAATAGAGAAAGAAAGACAAACTACTGCAAAGAAAGAAAGAAGGTAAGAAATACAAACTACTGCAAAGAATGAATAAATAAAGAAATGCAAACGATTGCAAAAAAAAACATCTATGAAGAAGTAAAAACTATTGGAAAGTAAGAATGAAAGAACGAAAGACGGATGGACGGATAGACAGACACTAGTACTTCGTGAGCCGCTTAACAAGGGGAAACGCTTTGAGAACTCGCTAAGTGTCGTCCTGTTCTGCCTCGAACCGCAATTCGGACGCTGAGCTTAGCACTCCGGGTTACACCCGAGCACCTACACTCAGATACGTAGTTGGCGCTGGCCTAGTAACATAGTTGATATCCTCTCCAGCTATCGATATGAGAGGCGGCTCTTCACAAACTTGCCGCCTTCGTAAGATTTCGTAAAAGCAGCCACACGTTATCGGAGTGCTTTTCAGCGGCACCGTTCCATCTTCTCTTATCGCTCAGCCTTATCTCAGCTCTACTCCAAGACTGTTAGGACTGCAGCTCTTCCATTTCATTTCAAAATGCGTTTCGCTCAAGTGAGTTTGTCGCCATATCTTCGATCGTTGCCTGCCAGAGCAATATATGGCGCACTTTGGCTGCAATGCGCAGTCCCCGATGAAGAGTTCACGGCCGGTCTTCGAGTCCTTATACTAGGTGCACTTCCTGAATTCAGAGTTCGCGTGAATATTTTCACTTTTGTGCAGAAAAAATATTCCAACGTTGTCGCGCAAGCCAGTTGCCTGAGCTTCCCGTAAATATGAGTGCAGGTACATTCTTCACCCGCTGGTACCAAACTCGGGTGATGATGTCCCGAAGCAGAGGTATTATAAATTTCTTTCATCTCATACGCATCGCGCAAACTTTTGTCGCCGACTGTACTTGTCCACGCCTCATTTCCCTTGACTTCGTGCCCTTACGTGCACAGTATAAATAGGGCAATAAAATAACAAAACTGTAAATAAAGTAGCAAAAAAATATGGCCTAATCGTAGCACACGTGGGAAAGAGTGCATTTCCAGCTTCAGCTTGATTATAAAAGTCACTTCCTTCACATAACTGGCAGGCTGACAACCAAGGATGTAAAACGGGTTTTAACACCGCTCGAATGCGAAAGTGAATCTGTACAACGTTATTCACAGACCATCTCAAACCACGGCGAAAACTGCGCTCCTCAAACGTACGGTTCGTGATGTACAGTACAGTCCTCTCTTCAAGGGAACATGCGATCGCATGGGCTTCCGCGCTTCGCAGAAGCACTGCCGCGAGAGCCAGCGAGAATTAGCGTCACTAGACGTTTGTGCAGTCACCACAGCCAGCTGCTCCTTCCGCGTATGCGCCTGCTACCAACCATTTTCGCGCCCTCTCGGCGGCAGCGCTTCGCTGACAGCGGAGACCACGCCATCGCGTGTTCCCTTTAACAGTGAGCCGTACTGTACAATGTTTTCTATGAGTAACTAGGCTGGATGGCTTCGTTCTCAGACGTATGGTGGAGCACTTGCCCACCCCCTCAAGCTCTAAATTTCTGTACTTCAGCAACGACGGTGCTTCACAGTCTTCCTAAAATTGTATATACAATTCGCTCGCTCCATTTCACGAGTAAATATAGAGTTTAACCTCGTTATAACAAAGTTGGAGGGGCCCGGTGATTACTTAGTTATAGCCGTAGCTTCGTTATAGCCCGTGCTGACATAACTTCCAAGCGGAATCTTCACTCCTTCGCTATATCCGTTATTTCGCTATAAACAGTTTCGTTATAACGAGGCCCGACTGCTTACTGCAGCACGCTAAGTGCTGCCGATAACGCGGACTCCATGTGTTACCTCGCTATATCCAAGCTGCAAACATGGGATTCGAGCACTTTCCTTGATAAAGCTTTAGTCGCCGTTGGCGGCTGGAGAGAAATGCTTACGCAGTTCTAGAGGAACTCGATACGCTCACGCTCTGATACGATACTGCGGTTAGGTGCCTTCGCACTTCAACGAGTGTGTCGCGTCGCACGAGGAGTGCTTGCCTTTTGTTCGATAGTTGCGAGCAAAACAGGCGCTCAAGTGGCAGCGGCACGAGCTCGGCGACTCGGCAGTTATCGCAAGACAGCATTTCTGAACGATAATTGCAACAGTTTGAGCGAGTTGACCGTGCTAACGCCTTCTCGATTTCTGTGCCAGCCGTATCAGCCGATGTCGACAAATCAAGCGGTCTCCGGTTACCCTTGCATAGGCCTTCCCATAGCTTGAACTGCTTCGTGCCTGCTCCTCATGACAGAAGAGGATACCTCATCGCTACAGCTACATACCACAGGGAAAAGGAGAACAAATTTTTGTTTTCTTTTTGCTTCGCAGGAGGCGCTTTGGTCGCGGTATGACGTAATCCGCCGCTCCTGAGGTGCCTCGATGTAGCGCTGGCGCTGGTATCGGCACCCTAGCGGCTCCCTTTTAGTGGCGCCACATCGTGAGACGCAAACAAACTACGCCGTCTGAAGGAGGCCCTTTGCAAAGAAATTTATTTGTATGGCACTCGAGTAGAGGAGGCGCTGGCTGTGCGTGACACTGTAGCGCAGACTTTTCTCAGGACGGGGCAATGAGGCGACATATTCAAGCGCCACCTTCAAATGGGATTTATTCTGACTGCGTTGTTCATATGTATGCTTATCGTGACGACATCGTGCACGTAATTCTGATTGTAAGCATATATGCGCACAAGGATCATTAGAATAAAGTTCATTTTAAGTTTGCGCTTGTATGCTGTCTTATGCCTTGTGTCTTCGCGACAAAATGTGTATTTAAACGGTTGTACACGAAGGTACTTCCAATTCCGACAAGCTGAATTCAACGCTGGACTCCACTTGAATACATTTCGTTAACCGTGTAGTGCACAGACACTGAAAATTTCGGGCAAAAGTTAATAACATCCAACATATCACCACCAATCTTCTCTTGGGTATAAAAATGTATAAAGGTGAACGATTTATTAAGAAAAAAATAATTAAATTTTCCTAATTTTGATTGTTTCTGTATGTCAAAGGATAATAAACCTCTCCGAAAATATGCAGCCGCGCAGAGTAAATTACGGAAAAAATTCAAATATTTTCCCATCACTTGCCAATGCAGCATTACGACCGTCGAAATAGTGAGGTGTCTTGCCGTTAGGGCTAGCTTTTGCGGGAATTTTTCCTTCAGCAGACCTCCTGCACTCCCAGCAGCTGACACTTTGACCTTTCTTTGATAAATACGTCGCTAAAGACGGTTTCTGATATTATGCTAGCAATTCATGTAGTTCAGCGCGCTTAAATGAAAATTATTCACTTTTTACATTGTCTACTAGTGTTAAGAGACATATCAGGCAAGTTTACATTGTCTATCATGGTTAGGGAGTTTCTCAGGGTTATAAGGGTTCACATAGTCTATCAGGGTTGAAAGAATCAGTGACCTTACCATTATCTCGCAGCTTGTTGGTGCCCATGTATCGTATTTACTTGCGTATAAGTCGACTTGTTTTTTTCGCGATCTCCAAACTTGGGGACCGACCAGTAGGCTAATCACGGCCAGTACGAGGGATTAAACAGATTCAATATACTGTAGCGAAGGAAAAGACGAGGACACAAGAGGCGAGAGACGAACACCACGAGCTTTGTTAGCGCTCGTGGTGTTCGTCTCTCGTCTCCTGTGTACTCGTCTTTTGCTGCGCTACAGTGTATTGAAACTATGTACCAACAAGCCTAAAAAGCTACGCTACTGATTAAACAGACTCTAAATTTAAATTCAAATTTAAAAAGACGCTATTGCTGAAAGTCCTGCGTTCTGGGTGCATTCCAGCCTTCACCAGCTACAGCAATTGTTACCGCCGCTACTCAGCGAAGGTTTCACACAACCGCTCTTCTTCTCGAGAGGCGCCCGAAAAATTATCAGATAAGGCTGATTCGAATGTAAACACAGAGGCCTACCTCGCCTCCTCATCTTCAGCTCGAAATTTCCGTTGGTCGACCTGTACGATATCCTCACTTTTTATACCCCTGTTCTCGGAGTTATAAGGGGCCGACCTTTAAGACTTATGAACCAGTGTGCCAATAAATATAACACTCTAGACGGTGCTTTGCCGCAAAATGTCTTATCATTGATAGAATGGTGTGGCACCCGAGGTCTCACGACTAGAAGCAGCACGAGGTGTTCGAGAGGCGCCGTTAGCAGAGGGCTCCTGGTTAATTTTGATCCCTGGTGTTCTCTTTCCTGCTTTGTCACTGCACAGCACACGGACATTGTTTTTGTGTCGCTTCCATCGAAATGCGGCTGCCGTGGCTGGCATTCGAACCCTTGACGTTGGGTTCAGCAGCTAAACGCCATAGCCACTAAGCCATGGCAGTGTGTCATTAATCTTACCTTCCGCGCTTAGAGGCCACCATCAAGATCATAAACTGAAATACTTCAAACTGCCAAAACCTCCGTGCATTCTAAATTACCGTTGCTGTTTATACATCTGGTCGCACTGGTCTCAACGCTGCCTTCCGTAGCATAGCCACTCACATAGAGAAACAAAATAATAATCGCAGCATTTTCGCTCTCTCCCCAAGCAAATAACGCTGATAGCTGTTCCGCACTCTCCCCTGTCCTCCTGACGCTCCCATGAGCGCACTCTCCTTTAGGCCTAACCTCGACCACCAGTGCCACACGTTCCAGACTCGGCCTAAGAGTGGTCATCCCTGGCCCAAGTTAGGCCTAAGAGCGGCTGCATGGACCACAAGATCCACGTGTTCCAAGTTAGGCCTAACAATGATCACGCGGATCGCGATATTCACGCGATCCATATTTGGCCTCAGAGCGACTTCGTGGACTACGAGAGACACTGCTCCAGATTTGGCCAAAAGAGTGATCTCGTGGCCGATGGGAGCCACCTGTACCATATTTGGCGTGAGAGAGATCTCATGGAGCACGTGGTCCAGATTTCGGCTAAGCGCGGTCAATAGTGGTCCAGGTTAGGCCTAAGGATGGCTGCGTGGACTACAAAAGCCACCTGTTCCAGGTTTGGCCGATCACTTGAACCACGGGGGCCACGTGCTTCAGATCTTGCCCGAGTGATCACATGCACCATAAAAACCACTATTCTTAGTATGGCTTAAGAGTAATCGCGGCGAGCAGGGAAGCCACGTGTTCCATAGATATCGTCGACAATGACGACCACCTGTTCCATACCTGTCGTGAGAGTGATCACCTGGACCCCGAGAGCCACGTGTTCAAGGTTTGACCTAAGACTGACCACGTGGCCTAACGAGTACCACGTGTCCAATGTAGCCCATTTCCAAGGGCGCCCTCTTTCTGGGTCACGTGTCCATTATAACTCAGTCCTGTACCTCGTCAATTAACGCTGTCTTTGTGAAGCAAGCGACTGCAGCAGTTATCCGTCCCGACACACTATCACAAGGCCCCGTTAGCCAGGGTAAATTTTCTTAACTACCAATCTCATTCTAACAAATGCACACTTCCTGAGCAGCTTACCGTTCATTACACAGCACCGTCTCTTTAAAAACAATCCCGAGAAACCTCACCGTCCTTTTCACACAGCCTCATTCAGCAGACGCTTGTCTTTCTTCGCAAACCACGTAAACTACATCCCACACTCGTTTGTCGCCGTAAAGGAAAATTTATAGCAGCTACAAAAGTCCGCCTCGTCGTAGAGAACAGCAAGCTGTCAATTTTCGCGAATCGAGGGAGCGCGAGCGACTAAATCGGCGGCACATTTCGCGAACAGCGGCCGTAAAAATCTAGACGACGCGGTAAAAGCGACCCTGACGACCGTAGAACGACGATCGCTTAATGGAAGCTCGACCTGCTTTTACGATTGCAGATTTACATGCGACGGGAATTTATTCAAGTTTTACGAAGAACTAGAGAACGAGAGAGCGGGAGAGAGAAATCGTTATTGAAAGAGCGAGGTATAGAGAGGGAGCACTTATTTTAATAGCCCATGTTTGGCTCCACGTTCACAAGTAACGGTGACCCCCCATGACTATGAGTGGGCGGAATAGTGAAGGAAAAACGGGCACCCCGATGATCATGGTACAAGGCTTAACAATTGATAATTTCTGTCAATTATGTAAATACTTAAATTAAACGAGAAGACGTAGAACAAGCCTGCAGAAAGAGAATGTATAACGCTAACTGCGGTGAGGAAAGAAAGCAAAAACGAGTCGCGAGATGTTCTAAAAGTAACAAAAGAACTGCACGGAAAGTTTTAAATGCGTTTTTCAACTGCGACAGATTTCTGGAATGAGTGAGAAAGTGAAAATTTTAGAGCTTTTGTCACCTCGCCTCGGCCAAATCGTTTGAGCGTTGATTCTTTTGCTGCAATGAAGGGGCGCCGGTTTGATGCCTTGCGCGTGGAAGTGGTCTGTACGGCGTTCAACGGCTTCGTGTTTTCGCGTGATATTTATTAGTGGCTCATACTGTCGTCCGTTAACAAAGCGTGTCACACGCGTTTATCTCGAGAACTAAATAAGATAGAAGAAAACCAATGGTTGTTTCAGATAGAGGAGGAGAAATTGAACCTAGACCCAAGTTTGATGACTGTAGGTTTATTAGTTAATTAATTATAGACCAAAATGTCGAAATTGCGGCCAAATTGCGCGGACGTCGATATAGCCACGGAAACGGTGTGACGTCGCATGCACTGCATGTCGTCACGGCACAGTGAAAATTGTCACAGAATGGTCGGGAAAATGTCGGATTTGTGTCAAATTCGATGGAAAAATGTGCAATTAAGAGTAATTAACGCTTGAGATCCCCGCAAGATGTATAATTTGGGTATCGATGTAGCCACGGGAACGGTGCGACGTCAAATCCACCGGAAGTCGTCACGGCATAGTGTCCTCGGCTTTCGCCTCGCAACACTTCAGTTGCCAAAGTGTCCTCGCAATTTTGCCGTGAAGCTTTGAAGGAGACGAAGAAAAAAAAAAACGTTAACGTTGTTGCCAAAGCTTTAGTGGGCCCTTCTAGTACTGTTGGGAACGATTACATTATATTTTACCACCTTCTTGATTTATTTGTGAATTTGTTATTCTTTCACAACAATTATTGGTGTGCGTGAAAAATGCAAGCCACTAGAGTTCTTTATTTTTTTATACGCGAAAGCACTACTTCACGAGGTCAAACCGGTTCACCGGTTTCTGTAAAGCTTGACCTTGAATGTGACCTTGGGCAAACCTTATAAGATACATATTGCCGCGAATGGGATTCGAACCCGTGGCGGCGCGAACAGATCAGCTTCGCTGACCACTGCACGAGGGCACTAGGCTATCGCCGCACCTGATCAGGCCTCGTGTTAAACTGCGACACACTCTCGCGCTGTGCTTTGCACAGCGTCTGCTTCATCGACTAATACTGCTATCAAACTAATATTTGCGCTTTGAACTATGTGGCGGTTCAGAAACACGGCACTAGACCAATACCCGTTGGCGTACATTGAGTAAACTGGCATTGACGATGAAGGCGTTCAAGACGCGTATAACTGTGTCCCTAGGTCAGTGCAAACCTCAACCGCTCTTTCAGGTACATGGCGGTGGTGTCCATCTTAAATAACTGCTTTGGCGCAAAAATTTCGTGCTTCGCAATGCTGAACCGCGAACTTTTTTTTCCCCCATTCATTCAGAATTTGTAGGGCAATGATCCCTCTCTGGAGGCGCTAAATATCAACACCACAAAAAAAAATTTAAAAAAAATATCCCGTGTGCTCCTTGGTTTCTGTGGCTGTTGGCTTCTCTCATGTAGTTTTAAAGATCTACATAACCAGGACTCTCTCACTGCGCCAATTGCTGTCATGGAATCGCCCCTTTCATGGTATGCTTTAAGCTTTACTGCACTAAAACGCACCGAAATTTCATTCCACGCTCTCAAAACCGTCTTCTGAAGCAAATGAAGCACCTACAGAACGCCATCGCAAGCATTTCGTAAACGGGTTTGTGGAATCCGAGCTCTCTGACACGGATACTGTTTGCCAGTGCTTCGGACAACGATACGCACGCTGCTGAGAACGTAAGAGCTCCGTCTCGCCTTTCACGCACACGCCAATGTCGCGCCGTACAACCAGCCTAGTCTCCTAACACCCCCCTCCCCCACTGGTCTACGCCGAGCCCGTTCATTCGAACTGCCTAAACAACGGAGCCTTTCTTACTTGAAAACCGTCCCTCCTCCTCCTCCATCGCCTCTTCTCATCACTTCCCTTTCCCTCTGCCCCACTGAGAGGCAGGACGCAACGGCCCCATTTCTGCTGATCGCGACGAAGAGACGCCGCCAGAAAGTCGAAGAAAACAGGCCTTTACAGGATCTCGAAAAGACAGCAATCTCGCGTCGCCTTGTTTCCCGAGGATTGGTTATATCGCAGTCGCCTCAGCGGGCAAAGACCGTATGTGCCCATACCGCTTTACTTTGTAGACCCCCCCCCCCCCCTCCCCCGTAGTTCTCCCTTCCACGGCGCCTCATTCTTGGCGGCGACTAACCCTTCTTCGTGGGCAATAAATCAGGGCTGTGTTGAGATGCGGTTTATCGCTCGGAGCCCAACGCTTTCCCAGCGATCCCCTCGCCTTCTATCTGGGTGTGGAAATGGACGAGAAGGAAGAGTGGCGGCGAGAGCGTAGTAGTAGTAGTGCTAGCGAGAGACAACGGTTATCCTTTGATCTCGTCGCTTCGCACGGTTTCGTCTGCGTGGTCGTCGTGGGTGCACTAAACGGCTCGGTTTGCATTTTTTTGATCGCGATACGAGAGCGAACCTAACCGTTGTTTACGCAAATGCCAGACTCCTTGCTCTGAGAAAGAAAAAAAGAATAACAAAAACGAACCGGCTCACTGAATCCGTGTCGAAGCGGTTGGCTATGGCGCATGGGTTCGAGAAATGTCTTTACCTGGGAATCTTGTCCTGCACCACTTGGTCTTCTTCGTTTCTTTCTTCCTTCCTTCATTCCGTCCTTTATTTCTTTCTTTCCTTCGCTCTTTTTTTTTCATTATTGCTTTTATCTTTCTTTCATTGTTTGTTGCTCTCATTCGTTCTTTCTTCTTTCTTCTTTTCGCCCTTTGTTTGCTTTCTTTTTTCTTTCGTTTCATTTTTCATTGCTTCTTCCTTTCTTCCTTTCCTTCTTTCTTTGTTGCTTGTCTCCTTCTTTCACTGCCGCCGCGGTGGCTCAGTGGCTATGGTGCTCGGCTGCTGACCCAAAAGACGCGGGTTCGATCCCGGCCGCGGCGGCTAGAATTTCTTTGGAGGAGAAATTCTAGAGGCCCGTGTGCTGTGCGATGTCAGTGCACGTTAAAGAACCCCAGGTGGGCGAAATTTCCGGAGCCCTCCACTACGGCGCCTCTCATAGCCTTAGTCGCTTTGGGACGTTAAACCCCACAAAACCAAAACCAATCTTTCTTTCACTGTTTCTTCCTTTTCTTTCTTTGATTTCCTTTAATTTTTTTCCTGGTTTATTTCCTTCTTTCTTCCTTGCTCCTTTTATTTCCTTTCATTTTTCATTGATTCCTTCTTTCTTTCTCTCTCTCTGTTTCTTTTTCCTTGCTTTCTTTTCGCTTTCAATCCTTCCTTCTTTCTTCCTTTCTTCTTAGTTTCTGGATAACTCCTTCGTTGGCTTCTTTATCTGTTCGTCTTTGTTTCTTTGCTTGTTGGTTTCTTTATCTGTGTATTCGTCTTTGCCTGCTTCCTTGCTTGCTTGTCCGCTTGTTCTCAAAGTGCAGTTGGCGGCGAGATCAAAGTACTCATCATTTAAGTGCTCTGAACGCAAACGCGCTGATAGCGTGAAGCGTGAAACCCGTGCTTCTAGCTACTGCCGTTGAATTATGGGTCATCCCCGTGTTTGTGCCAAAGACGACGTGAATGACCCGTGAGTGATGACCTTGACGTCGCGATCTGTATTTTCTTGCGCGCGCAGGCGGATAGAGTGAAAAGGGGAAGGAAAGAGGGACAGAATATCACAGCTCATCACTCAGCCGCCGAAGACGGCGTCCAGAGGTCAGGCCGATGATATCATCATCATCATCATCATCGGTAGCTGAAGAACAGTAAAAAGGCCTATAGTTATCTTCACGAATCCGCAGCTCCATCTCCTCTCCATTTAGCATCGGTGAGCACAACAACCGCGAACTAGCTAGAACACTTCGAAGTCAGCGACAAAGGTCAGATTAAAAAATCTCCAGGGATAAGGTGTCTGCCGTAGGCGGAGGATTAAAGGTCAGTAGAAATGCTTTTGCTGCGCGGTTAACGCAAACGGAATGCCGCATTTCGATACAGGCGACGTGCAATACGCCCATGTACTGCGCGATGGCAGTGCACGCTAAAGGGCAACTGAAAAGGTTCTGGAATTCGACGAGCTTAAAGACAACGAATCTGTGGAACCTGGGCGTAAAGCGTTCGAAGTATTTTAAGGCTACCATTAAAAATGATGACGTAATCGCCAATTAAAACCGCAGGGGCGTTCAAGCTTCTCCGCAGTGCACAGCGCCGATCGGGGGTACGCATGGTGACGTCATTGACGGTGCTGGTACATTTACAGCACGGAAACGCTTTTTTGATGGAAAAAGCCAGCGCCATCGAAGACAGCGCCTGCATTCGTGGCATTCGACGACGCACGGCTAGTCGTGGGCGAACGCAACCCAAATTAGAAATCTTCCCGTCCGTGATGTCATCTCTGAGCTTCGCTGCACTTCTCTGGTGCTGCGAGGAGAAGCCTAATATTTAATCGTCGATTGCGTCATCATTTGAAATGCTAGCATAAAAAAGCTTGCGCATGCTTTACCTATGACCTATATAGATTTTAATCCTTGAATACCATGAAATTTTTAAAACTGATTCAGTGGCCCTTTAAACACTCCACTACGACGCCACTCATAGCTATTTCTCGCTTTGGGGCGCTGAGCCCCCTATACATACCATACTCCTTACCTTCTTTCTCTCTTCTTTCTTTCATTTCCTCCTTCATTCCTTCTCACGGCGTGGTCGAAGTGTCCATAGAAAAGTGTGACAGTTATTGTTCCTTTCCTTTTCTCAAAACCAATTTTTTCTCGTCAGTTAATCAATTACTGTTTATTAGAGTGCCCAGAAACAACCTGCCGGTCTCTTAGCAGACGCACTAATAACTGAGCAGCCAAATGAAACAGACAAATCATATGTGGCGACAATGTACAGCATACATGAAAAAACAGACGTCAACGCATATTAATAGTTCAAAATTCAGCTGCATGCACAAAACATGAGATTTTAGGGAACCGGAAAGAAATAGGATCGGGATTGAAAAGCAACAGTGGCGAAGAGTATTCATAGCGGATTTAAACAGAGCGAATGAAAGAAATAAGTGCAAAATAGTACAACTCGACATATGATACAAGAAACAAAGATGATTAGAATTGCAACGCAACGTTGGTGAAGTGTCTACGTAGAAGATTTAAATAGGTCATATAGTTGAACCTCGCTATGACGAAGCTGATAGAGACCCGGCGATTAGTTCGTTATAGCCGTAGCTTCGTTATAGCCCATGTTGACCGAGCTTCCAAGGGGAATCATCATCTCTTCATTATAACCTATATTTCGTTATAAGCCGTTTCGTTATTACGACGTTCGATGCATGTGATACAAGATAGCATATAAGACGATGATGATAATATCGAAATGTATCAGCCACTTCTGACGCTGATCCATATTGCTGGGGCTGAAAGACGCAGTAATTAATTCCCTCACAGCGAACACTTCGACCGCCCGTCAAGTAAGGGATGGAGGTGAACGTGAATAGAAGGTGAAAGGTGTTCGTTCTGAAAAAAAAAAAAAACGATCTTGACAGCGAACTAGTCAACAGTTTGCCACCATGGCCTTGAAGAAAGGTATTCATTATCCGCGTTGACATCACCGCAGTGCTATAACAGTTGTTAAAGGGAAGATTTTAGGTACTTTTCAAAACGAGGCTTTTGGGGTAAAAATGTGGCTCTTGCGGCATAGTATTACCAGTGTTAGCGGACACCGGGAAGCCGGTGAATTTCCTTAAGTGATAAGCTGCTTAAATGATTTATTAAGATTAACTTTTTAACCATCACAGCTAGGCAACTGGTTGCAATTAGTAATTTGTAGCTCGTAGTTAGCAATAACCATATCAATTTTTAGAGTTTCAGAAAAGTGATTATTCTCGGCGCTGTGGCTCGACAGAAATTGGCTACATTGTGCCAAATTACATGCGCCTTCGAAAAGCATGCAGGCAAAGCAACCTTTCCAGTGCACGTAACTAGGGAAAAAAGACAAATTTTGTCGAGCCGCAGCGCCAAGGGTAACCGGCTTTTTGAAATTCAAAAAACAGATATGGCTATCACTAACGACCGGCTACAAATCTGTAATTGCAAATAGGCGCCTAACCCTACCTGTTAAAAGTTAATTATTAAACTTACTTAACCAGCTTACTACTTAAGACGATTCATCGGTTTTCTGGTGGCCACCGACACTGGTAATACTATGCGGAAAAATTACCTCAAAAACTTATTTTTGAGAACTTCTTAAAGTGTTTTCTGAAGCACCTGGCAGCGGTCAGGATTTCGCATTTGCCTACCAAATAAGCTGCACTGCTTAACGCAACCGGATCGAATAATTTTTTTCCGCATCTCGTGAAACCTACGCAGCGTAAACTATTTTCTCCGACCTTTACGTGTCGAGTATTGCCAGTTCAAACGTGAGTTTCTCGAACTAATTTCATGGTAGATCAAAAGTTTATACTTTGGGCACTCATTCTGAATACCCCTCGCTCTATCCGATATCCAAAATTGAAATCACAGTACCAGCCCCGTCTACGCATGAATAAATCCCTACTCCTACGCGCCTCGCCTCCCCCAGCGTATTAGCGACGTTCACGCCTCTTGCTGCTTAAAAAAAGTTATCCAACACGTGCCCGCCTCTCATCGTATAGAGTCATGCTCAGATAAAAGAACTCGACGGGAAGCAGTGGAGTGAATTCCCCGAATAAAGCCGACTATCGTGCTGAATTTTCGGACCGCATTCTGTGCTCTCGTGGGGCACGAAGGTAGGAGGCCAGTCATACTATAGCCGTCACTCTTTTTTCGCTCATTATCACTTCCACTCTCAGCTATGGCGTACTCAAACGAATTGCATAGAGAGCATGTATTATAATATCTGCATTTGATTATATGTGTTCTCTCTTAGCCTATTCAGAGGGTTTTAGGAGGAAGTTTTGCGGTTCTTTGTGTTTCGGTGTTATCACGACTAGTTGCCGCAAACTATTAAACTTGTAGGAGTGTTTAGTGGAGGGCTAGTTAGTGCGAATCATTCGTCTCGGAAACTGCGCGAAAAACCAAGGGCAAAGGGAAGATCTGTGTGCTGTGTGTGTGTCCTCTACCCTCAGTCTACGTTTTTTAGCGCAGTTTTGAAGATTAACGATTCCTAAGTTCCTTAAGTGCTAGCCGACGGCAGGGTTAAGGAAAGATCTCCGTAAATTTCATTTCGCAAGTTAGCAGCGGGATAGGCCCAGAACAGAAGCATAAGCAAAGCTGTAGAAGCCCCCTTTACTCCAACTTTCTTGGGCAACAATTTTCATAATTGAAAAACTGTAGGTACTGTTATAAAAATATTGAAGGTAATGGTCCACTCTTCCGATGTGTAGCAAAATCTTTCTTTTAAAGTTTTTTCATCACTCGAACACTGTAACGGGGGACGCTTTGGACGATAGCAAAAACGCAAAATGGCAAAAAAATACAAGCCAGTTGACGGGAGGTCGCGGATGTATTGATTGTTCTAAGTCAAATCTTGCAAGATATGAAAAAATTACGTTCATAAACTCCTTACCGCTCAAAAATGCTTTTGTTCAGAATTGCCGGTAAGTCCCGAATTCGATTCGTAAACGTGAGCAGAAAACGATAAAGATGCAATCACTGAGAGTGAAGTGGTAAAAATCAATTTTAAAACAGCGCCAAGAGGTGCGGACAAAAGGGGAGCAAAGACACAGAACCAACAGAAATAGACAATGAACATCCTCTACTCAAGTATACCTGAGTACACGGGTAGCCATTCTGTTCGACAGGCATGCGGGTACGCTCCCATCTAGATAGTGTGATGACTCCAAGCACTATTAACGGTACTGCCCCCTACAGGTAAAGTTTAGCAACTTTCAACAGAACCCCTACAGATGTCTATTAACGCTCCCTGTATACTGTCAACGAATGATTTTACTAGCGTTTTAGGTCGTCGGTAAGGTTTAAGGCCCAGTGGCATGACAAAGAACATTCTCACCATGGTACAGCGAACTGATAAGGTGTGAAATATAACATTATCTCCCTTCGTGAGAACGTGTAGCTTCTCCTCAGGAACGCTGAGGTGCTTTCTTAAGGTATTTGCATTTTCTCAAAAGGATTTTGTGTCAAGGATGGACTGAAAATCTTTCTTTGCCATAGATACATTAATATACCAGTAATTTTGTGTCACGTTCCCCTCCACAGTGTCGGGTTACTTCGGTTATTTCGACGGCTGAAGTCGCTTACTTATATATATATATACATATGTATATTCATGTGTATATGTATATGCATATACATATACGTATATAAATATGTACATATGTACATATGTAAACATGCATTAGCGGCTACACCTGTACGCGTTCGGTTGCACTACTCTCAGGTGCAGATAACGACGCGCGTTACAAGTGGTTTCTGGAAACAATCGGCTACTGTCCTTCAAAGTTATTCGCTTAAACGTCGCTACTAACAGTTCGCTGTAGTGATGTGACAGGATCATGTTCGCGGACCACTAATACAATGCCTCTGGTAGCGATTGTCTCCGATGGATGTATGCATGATGCCTCTGGTTTGAGACCTGGAATGCCGGAGTAGTATTGGAGACCACCAGTGGTGAATGACGGAGTAATTATTGATGGACCATTAGTTATTACTTCCAACAGGCCACAGTGCTGCATGTATGTATGGTCTGATGGGACTGACAATTACAGAAGAGCTAGCTCCAACAACTCGCTTAGATGACTATACGCGGCCGCTTTTATAATATTTACAAACACACCGCCGCGCTGGCTCAGTGGTTACGGCGCTCGGCTGCTGACCCCAAAGACGCGGGTTCGATCCCGGCCGCGGCGACTGAATTTCGATGAAGGCGAAATTCTAGAGGCCCATGTGCTGTGCGATGTCAGTGCACGTTCAAGAACCCAAGGTGGTCGAAATTTCCGGAGCCCTCCACTACGGCGACCCTCATAGCCTGAGTTGCTTTGGGACGTAAACAACAATAAACCAAACCATAATCTTTTTGCAAACAGATGGAAACGGCGTATGTTTTCCCTTCGCCATCTCCCTCTCGCCCCGTTCTTGTTACCAGGCCACGACTAGTATAGCGATTCTATTCCAAATCAATTCTATTCTCTTTGCGCATCCCCTTCCAGCCAATAGCGTCGACCGATTCTCATGACCCTGTGTCGTGTCCGGTCGCTGTGTTGAATGCAGCGAAAGACGCACACGGTACTTTTAGACTTCGTTTATTTAAAGCTGAAGAGGGTGCGACCAGCGTCGACCGAGGCAGCAGCCGAACTGGCCGCCCGAAGAAAGGGGGGAGCTGAGAAGCGTCCACGGGAGGGAGTGGCTTCCCAGAACAGGAGGAGGGTGCGGGGGCGCACCGTGGGGGGGCATCTGGTGACAGCGTGCGACGAGGGGCAAGCGGTCGTTAGGAGGAGGATTGAGTGGTCGTTAGGAGGAGGATGCGAACTGTCGTTAGGAGGGGAATGCGAGTGGTCGTTAGGAGGGGGCGCACACACACAAAAGCAATAAGGGGACACAACACTTCCTTCCCCCTTAGAAAGTTGCCTGGTATCGTGCAGGGGGTCGGCGCTCACGCGTGGAGGCGCGCTGGCTTTGTGCGCTCGGGGGAGAAACACTTGTAGGCTGGCTGTTGTTCGCTGTGTCTCCTAGGTCTGTCCTGGGCGAAGTCTCTTCTTCCGGGAAGAGGTGCCAGGCTATGTGGGAAAATGGTGCACGTGTTCTCTCCGCTGGCGGACAGCTCTCAGACGGCGTCGTAAATCTACGCAGCTGGTTGAGATGTCGGCGTGCTACTGTGCCATGTATGTTGACGAGCCAAGAGCGCAGGCCTATGCGTCTGACAATTGTAGCTTCCTCCCAGCGTGGCTTTTTCAGAAACTGTCGGGCGAGGACGCGCTGCCCCTCATTAAGCGTGCCGCAGCGCGGAATTGCTTTTTCTTCCCGGAACGTCTCTGCCTTTGGCTCGGGGAGGATGGCTGTGAGCTGGGTTCGCATTTCACGCTCGAACATCATTTTCGAGGGGGTCTCGCCTGTTGTGCTCTGAACCGTCGTGTGCTGCTTGAAGAGAAAGCGCGCAAGGCGGCGCTGCAGCGAGCCTGTCTGATCTCTTTCAAGGGCGCGTTTTAGCTCGGCTACGTAGCGCTCGGCTTGTCCGTTTGTCGCTGGGTGGTAGGGGGCCGATGTAACTGAGGAGATCCCGTTGTCGCGATAAAACTTGAGAATCTCCGCAGACACAAATGGTGTTCCGTTGTCCGACACTACCTTGCGCGGCAGGCCGAACGTTGCAAATAGTGATCGGAGGTTGTCAATGACTGCTGCCGAAGTCGTCTGTCCCATTTGCCTTATCTCAAGCCACTTTGTGTAGGCATCTACGACCACAAGGAAAGTGCAGCCCTCAATTGGTCCTGCAAAATCAATGTGCAGTGTGTGCCATGGTGTGTCTGGCTTTTCCCATTCTGGGACAGGAGCTTTCGGCGGGGCGCTCCGGCTGCTCTGGCAAGGCTTGCATTCTCGCACCACTGTTTCGATGTCGTTGTCAATGCCAGGCCACCACATGTAGCTTCTGGCACACTTTTTCATTGCAACGATGCCCCGATGTCCGGCGTGGATGAGAGACATAGCTTGTGCGCGTAGTTCTCTCGGCATCACAACTCGGGACCCAAATATGATGCAGCCGCGATGGGTGCTCAACTCTGTAGCTCGCCTGCGGTAAGCGTCGAAGTTGTCCCCTTTGAGTTTATGCACGTTGCCTTGTTGAACAGCTGTGTAAACTAGCCGGAGAGCTGCGCACTTCTGCGTAGATGCTGCAACTGTGCCTGCTGTAAGCGGAGGTTCTGGCAGTGCTTCGAACATCAGAACGTCTCCTGGTGGAAATGGTTCGTCAACAGTTGCGTCTAGTGGCAGACGGCTTAGCGCATCGGCGTTTTGATGTTTACTCCCATTGCGGTAGACCAGAGCGTAGTCGTACGCTGAGAGTTTGATGGAATGCTGCGTCGGCTCGATGACACCTTGCTGCTCCAGTTTGTCCAACTCTTTTTCAACTGAATCTCGGAGAGCAAACGGCACCGGCCTGGCCTTCAGAAATTTGGGTTGCGCGTTGTCCAACAACTCCAGTGTGACCGGGGGCCCTTCGTTTCCTGGAATCTCTTCCGAGAATACTCTTTCGTATTTCTCTTGGAGTTGCTCAACCATGTTCTGGCTCGGCGTCTGGTGTATGCCGCATATCATCACGCCTAGTGGAGAAAACCAGTTTCTCCCTAGAAGGCTTGATCCTGTGCCCTTCACAACAAGCAGAGGTAGCGTATGGGTCTGGCCGTTGTAGTTAACCTGCACGTTGGCAGAGCCCAATAGTGGCAGATTCTGTCCTGACCACGTTCGCAGGTGCGTGTCGTCTTGTTGCAGGGCTGGTGCGTCAGATGGCCATGAAGTTCGGAACGTGTCCTCACTGATCAGAGTACAGGCTGCGCCGGAGTCCACCTCGAACTTAATCAGCTGGTGATGTACGCTTACTTCTGTAAAAATCTTCGGTCGCGTGCCGAGATTCATGGTGTTCAGGTCGTACAACACAGATGGTGTTGCTGATGTTGTTCCATGGAGATCAGATAGCGGCGTATTCTCTGAGGCGTTGACGCTGTGATTAGGCTGGGAAGGTGACTTTATCTTGGCAAGTCTCCGTTTCGTAATGCATGCTCTTTCGATATGCCCTCGCTTGTGGCAAAAATTACACGTGGCTGACTGGAATCGACATCCCTGGGGGTTGTGTTGGTCGTCACACCGCCAGCAGCGTTGTGCCTTTTTGACCGATTTTACAACAACAGAAGGCTTGCGCACCTGGTTGCTTGTCTGGTGTACCGGCTCGGTGTTCCGGCGAATCCCTCTCTGCTGGTGACCGGCGCTCTCCGCTCGAACGGCGATGTCGTAAGCTTTGCTGAATGTGAGGTCCTTCTCAGCGAACAGGCGCTGCTGCAGTGACTCGTCACTCAGTCCGCACACAAATCTGTCGCGTAACATCACGTCCAAGGGAAGCATGGTGGTGTTAGCAGAAGAAGCTGCGTCTCCCTCCTGCCCGGTAGCTGTTGTCGACAGCGTTCCAAAATTGCAGTCGGCAGCGAGCTTCTTGAGCGCGGCTACGTAGGCGCTCACAGTTTCTCCTCCCAGTTGATCTCGTCGTTGGAAGCGAGCCCGGCTGTAGACCTCGGATGGCCTTGGGTCGTAGTGCTTTTGCAGCGCTTTTACGATGTCGTCGTAAGACACTGCCGCTGGTGTGCTTGGCTGAATAAGGGCGCAGACAGTATCGTAGGTCTGCTCCCCGCACAGCGTCAGCAGGTTGGCCCTCTTCAAGGCTGGGTCTGTGATGTTGTTAGCTTCAAAGTAGAACTGAAGGCGTCCAACCCACGATGACCACGATGAGCCGTTGAACTCTGGTATCTGATTGGGAAACCCTCGCGTAGCCATGGCTTGTCAATAGCGTTGCGTAGCGCGGGTCGAATCCACTTTCTCGTCGCCACTGTCGTGTCCGGTCGCTGTGTTGAATGCAGCGAAAGACGCACACGGTACTTTTAGACTTCGTTTATTTAAAGCTGAAGAGGGTGCGACCAGCGTCGACCGAGGCAGCAGCCGAACTGGCCGCCCGAAGAAAGGGGGGAGCTGAGAAGCGTCCACGGGAGGGAGTGGCTTCCCAGAACAGGAGGAGGGTGCGGGGGCGCACCGTGGGGGGGCATCTGGTGACAGCGTGCGACGAGGGGCAAGCGGTCGTTAGGAGGAGGATTGAGTGGTCGTTAGGAGGAGGATGCGAACTGTCGTTAGGAGGGGAATGCGAGTGGTCGTTAGGAGGGGGCGCACACACACAAAAGCAATAAGGGGACACAACACCCTGCTAGCGTGACAATGCAGGGAGCGGCATGACAATGCATGGGAGGGGGTTATCTGCGACAATGGAGGTAGGGGACCACATCCTTTCATCTGCCACTCCCTGCATTGTCACGCTAGCAGGGTCATGGGAATCGCCCGACGCCAGTGGCTGGAAGTGGGTCCTTTGACGGGGTAAAAGCCGCTCCGTTCTTGTGTTGTATCCGATTATAGTCGCTCAAGCATAGCGATGACTGTGCTGCGCCTTAAGTCAGCTAAACGTACCGACGCATATTCCGCAGCCATCTGCATAACCTCTCTGATACCTTACAAGGTCATCAGTCGTGCAGCATTTCCACATCGGCCGACTTCGAACCCCATCGTGCGCTACATTAACCGGAAAAAAAGATAACCTCGCGAGCCCCAAGTCCAGCTATCAGTTCGTCCATTCGCAGAAATGTAATCTTGTTTTTCCACGACAAACATTCTTCACAGTATTCCCAATATACATATCCGACGCTGCCGGCCGACAGGCAGTGACGCGACCATGACAGTGGAAGAAATGGGTCAAGATTCAAGGACGAACCCTCGCCGGCTCGTCGTCGTCGTTGTAAACATTCACTGGAAGACGTGACGTCAATACCGGCCATACGAATCAGGCGAGCGAACTCGATAAATCTTGTTTTGCTCGCCAACAATGCGCACGAACGTCTGGACTACCTCTTAACACTTTTCTTTTTCTTCGAGCATCGATAGCTCGGGGCCTCTCAACATACCCTCAAAGGCTCTCCAGATGAACTGAACGCTCAATTACTCCTATCTCCTTGCAGTCCTCCAAACTGAATTGCTGATGTCTCTTTGTTGTCAGCCAGTCGGCGACCGAATTGTACGGACTTTGAGCGCACACGTGTTATGGGTCGGGTTGACCGAAGGCTTTTGAGAAAGCAGATACACGTGATTTGTGGCCGCGACACTCGTTTAATGCGCCTACAGAGATCGTTTCTTGGAGAAAGCGGGTTAAGAAGACGGAAAGAATGAAACAAAAATACTAAGATGGGGAAAACAGAAAACAAATCGACCAAGATCAGCTGACACGTTGAAATCAGAGAGATGCTGTCCCTGGGATCTAAGCTATGTATCCACTTTGGTTGTTGCTGTGCTTCTTGGTTAGACGAAAAGTGTGTATACTGATGGCAAAGGCAAGTGACTAATTCTCCCCCCCCCTCCTTTTTGTTCTTCTTCTTTTGGGACGTCACGATGCTAATGATTACATTGATGGTTATCTTATCAGCAGCGCCTCGCTGTAAAAAAAAACGGAATGAATTAATGAAAGAAAGGAAGAGTATATTGCTGAAAGAAAGAAGGGAAGATGGTATGGTATGGTATGGTATGGTATGGTATGGTATGGTATGGTATGGTATGACACGGTACTGTACGGTAATGTAGGACATAACGTGGAGGGGAAATGCCCATGCACTCCTACAGGACTATCGTCCAGGATGGTATGGTATGGTGTGGTGTGGTGTGGTGTGGTGTGGTGTGGTGTGGTGTGGTGTGGTGTGGTGTGGTGTGGTGTGGTGTGGTGTGGTATGTTATGTTATGTTATGTTATGGTATGGTATGGTATGGTATGGTATGGTATGGTATGGTATGGTATGTCATGTCATGTCATGGTATGGTATCCTATGACATGGCACGGTACTGCACGGTAATGTAGGACATAACGTGGAGGGGAAATGCCCATGCACTCCTACAGAACTATTGTCCAGGATGGCATGGTATGGTATGGTATGGTATGGTATGGTATGGTATGGTATGGTATGGTATGGTATGGTATGGTATGGTATGGTATGGTACTGTACGGTAATGTAGGACATAACGTGGAGGGGAAATGCGCATGCTCTCCTACAGGACCATCGTCCAGGATTCACGAACATTGCTCCCAATTTTATTTCCTCGACGACACGATCGTAGTTGTTGTTCGAACAAACCGCTTTCATTGTCACCTGTTCGCAGCTACACCCGCCTGCGCACACAGTACTGCTATCTTACGGGATCTGAAGTTCATGCATGACGTACGTCAGCAAAGTGAAGCAAGCTTTTAATCTAATATAGGCATGTCAAATTCTCGCTGCCTTTTAGTGCCTTGAAGTCTCAAGGGCCCTCCAGAAGAAATCCCTCCTTTCATAAGCCACTGGTGCCCATTTCTTATCTTCTTTCAGTTGAGTTCATCTTGCTTCGTTACGAGCACATCAATGGCAAAGTTATGCTAACATCGCCTCCAGTACGCCAGCAAGCAAAGAAACTGGGAGCTTTACAGGTCAACTGAATTAGGACAGGCCTGGTCGCTGGGGCCAGTCGAGGCCACTTTCCCTGGAGCGCCACCTACGCTATGCGCGTGGGAATATTTTATCATTTCTTTCCCAGAGTTCGTACCCTCACTCACCTTTAGCTACGCTCTCTTTACTATGCAAAAACTTCATCTCTCTCGCTTATTCGCTACGTCTCTCGCCAGTCCATGGAAGGCTCGCTATGGTGTAAATTCTAAGCCAAAGAAAAGAAGAGAATGATTTCCGCCTAGTCGCGATTCGCCCAACGGAACCTCGCTCCTATTCACACTCTACATTCCCCTTCTCCCAGCCTACTACCCTCTTCCCGGGCCTCTTAGTAATCCGTATTCACTTCGCGTGTTGATATGCAAATCGTGAAATGATTTGCATTAATATCGTGATATTACGAAACTACGCTTTGTTCATGTGCACTCGATTTTCCCTATCGTGCGCCGTACAACTCGCCTTGTTCAACGAACTAAAGCTTTAATTCTTTTCGCTTTCATAGTCTTGCTCCACCTGGCGAGAAGGTGTGTGCCTAAATCTCTGCGCGCTCGCTTCAGAAAGGCTCTCGCCCGACCTTCTGCGACGCAACAAATTGAGTTATATCCGCTCGGTGAAGCGGTGGATTCTTCTTCGCTGCATTGCGCCGGACCGGGCCGGGCGTAGGTGGGAAGAATCGACGTTCAGCGCTTCCCGGGAGGGCAAAAAAAGAAAAGCGTTCTCTTTGTTTTGATGTCGGCGGCGGGAGGTGCAAAGAAAGGAATAGTAGTCTATCGCTTCAGTTCGAGCATTGTTTCCTTATCGACACTCGACAAAGACCCAGCCTGAGTTAGAATGTGAAGCCGCCCCCTCTTGTGACGTTTCCCTGAACTAAGAGACTGGGCTGTACGCGAAGCCCGCCTACAGGTTTCCTTTAATGGACTCGCCCGCATATTGCACTGCTTTGTCGGTTTCGCATATTGCACTGCTTTGTCGGTTGTGTTCGGTTATTGATGGCTTGGAACGCCATGAATGAATGTGTTGAGGCACGCGGCGCTGGTGCCTTTAGATATTCGTTGCATTGAATTTTAGAACAAGAAAGCGGATTGGAGAAACGAAATGAAAAATTGAGTGAGGAATTAGCCCTTTATCACGGTGGCTGTTTGTGAAGGAAAAAATGCTGAAGTGAAGGAATAATTGGGAAACTCAGTGGGTGTAAAATGGAGAGGTGTAGTCAGCAAGAGAGTCACTGAGGTACGGAGTGAATCATGGAGTATGCCACGCGGCGAGAATAACTGAAGGACGGAGTAAAAATTCTGCTCTTTACATGGAAGATCAGTGACACAGATAGAAAGTAGCAGAGTTAGTGTCCGGATCGCTATTGAATGAATGAATGAATGAATGAATGAATGAATGAATGAATGAATGAATGAATGAATGAATGAATGAATGAATGAATGAATGAATGAATGAATTTAGTAAAAAAAGTGAATGAGGGTAGCATGTGAAAGCACTGCGTGTATGAAGACTGAGAGAGAAAGCATTTGAATGAAGTGTTAGAACGAGTAGAATTTGTCATAGAGGAGTTAGAAGGCGGAGGTGCTGGTCAGTTAGGGGTGGCACTAGTACGAAAACGGGGAATACATGTAATTAAGCAGAAATTGAGGAATTAAGTGCCCACGAATTAGTAGTTTCTAGATGGTTCAACGGCTCACAGGCAGCTAGCTTCCCTATGCTGCACAGTGAAGTTCTACATGAGCAGCAGTCCATCTCCCAGCAACCGGCCTATGCAGCGCTTTCACTTTCTCTTCACATCTTCTTGCATTCTTTCCTTGTGTTCTGAATTTCATTTTGCCTTCACTCTCGACCTGTCTGTTACTCTTTAGTAACTTCTCCTTAATCCGATTGTTCGCTCCCATATGTTTCCATATATTCTTTTTTTTTTCTGAAAAGAAGGCCAGGAAGGGGGCAACCACCTACAACTCAATCTTGGTGCATGAACTTTGACGCAAGTCCAAAACAAAATTTAAAAAGTTGTTGAAATTCATCGCTTGCCTAAAAGCTCGAAACCGAGCCTGTCTTGGAGAGACGCTGCCGCAATGCATCGGCCAAAAACCACGTTCAATTTTTTTTTGTTTCTTGCATTCGTCGAGCGCTATAGCTCTTGACAAAATAAAAACGAAGATGATGCGGTGCTTGAAGTGTGAACTATACAAGAGTTCTCCGCTCAACTTTTCCCTGTTCCTTTTTTTTTCTTGCAGTGAGTAGACGATGACCCGAATAAATAAAGAATTCTGACCGCACTCATTGTGTTGAAAAGATTCAGTGAACTTTCTCGAGGCTTCGGCGGAAAGCCTTGAACTGCATGACCGTGCTCGCCAGAACGCTCGATAAATATATAAAGTTAAAAAAGTGAGAGTATGCAGTGACCCGCTCAACTAGGCCAGAATGTGGGGAGTGGTTTTGAATCATTGATACGTTCCCGCGACGATATATATATATATATATATATATATGAGAGAAGCCAACAGCCACAGAAACCAAGGGGCACAGGGGATTTTTGTTTTTAATTCGTTTATTTTATTTCGTGGTGTTGATCAATTTAGAATATTAATATATATATATATATATATATATATATATGTGTGTGTGTGTGTGTGTGTGTGTGTGTGTGTGTGTGTGTGTGTGTGTGTGTGTGTGTGTGTGTGTGTGTGTGTGTGTGTGTGTGTGTGTGTGTGTGTGTGTGTGTGTGTGTGTGTGTACGCACGATACCGGTACCGTGCCGACGGTAGGAGGAGGTTTGCGGAGAAATAGATACTATAGACGGAGGCTAAATCAATATACGCGTATTTCTCGCAAGACATTAACACCATAGCGTATGAGGCGCGCAGACGTATTTAATAAACGATCTATAGCTGATGTTTTTCAACTACAGATTTTTAACAGGCCTCTTAAGATGAGTGCAAAAGCACATCCTCGCATTTCGACTCGATCGAAATTCGGGCGCCGCGACCGGGATTCGAACCCGCGGCCTCGTGTTCAGTGTCAGAACACGATAGCCGCACAAAACTTGTTCACTGAAGTCGTACGCGAAACCTGTCACCTCACACATTATCTCATGCACGTTAAGTCAGACGACCATTCATACATACTTATTCGTCCGCACCACACAATCGCTTGCTGATTTTTACGCGATAGCATTATAAGGGCCCCGTCTCGCAGAAAAGCCGGTGTCGTCGTCGGCGTCATTGGTCGTGAGCGAAAAGTCCCTACATAAGCAGCCTAGGTGGCAGGTGGGCCACCTAGGTCACGTTACCTAGTGACGTCATCATAACTTGCACATCGAAGTTTGAGCGAACTGTCCACCGTGGCAGGTAGCAGTTAATTTAAAGATTGGTCGCGAGAGGTCGCTCAGGAAGAGCAACCTGGGTCTCACAAGCACCACCGGTGGCAGCACCTGCCATCACTGCGCCAGGAGTGGTATGAGGTCTCCCAGAGTTCTATGAATGTAAACTAATGGATGACCAATTCCGCATATATGGACATTAACCGATTAAGTGTCTCGCGTCATAACCTTAAACAGATAATTAAGGGGTCCCCTTCAGTTTTATATATATATATATATATATATATATATATATATATATATATATATATATATATATATATATATATATCCCGCTAGATAAACAGCTCACTAACCCTTTTCTTACCCACATCACAGCTTATCTGATTCACATAGCTCTGCTTCGGCGACTAAACGTGGTTAAGCGCATGTATTCGTTTTAGCATCAACACAAATGGAGGGACAGGCAGCTTTTTACGCACTGACCCCGTCCACGAGGTGTCCTCGGCAAACCGTACACTCGAGGAGGCAGAGTGTTACGTCGGTCGTTATCTGTGACAGCCATCAGAGAGAACGCAGAGCTGCTTAGTTATTTTGTAGTACGTGCCTGAGGAGCACCCGCCTATATGCATGCGCTAAACGCTCGCTCTATCTCCTGGTCCTCGCCAGCCAGCTCATACCCCCACAACGACTGCCGTTGTCGATCAATGGAGCTTTTAATGCCTGGCGCGACTGAACGCATCAGTGCACGCGACAGGGAGATGGTTGCGACACACGCGTCGCTTGTCGCCGAACAAGCGGAGTACACGCGGCTGGTTACATGTGCGCGTCCCAAAGAGTCCGCTCTGTGTGATGTTAGAGAGCGCACGGCCCGACTGAAGACTGAAGCCAAGGAAGGCGGAAACTGCGGGCGCGCGCAGCGGAATTCAAGGCGCTCACAAAACGCTGCCCTCTTGCGTGAGGCGATGAGAGCAATGGGAGCGGCAGTATGGCGATAACTACATATGTGCTTTCAAAATTGCAGCGCTACGCAAAACAAGGACGTGAGAACGGTGACAAATGAGAGTTGGTAGTGCACTCTAAATAGAAAGGAGCATAAAGGGAGTAAGTTGTTCTCTAGCGCACTCTGTTTTATAAAAGGAAGTGCTCTAGAGGACAACTTACTCCTTTTTACTCCCTTATAGGTGTACCTGTGCTCAGAGTGTAGGGAGAGTAGCGATTGTGTATCTCCTGTCTTTCGTAACGCCCTTGTTTTGTGTTGCGCTATAAGAACTGGAGCTTGTTCAAGTTCCTGATGAGAATAACCTCTGCAACTTCCCATAGTATACAGGCAGAAAAATTCAGAGGGCACTTTGGCTCTCTAAAATGCTGCAAGGCGAAAGCCTTTTCTGGCGCACTGTTTGGCATTGGCTGCGAGACTGTTTGTGCTGTACTAGTGCTTTATTTGACTACACACTTTGGCTACACGTTACAGCTACACACTCTGACTTCCGACTTTGACTGCTTCTTTAGAACGACTCTCTCTGCTTCGATGAGTTCGGTTGCATTCATGGCTCTGTTCCCAGTAAGGAGGTATGTAATGTGGTCACCCACGGACGCCTTACGCCCCCTGTCGGAGCGGACGACAACTTTCTTTTTATTAGTTGTCGTCTGCTCCAGAAGGGGGCGTCAGGCATCCGTCGATAACCTCATTACTTCGAACCCGCGCACTCTGACGTCAAAACCATTTCGACCAGCCGAAAAGCGTGACACCTCTGCTGACAACCTTCTGTCGACAACGATGCGGCATTAAAGGCTTTCGCCTTAGTACCCAACGTATGCCATATGCCAAGTCTTCGAATAAAAAAAAAAGAGTATGTTCTTTCACCGCCCCCACTCAAAATTTCAGGAATGGCCCGTTCAAATGATGCTGGAAAGTTTAGAATAAAATTTAACTAGGAAATACTCCGAACCTTAGTTCTAGCGTATTCGCATATCGTAAGCCCCGTTTTCTACAGACACTGGGTTCGAAAACGGGTGTTTCCTGGGAGGCCACGAACTTTTATTGAATGTGCAAGCTTTCCCCAAACTGGTCTTCGCTGTTTCCCAGCAGAAAAGAGCTTGGGAAAGCTGCATTCTCGTTCTCGGGCTTATACTGTGGAATCCCGTTAACACTAGATCGCTTAATTCTAACTTTCGCTTAAATCGATTGTCGTTTGGTTCCGGCAATATTAAGTGTAGTAAGGGAAATCCGGTCTTACTCCCCTAAGTTCGGACTCCGCGTAATTCAATAAGGCTTTCCTTTCCTTCGACTTAAAATAATCGACGTTCAACTGTACGGTTCAGGTGTCGGTTATTCAGTCTGATTAGACCTGCCTAGTAAGGTTTTAAAACAGAAGCCTAACCTTCACCGGCGCAGTTTCTCCCTCTGAATACTCCAAGAGCATATTTCTAATAGGCATTACCGTTTACAAACCTTTCTCGATTCAGAATAAAAAGTTCTGACAGATAATATTTCAAAACCTGTACCAGAACCTGCACAAACCAATCCCCAAATGAAAGCAAATAATAATAAGAAGGATGTTGAAAGCAGAAAATGAGTTCCATCGTGTTATTACGTTCGCCGCTGCTTCAAGAACAAGAGAAAAGCATAACTTGATCTATGCAGCGCTGTCCAAAGGTAGAGGCCGCAATTTTCTGCATTCCATAGCTAGTTTAACATAACTAATGGCTTGCGATCGGAAGACAAGAGAAAAAAAGCTCCTAATTGTCTCCGTTTTATCCCCAGGGCTGGGCAATTTGCCGCCGGTTTACTGTACATAGGGCTATAATTTCCGAGCGGTCAGATGAATCCTTATCCTTTGTTCTGCTTCGGAGGTTGTGGAACGGGGGAAGTAAATTTGAGGCCGAGGCTTTTTTTTTTCACTTTTATTTCTTTTCCTTTCTCAGTTTCATTTTTTCTGCTGTTGTCCAAGCACTGCTTAAAAGGCTTATGTCAGTGTCCCGTGAAAGAACTGCGAGAGCTAGTGTTTCTTCTAGACTTTTTTTTATAATACTTACACGGGTGGTTTCATCACAGGCTCTTTTATTTTTATACATGAAATAGATAAATAATGTTTCGCAAAGTAGATATGGCTGTCGCGAGAACCGCTCGCGTAGGATTCATATAATAACGCGAGGTTTGGCGTCCGTGGAGCTGTATTTGACGAGGTGTAGTTTTTCGTTGATTAGGTCTTCGTTAAAAAAAGGGATGGAAAGAGGAGTTTTGTTCGACAAAACTTTGGTGCGCGAAATATTAAATTCGTCTCGAACCGGAGCCTGTTGAAGCGCCTAATTTTCTTTTCAAGGGCTTCGATATAGGCAGTAAGTTTTTTTCTGTGAGTGGCAGGGAATGTTTGTTTTGTTAATGATAGTTTGGTAGTGAGCTTATGCGCCGTCAAAGCAGTACGAAACACGATCTGTGCCATAGGTAGTCGTTAAGTTCGAGGGGGATTTCTGGTTACGTGGGTAAGGCGTCAGTGCGCATGAATTATGTCAGCATGTACTGTGGCTGTAACCCATGACCAACAGATCGCAGTCGCATCACTAACTGGCAGTGGCAATATTGCATCACTAACAGGCAATGGTGTTATTAAACAGGCCTTAAATATCAAATAGGGAATAGGCATCTAGGTACCAGCGTCAATGAGATCGTTATCTTGGGCACATCCAGCTAGGAATCCGGCACCTACGGCACGAATGTCTAAGGAATGAGCATCTAGGGCATGGGCATCTGGGGAATGGGCATCCTAGGATTGGGCATGGGGAATGGGCATCTGGGGATTGAGCATCTGGGGATTGGGCATCTGGGAATTGGGTATCTAGGGAATGGAATGGGCATTTGGGGAGTGAGTATCTAGGGAATGGGCATCTGGAGATTGGGCATCTGAGGAATGGGCATCTGGAGATTGGGCATCTGGGCATTGAGAATCTGGGAATTAGGCATCTGGGGAATTGAATGGGCATTTGGGGAATGAGCATCTGGGGAATGGGCATCTGGGGATTGGGCATCTGGGGAATGGGCATCGGAAGGTGCGGTCGTGCGGCCCCTTGGGGCACGGCTTCCCTAGTTTACAACGCTACAAGTCTCACATGCAGCCCTGTTTCGCTCGTATCCCTAATAAGACGCCTTCACGTCCATGTCATCATGTGTCATGCCATGTTGGCCCTGAGAGATAATGTAAATAAATAAATAAATAAATTTTAGCGTCGCAAATAGGAAAAAAGGAATATTTTAACCTTGAAATTAACTTCTGCTCAATCATGTGCTTCCGCCTTCTGCGAAGTTCTCGCCAGTCCTGGACATCGCACCGCAAATAACGCTGTCGTTGCCATAAGAAATTTCTACCAGGAAAAAGCCACTCCCAGAGAAGGCATTTAATATGCCAGGCTCCTCCCGTTTCGTACAAAAGGCAAACCGTTTCGTAGACATGATGGATTGCGCTAAATTTTGTCGTGTGTGTATGTATATATATATATATATATATATATATATATATATACACACACCCAGAGGCAAACCATTTATATATATATATATATATATATATATATATATATATATATATATATATATATATATATATATATATATATATATATATATATATATATATATAAATGGTTTGCCTACGGGTTTTAAAGCCGGCGTTGGTGTATTGCACGCGTGGCATATGCGTGGCTTTTTTTGTGTGTGTTTTCCACTGACGTTGCCTTTATATTTAACCAGCATGACGCTTCGATATGCAAGTAAGTTCAAATTAGCGCAATAAACTTGGAATAACAAATGGTTAATCTCTCTACTTAACGAGACACTACAGTATAGAGAAAAGTATATATTAAATATCGCTGTGCAGCAGCATTCGCAAACAACACGAATAATGCTGGATAGTTAGAGCAAGGTGTATCATTTCCAACGCCTTCCGCTCAAAGTAGTTATTTACAAGCGCAGGAGGGCATCACGAGTAAGAAAGAATTGAATGCAAGGAAGCAAGCGCTAATATTTAATTGAAAAACAAGGAGGGGGCAAGAACATTGGTTCTCAGTTCTCAAGCAACATACTTCTTGCTTTTTGGAGCCGTTGCGGGATTACCTTATTAAATCATTGATTGATGACCGACCGACCGATTGATTGATTAATTGATTTATTTATTTATTTATTTATTTATTGTTTTACTGATTGATTGATTGATCGATTGATTGATTGATTGATTGATTGATTGATTGCAGTGTAAACATCGAATCAAACAACTAGCAAGGTTAGAGCAGGGGCAAGGAAATAAAGGTCACGGAACTGAGCAGCCGCGAAAACTTGCGCACGCATATTTAAGAAAAAGTTACGCACAGAGGAAGGCCCCGTAATGTCACTACGCCCCGAGTGGTGAACTGACGAGAATATGCGCCAGGTGTCGCCACCGACCACCTATTGGAGCCGCGCGGCGGAAAAATAGGTCACGCGGAAAGGGTATAGGGAGAGGATCAGTGCAGCAAAAGGAGCATCAGCCGCGCACTCCAGGCTTGTTACGTGATCCCGGAGATTCTTCTGCAGACACTGTGCATTTTTGCGTAGATGTAAATGCGTTCGCGTACTAATAATTCTGGCTGCGCCAATGCTTGCGGCAGACAACACCCCACTCTCTGGAGTGTGTTTGTTCTGCTATCGTACACCCGTAAAATGATATTTCCCAGGCGCTTCTTAAGTGCGGCAGCGAGTGAGCGAATTAAAAAAAAAAAAAACTACTCGTCTGCTCGCCGTCGCTGCGTATACGGCTTATATTCGCGCCTGTGTAAACTGCCCGTGTACTGAAGACCGTCTGAACGATGAAAGCACATAACACCTCAACGTGCAACCGTATACGTACCGACTCCATGCTGTGCGCGCGCCGAAAAATCGCCTCCTTTACGCGTTGGCTCGTCTGCCGGCTTTCCTCCTACCAGATGGCGCTAGCAACAGCAGCGATGCAGAGCGCGTGTGCCGTCTGCAACACCTGAGACAGACGCGCATCTGCCCGCACATGATGCGATCCACAGTGACCTTCACTGGCGCCGGTTTTCTCCCCCATCGGTCCATCTCCTCTATTTATCTCCCTTTCTTTATCTACGGCGGCCTCTTTCACTTTGACCAGTGCGCACGCAACAACAGCAATCTGATCGTGAGCACGGCTTAGGACGGGTGGCAGTGACGGCCCCGGAACCGATCGGATGTCCAACCCGCCTTTGGTCGGAAGGCTCGGCTCACAGGCAGCTATTCGCAAGAGAGATAGTTTGCAGGGCTCAACGATGAGCGGTCTACGTGGCTGATTTCACTTGCCGCTCCGACAAGTTTGAGGGTCAAATGAAGAGTCGGTCTGTTTCCCAAAAGACCACACGGATATCATAGACTGCAGCTATATTGGAACAGCGCGAAATGAACCCCGACACTATAGTAAAGGCAAGAGCGACATGGTCCTGCAACGCGTTTTTTTATTGGCCCCGAGTCTTAGTGACAAAATGGAGCCCAATTTTTTTACTCCTCTTTTGTCACGGTTCCTTTCGCACTCTGTTCCTATCTGATTAACCAATAAAAACTCGCTAAGTGTTCTGTTCGGCATTATTGTGTAGGTTTCACATGATAGACCAGGTTGCAGTTATTTTAAATGTCGGCTACTCCTCAGCCACATTACAAAAAAATAGGGGGTAGGGGGTCACGACATATGCGTCACCCAATGAGCTTCATCACCATTTCAATTCACGTATTGTTCGGTTCGCATGTCTCTAAGTTTTCCTCAAAATAACCCCACCATATGCTTGTCGCGCTTAGAAATTGTACGCCAAATTCTTATAAGTACGTTTCTCCGCGCCATAGACTTTGTGTGGCAGGGACTTTGGAACGGGAAAGGGGGGAGGGGGGGGGGGGGGGGTAGCGGGCGGTCGGCCTCTTAATGTTTCTCAAGAGGGGGCAGCGCTCCCCCTCCCCCGTCTCCAATTGCTTGGTCTCAGATCTGATTTCTTACAAATGCTTCAATCCTAGGGCGCTATTAATGTAAAGCACAACGGTGATTAGCTAGTTGGCTTCGTAGCCTGTTGTAAAGCATTTCGTTTCAGCAACCTAAACCAATGATTCCCCAACAGACGGCGTTGATTGTCTGACCCCTGTTCATGAGCATGATTGACAGAATTGAAAGAGACTATGCGCAAACTTTTCCAGTGCAGCTGATCCCTCTTCGTTTCCAATCTCTATAAAGCTGCCCATTTCTATTCAAGTTTCCTATGCATTAAGAAATACACCTCTAAACAATGCAAAACGAGAAAAAAATATTAGCAAGAAATATAAAATTCACGCTGGACCAAGAAAAATTAGTCTTTAACCGCGAAGTTTCTGTGGAAGCTATTAGCTTTCCTTTGTAGCCACATAGCTGCGCTTAGGTGGACGCCCATGAGCAATTACTCCCTTACTATAAATCTGGTTTGGTTTAGTTTATGGGGTTTAACGTCCCAAAGCGACTCAGGCTATGAGAGACGCCGTAGTGAAGGGCTCCGGGAATTTCGACCATCTGGGGTTCTTTAACGTCCACTGACATCGCACAGTACACGGGCCTCTAGAATTTCTCCTCCAAAGAAATTCAACCGCCGCGGCCGGGATCGAACCCGCGTCTTTCGGGCCAGCAGCCGAGCACCATAACCACTGAGCCACCGCGGCGGCTTACTATAAATATACTCCACCTTGGAGGATTCCCGTAACTACCTGACTTAAATAAGACATAGAATGAAAAATAAATAAATGAATAAATAACAAACCAGAAGACTCCCTCCCTACCCCCCCCCCCCCCCCCCCCCCCCCCCCCCCCCCCCAAACACATACACTCAGAAGTTCCGGAGTCCCTGGTGTGCGGCCAGATCAAAGCGACGTCTCCAGAAAACCTTGTCACGCGACACTTTCGTTATTGCTTTCTACTTGTCATGCCCGATTGACTTTCATGCCCCCCTCACCACTGCCCTCGGTCGAAGTGGAGAGCCTCCGCTAAGGAGCCATTGTTTGCATAGCAGACACGGAGCACGTATTCTCTGCACTGTCGCAAACATAGACGGCGCTGCTGTTCGCTTCATGTTTTTGTCTGAACGTGCAAACGACAAGGCCATGCTTTCATTACAACAGGAGCTATAGCGCATCCGAAAGAGTCATCACAATGCGGTACAGCTCCGTTCGTGGAGCATCGGTTGTGGCAGTGAGAGTCGGCAAACAAGACGCGTCGCAATCCCGCGTTCCTTTGTCTACGGAGCGTCTCGGCTTCAATGCAGTGCGCAAGGCCAGGCCACCTGTGACCCTCGCGGCTTCATCGACCCGGAAGTTGAGTCCAGGCTCCAAAGAGACTCTGCGTACTAGCGACACACGCGAGATATGGAATACATCCGAAGGCTGCTTGCTGCGCATTCATTCGGAACAATTTAGGTATAGTACGTACCCTTGAGTCAAACTGGGAACAGCGAAAAGAGCTTTGGAAGAGAAAGTTAAAAGCGTAACAATCATAGACAGAGAGACACTAGCGTGATTTGAAGAACAAACTCGAATTGATGGTATCCCAGATGAAATCAACAACAGAAGAGGCTCTATGGGTGGGACATGTTATGTGAAGAACAGACAACGGCCCTAGTAGCACAAAATGTCGCCAGAACGTTATGGTAATGTCGCCAATGTTTTATAATGTTGTGCAACATACTCCAACGTTGCAGCAACATGTCTATAAGTTGGTCAGGATGACACTATCTACTAACAATGCAGCAACATGCTCAGAAATTCGTTAGGATAACATACAATCTGCCATCGTTGGAAAAACATCGAAAAGCAACGTTGAGGCGCAATACAGCCCGGTGAACGTTATGTTTGAATCATAACAATAAAGCAACATTACAAATATATTTAAAGCACAGGGTTCCAGAACTTTTCCGACTGTTGCTACAGTACACATTTTTTTTAACTAGCAGTACTTTGCAACTAAACCTCTTCTGTTGCGCCTGCCATAGACAGCATGCACAGCTCCATTAATATGTCGCAAAGCTTTGTTTATTATCTATTCGCCACTATCACCCTTGGGACACCCTTCAGGGACGGCTATATAAGCTTGACTATATGTTATGCGCTCGGAGGTGAGTGTATGAGTTGCATGTTGTACTACATTGTGGAGCTCGAGTGTCGGTCGCTGTCGTTGGTCCTTGCAAAGCGTTATGATATGTTATGAAGCCTACTAATTGGCAGGCCTGCATGCATGTGCAGGGTTGCTGAACTTTTCAAGAATGTTGCATTCATGCTATGAAACATTGTGGCAATGTTGCAGCCATGTTGCACATATGTGGACACAAAATCGCGAAAAATGTTGCAGCAATGTTTTTTATGTATGTTGTCTTGATATTGCCAAAGGAGGACACTAGCCTTGTTAATGCAACCTGAAAAGGTAATATTGCTGCAATGTTCCAGCAGCAGTCTGTGCTACTAGGGATAGACAAAGCTGCCAACCGTATAAACTTCTTGCTCCTTGAAGGAGACAGTGCTATAGACTGATACAACTCAAGAGCGAAGCTGCAAATGCCCCTCAAAGCAGACCCTCCAGCCAATGGCGACCATCGATTCTTCCTCTTAACCTTCTCCCTCTCTCTTTCTTTTGCCCGATTCCCTTTTAATCTGCCAGCCTGAAATCACAGGGGGTGGCAGATGAGTGGGGAATGACTACGGCTTAATGGCATTAACCGCGGCGTCATGAAAATCGGTCGACGCCATGGGCTGAAGGGCCTCTTTTGAGGGGCATTTGCGGCTTCCTACTTGAGCTGTATCCGACTGTAGATTCCCTACACAGTTCGCCCTGACCAGTCTCATTACAGTGGACTTTTGTGCGGTCATTTAGCGCTCTTGGGCCTTATATTCTTACTGACGGACGATTTCTTGAGCGAAACTTGGAGCCAACTAAAAAGGACGGAGAATTGCGCCTACAGTAGATGCTTCCGCATTCCTCCCCGGTGTATACGTTCGGCCTTGGCCTTTTTTCTCTCTTTAACAACCCTCTCCCAAGAGCGAAGAACCGCGAAGCCTCTCCTTCCCAGAGCCCCTCCCCACAACTGCGCACCACGTAGACACCTCACTCCGCAGTTTCCCTAGATCGCGTCTCAGATCCAGCTGCGCCGAACACGAGATCTGCATCGCCGGATCAGTTGGCCTCTTTGTACACGGCGTCTTTCCCGCGGCGTACCGGTAGATCCCCGGCGGCGCCCTATAGATGACGTCACGAAGAACACGCTCTACTGTGACAAGAAGGAGAGCCGATTGCTCGGTCCGTGACGTCAATATGCAGAAGGTAACCCCTCGCCAGTAGCTTGCTTCCTTCTGACGTTTCCCAGCCGTGCTGTTGTTAGGCAGCTCGAATAGCGGCAGATGAGCGACAGCTGAGCGGCAAATGGCTCTCGGGCTTAGCGGACGAGATAACGTGGTTTCCATGCGGTTAAAGTGTAGCCGCTTTGTATGAATCAATATAGTTTGTTATTATAAAGTGGAGCCTGCCAATACAGGTCATCTTGCCTGCCATACCTTATCAAACAGCATTCATCCATTCATTCATTCCTTCATTAAGTCTTTTAAGTGATAAGATCCATTCGTTCGTTCGTTCGTTCATTCATTCATTCATTCATTCATTCATTCATTCATTCATTCATTCATTCATTCATTCATTCATTAAGCCTCCAAGTGATAAGATTTTTTCACTTAATAGGAGGAAATCGCGGTCAACTGTGCCATCTAAGCGTGCAACCATGCAGCGGCAAAGAAAACCTACGCAGGATTAATCTCGAGTCCTCTTCCTTAGAAAAGCATTCGCTTCGACTAGACGGCATTTATGCTTCTCCCTCACCACTCCAGACGAATATCTTCGTTGCTTCGAGCAATCTGGCTCTTCTGGTCAATGCCTATTTATCTCGCTTGTGCGGTCATATCTTCAGATATAAGAGGATATTACGTACAGTCACGGACAAAAGTTTGCAGGATGCGGATTTGTGGTAAAAAAAATTATTTCTGCGCTCCCTCAGCAGACAGGCAGATTGTATTTTTGCAGCGAATGGAGCACGCATGTCTCTTCAAGTTCCTATGCATTTCTGTGATCTGCTATGCTTGACCTCCCCACAGTAAATTTTTTTCCGCGAATTCGCATCCCGCAAACTTTTGTCGATGACTGTACTCTCGATCAAGATATCCAACGCTAATCTGCACAGAATTATCGAATTCTATATACACCTCAATAAACTGATGGATGGTACGTCGGGTTTTCAGGAGCTTGAAGAATCAGTGCGACGATAGCAGAAGTTACGGTCTGAGTTCTATCTGTTCGTAAATTGTTTACAGTCTTGAGAGAATGCCAGTACCAGACCTTCAATACTCTGTGAGGACCATGAACATGGCTTTTAAGGTGGAAGTCATTCATCGCTCAGTCGTGTTTGTTTTTTGTTTGCATTCCCGGAATGATTATCTCGTATACACTGCGTTCAGCACAGAGAAGTCTGTCGACTGAGTATCCGCTTCCCAAGAAGAAAACAAACAAACGATCGTTTCACTTCACAAGCACGGACTGAGAAATTTGATACCAACGTATCCGACAAAACATACGTATAAATCAGAGCACTGCGGCGCTCAAGGTCGTCCCTCATAAGCATAGAAACGATCGGCTTCTCCGAAACACGCACGCCGTATTTGTAAACAGCGACAGCCGCCCTTCAAAAATGACAGAAAGAAAAATTCAAAAAGTGCGTGTTGTCGGGCAACCAGTGCAGTCAAACTTGATCTCGCTGAGCAAGAAAGAACAGCTCACTTTGGCTTCGCAGAAGACTATACCCCAGCGATACGTATCCCCGCACGGAGGATTCGGGCAAATCCGCGACTTATTTTTCCGGGGAAAGCATGCAAGGAAGTGACGTTCCCGGAAAGCATAACATGAAGCTGTGGCGGATGCGTACACACGAGCGAGGCTTCTAACACAGGCTGCGTGTGCAGAAATAAGAGCGATTTGCTATGTATCCCAGTCCCGTTATTCGAGCTCGAAGCGCCGACCTAACGACCTTCCGTACGAAGGCTGTCTCTCTCATAATCCTTCGCTGTTGATTTAGAGGTCAAGGACTGGTCCCATCTGCTGCATTCGAATTCTACATCTTGAATGAACGCCAGGAAGCGCTGCTACGGGCTGCTGACGTAGGAAAAAGATTACTGGAGGAGCTTTATATAAGACAGCGCTCCTCTTGCCACAGGATATATCTTGCGTTGACGTCATAGTGGCCGCCATGTTTGGTGGATCAGGACCTCAGCCAGGGTCCTCAGTTTGCGGCATTAATCTCTTCCGCTGCCCTAAGTGCACTCTGGAAGCTGTGTTCTATGCGCCATGAAGCCCGGCCGTGACATTATATACACGCCATCTATACGCAACGCTTCGATGCTGTTTGTGCTTTTCGTATAGTGCTGCTGCTGCTTTTGATGATAGCAGTATATGGAGTGCCACCTAGCCACAAATACTATTACGAAGACGCTACCTAAATTGTGCTGATTATAACGGTTCGCGTCAAACTCCATGACAATTCGAGTATCTGCTCGCTACACTCTAAACAGGAAGGTGTAAAATGGGAATAATGTCATCTAGCGTAGTCTCTTTTATAAGAGGGGGTGTCTGGATAGATCACTCCCTTTTTACTCCAATATAGGTATATTTTTGTCTACAGTGGAATAACCACACGCAGGAGGAGGAAATATAACCGGGAAACAATAGAGAGTTTTAGTATTGCGGGCTTTGCGTAATTGCGTGCATAGCGGAATAGCGGGTCCAGAGTGCGCATGCGCAGAACGCTAACGGGGAAATAGCGTTAGCGTACGCACGCAATTTTCAGAATTTAGCGTTGCGGCTTTTGCGCCCTTAGCGTGGAAACATGGCGGCGTCCTTTCAAGCGAGAGCCGCCCGCTTCAGCCGATTCAGCAGCTCTTGCGATTCCGGTCGGCATGTTTACCGGCAACTACTGGTGTTGTTGGTTTTCGCTATGACTTACCTTGCTTCGACGATAAAGTTTAAGCTGCAATTCAGCCCAGTTTTTGAGATACGCTCTCGATTCTGGAGCGCGCAAGCCTAATGGAAACTCAAGCTGCACTGCTACCGTCTGCAACGGCCCGAAACGCAGCAGAAACCTAGCAAAAACGTCTGGAACGAGACAAAAATAGATTTGAAGGTTTTTCGCGATGTTTTATGGACTTAAATTATGTAAAAAGAGTTTATATTAAATTTACATAAGTTTTTTGAACATTAGACGTCATGTGATGGCAAATATTCTTGCTCCAACGGCTTGTAGTTAACATTGCCTTTACTAGATGGCGCCACTGTTTTACGTTTTTATTTCACTTTATTGTAATTTCGGGGTCATTTTGCAGACGAAAATGAACACTGCACTAATAATTCGTATAAAAAACTCGGAAATATTATAATTTGGCAAGTTAGCGGCCGTGTCGACCATTTTAGAAGGACCATTCGCATCCATGTCAAGCAGATGGCGTTTAACGTTTTCAAAACGCTATACTAAAACTGTCTGTGGGGATAAGTTGCTTGCGGCACGCTAACGTAATTTCCCTTAGGTCCGCTATCACGCTAACGCTATACTAAAACTCTCTAATCTCATCTTACCCTTCAAAACATTTCTTCCGCTACTCTACAGTTGGTCGGTGGACTGTCCTGGAATGAAGTGGCAGATGAAAAGGGATAGGCTCCACCCTGTATTGTCACGATAACAGGCTCATGAAATTAATGAACATGAATATCATGTAATGGTGTCATGGTTCATGAACAGGCCGACGCCATTGGCTGGAAGGAGATCCTTTGACGGGCAAAAGCCGCTTTCAGAGCGTTAGCTCTAACACTTGCATTACTCAAGGTGGCGTCAGTATGAAACATAATGTCATTAAAGTGGGACCAGTGGATGGTGCCATTGGTACACAGATTGTGTACCACCTAAGTGGCGTAGAATGTTCGGAGTGGTATCAAACGACTGAGCGCGTTTCGGAGCATAATAGTACTAGTCGAATCAAAGCGCAGCTTTTCATAAGGATTCGCACCGAAGACGTTTGGTTCCCAAAACCGTGACTTCTTGAAACTTCAAATGTCCATTTTTGTCAGTCTGGCGTAGGATATTAGAAGTGCTGTGAAACGATTTGTCTTCTTGCGTTGTATATGTTGGAATAAAAAGTAGACTCCGGATATAACGAAAAATTTACCAGATACAGTGAAGACGAAGATGGCTAATGACGCAACATTCGTTCGATATCGCTAACGCTCGATACTAATACGCTGTCTTAGCGTTTTGCTCTTTCCTTTCTTTTTCTTGACTTGTGTCCGACTATAGACGCGTTCACTTCGCGCAAACGGTGCCTCATAGTCGTCGCACGTTCCATTTCCGCGCAGTCAGCACGGCAAGGAGGCCATTCATCATCTACCGACCTTCGCCACAGCGAAGGGATGGAGCGACTGCCCAAGGCGGGGTCGGCGATGAGGAGAGCGGCACCTCAGCGGAGGTCGTCGTCACCACGGCGGCTCCGGAGCCCGTCATTCCATCCGCCAGGTATGTATACCACACCTCCCGCGGATGAGCGCCATTATTCGAAAAGCGTTCCCAAGCCGCAAAAGTAATGACCCGATATTGTAAATGGATGGTTTCAGTGCGGTACGTCCTTTGTAGCACCGGCCTTTGCCAGTACATTTCCAATATTAGACCGATTACCTGTGCAGCCTTGGGTTTGCTCCGCGACAAATGTACAGTGAAATACAACTGAAAAACGTAGCGGCAAACATATCCCTCAAAGCAGGCCCTACAGGCAATGGGATTGACAGAATGTCATATATGACATGGAAGTTAATCCCATTTCACGGAGCCAGCTGCTAAATCCCCTCCCATGTCACGTTAGAGGATTAACCGCGACGTCATGGCAATCGGTCCTCCCCATTGAAGGGGGGGGGGGGGGGGGGAATCGGCCGACGTCATTGGCGGGAAGGGGTTCTTTTGACGGGGAAAAGATGCCTTTTTCTATGAGGGCTATGAGGGACGCCGTAGTGAAGGGCTCCGGAAATTTCGACCCCCTGGGGTTCTTTAATGTGCACTGACATCGCAGAGTACACGGGCCTCTAGAATTTCGCCTCCATCGAAATTCAGCCGCCGCGGCCGGGATCGAACCCGCGTCTTTCGGGCCAGCAGCCGAGTGCCATAACCATTGAGCCACCGCGGCGGGTTTCTTAACTTGTATCCGGCGACAGTGTTTTATGGGTACTGGAGAAATGGATCTGAGGTATGATGTCTCCGAACACTGTAAACTTTTCGCATGCGACAAGCTGAAAAGAAGTGAAAGCGAACGAAACGTAATAAAAATAACGCTATAGTAGGATACAGCTTAAAAAAAACCGGCAGTTACTAAGACTGGGCCACGGTCCGCGGCGTCCTACTCCGCTGGTCAATCGCAACAGTAAAAGAAATCAGCTTTTTATAATCAGACTATATTAAACAAGCCAAGTGTCAAAACTCTATAGCTATATATAGCTTGTAAATTTTTTTCTTGTGATAAGCTTCTTGTTTAGGCAACGAGATAACTTGCAACCACGGACTACTTTTTCGTCGTGGAGGAATTCTGTGCGGTGGTCCCGAAAGTGGGCAGAGCTTCACTGCAGACTTAACTTGTATCCGACTATAGGAGACGGCACTTCTCGTTTCGTATCAAACTTTCACGGAGGCGAGCGCTGTTCAAACTGGACCAGCGAAAGGAAAGCCGGTTGCCACACCTCACCCAAAAATGTGAAAAGCCGGACAGGAGGCGAGGTTGGAGGGCGCGGAAAGGGGGGGGGGGGAATGTGCAGGTGTAGTGTGGGAGATTCGTGTGAGCCTTCCAACTATGCTAAAAAATCTCGTAGTTTCCTTTGTCACCCCTGCCCTGTCTACCACGGCGCGTATGCGGAGGGGCGACGGTTCTGATTGCAAGTTCAATTGCGAGTGCCCAATCTCAGCACTGGGCGAGTGAAATGGGCGAGCGAAAAAGCGTTTCCGTCTGACATTTTTATTTTGAATTTTCGAAGCGGAATAAATTTCGTTTGCATGCTCCAATTTCAATTATTCTTACTGCACTGAATGCATCAGGAATCGATTCAAGCAATTAATCGGCATTGAGGAAAACAATGCAGTGCCCAAAGGAGTTTAGATGCCACTATTCGGCTGCATGTTTTCATCTTTGTAAGGATGCGTCAGCATTGCTATTCATTGATCACTACGTGGTATTCGCCTATGACTGCTGAAAAATTATGAACCTAATTCCTTCCCTCACCTGTTTCGGTTTCAACAGTCGAATTATGGCTATGACGTCAAAGAAAACTGCAATTACTGCTTTCAAGTGGAGCAGACAAAAATTTTTGGATGCATTTTTGTTCTTTGGAGTGATATGCTCTGGACATAGATACATGAGTCTCGACCCATTGTATAACAGCGCAGAGGACGCGGACAAAAAAAAAAAAAACCAGACAACATGAGCAATCGTATTGTTTGGTTTTTCGCTTGTCCTCGTCTTCCGTGCTGTGATACTATGGATTGCAACCAACTTGCCCAGCTTTGTGTCCATCTACGAGCCTCGACGTGGAATTAACCTGTACCAGCTGAATAATTTGACTTAGATTTTTTTTTCTCGTGCTGTTTCGGTTTCAAAGGCCAAACGGCGGCTTTGACATCACATATAATATCTGTTTATGTGAGGCATGCAAAAACTACGATATAATCACTGCTTGTACACATTTTCATTCCAACTCCTCAGCAGGTTTGAATAAGAGTTATGTGAATTAAAATAGAGAAAGCAGCTGCTATTGCAGCTTTTGTATGCCTCACGTGACCTGAATCCATCTGTTACGTCACAGCCATCGTTTGGCTTTTCGAAGTGTAACCGAAACAGCATGATAAAAAATTCAGTTATAAATTATTTACACTTGGCGCAATCCACGTGGCTCTCTGTATATATAACGTGGATCTCTTTATGTATAACACCCTGTATATACAGCTGGGTGTTTCACCCAACGTTCGTTTCACCTAAGACTTTCTGCAATTTTTAAAAATAAGGTATTTGAATTAGATGCGCGCTTTTTCTGGCATAGCATTGTCAGTGGTGTAGTACATCATAATTCAACTAAGACGTGCTAACTAGCAGGCTTGTTAACCAATATTTAATAGTTAACTTTTAAACTATTACAGTTGGGCTCCTTATAATTATTGAGAGGCATGAAGCCCACAGTAAGTAATGTCCATATCCGTTTTTAGAATTTCGAGAACGCGATTATCCTCGGCGCTGTGGCCCAACGAATTTCGCCTACATCGCGCCAAAATACATGCGGTTCGAGAAGCTTGCAGGCAAAGCAACCTCTCCAGTGAACCTAACTCGTCGAAATAGCCAAAATTTGTTGGGCCACAGCGCCGAGGATAATCGCGTTCTCGAAATTCTAAAAACGGATATGGACATTACTTACGGTGGGCTACATGCCTCTCAATAATTAAGGAGCCCAACGGTAATAGTTTAAAAGTTAACTATTAAATATTGGTTAACAAGCCTGCTATAGTTAGCACGGCTTAGCTGCATTATGATGTACTACACCACTGACAATGCTATGCCAGAAAAAGCGTGCATCTAATTCAAATAGATTATTTTTAAAAATTGCAGAAAGTCTTAGGTGAAACACCCTGTATATATATATATTGTAGTTCTATCAAAGCAATTGAGGGAAGAACTTGTATTACAAGTTAGTTATTAGTGATCGTAGGCGAATACTGTGTGATGGCCTGTGTATGCTATAATATAGCCTTAGGCATCATTACAAAGAAAACATGCAACCAAAAATTTTGTGTACATACTCATTTAAGATAACGGAGTGGATTCCAAGAGAATGCAAGCGTAAAAGGGGGTGTCATGAGTGAGGTAGGTGGATCAGATTAGGAAGTTTGTGGGGATAAGGTGGTTGTGCAACTGGCACAAGGGTTAAATTGGAGAGATATGGAGAGGCCTTTTGTTCTGCAATGAATCATGCTGGTGACAATGATGATAGCAATAATATATGCGTGACCATGCAGGCATTACTCGAGCAGCGGCGGTGGCGGTATCGTCGATGAGTGCTGCCTCAAGCCGTGCAGTTTCTCAACGCTGGCCAGCTACTGCGCCCGGCCGTCAGAGGGCTCCAGCCTGGAGGCGTTCAACCTGGTAGCCACTTCTGGTTCTGCTTCGTCATCGTCTACATCGTCCGAGGGTGGCGAGAGCAGCATGCAGCGTGACCAGGGTCCGTCGGCGTTGCTCCGACAGCAGCAGCAGAGGCCCGAGCCTCCGACTACAACACCGCCCCCTCGGATCGCATCACCGTCGCGTCTCCAGACGGCACACGAGGTCAACAGGGAACATAACGAGGTACGCAACCTGAATAAACACTTCGGCTGCTGCCATCTTGTGGAAGCAGCGGCAGTTTTAGTAGCATAGTAGTATCGGAAGCAGAATTGAGTGCCACTATGTTGGACATGCAGGATATGTTTCACCTAAGACTTTACGCAATTTTAAAAAATAGGCTTTTTGAGTTCGAAGAGTGCTACTTTTGGCATAACTCTGTCAGCAGAGTAGTACACGAAAATACAGTTAAGATGTTCTAACTAGCAGGCTGGTTAACTAATACTGAATATTTATAACTTTTTAACTATTACTGTTTTGGCTATTTGGATCGAGTTATGTGCACTGGAGAGGTTGCTCTGCATGCAAGCTTTTTGAAAGCGCATGTATTTTGGCGCATTGTAGCAAAAATTTGTTTGGTCATACCGCCGAGGGTGTTCTTGAAATTCTAAAAACTGATATGGGCAAAACTTACCGCCCATGATACTTTGGCAGGCCAGATGCTTGTACGTTTTGTTTTATACTTTGTGCAATAAAGTATTATTATTATTATTACAGTGGGTTGTATGGCTCAATAATTAAGAAGCCTAACAGTAACAGTTCAGAAACAGACTATTAGTTGCTATGCTGAAAAAAGAGCTCTTGTAACTCAAAATGCCCATTTCTAAAAATTGTGTAAAGAGAAAGGTGAACACCTTGTATAGTGCCATCGAGACATCGCAGCTGCTATGCTGCCTTGTGAGACCGGCTGTAGCTTTATGTTTGGAAAAGCAAGTGCGGCCCCCCTGAAGCGGCAAGTAAACGCATTGTTTCAAGACCATTTCTTGAAAAGGAGGTAACTGCGTTGAGAACTTTGATTGCACGGTGCTCACAGCAACTCATAATCCTTACACGGCACTGCTATTGCTGACATGGAGTGCTTGTGCACGCACTGGGCACACCGTTGTTCTCTGCATTACCAAGCCCCTTAGCTGAGATTTCCTGTACGTTAGCTTCGGTATGCTACAACAAGAGTAGGCAGAATGACTCCTTTTCAAGCTCTGAAAGATCCTTTCGTGGTTTACATTCCAGTGAGATTAAGTTTCGACACATTTAAGTGCAGTATTTCCATTGAACAAATAAACTGTAGAAAATTAAATTGGGCATGACTCAGGTGATAATACGCATATTAGACACAGGCTCCGACGTGTTCCTGCCATGTGTTATTCGGTCGATCAGTGTCATGTGACATAAGTGGTATGTACTAAACACTTTCAGCTTAACAAGAAACCTGGTTTACTTGCTTCGGCATTTTCATTGCTGTATTGTGTCCCATCAGCATCAAATAAAACGAGAACAAAACAACTGATGTGCAAGCACAAAAAATCAAAATATTAGCGGCTGGAGAGGAAATGCAGGCGTGGCCATTCACACTTCCAAATAGTGGTCTTTATGCCTTCAGTGTGAAAATCGACCGCTCTAGTATTCTGCCTCTGTAGTGAAATATCTACCAGTTATGGAGTTGGCATTGCAATTGTCTTGTTCGCATTTCATTTGATACCGCCAGCAGAGACCTTTTCAAAAAAAGGTAAAAGGGTATTGGACACTAGGTTGTGCGAAGAAGCTACAAACACCTGCTTGTAGAACAGGAAGCAGTCGAAGTATGAATGTGCTCCACACTCTCCTCACAACTTCTTGAGTCGTAAAAAGGTCCATATGCATCGAGTACTGGGATGGATAAGAACGGCGATACCATTACAGCACGCCTTTAAGCAGCTCCTTCACTTAGAACCAGCGCAGTCCAAAGCACCTCATGGTTCAGTACCTTGTCCCGCACAGACAGCAATTTCATAACTAAGAAAGGGCCAATGTGCATGCGGAAAACCTGGTCAGGTGTGGCTGCATTCGACAATGCCGAGTCATGCCAAAAATACATATAGTACACAAATAAGACATCTACCTCATCAACAAATACTGTCTTCATGCTTCATTCCGAAGCACCGCATGCAGCTACAATGTGAGGAAATTATCAGTATGATTGTGCCCTGCAGTGTGATTGGTCTCTTCACTGAACTTATACTTCAGCAGCCAGTGTCCATAGATAGCCTTCACTAAATAAGAAACGATTTCTGAAATAATTTCCTCATATAACTCCTTTCATGATGTTTCAGCTTACTGTGACGAATCAGGCCACCTATACGTGTGCCCTACACAAATGCAATAGCCTAAAAAGTGACAAAAACTGGATGCACGATTATGACACTGTAGGTTGGTTGGTTTGGTTTATGGGGTTTAACGTCCCAAAGCGACTAAAGCTATGAGAGACGCCGTAGTGGAGGGCTCCGGAAATTTCGACCACCTGGGGTTCTTTAACGTGCACTGACATCGCACAGTACACGGGCCTCGAATTTCTCCTCCAAAGAAATTCAACCGCCGCGGCCGGGATCGAACCCGCGTCTTTCGGGTCAGCAGTCGAGCACCATAACCACTGCGCCACTGCGGCGGCTATGACACTGTAGGGAGCAGCAAAAAATTGGTAGGTTTTGAACACAGTTAGACCGAGTAGACATGCGAAAGCGTGTGTTTAGCCTGAATGGCTAACGGATTTGCTTCGCTGGGTTGTTGGCACGTCTGGCAATGATATTAGTCTCAGGTTAAGCTCTGATTGAGGTTAAGCTGATCCGATCTATTCGCACCGCAGATGCAAATTGATGAAGACAACAATGTGGAATGCACGGCGTGAGAGTGTGCAAGTTTAACACGAGCCGTGTTCAGCTGCGGCGATAGCCTTGTGTTTTCATGCAGTGGCCTTTGAAGCTCATCTGTTCTTGCCGCCGTGGGTTCGACTCACAATCGCAGATATTGATGTGACTTCTTGAAATATAGACACCTAACTTTCGGGTACTTGTTTTCTTGTTTGTAATGATGCAAAAGGCATTACTATACATGGATTACCACCTTGTATTCTCCTGTGACCACTGAAGCATTTATAATTCCACTTCTTTCTTGGCCGCCGCGGTGGCTCAGTGGCTATGGTGCTCGGCTGCTGTCCCGAAAGACGCGGGTTCGATCCCGGCCGTGGCGGTTGAATTTCTTTGGAGGAGAAATTCGAGGCCCGTGTACTGTGCGATGTCAGTGCACGTTAAAGAACCCCAGGTGGTCGAAATTTCCGGAGCCCTCCACTATGGCGTCTCTCATAGCCTTAGTCGCTTTGGGACGTTAAACCCCATCAACTAAACTAAACTAAACTTCTTTCTTGTGCTGTTTCAGTTTCAACAGCCGAATGAGGACTGTGACCTCAAAGCTTGGTTCCAGGTCACGTGAGGCATGAAGAAACTGCAATATAATCGCCGCTTCCACATTTGTTGTCTATCCGGCTCCTGAGATAGGCCGGCTTCAGTACTGTAGTGAATAAAAATGATGAAGCATGGATTATGTCAATGTTTTTTCATGCCTCACGTGACATAAAACCTCACTTTGACGTCACAGCCATTGTTCAGCTATTTAAACTGTAACAGCACGACAGAAAAATTCAATTATAAAATATTTAGCGGTCATAGGCGAATACCACATGGTGATTCATGCACAGCAGTGTCTTCCACCTCATTGTAGAGAAAAAAAGATACCATCAAATTTAGGTGTCTATACTCCTTTAATGTGTAGTCGCTGTTGCTAGGCGACTGCACAAGATCGAAAGATGACAAGATTCTTGGTCAGTATTGGTGAGCGTATGAAAACTTTTGCACTAATATCGTATACAGAGCACTCATGGCATATGAGCAATGTGTTGATTATTCTACCGTTCATACATGCAGGTTGACAATGCCAATCCCCGCAGTCGTCTCGGCATGTCGTCAGGCTCACGCCACACGACAGGTCGCATGCTGCTTCCAAGCGTGCCATTTCTGACGTCACCAGAAGACGACACCCCCTTCGCGTCCCGGGCAGGCATAGGCACTTTCAGCCGGCACCGGCCCTACTTTTACGTCGTGCAGGCAGCTTTCAACGAGGATGCTGAAGATGAACGCTAGGACGCCTAGAAAGACAAACATCGAGGCGGCCCGCTCGATGACTGTGGCAATTTCCTATGGAGAACACCTACCTCCCTGCAAGGCATCTTTCAGAGCGCTGCCACCCTGTGGCCTCCTTCAAGGACTCGCCAAAGCTTCGGCTGTCTGCAGCACTTGTGTGCACCCTATTCAGCTTTAGTTCCTTGGAGTGCCTCTGTCCTTAGTGCTGGGATACTGCTTTCTTATTGGTTCATTCCAACACGCAAAACAAGTCCACAAGCATGAGCAGCAAATGATACTCTGTGGCTTTACATTAAGCATTGTGATCAACAGAAGCCAAACAATCAACTTACGGACATAAAAGTGAAAGGATTGAACCTTCACCAAAATTACTTAAAATTTTAGCAGGTTTAGTCGCTAGAAGAATGTGCTTCATGCAAGATCTCCACAGGTACCACACACGTTGCATCTCCACTGCAGCTGGCTGTGTCCAATGACCACTATAAAATGGCAAGAATATGGCACAAACAATCCTATCCTGTGCAATCCTATAAGCAGGATTTTCATTCCTTAGAACGAGATGATTTCAGGGCAACAGAGGCTGTCCCCTGTTCCAAAATACATTCGTATTGAGCTGGCAGTCCTCGTTGATTTGATTTTTGTCTAGTAATACACCTTGCCACTCATGAATTTAGTTGCTTCTTTATCTTTTGAGGTAATGCATTCGGAACCTAGACAGAAGAATGCACAACAATTTCGTTTCAGATGTGAATGCATTTACACTTTAGGTTTACAGCCAATTCATGTGTGAAACATACAACTGTCAGCAGTTTCATCATGTTTCTAGTCAAGAAAATGCCGAATTTTCCTTCCGTCTTGCAAGCAGTGGATCAAAGCAGAGGCCGAGAACACCCAATACACATTGATTCAAACATTTGCTGTGTGTGCAATCCTGCCGAATTTTTCAGACACTGCTCATTCAGCGCCATTTTCGTTTTTGTTGTCATAAATTATGACAGCCACCTTTAACAAGCTGCACTAGATATTTGCCCCAAGAAGACGTAAGTAAATCTTAATCCTTCTAATTACTGCGGCTGTCAGTGCCCAAAATGAAACTGAAAAAAGGAAAACACATGCTACTGCTTGTTTGGTTTCAGTAGTCATTAAGCAAGCAGCAGCGCTCAGCTGTAACATACGTGACGAGTTGTACGGCACTTCTAATCGTGCTTTCGCACAACACCAGCAGATCAAAGCAGTGTCCTCTGCTTACAGACTGAAGGACGGGCAGCCAAACTGCTCTATCACGTTATCTAGTCGAGCAGCTACAGCCGAATTCCTTGGAGGAGGCCACCATTTCCCCCTCCCCCTCTTTACATGCACTTCTTATTGTGCCATCGGAGTTTATTTATTCAGAAAAAGACTCATACCATCGTCCCCCCCCCCTCCCCCCCACCATCCCCATTTTCCTTCTACCTACCCCGCTATCACATGCATTTTGCTGCACATCAATACCGCCATGTACATACAGAAATGACGATCTCGCCAGAGCTATATTTGTTGCAGAAAAGAACAGTTGCCTTGGCAGTTGTAAGCAGATTGTCTTGTTGGAAAGCGTGCAACCTATCCTCATGCTCTCTCGCTATCCCTGGCTGCATTCCCCTTCATGCATTTGAAGAGTTGATGTGTGAATGCATGTTTATAGTTTGGCAAAAGGCCTTGTGTAATGCGCCATAAATATAATTCAATGTATAGCCAAACTTCACAAGAGTCATTGTCACATCAGTGTATGGCAAAAGAAAGAGAGAAAAAACAACCACAAGAAAAACGACAACACAAAAAAGTCTACGGCCTCTCTGAATAAATGATTGCTCGATATCAGAACGACTACAAAAACTGTGGCGTCATAGTTGTGAGTGGACAGCATGGTTCTGTTTTTTGCTATTTGCTGAATATTATGCGCCACTTTTATCAATGTATTACATGTGTGGAAAACATCCATGCTGATGTACTTTCGCTCCGCAACTGAGCAATATTACAGAAGAAGGCAATGAAACTAGTCATGATTATAAGATAATGTACAACGGAATTAAGCTTACAACAACACAGAGCTTGGCGTGTAACAAGACACGTTTCTGAATTTTGAAACGATTTCACACCAGTGCTGGTCATTGTTACTGATTTTTTGATGTCTCTAGTGAGAATGTTGCAAACCGCTAGCGTCAACATACAGTGACCATCACTAAAAAGTGACACAAAAATTGCTCCTCCCCGCCATGATTGTAAATCTCTTCACTCTTATATTAAAGGAGTGGGTCGACACTTGCAGAAACAAATTACAAGCTGGACAGTAAGCTATTTAGTTTGTTAATGCTCTGAAAACAGAACAGGTGTGATTTATACTGTATGAAGATTACAAGGAGGCAACATGCTGTTCCACACTATCAGTGAAAAGCTTTGGACATATTATGTGCATCTCTTGAGATATGCTGTGCTCTGCCGATTATGTGTTTGCAACAAAAGATGGCATAGCTATCTAACAGTAGCTATCTACAAAGATTGTGATTTCTGCCTAATAACAACTATGGTATCACTGAAGACATTTTCTAGGCAGCAATATTAGCTGCAAAAGATATAGCATGCACTAATTGCTCTCTCTAATGAAATTTTAACACAGGATCCACCAGGTATTTATTGTATCACTTCAATACCCTTTAATGCTGAGTATATCAAAAATGGTAACGCGTAAAAATGTATTGTTTTCCTTCGTGCTCACAGATGAATAAAAATTCCTGACATAATTGAGGAAACAAACTTTTCTTTAACATCTCGACCAAAGCAAGGTGGGAGCACCAGCATTAGAGATGTATAGACCCCATACAAAATCACTTACTGCAAACTTTAATCCAATACAAAGCAACATTTCCATGGTTGTACTTGTGTAGTGGCAGGTGATGGAAGTTGAATTTCGCTATTAATTTATTGTACGTGCCTATGTATGTGTGTGCAGTTTTATCAATGAGATGCACAAAAGCTATACTTTGTCAATTTTGATTACGTCATAATCATAACTTTTTCAATAAATTTTTCAGTTTATATATCGGCAATGTAAGGACCATAAGTGACGAAATAGTGAAAGCTATAAGGTTATTCAATGCTTCTACTGTTTGCTTATTACAGATTGAATTGCTTCGTAGATTTTGGATTTTCCTGTAACAGCTGAAAAGGCCAGTCACAAAACAAATCCAGAAAAATTTAGAATACGCAATTAAAAGCAAAATCTAAAGCTGCCAAGTGCAATCAACTCGCCACTTTTGGACTATAGATGATGTGTTGTCTTTACGAACAATGGTGACTACTTACAAACAGGCTCAACTTCAGGTTTTAACCTATTCACTGGTGACATGCTACTTAATGGTGCTGTTGGAGTGCTTCAAAGAGCTAACTATTCCACTATACCAACACTTACTATCACGGAATGGAATGCACAGCAAAAAATGTTGCAAGTAAATGTGCGACCGCAAGGCCATATGCCAATTTCCCCATCCACTGCCTCCTGCTGTAGAAAAAAAAAACAACCAGATATGCCAGATTGTTTTTCGATGTGCACACTATGTATAAAGTGATTCTGTTGTAAAATAAAACATCTTCTTGTTTCGCATCTGCTTTTGTTTTCCCTGTAGCATTCTTTGCATGCAGCAAGCGGAACCTGAGCAGGGACTTGCTTGTTCAGTTGGCTGACATGTGATGTACAGTTAAACCTGGATATAACAAAGTTGAAAAAAGTCCAGGATTTTTCGTTACATCCAGGTTTTCATTACATGCAGTTTTTGCAAGAGGACCCGAAAGGGCAATGCAAAATGGAAACCAAAATAAGAAATAAGGTTTGGTTTTGGTTTTATGGGGTTTAACGTCCCAAAGCGACTAAGGCTATGAGAGACGCCGTAGTGGAGGGCTCCGGAAATTTCCACCACCTGCGGTTCTTTAACGTGCACTGACATCGCACAGTACACGGGCCTCGAATTTCTCCTCCAAAGAAATTCAGCCGCCGCGGCCGGGATCGAACCTGCGTCTTTCGGGCCAGCAGCCGAGCACCATAGCCACTGACTCACTGAGCCACCGCGGCGGCCAAAATAAGAAATAAATGTTGGTGAAATCACCTTGAAAATGTTTACAGGAAGCCCCATTATTCGATGTCTGATAGCGCGCAACTGCCGCTGCCACCTCTGCCGCGGCTGTACGCGAGCAACCACGGGGCGGCGAAAGCAACGGAGATGCGCTGACGGACGCCTTGTCTCAACTGCGGTCGCTTGTTGCGATCACTGACGCTCCTCTCATGTCAGTTCGTGCTTTACTTTTCAGCCAAATTTCTTAACTAAGCACAAGCTAACAGACAGTCGGCCTAGCGAGTTCGTTACATCAAGGTCAACCGCCGCTAGGCATTCGTTACATGGAGGTCTCAAATGCATGCGCTTCAATGGGGGCGGCGTTGGGGAATTGACAAACTTCTTTAGATCGAGAAATTCACAATATGGAGGTTCGTTACATCCAGGTTTAACTGTATAACATCCCAAAGCAACAGCTAGGTCACGAAGGACGCCGTAGTGGAGGGCTCCGGATTAGGTTTGGTTTGGTTTATGGGGTTTAACGTCCCAAAGCGACTAAGGCTATGAGAGACGCCGTAGTGGAGGGATTAGTTTAGAACACCAGGGGTTCACTGGGGTGCGCTGACATTACGTAGCGCATGGACATAATTGTATTTTGCCGCCATCGCAGCCAGGATTCAACCGCACAACTTTGGGATCAACAGCCGAACGCCGCAGCGATGGAGCTACCGTGGTAGGAGAATAAGGCTTAAACAAACTAGAGATGACATTTGGCACAGCTATGCAAAAGACTAATTTGCAACTGCTTCCCATTTCATTTATATTTTCATCCATAGGTGTCCAAAAATAAAACTGTCCCTCCATGAACATGTTCATTAACAATCAGTATTGGATTAAGGCTGTTTTGCATGAAGGAAGCACGCTGGTGCTTATGATTTTTCAATCTTGCAGGGCAGGCTCAAACTATCGAAGGTGCTCAGTGCCGCTTTTGTTTGCATCTAAACCTGCTTAAAAACCTCCAATAGTGCTTTTATACAAAAAGAGTCCTAGATAATTTGATTGGTCTGCGCATATGCAAAGCCCCATGTTTTAGGGTAAAACCCTGTTTAGCTCAGAATTTCATAAAGCTTTCAGGTTCTTTATTTACACCATAGATGTGGGCAGGCTTGGCTAAATATGGCTCCTTGAGCAAACTTCCCAAATACTGCATTAACCAGATTTTTACAAGAAAATGTGCCCTCAAGAAAATGTACTTTTCCAGTGCACATATATGAGGCACTACATGGAAGCTAGATGCACAGTACTTGTTCTAGAGCGGTGTTTTTAGTGAAGTGTTAATAATTTTAAACTTGGTCAACATCTTGTTTATTGGCGTTTAACGTCCCAAAGCAACTCAAGCTATGAGGGATGCCGTAGTGAAGGGCTCCAGAAATTTCGACCACCTGGATTCTTTAACGTGCACTGACATCGCACAGTACACAGGCCTCTAGAATTTCACCTCCATAGAAATGCGGCCGGGATCGAACCTGCGTCTTTTGGGTCAGCAGTCGAGCGCCACAACCACTCAGCCACCGCGGCGGGCTTTGTCCAGAACTGTTATCCATAGTGTGGCTTATTCTGAGGATAAGACTGAAAAGTATGTTAGAATACACTTTTCAAACTTCACACCATGGATAACGAGGCAAATACCTATGCCCTGGCCTTTCAGTTTTAAACACACACTGAGTAGTAGTGACATCACTGCGCCAATGGCACATAGCTGCCAGGCTGTTGCGTATTCAAAATGGCTGTTGTAAAGTCAAATACAGAGTACAGGAGCCCATTAAGCTTCCGGAACAAGGAGTACTACATGAAAAAGCGGACTTTGCTGGCCGCTTGGAGGCACGGCTTGACACTGAGGGATGCAGTATGCAGGTCGCACTGAAGTGCGAACCACACCATTCATGTCTGGAGCCTTCAGATGCCAAGCTACAAAGCCATTACATAATTGTGACATTTCAAAAATACTTCTGGGTGACTGTACGTCCCAATGGGCACTGAACATCCCTTGGACATCCTGAAGACATCTTCAATGTCCCTAGGACGTCCAGGGGAGGTTCAATGCCCATTGGGTAGTAGATTTAACACAGATGCGGAAGCGCTGTACAAGGAGACGGTAATAAGCATGACGAAATTAACTAATAAATGATAAACAGGGGAAAATATCTGGTAAACAGTTCCTTGGTGCCAACTACCACTTCTTAAGGGAAACAATTGAAAAATGCTGCGTTCTATGTCCCACACAATACTACGCACCGAGGGACAATTATTTTTGCTAGCAGTAATGAGAAAGTTAAAACAACCCAATCTGTCTCCGCGTGTTAAGTGGAATCTCAATTTTAGTCATAGACCAATTAGTTCAAGTGATGTGGAGAGGGCTTCCAGCAAGAACGAACAACTAATGAATACCTTGGCCATTTTGCACTTGCCACATAAGTGTGCATACAGAGAAATTTTCTTTTCTTCTGCGACTAGAAACAGGATGCACATTTCATGCATTTTTTCACTCAAGTAGTCGCCAAGTAAAGGTGCCAAAAAATACAGTAGAACCCCGCTACAATAAACTCGGATATAGTAAAGTGAAGCTGTAGTCCCATTTCACCTTCTACAGTTAAGAGTACATTTTTTTTCGGGTATAGTAATGATTTTCTCCAAAGAAATGGCTATAGTAAAGAGTGTCTGGCCGTGGCGATGTACTTCACACGCAATGACGAATACGCCAAAACGGTGCTCTTTGAGGTGGCTTCACCACCCAGCTCAAAAACCGCGATGAGAAGCCAACTTTTTGAACGCCATGAGGCAAAGCACACGGTAAGCAACGAAAGAGTAAAACTGGCTATGAGCGTAGAAAGAAGGCAGCATGGTTCGCTCGGAAAGGAAAGCCAGTAAAAGTGCAGTGAGGACTAGAAAAGGGAAGAAAAGGATGTGTGCTTGTAGCATGACAGCACGAAGCATGGGGAAGTGGCGGCAAGAAGCGCAGGAGTGGTGGTACTACACAGCCGGTTTTGCCGTGCTTGACTGCGCAGCACATTTCTTGACCACTGCCTCTTAAATGACACTAAGGCCACAGAAGACGATGCTGCAATCATGCAAAGCTTTAGTTTTCACATGGAATCAAACTGGCGTTACACTCGTACCACAATGTATTCGTGCAATACGGTACTTCCACAAGACGTAAACCAAATCGAAAATGCGATAACATGTGATAAGTTGAAATAATTATCACATAAAGAAACAATTAAGAGCAGGATGTAAGGTATTTCTGAGTGTTTCTTATATAAACCAACACTCCGTGCTTAGTATGCATGCAGAGAGCCTATATAGGTGGAGCTATGCTATCAACAACTAAAATAGTAAAAATTTTATGGTCAAGATTTCTGCTGGTCTCAGCTACTTTAATATAAAGGGGTTCACAGTCACACCTATAAACACCTAAAATTTACTCCCTAGTAAGGCTATTAGACACACAACAGGAAAGGGGATGTCAAATATGTTTATACTCCGTTTCATACATAGCAGGCAACGCTGCCAAAGCTAGCGCGCCTGTTCGCACAGGCTAAGTCCGCATGCAAAAAGTAGTTAGCCATACAGCCAAAGTGAACACAAACATATTTCGTAGCGACAAATCTTAAGTGCCATGGCTGGCACCTCCTGGATTTCGTTTTACCTCTTGCCACATTTTCGTCCTGCGACTCGAGATTTTGAGAAGCAAAAAGTACACGTGGTGGTATGATATGCGGTTGGTAGGGTGAATCGCTTCTACCAAATCCGCGCCCAAAAGTAGTTCACACTCCGTGAAAATTATGACCAGAGAGCCCGAACACTGAGCGCCTCACAGCTTCAACCGTGATTTTCAATGCTGCTACATTGTTTTATACCGCTCTTTGTTTTCGTCCAAACAATTCGAGAAGTTTCGAGAAGAACGAATGATACGTGGCGGAATAGTATAGTTGCGCGGTCGCACTATTTCAGCAACCTCCACAGCGTTGCCTATGTATGAAATGAAGTACAGGGCTATATAATTGCGGGTATAGTCTTGTATTACCAAATTATTTATCACCCTAAACAGATTTCTTAAACATCGGGTTAAACCTGAATTCTACCTGAAATTACACCACCTGGAGAACACGGATTTTCAGCAGGGGTGTGAGAATATTAAAATTTTTAAATATCAAATCGAATATATGTTTAATATGAAAAAATAACTTTATAAGACATGATGATACAAGATGAGCAAATAAATGAAACTGACGAACTGACACATAACTACCAACTAAAAATAACATGACGAGTAGTAAAACCTCATTAATTCTGACTCAGGGGACCAGAAGAAATGCCTAATTATCCTTAGATCGAAATATCAGTGCACCCCCCAAAAGGAAAATCGCACAGTTTTAGCGTGCTGAAAGAAAAACATGGGCACAATCAACAGGAATGTACATTCGTGCTCGAATGGTGGGTATGCTTCTAAAATGAAAAATGAAATTACCAGTGACGCGCTAGCCCAGTATTCAAAAGGAGCACACAGTGTGATTAGAATGACTGGCGAATCTGCGGCTGATAACAGCTGTCACCACGGACAAACGGCGAAGCTCCGAAACTGAATTATGTGGCCAAGCTATTTATTAACCCTTTGAGGGTCGAATTATTTTAAAGAAAACTTTCCCAGGTGGTCAAATTACTTTATTGCGGATCTTGAATCTACAAAATGTATATAATCGAGAATAAATAGTAAAAAAAAATTAGGAACAGTACTTTGGTGACAGCATCACTCACAACTGGAAAATGTTCAATAGAATTTCACGAGCGACGGTGATAAACAAGCTAAGAGCAGCACCAATAAAGATAGAAATCAACTTCCGCCGCCTCTGCAAGAGAGTGCCCAAAAAGAGAAAACACGTTTCGCGCAACTGTGTTGCGATCCCGCGGCGGAATCGAAACCGCGTAGGCGCGTTGCCACAGAGGGCGAGAATACCTCGCGAGCAACGGTGATAAGCAAGCTAAGAGCAGCGCCAGTAAAGATAGAAATCAACTTCGCCAGCCCCTGCAAGATAGTGCTGACAAAAAGAAAACTCAAATTTCGCGCGACTCCGTAGCGATCACGCGGTGAAACCAAAACTACAAAAGGGGTGTTGCCGCAGTCTGTGCCGCCGCGCTAAAGCTAGACATAAGTTCTGCTTATCTCCGTAAGAAGGCAGCACAAAATTCAAACACTTCCTGGAAGTCCTAAGAGGTGGCAGCACCCCCCAGTGAGCACGCATTGTTCTTTTGGCGCAAAATTTCAAACGGAAGATCGAAACCGTACCCGTACGGCAAAGACCTTGTGGGACAGAAAACCGCTGCCGTACATATAAGGCAAAAACCTTCAAAGGGTTAACTAACAGGGACCTCATTGCCATCACGCCTTGTTAAGTGCACGTCACAGTTGCAAGAGCTACAATATACAACAAGCGAGATTTTTGCACAATTACTTGCCCTGGTAATAACACCTGGACTCGGGCCCCCTCTTCAGGAGTCCCATTTGAAAATCGGCATGTGGGCTGCATATTTCTTCTCAAGCCGTGCTTTGTACCTCTCCGACTACAACTTCAGTAATGCCCCGCAACCATAGAGATAATGCAATAAATAAAAAATGCAACAGCTCACAAAGTCAAAAGTTTTAATCGAATAAGCAGTGCTCAAGTACTTTAGCAACCGTCAAAGCAAATCATTTGATGCGCCCAGTTTAGCTTCACAGCAACACACCACCAGAGTTAGGCTGTACATTCAGTGCTGCTTCTGTATTACAGGACAAAATTTGAAAAAAAATATGTTCTAGCATTCTGGCCACAGCATCACTTTTGCCACTAAAATTGAAAATCATTTTGTTTAATGCCCCTGTCAAGCGTGCCAAATAAAGTGCACTTACAAAGAGTGTCACTTGCAAAAAGTGCACTCTAGCACAGTTAAACAGCGCAGCATAAGTGCACTCGCCAAAGTGCGCACTCATGTCTGAGTGCGTTCACGGAACACACGTTGAGGGCTGAGTGCGTAGCCTCGCCAGCAGCGACTTCAAAGGCACAATATGTATAGTGCACAAAAAGTACTTACAACTTTATATTACATGCTATAACACTCTTTTTAGAAAAAGTTCATTCGTTATAGCTACAAGTGAAGCCATAAAATAAAGGAACGAGATCAGATGCAACATTGCTGCCCGGCATCATCTTGTTTGTTGCCGAAATTCTGGGTAGTCTTGGCTTTTCTTCTATTTCAATTTTTTTTTTTCATAGTTGAAAACCGTTCAACCTCGTTTTATTGGTGCTATCACGTTAAGCAATCAATTACTATGAGTCCTTTTTCTTTTCCGTCGACCTCTTCAGAAATGCCACTCATTTTCTGTCGCCATTTTTTCTTACTACGAGTGCACTTTGCTTTCCCGTTTAGCACCGCGCAGCCTAAAGTGTCACTCGAGATGCCGAAGCCCACTCCCTGTAAGTGCGCTTAACTTGCACGCTTGACAGCGCTATAAGTAGCTGTGGTTCAGAAGAGCAAAAGACATCGTTAGGTGTTTTTTTAACTAATGGGATGATTCCTCCCCTTCGTTAATGTTCAATTTGATGTGGTATATAGTGTTCAATGTCGCATAGCTGTACATAGCCTATGACAGATGACGTAGTGGAGGGCTCTCGATACAAAAGCATTTGTTCAGGAATACTCGTCTATGTTAAGTGACTTTCCCATTCATGACTTCGCTCACTTCAGATATTTTCCACAATAAGCTTTCCAAAGATATTTTTAATGCAATAGCACTTCACCAACAGAAGTTCTGGAGTCTGAAGTTTCATCTCCCAGTAGTCGCCGTGGCCAGTTATTTTTCCTTTCTCTCGAGCCCAGTGTCGCACATTAAAGATGCACTAAAGAGGAATCTGAACTCGTCTTTTGCCGCAGGAACTCGATCTACCCGTCCCCAGCATTCTTAGAAACTTCGAATTATTGTCCTGTGCAGCTTATTTCCCTAATTACATTGCATTTATGTCCGGCTCCCGCCTTTTTTTTTAAAATTCCCTGCACACGGTGGGAGGAGTCGACCAATACATGGACTGACTCTCAGGCAGTCATGTGGCGGCTTTGCTTTCGCTTTTATTCTGTTTCTTCTAGGTTTTCGTGAATAAATAGGTCTAGTCAGAGACTACATAGCTGCAAATTAGGCCCACAGAAATAAAAATACGCGTGGACTCCTTGCTTTCACCGATCACTACGTATCACTCCGCCGATGGCCCAGTGGCAAGCCACCACGGGACTGGGTGAAAGGTTGGTCGACTCCTCCCACCGTTTGTGGGGAAGTAAAAAAGAAGGCGGGATCCCGACGTTAATCCTATTTAAATTAGGGAAATCGGCCGCACAGGGCAATAATTCGAAGTTTCCAAAAATGCTCGGAACACGTAGATCGAGTTCCAGCGGTAAAAAATACGAGTTCAGATTCCTCTTCAGTGCACCTTTAAAACGACACCGAGCACCAAAAGATAAGTCGCTCATAAGATTTGCAGATTGGTGCGAAAACCCGCAGCAGCCCATTCCTGAAAGACTGACTGTTTTCGAGCGTCCTGTATAGTCACTGACAATGCACACAACAACGCAGGCCGCCCGCAAACGCTGCCATTCTTGCTCCGCATTCCAACTGGCGCGACAGAACCGCGTATTTCATCACTCCCAAAATGAACTGGGTTCGAAGATGGCCATTTGGCTCACAGAATGCATGTGCGTAACATTGCCGGTTTCAACCGTGCTTATCTTCAGCAACATAGATGGTACTGTGGGCCACACTGCACCGCTCTTTTTGTCCAAGTGAGAACACCGATGGTTACCGGGCAACCACCACACTCTCGGAGTCAAGCTGCCTGCCCGTCCTTTTCTTGCAACACATCCCGACGATCGCAAAGAAAAGAGCCAACAGCCCGGAAACGCATCAAAAAAAAAAAGAAAGCTCACTGAAACATAAATCAAGAGGAAATTCAACACCGCCCGTCCCGCACAATGCGATTAGCAGCTGTTCAGTTCATAGAATCAAATTTTCGGACTTCGCTTGTTTAAAAACGAACTGGTCAGAAACATGCGACAGCCTTGCATAAAAGCTGCCGGCTTGTCACATACCGTATTTTCCGGTTCATAAGACACGGCTTTTTTTCAAAAATCTTGCTGGTGCGTCCTATACAAGGGTGCGTCTTATATGCGAATTTTTCGTTTTTTTTTGCGAGTTCAGAAATTACTCAGGTCCATTTTAAAGCTTTTTTTACCGAAAAAATATCAATACAAAAATTGCGCAGTTTTAACACGGTTAATAATTCAATACGGGGACCGTTGTGCGCAACTTTTTTTAGGTGAACTTTATCATGAAACGGGAAGGATGATGACTTCCGGGATCACAAACACGCGACCGTTTCGGAGGCCTCAAGCAAAAGTAATGTGAAATGCTAAAAGATGACGGCAATCGCGCTTCTTGCCAGTGTCAAGACAAACCAGGCCAAGCCAGCATTCTTTTTTTAGCCACCCTTTGCAACTTTGTTTGCTCCGTGTATGTAGTGCGAAGAGAATGTTACAGCCGCGTTGCCTCCAGAAATGGGCGAACTTTTTGATAGCACATCCGAAGATGAAGAATTTGAAAATGTTCTTATGGACATATGGGAGAGTTCTTTCGTTTTTTCTTTCTTTTTTTCTAAAACACGGGCGGGAGTGGCGCGAATGTTGCCTTTTTCAACCACTTAGCGTTGTTTAAGAACTTCTCACAGGTACGATGAATTTCGCGATGGTCGCGCTAGCGTGTTTAATTAATCCTCACTAGCCTAACTGGGTAAATTGGGGTGCGTCTTATATACCAACTTTTTCAATGACAGCCTGCATATATGGCGGGAGCGTCTTATACACCGGGAAATACGGTAAGTACGAAACAGTCCAAATTTTTAAAGTGCAAAGACTTTTCTGGCATCCGCAGTATCCGTGGTCGTACTGGCTTCGGCTGATTACCAGCACTTCTAGCGATTATGGTAAAATTATGGTTTGGTTTGGTTTATGGGGTTTAACGTCCCAAGGCGACTAAGGCTATGAGAGACGCCGTAGTGGAGGGCTCCGGAAATTTCGACCACCTGGGGTTCTTTAACGTGCACTGACATCACACAGTACAAGGGCGTCTAGAATTTCTCCTCCAAAGAAATTCTAGCCGCCGCGGCCGGGATCGAACCCGGTCTGCCTATATATCATCCCGCAAGTTTTTGTTTTCTAGAATAAAACAACTCCGAATACAAAGTTGAGGACAATTTTCGGGAAAACAAAGTTGTTCGCACAGTCTGGAGGTTCAGTAGAAATTTGTGAGGCCCCCGGCCAATTCCGGAGTTGGTAGGTATGACATTACACTGCAGTCGCTCCGCTGCCCCCAAGCTTTAGGACAACGGAGATTAAATGCACAATGCAGCTGACAAGGGAGTCTAAGTTCACTGGCATGTTTATTTCAAATTAAGAACAAAGGAAACGCCTGGCATAATGTCTGTCTAGTCGAACAACAGAACAGCAGATGGTCCCTAAACGTGGTACCCAATTATGCTCCTCTTGCCGATGCACTCGCCAATGTAGAACCAGAAGATGACCTCCATGCCGATCAATGTGTTGACCGTGGCCTCCTTGACTGTGAGGTTCTTCCATGCGCCGGACTTTGCCGAGCTAACGAGCTGACCAAAGCCCCGGAACACTTCCGGGAACTCGCGTGGCGACGGGGGCACCATCTCGACACGGGCGTACTTCATGAAGGTCTGGAGCCTAGGTGTGCCATGCTTAATAATAGCGGCAGACAGGTTTGCGACGGCCTTTGACATGGCAGTGGATTGGGCTCCGGCCTATTTTCCACCTGAAAGAGCAAGGGCGTGTCAGAAGTCATGGCTGGTTTCTCTTTTCAAAGCATCACTTCAAGACGAATAAAAAAACCCAGTGAGCAAACACTAAAAGGATCTAATTAACCATGAAAAGAAGGTATACTGCTGCGAATGTTTGTAGTGTTTGTTAATTCTTCAAAGCTGCCGGCATGCCACTTTATCACTTTGCGATGCAAGACGTGCCTAGATTTATTTCGGTTGATCGAATGCAGGCGGAGCCGATTATACATTGCTCCAGAGTGTTCTAGTAACTTTCCAAGCTTTATCTCGAAAGTTCGCTATCAGCATTAAAGAGACCACGGCTGAGAGCGGCAGGCATTCTATTCGACGACCGCCAAGCATGCTTGTTGCTACGCCGCCGCCGAGTGATTCCGTTTTTTCGGGTGCAAGTCAGCCCAAATAAAGAGTTTCGTTTAGGAGCCATTCTCGCTGTTTTCATGTTCATCGGACTGCAGTCACCACTACGTGACAATACGAAAAAAAAACAAGGAGAGCATAGGAAAATACAGTTTTTAGAAGTCGTCTGGAGGCCGCCGCAGTGCGGCACTGGTGAGCACTATGAAGCTACAGTAAACATATCTCTATTGAAACTAGACGGGCAAACAGCCGCAACCACAGCTAAGTGAGCTTGGTTTAGGACGGTTTATCGTCCCAAAATGACTCAGGACATAGTGAAGGGCTCTGGAAATTTCAATCACCTGGAGTTCTTTAACATGCACCTACATCGCACAGGACATGCGCCTTCAGCATTTCGCCTCCATTGAAATGTGACCGACGTGGTTGGTATAGAACCCGCGTCTTTTGGGTCAGCAGCCAACCGCCATAACCCCTCAGTCACCGCGGCTCAGCTAAGTTAGTACAGCAATGCATCATGCATGCGTGGGTCACAAGGTTCAGCTCCCACCAGCTGCGCGACATCTTTTCACCTATATCATCAATTAATTTCCCACCAAATATAAATACGTGATGACCTGTCTTTACGAAAACATGAAACCTTAGGAGTATTTCTCTGCGTTTTCTTAGCTCTCAAAAACAGCTGGCTCCTTTAGTAGATATCTTAATAAACTCTTGATTTACGTGCTAGAAAAAGGAGACAAACTTGTGAGGCAAACGAGTGTAGTGAAATATGACTTGAATTAACTTAGTTCGGTGCACACATCAAAGTGGGTGGCTCCCATAGTTCAAGAGTGATGGCAGGGTCAGAATTTGTGAAGCCATTTACAAAAAACGAGGAATGGAGAATTTTCGGCTAGATGGCAATGCATTTGACAGAGCGGCTTAGAACAGAAACACAAGATGAAGAAGGAAGGACAGAAAAAGCTCTAACTGATAACTGAAGGTTTTATTTCAGCAACTTACTCAAGAAACAAGAGCATCTTTCCTTGAGTATGAGGGCTGTCAACAACAACAGTGGGCTGACAGCTAATTGCTGCCCCTCCGTACCACCCAATGTCAAAGACAGCACCAAAATCAAAACACGGAAGCAGTATTGTAGGCCTCAGATGCACCAAGATGGTGAGTCCTCTAAGCAACTTTACCAGACATTCAGCCCAAAGCTCAGACATGACTTTGGAAAGTTGACAGATTGAGAGATCAGCTCATTTGCAACACCACAGAAACCAAGCTACATGCGTGGCAGCCAAGAGAAAAGAAGTTCACGCTTGATGAAATTATTGAGCTTTGGAAGAGACGGCTGCAGCAACTCAGATCTGCACAATAGCGCATGAAGTGAACGTAAACACGGTGATTAAATAAATCCCACAGGACAACTACAATGCCTGTAAATATGTAAGCACAGCACAACTGTTTCTAACATTTATGTATTTTAACAGTTCTTATAATATGAGATTATTGACACCCAAGCTTTGGCACTGATCTGCCGAGCCTTAAAGGTGCACTGAAGAGGAATCTGAACTCGTCTTTTCGCCGCGGAAACTCGATCTAAACGTTCCCAGCATTCTTAGAAACTGCGACTTATTGCCCTGTGTGGCCGATTTCCCTAATTAAATCGAATTAACGCCCGGCTCCCGCCTTTTTTTTTTAATTGTGCCTCGTACGGTGGGCGGAGTCAACCAACGCGGGGAGTGCCTTTCAGCTAGCTCCGTGGAGGCTTTGCTTTCGCTTCATTTTGTTTTTTAGGTTTCCGTGAAGAAATAGTTCAATTGCAGATAATATAACTGCAAAATAAGCCCGCAGAAATAAAAATACGCGCGGACTATTTGCTTCTACAGACTACTACGTATTACTCCGCCGATGGCAGAGCGGCAAGCCGCCACGGGACTGGGTGAAAGGCACTCCCCGCGTTGGTCGACTCCGCCCACCATACGAGGCAGAATTAAAAAAAAAAAAGGCGGGAGCTGGCGTTAATTTGATTTAATTGCGGAAATCGGCCACACAGGGCAATAAATCGAAGTTTCTAAGAATGCTCGGAACGTGTAGATCGAGTTACCGCGGCAAAAAGACAAGTTCAGATTCCTCTTCAGTGCACCTTTAAAGGCAATGGCGCTTTGCTTCCATGTCAGCAGCAAGAATGACATAGCCTTAGCGACACCAGTGCTGCACCTCAGCCCAAGTGGTTTCCACAGCAGGAACTTGGCAGAGCAGATGCTTTATTTTATTTCGTTTTGTGCAAACAAGCTACAATGCAGGTGTGAAATGTCAAGCGCCACAATCGTCATTTCAGAAAACCATGCTAACAAAGGCAACCCGATACAGCACATTGGCAAGGCATCTGAGCCCAAGGACCATGGAAGCAGAGAAGTACTGTAAAGAAAGCAAAGACAGTGGACAGTGACTCAGTCCACAGATATATACACAATGAGCCGATGTTGCAGATGCTGCTGCTTTGAGTTTTCTGTTATTATGTACTTTGTATGTAACACGATAGTTTTTACTAACACTTGATGTCCGAACGTTCTTTTTGCATGTCATGTTTTCAAAGCTATTTTCTTTCTTTTGCCGCGCCGAATGTTATCTACCAGTGTTATTTAGACTGCTTTGCTTTTAATCGTGTACTACGCTTACGCTTTTCTGTATATGTCCACCGTTTTTGAATTTGCTTTTACGTATTTCGTGTACTTGGACCCGAACTAGCCGCTGGCTATGGGTCCAAAAAATGTTTGTATTTCCTGTAAAAGAAATTCGAAAATAAATTAAATTGAAATTGAAATAAGCACTCCTGAGATGGCCGTAAGGTCAATCACCAGACAATGAAGCGGTGAATTTCTCGGACCACTGTAGCGGTGGCAGGTGTGAGTGCAGTAATGACACAATTGTACAAGGTCACCTGCAATGTGATACAATGGTCATGAAACAACAGCTCAATGGCGAGGAACCAACGTTCCAGCTCAACGGCGAGGAACCAATGTTCCAGCTCAACGGCGAGGAACCAATGTTCCAAGTCCAAGGGCCACAATTCGGACGCGCTAAGAGCAGAGATGTCAGGCTCACGTGGCGGCGGCGGTGGTGGTGGCTGTTTTTAAAAGCGACACATTGCAGGAGAGATCACTTGCCATCACATGAAGTATGGCGATCCACGAAGCCAGTAAGAATTTTGAGCACCTTAAATTAGTGGACATGACAGTGCACGTTGATGGAGGTGCAAGCCAAGAGCAAAAGTGGGATGGTTTGAATTTGAAATACAGAATCACCATTTGTGGAGAAAGCAGAGACAAAAAGTTTGGTTCGGTTTATGGGGTTTAACGTCCCAAAGCGATTCAGGCTATGAGGGACGCCGTTGAGAAGGGCTCCGGAAATTTCGACCACCTGGGGTTCTTTAATGTGCACTGACATCGCACAGTACACGGGCCTCTAGAATTTCTCCTCCATTGAAATTCGGCCACCGTGGCCGGGATCGAACCCGCGCCCTTAGGATCAGCAGCCGAGTGCTGTAACCACAGAGCCACCATGGCGGGGAGAGACAAAAAGTGGCGATTGGGTTCACAAATATGTTTCTGGCAAGAAACCACACGACAAGTGATGACGGCAAGTATAGACAGTTTAGCTGGAAGTTGAACACCTGGCTCTGAACACTGATCTCCAGGTGAAGGGAGAGTGTGGTATGCGTGCTGCACGTTCCCGAAGGCAGCATCTTTTTTATTACGCTGGCCCTGCCGCAGCGCACAAAAGAACCATTATTTGTAGTCCAAAACGGAACGCATCATCTTGAATAGTGCAAGTCCATCAATACAGCACAATGCCCAGAAAAGATAACCGACCCGTCACCATGCTTCCGAGGAAGGTACCACACACACTTTGGAAAGCCCCTGTGCAAACATGCAAACAGCTGGAGCAAATGCAGTCAGAGAGCACTATTGTCAAAAGTGGATGAGCCATTAAACTAGTGAGTAGCCCAGTAATTATCAAAAAGAAAGATAACCATATGAGGGTTTGCGTGGACCTCGACAACTGAGCCACTCCCAGAAAAGAGAAAACATTCCCTACTCTGGACCACACTACAAATTTCCACACTGAGGAGAAATTTAAAATAGCATTGATGCCATCCTGTTTAGTACATCACAAGCAAATTTTCCACAAGAGTGCAAAAGCATCGAAACTGGCTGCATGCAGCAAGTGTTGCTTTTTCGATGCTGTTTGCTGGGAACGACAGACAAAAGAGATTCGAACAGAGGCCCCAAGGAGGCCTGCTAACTAAGTTCACTAGCTAGCAACTTTGGAAGCAAGCATATAAAAGAGCTTTCAAGAATAAAAGTACTCTAGTTTGCAAACGTATGCACCTGGATCTCAAACATAAGAGGCAGTATACCTAGTGCTAATGGCTGCTGCCATTCTGTGCCACTGTTCTTTTAAAATGCGGCAAATAGATAAACTTTGCTCAGTTCATGGATTACGATGTGGCAAGCATAGGTAATTGGTTTAAATTTGAGAATTGACGTGCACGCTGTTTTTTCTAACGCTGGCTTGCTGTCACGCACTTGGTTTTATCTTTCCAAACGCGGCGAGTAGTTAAACTACGCTCAGTTTGCGAGGTTAGCATGCGGCTAGCACAGGTAACTGGTTTGAAATTGAGAACTACAGGGCGGGTTGTTTTTTACTAGCTTGTAGTTCAGCGCTGGGACAGTACAGGGCACGAAAGCGCTCACTCAGGGCCATGTGTGCGTAATCTTTTTTTGTAATGTGTTCCCAACACTGTTCTACAAGTTAACCCGTTCAAGAACGCCGGCGAGATACGTCCACGCCGGGTGCACTTCGTGTCGAAAACTCCGCGAAAATTTTACGCTTCGCGAGTGAGTGTGGGCAAGCTATAAATGCAGTAACCAATTCAGCACCTGAGGGGGAACGCGCACAGAACCGGCTTACAACGTAAGATTTTGTTCGCAAATCTGCGACCTACAGGCCACTGTCGATGTGCCGACGAGTCAAAGTAGCGTCATGCGCGGTACATTGAGGCATTCACAGTTAAGCAGTAACGCGTCAGCGGCAAAGTATCTTCTGAGCGTAAACTCATCAAAATTATTTCGAAAGTCGCCGATATATAGCGATAAACTCACCGAAAAACTTCGGAAACCAACCTCACGTCCTCTACGCAAGGGCAGCAGAGGCCAGCGCGCTGTTAGGCGCGATTGCAAGCACTATCATAATTGTCTACTGTGGCGCTAGTAACAACAAATATAAAATTACATAATAAAATGCGTATAATAACAAATGCTTCCAATATAACTAACTTTTTTTTGTTTAATTTATATATACACATTATTTTCGTTTAAACTTTAAATACACGACGATTATAGTTTCACTATCATCATTTTTTTCCCTAACGCGCCATTTGCCTCGCAAACAAATGTTGGGTCATGCGCTGGATGTTCATTGAGGTACGTGTAAACGATTAGAAAGCCTAAATTGCTTGGTCATGGTTGCAGTAGCCTCAATACTTGCATAATCCCGCAATATTTACTTTAAGGCAACCGTTTGCAGTAAGCTACAATGGCGAATTGATTGGGGAGTTCAAGACAGGTGGCTGCGTTGTGTATGTCTTTGTCATGAAGGACGCTGGTTCCGATGGGCACAGAGAGGCCAGCTGTAGTACGTTACGAAATATGTCCCATGTAATGAATTATCTGCGCTTCAGTGTGCAAAGTCGTCTCTTGTGGCGCAGTTTCGGATGCGATGTACGGTAGGGAATGCTATCTGATAAGCCGCTGCTGGCCGCACTTGGCACAAAGACAATAACAATGTGCATGTCGTTTCGGTTTGCGTGTTGTTCGAGGCTAGAGGAAGCTTTTGCAGGTTATAATTAGTTCTTCGTATTAAAAAAGGATGAAATACGGAATAAAAACAATTTCTAAGACAAGCGCAGAATTTTCGAGGGGCACGACTTATTGCACATGTCAATTCATTCTCTGCCCATGTACAACTATCATCCCCATATAACCTCAATAGAAACCCATCTTTGTGTACCTGAGCTTGCAGAATTACTCTTAAAGTGAGAAATTTCTTCACTGTAAATCTGGTTTTCTCTGTTGTATGTTTTTTAGCGTCTTTTAGAAAAAACTTAGCACTTGATAACAGTTGTCGCACAGCTAGCAGCCTACAACATAGACGTCAAAATATAATTGAGGAGTGGGCAGTTTGAGCACCCTAAATATCCAAAATTTCAAAGGAAGGGTTGCTGTTAGGCTATATGTAAAGCTAAGATACAACTTGACTAAGCAGTGCGAAAAATGAGGATGATGAAGAAACATAGAGATGACAGGACAAGTGCTGACTACGACATTGGTATTTTTGTGATTCTTCATGCACGGCACCAAAGCAGTTCAACAATTCCGAACATGTTCTTGATTTCACCGGGCACGATCTTCCATCTGAGGCAGTATGACAGGACCCTTGACGTGCATGTGGTGATGGTGATAAGGTCAACACATATAATGCCCACATCTTGGGCAGCTTGTTGCGAAAAGAAGGAGCCCATGGTCCTAATGTCTTGGAGTCATGCATAAAGAATCGCAAAGGTACTGAAGTTGGTGTCAGTGCTTGTCCTGTTATCTCTATATCTTTTGGTCGTCCTCATTTTTTGCACTGCTTAATGAGTTTAGATGAATAACCGACCAGCCCACACCAAGATATAAATTATCAGAAATGCATACATAGAACCCTACTTTCTGTGCAGGCTTGGAGATCAGTACGTCTGTTATGATAAGCTGGGAAGTTCTGCTAAGTGTTCTTGTGCATGGAATAGTGCGGCTAAGCTAGTGTCATACAGTCACAGTACATGGTAATAGTGCATTAAAGGGGCCCAGAAACACAATCTTAGTTGACTGTTTTGCCTGTTGATCGCATACAGTGAGTTACAATGGTGCTACTAGCGTCGGTAATACCGCATATATTCCGTTTTTTAATATTTTAATGTCCTCCCAAAAAAAAATTCATGGCTCTGATGGTGTCCCCACACAGTGGCGGATTTTAGCAGCGGATATGACATCACCTGGCGCGAGCTTGATGATTGACAAACAGTAAATATACTGCAAATTGTGTGAATAAATAGAGACACATTTTGTCACTTGTTGGTGTTTTACATTAGATCAACAAAAACAACTTAGATAAAAGCCCTGCAAAGCAAGTAAAATAAAAATACACCACCAGGGGCTGTGGCATGGAAACGACGCTGCCAGACTCAGCAAGAACGAGTTACAGGGAGCAGGCAACCATGGAGTGCAAACTTCTGCGACGTGCTCTGGCAGGCTGTTTTGATTGGTTGCGGCAGGTGCCGTCATTGGGAGAGCGAAATGGGAGTGGGAAGCCCCGCCAAAATCGAGTTGAGGGCAGCGTTTTGTTTGCTTGTATTTTGAAATTTCTTCATTGAATAACTCCCGTTCCTGTGCATCGATTCCTGTCATTCTTTTTAAGTCAGCATCTGTGTGACATAAAGAATCCACCTGAGGTATAGCCGGTATCCCCACAAGCAGTGTTTCGCAGCCCCTTTAAAGGGCAACTGCATAGGTTTTAGAAATCGACGAGCTTAAAGAGCTCGAATGTGTGAAACCTGAAGGTAAAAGCATGCGAAGTCCTTCAGGGCTAGCATTTGAAATGATGATGTAATCGCCTACTAAAATTCGACGGTCTTCAAGCTTCTCTGCAGTGCATACCGCCAAAGTGGGGGGCATACCATGACATCAATCGAAGGTACCGTGACGTCACACCAAGCTTCTACGCACTTCTCTGGTGCTGTGAGTAGAAGCCTAAAATTTAGTCATCGATTATGCCGCTATTTTAAATACTAGCGCAAGAGCACTTGGCATGCTTTACCTACAGCCTATATAGATTTGGATCCCTGAATGGTGCAGAATTGTCAAAAAAGTGGTGCAGTTGCCCTTTAAATGTCTATAGACACCAAATTTTTACTTGTGAGTTTTCTTCTTCTAATGACGCTGTAGACTGTGGTACTACGAAGCACCCCGTGGTATTCGCCTATGAGGCCGCCGCAGTGGCTCAGTGGTTATGGTGCTCGGCTGCTGACCCGAAAGACGCGGGTTCGATCCAGGCCGCGGCGGTTGAATTTCTTTGGAGGAGAAATTCTAGAGGCCCATGTACTGTGCGATGTCAGTGCACGTAAAAGAACCCCAGGTGGTCGAAATTTCCGGAGCCCTCCACTACAGCGTCTCTCATAGCCTTAGTCGCTTTGGGACGTTAAACCCCATAAACCAAACCAAACCGTATTCGCCTACGACTGCTAAATAATTTATAGTTGAATTTCTTCTTGACGTTGTTTCGGTTTCATCAGCCAAACGATGACCGTGATGCATAGTTGATGTTTAGGTCATGTGCGACACAAAAAAACTGCAATATAACTACTGATACGTCATTTGTTGTGATACTGGCTATTGAAGCAGGCTAGTTTAAGTGCCGTAGTGAGTTAAAACTATGTATCAGCGTTTATATCGCCGTTTTTTTTTCGTCTATCATGTGATCTAAACATCAACTACACGTCACAGCCATCGTTCAGTTGATGAAACCAATACAGCATGAGAGAAGAAATCCAATTATAAACTATTTATCGGTTGTAGGCGAAAACCATGTGGTGATCCATGTATTCTAATGTCTAAAGCATCATTTGAAAGAAGAAAACGCGCTGTTGTGACCGTACTTCGGACCACGTGGGCCCGATCAAGCAGCTACCGTGAACAATCAACAAGGCCGACAACCTCGCGACGACCATGGGAAGTGGGATGCTTGGAATGCCCCTCCGAGCCTCAGCGGATTAGTGTAGCAGGAATGTCTAGGGCCATTGTCAGCAGTAACCCCAGCGAAATTCCTTGAGCGGAGGTGACCACTATAGCGGCGAAGGCCGGGGACGCGCCGGAGGTATTGTCCGAGCGACCACAGCAGAGGCGACGTGCTGGCGCCGGTCACGCTGGCGGATAATTGAAGAATTCTGTGTCCCCGACTCGCGTTCTGGGCAATCGGCGGGGAAAGTTCATTCACCTGCTGGAGGACTTCGGGAGATTCCTTTCCCGCAGGGCTGGATGAGTCAGCATCTTCCCCTCTCATCGACCCAGCTGCGAGAGAGTGGAAAAGCCCGCACCTGCCCAGCCGTGGGTGGTAACAAGAACGTCCCCTTCGGTCCATCCGATTGGACAGTGCTCGTCGACCATTATTCCCCAGCCAGGGATCTGGGGAAACCGAACGATATTTAACTCGGCCGTGAGTGTGGCCGAGAGAAGCCTGCTAGCTCCAGTCGACTACGGTTGACGAAGACGTTCCCCTTCCACTGAGAGCCATTCTCAGTCCCGCTCTTGTAAATAATGTAATTAATCATGTAACCATGTAAATACAGTTTTTCCTTCACTTCCCCTACTCCCCGTCTCCGGCCCACGTTTCCTTCCTCCTTCGGCAATGCGGCGGTGATCCTGGACCCGATGCCTGGTGGGACACGCTACTAGTACGGCAAAACATATCAACTGGTTGGCAGCGGTGGGATCTTCCACGCTTGGTCCTGGCTTCAGCAGTGGTGAGCGCTTGACTTTCTTTAAGAATCTGCCAGGCTTGATAACTCTGGAAATTTATCACTACCTGTAGATTGTTTTTCTGCACGTGCTCGCTTAAGCATTTCACGTAGCAGCTTGTATTGAAAGTCCTCGTTCGGGAATTGCCATGGATTTGAGCAAACTAAAGAAGCCAGAGTTGATGTTGCTGTGTGAAAAGCTGGGTATTGAGGCCAGGAAGAGTCACAGAAAGCCGCAGCTGATTGAGGCTATTAAGGAATGTGGTGCTAAGGAGGAGGGAGACAAAATTTTGGAGACCTGGGAGGTCATTCAGGAGGGAATCAGGAACGCTAAGGAGGAGGCCGACAGGGTTGAAAAGGAACGCAAGGAGGAGTCCGACAGGGTTGAAAAAGAACGCCTTTACCGCAAGGAAGCCGCTAAGAAGGAGGCTGACAGGATTGAAAAAGAACGCAAGGAGGAGTCCGACAGGGTTGAAAAAGAACGCCTTTACCGCAAGGAAGCCGCTAAGAAGGAGGCTGACAGGATTGAAAAAGAGCGCAAGGAGAAGGTCGAGAGGGTTGAAAGAGAATGGCAGGAGCAATGCCGTAAGAGACTCGCTGAGCTCGAGGAACTACGAAAACGAGAACAGCAGGAGCTCATACGTACTGCTCAGTTTCTCAGACAGCGAAGGGCCCGAGATCGGTTGCGGACTTTTCAGAGAGGCGAGAGCTTCAGAACGTTCCTCGCGAATTTTGAACAGATATGTGCGGAGGAGGAACTAGATCAGGGCGAATGGTCAATGATGTTGCTGGCCATCCTTCCTTGCGATGTCAGCGCCGTATTAGCGCGACTGTCCGATGAGGATGCCAGAAACTACGACAAAGCGAAAAGTGCCCTCTTCCGACACTTCGGAATTCGTGTACAGACCGAGTCTAAACCCCGAAGTGATAGCAGCGGGCAGCGCTCCCATCAGTGCGTCAGTGACCAGCCAAAGAGCCTCGCTTGGTCAGCTACGCACAATGTAGTTGCTCAGAAGAACAGTGGCAGTCGGGAAGTTGATGTGATAATCTGCGGCACAGAGCGTCGTTGTCAGTCACCTGACAGCGACTGTGGCGCTCCAAGCCAGAGCGCAGCGTTAGCTGAAAAGCGGGATGCCGCAGAGATTGCCCTTGCAACTCAGAAAGGTGTAGGCGCAGCGCCGAGATATAGTCCTCCAGAAAACAGTTGCGCGCTGAAAGCGACAGATGAGGGTTCTACTGTAAGCGAGGAATGCGCCTCATCGCTGCCTCGGAACAATGATCAGTTCAACGATGAGGGAACGACAGCCGCTCGCGACCAAACACCCGAAATTGAGTTATGCTCCAATGAAAACAGTGTGTCTTTGCCCAATGCCTGCGTCGCGATCGAGAGCCCGCTCGGGGCGCGTCTGACCGAGGCAGCCGTCTCCCAAAACCTGCCTAAGCAGCATCCCTCGATTTTCTCAAATCGCTTGGATATGCTGCCTAAAGAAAAAGGCCTTTGTTTTGGAGATAATGCTGCGCAGGTCCTTACCATTTCGAAGGCTCGTGAGGTCGCAGCGCCAGCAGAGCACGTTGTTGAACAGGGCAAACCTCAACCTGTAAGCCCGAAGCCTGTAAATTCTCGCGGTGATGAGCTAGAGCAGGCTTTGTTACAAACAGACGATGAGACGAACGCCGGCGACTTAAGCTGTGACGGCTCCGCGTTGCCTAATGACGAACCAGCCCAGGACTTACTCACTTGTAGCACAGGGGTAAAGATTACCGATAGTGCAGGCGATAGTGAGTCTTCCGAATCAGGCGCAAGTGATGAGCTGGGGCTAGGTGAGGAATTGAATACCGATCTTGTGTTGCCCCACTCAGATGGCTTTCTCGAACTCCTTCGTGTGGACAGAGAAACGTTCACCGCTGAGCAAGAGAAAGACCAATCTCTACGCAACTTGAGTCACCAAAGTGGCATAGCTGTGTCACGGAAGAACATACCTTTCCAGCTCCGTTCTGGCCTGCTGTACCGCCAGTATAAGGATAGGAAAGGTATCCAACACGACCAACTTACTGCCCGCGTCGCGATCGAGAGCCCGCTCGAGCTGCGTCTGACCGAGGCAGCCGTCTCCTAAGACCTGCCTATGCAGCATCCCTCGATTTTCCCAAATCGCTTGGATATGCTGCCCAAAGAAAAGGGCCTTAGTTTTGGAGATAACGCTGCGCAGGTCCTCACCAGTTCGAAGGCTCCAGAATTCGCAGCGACAGCAGAGCATGCGGGTGAAGAGGGAAAACGTGGCCCTGTAACCCTTATAAACTCTCACGGTAGTGAGCCAGAGCAGGCTGGATCACAAACTGATAATGAGGCGAACGCCGACGACTTAACCTGTGACGGTTCCGCGATGGCTAGTGACGCGCCCCGCAAACCAACAGCGAGGGTTTCCACGGAGCGGCAGCGTATAGAGGTGGCCAAACGGGAAGAGTTAATCAAGGGGAAAGTGCGGCTCTTGTTGACTGCTCGACTGAAATCCGAATCGCGTAGCCGCCCCAATTTGGCACCTCGGTGCTCAAGAGTTCGCACCCGCCCCGTGGGAACACAAGCCAAGAGAACGCAACGCGCGAACCCAATCCGAGAGAGACGGATACGCTGGCACGGCATTCGCACCCGTTCGTTCCCTTCTCGCATTCTGCTTTCTGAGCGTCAGCCAAACTTCAGAACCGCGAGACTTGGACGAGGAACAGTTAAGGGTCCCAAGCTGAAATTCCTAGCCTTGTGTCATGTTGCACCTGCTAGAGCAGCTATCGGACCGCGGCCGCGAAGGGGGCGGCTGAAGAATAGGAACCAGTAAATTCCTCTGATCGCAACGCTGTTTGTAGACGGATTCGAGGAATAATCCCGTCTTGAGTTGAATGCTTGTTTCTTTTGTTCATTTAACTCTCCTGTACTGAAATGTAAGCTGAAATTCCTAGCATTATGTAATGTCTCATCTGCTAAAGCAGCTGTCGGACCACGGCCGCGCAAGGGGCGGATATGACGCATAATCTCATATTGAGTTTAATGCTTGTTTTTTTGTCTTTTGTTCATTACACTCTCCTATGCGAAACGAGAGCGAAATTTTGGAGCTTGGCATTGCGGGACTCAGTTCACATGCGTTGCAGAAACGTAAGAGATAATGGCAACGCTGATGGCGTCAGCCGAAGCTTTCCCGTGTAATGAATGCCCTTTCCTGACTCCCCGGACGTTAATCTGCTATGCAAATTTGTATTTTGTTTTTTTTGCTTTAGCGGGAATCATTTTTTTTTCTCTGTTTTGTATGTGTGTTCAGCAGCACCACCTTCCCTTTGTGCTCTCACGGGCGGTGGCTTTCTGTGACATAAACCGTGCTACGGCACCCCCCCAAAATTTTAGGAAATTTTTCCCTTTTGGCTAAACAAGCTCTGTGTACTCTGGTTTGGTCAAACTTGGAAACTTTCGGAGGAGGACGTAAATTTCACGCGACAGCTCATTTTCTCTAAACAGACTTTGTCGACCGAAAACAGCTTGGCAGTTCTTAAAGTCGGTTTGGCGCTTTCTGCTTGTTGGGCTGTGTACCTTGCTGGTTGAGACCGTTACAGTTGTCAACGAAGCAAGAAGAACCTTTGGGCCCAGCTGTGACCAAAAGCCGAACGGACACAACTCCAGGTCTCTGCGCGCAGCAGCGTTGGCTGCAACCACTACGAGACCTCTTCGGGCGGCGGACGTGCTGTTGTGACCGTACTTCGGACCACGTGGGCCCGATCAAGCAGCTACCGTGAACAATCAACAAGGCCGACAACCTCGTGACAACCATGGGAAGTGGGATGCTTGGAATGCCCCTCCGAGCCTCAGCGGATTAGTGTAGCAGGAATGTCTAGGGCCATTGTCAGCAGTAACCCCAGCAAAATTCCTTGAGCGGAGGTGACCACTATAGCGGCGAAGGCCGGGGACGCGCCGGAGGTATTGTCCGAGCGACCACAGCAGAGGCGACGTGCCGGCGCCGGTCACGCTGGCGGATAATTGAAGAATTCTGTGTCCCCGACTCGCGTTCTGGGCAATCGGCGGGGAAGCAAGTTCATTTACCTGCTGGAGGACTTCGGGAGATTCCTTTCCCGCAGGGCTGGATGAGTCAGCATCTTCCCCTCTCATCGACCCAGCTGCGAGAGAGTGGAAAAGCCCGCACCTGCCCAGCCGTGGGTGGTAACAAGAACGTCCCCTTCGGTCCATCCGATTGGACAGTGCTCGTCGACCATTATTCCCCAGCCAGGGATCTGGGGAAACCGAACGATATTTAACTCGGCCGTGAGTGTGGCCGAGAGAAGCCTGCTAGCTCCAGTCGACTACGGTTGACGAAGACGTTCCCCTTCCACTGAGAACCATTCTCAGTCCCGCTCTTGTAAATAATGTAATTAATCATGTAACCATGTAAATACAGTTTTTCCTTCACTTCCCCTACTCCCCGTCTCCGGCCCACGTTTCCTTCCTCCTTCGGCAATGCGGCGGTGATCCTGGACCCGATGCCTGGTGGGACACGCTACTAGTACAGCAAAATATATCAACGCAGTAAAGTTTGGTGTCTGTAGTCCTTTAAGATAAGGGAGTAATTACTCATTGACGTCCACCCGAGCACAGCCATACGGCTACAAAGGAAAGCTATACAGCTTTCTCAGAAACTTCATAGTCAAAGAAAAATTCGTCCTGGTCCGGGGTTCGAACCTGGGACCACCGCTACACCGGAGCAGTCGTTCTACCAATTGAGCTAACCGGGACGGCAAGCTTATGGTAGGGCAAGAGCGAATTGATCAATAACTCAAAGTGGGAGCAGTGGAGTCAACACTGCTCCCACTTCGAGTTATTGATCAATTCGCGTTATTGCGTCAAGCATTAAGAACGCCGCTAAGAAGCGAATAGAAGCTCTACACGCATTGAGAGTGGTTCGCATATTGTGATAAATAAAATGTAACCACATTCGGTGAGTGCTAAATCAAATTTCTGACAGCTACCATTTATAAGAGGCAGTAATAAGCAATTCTATATAGCAAAAACATGAACTTAGTTTTGTGTTTATTTTTGTATTTTAAAACAATATAATGCAACACTTTTCTAGTGCCTTAAAGTTGTCATGTATTGAGGATTATTCAGGCAAATTTTAACAAAATTCGATGATGATGTTTTTTTTAAACCCAAGTCAAAGTTGTCACTTTTTTGACGTTTTTGAATTTCGGCCAATTTTGAGGCCATATTGAAAAATATTTGTCAACTCTAGAGCTACAGAACTTGCCTGAGGTGAGGAAAAGTAGCCGAAAAATATGGAAAAAAATATTCAATGGCGAGATCTTTAGGCATCTTGCCCTAAGGCTACCCTGAAAAGTGCCTTTTTCGCACCGCGTAGCTTCGGAAGCCAAGTTTGAAATTTTTTACTCAGAAGGCTGACAAAGCAAGAAATTTTTTTTTATTTTTTCCAATAGTACAAGTTGCAGAGAGTTTCCGAAAAAATGCTGATGCGCGTAAAAAAATTTTTGTGCACGCAATGAGGCCCCAAACTTGCAACTTTGTGAAGTGGCAAAAACGACATTCTCCACCTCTTGTGACGTACGATTTTTTTCCGAGAAAACTACGAAGTTTCTTGCAAAACTACCATATTTTCCAGTGTATAAGGCGCACCCTTGTATAATAAGACGCACCCGCCATATATGCAGGCTGTCACTGAAAAAGTTGGTAAATAAGACGCACTCCAATTTACCCAGTTAGGCTACTGAGGCTTAATTAAACTCACACGACCATCGCGAAATTCACCATACCTTTTAGAAATTCTCAATCAACGCCAAGTGATCGAAAAAGGCAACACTGACGCCATACCCGCCCACATTTAAAAAGAAAAGAAAGAAAAAACGAAAGAACTCTCCCATATGTCCATAACAACATTTTATTTCTACTTAAAACCTTCGAAGTCTTCATCTTCGGATGCACTATCAAAAAGTTCGCCCATTCTGAGGTAACACGGCTGAAACATTCTCTTCGCACTACGTATGTTCTACGTACACGGAGCAAAGAAAGTTGCAATGGGTGGCTAAAAAAGAACGCCGGCTTGTCTTGGCTTGTCTTGACAATGACGAGAAGCACTATAGTCGCCGTTTTTTGGCATTTCACATTACTTTTGCTTGGGGCCTCCGAAACAGTCGTGTGTTTGTGATCCCGGAAGTCGTCATCCCCGCCGTTTCATGATTAAGTTCGCCTAAAAAAAAGTTGAGCACGGCGGTCTCTGTATTGAAGTATTAAGTGTGTTACAACCGGGTCATTGGTAGTGATATTTTTCGGTGAAAAAAGCTTGAACATGAAGATAAGTAATTTCTGAACTCGCAAAAAGAAAACAAAAAAATTTGCGTATAAGACGCACCCTTGTATAGGACGCACGGGCAAGATTTTTTAAAAAAGCCGCGTCTTATACACCGGAAAATACGGTAAGGTTTATTCCTTTGTGTGGACACATTTGCCCATCATATAAAAAGTTCATTGAAAACGAAAAATGGTCATGAGACCTCGATTACCGTTCTTATCTGAACACGCCCTTATAAATCTAAACTGAGTGTTGAAGTACACTTTTTCGAGTCATAGGAGTTTTTTAGTTATTATTAGACGCTAGTCGCATTGTCTTGAAAGACACTGCCTTTAGTACGACTTGCTGTCACGGTTTTGTAACGCTCTGGCAACACTTGACACCGCTGCTGTTCTTTCTTTTGTGATGGAGAATATATAATTAATGTGCTTTAACCAGACCGGTACAATTTTTAAATAATTGTACAGGCTAATATATTACTTCTTGCATTAAAGCCCAGGAGAACAATGTTTGTTCATGTTTTTGTACCGTGAACGTACATGCACGAAAGTGCCCGCTGACACTGATTGAAGTAGTGCTAGCAACCTTGGGCAACGCTCGAAGACCCTCGAAATCTTGACAGAGTTCTGCTGTGCTCCATTGACATGATCGACTATTGACTTGATGGCCATTGAAACTGCCCATGTAGCAGCACTCAGTGGCCTTCGAGTCGATAGACTGTCTGTTCGAGGGCCTTCGAAATGCTTGTGTGACAGAGGTATGACTAGGTATGTTGTTCAGCCTTTGGAATGATGACAACATTGATGATGTTTCACTTTCCTGGCAACACCTAATGCATCGGCTTTCTCATCGTGTATTTTGAAACAGTAAACTAGCTTGCAGTGTGCGTGCTGGCTATTGCTTTTGCTGCAACCCGAATTGCACCCTTTTACTGGCTTCTAAATCAAAGAAGGTTAAGTTGGATGCCTGACATTTGTTGCTGAGTAGCTAGTGCACTGACCTTGTGATTTTGAGGACACTGTTTTTTATGCCATGGCAGAGATGTGTGCTGGTACAGTCTAGCCCGGTTATAACGAAGTCGGCGGGAATCGGAAATCACTTCGCTATATCCGCTATTTCGTACTATGCGGACTATAAAAAAAAATGCAAGCATCGGTGTCACGCGCGATCTCAGTAGCGTTCGCCGTGCTCCCAACCTGGAACAGTGCGACACTGCGCTCAGTTGTCCGTTCACCAGCTAGATCAAGTCGAATAACTCTGTCCTTATAAACAGCATACAACGATCCGCGATAACCATAAAAATGAGCCACGCTTCCAACATGCACAATGCTGCCGCGCTTTCTCCCTGCCTTGCGCACCGCGGCACCGACATAAAACAAAGCGCGCGCTGCCACACCTCCTGCAGACTGCAGTCCAGCCGTGGCGCCAACTGCCTGGGAGAAATAGAGAACCGCGATTTGCCAAGACAGCCGCTCTCTGCGACGTCATCGAAAAAAAAAAATCGTCTCTGTTCTTTTTTACATTTTTCCCCTGCATGGCGTGCTCTACCGCTCTACGCCGTGACGCCGTTCAAGGACGGCGCAACACGAGACCGGCGTGCCATGCAATGCAGTGAAGCAACCTTTCGCTCCGCAGGAGAGCAGATGACGCCACGAAAGGACGCCGTCAGCCGAATTTTGCTCTTATTTTTGCGGAAAAAATCACCTCAAGGACGCAAAAATGTGTTGATTGGCAGATTATTTTTCGGTTGGTATTAAATCTCTTCGTTATATCCGCTGACGCGCTCTTATTTACTTCGTTAAAACTGGACCCAAAATGTTCTGAAAATGCAAAAATGGGAATGGGAAATTGAAATCCCTTCGTTATAACCGCTATTTCGCTATAAGTGGCTTCGTTATAAATGGGCTAGACTGTACTTTTAATTTGTTTCAGCTTGTGTGTTTTGAATCTCCTTGATTAAGCTTTGCCTTTTGGTCATGCATTGTGTATATAGCTATGACTCGCATTTTTTAACCTGACCTTTCAGATGTCACTCAGCTTTGATCGTTAAGCTTGCCTGGCTCATTCCACTAAACTGCCATGATGATCATGTTTTGCTCAGTTTCGTTTGTCGGTTGAGGAATTTGTGCTGATCTATCATCATTACTTGTAGGTACCAAGCCTTGGGTGACATCAGTGAAGACCTCCGCTGCTTCGTAGCATTGATGGCTGGCACTGTTATGTAGAACTGCAGTAGCAAATCGTGGAGCTTCAGCATACTTGCAGTGCATTTGTCTCAGCTTTTTGGCTGTGAAACAGTTGGTATTGCATAGTGCCTGTAAGGTGCTTGCAACACTGTTTTTGACATAGGCAGCACAGCAGACTCCAGTCTGCGCTGGCAGTTGGTCATGTTGACCAAGAAAGTAGAAATTCTCGCTGACTTGCGGGAAGGCAAGCTCACCAAAGCTGAGATAGCCCACAAGCATCAAATGCGTTGGGTCACGTTGTATGGAATACTGAAGCACGGCAGCAATATTGATCCGATGATACTTCACGCTGCCTCAACGCCTGAAGAAGAACACTTGCTCCTCGCCAGAAAAAGTAGCTCAAGCAAGAGGCTGAACGGTTTGGGTAATGAGGGCTCTGAGGAAGTGCCACCAAGGATTGCAGTGTTGAGCTTTCACACCTCTCGCCCGAAAAAGAAATCTCTCAGGCAAGCGGCCAAGAAATACAAAGCACTGTAAGTTTATTGGCACAGCTAGCATCATGCATGCATTTCAGTCTGTTTCCTGAGACGTTGTACTAGCTGCTCCGAGATGATTTTATGCAAATGCTTTTTAGTGTGGTAGCACTTATAGTAGCCAATCCTCGCATGAAGCCGTTGTGTTTATTTGTCTGTCTGTATGAAGCCTGCTTTGTGGCAGGCTACCCACTGGGTTGTGTGAATGCATGTGTGTGTGTGTATAATCCAGCAAAATGGAAATCTTGGCATGGTGAGTCGTATAGTATGATACAACTTAAAAGGAAGCTGAAGAATCTTTCAAATTCATTAAGATGCTCACGTGTGGATGTGGGAACCTTATAAATCATGCGAGTGAAATTTTTTTACAGATCCATAACTTACGAGCGACGTAATTGCCGTTTAAAATTGCGCGGTAGCTCCGCCGTCCGCCGAGCGCTGCTGATGACCTTGATGATGCGAGCCGAAACCAGAAACCATGGAGTGGTGACGTGAACACTGGTGATCCGTCGCTTCGCAGCCTCTGCGACCGTGCTTGTTTCTGCGTGCGTGCCATCATAAGCTACTTCGAGCTGCCGTGTGTACCTGTATTTGTGCATTTTTATGTTTGTGGTGAGGTACAGAAACGTGTGCAGCATCGAGTGAAGCGGTGGACCCATCATGCCAGCGTTGTGTGCAGCCTTCGGCTGCACGAACACCAGCAGCCACGACGATGGGGTCTTTCATTATTTCCCGCAAAATAAGAAGCCTTTGGTGAAGTGGGTCGCTGCTGTGGAGTGAAGGGTAGCCATCAAAGACAACTGTGCTATGCTCTGTCGTAATGAAGACTATCAACAGAGCCTGTCGATAATGCGTTCATAGGGCCTGTCAGCAAAGTCAGCCCAACTGAAATCCGGTGCAATACCATCTGTCATCACGTACAGGAGCTCGTCACCACCATTTTTCATTCTCCATTGGAATGCAGCGGACGCAGGAACACCTGTTTTGGAAGTAGGGTGTTTACAATGGCATCACTCAACTGCCAGGACTACATTTCTATTAACATATGTAGTCGTAAAAAATTGCTGAGTGCAGCATGGCTTCATACATTAATAATAATACTATATAATTGTGCGCCACGTGTGCTACAGCCAGCCTTGCGATTCGGCCTGCTCGGTTGCAGCACGAGGCCATTGAGTTAGTGAAAAAATCACTTGCTGCTAGATCTGAGAACAGCACGATAAAGGCGGCCGCAAACGGATGGAAATATTCTTACAAAGACTTGCAGCATGAACCAACTCGCCTAAACAAGGATTTTTTAATTTACTGCTAGCTCCCATCTTGGCATGCAGAACGGAAGGCGCACGTTTGTCACCCCGTCAAGTTCTGTCGCAAAGCGCTGTGAACTTCCGTTTTACGCGTGCGTTATGAACCAAGCCAGCATGCAGCGACCATGAAGCGGTGTAAGCAGAAAAGTTGCATGCAAAAAGAGCCTGATAACTTCTTGCACATGCCAATGGTCTGTGTGGATTACAGGCAGATTTGCGGCAGTAGCACTGACAAGTGGCAAGACAAAAATGCCGACGTTCGCATACCGTTTACTTTGTTTAAGGAAAATTACGTGGAGCAGTGCATACTACACTTACTCACCACAAAATTCATTTACTGCATCTTTGAATGCAGTTTGGCAAGGAAAGTATACTTGCCAAAGGACATTTCCAATACGTGGAGATGCTGACACTTCGCTTTCATTCGAGTCAAAAGCACCGCTTGCGCCAGCATCGTTTCTTTCTTGGAGAGGTTTACTCGTTGCAGTCGGTTCGAACATGTAGGGGATGATGCCAAGATCCTCCGGGTGATCTGCGATGTGTTCCATCTTCGTATAAGAAGCAAACCAACAGCTTCGAACCACCGTGCACCGCGCTTCATGTGCAGCGGCGGCAGATGAGCTGGGCCGACCGAGCAAACACCATTGTTGACGTCACTAGGCGCCCAACCAATCACAGGTGACAAAGAGGCGTGCGAGCTGTCCCGAGGCTGCTGCTGTACTTTTCGTCAAAATAGAATAGGTTTGCGCTTTCATTTGCCTAATTTCGATGAGAAATTCGAATTCCTAGGGTGGAAAATTGTAAAGTGCATCTCTTCACTCAGTTTTCCTGGGAAGCCTTTCAGCATCCCTTTAAACAAACAGCAGTTGCTAACACTGGGCCGCGGACCATGGCGTCCTGTATTACTCCACTGGCCAACTGTACCAGTAAATGAAGTCAGCTTTTTAATGTTTGACTACCTTAAACAAGCCAGGTGTTAAAACTCTAGAGCTCATAATTTTTTTCTTGTGCTAAGCTTCTTGTTTACGTAACAAGAAACTTTTCAACAACGGACTAATTCTTTGTCGTGGAGGAATTCTGTGCGTGGAGGCTGAATGTGGGTGGAGCTTCACTGCAGACTTAAGTTGTATCCGACTACAGTAGAAACATGGACCGTTTGACACCGTTTATTGACATTTCGGCAGTGAATTCACTAAGTGGGTTCAGATGGTGGTCTAGGTTTTTATTTTGTGTGTGTGTGTGTGTTTGTGTGCGCGTGCATATATATATACAAACTATCACATACACAGTTTCACTTAAGACCTTACACCATTTTTAAAAATAGACTTTTTGAGTTAGAACAGCACTTTTTTTCGCATAGCATTGTCAGTGGTGTAGTACATCTGAATGCAGCTAAGACGTGCTAACTAGCAGGGTGGTTAACTAATATTGAATAGTTAAAATTTTGACTAATACTGTTCGGCTCCTTAATTCTGGAGAAGTGTGTAGCCCACCGTAAGTAATTTCTATATAAATTTTTAGAATTTTGAAAACGCAGTTACCTTCGGCGATATGGCCCGGAAAATTTTGGCTACATCGCACCAAAATAATGTGCTTTCAAGAAGCTTGCAGGCAAAGCAACCTCTCCAGTGCATGTAACTCGTTGAAATAGCCAAAATTTCTTAGTTCACAGCGCTGAGGGTAACTGCATTTTAGAAATACTAAAATCTGATACGGGTATTACTAAAGGTGAGCTATATGCTTCTCAATAATTAAGGAGCCTAACAGTAATAGTTAAAAAGAAAACTATTCAGTATTAGTTAGCATTCTGCTAGTAAGCATGTCAGCTGTATTCTGATGTACTATACTGCTGACAATGCTAAGACGAAAAAAGCGCTCTTTTAACTCAAAAAGCCGTTTTTTAAAAATTGTGTGAAGTCTTAGATGAAACACCCTGTATATTGTGATGTGGGTTCTCCCCCAGGGCTTCCTTTCTGCAACTCTAAGCCGGAAACTCTGTGTGCCGTTCCCCTGAAGCATTGCTACAGCTTCTACTCATCTTCATCATCTTCTTAGTTGTGTCACATTCTGTGACACTAGTTTGGTTCATTACAATATAGACGCTTTACAGCGTGGGTGGCGCCATATTTGATCACATGACCATTCCGCCGTTGCCGGCCCTCGTGCCTTCTCGTTTCGACGGCTGCCACCGCGCTGGTGCCCGGCTGCAAGATGCTTCTGTGGCTCACGATGTGGATAGCGAGCTGGCGGACTACACCGAAAATTAGTATGAATGCGCATAGAACGTGTTGGTACTGGAATATGTTTGTTCCAACCAGCTCATTTACTCGCCTCCTTCAGACTGCCCGCATTGGCTCGAATGTGTCAACTGCGGTTAGCTACCTGCGCGTTCATATTTATTCAGTCAATTAACCGGTTAACGCTATTTGTGGACCGCATAACTTCTTGTTGAATTGCAGATTAAAGTGAGACAATGCCTGAAAGCTTGTTTTTTAGAGCTCGATGTTTTTGCCAAATGAAGGAATATACGTTCGCATTTATTAAGAATGTTCACTGCTCAGCACTGTGCACAAGACTTACAACCGAATGTGGGTGTGCATGTGATTGCTGGCTGATTGCCCAGTTATTCACGCTACCCTCTCTTAACTTTCCGGTTTCCAAAGAGAGAATATTGTTACGGTGCATAGTTGCTAGGAGAAGACGACGTTGTTTTGGGACGTTCGGCAGTGAACGACGACGAGGACGTGGCAGTTTGTGCTGGAGTGATTTAGCTCGGTGTGCCTTCTGACTGTGGCCTGTACCGTCTGCCGCTGGGCTAACCCCCCCGTAATATTTGGTGGAGGTCGTGCTGGGTATCACACCGGGACCCTGCCCTGGACCTCCGCAGCGGTCGTCAGCTTCGAGCCACCACTATGCCGTCCAACCCACCTCCGGCCGCAGCATCACCACCAGCGCCGACCGTTGTCGTGGCGCAGCCTCGCGACCCAGGCACCTTTTGTGGCACCGATGAAGTCGATGTCGAGGATTGGCTCGCCATGTATGAGCGAGTCAGCAAGCACAACCGCTGGGACGCGACGCTCATGCTTGCTAACGTTATCTTCTACCTGGCGGGCACGGCGCGCGTCTGGTTTGAGACGCATGAGGAAGACCTCACCTCTTGGGACAACTGCAAAGAAAAGCTCAGAGACTTATTTGGCAAACCAATTGGGCGCAAGCTGGGTGCTAAAAAAGACCTTGCTTCTCGAGCACAGTCATCTACGGAGTCATACCTTTCCTACATCCAGGACGTCCTCGCTCTGTGCCGAAAAGTAGACAGCGCCATGCCAGAGACCGACAAGGTGGGCCACATCCTGAAGGGGATTGCTGATGATGCATTCAACCTTCTTCTTTGTAAAGATTGTGCAACGGTTGACTCCGTCCTCCAGGTATGCCGGCAATTCGAGCAGGCAAAACATCGCCGTATTGCTTCTCGTTTTGATCGCCTTCCGAACACTGCGGCGACATCCTCCTGCGAAGACCTGCCAACACTGCGACAACCGTCCCATCCTGCCAATTTAACTAGAATCGTCCGCAGAGAACTGGAAGCTATGACTCCCGTCACCTTCGCCCCTCAACCGGCCGACTCTACGATTGCGCTGATCCAGGCCGTCGTTCGCCAGGAGTTTGCGAACGTGGGCCTCAATTCTGGCCTGCCGTCTGCGTCGCCCTGTTTGCCAAACACCGCTCCACTGGTTGCTGCTGCTTCACCGACTCCGACCGTACTACCACGTTACCGCTACCGGAATCCTGCGGATTGGCGCACCCCGGACGACCGCCCAATCTGCTTCACCTGTTCGCGTGTCGGCCACATTTCCCGTCACTGCCGCAGCCGTTGGTTTTCGCCACCTCACCTCCGTTCCACTTACGATCGTCGTGCAGACTACGGACCTAGCTCCAATTATGATCGCCGTGCCGGCTTCGAACCACGCCAGACGTCTTCTCGTGCTGAGTCTCCGCACGCTTTCGACACTTCGGCCCCGCGAAGGTCCAGCCGCTCGCCTTCCCCTCAGATCCGCCGCTCTCGTTCGCCGCAATTTCGACGCCCGTCCACTCCACCCTTACCTGGCTCTCACTCGGAAAACTAACCAATGCAGCTCCCGGAGGTGATGCTGCATTGATGACCCGGCCCGAAAATCCTCTCCTGACCCTCGCTCCTCGCCGCAACCTTCTCGATATTTGCGTGGACGGTGCACCAGTTACCGCGCTTATTGACACTGGCGCCCAAATTTCTGTCCTGAGCTCCTCGTTTCGCCGTCGTCTGAAGAAGGTTGTGACACCTGCCGTTTCCTCAGCCGTTCGCGTCGCCGACGGAAGAGCTGCTGCCGTTGTTGGACTGTGCACTGCGCGTGTTTCCATTGCTGGTCGTACAACCCCTGTCGCATTCACTGTCCTCGACCATTGCCCCCACGATGTGATCCTCGGTATCGACTTTTTAACGACGCACGCGGCTCTAATTGATTGCGCCACTGGCCTTCTTCGTTTGGACTTGCCGCTCTGCTCCGAAAGCGCCGATACCAAGCCGCCTCGCTTACGTGCCGCTGAATTTACTCGCTTGCCGCGTGACGCTGCAGTCTATGTCCCTATGTCCCCGTTTCCCGCCGTTCCTGATGGTGTCTACGTCACGTACCCAATCAAGGACGTTGTCCTCCAGCGTAACGTCATCCTTCCACACACAGTCCTGACCGTCACCGGCAACCGCACCTACCTTCCGATTCTGAACTTCAGTCTCTCTCCCCAAGTTTTACCCTGTGGCATCGCGCTCGCTGAACTGGTTCCATTGGCCGAATGTACAGTTTCTGCTCTAACAGCTGTGCCTAACGCTGATCTCCATGCCCTTCCCCGCTCGGCCGCTTCACGCCCGGACCCTACTTTTGCGATGATCGCGGCGGATTTGCCACCTGACCACGCCAACGCCCTCTGCGCCCTTTTAGCTTCCTACAGTGATGTCTTCGATTTCGGGAATCGTCCTCTTGGCCAAACTTCTGTCGTGACCCATCGCATCAATACGGGCGATGCCAGCCCTATACACAGAAGGCCCTATCGTGTTTCTCTTCCTGAGCGCCATGTCATCCAAACCGAGGTGGACAAGATGCTGGCGAACAACATTATCGAGCCTTCTAGCAGCCCTTGGGCATCCCCTGTAGTGTTGGTCAAAAAGAAAGATGGCAGCTGGCGCTTCTGTGTCGACTATCGTCATCTTAATCAAGTAACGAAGAAAGACGTCTATCCTCTTCCGAGAATTGATGACGCCCTCGACTGTCTACATGGTGCCAGCTACTTTCTTCTATTGATCTCCGTTCAGGCTACTGGCAAATCGCTGTTGACGAACGGGATCGTGAGAAGACTGCCTTTATCACCCCCGATGGCCTGTACCAATTCAAAGTTATGCCTTTCGGCCTCTGCAACGCTCCTGCCACCTTCGAGCGCATGATGGACTCACTTCTGCGTGGCTTCAAATGGACAACGTGCTTGTGCTACCTAGATGACGTTGTCGTTTTCTCCTCAACGTTCGAAAGCCACATACGCCGTCTTGCTACTATCCTTGCGGTCTTCCGTCGCGCTGGTCTCCAACTGAACTCCAAGAAGTGCACCTTTGGCCAGCGCCAAATTAAGGTCCTCGGCCACTTGGTTGATGCATCTGGTGTAAAGCCCGACCCTGACAAAATTCGTGCCGTTCGTGAGTTCCCCACTCCCCGTTCCTCGAGCGATGTGCGCAGTTTCCTCGGGCTCTGCTCGTATTTTCGCCGGTTTATCCCGAACTTCGCCGACACGGCCCGTTCCCTTACCACCCTCCTGAAGAAGGATGTCCCTTTCTCCTGGGGTCTTGACCAAGCTCGCTCCTTCACGGCACTTGTTGCGGCCCTCACGGCTCCACCTGTGTTGGCCCATTTCGACCCATCTGCGCCTACGGAACTTCGCACAGACGCCAGTGGCCATGGTATTGGCGCCATTCTTGCGCAGCGGCAACACGAGCACTTTCGTGTGATTGCTTACGCCAGCCGCCTGCTCTCTCCTTCCGAACGTAACTACTCTATTACGGAGCGGGAGTGCCTTGCTCTTGTTTGGGCGTTAACAAAATTCCGCCCTTATTTGTTTGGAAGGCCCTTCTGCGTAGTTACGGATCACCATGCTTTGTGTTGGCTGTCCTCTCTTAAAGACCCTACAGGACGTCTGGGTCGCTGGGCCTTGCGTTTGCAAGAATACACATTTAATGTTGTCTACAAGTCTGGCCAGCTGCACCAAGACGCTGACTGTCTGTCCCGCCATCCTGTCGATCCCCCTGACTCCCACACACGTGATACCGACGACTGTGTACTGTCCGTATCAGACTTTCTGAACATTGGTGACGAGCAGCGCCGTGATCCAACTCTGCGCCTCATAGTCGACCGCCTCCGCAACGACCCTTCCGATCCTGCTCTACGAATGTTCGTGCTGCATCACGATATTTTGTACCGGCGCAATATGCACCCAGATGGCGCCGACCTCCTGCTCGTCGTCCCGACCCATCTCCGCTCCACAGTACTTGCCCAACTTCATGACGCTCCTACTGCCGGGCACCTAGGCGTCTCACGCACGTACGACAGCGTGCGCAGGCGGTTCTTCTGGCCTGGCCTTTACCGCTCTGTCCGCGGTTATGTTGCTGCTTGTGATCAATGCCAGCGCCGGAAAACGCCCCCACTTCCACCCAGTGGCCAGCTTCAGCCCATCGACATCCCAACTGACCCATTTTTCCGTGTTGGTCTCGACCTGCTTGGTCCTTTCCCCCCATCAACATCCGGGAACAAGTGGATTGCCGTTGCGACCGATTACACTACCCGGTACGCTATCACGCGCGCTATCCCTACCAGCTGTGCCTCCGATGTCGCCGACTTTCTTCTCCATGACATCATCCTACTTCATGGCGCTCCTCGTCAACTGCTTACGGATCGCGGCCCCTGCTTTCTTTCTAAAGTGGTCCACGACCTTCTGCGCTCCTGCTCTACCCGCCACAAGTTCACGACGGCCTACCATCCTCAGACCAATGGCCTTACTGAGCGTCTTAATCGCACCCTGACGGACATGCTGTCTATGTATGTCTCAGACCACCATCGAGACTGGGACGTCAGCTTACCTTTCGTGACGTTCGCCTACAATTCCACACGCCACGATACCACCGGCTACTCTCCCTTCTACCTGCTCTTTGGCCGCGACCCGTTGCTACCCTTCGACAGCCTCCTGCCTCACGACCCTTGTACCAGCAGTTACGCTTGTGACGCCATTGCCCGAGCTGACGTCGCCCGCCAAATCGCTCGAGATCGCCTCGACGCTTCACAAGTCGCTCAAAAACGACGGTACGACCTTCATCACCGTGACGCCCATTACCCTCCCGACTCCCTCGTACTCCTCTGGCTCCCTGCGCGTCGTGTGGGCCTGTGTGAGAAGTTGCTGCCTCGTTACGTGGGTCCTTACCGCGTCTTGCGGCAACTGAGCGATGTCACCTACGAGATCGCGCCCCTGCAACCCCACACTCCTCGTGCGGCCTCCTCCACACAGCTCGTACACGTCGCCCGTCTTAAGCCCTACCATCCAAACCCACCATCTTAGGACACCCAGGGACTGTGCTTCCTTCCGCCCGGCGGAGGAGGGGGGGGGGGTAGTGTTACGGTGCATAGTTGCTAGGAGAAGACGACGTTGTTTTGGGACGTTCGGCAGTGAACGACGACGAGGACGTGGCAGTTTGTGCTGGAGTGATTTAGCTCGGTGTGCCTTCTGACTGTGGCCTGTACCGTCTGCCGCTGGGCTAACCCCCCGTAATATTATGGATGTTTTTCAAGGGCCTGTTCAGGAGCTTGGCGGCATTTGGCTGTGCTTCCTTGCTAAGTAAAACTGAAACTGCTTCCGAGTTCAACACCTGCAGATGTAGCCATTCAGAATAAGAGGAAATATACAAAGTCCTGTTATGATAGATTTCACTGCTGTCCCGTGCATTAGCATACTTCTGTAGAGCTTTGCATTGGGTGAGAGAATTGCGTGTCGAGGTGCCTCCATTGAGGACTTTTGCTAGTGCCAAGTATGCACGACAGTTTAGTGACCACTGTGCCGACTAAGGAAGCACTTATTGCAAAATTGCAAAGGTCTAAAAAAGCACTGATTATTCGATGCATTGGATCAGTCTTTGTTGAAGGTGAGAAAGGTTACAGGCATGTACGCTCATTCTGACATTCCCGCAGCTACTGCTGGTGCTGAAGTATACTGGCGCATCACGTTTGTGATGTTTATCTTTTTTTGTGGAGCAACACATTAACGTTTTCTCCCCGAAAGCAGCATGAACACGCAAGACAGCTCCTCGAAAAACTGCGGTAATTGTGTCGCAGTTTCTTATATGTAACAAGCGTGTCTATTTTTCCAGCACTAGACCACAGGGATATTAGTTTTAGATATTAATTCAGCAATACGTATGACATCGGTATCACCGCTGGGTTGTTTAAGAATCACTTGACGTTCGTACACATGCTGCACAGCAGCGTTTCGCACTGCATACTGATGCTACTAACACGAGCTCCGAAGGACAGAAGTGGTGACCATCCTAGTGGCGCCACCTGTTGTGGACAGAGCAAACTGCGCTCTGTAAATGGTCTATATATACAGTATTGTGCGTTTTTATCGTGAATATTTAAAACAATTTTACTGCCTCAACCACTAGCTCGTTTGCGGTGAAATTGCACACAGAGCTTGCATATTATGGTAACTTTTGTATCGTAGCAAGTTTTACAGCGGTACTTACTTAGTTGAGCCCTGCATGATGTGGAAACGTAATCGTCTGCGTAGAGATCGGTGAACCAAAACTCGCAATTGCAGTTTTTTTGCTGAAGGGCGATAGTGGCGCCATCTGTTTCCTGCAGTGGAAAGCGTCATGACAAGGCGCCGAGGTGAGCGTTGCAAAAAATACCCTTTGAACGGTAAAGACTTGTTAAATCAGTTATTATGATATTTTTTTCTGCTCAGTTAGCCGAAAATGTTGGAAGCGCTGCAGTTGAAATGGACGCAAATGCCGGAACTGCATATTCAAAGGGTCCGCGCATCTCGCAGTGCTGCGCGGCATGTAATGCGAAGGCAAGATAACCGGTGGTCCTTAAGGGTAACGGAGTGGTTTCCAAGAGAAGGCAAACGTAGTAGGGGGTGGCAGAAAGTTAGGTGGGCGGATGAGATTAAGAAGTTTACGGGGATACAATGGCCGCAACTAGCAAAGGACAGGGTTAATTGGAGAGACATGGGAGAGGCCTTTGCCCTGCAGTGGGAGTATTCAGGCTGATAATGATGATAACTCTCTATTGAAACAGTAAGTAACCGCTGGCAAACCCGCGTCGATGGCCTACAAGGGCAATGATTGCCTGCATGTTCGCCGGCTGGGCAAAGCATTCCATGTGGAAGAAGCGTGGTGCGCGCGAGGCGGGGGCATCATCGAAAGCAAAGCTACTGACCTTGGTCGTGACTCAACTAACACCAGCGATTTGAGAATTTTGAAAGCCTTGTTGGCCATCCTGGTCACGTGGTATGCATAGCCTGCCCAGTCGGCTCCATCTTTTGTGCTGCTGCCACGTGCAGGCAACGTCATACAGCGGAGAATGCAACTGTTGCACTCGGTGCCACGAGTGCTGCTCTATTTTCGTCGCTGCATGAACTCAGGAACAGCAGAAGCTCGAAAACACATGATAGGACGCATGTAGATGTGTGACAACGCTTCGTTGATCCATAGTTGGCCAGATGTTTCCTCGGATACCTGCATTCCTGCAGACTGCGAAATCGCAGTACCGCGTGCTTCGACGAAGGCGTTGAACACCAAGTACGGGCACTCCCATACTGCCATGAACCTTATCAATGTGACCTCCTTGCCGCCAGCTGCCATGGACACTTCAACCACGATGAGTTATATCCCGTCCCTAAATTTGCTAGTTGGCAGCAGGTGCCTCGACAAGGAATAAATGATCGTCCTAGGTAGTCTGGAAAGAGCTGCGGCAGGCTCTGCTTTGCACAAGTAGGCTCACATAACGCAGTTTTATCAGAAATTAACGCTCCTTCTAGCGGCCTTAGTAATTTTGGCTGTTATACGGAGAGTCCACTTGCTATGAATATCGGATATAACGAACGGAATCCGCATGACTGTCAGGTTCGTCTTAAATGGGCTCGACTGTAGTTTCAATTGGGCGCAAAAAACTTTTTCATGCTTCAAACATGTACCTTCACATTAGGACATACCTTTACTCCAAGGGGGCATTGAGATTGAGACATTGAGATCATGCACTTCACTATAACATTTCTGTCTGCGATGAACGACTTCGGAATTCAGTGCAAACTCTGTGTTCATAGGACTGTTTAGCATGTGCAAAACCCACATGATGGATAAACACTCAGAACCACCACGTTCAACGAGGTCAGTGTTCAGAGAACTGTGAACTTTAATGCAGGAGAAACATGGTGCGCAAGTTCAACCTCCTGACTGGTTGCCCTTGACATGTGCACCTTCCGTAATTGTGATCTGCGGGCGGAGTAAGGGTGTCATGGTGGCCTGAGGCATTTTGCCGAGGTTTGCTGAATTTGACGAGATCAAGCAAGGAACGAGGAGGGTCAGAGGGGTTCCAATATTCCATGCAACAATGATAAAAAGAAGCCTCGGAGATGGCAGAGTAGCCTAAGGCATCTCTAAACGGTGCTTTTCTGTTGCGCTGCCACTAGTATACCAATCCCACTGGGAGCATGCATATTCTTTTTACTGCGTTAGCAGTATAGCCTCCTTTCCGTGCCTCCGTGTCTCCGTGCATGCAAGTATGCATGCAGCCTCCATCCTTGGTGCACACTCCGTTGGCGCATATCCGGGCACTCATTGGTGAAAATGCACTTGTCCCCCCCTTCACCCATCTGTACCCGATGTAGACGAGGTGGATTGTTGTGAATGCTCAACGTATGCCGTCGCCCAAACATCCTCCGAAAGGACGCCAACAAGCATAAGCCTCTCGTCTCAGACACCAAGAACCGGAAGTATGACAGCGAGAAATATATATAAGCCGTCAAACAGAGAATCCAAGATCCAGCAGTCTGAGAACAGTGTGATGAAGCCGCCTGCTAGCGAGTGGCACCAATTTTTTTTACAAGCAGAACAATTCAGCAATTAGGCATAACGAAATTATTTCATCGCAGTTACATTTCTTTGCAGTAGCATCTTTCTGGGCGTAACCACTATCACAGGCCAACAAGTGCATGCATTTCGGCATTCCCCTTTTGTGTAATCGGTATTAAGTTTTTTCTCATATCTCCACCGCTGCCAGGAGCCCGCCTTTCCATGCTTATTTCTGTCATGTGCAAAAAAGATTATTTGGATTCTAAAAATAAAAAATGAAGCTGCACCAATTTCTCTATCCTTTATTTGGTAATATTAGTAGTAATATCTTGGGCTTAACGTGCCAAGTAGACACGGGAGCTGTTTGAGGGACGCTGTAGTGGAGGACACCAAATTAACATAGACCAGCTGGGGTTTTGGAGCAAGAGCTCCACCGCACCATGTTTCTTCAAGGTCATCGGGTGTTGCAGTTTGACCTTAAGCAGGAGGAGCACCGGTGGTATGTCCTTGACATGCAGCCACGTTACTTGCCGCAGCTGCAGCCGTGCCACTGCTCTGACTGCGGTGCACCGACCGCCGCTTCGCCAGATGTGGTCATGTGATTATGCATGTGCCTCGGCATTCGCTTAAGGAGGCGACACCACTCTCGCATGAGTTTTTTCCATAGATGGGAGCGAGGCTGACAGTGTGCCTAACCAAGAGCCAAACGTAATGGAGCTTTCGCTCTAACTAGGTTTATAAGAGCTGTTGTTGTTAGTAGCTATTTATTAGTAAAAATATAAATGGAAAAGGAAAAGATGTTGCTAGCCGCGGTATCTGCCATTAAAACCTGGAGCACCTGAGGTGCAGCTAGCGGGAATGAAAGGATGGGGAGGGAAAGAAATGGAGGAGCGATAGAAAAAAGGATATGGGTAGGGCAGCAGTATACATTATGTAAAAATACAGGATATTTAAATAAAAATGCGGGTGGAGTGTTGCACCGCGCATGGTTGTCAAGAGTAGAAGAGTTAAACCACTGCGAATTTTTTCAAGCGCTGCCAGTTTTTTAGGGCTGCACTTTGATGGAGGTGAAATGCAAAAACGCGTGCGCTTTCGCACGTTGAAAAAAAGAAATTACACGGGTTGAACCACTGCCAATTTTTTTTCAGCTTGCGACAGTAGACTCGCGGTTTTGCATTTCGCCTCTATCGAAATGCAGCCCTCGAGGTCAGGATCGAATCCGCAAACTTGGAATCAGCAGCCGAGCTCCACAGCCAGTGCGGTATTTTTTTTTTTCTTTATTGCACCACTGACCCATCATGAGGGGTCTTATTTATTACCTGCTGTCTGAGGCAACAAATGCTTACAAAAGTAAACGTTACATTACCCACTGCAGTGGCTCAGTGTTTAGGGTGCTCAGCTACTTATTTGGTGTGCCCAGGTTCGAACCCGGCGGCGTTTCGATGGATGCGAAATGCAAAAGGCACCCATGGGCTGTGTGATGCCAGTGCGCATTAAAGATCTCTAGTTGGTACAAATTATTCTGGAGCCTTCCACTACGGCACCTGTTTCTCTCTTTCTTCTTTCACTCACACCTTTCTCTCTTCTCTTAAGGTGCGGTTGAGGTGTCCATTGAGAATTGGGACTGTTAGTGTTCCATTTCCTTTCTTCAAAAACCACCACCACAATGCTGTTGGGTCGTTGCGCTGTTGTTTCATATATTTGTGGTAAATGATGCAAAGGAAGGGACTGTGTGCTCAATCAGTGCTTAAAGAACTACACAACTAATTTTATTGCGTTTTCTTCTTTCGAATGGTGCCCTAGATATTAGAATACATGGATCGCCATGTGGTATTCGCCTGCGGCAACTGAATAATTTAGAAAAATTATTTGTTTTGGTTTCGGTTTCATCAGCCGAACGATGGTTGTGATATGTAATTAAACTTTAGGTCACGTGAGGCACGGAAAAACTGCGTTGTAAACGCTGATATGTTGTTTTACGGGGACACGGTGGGCGCAGCTGGCAAAGGACAGGGTTAATTGGTGAGACATGGGAGAGGCCTTTGCCCTACAGTGGGCGTAGTCAGGCTAATGATGATGACGTTTTGACTCACTGCACTGCACGGTTGTGCTGTAATAAATGTCACTAGCAAGCTCATTAGAACAATGAGATGTCATATTGATATTCTTCACTCAGATCTCCAGCACACCACCAAGAGCTCTTGCTTCCTTTGATATCACAATGTCAAATGCTCACCTCAACCTGCCTTCCACACTTTGGGAGATAACGGCGGCATTAGAAAAGGAGAATCATGGTCAGGTCCAAACCATGACAGCATCACTTGGCAAATGTTGCGAAATTGGAAGGAGCCTACCAGCCTCCACCTTCTTACAGTTGTCAACACTGCTTGGGCTGATGCTACAGTTCTGGACTACCTCAAACTTACTGTAGTCCACCCGACTCCTAAGCTGAGGAAAAATTCTGCAGTGATTACTGACTTGCACCTGATAGCACTCACCTCAGCCTTTTGCAAACAGAACACTTGATGTTCAGCTGTACGCAGTATCGCCTGGTGTATGCTATGACTTGCCTACATACCTCCCAGCCTTGTTACTGCCCACATCTGAGGACAAACAATTGTCTGTGGCTGCTTTACTGTGTGATGAATTGCACATCCCATGCACACACTCCAGACTGAATCTTAGGTGTTGACGTGAAGAAGGCTTTTGATTATGTGAACCAGAGCGTTATCATCAGAGAACTTGTTGGGGCATACCCCAGCCCCCGGGCTCTGCGATGGGGCCGCCAATTCTTACTTGGTCATGCGATTCATGTTCAGTCTATGGAGAATGCCTCTGCACCCACCTACTACTTTCACAGGGGCGTTACTCATAACTCTATCCTTGGGCCCATACCGTTTAAGCTCGCTATGGCCTGTGTGGCATGACGTTTCAAAAACGAACCTGTTGCAACTGGTATGCTCGGCAGGTGGGTGGCATATCTGCGCTTCATCTCCCGTTGCAGCTGGTATGCTCGGCAGGTGCATGGCATATCGGCGCTTCATCTCCCGTTGCAACTGGTATGCTCGGCAGGCCCATGGCATGGCGCTTCATCTCCCGTTGCAGCTGGTATGCTCCGCAAGTGCATGGCATATCTGCGCTTCATCTCCCGTTGCAACTGGTATGCTCGGCAGGTGCGTGGCATATCTACTCAACAGGAAAATGGCGCAAAAGACGTGGACAAAAGAGACAAACACGACAGGACCAGCGCCAACTTACAACTGAATTTTATTTCGCACCAAACCCGCCTTTATGTAGGCCAACACGCCCTAACATCCGTGTAATCACGCACAGGCAGTAGAAAAGATCACAGTAAGATATCTAGCACATGAAGCGCAATAGCGACCACGTAACATACTATCATGGCTAAAAAAAAAACCAAAAAAAAAACCAACAAAAGTATAGCAAACAACACTAAAATGGTCATGGCCAAGCAACTCTTCAACACCAAAAACGATACACACTCATGAGTGATACCAGATGACCAACAAGAAACGTGGAAAAAGGTGAAGAATGAAGCGTTAAGACCAAAGCAGTGTCAAAGGTAAAAAAAAAAAAAAAAAAAGGGTTGAAATGGATGAAGAGTGCAAACCTTAAAAATTGGAAACCAAAAACCAGCAGCCACATGAATGATAACCGATGACCAACCAGAAAAAAGATGGACGCGAAGCTTAGACCAAAGTCGGCGTCAAAGGTATAAAAACGAGAAAAAAATTGGAAACGAACAACCAGCAGCCATATGAATGATAACCGATGTCCAACAAGAAACATGAAAAAGGATGAATGCGGAGCTCAGACCAAGGTCAGCGTCAAAGGTGTAAAAAACGAGAACAAAAACCGCGCAAAAAAACGCACATCGTCAAAAAAATCGTCAAAAATTGCAACCAATGCCAAAGGAAAGAGCGTGCGCAACAAAACAAAACGAAGAGCCTACAGAAAACTTTCTAGAAAAGTGTACTCCTCGTTGCTAAGCGTAATGGATGGCTTGCTGACGCATCTGCTCCCTTCTTTCCTGATGTAAAAGGCTTCAACCACCTCTCTCTCAAATCTGTCCTTCCCACTCCTCAAAAAAATAGCTTTCTCGAACTCCGGACGGCAACCCCTGCAGGCTTTGCAATGATCCACTAGAAAGCTTCCTTCGTTATTCCGCAGATTCCGGCAGTGCTCGCTGGCTCGCTCATTAAAACATCGACCAGTTTGGCCAATGTAGCTGAGCCCGCAACTTAAGGGAATCTGGTAAACAACCCGCGTCCTGCACCGTGTGAACTTGTTTTGATGTTTCACAGTACAAGCCGGTTGTTTTTTCCCGTTAGTCATTGCGCAAAGCTTAGAAAGTTTGCAGGGGGCTGAGAATGCGACCTGAACATTATGTCTGCCTGCTACTTTTTTAAGGTTGTGTGAAACCTTGTGGATATACGGTATTACTGCCACACGGTTGCGTGAAACCGGATCTTTGCTTTTAGGACCTTGCTTCAGCTTCTGCAGTATGGCTTCACACACGGAAGTAACCATACAAGAGGGGTATCCTGCTACTCTTAACCGCTGAACTTGAGCACTGAAACTGGACGAGACCATATGGGGGCATGATTTGTTCAAAGACGCTTGCAAGGAGTTCGAAACAATTGCCCGCTTCACAAGCTTCGAATGAGCACTGTCAAAGGGGAGCAAACCCTTTGACAGTGCTCATTCGAAGCTTGTGAAGCGGGCAATTGTTTCGAACTCCTTGCAAGCGTCTTTGAACAAATCATGCCCCCATATGGTCTCGTCCAGTTTCAGTGCTCAAGTTCAGCGGTTAAGAGTAGCAGGATACCCCTCTTGTATGGTTACTTCCGTGTGTGAAGCCATACTGCAGAAGCTGAAGCAAGGTCCTAAAAGCAAAGATCCGGTTTCACGCAACCGTGTGGCAGTAATACCGTATATCCACAAGGTTTCACACAACCTTAAAAAAGTAGCAGGCAGACATAATGTTCAGGTCGCATTCTCAGCCCCCTGCAAACTTTCTAAGCTTTGCGCAATGACTAACGGGAAAAAACAACCGGCTTGTACTGTGAAACATCAAAACAAGTTCACACGGTGCAGGACGCGGGTTGTTTACCAGATTCCCTTAAGTTGCGGGCTCAGCTACATTGGCCAAACTGGTCGATGTTTTAATGAGCGAGCCAGCGAGCACTGCCGGAATCTGCGGAATAACGAAGGAAGCTTTCTAGTGGATCATTGCAAAGCCTGCAGGGGTTGCCGTCCGGAGTTCGAGAAAGCTATTTTTTTGAGGAGTGGGAAGGACAGATTTGAGAGAGAGGTGGTTGAAGCCTTTTACATCAGGAAAGAAGGGAGCAGATGCGTCAGCAAGCCATCCATTACGCTTAGCAACGAGGAGTACACTTTTCTAGAAAGTTTTCTGTAGGCTCTTCGTTTTGTTTTGTTGCGCACGCTCTTTCCTTTGGCATTGGTTGCAATTTTTGACGATTTTTTTGACGATGTGCGGTTTTTTGCGCGGTTTTTGTTCTCGTTTTTTACACCTTTGACGCTGACCTTGGTCTGAGCTCCGCATTCATCCTTTTTCATGTTTCTTGTTGGTCATCGGTTATCATTCATATGGCTGCTGGTTGTTCGTTTCCAATTTTTTTCTCGTTTTTATACCTTTGACGCCGACTTTGGTCTCAGCTTCGCGTCCATCTTTTTTCTGGTTGGTCATCGGTTATCATTCATGTGGCTGCTGGTTTTTGGTTTCCAATTTTTAAGGTTTGCACTCTTCATCCATTTCAACCCCCCCTTTTTTTTTTTTTTTTTTACCTTTGACACTGCTTTGGTCTTAACGCTTCATTCTTCACCTTTTTCCACGTTTCTTGTTGGTCATCTGGTATCACTCATGAGTGTGTATCGTTTTTGGTGTTGAAGAGTTGCTTGGCCATGACCATTTTAGTGTTGTTTGCTATACTTTTGTTGGTTTTTTTTTTTTTGGTTTTTTTTTTAGCCATGATAGTATGTTACGTGGTCGCTATTGCGCTTCATGTGCTAGATATCTTACTGTGATCTTTTCTACTGCCTGTGCGTGATTACACGGATGTTAGGGCGTGTTGGCCTACATAAAGGCGGGTTTGGTGCGAAATAAAATTCAGTTGTAAGTTGGCGCTGGTCCTGTCGTGTTTGTCTCTTTTGTCCACGTCTTTTGCGCCATTTTCCTGTTGAATCATGAACCAACTAGCCCAAACTAGAGTTCTTCTTGGGCATATCTACTATTCATCTCCCGTTGCAGCTGGATTGCTCGGCAGGCCCATGGCATGGCGCTTCATCTCCCGTTGCAACTGGTGTGCTCGGCAGGTGCATGGCATATCTGCGCTTCATCTTCTGTTGCAGCTGGTATGCTCGGCAGGTGTGTGGCATATCTGCACTTCATCTCCCGTTGCAACTGGTATGCTCGGCAGGTGCATGGCGTATCGGCGCTTCATCTCCCGTTGCAACTGGTATGCTCGGCAGGTGCATGGCATATCGGCGCTTCATCTCCCGTTGCAACTGGTGTGCTCGGCAGGTGTGTGGCATATCAGCGCTTCATCTCCCGTTGCAACTGGTGTGCTCGGCAGGTGCATGGCATATCTGCGCTTCATCTTCTGTTGCAGCTGGTATGCTCGGCAGGTGTGTGGCATATCTGCACTTCATCTCCCGTTGCAACTGGTATGCTCGGCAGGTGCATGGCGTATCTGCACTTAATCTCCCGTTGCAACTGGTATGCTCGGCAAGTGCATGGCATATCTGCGCTTCATCTCTGTTGCAGCTGATATACTCGGGAGGTGAATGGCATATGAACGGAAAATTTAATAAATGAGCGTGGCGAAGATAAGATATGCAGACAATACTCAATCGATGTGTTAACACCAGCGGTGAACGTACAAAGCGACAAAAAAATTCAACACAGAGCAGATAAAACGAGGATAGAAAAGTCTTCAGTGAATGTAAAGTGTGGTGTGATTTTATTGTGGGTGGCAATAAAGAGTTTCGATGACTGAGAATGATGAACAGTGTTATATTAAACGTGTACGAAAGTGATGCCAACCCGAGGTGAAGCTGTGACGGCAATGTGAGAATGTTAAAAAGGGCAATAAATATCCAGTACGGTGATCGGAAATGGCCGAAGGTAATTAGACGGAGAGCTTGATTTTGTAACTGGCAGATGCTTAATAGACCGAGTTGTATGTGGTGCCCCAAGATGACATGCAGTACATAAAGTGGCTATGTATGAAAGAAAAATGCAATATACGAAGGGTAGGTAATTAAAAGTAGTGGTGGGCTTTGTTTATCACTCACCTTCTTGAATGCATTTGCCGCCAGTTTAGAGAGAGTGTTATCTGTTCTGATAACAGCGTCGTAGGGTTATTTTTGTTTATGAAGTGCATGAAATGATTGTATTTTGTATGTTCACTGCATGTCACGTTTTAATTTGAGGTACTAACATTACATTGTTTTGTCATTTTTTGTTTCCGCCATGGTGGCTTGGCGGTTATGGCGCTCGGGCTGCTAGCCCGGAGGACGCGGGTTCGATCCTGGCTGCAGCGGTAGAATTTCGATAAAGGCGAAATTCTAAAGGCCCGTGTACTATGTAATGCCAGTGCATGTTAAAGATCCTCTGGTTGTCAGAATTTCTGGAGCCCTTCACTACGGTGTCCCTCATAGCCTGAGTCACTTTGGGACGTTAAACCCCCATAAACCACTTTTTGTTTGAAATGTAGCAGCATCCTTCACAGTGCAGGTTGCTCTCGTTCTTTTACTCTATGTAATACACTTTGAGCATCCGTTTTATTTTGTTGAACATGGGTGTTTGTGGAGGGGCCGTGCATATTTCATGCCTCACCTCGGTCATGATGTTATTGGTCATAACTCTCTGGACCACGTGGTTTGCTTTTGAGCTGCATAATGAAGTACACCATCCCTAAAGATCAAGAGGTCCTGACATACATCCTTAGTTGAGTTTTCAGGCCATATGGTTAGCTCTTCAGCTATATGATGGGGTGCTTATGGCACCCCTGAAGACCGAAAGGTCTTAAAAAGATTGGGGTTCTCACTTCGCATAATTTTAAAGTTTGAGGGGCGCCTTCAGTGCTCTTCTGTATCACACAAAGCAAAACTATGATCTGAAGGTTTTTGACCAAGGGCTTCTGACTTTTGTTTTCGTCGGGTGCATTGCACAGGTCCTTCGGCATCACTTTGAAGGCCAGTGCTGCTCCTCCAGATTGAAAGATTGGTGTCCCCTAAGTAGTACGATTGAAATGCTGTTGCAGATGTTGGAGCTTCCATGCATGGTCCTTTGAATGCTTTGTGTCCAGGGTTTTCCACTTCTTATGTCCAGAATGTCATATGTGCTGTCCTTCATTTGTTGCAGATGTAGTTTTGACCCTGCAGCTGTTACAAACCATGCAAAGTATAACAGCACACTTTGTATGAAAACAGCAAGGAGGACTTGGAAACATCGCTGTACTGAAAATGGTGGAGGTTTATCGGAAATCACCACTCTTAACACTCTCTCATCAGAACCAAAGCGTGTGGTAAAAGCACGGCAGACGATGGTAAGAATCGCGTACGACAAGGAAAACATTTTTTTGTTGCGAAACAACACTACTTGAGCCCAGCTCGGCTCGTTGCGTATGCTAGTTGCGGTGCGGCTACCAAACGACCTTGAGTTGCCGTTGCCTAGCAACCGCTTCAGCTGCGCTCCAATAGATGGCGCCGCGCCTAGCAAACCGAGTTACTCGAGCTTACTCGAGTTACTCGGGTGAGCTCGGGTAAGTTCAGAGCAGCGTCGCGCCAGCTGCGTGAGAGGTTGCTCGGGAGGTTGCTCGGGAAGAGCAACATGGGTTGCACAATCTCGACGGGTGGCTGGGATAGAAATAGCCACCTGCCAGTGCAGTGGAACATCTCTTAACCGCTGCGCCACTGCGCTGGTAGTGGATGGATGGGTGGATGGATGGATAGGAGCGCCCCCTTTGAAATGGGGTGGTGGCAATTGCCGCCATGCTCAGCTTTTCTTCTTTATTTTTTTTTGTTTATGTGTTGGCACTTCTCATTAAGAATCGCCACCATCTTTACCTACGGTTTCCTACAATTCTAACCTTATGCCACATCTCTGTACTGCCCCTTGTACTGCCTCGTTTGTGGTTTTGCCGTGGGCACCTAGTGCTAATCTTCCAACAGCTCTCTGATTTACGTCTAATCTCGACTGAACTTCTGCCCTTAAGCACAGAACCGCATTGCCGAAAGTAAGTCCCGGCACCATTATTCCTTTCCAAATACCTCTTAGTACTTCATATTTGTTGTACCCCCATAATGCCCTATGCTTCATTATCCCGTCGTCTCTTCGTCCTTTTGCCCTAAGAGCCTGTTCGTGGTTTTCCGTGTATATCTGCCCTTCGTTTAGCCATATCCCGAGGTATTTGTATGCGACCACTTTCGGTATTTCGTGGCCTTGTAAGCACCTGGTCAGTTGTATCGTTAAAAACCATCACACCTGATTTAGTTGTGCTAAAACTGAATCCTATATGGTATATGAGGACTCACCGCCAGCTATGAATGTTAAATAGAGAATGAAAAATTCTGCATACATGTGCATTCACCCTCTACTGGTATCGCGTCATGCTCTTAAGGCGGAGCCTAATTGCCCCCTCCAGTTGAAGAATGAACACCTGCTTTCGCACGTGTTCTTGGTTTAACTACGTTAAACCCCCACCAATTTTTTATGTCGGTGTTTTTGTTGCTTGTTTTTAATTTATATTCATTCCAGTAGGCAAAACAGTGCATGTGGTGACGTTGCATAACAAGGAAAATTGTTTCTTTTTTTACAAGAATCGTATGAAGAGGGCAGTGAAGACTGTGGAACCTTACTGCACTAGAAATGGCAAGGGAGGTTTACTGAAAATTGCGTCTCTCAATCACGCCTCACCTAAACCAGAGCCTAGGACAAAAGCAATGCATAGAATGGTAAGTCATGTGACAAAAAAGTTTATTTTATAGATTGCCATCATTTCTTCTTTCACATTTATAACATGCTGACCCCACAGCCTATAGCAAAAAAATAAGGATGGTAAGAGTCATGGAGCAAAAACGTTTTGTCTTTTTTGAATGAATTGAAGATGGCAAAGAAGACTCGGAAACCTAGCTGCGCTGAAAATGGCAAGAGAGGTTTACTGAAAGTTGCTGCTCTCAACTCCATGTCACCAAAACCACTGCCTGTGAGGAAAACAATGCATAAAATAGTAAGTGTTTGGTTTGGTTTATAGGGTTTAACGTCCCAAAGCGACTCTGGCTACTATACTCCGTTTCATACATAGCAGGCAACACTGCCAAAGCTAGCACGCCTGTTCGCGCAGCCTAAGTCCGCACACAAAAAGTAGTTCGCCATACAACCAAAGCGAACACAAGCATATTTCGTAGCGACAAATCTTAAGTGCCGTGACTGGCACCTTCTGGACGTCGTTTTACCTCTTGCCACATTTTCATCCTGCGACTCGTCGAGATTTCGAAAAACAAAAAGTACACATGGCGGTATGATACACGGTTGGTAGGGCGAATCGCTTCTATAAAATCCGTGCCCAAAAAGTAGTTCACACTCCGTGAAAATTATGGCCAGAGAGCCCGAACACTGGGCGCTTCATAGCTTTGACCGTGATTTCCAATGCTACTACATTGTTTTATATCGCTGTTTGTATTCGTCCAAACAATGACCGGAGTTTCAATAAGAACGAATGATACGTAGCGGAGTAATATAGTTTCACGGACGCACTACTTTAGCAACCTCCACAGCGTTGCCTGCTATGTATGAAATGGAGTATAGGGACGCCGTAGTGGAGGGCTCCGGAAATTTCGACCTGGGGTTCTTTTACGTGCACTGACATCGCACAGCACACAGCTGTATGATGATGAAAATCTTTGTATTAATGCATGCTGTTATTACTTCTTTCACGTTTATAATCCTGCTGCTCCACAACCTGTAGCAGAGACAACACACATGCTGTCAAGATCATTTAACAAAGAAAAAGCGTTTTGTTTTTACATGTGAATCAAATGAAGAGGACAAAGAAAACTCAAGAACCTGCTTGCACTAAGAATGGCATGAAAGGCTCGCAGAAAATCGCTTGTCGGAACAAGATCTTCCTGAAGCCTCATCCTGGAGCAAAAACAACGAATACAGTGGTAAGAACCACTTAAAAAGAAAGATGTTAAGTGTTATAATTAATGTAATGACTGCTTATTTTGGCCTTTATGATCCTGCCAACCCCGAATATAGTTGTTAGCAGTATGTATAAACACTGTACTCTTAGCAAACATAGTGCACAGAAGGATCATTTGCAGCATGCACAAGCAGCAAAGTCCAGAAATATGGTTGACTCGTCATAATTTCAACTCTAAGAGAACTGGATATAAGTAAAATTAGATGGAGCATTTTTAATGCACTTGGATAAACTGAAGTTAGAAATAAGGAAGTTCAAATGAGCGTATTATACATAACACACAGTTGTTGGCAAGAAATGCACCTTCACAGTTTTCTTGAATTCAAAATCAAACAAAACATACAAACAAACTGTGAATAAGGTTGCCAAATGTTGGCACTCATAAAACTGTTTTCTACACCATCTTGAACTGGCACTAATTTCTAGTGCAATACAGCTAGGTCGAATGGTGTTAGCCTTAATTTTCTGAGGAACAGGACAGCTTGGGATTGTTGTATAGCTTCCCATAGGGAAACCGGGCAATAAATAAAAATTTCTTCAGGAAGATAGTAAGGGGTGAGTAGCCTCTTTCTTTCTCAAAACCAGCTCCTTTCCTCGAAATCATGTAAGTGCTGACTGGTGTCGATGCATATGTAAGCCAAGATTGGCATTCATTTGCAGTTTTGGGCAATTTAACAAAAGTAGAAAAGCAGCATTTGAGATAATGGCAACTTCAGTAAGTTAGCGAAGTGTCTGTAAGTTTGATAAAAGGGGAAGCGAATATGATTTCAAGCATGCTCAATAAAGTTGAGAAATAGAGAAACAGAGATATGTCTGCAGAATTAGTCTATACTTGTCGCCTTTTTGAATTATCTAGGTACGGGTGGTACATATCTAGATCCAAAGCTCCAAAACTCAAAAACTCCAAAACTCCAAAATCCCAAAACTCCACAACTCCGAATCTCCAAAACTCCGAAAATCCAAAGATCCGAAACTCCGAAACTCCAGAACTCCGAACCTCCAAAACTCCACAACTTCGAATCTCCACAACTCCGAAACTCCAAAAATCCATACCTCCAAAAATCAAAAATTCTAAAACTCGAAAACTCCAATAATTCGAAACTCCGAAAGTCCGAAACTCCAAAACTACAAAATTCTGGAACAGCAAAACCCTGAATCTCCAAAAATCCAAAACTCCGAAACTCCATAACTCCAAAAGTGCAAAAATCCAAAACTCAAAAACTCCAAAACTAAAAAATCCAAAAATCCAAAACTCAAAAATCCAAAACTTAGAACTCCAAAGATCCGAAACTCAAAAATTTCAAAACTCCAAAACTCTAAAACTCCAACACTCCGAAACACCGACACTCCAAAACTACAAAACTACAAAATTCCGAAACTCCAAGACCCCGAATCTCCAAAACGCCGAAACTTAAAATCTCTGAAACTCCAAACTCCAAAAATCCGAAACTCAAAAATATAAAAACTCCAGAACTCCAACACTCCGACACTCCAAAACTACAAAACTACAAAATTCCAAAACTCCAAGACCCTGAATCTCCAAAACGCCGAAACTCCAAATCTCTGAAACTCCAAAACTCCAAAAATCCGAAACTCTGAAAATTCGAAACTCCAAAACCCCAAAACTGCAAAACTCCAAAACTCAAAAATTCCGAAACTCCACCACCCTGAACCTCCAAAACTGAGCATGCCAAGAAAAAAACGTCTGACAGTTGTAGTTAGCATGCTGCCCATTTGTATCCACTTAATGCTCAGTGTTTTGTTTTTGTGAAATCAAAGTAGTGCGTAACTTTAAACAAACTAGCTCTAGTACAAATCCACTTTGATAACAATCAGTTTTCTCCAGCTTTAAAGAAGGGGTCAGTTTTGGTGGTGTTAAATTTTAAGTGCTTGCTTGCTTGGGTCTGGCTGAGATCACATATTTTTTTTCCAGCACACACAGACCATTGCCTCGACAAAACAAGGCTCACTCTGTACTTTCATTTCGTTCACTAATGGCACTGATGCCATGTCACAAGTGAGCCACAGACATCAGGCCGACAAGGTGAGTTACACTATGCGAGAAAAGTGTGTTCTCGTTGCGAAGCTTTAGAAGAGAAGGCCTAATTTAAGGGAAACAATGCATAAAAGGTTGACACTCAGATCAAAGAATGACACGAGAGTAAAGTGACCATATTCTTCTGACCCCAAAGCAGGACATTAAGAAGGGGGGGGGGGGGGGTGGGGGGGCATGTTCTTGCCTGAAAAGCTTCTTCGGTACAATGGAAGACGCAGCAGCTGACATATGCCGCTTGTGCTTCACGGTGCCTATGTGTTTTAAAATTTCAAGACGTCCAATGTGGGCGATGGAAAAGTCTCTTCCACATTTCTCGCAGCGGACATCGTACTCCGATTTCACTTTCTTCAGGAATAGGAACTCCTTACCCAGTTCTCCGTTGAACTTGCACTTCCATTCAGGCATTTTCATTGGTGCGACAAAGAAGCATTAAAACAAACAAACGCAAGCAAGCGGAGGGAACAGCGCGGACAAACGCATAACTATAGCATAGGCAAACAATTTTGTACCCGGATTTAACTTCGGCTCACTAGCTAGCCAACACTCTAAATAATTTTTTGGCTATATCTAGCTATAGTTCGAGAAAAGGACGAGAAAAGACGCGACTCGCAATTGCGAGCGCTTTTTCGCGAGCCGCCTGGCAATGGCTTGTTTTTGCCATTATTTAGGCTGGTTGGTGGAGCTAAGCAGAGCGGGTGTAGCCAGTGTAGCGAAGGCGGGACAAAACGCCGTCCCACAAGCATGCTGGCGGGACAGCAGGACCAGGCCCACAAAAGAGGGACATGTCCCGCCTGAATCGGGACGTCTGGTCACTTTACACAAGAGCTGTGTCTATTGTTTCCCGGACTGTGTCCCATTTTTACATGCTGTTTACATGTTGTGTTCTGTTTTTACATGCTGTTTACATGCACAGACTGGCCAAGCTACTTCTTATCGGCACAGTTTAGGTTGCAGCAATGTGCATGGGTAGAACCCAAGCTACTCTTTGCGTCTTGCTTTTGAGTTGGGGAACGAAGCAGGTTTTCTAAATAGTGTCTGCCTCAAAGTCACGTACTGTCAAGAAACACAGCAATGGTTGTCGAAGCTGACCTGCTCACTTCACAAGTTCACATTCATTCATTAACTGTGCACTGTGATGACAACAAATTAGTGGAGTGTGAGCATCCTGTCTTTTCTGCCTTTGTATGTGTCACATAGTTATTATAACAAGTTGGCATTGTTCTGAAGATCAGATATCAATTTCAAGGCAAACAAAATAATTGGTTAATGCTCTGAGAACGCAATGTCTGACAAACTGGCAGTGTTAAAAATATCTTGACTCAAAGCTGCAAAAAGTACAGTCAGGGACAAAAGTCTCAGGACCATGTGCTCCGGAAACAAAGCCGATGGCTCTAATATTAGCCGTCAGTGGGAGACCGCACTTGTGCAGGTGAAAGAACAGGATTTTAGCTTTACCTCCACAAGAGTGGTCTCTAGCCAGCAGCTAATGATAGAGTTATTGGCTTCTTTTATGCAGCATGTGGTCCAGAGACTTTTGTCCCTGACTGTACATCCATATGATGAAGTAAGTTGATCTTCGCTATCAACGAGTTTATACCTCATTGATAATCACGAAAGTGAGGAATTGTCCAAAGAAAGTCTGCTGCAAATAATTTGGTTTTGCAAAGATTGGCTGTAGTGAAGTGATTGTATGGTTTTGTGCATTTTTCATATGTCAGCCCCGTTGCTCATCTTCATGCTTTTGTGCCTCATAAAAATGTTGCTGTGGTGTTAACACAAGCATTGCTTAGCTTTCAGCTGCAGGTGGTTCAGCTAACAAAGGATGATTTTCAAAGTGCCATATTTTCCTATGTATAACTCATACCCGTGCCACACGGACAGATTTAATGCCATTAAGTGCCATTAAGTGCTTACTGCCTTAAGTTTTAATGGCATTCGTGCGGTGCCACATGCATAAATTTAATGGCATTAGCCTTACTGCCATTCGCGACCTACTGAGTTCGCCACAACTCATTCGCCCGTGCAATGTGTCCTCTCGTTCCCATCCCACACGTAGAAAAACATGCAGCTTTGTTAGTTACAACTGCCTAGCCCACTATAAAATGGTTCATTCTTAACTTTCAGCCAGATGAGGCACCTAAACCGCATTTTCGATGTGAAGAGCGCCATTTTAACCAGGCTTATTGACTGGTACTCTCGACTTATGTGCTGACATGCGAGTTTATGGCTACTTTTTCGACTTGTAAAGCAGGAACAGCCGTATGTTCTGAAAAATCGTGTTTACATTACATTTGAACACCATTCCCGATATATTCTGCTCATTAGGAATGTTTATATTAAGATGAAACTTTTGACTACCTTGCAAGCGTTATTATCGTCATCGTCACTTTCGATAATGGCATTAAAAGTGGACGTGTAGCACCAACTCCGAAAATAATGGCATTAACAAACTTAAGGCCTTAAGCATTTACTGCCATTTCTTGTGCGCGTGTGGCACGGGTATCACACACCCCTACAGACGGCAGTTTGTCCGTAAAAGATTACACATAAGATGCACCTGTTTATTCGGTAAGCACTAAAAAAAAAATCACAGAGGAAACCTAAGCTCCGCCGTAATGTTATAATGCGATAGATCTAATGGGTTAAGGCTCAAATATGCGGAACTGGTCATTCTCCACTTAACATTCATATTTCTCTGGGAGTCCTCATACCACTTCTGGCGCAGTGGTGCAGTGGTTAAGCGATGCGCCACTGTTCTGCGATGAAAGGTGCTGCCACGACCAGTGGGGCTTGAGCAACATCTCACAACCAGTCATTAATTTAATTGCCACAGTGAGCAGTTACCATAAAAACCGGAATATAGGTCGGGCCTGAATATAGGTCGACCCCCCGCAACTAACCAATTCTAAAAATGAAAAAATCTTTTTCAGCGGCAAAAGTACCGAAAGACACTCTTACCTTGAAACAAATGCGACTCAGGCTGCACAATGGTGACAGTATTTATTTTCATTTAGATGCTGCTTGTATGTACACCTGGCCAATTCTTTAACACTATCGCGCGACCATCGACCCGCGTGCTGGTCAGCACCTTATTAACGGCGCTGAGTGGCGAAACAAGTGAGATATGCACATGTGTACACATGCTCTTCCTCTCTCTTCTCAGCAGCTCAACAAGTTTGTTTTGGCGAGAGGCGCCGCTGCAACGACTCCCCGGATAACCTGGCAGTGCGCCAAAACGTTGCCGGCGCAGTTTTCTGAAAAGTTCTTTTCTCTCACACTGCAGCTAACGCTCAGACATGTGTGTTGCACACTCATAGTTGTTCCGTGAGATTTTTGATCGTTTCATCGACTAAAGCGCTGTTGCGGCTTTGCGCCAGTCTGAGAAGGTTTTGCTCACGCCGAACCGCCTCCCTGTTCCCATTCTCCAGTGCATATTCAACAACACTCAACTTTAATTTTGTGTCGTAGCTTCTCTAACTCGCAGGCGGCATTATGTTGAAAGATGTCAAGAGAACTGATGCCGAAATTGCAACTTGCTGGACTGGATGCGGCGGTCACTGCATTAAGTCTGTCTATGGCAAGGTTATGCCACTTTACAGTAAGATAAATTTAAAAATACCTAAATTTTTTTTATTCTTTAACACATCAATTTTATTTTCCATGGCCAGACTAGAGCGGTGCTGATGTGTCATTTTTGACTGTATATAAGTCGCACCATTGTATAAGGCTCACCAACGAAAAGTTAGAAACCATAGCTTTATACACCTGAAAATACGATGCTATTCTATTGTACACAAGGAATTAGGCTTGATAACAGTCAATATTTGAGCTTGCTGGCGATAAATAACAAAAACTGCATGTTTCTATGGGCTGTTTTTTATCATAAGTTTACTTGAAGAGTCTGTTGGAGTAATATTCAGATTTTGTTTCCTGTTTTGCTAGGGCAGTCATACAAACAACAAACCGCCATTCAGTGCTAGCCTGCACTTCTGTAACAATTCACTTTAGCCAGCTGTTCTGAAAAACGTTTCGGCGTTGGTTATTACTGGCTGCTAGAACTGATTATATACACACCTCCAAAGCTTGCAGTTCTCTAGAACTGAAAAAAAAAGGCAGTCGTGCAATTAATTTTTTTTTCATCTAAAATGGTATTTCTTGTTTTTCTTTATCCTTTTAGGGTTGTGGAACAGCACAACAGTGATTTCAAGAACGGTCAACTGATTCACAAGCAGCACTGAACTCTCATGGTCAACCTCCAATGCAAGCTTTCTCTCTTGGCTGTGAAATTAATGGGTGCCTAATGTCTCTTGTTTCACAGTAACAAGACTACAAAAATGAATCTCTTAATTGTGGTTAGACTGCCAGTTTGACCTGCCAAGCCTGGACTCGTTCAGCCCCTTGTAAATCAAGCATCGGTACACTGCAAGTGAAACAGAAGGATGCTGCTTGTACGAGCTTGTTGATACAACAACAGAGAGGAAGAGTTCAAAGATGGAATGGGAAGGAGACAACATGAGCACTGATTTATCATAATCGGTAACAGAACAAGAACAAGTGGGCAAATGTCCCTCAGAGAATCCCTCCAACTAATGGCCTTGATCTACTGTCATAACACTGTGGTCAACTGCCGTGCACATCTCACTGCCTCAGTGATGTGCACGCTAGCAGGTGCAATGCAGTTGTCCATGATGTCTTAATAGCTCACTGTCATAGGTCAGACGGCCTATTTCAAGGGCATCTTCCTTTTCGTTCTTCAGTTGCACTGAAGTGTAACAGCCCTAGTGTAGTCTCTTTCTTCCATCTTGTTTTTGCACTGTTCTCTTCCATTATGAAGCAGGGACTTAGTTAATGCATTGACATTTAGAAAACTGCATTGCGTTTCCTTATTGTCATCATCATAATCATCAGCCTGACTTTGCCAAATGCAGGACAAAGGCCTCTCCTATACCTCTCCAATTTCATCTGTCCAGGGGTGGAAGTGCTGCGCCAATTGCGCCATGCTGTGCTAATTTGATCTCCTGCACCAAACTGCGCTCAAACGGCAATTTACGCCCATTGCAAGTATACAGAGCCAAATTTAGCGCAGTGTTATTGTCGGCTGGGCAACACTGGGCGCTCGCGACTTTGAAGAAGTGGATATTTTGTGCTCTGCTTGTAAAACGGAAACGGAGACCATAGGGCACTTGGTTCTGAGGTGCGCAGAACTCCGCCCAGCCCTCCCAGAGGGGGCAGCAACGACCATAGAGATAGCGCTGGGATTTACTGGGGAGGACGGGCGAGTGGATGGGAAAAGCGTGACATTGACGAAGGGGAGGTTGGAGGATTGGTGGCGGAAATCAAGGGAGGGGTGAATTTCGAGGGGAAAAGGATAGACAGACTAGACATTGTAAGAGCGAAAGGAAAATAAAAATAAATTAACAGTGGGGGAAGTATAGGCTAGGTGGCGAAAGCTACCGCCCGGTACAAAGGGTAATGCCATTATCATCCATCCATCCAACGGACGCAGCCGAATTCGCATCGGCAGTTGTGTTCGCTCATGGCATAGAGTTAATAACCAAGCTCATGGTGGTCGGGGCACAGCTGTCACGAAAGGCTTGTACAAGCATGAGTAAAAGTGCTGTTAACTATTATCTGGTAATATAACTTGAGCACCGACCGGTATTGTGAACTTACCTCACATAGCAAGCTGTAATTATTGTGTGGACGAGATACCAGGTTCACTCGTGTAATTTTTTTCAGTAATTTAGGGTTCCAAAAAGAGATGCGGAGGTTTCACGAAACACGTCCTAAAAAAACTTCATAAAGGTCACAACGCCCATATATTTCCTTCATTGTCTCACATACCGCGACCCCCCACTTGCACCCGTCGCTGTCGATGGAAGCCCCGCATAGACAAACATACGTAAGTATGTTTCTCTATGAGCCCCGTCCCCGCGGGATGGTGTGACGCCGCGTGCACAGCTCTAAGCAATAAACACGCAACGATACAATCGCAGAGCCAGCAGTCGGGAGCCAGTGGAGGTAAACGGCGCTAAAACGGCGTCCTTAGGATGGGCCCGGCTGACTAGCGGCAAACCGAATCGCCAGCGGTTCGGTCGGTTCGGTTGTTTAGGATTTCGGACACCTTGTCCTGGAAAGCAACCGCCAGCATGAGTGGGCCGGGTAAACGGCGCGCGAATATAATTTTCTTTACCAGAGCTAATTTAACAAACGAATTATGAACTTCTTACACGTGGAGCTGCCAGGGAATGGGCACCGGGCTTACTACCCGTCGTGCTCGCACCTCGCACCCAGTTGACATTGCTTTGGCCTGGCCTGGACAGTTAATCTTTACAGCGGCGTGGCCGGCGTCGCCTCGCTACTCGCACCTTTCACAGCCGTACACAGCATCGCATTCGCGCCGATCTTCCACAGCATGCCTTGCGTGCACGCGGGTGCATTTTTTTTTATATATATGCTTGGGTAATAAATTCTGGGTGCGCATTTATACGAGGGCGCAAATTATGCGAGTAAATAGGGTAAGTTAGCTCCCTCCTTGTTGGTTTGGCTGTGGCAGTTTTCCGAATTTTAAAATCCACCGGTTGGCGGGCATTGATTTTTTTCCCCCGGTCCTGACATAGTATATTCGAGATTCTGCTGCACTCTTTTGGCGGTTTTGACGAACTGTCCCCATTATGTTGTTGCTTTCTTGTTTTCTGAACTGAAATTAGTAACCGCTAATGTACTGCAACTAATCTTTGTAGTAGCTACCACATGTCTACTTTTTTATGAACTCTAGCAAATATCTTTAGAACAATTGCAGTCCTTTTAATTAATTCTCGCCTGTGGGATCTGTGATCAGTATGCCGTTTTTGGATTAGTTGCAGATAAAATTGCTCTCAGTCGCATTTAAATGTCGCCAGTCTGCTCTAAAAGTGCTGCGAAATAACCTGCAAATTGCTCCTAACCTGCTCCAAAATGGGGCTTTTGCTTCTCCAAAGCTGCGCCGAAATAAGACTTGCTGCTCCACAGCTGCTCCAAAATAAGACTTTTGCTGCTCCTGTGCCTGCTACAAAAAGCTGGAGCCTGCTTCCACCCCTGCCTGTCCTTTGCCAGCTGCAGCCACCGTATCCCTGCAAACTTCTTAATCTTATTTACCCAATTAACTTTCTGCCACCCTCTGCTACGCTTGCCTTCTCTTGGAATCCACTCCGTTACCCTTAAGAACCATCGGTTATCTCGCCTTCGCATTACATGCCCTGCCCAAGCCCATTTCTTCCTCTTGATTTCGACTAGGATGTCAATAACCCACGTTAGCTCCCTCACCCACTGCCCCCCGCTTCCGATGATCTCTTAGTGTTACACCTATCATTTTTCTTTCCGTAGCTCGCTGCGTTGTCCTTAACTTGAGCTAAGCCCTCTTTGTTAGCTTCCACGCTTCTGCCCCATAGGTGAGTACTGGTAAGATACAGCAGTCGTAGACTTTTCTCTTGAGGGATATTGGTAAACTGCCATTCATGATTTGAGAGAACCTGCCGTACGTGCTCCACCCCATTCTTATTCTTCTAGTTATTGCCCTCTCATGATCCGGATCAGCGGTCGCTACCTGCCCTATATAGACATATTCTCTTACTACTTCCAGCACCTCGCCACCAATTGCGAACTGCTGTTCCCTTGCTAGACTGTTGAATATTACTTTGGCTTTCTGCATGTTAATTTTTAGCCCCACTGTTCTGCTCTGCCTGTCTAACTCATTGATCATGCTTTTCAGTTCATGTCTTCAGCTACATATCAAGGCAATGTCATCAGCGAATCGTAGATTAGTTAGGTATTCTCCATTAACTCTTATCCCCAACAGCTCCCATTTCAGGCCTTGGAATACCTCCTGCAAACAGGTGGTTAATAGCACTAGCAAGACCGTGTCTCCCTGCCTGACACCTTTCCTTATTGGAATTTTATTGCTGACTGTGTGGAGGACTATGGCAGCGGTGCAGTCATAGATATCTTCCAGTATTTTCACATAACACTCTTCTACACCCACCGCACGATTATTATATTAAATTCGCGGTCCGTAGAAATAGAGCAGTTTAAATGCCTCGGGGTTATATTTTCTGCAAGTATGTCATGGGAAAATCATATAAATTACGTCTTGAAAAAAACTCAAATTACTGATGTAATAGGCCATCTAAAATACATACTTCCCACAACAACTAAAATGGTGGCATACAATTCAATATTAAACTCACATTTAAACTACTGCAATTTAGTGTGCGGCACTACAACATTCACTAACCTTGAACGTATTCATTTAATGCAAAAAAAATATCTCCGAAATACAGATAATTCACCATTCCAACATCCAAGTGCAACTTTCTTTTGTCGTTTCAGAGTCGTTAAAGCACATAATCTTTATAAATATTGCCTTAGTGTCGTTTTCAAAACAGAAATCAAGGATAACATAACAAATCTTAAGAATTTAGCAGAACTAAAGAAAAAAGAATTGGCGTATCCAACAAGACATGGTGAAGAATGGACAGTGCCGACACCCCAACTAAATCTTGGTAAAGAATGCTTTCAATGCACTCTTTCACCTTTTCTAAATAGGTACATCCACATTCCTGTTCACGTCGAGAACTTCATAATTCGTTTTTGAATAACGTGGTTTAAGTTTCCTTGTGTATACATATTGCTGTTTCATGCATTCTTTGGTGTTTCCTTGATGTGCTTGTTTTTGTATTGTATTTGTTTTGTATTTGTTTGTATTGTATTGTATTTGTTTTGTATTTGTTTCGTGTTTGTTTTGTATTTGTATTGTATTTGTAAAATTGTATAATCTCTTATGCTGCCTCCCTGCTGATCATTAGGATCGTAGACTCGTCAAGCTGCCCAAGGGCAGCTTTTTTCTATGATTCCTCCAACTGTATTGTTAGATGGGAAATGGCATATTTACTCGCCTAATGATCGCACACTCTTTTAAAAAAAATGATGCAAATTTAGGGGTGTGATCATTACGGGGGTAAATTTTTTACAAAAAATTTTTGAGCACTGAAAACGCAAACAAGTTGCAGGCAGACAACCCTTGTCACCCGGGCGTGCTACCCGCGGTTATGCCGCTAAACGCGGTTATCACACACCGAGCTCGACGACCTCGGCTTACGTCGTTAACCGAGAAGGTAGAGTGTGAAAAATGCACGAGCTGGCCCGCTTCAAGAACATACTTTCTTCGCATGAAATCACGCTCCAAGAGCAACACGCATCAAAATAGGCAGTGTGTATAGTGCTGCGCGAGGGCGCTTTTATGCAGCCTTCGGTCTTGTTCGAAGGCGCAGCAGCAGCGTACAACACCAACGTCCCACAGCGCTCAAGCTACGCATTTTGCCACCATTACACTGAAAAATGTCCGGTCCCTGCCGCATCGTTGATGTACTTAGGTGACGCGTTCGCAATGCTCGGAGCACCGGATTCCGTGCGTTTCCCGCAATGGTGCCGCCCGCGAACGTGGAGGACGATGGCACTCTGTATTCCCTAGTCGTTGCTAGGCCTAACTTGTTTCATATCGAAGCCACAGTGAACGGAGCTTTTGAATTGACCAACACTAAAGAATGGTCTTCTTATGGCGCTGCCTTATTGACAACCTAATTGTTTCATATTGAAAGAAATATATACGATAGATTTCAGCGATGCCTTAGCAGCGAAGCTGGCGTGCAAACAGATCGGGTCAGTCGCGCTGCAACGGCGGCAGCTGCTACGCGGCTGCGAATGTAAAACTAGCTTGTATCGTAGTTGTTGCTCCTACCAGCAACTCGGTACAGGTCAGTGATCCTGAAGGAGGATTCATTTTTGACATTCCCGTATCCCAGGGCTTATTATTTACGAGAACAAGAAAGTTTAGCCGCATCACCGCGTCACTTCATTCGCTTCACTGCAACCCAGAATGTTGGCGAGCCTTGTGACAACGGCGAACCGTGATTCGAGATAATCGCAGTTAAGTTTGGTATCCGCGGTTAAGCATAACCGCGTTTAGGCTGCCCGTGTGACCGCAGGTCAACCAACAGGCTGCTGCCGATGTAATGCTGACAGAGCAAGATGGTCATCTGCACGTGCCATCTGTCAGACTGCTAGACTCGACATCGTCGACAAATTGCAGCGGCAAGTTAGGGGTGCGATCATTACGCGGGGAATAAAAAAAAATGAATTTTGACAACAAAATTAGCGGGTGCAATCATCATGCAAGTAAGTACGGTAAACTTGATTCTGCAATGGCTGCATGACCGCTGAGGCTTCTACTGAGTCAAATACTTTTTCATAATCTCTGAAGGCTATATATAGGGGTTGGTGATGTTCTGCACATTTCTCGGTCGCCTTATTGATGGTGTGAATACAACCTATTGTAGAGTTTTTCGAAAGCCTACCTGATCATTGGTTGATTGAAGTCTAAGGTTTTCCTGACTGTATTAACAATTACCTTAGTGGATCTGTTGTAGGCAATGGATAATAAGCTGATCGATCTGTAAGACACGACTTCGATGTCTCTTTTCCTGTGGATTAAGATGTTAGCATTGTTCCAAGCTTCTGGTATGCTCAAGGTCATAGGTATACAGGGTGGCTAGTTTTTCTAGCACTATCTCCCCTCTGTCCTTCATTAGATGTCCTGGTACTTGATCCTCACGAGCTGCTTTCCCCCTTTGCATTGCTCCTATGACTTCGTTTACTTTCTCTTTCGTTACTGGTGGGATGTCCCATTTCTGTGTGATACTGCTTATCATCTACATCCTAATTACATTGGCTAACGTACATATTTCGGTAGAGCTGATTGGCTCAGTTAACTATATTATCTATATTGCAAATGACATATTGCCCTCTCTGTCTCTTAACGCATTCATTTGATATTTGCCTATGCCTAGTTTCCTTTTCATCGCATTTAGGCTAACTCCGTTCATTAGAACACACTCAGTTCTGTCCATAGTAAACTTGCTTATGTCAGCTACCGTGCGCTTCTTGATTATGATTGAGAGCTTGGCCAGTTATATTTTGTCTGTAGAGTTTGCTATAGTGTTTCTTAGATGTTTCGTCTCCTGAGAGAGCTTGCCAGTATCCTGTCGAACTATCCTACTACCTATCTCTGCTACGCGCTCCTTAATGATAGCTGTGAGATTATCATTCAGTGCTTGAACATTAAGATTGTCGTCCTCAGTTAAAGCCGAATATCTGATTCTGCAGCGAGATCCTGGATTCCTCTACTTTCCCTCGTGCCACTAACTCATTGATGGGCTTCTTTCTTGTACTGTTATGAAAACCCTCTTTAACACAAACAAGAAGGCTTGTTTTTAGTGGTTTAATTTAGCATCTCCACAATGAAATGTGCATTACTACCTTCATACATAAATTACAGTCCTTGTCAAAAGTATGTGCGCATCAATAGAATTGGTGGAGCAGTCCACATCGGAAAAGTCTGCTTCTCATTCTGTGCACTTTTGCATGATGTTCGAACCTGCATTGCATTATGCTACCTGCACACTTGGTTATGCAAAAATTGATCTGATATTCTTAACAAGTACTGGATATTATTGCTCTGTAGTGTGCAGTGAAATGCATATGACAGGAATGTTAGAATAGTGCTTATACTGATTGTAATGTTAAGAGATCGGAAGCGGGCGGAGTGGGTGAGGGAGCAAACGGCGGGTTAATGACATCCTAGTTGAAATCAAGAGGAAGAAATGGGCTTGGGCAGGATATGTAATGCGAAGGAAAAGTAACCGGTGGTCCTTGAGGATAACGGAGTGGATTCCAAGGGAAGGAAAATGTATCAGGAGGCGGCAAAAAGTTAGGTGGGCAAATGAGGTTAAGAAGTTTGCGGGGATATGGTGACCGCAACTGGCAAAGGACAAGGTTAATTAGAGAGACATGGAAGAGGATACTCGACAATAGACCATATTCACGCTATCAATCAGCTGATAGAGAAATGCGCAGAATATAACCAACCCCTATATATAGCCTTCATTGGTTACGAGAAGGCATTCGACTCAGCTGAAACATCAGCTGTCATGCTGACATTGCAGAATCAGCGTGTAGAAGATTCTTATAAAAAAATATTGGAAGATAGTTATAACGATTGCACAGCTACCGTAGTCCTCCATAAAGTCAGCAGTAAATTCCAGTAAGGAAAGGTGTCAGGCAGGGAGACACGATCTCGCCAATGCTATTCAACGCCTGTTTACAGGAGGTATTCCGGGGCCTGAAATGGGAGCTGTTGGGGATAATAGTTAAAATACCTGAGTAATATGCGATTCGCTGATGACATTGCCTTGCTAAGCCACTCAGGACAAGAACTGCAAAGCATGATCAATCAGTTAGACAGGCAGAGCAGAACGGTAGGGCTAAGAATTAACATGCAGAAAACCAAAGTAATGTTCAACAGCCTAGCAAGGGAACAGCAGTTCGCAATTGGTGGCGAGGTGCTGGAAGTAGTAAGAGAATATGTCTATATAGGGCAGGTAGCGACCGCTGATCCGGATCATGAGAGGGCAATAACTAGAAGAATAAGAATGGGGTGGAGCACGTACGGCAGGTTCTCTCAAATCATGAATGGCAGTTAGCCAATATCCCTCAAGAGAAAAGTCGACAACAGCTGTATCTTACCGGTACTCACCTATGGGGCAGAAACGTGCAGGCTAACAAAGAGGGTTCAGCTTAAGTTAAGGACAGCGCAGCGAGCTATGGAAAAAAAATGATAGGTGTAACGTTAAGAGATCGGAAGCGGGGCAGTGGGTGAGGGAACAAACGCGGGTTAATGACATCCTAGCTGAAATGAAGAGAAAAAAATGGGCTCGGGCAGGGCATGTTGCGAAGGCAAGATAACCGGTGGTCCTTAAGGGTAACGGAGTGGATTCTAAGGAAAGGCAAATGTAGCAGGGGCGGCAGGAAGTTAAGTGGGTGGATGAGATTAAGAAGTTCGGTGATACGGTGGCCGCAACTGGCAAAGGACAGGGTTGATTGGAGAGACATGGGAGAGGCCTTTGCCCTACAGTGGGCATAGTCAGGCTGATAATGAAGAGGTTGATGATACAGATTGTTCATTGTTCCATTGAAGGCTGTCAGTAATATTCAAAAGTAGAGTGCTGAGATTTGTTTTTTAGGATAGTCTTGTTACATTGTTTTTAGCTATCTTGTGAGGTCTGAAACCAATCAGAGTACAATCTCAAAAAAAATGCCGGAGTGGCGGCCCAGTGATTATATGGTGCTCGGCTGCTGACCCGAACGATGTGGGTTCGATCGGGGCCGCCGCAGTCACATTTCGGGGGCGGCGAAATGCTAGAAAACCTCGGGGGGTCGAAATTATCCAGAGCCGTCCACTGTGGCCATACTCTAAACCATACTCTCAAAACCCATTTGGCAAGTCTTGCTAACAGTATTACTAGCAGTTTTCAATGAAACACTCTGTACATGTGCTACTTCTATTTCTAGAGCAGCTGACCCTAAAAGATGCGAGGGGGTCTTTCATGTGATAGAGCTCTGCACGTCCTTATTTATGCTTCATTTATTGCAGACAGTGACGAAACACCAAATACGAGTGTTTATCATCATCTTTTATTCACTCTTCAGACATTCCATAAAGGATGGAGGTCGGGATGTTGACCAGTCACACCTAAGTGTACAAAAAAATTGATAATTTTGTTGGCCATGTTTGTTGTTTGTGTTCCAGTAAGCTGTTGTCTTTACTAATGTCTCAATCGTTTAAAGAGGCCAAAGTAAAGTGTCTTCATTGTTCTTTGTGATATAACACTTTCTGGATTAAAAATGTTTGCCAACTGTCTGGTGCTGTATGAAAGTTGTTATGCTGCCTAACTAGCTTTGAGAGAGTAAATGATACTGGTGGTCAAATTATAATTGCAGCAGACCTGTAGAGGTGATCTTTGTGAGTATTCAAGTCAAATTTAAAAGCTCTGCATGAACCCTATTGCTTACAAATTATTTTTCAAAATCTTTGCTCAAAATAGCTCATTACCGAATAGGGCGATACCTCACCGTGCATTCTTGACCGCCTGTATACCCCCTATATAATCAATAGGCAGTCTTAGCGAGCCTTAGGTGGCGTGGGAGGAATGGGGCTGGTTTGGGGAGTAGAGGGGTGAAGTTGGGACCTGTTTTCTTTATTTTTCTTTCTGGTGCATTGGTGTGTATGGGTTTCATAATGGGACCATGAGGAAGCCCCAACATGTTTAATTGACGATATCTTCGGTGTTAATGAAGCTATCGTAGGATACAACTTAAATAAACAGCAGTTCGCAACAATGGGCCATGTTTTGCGGCACCCTGTGTTATTCCGCTGACCAGTCACCACAATAAGCGAAATCAGCTTTTTAACATTTGACTATGTTGAACAAGCCAGAGGCATCAAAATTCTTGGGCTTATAATTTTGTCTGGCGGTTACCTTCTTTATGCAACAGGAGATGGTTTTTAGCAACAGATTACTTTTTTGACATGGAGGTATTCTGTGCACCGGTACTGAATGGGAGTCCGATGAATCGTGAGTCATAATAGAGGGTTCATCCCTGATTAGTCATGAGTCCAAGTGAGCTCAGGTGATTTGTGAGCCTAAACGAGTTTTATGCGCGAGTTTGAGTGAGCCCTGTCTCTGTGAGTGTGAGTGAGCCCGTAGGCTGACCAAACTTTGTGAGTGAGCCCGAGTGAGCACTAGTGATCTTGCCGGGGTGTGCCTGCTTCGCACTGAAGCTGCAGTGGAGAGTGCTTTAGAACTAGCCACTACCTATCGTAAGATGTCTAATCCTGTTAACCAGTACACTAAAAATAGAATAATTGCTCGTTGAATGTAAGGTACAGTTGGTTTCCACAGCACCATCTACAGACTGCAATAGCATGCCAGGCGGGAACCATGGCTCGGCTTTAGTTAGGTAGGCTTCACTGCCTGACAAATATTGTGTCGAAATTGAGTGCAAAAGACTGAATCAGGCATTCCTCATGTTCCTATTGTCACGCATTTTACAGTGCTAGGGCTGGTAGCAGGTGTCCCAGCTTGTCTCCGTACATGAAAAGTGATCGAAGAAAGCCATTAGGAGAAGCCCCTCTTGCATGGGCGGGGTGCTTGCAGGGGTAAAAATCGAATCACCGGTGAAATCGGAGTTCATGGTTTATGATTATGGTTTAAGGGGTTTAACGTCCCTAAGCAACTCAGGACGCCGTAGTGAAAGTCATTGGAAAGTTCGACCACCTAGGGTTCTTTAACGTGCACTGACATCGCACAGTACACGGGTCTCTAGAATTTAGCCTCCATCGAAATTCGACCGCCGCGGATGGGATCGAACCCGCGTCTTCTGGGTCAGCAGCCGAGCGCCGTAACCACTGAGCCACCGCGGCGAAGTCGGAGTTCAATAGTCCACGGCTTTCCTATAATTTTGCACAGAATTTTCAGGTCGATCTGTTTGCTCATTATATCTAATAATTTGAAATATACGGGTTTGATATATCCAGGCTCTACTGTAGGTGTACTCATCATCTTATGTCTGGTATGTATGTAACACTGAAATGTAACACGAAAATTGAGGTGCAAAAACCATTCTAAAAGCAGGAAAGGATAGGAAAATGAGAGGCTCGTTATGACATACATATGAAGGAAGTCTCCAAAACCAAGCAGGGCATAGGGCATTCGTTTTTAACTTTGTGGTGTTGGTATTAATTTGTTGATTTTGATGAAAGTAAAAGTAAAACCCACATGCCACCAGTTAGGTACGAACCCACAACGTATATACCGTGTTCTGCAACTTTATCGGCACAGGTTTGAAAAATTCTCCCGCCACAACCGTTGGCTCGTTTGTGGTGAAACCGCGCACAAAGCTTCCTTATTGTTGTCCGTTTTAAGGCATAGTAAGTATAAAAGTGGTACTTACCAGGTTTGCTCACGCGAGATGCGAAACCAGAAACACCCGTGTTGAGATCGAGCTGTACTGGTGGCGCCATCTGGCATCGCTGAAGGAAAGCGCCGCGACGGAAGCGCCGAGGCGAGCGCTGCAGCGAGCGTGGCGGCTTGATTTGAATGCGTCGTTCGGGCCATGTCGTCTGCTTAAGCGCGTGAAATACTTTTCGGCCAACGCATTTTGAAAACTATCGTAAACAAATTAAATGACTTGACGGTGATTTACCAATAAAAGATATGTTGTCCATTGTATCCTCGTATTTCTGCCGTCTGCTTTCGCGGCTCTATTCAGAGAAACAGAAGAGTTCGGTTTGCATTCTGGTTTGTGGTGCTGGATTTTAGTATTCTTCCCTGCTTTCTCAGTCGTGCTTGCTTCGTTCTGCTGTGGAGTGTAGAGCTGCATTATGCCGACATACACTACCAAGGAGAAGGCGCAGGCGGTAGTGTGGCTGATGAAGTTGGACTCCACGAGCTACGTCCGCCAGCAGTTCAAACTGAAGTTTCGTCGTCGACCACCGTCTAGATACGCAGTTTCTAAATGGCGGCGCAGGTTCGAAGAAACCGGGTCGGTCTTGAGGCAAGTGAGAAGTGACAAACTCAAGAGGCACAACGGGATTGGCGATGCACTTGAGGGGGCGTTTGAAAGTGATCCCCATATGACCTCCACTCGTGCTGGGCTGATGTTTGGAGTCCATTCGTCGACCGTGAGCCGGGCTCTAAGAAAGAGGGGATGGCGGCCTGATAGGGCGCAGGTGCACCAAAATCTAAGCCCGGCAGATAAGATCATGAGAGTAGCATTCTGCCAGTCTGAGCAGCAGCGGATCAATGCGGACTGTGGACACCTCGACTTCTTGGTTTTCAGTGACGAAGCGGTTTTTCATGTTGACGGGCGCGTGAACAGGCAAAACACTCGTTTTTGGGCAAAGGTGAACCCTCGTTTCATCCACACAAGGGCGGTGAACTCCCCACGCATCGTTGTGTGGTGTGGAATTTGGCGTGAGGGAGTGATCGGCCCGTTTTTTTTTTCCAGAAACAGTAACAGCTGAGTCCTATAAAAGCATTTTGAAAGATGAATTCCTGCCGGAGCTGGTTGAATGCCATATGCAGCAAGAGATTTGCAGGTTCCAGCAAGATGGTGCCCCTGCCCACTATTCTGCCAAAGTGCGTAAGTGGCTAGACGAGCAATTTCCAGGTCGGTGGATGGGGCGAGGATTTCCCAATATGCCGTGGCCACCACGCTCGCCAGACTTGTCGCCTTGCGATTTCTTCGTGTGGGGCTACATCAAGTCAAGGGTGTACCGCGCTGGAAGCATCGGCAATGTCGAAGAACTGAAAGAGCGCATCTCAGAAGAGTTCACCACAATCAGTGACGAGATGCGTGCTGCCGTCTTTGAGGAATACGCCCAGAGGCTGCAGCGGTGTATCGACGCTGCCGGCGGTCACTTCGAGGACTGAAACAACTGAGCACTTTATAGCACGAACTTCTGCCTGCTAATAGCTCGACAAAGTGTCTTTTTTTCTCGTTTCACACCTTATACCGCCACTGACTTACTGTTTTCCTGTTCAAACGCCGGCATATTCCCCTTGCGACTACAGAGCATGCATGCCGAGAAAAGGCAATGTTCTCGTTCTGCTACAGTGCTCGAGAAGAGTAACGCATGCTGTTTACTTTTATTGCGTAAATCGTCATAGATAACCCTGGAAACGGTCTATGGTTTACATTGCCGGCATTGTAAAGCACTATAAAAGCGATACCTGAGACGACATGGCCCGAACGACGCATTCAAATCAAGCCGCCACGCTCGTTGCAGCGCTCGCCTCGGCGCTTCCGTCGCGGCGCTTTCCTTCAGCGATGCCAGATGGCGCCACCAGTACATTTCGGCAGAATATCGATGACGACGGCTCGATCTCAACACGGGTGCTTCTGGTTTCGCATCTCGCGTGAGCAAACCTGGTAAGTACCACTTTTATACTTACTATGCCTTAAAACGGACAACAATAAGGAAGCTTTGTGCGCGGTTTCACCACAAACGAGCCAACGGTTGTGGCGGGAGAATTTTTCAAACCTGTGCCGATAAAGTTGCAGAACACGGTATATGCCACGTGTGGTGCTGTACCGAGTTATGTCGGCGGTTGTCCAGTTCTCTGCTTTTTGAAACATTTGTTGCATGTAATCAAGCCTAAACTTGGAGCAGGACAGGGCGTCAGAGATACTTGAATTCTTTCTTAACTTCACCCGAAATGCTTTCAGGCCCAAGCCTGTTATATTCTTTTTTATTTATTTATACTGCGCCCAGGTTACAATGTGGACTCATTTTTGCATGATTGCATGCAGTGTGCAGAGTTCAAACTCAGATACGAAAATATTGATATTAACTATGAATGACAACTTCCAGTTCTTTCCAGGCAATATCCCCGTGAGTGAAGTAAAAGGCTTTCCTTTTCTGGTTTTCATGTTTTCTGAAGAGATACTTTCATAGCACTGCATGCTATAGACCAGAATCCAGAACCGCTCCCCGGCGCGGCCATTTTCCGCCGACTGGCGCGCCGCGGTGCGGGCGTTTCTTTGGGGACTGCGGGGCTGCGGCAGCTCCGCGGCCGCGCCTGCATGTAGCCGCGCTTCGGGCGCTAAAAAAAAAAAAAAAAAAACATTGTCGAGCATGTACTTCCGCAGCGTGGCTGTGCTGCAGGAAGTATTTACGTTATCAAATGGAGGGCATTGATGTGTTGTAATGGTTTGACATTCACGTTAATTTTGCCGGAGCTTAGAGCGCGCTCGTGCTTATATCGCTACCGTCTTAGTGCTCCACCGCAAAAAAAAAACTTTTTGTAGGTGTGCAGCTAGCATGCAGTTCCAATTCCCAAGCACTCTTCATCCTTCCCGCCGGCCATAAAGCACCCCCCACAAACAGGGCTTTCTTATCGCCTGCGTGGTGCGCCATTGTCAAAAAATTACCCTTGTGATCTCAACTGAGTCGCTGCGCCAACAGGAAACAGATTTTGTCATGGTTTATGCAACCTGGTGCATAAAAACGTACTTTCACTTAATTTATCAAAGCTTGAATAGATATGAGCAGCGAATCCAGCTTTCACTAATTCGGGGGTCCGAAGTCGCGTTTATTTTATTCGGGAGCTCTCGCCGCATGTGACAGCGTTGCGTAGCCGTTTGGCTAAGTGTGAAAGAATGTAATAAAATCACGCATATTTGTCTATGATTAAGGTAGATACCAACCCTTATCCCCCCCCCCCCCCCCTCCGATCCCTCTGACATGCGTGCGGAAAGAGCAACTGAAATTGGTAGCGGTCGTGCTTACAATCCTGTGTATGTGTTTAATGGGAACAAGAGCAAGCTCAGCGCAAGGATGCCGAACACGTACTGATGATCGAAAACACGAGCTTCGTCGGGACAACCTTGAGTACGCTGCTGGACGATCGAGTTACTACACCATTGAGTCAAATCAATAAATCTACATTCCGATGCATAAAATTATAAATTATCATAGATGATAGCGCACGTAAAAGGCGACAACAAGCGCGCGGCTGCCTAATCATGGCGTTGTCGGCAGCGGCGAGCAGTCTTCTGCTATGGCGTATCACTCGCAAAGCGATCGCTTTCCGCAAGACGCTTCCTACCTCTCCTTTCATCAGGCTCCATTGCTCGGCTTAAGCAGCTGTGACGGTGGCGGCATTGAAATGCAGGACGATGCAGAAGCGTACGCGGACACGACGAGACGCAGGCCTGGCAAGATATGTATAAGCAGCGTGCCCTTATACTCCGCGACCGTGTATACATCTGCCTGCCAAAGGGGCAAACGTCATGAGCTGAAGGCCCAACGGCCGGCCTTCTACATGCGCGAGTGTTAGCGAGTGTGGGACCGCAACGCCATCCTTGGGGACGGCGCGGAAGCGGCCCCCTACGGCCCTCTCTCGTAGAGTCTCGTTAAATCTCGTACGGTGCCCGGATGCTCTCGTTTCAGTGCCCGGATGAGTGGAATTCAGTGCCCGGATGTTGGCTCTCGGTCTCGGCGTGACGTCACCACACTGCCGACAACGGGAGCTAAAAGCACTTCATGCTTAAAAATTGGCAGTCTCTCTTTCGAAGCCTGGGAGTGTACATCGCCGAGTCTCCACACCTTAGGTTTTGGGAATAGGTATGAAGGTGTGAATAGGTCTGAAGGTATTATATCCCCAGTGTTCCATTGTGTGGCAACAGTAGTACAGGGCAGATGAAAAGACAGTCATTGTCATTGGTTCCAAACTAGTCTAGTGGAACGCCGCCAGAGCACCCTGACATTGTCTGGCCCTTACAATCCCAGCATGGTCACATTTGTTTAAGCTTCAAACATGTTTATTATTTCTTCAGGAGAACATTCCAATGAAACAAAAAAAGGCCGTGGTCTTGCACTGCATAGTTTCCGCACAGGAATGGTAGCAAATTTGCTGCACTGGAAACTTCAGAAAGCATAGCCAGCTGATAGTACATGAGGACGATTAGTCTTCCTCTCCTGGAGTGACGTCACTCATACAGAATGCGCCACATGATCACAGAAATTGTTCAGCTGCTTAAGTTTTGCTTGTGTGAGGATGTGTGTGGTCCTTTTCCTCTGTATCATGCCAAAAAATCGTGCAGTGGGTCGCTTAGAAATAAATGGTTCCGCATCCACTTCCGTAGGGCACTCTTTGGCATTGGACAGCTTTTGCTGTGCGTTCAGCGCCAGCCTTTGAAGGCATATAGAAGGCCACATCACCTGCAAAGCTGGTGGTCTTAACGGGGTAGCTCGGCACTTGCACTCAATCTCACCACTTGTTCGTAACGGAGTGCACGGTACTTTCACGAGGCAAATAATTTCAAACCTGTGTAATTGGTTTGCAAGTGCGTGAGGACAGTGCACTTGTATAAACTGTCCTCTCCTCTCAGAGCATTACCTCGAACCGGATGCGGATCTCGTCTGCACTGACGTAGCCCTCGTTTTCGAGATCGCGGGCATGACAGTAGTTTCCCGTCGAGAAGACTGCCACCGCGTTGACGCCGCCTTCAGGCTTTCCAAGTCCTTTGCTGAACGTCTCCACGTCTGGCGTCAGGGTCAATGAACGGGCCGTGGGCCGCACTCGAGGATGGACGAAGGTGAGCCTGCAGCTCTTGCAGAAAGGCCATTCCAGGTAATCGTCGTTGCTGCCTTTTCTCAATTCGAGGCCTGCGTGGACCTTCAACTCGTTCTCCTCGTCTCTGTAAACAAGGACGGCGGGATTGAGCAGATACCCGCAGAAGTACCGAGGTTGGCTGAAATCCCAGGCCTCGCCCTGCGCCAGTGCCTTGCTCTTCATCTCCGCCCAGCCGCGCACGGCCCACTCGTGGCAGTTAGGAACGCTAGACACGAACTCAAGTGTCTTCCTCGATATATGTAGGGTCTTCTCAGACTCTTTGGCCATCAGGTCTCGAAGCTGTTCTATGACTTGGACATTGTCTTTCGTTGTCGCTTCCAGCCGCTCATTTATGCCGTGGCCTATGTTCATCAAGTCCTCCTTGAGCTGCAGGCAGACATCGTTTTGCGCGTTGTTAGCTTCGGTCACATGGTCCTTCATGGCTGCCAGCGTGTCCAGCTTCGCACCGTCCAAGCACTGGGTGAATATCATTTCACACTGTTTGCGCTCGTAGGTAACGTACTCTTGGATCTTGTACTGCAGTGAAGCTAACTGTTCGCCGAGCAGATTATTAAAGGCACGCACTACGTCGGAGGTGGCGATAGGGGCGACATCAAAACGCTGCGACTGTGGAACGCCACTGGAGTTGCCGACGTGTTCGACAGGTTCGCCGCCTCCCGCTGTGTCTTGAGTACGGGGCAGGATGTTCGACGCGCAGCCTTCGCGTATGTGCTGAACGATGTCCTTCTGCAGAACCCTGCTCTTACACTTTGTGCACACAATATTGTGAAACTGGCAGCTGCTGTACCAGTGCTCGGACATTTCCAGTAGTTCGCTTTCCACGAGGCAGCCGTTCATGGCGTTCCAGCAGCGAACCTACACAGATAAATTTGTGTGCAGTCAGGATATGTGTTAACTGTTTCAGTTTACAGAGTTATATCATTTAGTGTTCGAAAGCTTTTTTTATGTTGCCAGATGCATGTGAGATATTACACGTCACAGTACTATTTCACACAATGGTAGTCTCGGGACGCTACCTTCGCTTCTTTATTTCTGTGCATTATATAAATTATCCCAAGCTTTGAAGTTGGATGAAAGCTCAAGTAGTGACCTACAGAGGTTGCTCTATAGAGCATAAAAAATTAATTTCTTGCACCGGCCCTTTAATTCTGCTGATGTTGAAAGTGACGATGATACTGCAATCGTGTAGACCCGAACATTGGACTACTTTGTCGTCCTCATGCTTTCTGCCGAAGGCAAGCAAAGTCAAGGTGTCGTTCTGAATGTAAAGTGGTTCAATAAAGCTCACCTCACGGTTTGTATTTAAACCTTGATTTTAAAACAAGAAGGAATTAAAATGCGGTTAAAGTGAAAGAGAAGTGTACAGCTTATTCTTGCATAAATACTGCATTGTCGTTTAACCTCCGTTTAGCACTACCTGATGCATTTCTGGAAATGTGTTCAAGCAACTGCCTTTTTGTGTCTTCGCTCTCAACGGTGCAAATTTTCCGATGACGATAAAAATCGCTACGACATAACGCCAGATCTGTATAGCTTTTGATACATATTCTATACATATTCACTGTTAAGTATTAATTTGTGTTGCTTTATTAGATCATAAGAGATCCCCCTGCAGTCGCGCCCCTCGGAAGCTGTAAATCTTAAATTTCATATTTATATTTTTATCATCATTTCCTTGATTACATTCACTGCTGGACAAAGGCATTTTGCACTGGTCTCTAATTAGCCCTTTCTTGCATCAGCTGCCGCCAATCTATCGCAGCCAATTTCCCAATCGCATCTCCATCCCTCGCTATCTGCTCCCCCCGCCCCCCGTGCGCTTCATTTTCCGTGGATTCCACTATGTTACTCCAACGGATCATCGCTTATCTGTTCTTCGCATTACATGTCGCGTCCAAGTTCGTTTACTTCCCGCAGAGGATATCGTTGGCTAGACTTATTCATGGGTAGTAGCAAAGTTTTTTAATGTAGCAGTGGTGTAACAAATGTACAGTAATTAAACTTTGTACAAACAATTTTACAGAATAAGTATCTAGAAAAAAGCCGAAAATTTGTTATGAGAACGTTTAAAATTAGCCATGTTTTTGTTTTTTTTACTACATCTATTCACTTAAAGAAAAAGAGTCCCAGAAAATGTAGTTTTTATTGTGGGCTTATAATTCTAGTGACAGGTTAAAAAGATGCGCGCTCTTTCCGCACTCCTAGTTTTAGCAATGTATAAAAGGCCATTCAAGAGAAAAAGGTTCGAATGTGTAAAAATATAAATAAATTGTAAAAATTCTCTTGGCAAATTTCCAAGTCTAAAACTACTGCTTTTGTGTATCATAGGTGCAAATTTTGTTTGGCATCGCATTGATTACGGCATTGCCGCAGCACATCTTATCATTACTATTTCCTAAGTCTCACCCCACCTTAACACATGCGCTTTCTAATCTGCATTGCTTGTTTTCTCTCCCACAACACCCTCCGCCCTCATTTCCTTCCTGATAGCTTGCTGCGCTGGCAGTCCGCTTTAACTTCCACTGAAATGTGTGAAATCTAACGAAACAAGTGCATGTTATCTCCCCTCAAGTCTATGAAAGGTTATCGTTTTCATTGTGGTCACGCACGACCATTACAATTTTCTTAAGCTGTTCGCCAGTTACTATCTGATAAAAATGGCAGTGCCGGGCACAGGAGCAAAGGCTAAGGTAAGGTCATGTATTTCTCTCAGTCTTCTTACAAAATCAAATCGCTTTAGAGCGCTCTGACCCTGGCAATTTCAAGCTTACCCTGCAGTCGAAAAACACAACAGAAAAGTTCCTGTCTTCACAACAGATTTCCTGTTGTTTCTGACCAAAAAACTTGTAACAACAGAAATTTCTGTACTTACAACAGAAATTTGCGTAGTTATTACAGAAATGTATTCTGAACAGCAGAACACAATGTACTGCAGAAGTAACTAAACAACAGAAAAATCTCTCGTTACGACAAAAACTACAAAACACTTTGTTGTATCTTGAAAGCACAAGCTGATGGGCGAGTTGGTTATTCATTGTTTGATTTGAAGCAGCGCAAGGCCGAAAGCCAAAGAAGAGAGCACAGAAAGAAACGGACAACACAGCGCTGTGTTGTCCGTTTCTTTCTCTGCTCTCTTCTTTGGCTTTCGGCCTTGCGCTGCTTCAAATCAAACTTTGTTGTATGTTTCACATGGTTCTGTCGTTTTTTCCTACTGGGTAAACCGATCAACTTGACATCTCTTCAGACTTGTTGATGGTGGCTATTGATAAAAATGGAAGGGATAGATGTTGCTAGCCGGGGCATCTGCCATCGAAACCTGAAGCACCTCTAGAGGGCGTACCGTACCTTTTTCTTGGACACCTCTTTGAAAGACAGCGGCCTCCACTCAATTTCCTCCTCGTCGATCTTGGTGCCCAAGTGAAGCGGGCAGCCGCCATCGTCCGTCTCGAGGGACTTGTTGTAGCAGTTCCGACACACGACATCGCGGCATGCTAGCAGCGCCGTCTTGTCCGGAACCACGCCGCACAGGCAGCAGACGCGGGACGACGGGAAAGACGTCAAGAACTCCGTGGGCCTGCGGTCGTAGTCCCGTCCGAAACCATTCAGGGTGTACACCTGTCCGCTTCGACCCACCGTCGCCGCCGCCATGTTTCTCGAGTCCTCTCTTCTGTTCGACAGGCGCGGTGTCGATGTTTCTGAACGCTATAGATAATAGGCGTACGCGATTTGCTGCCGCTTGTTCCTTGTTTGTTGAGGTGCCGTGTGGATCGCCGGTGTATATATCGAGGTTCGGGTGAGATAGGCGAGCGGCGCAGAGCAGGGGCGACGTTCTCTCTGTCGGTACGATAAGATACGTCCCTTTCGACACTGTAAAGGTCGAGTGAACGGGCTTCGGCGCTGCGTTTGGTAGAAAACAACTGATACCGGTTTTAGGGCAAAAGGAACGCATGAAAAGTACGTGAACCGTTATAAAAATGGTCTATCGACTTCTTATAAACTCTATTGCCTTCCAATAAATACCTATTTTTTTTCTGTTCATAGTCTATAGACTGTCCATAGAAAAAGTCTAAAAAAAGTGTATAGCCTTAAAATCTATAGATTGTGTATATACTGTATATAGCATTTGTATTGCCTATAAACTGTTCTCTAGGGTTTGTCTATAGAGTCTATAGAATTTATAGACAGAAGTCTATGGACACTGTATAGACTGTCTCAAAAATTTTGCAAGTGAAGAAGAAGCGGTGTATAGACACGACGAGCGCTAATAGTAAAGGTGGCATTCATTCATCTTTATTTTACCTTCGACAGAAATCAAGCGTATTATTATTCTCACAGTGTGGGACACGGCGATGCCTTGACGCCCAGTGAAATCTCTGAAAACGTATGATCACCAGGCCGGTGCTAGATGCGCGCCGCAGTAGCCGTTGAGAGGCGTATAGGTTCGCACGGGTGCCTAATATTCCGGTACGTCCACTAGGTTTTAGGGCATTGAGAGCCCCTAGTTGTGATTATATATGCTTTGGACAAGAAGCCCGAACTGATCATTTATAGTGCATGTTGGTAGGCCTTCTTAGCGGTTGTGTTGAGTGACATCGTCAGCGATGTTTAATTAATATGGCTTACAAACATACGCATAAACGTAAACTGGTTATGACATATTACAAATTTCACTTTTCGTTGTTATTTTGCGATGTGTTAGGTGGGATATTGAATTAAACAACAGGAAAAAAAGAAACATTTAAGTTCCTCTTATTGTATTATTCTTTTAGTTTTGTATTAGGGAGGTTGCAGATTGTTAGCAGCTTGCTAGCACCCTCTGCAAAGATGCTTGTGTGTGTATGAGTGTCAGTGAACAGCCTGTGGTGTACCTAGGGTTTTGACGGAATCAAGTTGAACCTCGTTGTAACGGTGTTTAATGGGCCCAACGATTACTTCTTTATAGCCGTAACTTTGTTATAGCCCGTGTTGGCAGAGCTTCCAAGGGGAATTGTCAATCCTTCGTTATATCCATTATTTCATTATAAACCATTTCATTATATTGATGTTCGACTGTAAAGGAGCATTTTGAACTTGGTTGCGAGCGGCTTTGCCGAACAGTTTCGCCTCTACTTAACTCTTCTAATAACAATCCTAACAAATTGTCGGCGAGGGCGGAGAAATGCCGACGTTCGGACGCATCGGGGCCTTTGAGGGAGAACGCGAACAGTGGCCTGCTTACGTTGAGCAGGTGAGAGAATTTTTCACTGCTACCAATGTTGTGGCCTAGAAGACGAGGGCCATTTTCCCCAGCTGTTGTGGGTAGAAGACTTACGCGTTGTTGCGGAATCTTGTTAAACCCAAGTCGCCGGAAGAAAAGTCGTTCGAAGACATTCTCAACATTATGCATGGGCAAGCACTACGCTTCAAAACCATCTTACGTGGTCCAGCTTTTTCGATTCAACAGGGGTGCGTTCTGAAGCCGAGTCTGTCAGTGATTACACCACGGCGCTGAAGAATTTGTCGGAGCATTGCGACTACGGGGGAGAACTGGATAAAATACCCCAGACAGAATCGTCTGTGGTATTTACAATGTTGCAATTCAGACTCGACTTGCAGACTGCGAGCGGGGCAGGCTGTGATAACATCACATGGTCACTTGATTAGGTGACCCACCTCCCACTTAGGAGAGGGGGGCAGCCTAGGTGGCCCGCCTAAGTAGCTGAAGGCTCAAGCAGGCTTCTGACAATGATCGGTGAAATCACTGAATGCGGGTCTAAGTGCTAAGGCACTAAAATCAGTTATGTGCAAAAAAATATATTTACAGGTTTTTTTTCGATTAAAAGAAAGCTGGTAGCGACGCTTTCAGTAGCAATTATGGTGCGCCCTGTCATGCTCTTGGCTGGGCCGTGCTCTAAAAGTGACGTCATCAGAAAAGCATGATTATCGCCGAGAGTACAGGCAGGTACACTCACGAGAAATAGCGGAGTTGCAATGTACTTTAGCAACCTGGTAGTAACCCATGATGCAGAACTAACTGACCCCTGTTTTAGCATTGCGTATTTTATCGACTACAAACCGTTGACGCTAACACAGGGATTGCATGAAAATAAACTTTCCCTCGAGCATCAACATCGATTTCATTTACCTGCATGCCGGTCGCGCTGCATTGATATTGTAGGAAGCCCTGAACAGTACCCTTAATAGTGATCTACGAATCAAACATCATTCACTTCATGGTCATTCGTGCGACAACTGTTCAGTGCTTTCATTTTTTCGCTGTCGTATACCTTGCACGATAGCACAAGTAGCGTAGTTTTACATCATCATCATCAGCCTGACTACACCCACTGCAGGGCAAATGACTCCCATGTCTCTCCAATTAACCCTGTCCTTTGCCAGTTGCGGCCACCGTACCCCCCAAACTTCTTAATTTCATCCGCCCACTTAACTAACTCTCTGCCGTCCCCTGCTGCACTTGCCTTCTCTTAGAATCCACTCCGTCACCCTTAAGGACCAGCGGTTATCTTGCCTTCGCATTACATGCCCTGCTAAGCCCATTTCTTCCTCTAGATTTCGACTAGGATGTCATTAACCCGCGTTTGTTCCCCCACCCACTCCGCCCGCTTCCGATCTCTTAACGATCTTTAACGTTACGTAGTTTTACAGTGAAACTGTTAACGGCTCGTTTGTCGGTTGAGCGCCAGTGGTGGTGGCGGTGGTGGTGTTGTAACCAGACCAGGGGCCTAGGCCAAGCGTTCCTCATTGGTTGGTTGGTTGGCCTCAAATAAAGATGGCAGTGGCCAAGGCACAGGCGGTGAACTGCTGGAAAGAGGAGCGTTTATAGAGGAGGAAAAGGAGTAGTAATAGGGTATATAGGCTGACAGATTCGACGACGCAACGACACGAGTCCTGTTCACTAGGAGATCGAAGACTTCACAACGGATTTATGTACAAAATCGATTACAACGCATGTAATCTTTAAAGTTCGTTCTGACTGAGAGCGAAAAAAAAATTCATAATGGGAGTCGCTGCGTTTATAGATAGAAATTTAGCACAGCAGAGCGCACACTCCTGTTGCTTCGTCCAAGCAAAGAAGCGCCAATGGAAAGAACAACCGCAGTGGAGGCAGGCAGACCCAGCTGGTGAAGCCTAATTTCTAATAGGCGCCTCCTCAAAAAAGAGAAGCGGCGGCGGAACAGCAGGTATTGATCTATTGTCCCAGGTTCGGCACAAAATAGGCACACTGGGAAAACCGCCAGACCATATCTGTGAAGGTTGTTGTTGATGATGATGATGTCCTCAGGCTTGACCTCTGTAAATATGCTCCCATAGCCTCTTCGTCGTCTTTACGGTGCGCGTGGCACTCGTAAAGCTCTGCATAAGAAAGCCTTACATATTTATCCTTAATGTGGACATGGTTGATGGCTTGGTTAATGATTATGTGGGACAGCTGATACATGTACAGTAAGTCAAAGGAAAGCCAGCCGTAGCGAATGTTGCTCGATTGGGAGTGTTGGGATCGAACGTTGCGCGACCTGCAAGAGTACGTGAGCATTAGTTTCACAGACCTGTAGGCGGGCTTTGTCTCTGTGAAGAACACTCCTCAAAAAGCGCACATGGTTAAAAAATCTTGAAAAAAAAACTTCGGTTAATTGTAAGATCGGCTTCTATTAGTGGAATCGGGAGAACGAGAGGAGTGGCGAAAACAGTCCATGGTCAGCTAGGTAGATCACAGGCACATGGGGTGATAGGAATGCCCAATATTAAACATATATTTTGATATTATAAATATATCATATGCCATATATTTTATATGTCATATATTAAATATATTAAAATACATATTAAACGTGACATGTTAAAATATATTCGGAAGATGTAATATGTGCAGTGCCTGAATAAAATGTCTACAATACTTCAATTAGCGAAAAAAATAGAAACTGTTCTTAGTTCAATTCTACAAAATGACACGCATCAACTGCGTCATTCTTTGATGATCACTGCAATTTGTAGTGAGGCGCTGTAAACAAGTGAAGCTTGAAGAAAGCATTATTTGCAACGACAGTCTCGCTGCATGTAGTCGTACGCGCGATGAAAATGCAACGACTTTTTGTTCCTCTATTGTTCTGTACGCCTCGTTAAGTGTGACCTGTGCGTCGTTAAGTTCTAGCATCGAAGAAACATTCTGTGCATTTATATGAGTCTACCGTTCCCCTCATAAGGGAAATGCGGTGCTTCCTCAGGGAACGTGTTTTGCACGCCAAACCCATTAGCAACGATTCCGACCAATGCGGCTACGTCTCAAGTGCTATGCATTACTAAGGTGGCAGTTCCCGTCGTAGGAAGCGAAGTGCATTAAATCTGCAGAACACAGCGCATTGATCAGCTTACGCCACTCCAAGGAAGGCGCAGCGCTATTCGCTAAATGCAGGTGGCTAATGATGTCGAGCTGTTTCTTAGAAACGCTGCAAATGATGCCCAACGGTGCCGCCGAAGAAACAAGTGCACACTCAGTAGAAGACTAGATGCGCAAGTGCCCACCAGTGACGTCACCGGACATTCCGGGAACAAAAAGGAAAGGCTAATCATTGAACTGTTTCCCACTTGCCGTTGAGGACTAGACAGCACCAATTTCGCCCATGAAAGGGTCGTGTGCAGGGTATGTACGTCATGTAAGTACGTTTTTACCGCGCGCTTATACTAGGAATAATTAGTTTTTCTTAGTAAGCTATAGCTGAGAAGAGGTGAGCAAAGCCGCAATGATTCCCGTATCCACTCGACTAAGGGTCGCGCTAGTGTATGTGGGCCGCTCCATCTAAGTTAGGAGCCGATAGCGTGGGAAAATAAAAAAAAATGGCTGGCGTTTTAGCATTGCTAAGCACGAAACACTGCGCGATAGCACAGTTTTTTGCAGGTGGACCCCAGCGCCACGTACCTGAAAGCGCGATTGCGGTGTCCGCTGGCACAGGAACACCTCAGCCGTTATGTGCACCTGCAACCTTTTCATCTTCAGTGCCAATTTACCAAATGTACGCCGGTGCCCTATTCTCCAGTGCTGTGTTTCTGCAGCATTGTTGTCAACGCCAACGCGTATTGCTTTAGTGAAGCGTTTCGCCCACAACGGTGTCCACGCTAACGCATGCAGAGCGCATCTCTCTGTCACTACGCCGCATAGCTCAAAGCGCGAATGTTAGTTTGATGGTAGTCTTAGTTGGTGAAGATGATGTGTAATGCACAGCGTGAGAGGGTGTTGCAGTTTGACACTAGGCGTGGTAGGCTGCGGCGATAACAGTGCTCTCGTGCAGTGGCCAGTGAAGCTGATGTCTTTGTGCCACCGCGGATTCGAAGCCCAGTCGCGGCTATATTTATTTTGTCTACTTATTTATGGTTTTCCCAAGGTCACCCTCAAGGTCAGACTTCACAGAAGCTGGTGAGGCGGCTTGACCTCGTGTAGTAGCAGTGCTTTCGCACTAAAATTCGCAAAGAGCAACTACGGCTAACGTGTGTATCCACTTCTTTGTGCGCCACACTCCCCGGTCAGAAGTCAGATGACGACAGTTGCCTGTTGCCGTGAAAAATTATCATCTTCCAGAATCCACCGCTCTGGAGCTGTGTGCCGTTTAAAGCAGAATTCAGAAGCCTGTATTCGGAGTGGATGGCAATGGTCGACGACCAAGAAGTGACGCTGGTAGGGCGCTTAAATATAGCATCACTTCATCTCGTATGCTCATATATATTTCGAATCCAGGGTAATGCGTACATGGTCATTAAATGTTCCGAATTAACGGTAACTTGGAATGCTGTAGGTTTAACAGAAGATGCCTTCTTTTACGAGAGTGATGCCTGGCGGCAGCGATAGTGAGGAAGAACCTTAAATGTGCATTCGGGGACAAAAGTCTCCGGACCACATGGCCCTCTAACGAAGTCGATAGCTTTGCTATTAGGCGGCGACTGGAAACCACAATTGTGGAGGTAAAAGTTAATTTTTTGTTCTTTCATCTTCATAAGTGCTGTCTCCAGCCGCTGTCTGATAGTAGAGCTATAAGCTTCGTTTGAGAAACACGTGGTCCGGAGACTTTTGTTTTGTTCCCGACTGTACCTGCAGCTTAAGGTGTGCGGAACAACAAAGTAATTCCCCAAAATACAGCGGCAAAACTGAACAGAAAATTACCGCCTTCGTGTAGGGGCCGCACGCCTCCGAAATAGCGAAAAAAAAAGGCTCCTAGTCGAGTTGTTACGGTATGTCTCCTTTCGCTGGTTGTAAGGAGTAATATAGAGATTTTACTACAGTTCATGAGGCAGCGTTGCTTGTGTTATACAAAAAGTGAAGGGCAATGGTGTTGGAGCAGGAACTTGTAGATTTTTCAAATTAGAGATCCACCACTCTTGTATTGGCAGCAATTTACTCGCTACAAAGCACTGGTTACTCTGATCGTCCCACTACACGGGAGAAGTTGAAAAATGTGTTAATATAAATTCCGAGATTATTATAAGTTACGTAAGAAATTCCTCTGCTGTAGCAACTACTGAAAAAGAGCCCCTTAAGGTTTTCTAGTGTAGGGAGATCGCAATGGGGGCTTTTAGCATAGCGGAGATGTATTAGAGTAGACGTGTACACGGATGGACTTTTATTGGAATCCACTTCGTTACCCTTAAGGACCATTGGCTATCTCGCCTTCACATTGCATACCCTGCCCATGCCCATGCCACCTCCGTAACTAATGATTAACAGTGTGATTATGTCGATTGTCGAGCAGCCTTTACGACAGCCTGCCTGGTGCTTTGAGAGGTTGAAGTGTACGATTTTTAAGGCGGAAGCCTTTAATGCCTCATCGTTGTAAGCAGCAGTTGTCGACAGAAATGTCACGCTTCTCAGTTGGTCGAAACGGTCGTGACGTCACAGTGCGCGAATTTCAAACGGGGCCAATTGTACCTTGGCTACTAACCATGCAACCAATTAAAGGGATCGTATAGTGATGCTCCAAGTTAGTGGGACTTACTTAACCAATTAGCCTAATTAACCTTTCTAGTCAGACCAGATAAATAAATAAAACCGAGTAAGAAATTGCCCGAGCTCGGGAATCGAACCCCGGTCTCCGGTGTGCGAGACGAGCATGCTACCACTCCGCCATGCCAGCTTTTTTTCTTTATTGTCACTCCGCCATGCCAGCTCGATGGTTCGCAATGAACAAAGGCGCGTCTAGTGAATACGGTGTCTTCGTTCACTCCCATCTTCCTCCCTTCCCGTTACGGCGAGGTTTAGGTGTCCACCGAGAAATGAAAGACAGTTGCATTTCCTTTCCTCAAAAACCAATTTACCGACGAGCAAGGCCTAAAACCTTTCCTCAAAAAGCGTTGCATTCAAAGGGCAACGCATCGCGCCGAACGGGTGGTGGTGTTCCGTGGACCGCCTGGCAGCGCTACAACACGCTGTCGCATTCCACTCCTAAAGGCGAAGCTTAAGCGTCATTAATTGGCAGTTAATTAATGCACCAACAGAATGTGAAGTCAACAATCGCGTAGCAGAATGCAGCACTCAGGCTTTCGCCTTTCACCACTTTAGCTGCTAAAGTTCCTCGTAATTTTTCTGCTTTTAGTAGCAATTACCTTAATGAATACCTTGTAGGGAACGGACAGTAAGTTGACCTGTCTTAATTTTTTTTAAGTCCTTGACGTCCCCTTTCTTATGGATTGAGTTAATGTTAGCGCTCTTCCAAGACCCAGGTGGTGGTGGTGGAACTTTATTTCCAGCGGATATAGAGGAGCGACCCGAAGTCGCCCCCCGCTTAAACGGCGGCCGCTATCCCTTGGGCAGCGGCGGCGTCTTCAGCCAGCTGGAGGAGCTTGATCTGTGTCCCCGGGTCAGGGCTGAGCAATAGAGCCTCCCAATGATCAGAGTCGGTAATGAAGCGACTCGCGGGTAGGGACTGCGGGCAGTTCCAGATCATATGATTTAGATCGGCTTTGGCATCACAATTTTTGCATTTGTCTGAGTAGAGTCCATCAGAATAGAAGCTACACAATTGGGGATTTGGATAGGTTTTAGTTTGAAGTTTACGCCAGGCTTTCGCCTGTTGCTTGGAAAGCGTTTTATCTGCTGGGGGAAATCTGAGTCTTGCAAGCCTGTAGTGCTGCAGGATTTCTCTGTAAGAAAACAACCTGTCCTTGCCGGAATATAGGGCGGGTGTACTGCACGACCCAGCTCGGCGGGATAGTTCTCGAGCTAGGTTATGAGCCACCTCATTACCAGCAAGGGAGGCATGAGCAGGCGTCCAGATTAGGCGAATGCGCCGCGTGGGCTGATAATTTAGCAGAATCAGTGCTGCTTGTGGAGAGATTCTTCCAAACGTATAGTTACGTATTGCCAATTTTGAGTCGCTGACAATGGTTTCTGCCGAGGATCCCGCAATGGCTAGAGCAATGGCTGTTTCTTCTCCAACATGTGTGTGCTGAGTGCGTATAGTGCCTCCCGTTATGAGTGTACCACATTCCGTGGTGACCACAGCTACCATCTTGTCAGCCGAAGAATCTGCTGCATCAACATATACCACAGAGGTATCATTAAGGAAGCGTTTGCCTAATGATTTGGCTCTCTCTGCACGACGTTCAGCGTGGAAATCGGGGTGCATGTTCCGAGGTAGTGGAGGAATGACCAGAAGCTGGCGTATATGTTTGGGAAGGTCAGTTGTTGGTCCGCCTTGTCGTTCGTATGTTATGCCGAGTGTGGACAGAATGTGTCTGCCAGTTGGGGTGGCCGTTAGTCGTTCGTACTGCGAGACGGTTACCGCTTCAATAATCTCACTTAGGGTGTTATGAAGACCGAGACCTAAGACTTTCTCAGTCGCTGTGTGCATGGGTAGCCCAACTGCCTGTTTGACGCATTTTCTGATTATGGCTTCCACTTTCTCTTTTTCAGCTGACTTGAGATGTAGGTAAGGGCATACGTAAGCGATGCGGCTGATCACAAAGGCTTGTACTGAACGGAGAGTATTGCTTTCCTTCAAGCCCGAGTGGCGGTTACTAATGCGGCGAATGAGTCGCATAATTTGCTGCGAGGTTCCCTGAAGCTTCTGAATTACGTCACCATTGAAGCCGTGTTCTTGTAGAATTAGGCCCAAGATTTTAATTTTGGGTACTTGAGGAATGGGGACTCCACGAATACTGAGTTCGATGGCCGGTGGGGGTTGCGCAAGGGATCTGATTTTGCGGTATATGAGAAATTCAGATTTGGCTGGAGAGCACCGCAGCCCCCTGGGGTCTACATAGCTCCCCACGATATCGATGGCACGCTGGAGTCTCTCTTCGATTTCGGCATCACTGCCCTCGGCGGTCCACAAGGTGATATCGTCAGCATAGAGGCTGTGGTGGAGTTGCGGGATCTGCGCTAATTGGTGTGGAAGTTTCAACATTGCAACGTTGAAGAGAAAGGGTGACAGGACCGATCCCTGCGGGGTGCCCTTGTTGCCGAGGGGGAAGTCACGCGAGTGGAGACCTCCTACTTGAAAATGCGCCTTTCTACCTGAGAGAAAGTCGCGGATATAGTTGAAGGTGCGGGCTCCCACCCCGAGTTCATGAAGGTTCTCCAAGATCGCATCATGTCTGACATTGTCAAAGGCCTTTTCCAGGTCGAGTCCAAGAATTATTCTGGTGTCCCGCGTTTTTGCCTCAATAATCTGATGTTTGAGCTGAAGCATTACATCCTGCGTAGAAAGTTTTGGTCGAAAGCCAATCATGGTTTGGGGGTAAAGCTCGTTCTCCTCCATAAACCGGTTGAGGCGGGTATGAACTACGTGCTCCATGAGCTTACCTACACAAGACGTGAGCGAAATTGGCCTGAGGTTCTCAAGGCTGAGTGCCTTCCCGGGTTTTGGAATGAGAATGATCTCTGCCGTTTTCCATATTTGTGGGATTGAGCCCTCCGACCAGCATTTCTGCATATACTCAGTTAGTGATTGTAGCGACTGTTCATCTAGGTTGCGGAGGATCTTGTTGGATACTGCATCTGGGCCAGAGGCGGATTTACAGTTTAGCCTGGCAATCTCTGCCCTAACCTCATCCACAGTAATCGGGGAGTCGAGCTGCGTGTTTTCCGGACCAGCATAATCTGGGAAGGCTTGTATATGAGCATTGCCAATATATCTGTCTTTAAGTTCAAGGAAAAGGTCCTCTGGTGTGCCTGCGTATGCATGCACAAGCTTTTGCAGGTTCTGCCTCTGGGTGGTTTTGCTACCTGCAGGGTCAAGTAGATGACGGAGCAAGTTCCAAGTCTTAGAGACTCCCATATTGCGATCCATGCGGTTGCATATGTCCTCCCAGTTTTGCTGAGTAAGTTTGACCGCATGATCCTCGATCTCCTTGTTTAGCCTAGCTATTCTTCTGCGCAGATTGCGGTTCCACCGCTGTCGTTTGAGTCGGTTCTCGAGTCCTCTCTTTGCCTCCCATAGGTGAAGAAGCCGGCTGTCCGCAATCTCCAGGTGGTCAGCCTGCTCTAACGTACGGGTGGCTGCCTTGGTATCTTGACAAAGATCCTGTGCCCAGACACCTATGTCTAGTATATCGGGGGTATCAGCTTCTCGGGCGGCCCTTTTAGCGCGGAACATGTCCCAATCGACAAGGGTGGGAGCTCGAGCGCTACGACGCTTGGGGCCAGTTGAAGCCACTATTTCCAATATGTAGTGATCGCTGCCGAAATTTTGTTGAGTGTTTATCCATGTTGGAGTGCCCGAATTTTTAGCAAAAGTCAGATCGGGAGTCGTATCCCTGGAAACACTGTTGCCGTAGCGGGTGGGGACTACTGGGTCTGTAAGAAGAGTCAACCCACACTGTTGTGCGGTGAGCCACAATTTTCTACCTTTAATGTCCTCCTGTGGGTACCCCCAAGCCGGGTGTTGGGCATTAAAGTCTCCCGTGAAAATGACGGGGTGATTGCCTGCAATTTTCAGGGTCGCCTGAAAGAGCGGACACTAATAATCCTCACCAGCTCTAGGTCATGATGCATTGTGTATACAATGGATGCCACTTTTTCTGGCACAATACCGAAGCCGTCTTTACCAGGTGTGGTGTTACCTGATCCTGACCGGCTGTTTTCCCCCTATCCATTGCTTCCAAGGCTTTCTTTACTTACTCCTTCGTTATCAGCGGAATCACCGATTTGACTGCTCTACTGCCTCTCTCATTATCGTTCGAATAACTTCGGCTACTGTATAAATCTGTGTAGAACTCATTGGCTACATTAGCTATCTTATCCATATTGGTATAATGCAGTAGCCTTGCTTGTCTTTTAGCCCATACATTTACTTTTTGCCTATGCCCAGGTTCTTCTTGACCGCTATCAGACCTTTGTTCTTTAAAGCCTGCCCAATTCACTCCATATTATACTTTCTCTGCTTATCAGGGGGTGGTAAAAAGTATGGTGGGCGGATGGGATTAGGAAGTTTGCGTGGAATAGGTGGCAGCTTGCAGAGGACCGGGTAAATTGGAGAGATATGGGAAACTCCTTTGCCCTGCAGTGGCCAGTAAGGCTGGCGATAATACACGTATAACCGTACGCCTCTTGCGCAATCGCAGAGGCAGGACCAGGTGGGGCCACTGCGCACGCACAACCGGCGTCTGTTAAGCTGGTAAACGTCTACATTAAGATGTCTTCCCTATGCTAAAGGTCTCTAATGTCCTTTTCTGGATCGGGCAGATCAATTAGGGGCATCAATAGGGCAACGCTGAAGCTATACCTGCTCCTTAACGTTACCAACACTATACCTAAGTGACCTTGGCTATCTTTTATGCAGATAGTAAATCTTGAGACCTTAGAAATGCAAATTTTAAAGTCTATGATGATATATTATTGGTTCATTCAGCAATTATTGACCTAATTATTTTGCGTAATTTTCTTTTTTATTTTCAGATATGTCCTGTAGCTTCAAGAAGTCACGGTCTTCATTTAGAACCCCACCTGTCACAGAGAAACACGCAGTGATTTAAAATATTCTGCTTTACAAAACAATAATGAGGCCATTCCCAATGAATTCGTTCATGACGCAGCATTTCAAATGGTACCGGTGGATCTGTGCAGCTTCTGGAATTCCGTTTGTCCGCAATATCCAAAGTGTCGAGGAAGATTACGTCAGAACGAACTGGAAGAAATGCTTCCTCCTCTACTCAGCTCTTTGCTTCTCACTTTTTGTCTTCATCCAAGTTCTCTACTTTTACCAGATTTATTTCTCAATCTTCGCCCTAGACCGATCATTTACCACGTCTCTATATCTCCTCCTGTATGTTCTATCTAACTTGAAACCTTTGGTTAACATCGCGGTTACTTCCGCATACTCAAGCCATTTTATCACTCTGTTCAAGGAAGCTGGTAATTACGAGAAGCAAGCGAATTTTTTTCCACCGAAGCGTTGCCAGATGAGGGCAACCTATTATATCATTCGGTCTTTACTAGCCGCCGCTTTTATTGCGAACGCCTGCGTTAGCAACTACCTCTCGTTTGAACTTATTGATTACCTTAAATACAGTAAATCATTGAGTGTCATCGTTAAAACAATATGCATTTCAGCCAACATCCTCTATTACGTTTACGACTGCGCACACTCACTCATCCTTAGACCTTGCGCCGAAGTATTCCGGCATTACATCACACATGAGCATCTAGTTCTTCGGTCCGTCGTGAACACAAGTGGCGCTGGCGTCGATTTCGCCGAGCGCGCCGCAGTGCTGCAGAAGGTAAGAAGAAACCTCTGCAAAGTGGCGGAGTTGAAAGACAGGCTTGACTACATTCTGGGTTGGTCAGTCGCGGTCTCCGGATTAACACTCTTGTGGGTCACGTGCACAGCCGTCTATCTGGCATTCGTCGAAGAGTATTGGACGTCGCAGCACCTATTGTCGATGATCTACACGTTTTTCTCCTGCCTTGATCTCTTCGATATCACCAACCTGAGCCACGACATGATCACAGAGGTGAGAAAGTTTCTGCGTAGCACAAATAGAAAATTTCTGCGTAGCCCAAAAGGGATGGAAACTCAGTCTTACACGTGATGGCATATCATAGCGATTCAACGAAATTCGTTTAGTTTTTTAGGGTTAATTAGAACAGTGCAGCATTATAGCTGCGCAATATTCTGCGAACAAATTTTTGTTGAACCTTTTTATCGTTTGGAACAACTGATCACAAGATGACCTAGAAGGAATGTACGAGGTCTGTTAGAAAAGTATCCGACTTTATTTTTTTTTGCGAACACCTGATGGATATGAGACAAGCGCGCTTGCATCAGGCGACCTTGAACCTTCATGCGCATGCATGAATTTTTTCCCGCCTGCCGATAGCGTCAGTCGCTGGGAAGCAGCGTTTGAGTGAGGCAGTGTGCAGTGCTCTCGTCGGTTTTTTATTTCAAAGAAAATGGCGGAGTGAAAGGAGCAGCGCTACTGCAACAAATTTTGCCATAAACTTGGCGACAGCCGAGTGGAAACCATTCGAAATATTCAGACGGCTTTCGGTGAAGATGCTATGAGCAGCACACAGTTTAAGCAGTGTTACAATTGTTTTAAAGATGGCCGCACATCGGTGGAGAACGAGCCACGCTCCAATCGGCCATCAACATGCCAAAATGACCAGGTCATTGCCGAACTGAACGCCATGGTGATGCGGGACTGTCGCGTGACTATCCGAGAAATTGAGGAAGAGGTGGACATGAGCAATTTCTCCGCACATTCCATTATCACCGAAGATTTGGCCATGGAGAGAGTTGCGGCGAAATTCGTGCCGAAGCTGCTCACGGTGGAGCAAAAGCAGCTTCGTGTTGAAGTCTCACAGGACATGCTGGATTCCGCAAACAGTGACCCCGACTTCATAAACATCATAATCACTAGTGACGAGTCTCGGGTGTACAGGTACGACCCGGAAACCAGATCCCAGTCGTCAGAGTGGAAGCGTTCCACGTCACCAAGACTTCAGAAGGCCCGCCAATTGCGCAGCAATGTGAAAGTGATGCTGACTGCTTTCTTTGACACCCTCTGTGTGGCAGACCACGAGTACGCACTCTACAGGGTCAAACAATGACCAAAGAGTACTACAGGGATGTCCTCCGTTGCCTACGTGATGCTGTGCGGCGCAAGAACCCGGAGCTGAGGTCAACAGGAAATTGGCGCACTCATCGCGCCAATGCTCCTGCACATTCCTCGCACTTGATTCAGATTTTTTGCTCAAAAACCAGACTCCTGTAGTTCAACAGACTCCTTACTGTCCTGATATGGCCCCTGCGATTTCTGGCTGGTTCCCAAAATCAAAAGGCCATTGAAAGGAGCGCGATTTCAGACAAGGAAGAACATTATGGCTGCAACAACAGCTGAGCTGAACTCCATTCCGAAAAGGGCCTTTTCGGAATACTTCCCACAATGGCAGCACCGCTGGGAGAAGTGTGTGGAGTCCCAAGTAGATTACTTTAAAGATGACTAGGTTTGCAACGCTCCAGTTATGCAAGTTTTTTTTTAACGGCCAAAGGTCGGATACTTTTCTAACAGACCTCGTACAGCCAAACGTGCTTGTTCTGTCCGCGATAACTTGAAAAATTTCAATGTACTGAAATATCCGACATGCACATTGCATAGAGATAGACAAGAAGGTGAAACAAAAAAATAAAGATGCTTTTGTTGTAAAAAAAGTTTTTTTTTTATCATTTATAAGCTTTTTAGTCAAAAGCTGAATTGCATGAACGTATGGCGATAATAAAAATCCAAAAGCTTCCTCAATCCAGTATTGATTATTGTTTGCTTCTTATTTACAGCTAAGAAAAATACAAGAAACGTTGCGTAGAGCTCCAAACTGCTATGAAAACACTGATTATTTTTACCAAGTATGTACGCCTTATAAATTTTCGGGCCGTGCATGCACATTGGTATGATCAAAGCGCAGAGTGGCCGTCATATTTCAGAATCTGCCTTCCATCTCGCAGGTATTCTATCTTCAGAGCTCGATAAAACCTGAACAGATTGCCTTGTCCGGAGCAGGATTCTTCTCGCTAAAACGGACGCTGATTGTGTCGGTAAGCAGTGCCCTCCTGTGATCCAACGAGTCTTCATGAAGTTAAGCATTGCTGGGGAAAGTGAGAATACGCTAAGATAGGGGAAGCAACGGTAGCGTTACTTGTGCATATGTTGAGTAAGTAACTATTCTTAAACGAACTTAAAGACTTCGCTGAATTGCCAGGTAACTGACACAGCCCATGACGGGTTAGGCTTTTAGGGGAGCAAGACGAACTGTCCGCTAACATATATTCGAGCTTAAGAGTGTCGAAAAAATTGGCAGTGCTTTAGCTCTGGTTAAACCTGGAGGATTGCGAAAGCAACGAGGAGAGAGAGAGAGGCGATGGAGAGCGCGCGGCAGCGGCGGCGGCCCCGGCACGTTAGATATGCGCCGCTACTGCGCATGCGCAACTGGCGAGCGCGGCGGCGGCACCTCCGAGTCACCCGCGCAGCGACGGCGGCGGCGCGCCAGCTGTGCGCCGTGTGACGTCACTGCTCCTCGCGCATGCTTAGTATGGCCTTTCCTCGGCTCCGCGAAATGGCTCGGCGACTCGCGTAGTGTTGCTTTCGCAACAAAAACTGCACACGCCACCTCTTGTGGGGGTGAACGCCGCACACAGTTGAGCGCCTAAAGCGTTATGACATCGTTGCATAGCGAACACACTGCACATGTTTTTGTAATGATATCAGTGTTACAGTTTATGACTCCCTTAAGAGACTGTGAATAACCTATCTAATCAAATTTTACTCTTTTCGTGTTGACATTATATTCTCTTTCCAGCTTGCGGGATCAATCATCATATACACGGTCATTATTGTACAAACCAGCCAAACCGTGAGAGGCAGCTCACCGATGCCGTGAACGATACTGATCAATCCTGGGAAAACAACATTTTTCGCCAATAAGATGCTCGCGGAAGAAGTAAACTCAACCACACAGACCTTCCTTCTCCAGAAGACAGGTTACTTGTTTCAGCGAAAAAAGTCCGAATAAATGATACGGCGTACACGTACGATTTGAGACTCTCGTAAGAATAGATGATAAACAACGCATAATCGGTCTGCCCCAAAAATGTCCGAAGGATAGCATACCATTCACACATAGAGGTGTAAAAAAGGCTAGATACAACTAATACTGACTGCCCGTCAAAGGAAGCAAGGTAGAGCAAAAGTGCTTTTCATTGATCACCAATTCCATTGTTAATATTACTTGGAAAAGGTATATTCAGATGCCCTTCGTGAATGAGTCCAAAAGAGTAAATCACTCGCAAGATGGTTAGCACAATGTAACGCGAGATTCAGCGACAGCTGTTGAGTTGTTACTCTCCCTCCCCTTCCCATCTTTACCACTCCCCGAGTCCTTCCCGCGGCTACCACTCGTTATTGGCGTTCTACCCGGAGTACCGCGATTGGACAGTAATTCGCACCAGTGCTCAATCATTTGTGCTAATCCTTTTTGCTCGCGACTGTACATACGACCAAGCCTCCGTGACAATAAAATTCATACACTTAATTTCTCTCGATCTACTTCACTGTGAAGAAGTGACTGGCAGAACGGTACCAAATAGCGCTCCCTGGTCGCATGGGGTCAGTCGTTTGTAGGCTCACCAGTACCACGTGACCACGGAACGCCGATTCCCGAGACTGCCTACTTCCTGTCCTACATGTCCGTAACGGTACAGCCCACGTTGGTACTCTGTCTTTGGGTAGACAGTGGTTGCAGGAGTTTTCATTTACGATATGGAAAAACTGTCTGACTTTGTCCGTGTACCTCGGGAGGAAGAACTTACTGTGATAAAGCTACCATAGGCCCATCGAGGAGGACACTCCCCAGCGCACGTGGGGAGATCGTATTTTCCACCAACACGCCCGTGATAGTAAAAGACTGCATGACCTTCAATCTGAGCGCCGGACCTAGCCTGGGTCCAAAGCGGCAAGTCCGAGCCCGGCACAGGTCTGTTAAGTTATTGCTTTACTAAGCCCGGTCGGTCTCGCCAAGCTGGGCGTGAGGCCTTGCCAGGACTCTTGTCGGCAGCTGCACAAAGCTTGCTGTAAATTGTCCTCTGTGTTGAAGCAGACGCATAGAACACAAGTAAAAAATAGCTCTTCCACCTCAAATCGCCACAACGCTTGAAGAAATTTTCTTCTCGGACATAAAAACAAGAAAAGATGAGGTGAGTTAACCTGCTGACATTCTTGAACTATGCTCTCGTCTGTCCGTAGCTACGAAGGAGGAATTCGTAGTGACAAACGGAAAATATTACTTTGCATTAGCTCTGCTTTTTACATCTGGTTTAGTTTTTAGAGCCCGCGATGCCCGAATAAGATTTTCTTGCAGCCGTATCAATGCCATTACTTTTTTTTTTGTTGAACACGGTTTCCGGCGCTGGATTCACGGCTGCGCTGGCTACATTTGAATGGGGACGACAAGTTTTTGAAGAAAATCCAGAAGCAGCCCGAAACAATCTAGTTTCGTGCTCTATCATCTCTCATGCAAAACCTTGCGTGCTGATCCGTCCCCTAGAAATTAGAACTCGTGGTGTTGAGAGAATTTTTAGATGATTTCAACAAAAGCCGATGCACGCTAAGAGCTCTACATGGCATTTGAAAGTGCGTTTGGTAAAGTTTTCTACCTTTTTAAGTTCGTTTGCTTCCGACATCAATCGCAAGGAAACCAGCAGGAGGTGGGAAAGGATAAGACCAATCACAAGCACGGCCGGTCTGTGATTCCGTACCACCACCGCATCCAGTCCGGCTGGGCAAGGGTGGTCATTGTTCGCCAATTCTTCGTACAACCGCGCCACCGTATCTTTATGGAGACTACATTGCACCGACGTAGCAAGTAAGGCGTGTCAAACACGTCTTCCATCGGCACCGGCACTGTCTTACCAAAGCGACAAGGACATGGGTTGCGTTTATGCGAGCAAAGATGCCTAGTGGGCGTGTTTTTCTCCGACCACCTTGTCATCCCCCACGGCATATGTCACCGGTAACAGCTACAGATGTGAGAGGATCAGTTGAAATGAAAATGACGCGTTACAGGTGTCTGCTTTGAAATCGGTGAGATTTTTTCATGCGAGAACACTCATTAGCAACCTCCTCTAGATTTAGCTATGCATCCATCTGGCCCCCAAACAAAAGAGAATCGACGCGCCGAGCGCTCGCCGCAGCTGGACCAATCAGAACGCTGCGCGCATGCGCACATGCGAACCGGTCGGATCACCGGCCCGCCGGAGGTTGCTCGCCGAGAATAGTGAAATGTAAAGAAGAACAAAAGGAAGTATAAGAATAAGGAGCATGTCAGAACAGGTGAAAAGAGGTTCGTGGGACACAACGGGCGACTCCGAACGCAGGTCCCGCTCGTGGAATACGGCACAACCTGCCGAATCTTATTGGTTGAACTGCGTACGCACAGACTAACCGTATTGATAAAAAAAGATGAAAGTAGAAAAAAAATACGGCAGAAAGAGGTTTTAGAGGTGGAACGTACGCCTGAGCTACACAATACATTGAACTGCTGCGCCGATCAAACAATTTAGTCAGAAAGAATTATGGCAGATACAATTTCAACTTGACTAATTTCTTATTGCACGTCTTCGTAGGGGCTTTCAATATTTCGTGAACGTGACAAGGTGTAGCTGTGTCTGCCTGAGCAGCCTTCAACTTGTACCTTTTTTTCGGAAAATGCCCTATACTTGAACGAGGATAAATAAAGATTATTCATCCTCGCCAGATTATTTATCTAGCCATTATGAGATTTCTGAACACGTTTTTTTTTTCTTTATAATGAATCCTTCATAGCCAGGCCATTCTGCTGTGACTTTCGCTGTTTTTAGTCAAGCATCGCTGCCAACAAAGGTGTTCGAAGAAAAACCTATTAAAAAGTACCATTCGGCTGCTTGATTACGTAATCTTACATCGCAAGAAAACGCAATGTCGTTTCAGTTTCTTCGTTCCTTGCGTGTCGTTAATTGAGGCCATGGTATTGAAAAGGTATTACAAGATATATTGAGTGTCATTGTTGTTATGCGTTTGCTTTTTTAGGTACATGATTGAAAGGCGGTGCTTTAGCAGGAAGTGTATCGCGGCTGCCAACACCATTAGCACTGAATACTGCCCCGTCTCGCCACGTCTAGCATGCTATACTTTATTAATGTGCGGCAGTTGCTCTCATAGAGAGCAAGCTGCATTAAATGTGCAGAACCCAGCTTATTGATCACCCAGGGGCAATCTAGAGAAGGAAGCAATGATATTTGCGGCAGGCGAATAGCTCATAAAGTGTTCAGTAGAAAGGTTGCAAGAACGCTCTAGGTCACCAGGTTCTCCAAGGTCATCCCCGAATGAAAGAGTGCATATGCCAGGTTCTCCACTGCCAATCTTCACTGTGTACCAGTTACGTCTCGAGGTCATTGCGTGACATTTTGGCATCAGATAGAAAGCATAATCAATGCAGTTTACCACGTCTGCTTCTGCGGCCTGGACAGCGTCGACAGAGCGGATGAAACCTCCGTGTGCGTAGTTCGTGTGCGTCTGCCATGTAAGTGCGTAGTTGCATGCGCTTATAGCAGATATCATTACGTTTCATTGGCCTATCAGGCCGAGTTAAGAACAGAAGACTGAAGTCGAAATTAGTGTGATCTCTTCAATTCGCTATGCAACAATTTGCTCTCCACAAATCGCATCTCAGTTGCCTTGCATTGGTTGTCGGCGTATTTGTTACTCTGTGGTTCCGACTACGGTAAAGAAGTTGAAAAGAGTGTAGACGTCAATTTCGAGCTTATTTCATATTACGTAAGAGATTCCTGTGCTTCAGAGGCATCATGCAAAAGCGCCCCCTGATGGCTTCTCTCCCCGTATATAGACATCCGGAATAGAAAGACAACAATCTCATCATGTCTATTTTGGCATGCCGGAAATGAGAAATTTGGCCCTTAGGAGAGAAAATTTAAAGCCTTTGAAATAATTGAGAAAACTGAGCTTTTTGGCGACTCCTCTTGTTTTTCTTTATTTTTTTTTCCACAGATGAGCTGTAGCCTCATGAAGTTACTGTCTTCAATGACCGCTCCACGCGTGACAGTGAGACACATAGTGACGGAAAATATTTCATTTTCCAAAACGAAAAATAGGCCGTTTTCAATGGAGTCGTTCATAATGCAGCATTTCAAGTGGTATTGGTTGATCTGCGCAGCGGCTGGAATCCCGTTTGTTCGCAATCTCCAAAGTGCCGAGGAAGATGACGTCAGAGCGAAATGGAAAAAATGCTACCGCATCTACTCAGTTGTTTGCCTCACTTTCTTCTTCTTCATCCAAGCGTTCTACTTGTGCCAGATTTATTTCACAATTTTTGTCGCTGTCCAGGCGTTCGTCTCATCACTCTACGTCTTTATGTACGCGCTGGTTACCTTCAGAGCTGTACTTAACTTCTGTCGTACTTCCATCCAGTCAAGCCACCTTATCGATCTGTTCAAGGAATCGGAAAATTACGAGAAGCAGTCCAGTTTTTTCCCACCGAAGTGCTGCGGGCCATCGGCAACCTTTTTTGTTATTCGGGGTTTACTGTTCGTGGCTTTTATAGCTAACTTGTGCGTCAGCATTTACCTCTCGTTTGAATTTACCGATTACATCATACGTGGTAAAACACTGAACATGTTCGTAAAAACAAGTTGTGTTGCTGGCAGCGTTGTTTTTTACATATACGACATGGCGCACTCTGTTATCCTAAGACCATTCTCCGAAGTGCTCCGGATGTACATTGCACATCAGCACGAAGTTCTCAAGTTCACCGTGGAGACGAGTGGCGCTAGCGTCGTTATCTCCGAGCGCGCCGCACTGGTGCAGAAGGTTAGGCTAAACCTCTGCAAAGTGGCAGAGCTCAAAGGCAGGCTCGACTACATTTGGGGGTTGTCTGTCGCGGTCTCCGCGGCCATCGTCCTGTGGATCACATGCATAGCTGTTTATCTAGCATGCGTCGAGGAGTATTGGACGTCACAGCACCTACTCTCAATGATCTTCATGTTCTTCTCTGGTCTCGACCTCTTCGATCTCGCCAATTTGAGCCAGGACGTGATTACAGAGGTGAGTGAAGACACAAACTCACTAGGGTTTGCCAGCACGGTACGTGGCGTTCCGATCGGATTAATAAGATCCAAAAATATCTTGGGATTATTTAATAACATATCCACTAATGAGCTGGAAAGAGAATTGTAACCTGTTAGATATTACCGTCATTTACAGAGTGATATAATTAGCAGCGAAATTGACTGCATGATGTTTTAACATGCAAGTGGGCGGATGAGATTAAGAAGTTTGCAGGGATGCGGTGGCCGCAGCTGGCGAAGGACAGGGTGAATTGGAGAGACATGGGAGAGGCCTTTGCCCTGCAGTGAACGTAGTCAGGCTGATGATGATTATGAATGTTTTAGCTGAAAAACAAGTATGAACCAGGAAAGATTTCGTTTTCTTTTTCCTTGCTTCGCATGGCATTGCTGCGTTTATCTGACCTCGTCTTGCTAAGAGGTCACATGAAAACAATTAATTATATTGACAATCAGTATAATAATAATCCAATAACATTTCTTGCTATTAATATCATTTTTCTTGTTTGTTTCCAGATAAATAAACTACGTGAAACCTTGCAGAGAGCTCCAGCGTACTGGGAAAATGCGGCTTATTTTAACCAGGCAAGTATCTCTTCTATTCAAGGCGAGAAAATTGTTGTAATCATGAGCAAAAAGCGGTATGCGTAAGTTCCGGCGTCTGTTTTCTATCTCACAGCTTTTCTACCTTCAGGACTCCTTAAAGTCGAAGGAGATAGCCTTGTCTGGAGGTGGATTTTTCTCGCTTAAAAGGACGCTGATTGTGTCGGTAAGCAGCTCGGAATCATTTTGTGATATTTAGCTCAACAAGGGAATGAAGGCTGGAAGAAACTTTATTTGAGGCCATTACTAGGGCCCCTTTAAAGAAAGCGATTGCTCGCTAAGGCTTTCTTATGATCGGCTGAGTCTGAACGTATACAGAGTACTTAGATATATCTAAGTACTATACTGGAGGAATGGGTGGATTAAGGTAAGTAGGCTGGTTAAAGTAGCATTACACGTTTAAAGAATGCGTATAAAACCTATTCTAAAGATCTTGGATTGTCTTAGTTCAAAGACATTGCATATGACACACACCGTCTAGTGTTGAGCTGTAAATAACATGCAGACAGGTCCGTTAAGGTGCCTTAGGTTTTCAAAGAGTGCTGAAAAGATTGCACATTATACATTCTACCTCCTGATGCCAACTTCGCTCACGCATGGAATTCGCCTTGTAATTTCGGCAGAGACTATGCTGCTACAAAAAAGCAGTGACTGTAAACAAGGCCTTCATATTTCCTGTGTGGTAATGACAGCGTCTCTCGTTGACAGAGAACGGCGGTTGTTGGCAGCATCCTTTATTTTTTCGTACGCACATTATGTTGCAATGGATTCCTTTTGAAGATAGGGAATTTTTCAGCTTTTTCAGCACCATTATCATATTTGTGCTCGGTCAGAATAGGACTTAAGGATATTGTTTTTTTAGGTTGCAGATTGTGTGAGATGTGATATCCTACAGGCAGATAAGAAATAGAAGAGAAGACTTACAGTTTGCATGGGTATGAGTAGCTATCAGCCTGTATAGATTGGCCAACCTGAAGGGTACTGCGGACTATGTTTAGGTGCTCGAGTGCTCCTTAGAAATGAGTAAAACTATGAACATGGTGAGAGGGTGGGTCGTCAGGTAAAGATCTGATTGCATCTTATACTGGTTGCAGTTCCAAGGCAAGGGATGATGGGCTGTCAGTGCTGCAGGGTTAGCAAGCGTTCCTAGGAGACATTTTCGCGCAATGTAGAGTACCGCTATTCTTCTCGGTGCATGATTTGTAGTTCATATACGTGACGAAATTTAAAAAAAAGGCAGGAAGAACCTTTAATTGCATAGAAAAAAAAATTAGGGATTGACCGTGAGGTCATCTAGTCACACCAGCAGTCAGCGCACATCCTGTCTTGTGTGTTCCCTCTTGTCTGCGTTCTTTCGGGCTGCGTTTTCGTCAACTAGCAATGCGCCAACTGACCCAGACAAAAGTCCTGATTCATCCTATATGTTGCCATATGTATCCTGATTGACGAGGAATCCCACATCTAGTTTTCGTCTGTCCGCTGATCTACGATAGCATAGTACGTGCTCGCCCTTTAGTACTGTGTACGCCTCATCTGTCCTCCTGACTTCACTAAGCTATATCCTAACAGCACTGCCAGACTAGCCTCACTGGATAAGGTTCTAGAGCTGAACGTTGCCAGGTTCAGTTCCCAATGGCGACCTGTCCGGAGTCAGAGGTTTTTAGCACCCTCCGCTACGTCTATCCTATTCTTGTGAGGGAGTAGGTTGTCGGTTCTGGTCACCGAGATCAGGCCGCACCCGAGGACTGCTTGTGCAATTACACAGGCGCACGGATATATTTTTATTCGGTGGAGAATTGCGCGGCGCCGGAATTCGAACCACGGTCCTCTAGCACGTGAAGCGGGTGCTCTACCTCTACGCCGTTGCTGCATTATTTCCGCCGTGCTGAAACATGGTGCAACATATTTAGCGAATGAAAATTTTGAGGAAAAGTTATTTGTGGCAGATTGCGCAACTGTGCGGTGTATTCTTGAAAGATGAGAATGTGTACCACCGTGACGTGGGCACACGCTTTTATTTAACGTGTAATTTCGCTACGCCGACTGCCCCAACTATGAAAACTGTTAGGCTCCGGATTTGATCGCACGTAACAATTTTTGTGGTGGCGAGTGCCGCAGTTTGTAGCCTAAAGAATTAAGAAAAGTTCGGTAGTGAATGCATTGGGAATATTTTTGTAAAAGTATCAGTGTTAAAGTTTATGATTTCTTTAACAAATGCTATTTATTCGGCCTATTGTGACTATTTTACTTCTGCTCCTGCTTCTTTTCTGTTTTCTTTCCAGCTTGCAGGATCAATCATCGTATACACGGTCATTCTTGTACAAACCAGCCAAAGTGTGAAAGACAGTTCACAGACGCCGTGAAGGAAGTGTATCGACATGCAGACGGCGCCACTGTTCTGCAAGACGGTTTTTGAAAACGAATGAACTCAACCTTTCCGCCCTTCATTTCTCGGCGGAAAGGGCAGCTGGACTTTTCGTTTAGTTTCGCCTTTATACAGTACAGCAACTTGCTTCACGCACTGACCGATGCATGAAATGGCGTTTAGGCGCATTTCCTCACAGCCGACCAGTTTATCACCGCACTACCTCCGTCACAAATTCATACCTTCCACGTTTTCTATTCTTGAGAGAGCTGGTCCGCTTCTTCATATCCGCTACCCCCAACTCCGTGACCGCTTTTCGCGGCCCACAGTACTCACGTATTGCGTAATTAACGAACGCAAAGCGTTACTGCAGCCTTAACCCGCTAACTGATAAGAGCGAATCGGACCTGGGTGGTGAATTAAGGTTATCTCGCTCTCAATCTCTCTGCCTCTCTCGAAGCCGTGTGCTCTCTCGCGCTTTTTGTCGTAAGTAGTTCCCTTCGCTAGCTATCATCTAGTTGCCTCCCAATGGGCACTAAAACTCCCCTGGATGTCCTGTGGATGTCCATGGGACGTCCCAGGGAGTTTCGTTGACCATTGCGCTTCGTTCTACTTTTCGAAACTCTAGTTGCAAGGTTGCGTCCGTAGCCGCGCAAATGTTCCGGATGAGTGAAGAGATAGCCGCGCCTATTTTCCTCAACGGCTGAGTTATGTAGCCACGCACAATGGTGAGGAAGTGGCGAAACGGGTCGCTAACGCCTATCGGGAGAGGCAAGCACTGTGAAGTGTCAAACAACGACGGTACACGGGGAGAAATTCCGAGCACCCATCCAGCACGAAAAACAGAACAGGGTCAACAAGGTGGCTTGAATGAATTTCATCAGCGCATGACAAATATCCATTCAAACTAGCGACCACCTAGCCCATATTTCCTTTTTGTCAACACGGTGACACGTAAAGCTCGGAAAACGGGAAAGGAATGCAACCTTGCTGTCCAGCCAAGAAAAGTGACTGATCGTGGATGCTCCCCAAGCCGGAAACATTTTCGGGCGTCACATCAATTCAATTTCAATTTTCAATTTATTTCCCATGTACACATGGTGAGGGCCGAGGGAAAAAAGCCAGAAATTGTGGCTTGACGTTCCCCTCGGCCCCTACATTGCAGGGCAGCAGGTAACATATAAATGTTTTACACAAGTAGCATCTCAAAATGCAAACAATAGTTATCAAAAATGGTTTTGCGTATTATTAGAAAAATGACAAGGAATGAAGTGTACAACAAAAAATGGTAACAAAAAAAAGGAAACAGAAAAATACACGTCATCGAACAACAGGAATTCGGTTACTCAAATCAGGTCAACACTATACGGAAACGAAAGAGATAAAGAAGCCGCCGCGGTGGCTCAGTGGCTATGGTACTCGGCTGCTGGCCCGAAAGACGCGGGTTCGATCCCGGCCGCGGCGGCTAGAATTTCTTTGGAGGAGAAATTCTAGAGGCCCGTGTACTGTGCGATGTCAGTGCACGTTAAAGAACCCCAGGTGGTCGAAATCACTCCGGAGCCCTCCACTACGGCGTCTCTCAAAGCCTTAGTCGCTTTGGGACGTTAAACCCCATAAACTAAACTAAAGAGATAAAGAAGCAGTGAAGAGATAAACAAGAAATGAATCTATAAAGTGGCACATCGTGTATAACTTGGCGGCATGCACGTGAATGATCAACTTGTGCAGTTTGAAACTTATTTAAAAGACGGGGCAACGCGTTTGCTAGACTATGTGTACCATTTAATGTGCGGCAGGTTGGAATATGCCACAGTTCGCTGTGTCTGGTAGGATAAACTTGTACATTTAGTGAAAGGTGTGCCGTGTCACGCGAGTAATTCATATTCTGGTTTATGTCCTTCTTGTTTCTTTCAGCTAGCCTAACATTACTTCGTTAATGGGTCCCATACCGTTAATTGGTCCCTACAGCTGCCTGGAGTGCTATTTCCATTTTACCTGGCAGATACAGACAGTGTAATTTATTTTAGTTTATCTTGATTTCTGTATATTTTATTTCGTGTCTATGTTAACGCGATAACGTTAAATGCCCCCTTCATCAGAAAATTCGGTGTTATCGTTGTCGGCGTCGATGTCGGCGTTGTGAGCGAGGAATTAGGAGCATGACTGTGGCAGGTGGTGCCCAGAGAGCAACCTAGGGGGCAGGTGGTCTACCTAGGTCACGTGACCTTGAGGCGTAATCACAATTTGCCCACCGGATTATGAGCAAGCTTCCCACCGTGGTGAGCGACAGTTAAATTAATGATTCGTCGCGAGAGAGGGCAGCCTCAGTCGCACAAATCCCACATGTGGCAGCACCTGCCATCCCAGGGCAGTGACGCATCGCTTAACCGCTGCACCACTGCGCCAGGAGGGGCAGGAGCACTCCCAGAGATCTATGAATGTCTAGTCGAGAATGACCATTTCTGTATACATGAGAATTCACCCATTAAAGGTGCACTGAAGAGGAATCTGAACTCGCCTCTTTGCCGCGGGAACTCGATCTACACGTTCCGAGCATTCTTAGAAACTTCGACTTATTGCCCTGTGTGGCCGATTTCTATAATTAAATCGAATTAACGTCCGGCTCCCGCCTTTTTTTTTTTTAATTCTCCCTCGTACGGTGGCCGGAGTCGACCAACGTGTGGAGTGCCTTTCAGCCAGCTCTGTGGAGGCTTTGCTTTCGCTTTATGTTGTTTTTTAGGTTTCCACGAATAAATAGTTTCATTCGCAGGTAATATAGCCGCAAAATAAGCCGGCAGAAATAAAAATACGCGCGGACTATTTGCTTCTGCGGATTACTACGTATTACTCCGCCGATGGCAGAGCGGCAAGCCGCCACGGGAATGGGTGAAAGGCATGGTGAAAGGCACTCCGCGCGTTGGTCGACTCCGCGCACCGTGCGAGGGAGAATTAAAAAAAAAAGAAAAAGGCGGGAGCCTGCATTAATTTGATTTAATTAGGGAAATCAGCCACACAGGTCCATAAATCGAAGTTTCTAAGAATGCTCAGAACGTGTAGATTGAGTTCCCGCGGCAAAAAGACGAGTTCAGATTCCTCTTCAGTGCACCTTTAAGCTATCGCGTCATACCCTTTCGGCGGAGCTTAAGTATCCCTTTCAATTTTCAATTCATATTTTGCCTTCTTTTCTCATGGCACACCCACTTATTGGCGTACAGTCGTAAGGCAACGCATACACTATGTTCATCATTGTTCGCCAACAAGCAACGAGGTTTTCGGGCCTTGGAGTGTTTCGGATTTAGGGGGGGTGGGGGGGGGGGGTGGAGGAGGGTTGCGTGGTCGCCTCGCAATTTGATGACCCTTGGTTTAATTCCTTGCACCTTGAGAAAAATTTTTTTCTTTGCTGATGACGTGATTGAGAATATTCCGGACCACTTTTCCTGGACACTCAAAACAACGCCAAGTTTCGTTGCTAATGAGCCATAAGGGCTTTTGCCTTGAAAAGAATTCCACCATGTGGCTTTGAGCGCGTACACCGTGAGAAAACTCAATGGCGCTTTTTTTTCTATCCGTTCAACCCATCTCGAAACGTAAGACAGGCGTATTGAGAAAGTATTACTACCGGTATTAAGTGTGACTATAATTATGCGCCTTTTATTTCCAACATAAATAAAGGCAGTGAGTTAGCATGAAAAGCATTTTGCATGCGAACAAACTAGAAGTAATCCTGACCAGTCTTGTAATGTCTCGTGTGCTATGCTTTATTAAAGTGCGGCAATTGCTCTCGTAAAGAGCAAGGTTCATCATATATGCAGAACACAGCCCGTTGATCATCCAGGTGCCATCTAGAGAATTGGGCACCGGTATTCGCCGAAGGCAGGCGGCTCGTGACGATGAGGTCTTTAGTAAAAGGGCTGCGAGAACATGTCAGGCGTCTTAAGCTCCCCAAGAGTACCACCACCGGAAAAAGGAGTACACACTGTGGTGAACACTGCATGCATATCTGCTCACCAGTGCCGTCATGGGCTACTCACGCCAAATTGTCCAGACAAAAAGAGAGCGCAATCGTTGAAGTGTACTACTCCTGCTGGATGTACAGCCTGCGCCGCAATAAAGAAAAATTGGCATTGGCTTAGCTCGGCTATGCCAGGACATACGTAGCGAAAGCATGCGACACAGCTGGCGAAGCGAGTGGAGGCGAGTGCAACGACGAGGTAAGTGGTGTGACGTCATACCAAACGGTGGCGACGGCTACGCGGCGGTGCGCGCGGTGTGACGTCATGCGAGATGGCGCGGCGAGCGCGTATCGTCCTCCAGCTGTGGTGGTTGCTAGGCAACGGCTCAAGGTCGGTCTTTGTGCCTCCTTGGAGCACCGCCACAGCGGAATCGCAAGTTACCGGCCAATATAGCGTTCGCTACAAAAAAAGCTGCGAGAGCATGCCAGGAGTCTAAGCGACCCATGAGTACCGCCGAAGGAAGGAGTACACACTGTGGTGAACACTGCATACACATCTGCTCACCAGCGACGTCATGGGCTAGTCACGCCAAATTGTAGAGACAAAAAGGGAGCGTAATCGTTGAAGTGTACTACTTCTGCTGGATGTACAGCCGACGCCGCAATAAAGAAAATTCTAAGACAGGGTCCGAATGTACGTGCGCTCACTTCGAGGACAGATGACTCGGGAGCGCAGATTCAGTAGTGCGTGCCGAGGAAGATGTGGCTGAAATTCGCTTTGCTGCAGGGGAACTTCCGGTGAGCTTTCTCGCGCAATCAACATATTTAAGGGTCTCTGACGCTCGCTGCTCTGACGCTCAAAATATTTCAGAAGCCTTCAGTACTTATTTTAAATCTGTTTTCTCCATTGATAACGGCACTGATCCTTCTTTTGCACCAAGTTTTTCACCAGCAGCCTTTCAAAATATTGAAATATCCTGTTCTGGAATTCACAACCTCTTGCTTAGTATAGACACTACTAAACGTCCCGGCCCGGATAATATTCCTAACATGTTTTTGAAAAGGTATTCAGAATGGTGTGCACGTTATCTTACAATAATATTTCAGTGCTCACTCGACTCGAGCAAAGTACCGCGGATTTGGAAGGCCGCTAACATTGTTCCTATTCATAAATCAGGCAACAAACAGATAATTTCTAACTATAGACCGATTTCATTGATATCTACCTGCTGTAAACTTCTGGAACATATTATTCACAAGCACATTACTGAATACTTAGCTAATAATGACATCCTTTCAAAGCATCAGCATGGTTTTCGTGCAGGGTTTTCTATTATTACTCAGTTAATTGAATTCACGCATGATATTGTCACCTCTCTTAACAATCGTGAACAGGTCGACGCCATTTTCATTGACTATTCTAAAGCCTTCGATAAGGTATGGCACCAAAAACTTATCTCCAAACTTCGTACCTGTCTTACAGGATCTTACGGTGATAAATTACTCGAATGGATCATAGATTACTTACACCTCAGGACTCAGTTTGTTACCTAGAATCAAGAAAAGTCATTACCGGTTCTTATTACCTCGGGTGTTTCACAGGGTTCCGTTCTTGGACCCCTTTTATTCATAATATATAACAATGATGTCATTCAAGTTGTTTTTTAACACTTCTGTTAAGCTTCGTTTGTACGCTGATGATTGTGTTTTGTATTCCAATGTTTATAATGTTAATGATCAGGTTCTACTAAATAATGTTTTCTCTTCTTTTTACGACTGGAGTAAAACTTGGCAAATGGAGATTAATTTTCAGAAAACGGTGACAATGACCTTTACAAATAAAAAACAACCCTTACATTTCAAGTACGGCAACGCAGAACGCATACTGGAAAGTGTCCACGAATTCAGGTACCTTGGCGTAGTATTCTCCCCAAACCTAAAATGGCATAAGCATGTTGATAATATATGCGCGAAATCATTACAAAAATTAGGCTACCTAAGAAGAACTTTAAAGGGCGCTACTAAAGAATGCAAACTAACAGCTTATAAATCCCTGGTCAGGCCGCTTCTTGAATACGCGTCAGTCGTGTGGTCCCCTCACCTTGTGCATGATAAAGATAAACTTGAGTCGATACAGAAAAAAGCGATTAGATTCATTTTTAACCGGTACGATCGCAACTTCTCCCCTTCACTACATTACCATGTTTTATCACTGAATTCCCTCGAGCATCAACGAAAATGTGACCGGCTTGTAATGCTACACAAAATAGTGCACAAATCCGTTTCTTTAGCTGCCCCCATTTCATTCCCTGGTCGTACTGCACGTGTGACCCGCCGCACAGATCCCATGAACACCACACCATTCAGATCTTTCCTTGATATCCACAAATTTTCTTTTTCCCGCACACAGTTGAGATGTGGAATTCCCTTGATGGTGCGTTGCGACAGCTTCCACCGGCGCAAATTGTAAAACAAGTGCCTTTTCATGTATTACGATTTCTTCTTTATGTAACCACTCCTGCTATGTCTCGAACCTGAGACAGCAGTATCTGTAAATAATAATAATAATAACGCAGAAGAAATAAATATCGCAAAGCGATATGTACATGCGATCCGAAATCATAATGTGAATTCAGCTATATAGTAATTCTCTTGCCAAAACCTACTGAGAAGTATTTTCTTGGTACAGCACCAACTGCATGCTTTTGGCAGGTTGTCAGTCAGTTGATGTCTTCTTTCCAAAAAAAAAAAGTCCGTATCAGATCAATGTAATTTTACGCTCCTAAATATAATGCATGCAGTCAATGCATATCACATTTCTGCCTAGGCTTTCGGCTTAATACGTCATGCAATACCGCGAGGTTTATGTGGGACGTGATCGAAGAGGAAGCTGTGCAAGAACCCTCTTATGCTATATATGGAATCAAGACTTCCAGAGCCGCCGCCGCGGTGGCTCAGTGGCTATGGTACTCGGCTGCTGACCCAAAAGACGCGGGTTCGATCCCGGCCGCGGCGGCTAGAATTTCTTTGGAGGAGAAATTCTAGAGGCCCGCGTACTGTGCGATGTCAGTGCACGTTAAGAACCCCAGGTGGTCGAAATTTCCGGAGCCCTTCACTACGGCGTCTCTCATAGCCTTAGTCGCTTTGGGACGTTAAACCCCATAAACCAAACCAAACCAAGACTGCCAGAGCCAAGGCCCTCGTCAAGGGAGGAAGTCAACAGCCATCGAAAACAAGACCATGAGGGATGTTCCTGTCCTTCTTTTAATTGTATTGTTGACCATTAGGATATTACAGTGTGACTATTTTGTCACTTAAAGATAATTCACCCAATGTTTAAAGGCCTAATGTACAAAAACACCCGTCTGCTTTTTCCCATAGCTGTCTCACACCATGCACCCGTATCTGCATACAAGAGGTTGCCAAGATGTTAACGCGCTCATTCTTCATAGGCTAAAAAATGACCTCAACGCACTCAGACACCTGTATGTGAAAACCCTGAAATATCTGCAAGCCACGTATATACTTCACAAACATGAAAGCAATACACCACACGCCCGTTCGTGCTAGTGTCAAAAGGTAAAGCGAAGAAGGTTATTTCAACACCAACAAAAACAGCATCAAAACTTTTCAATCAAATTAGAAATACAAAAAAACAAGAGTGTCCAAAAATTTCCGATTTTTTTTATACAGATCATGCACAGAATAATATGACACTTCCGTGGTCCGACCATACGAGTAGTAACCTGGCTAATGATTTGAGTGTTTTATGCTAATGCTAGTAAATTCCGCTTGTGCTATTTAATATAAAACCAGCACACTTTTCTATTTCTGACATAAACCACAAGGAACTGAAACCCCCTAAGCACGGTACATAATATTCGGTCCGCGACTCTGCTGTCAGCGTGAAATGAAACGAGAATACAATTGAAATGGAAGTATTAAAAGGATCAGATAAGTAAGGAAGTCTGAACACTAGAGTACTAAATATTCAGTTCGATGATGCGAAGTACTCTGTGTGGAAAGGTAATGAACCCTCAGCGCATTTAAACTTGAACAGCGGATATCTTTAGCCTTGTTTCCGTGTTATCTTCATCATCCTCGCGCTTCATTTAATGCTGATAATTTATGAAGGATGCCACTGCATCGAGCCAACTCTCTGTCCATAACTAAACATTCAACGACTTTCACCCACCGAAAAAATGGAGGACAGAGAAGTTTTTATTCTCGTCGGAACAGCATTGGGCTGAAAATTGATATCGTCTACAAGTTGACACAAGTCATCCGAGGTGTCGATGAGGCACATTTTACTATTGGCTCGTCTCCACAAGAATCACCGTGTATACGATGATTGATCCTGCTAGCTGCAAAAAAGTGTGCAAAGGGAACAAGAATGACATCCATTATTAACATTATTATTCTTTTGCGTATGCAGGTTGAGCTCCTTATGTTGTAGACATCACTACAAGTATTGAGAAAACTCATATTGTGGACCAGCGCAAAACGGACAACGGACCAAGGAAAGAGAAGACGACACGGGCGCTGAATTGCTTCTAACTTGCCCAGCAAAACGTATTGTTAAATTATATTGAGGAAAGCTGCTCAAGGCAAAAAACTCTGTCTGTCTGCCCGCCTGCCTGCCTGCCCGCCCGCCCGCCCGCCCGCCCGCCCGCCCGCCCGCCCGCCCGCCCGCCCGCCCGCCCGCCTGCCCGCCCGCTCGCCCGCTCGCCCGCCCGCCCGCCCGCCCGCCCGCCCGCCCGCCCGCCCCGTCTGTCCGTCCCGGAAAGCACATGTTGAGCAGGTCGAGAAGCAGTTTATTTTAAGGTTTTAGCCTGACCATGTCAATGTGTGTTTCCCTTTCTGTCTATGCCTGTTTCTCTGCCTGCCTGCCTGCACCTGTCCGTTCATCTCTGCATCCATAGGTCAGTCTTTCTGTCTTTCTGTCCGTCTGTCAAGAGGCCATGACAGTGCTCACACAGTGCGTGTTGGCAGGTCTCCGCCAAAATACAGCGTGTACAATGATCTAATCCGCTAGCTGAAAAAATATTCAAAGGAGTCATTATCTTAGCGGTAAGAAACAGACACAACACCAAGACACACACACACAGGACACTCGGGTGTCCTGTGTGTGTGTGTGTCTGTTTCTTACCGCTAAGCCGGGTGTCCTGTGTGTGTGTGTCTTGGTGTTGTGTCTGTTTCTTACCGCTAAGAATATGATTCCTTCAAGCCGTTACCAACTAGCCCAACTTAATTTTTTAACGAAATATTCAAAAAAAAAACTAAATCTAATATCTTTTTGCATATGTCGATAGCGCTCCTTGTCTTGTTGCACTTGCTGACTGTCTTTGAAAAAGACCTGTTTGAGTGTTTTCTGCTCCGTCGCTTCACTTCTGCATTTCAACATTTCTTATCAACAAACAGCTCATCAACAACAACTACACCTACATCCAGCGTACACGTTAAAAGAGAAAGCATGTTCGTTCTGATAACGATACATCAGAGGTAAGCAAGGAAGCGTTCCTCTCAGACTTTAATTTTCACTGCGTGTTTTGTGCGGCCAGATTTCACCAAGCGTTCTACTTGCCTCTGGGCGTCCATGTATTTCATGTGGTCAACCTTGCTTTGGTCTGTTGTGGACTGTTTAAGGCAGTTTGGTACTAATGTGCTACCTTTGTGTTCGGTACTACAGCTCTAGGTAGCACGAAGAACCTGTATCCAGACATCAATATGGTCTCTCTTTTGTCGTGACAAAAAAATTCTCGACAGCTTACCGAAACAACTAGTGGCCGATCCAGCGAAAAAAATCCTGTTCCGGAAAAGGCCATTTGCTTCGGTATTATGGATCTCTGTAGATATTTTACCTGTAATTCGTTGCAATAAAGACGTCAGATATAGTTGCTACACCATTTTTATGATTAACCCAATATGCTCAACCTCACAGCAGGAAGGAATACATACCTGATAAAAATAAGTCAGATCTTCGCAGGAGGTTGGAGTCCTGTACAGAGTTTGCTTCAGTTTTCTAAGCTGTAAGCAAAAAAATTTACTAAATTAGGACTCTGCAGTGTAACATTGCCATATAAATGTTGCCGTCATAATTTACTGCCTTAATATTCCTTCGAAAGAACCCCTAATTTAATATAAATTTATAAACCGGACGAAAATAGAAATAGTGTGTACTTGCGTCAAAGGTAACAACGAATGGTTGTCGCAAAAAGGGTGCCCTCATTTTGATTACCATTATTTGAGCTCTGGGATTAACTCAAAATGTTTCGGATATCAAGAAAAATAATTTATTTTGTACTACCAGTTTTCGCTGTGTTATATTCATTGTTTCTTATCTTAATTAACCCACTACCCTCTGTAATGCCTTTGGCCCTGGGGGTACAATAAATAAATAAATAAAAATAAATAAACTCAAAATGTCTCGGATATCTAGAAAGACTAACCACGCCTGCGATTACGCACATTCAGCAAATATTAATCTACACAAAAAAACAAGGAAATGTGAAAAACTACTTCCAAGGAATTATATAGTGTCCTAATGGCGCGCGGTTTGGCCCACACTCTCGCAATTACTAGGTTTTGATAAACGGACATGAGTTCAATTCCCACAGCACAAAATTTACTCACTTCTGCGATCATCATGTGGCTCAAATCGGCGATGTCATAAAAGCCCAGGCAGGACGAAATGGTGTACATCATTGTAAGCAGGTGCCGCGACGTTGAAAACTCTTCTACTAATGCCATGTACACGCTTACACATGTCTGCCACAGGACCGTGAAACCAGAGATCGCGATGGACCACCCAAAAATGTGGTCCACCCTATCCTTGAGAGCCACTATCTCGCAGAGGTTTATCCTTATATTCTGTACAAAAGTGGAGCGTTCGGGTAAAGCAACACCAGCACCATTGATTTCCACGACAGACCGAAGAAGTTGATGCTGATCCATGATGTACAGCCGGAACACTTGAGAGCAAGGTCTCAGGATCAGCAAGTGAGCCATGTCGTACACATAAAAGAGCAAGTTTCCCACAAAGCAGATCGCTTTAACGAATACTGCTAAAGTTTTACTTTGTACAAGGCTGTCAATAAACTGGAATGAGAAGTAATTACAGGCACACACATTCGCAACAAAAGCCACGGAGAGTAAAGAACCAACGACGTAGGAGGCCACCATTCTGTCGCGCCGCTTCGGTGGCACGAAAGTCGCCTGCCGCTCATAATTGGCCGATTCTTTAAATAGAGCGACAAGATCATTTGACTTTGATACAATGCACATCACGCAAAGCGAAACTTTGACTGTGAGTAGTGCGTACATAGGGGACCGAAGAGAAGACGTAAATATTTGGACTTTGTTGGACATTTCGAAAGGGACCGTGTAAAGGTACACCGCAAGAGCGACAGCGAACAGCACGAAGCAGATAAATGAGTAGATGAGATGGCATCTCCTCCTTGTTGTCGTGACACCACCTTCATCGGCACATTGAAGGCTTCGAGCAAATGGGATTCCAGAAACTTCACAGATCCAACCATACCACTTGAAATGCTGCATCATAAACGACCTCATTATAAGAAATTGATTTGTGTTTTGAAGAGATCACAAATTTTCTGTCTCCGAGTCTGGCAAGTCGGGCGATTGGGGAAGATTCTTAGCTTCGTAGGCCCAAAGCTCCTTCCTGAAATAAAAATAAAGTACAGAAATACTAGCTTCTATCTACAATATATTCACTATATAGGAATATTATTTTGTATCTAGAGCATTGTTGGTTCATATGTCAATACATTTTCACGCACTTTAAAAAGGTATTTCCAAGCACCTGCTTACAAAAAAATTGCTCATCAAATTAATTAAGATGATGCAATTTTTTAGACCCTAGATACCAACTTCTACTGAGAAGAGATATTGAGCTGGAAAAGAACAGAGATCTTCTCACCCCGAAATATGTAAGACATAAAGATTACGTTGTGTATTAAGAACCTAATAACTAAAAGCTTCTGTATGATGCAGTGCCACCGGGGTGGCTCAGAGGGTATGGCGCTCGAATGCTGACCCGAAAGCTTAAAGGGGCTGCGAAACACTGCCTGGGGGAATACCGGCTATACTTCAGGTGGGTTCTTTATGTCACACAGATGCTGACTTAAAAAGAATTACAGGAATCGATGCACAGGAACGGGAGTTATTCAGTGAAGAAATTTCAAAATACAAGCAAACAAAACGCTGCCCTCAACTTGATTTTGGCGGGGCTTCCCACTCCTATTTCGCTCTCCCAATGACGGCACCTGGCGCAACCAATCAAAACAGCCAGCCAGAGCACGTCGCGGAAGTTTGTACTCCATGGTTGCCTGCTCTCTGTAACTCGTTCTTGCTGAGACTGGCAGCGTTGTTTCCATGCCAGAGCGCCCCTGGTGGTGTATTTTTATTTTACTTGCTTTGCAGGGCTTTTATCTAAGACAACCAAGTTGTTTTTGTTGATCTAATATAAAACGCAGACAGGTGACAAAATGTGTCTCTATTTATTCACACATTTTGCAGTATATTTACTGTTTGTCCGGTCATCAAACTCACGCCAGGTGATGTCATATCCGCTGCTAAAAACCCGCCACTGTATGGCGACACCACCAGAGCCATGAAGTTGTTTTTCGGAGGACATTAAAATATTAAAAAACGGAATGTACGCGGTATTACCGACGCTAATTGCACCATTATAACTCACTGTATGCAATCAACAGCCAAAACAGTTAACTAAGATTGTGTTTCTGGGCTCCTTTAATTCGATGGAAGCGAAATTCAAGAGGCCCCTGTATTGTGCTCTGTGACTGCACGGTAAAGAACCCCAGTTGAAAAAAAATTATCCAGAGCCCTCCACTGCGGCGTGCCTCACAGGTTCAGTCGCTTTGTGCCGTCAAACCCCATAACCTAAACACATACCCGGTGCGTGAAGAAGCAGCGGAACTACCGCCGCCTTCCACAGTTATTTAAAAAAATCGTAGGTTTGCGTGCTTCAAACAGTAATGCTTTTCAGCTTCTGTAAGTTGTTAACAATGTCGTCAAGGTGCACTGTTCTACAGAGCAGCACTTCACATCTTTACAAACTAGGCCTGCATTTAATCAAACAGATCGTAACACCGACGGCTTCAGTGATCTCGGTTATGGTATAGTATAGTAACTGAGTGTCAACGCCCGAAATCTTCACGTGGCCATGAGACACTCCTTACTGGAGGTATCCGTATTAATCTAGACCGCCAGTTCTTCAGGAAAAGGGCGCATCGCATGGGCGTTTCTGCTCTCGACCTCCAGCAAAACGCGGCCCAAATAAGATACGCCCGTTAGCTGTACCTAATGGGCAAAGAAAAATGGTAATCATAGCCCTAAGAGCGTGAGAAAAACGTGCTTGTCGTATACTTTTGTCTTGAAGGATATTGGTGAACCGCCATTTATGTTCTGAGAGAACCTGCCATATGCGCTCCACCCCATTCTTATCCTTCTAGTTATTTATCTCTCATGATCCGGATCAGCGGTCACTACCTGCCCTAAATAGACGTATTTCCTTATTACTTCCTGCCCCTCGCTACCAATTGCTAACTGCTGTTGCCTTGCTAGACTGTTGGACATTGCTTTGTTTTTCTGCATGTTAACCTTTAGACCCACCGTTCTGCTTTGCCTGTCTAACTCACTGATCATGCTTTGCAGTTCATGTCCGGAGTGACTTAGCGAGACTATGTAATCAGCGAATCGCAGGTTACTTAGGAATTCTTCATTAACTCTTATCCCCAACTGTTCCCAATAGGCCTCGAAATACCTCATGCAAACAGGCGGTGAATAGAATTCGCGAGCGAGATCCCCCACCCCGCCGACACCCTTCCATACCATACAAACTTTTTGTCCGGTGTCTACGGCACACAACCATCTCCATGTGGTGCACACTGCATTGGTTAATGTTTGTTCATAGCGGAAACATCGCATGTCCGTCTCATGACGTCGCTGTACGCTGACTGTAGATGCAGCATTCAACTAAACTCTGTTTCAAAAGTACCTTTTGAGAGCTTGGGGATCGGGACCGCGTTCTGCTACGTTTCTACAGAGCACGCAGCTGTCACGAGCCACTTGCCTTGTTTGAACGGCTCAGCCACCTTTAACAGATGGTTTCTGGATGACCGATAAGGAACTGAGCTCCAAGTTTCGCTGTGCGTCGGCAGCGCCACCTCGGACCATTGTGTTCGCTCTCGGTCGCTATTTGAGGTACGCCTACGCATATAATATTAAGCGTTTTTCTCTTTCTTTGCGGGTATTTTCTGCTTTCACAAAATGGTTTCCTAGTTGCCAAGTGTGAGCGCTACCCAAAACGAGCTCGACTGGCGCCGCCGGAAGCTCCGTCTGGCTGAAACTCGGAGACCCGCACGCTATGTTCTGCAAATTTGATGGCACACTTCCCTTCGTACTTCGACCACTGCTGCCTGTTACTAATGCACGACACGTGGTATAAAGGGTTAGGCAGGGTCAGCGGTAATAGCATTGGGTTGCGCAATACCTTTACTGCAAACGCCCTTCCTTTCCTTCAGGTTAGGAGCTGTGGAAAATTGTTAAGGCGCTCTTATGGTGCAACGTTTCGCTACATCTGTTATGCTAACCTCTCACACAGAATAGCGCAAAAAAATGCGACGTTAAGACTGGGCACTCGGAACACGAATTAGCCTTTATTCGAGCTATATATCCCTTTAGGTACAGGAACAGATAACTCAGGTATCTGTCAGATATCTGGACAGATATCTGGACTCAGATATCTAGACAGATATCTGTCCCTTAAGGGACAGAATATGCTGTCCAAGGCCAGGGGTAGATTTCAATCACTAAGTATGCGGAATACTTACGGCTGCCAACGGAGACTAAATCCTATATACTACAAACCATGCGGAGTTCTAGATGTTGCGATTTTAACCGATGTTTCAACCTCCTAGGTTTGATAACTTCAAAAGCTCCCGTTATACGTTTAGAAACCTCCTCCCTTTGCTGACTGCGTCAAGTTATGGTTTTTTGCGGTTGTATTATTCCTCCAGTGACTACAGTAAGCATTCCTTATGCTTAATGATTAAAATCTACCCCGTGAGTTCAGCAGCATACCCTATTCTTAAAGGGGAGTTTGCTAGAGGATAGCGCATTTCCTTTGTACTCCCGTTTGGCTTATTCGTGTTTAGCGTATGGCTCACTTGTATAATTCAGCTCGAGGTGGCGCTCGTGCTCGGTCTTGGCACGAAGGCTGTCACGTTAGTGATCGGGTTCACGAATGACTGGCTAATGTCGGCACTTGCTCTTCCGATCCTGTCGGTGTCGTCAGAGCTCATGTTTGATCTTCTGGCCCACGAAAATTCCTATACCCTTAAGCCATAGACCGACTTATGAGCCATAAAACCAAGGCAAATAACTGCTTGTCATTAGGACCAAGAAGCGGTAGCAGATACTTAGGGAGAAGAAGAATACCATGTTTCGTTCGAAGACCGGTAGCCCAAAATAGGGGCAGGCAGTTGCTGCCATTATCTCACGGGGTGTCATTCTTTCAACAACGGCGACGCCTTTTTAGGAACGCTGCTTTAACTTGTGGCTGCGCTCACCGCCAAAGGGAACAAGAACATGCTGCATGTCGTTATCTGTAGAACGCCTTTAGGTCCGACAGGCCACACCACTGTTGTCCCCTGCGTTGTCGGTCTCCGGCGGGGCGATTAGGCCAGAGCGGTCTCACGTTATCTTAGTATACCCCCTGTAATCGCTTTCAGTGATCAAAGTTGCATACAGAACCTTCCCTTGTCATGAAAAGAAGTAAATTGACGCCGCCCTGGCATGACAGGAGTCGGCGCCGTGCGGTCGCACTGTTGTTGTCTGGTCTTCTCTTGATTTCTAAATCGATACCGCCTAGAACTGTTGATGTGATCAGGGGCTATTCGATCCAAACAGCGACCAGCTGAAGTCCGGGCATATTTCGACAGCTTGTACCCGTTGAAATTGGTCGAAACAGGAAACAAATAAGAATCACGTGTCTGAAGCACAGGCTCAACATGTCTGACTGAAATAATCTCTGGCATGCTGTATAACAGCAACGGCGAGGTCGCTTTCCCGCATGATGGTTTTAACAAAGCAACGGCTCTACGAGCATCTCGGAACCATCGCTGTGACAGGTAACCTGTTTTTTCATTCCTGCTTTGGGCAACGGAGTTTTTTCAAGCGTAATGCGTTTTAGGTCGGATACATCGAGACGATGGGTGCATGGTCACGGGTTATTTCTAAACACTACGTGCGTTGTTATAAGCTCAAGTTTTCAACCACGCTAAAGCAACTTCGAAGTAAACAACTCAAGTGCTCACTTCTGAACATGATCTGCAATGTTTATTGAAAATTTAGAAACTACGCATATTTCAAAGTTTTTCTGACGTCGTCAGAGCGACTGCCTGAAAACTTGCACTAGCCGAATCATCCCGCAGCACGTTGTTCTCATTTTTATATGCTGCTTAAGCTATCTGGAACTCCCAATTAAGTTTAAAATTAAGTGAATCTAAGGTTACGATTTCATTATCACAGCAGACATGCACTAAGTTCAATGCGGCGGACGGACAACTCTGTAAAGTCACTTCAACCTCCCTAATATAGTGTGGCACTGTGAAAGATGCCCCCTGTTTCACTGCTGCACCCCTCTAGCTCTAAGGCCCAAACTCTGAAACTTTGCTTACCTCGGTACGGATGCCTTCACTGCGGTGAGGCCGCCTGATATTCTGATGGGATCACAGTGATGGTTTCCTTGGTGCTTCGTCAGCGTAAGGCACCTTGAAGCTATCTTTACGCGTCCTTTCCCCAATACTGTCCCTGCATCAGTGCTTCACCTCACTGCTGCCGCAGCCACTTGCGCATGCGCGCTCTCTCCTGTCTCTGGGGGTCTGCGCGACACCAGCTCGGCGTGAACACAATCGAAAGAAAATGGCACTGTGGGCGTGTCAGTGTTGCTAGACCACGGCATGTTTTGCGCTCCTCTTTGGAGATTTTTCACGTTGAGTAAACAAATTGTACGAAAACGTCCACATGTCTCTGTATTATACGCCGAGTTTTAAAATTGTGGGACCAACTTCTTTTCTCTTCTTTTTTAATTAAAAACGGTTCAGTAAACGTTATTATGTGTGCCTCGAAAGCCGACGTGCGGCAATTGTTCCTTGCCTTGCAAACGCACTCCTTATGTGAGCATTGATGAGGTCTGCTTTAAAAAAACTGCTTGCTCGCCCCATCGATAATTCTTGGTAGGAGGGCATGAAAGCTTGATCTCTTAGGTTAGCAAGCGGTCGATGAAAACGAATGTTTCGCAGTTTGGTTCTTTCCATTATTCCTTTCTCCACTTGCGCACATATTATAAGGAGCAAGAAACTCCTTTATTTATTTATATATTTCTTTAATTACAGCATAACCTGCAGCACCGAAGCATTACAGCAGAAGAGTGGGTACAAATAACAATACAAACAGGCAAGCATACAAAGCATCGAATGCACGGTGACTGTAAAACGAAGCCATCTTATACTATCCGCCAAAATAATAAGGTAGCCGATGGTCCTTTAGAGTAACTGAATGGATTCCAAGAGAAGGCAAGCGTCGATGAGTGCGGGAGAAAGTTAGGTGGCGGATGACATTAGGAAGTTTGCGGGGATTGGGTGGCCGCAGCTGGCAAATGACAGGGTTAATTGGAGAGAAGTGGTAGAGGTCTTTGTCCTGCAGTGGGCATAGTCACGCTCATGATAACAGCGCACTGAGAGAGTAACGGTATTAATTGCAAATTATTGATCAGTGGAGCGAAGCGGACATCATCAGCTGTGACTACATTCTCTGGCAAAGCGTTCTATTCAGATACCGTTTTTGCGAGGAAAGAAAATTTCACGTAAATTGTGCGACATTTAATTCCTGTAATTTTTCAGCTTTACTACTGTCCCTCGTACTTGAGATGTAGGGGGGAGTCTTGGTTAACTTAGATTTGTCTACAGGAGTTTAGTTATTACAAATCGCATGCATTTGTTTTAGCCAATTTACCTTCCGTCTTGTGTCAAGAGGTTTGATTCTGATGCTTGCCTTCATTTGTGTATCACTAGCTCCTCGGGAATATTGTTTTAATAAAACCTCGCCGCACATTTCTGTCTACCCCCCCCACACTCACCAGACCGGAGATCGAGCGATGTAGAACGCCAGCTTCTTCACGTGAGGCGTGGGCTCTGGGATCATTGTGCTGGAGATGCCGTGCTGCATTTGGGTTGTTTGAGCTACCCGCCGGGTGAGTTGTCTCATTTTGCCCTGGTGGCCGACGCCTTCATCCGAACAGGATTCGGGCAACTGGATTCATCTGCTTGTGTGCAACTGCCGCTTAGCTGTTGGTTCATCCTACAGAAGCCAATTGTTACGGGAACTAACTCCAAACTCTCAAACCACCTTGGGGTAAAGCGGAAATTTGGGCGAGTTGGTACGTGTTCATTTTGCTCACAGCGCAAAAACACGAAGCAGGAAAACAAAGCTTGAACACCAAGAATACTGCGGATTGCCTGGCTGAAAACGGTCTCACATTGATGAGGACTGATGAGGAGAGTTGTTTTGTAGTCCTCCCAGCATGTTCCTTCGCTGAGAAAGCGTTCGAAGCCCTGAAGAAGAACTTCAGGCGGGTCGACTTCAAGTGTTCCAAGGTGACAGGGCAGGCTGTTGAACTTCTGAAGCGCCACAACTTGAACAAGCTGGCGGAAGCAGCCAACAGATCGACTGGTCTGAAGCTCGAAGTTTTTTCACCGTTAAGACGCACAATCCAAGCTCCCATTTCATTTCCATCGTCTCTGAACGGGTGACTTGGCAGCATGTGTTCTCAGGATATCTTCAAAGACAACTGGCGTCTTCGTGCGCCCCAGACTCATTCGCGATTCAAAATTCAGACGTGCTGGCTGAGTATCTGAAGCTGGAAATCCCTGGTAGCTGCATGTTTTTCAGCATTGACGTGGTATACCTTTATTGTTCATTGCCGCATGGTGAGCTCATGAGAGCTGTTAAGATGTGCGCAGCAAAGGACAGTGACGAAAGTGCTTTCATTGACAAACATGGTGTATGGGTTGACAGTCAGCGCTTGTTTGTCTTTAACTTCGTCTTTCATGCCGTCTTTTTTGCGCTGTGAGCAAAATGAACAGCTTGGGGTAATTCGTCTTTATCCCAACTGTATCTTCAAATCTTTCTCAAAACTGCAAAGACCTATGTAGACAATAAGTCAAGCAACACTGACTAGAAGTTTACAGCCAGGTTGTTTTAGTAGATAGCATATATATAGTATATATGTAGTTATAGCAGTGTCACTCATCATTCCATGGAAGGGAGGGGGAGCTTTATTATATTGTTAAAATTACTTCTCCAGATCAGCCTCCACTAATACATCCCCATTGCCGCAAGAGACGAAAGTAACACTCAAGATTCCCAATTATCATTTTCCCTCTATCTTTTTTGAAATTGTGCCTTATCTATCTGCCAGGAGTGAACATACAGAAGACCAGGACTTTCATTATGCTTAGTACATCTCTTAATTTTTATTAGCTAATTTATCACGGCAAAAACTTTTCTCATACAATAACTCTTTTTCAACAGCCATTCCAACGGCTTTGGCCCCGACAGTACCAATAATTTTTAATATTTTTGTCTTGTTTATTTCTTTTTCTGCTCTGCAAAATTCTTGTTTCATTGTTTCCATTTCTCTACTTCGTATTGGATTAAGCCCGTTATACTTAGTCACACAAGCCAGAACACTTGTCTTTTCATCCTTTTTCTTGGCCGTACCATAGTATTAGGAGCTAGTTAGTTGTGGAGGATAAGGGAGTGAGTGTGAAGTACGTTACACGAAGTACACTTTTCAGCGGGTCTTTTAGAACAACTCCAGAAAATACTTGTTCGGTGCAAAATTGGATTGTTTCACGTTTCATGGCAGCGTTCAAGTTTCTTCGTTATCTTAAGACGTATTTTTCGCGCACATGAGAGCATTTACAGCGCCCAGTCGACCCATCACAAATCATCGAATCACTTTCCCCACCGAATAAATTCAGGACAGAAAATGTGATTTTATTGTTCCCGGAGCCGCATATTGCTCACAACTGACATTGTTCGATAGCTGACGCGCCTCATTCAAGGTGCTCCATCTTCTACACTTTGGCTCGTCTGCACGAGAATGACGGTGTATACGATGACTGCGCCAGCAAGCTGCAACGAGAATATAATGAAAACACACAAGCAATATTTTACCGCACGGCAAACAGCTTGGGCAACCTAATTGGCTACTGTTGCCAGAGCAACGAGAAAAACTGGTAAGCATTTAGCATAGTTAAACCGAGTACACGTGTGAAAGCCGGCGCCCGTTATTCATCGGTGGGAACGCTTAATCTCCGTCTCAAGTGTATGACTCGATTGCTTTAGTCAGTTAATGCCCATGTACACAGAACTTGTCATTATCTATTAAAATAGATAGCGGCGAGTCCACACGCTACTATCAGCGTCGCGATTGAGCGATGCTCCATACCACTGGCAGGTGGCTATTTCTAACACAGCCACCGGCAGGGATTGTGCGACCCATGTTGCTCTTTCCGAAAAACCTCTCGCGACCAATCTTTACTTTAACTGCCTTCTGACAGGGCAGGTTGTGATGACGCCACAAGGTTACATGACCTAGCTGGTGCGACGCCCTCCTCTTATTGGCTTCAGCTGGCGCGACGCTCCTCTCAATTTTCCCGAACTTCCTCCCATTGGCTGCAGCTTGCATAACGTTCCTCCGAACTTACCTCAGCTTACCCGAATAACTATGGTAAGCTCGGGTTAGTTCGAAGCACAAGACAAGACAAAATGACAAAGCTTTTGCTCGGTGTTAGTACATCTGGAGTAGTGCTTCCGCACCAAAACTATCACGAGGGATTGCGGAAAACCAGCCTTTCCTTCCACTGGCTTCCCGCCCACCTGCCTGCCTGTCACTCTTTCACGTGCTGCTTCCACACTAAATAGATTGGTGATGTTATCCACAAGTCAAATTAACATCGGGGGACAAGAACTAAGGAATACGAAGACCAGTAATGGTCTTCGCTAGAAAGTTTTCCTTTGACGGAAAGTTTCCCAAAAGCTTACCGACACAACTAGCTGACGATCGAGAGAGAAAAAGCCTGCTCCGGACAAGGCAATAGCCTTCGGTTTTACAGAGTCTTGCAAATATTTGACCTGGGATGTTGAAACAAGAAGTCAGGTAATAGTCATCACAACTTCTGTTTATGATGAAAGCATGCATAAAAAGAAAGCATACATACTTGGTTGAAATATGGCAAGCTTTCAAAGCAGTTCGGAGCTTTCTGTAGAGTTTGTCTCAGTTTTCTCAGCTGCAAACAATCCGCAAAATGTACGTATCAAATTCCACCTTAAAATAAACGTTTAGACGCGGAACAGAATGATGTGATGATGTGAAAATATTACGAGTAATATAACTCCACAAAAGGCGTACTTGTTCCACTTCATTCCTTTGATCAGTGTTTTCACCCGTTTATGTGCTGAAGACATCAAATCTTTCCCGATTGTCACCGGGAGGGTCATCATCATCAGCAGCAGTTGTAGGGCCCACTGTAGGCCAAAGGTCTCTCCCATCTATCTCCAATTCACCCTGTCCTTTGCCAGCTGCGGACACTATATCCCCGCAAACTTCTTAATCTCATACACCCACCTAAGTTTCCGGTGACCCCTGCTACGCTTGCCTTCTCTTGGAATCCACTCCATTACCCTTAAGGACCAGCGATTATCTTGCCTTCGCATCACATGCCCTGCCCAAGCCCACTTCTTCCTCTTGATTTCGACTAGGATGTCATTAACCCGCGTTTGTTTTCTCCCCCACTCCACCCGCTTCCGGTCTCTTAACGGTGCACCTATCATTTTTCTTTCCATAGCTCGCTGCGTTGTCCTTAACTTAGGTCGAACCCTCTTCTTTAGAATCCACGTTTCTGCCCCATAGGTGAGTACCGGTAAGATACAGTTGTTGTATACTTTTCTCTTGAGGGATATTGGTAAACTGCCATTCATGATCTGAGAGAACCTGCCATATGCGCTTCTTATTCTTTTAGTTATTCCTCTCTCATGATCCGTATCAGAGGCCACTGCCTGCCCTAAGTATTCCCTTACCGCTTCAAGCACCGGAAGGGTAAGGACGTTTTATAATTTATTTTTATTGCAAAAACTTTGCGCAAAACGAATAAGCAAAACAGTCAAAAACAACTTTTCATAATATATTGGTGTTGCGATTCTGCCTGACTTTGATGCACCTCTGGCAATAGGCGTCACTGAGCTGCATTCACCTCCTCAAGAAAAAGGCCGTCATATAGTGTTTCAGTGGATCTTTGGACACTGTCGGCTGAAAAGAAATGCCGACCCAAAGCCAAGAGTGCTCCCTGCAATGACTTCAGGACACTGTGGTATTTAAGACCGGGTGCTATGTGCCTTCTTTCTGGTTTTATTAGGATTGCGAAATCGACACACAGAGCTCAACTAGACAGTCGACATATGCGAACTTGGTACAAGCATGAATATTCTGAGTGGAATTCAGCGTCACTACTGAAGCCACACCATGCATTAAGATTGGGCATCACTTTCGTTGAGGTGTGGAGTCGGGGACTCTTAATATTGCTCAATCGCTAAGACTACAGCATGTACTTGCGGAACGTCCTGTATATGAGCACGAACGCATGGAGTAGCTCGCTTCTCTGGCGCGCTCATAGACGTCACCACTCTCGGATGATCGTGCACTGGAAGCAGGGATGGAGATCTCGAATGCTCTCAAGAAAAAGCGGCCGATTCTTGTTTCTTGAGTAACATTGGCCTTGACTCCAGGCCTTCACTCCAGCCATTTTCTTCGCTCCCAGTAGCAGGCCCAGTAGCAGGCCAGATAATGAGCCTTCGGACCACCATCTTTGTCCCCCTCCCTTTTCCTCAAAGAAGTCCTCCATCACTCCCTTTTAGGGCAATGATTGAATTTCGTTCAATCGGATTGTTAAGTATCAGCATTAGAGCTTAGCGTTTTCCCTAGGTTGCGGATTCAGTTTACGTTGTTGTTTATATCAATACAGTAGTGAAAGAAATCGACAATCACATGTAGTGAGGAGCGCAGGATGAAGATGTATGTGATGCAGCTTGACTACCTTACCCGTGCAATATGTCGGTAAGCGTAACAACCAATTCGCCCGTAACATCCCCATACTATACTCAAGGCATGTATTCACACGGAAATAAATGAGCAGGTTTACTCACTTCTGTGGTCATCTGGTGGCTCAAATTGGCAATGTCCAAAAAGTCCAGGCACGAAGAAAAGGTGTACACTATAGGGAGTAGATGCTTTGACGTCGAAAACTCTTCTACGAATGCCATATAGACTGTGATGCAGGTGTGCCACAGGACGGTGAAACCAGAGACCACGACGGACAGCCCCAAAACGTCGTCAAGCGTATCTTTGAGCGCCACTATCTTACACAGGTTTATCCTTATGTCCTGCAACATTACGGCGCGTTCTGCGAAGCTAACGCCAGCACCCCTCGCCTCCATGACTGACCGAAGGATTTCATGCTCACGTACAATATACAGCCGGAACACTTCGCAGCAAGGCCTTATGATAAGAAAGTGGGCCGTGTCGTGCACACAGAACAAGAAGTTTCCTATACAGAAGATTGATTTTACGATGACTCTTATTGTTTTACAGTATGCAATCATCTCGTCCGCAAACTGCAATGAGAAGTAACTGCTGACGCACACGTTTACAACGAAAACCACGGACAGCAAACATCGAATGAAGTAACAGGATTTCCTCGACTCGTGGCGCTTCGGTTGGACAAAATTCGCTTGCCTCTCGTAAGTTTCTGATTCCTTGAACAGACCGAGGAGAGGTCGTGACTTAGTGACCGTGCACTGCATGTTAAGCAGAACTTTGAGGGTACGCAACGCGTACATGAGAAAGTGGAGAGATATGGTGAATACTTGCACACTGTGGGTCGCGGCGAATTGAACCTTGTAAAAGTGCAAAATTTGGGCTCCGGCGAACAGACCGATGCAAGCCATTGAGTAGACGAAGTGACATCTCTTCCGGGTTCCGTTGACGTCAACTTTCTCGGCACATTGAAGAGTGCGAGCGAACGGGATTCCAGAGACTGTGCACATCCAGCCATACCACTTAAAGTGCTGCCTCATGAATGACATCATGATTACAGTTGTGTTTTTGCTTAGGAAAATAAATGGGATGTTTTCTCCCTCTGATTGTGGCAAGTCCAAGGCTTGTGGAAGGCCGAAACCTTATTGAACGGTAATAGTGTCCTGAAAAGAAATAAACAGAAATATTAATAAGCATTTCTCGCATAAACCAATATGTTCACACATGCTTCAAATGGACATTTCAAAGCGGATTTTTCCCAGAATTTTTGCACCAAAATATTCATGCTTATGTCACCTCGTTAGGCCTAAGGTACTACCGGCAGCACGGACAGAAAAGATGAAAATTCAAAGGTAGGGAACTGCTTTCACACAAAGCGTTTCAGGCGCGAGAGTAACTTACGCAGTCTTAAGAAAAAGCCAACGATTGCGCGCTTTCTTACAATCCAGAGAACAAAGCATCGCCTCTGAGTCAAGCAGAGAAAGTAGTGCTCCCATTTACTAAATTGGCGAAACATTTTTGAGTTGAACCCCTAATGCTGTTAACCTTGGGTTAACTTAGCAACCACGTCGAGGGAAATGTACACTGTTCAGCACTATACTACCTGACATTTTTACAAAAACCTAGTGCATCTCTCCAAACAAAACGCAATACCCGCGGTTTCCATCTTCGTTTAGTTCTGCCTAATGGGGAAAGAAAATAACTTGTATTATGCATAATGGCCTTGGAAATACGTGTTGCAATGTCATGCTGTGCCAGAGTGTTATGGCAGAATGGTTGGTTGGTTGGTTTATGGGGTTTAACGTCCCAAAGCGACTAAGGCTATGAGAGACGCCGTAGTGGAGGGCTCCGGAAATTTCGACCACCTGGGGTTCTTTAACGTGCACTGACATCGCACAGTACACGGGCCTCTAGAATTTCTCCTCCAAAGAAATTCTAGCCGCCGCGGCCGGGATCGAACCCGCGTCTTTTGGGTCAGCAGCCGAGCACCATAGCCACTGAGCCACCGCGGCGGCGTTATGGCAGAATGATAAACAGGCTAGTTAAAACACTGCAGTCGTAGTGCTGCTTCTTTGGACCGTTCTCGGGCTGTTTACATTCTGTCACTGTCATACATTCTTCTTATGTGGGCTGTCAGCACAAAGCTGGTTAAGGACAGACTGACGCATAAGTGAAGTACGCTGCCTCATAACTAGTATGGTGCATGATGTAACTGCTAGCTAACTGTACCGACTGCGTTAACACGCACCCCTGATTCGAGAGTAGGATTGGAAAGCTTGGTGGCCTGGAAGGGTTCTTACGCTTCTACGGAACACACCGTGGTCACGAAGCACCTGCCTTGAGAGAACGGTACCGCAACCTTTATCAGATTCTTTTGGGCTGGTCGATAAGAAACCCAGCCATAAGTTTGGGCACGCGTCGGCCCCACCACTTTCCGACTGTTTTGGAGAAGGGCTTCCGCTTCCGGCCGCTATTTGAGGCGTGCCCATGCATATATCGTTTCCGTTTTCCGGTCTCCTTACGTTACTTACGTCTTTCTCGACGTCGTTGACAAGTAGCCGTGAGTGAGCGTGATATAGGAAAGGGACCTCCAGTAGAACCGGAAGTACTCATTGGCCCGGATTTAGGTGTAAACGTTGTGCTGTGCAAATTTAATACCCCTTCACTTCCTACATGGAGAACTAGTGCCTTTTAGCAAGACGGAAGTGCAGGACAAAGGGGCGAGTCCGGATGAGTGCTCATAGTGTTGGCGAATGCAACACGCTTCCTGAGAACGGACCACTCCTTTGCTTTACGTCGGAAGTCGTCGGACCACATACCGTACAACGCTACAACGTATCGCTCTTACTTCCTCATAGAATAACAAAAAAAGCACGCTATCGCGTTTCCTTCCGCCCCATGAGTATGACTGCGCAGCCTTGCGCTGGAACATTGTTTCGTGATAACACTTCCTGAGTAACTTTCTGGACATACTGTTATGTCCTGAAATGTTGCAGAATGCAGCAAAACAATGACTTGTTGCGAGGCATACAAAGCAATTAAAAAGAAATCTACGGCACCCGTTTAAGTCCTCACTACAGAATTTCCGAAGCTCCTAAAGAAAAAAAAATATGAAAACGAATGTCCTGCTCATCTTAGTAGTAGCTTGACTAGCTGCTATTGTTAATAGCCAGTCCCGAACTGGCCACAATTTTTCAAGCTCTTCTATTTACCAGAGCACGAATGTGAGGACAATCTTGACACTTCTGCTTTTAGTGTCCTTCAGGAACCTTGTTTTAAATATTTTGTTTTACTGTCTGCCTTACTTATTGCGTAAATATTAGACAGTTGTATTGATTCTGCTCCCGTGGTGCCGACGCTGTAGTTTGCGGTCGGTGCTGCCAACCTCCAGAGCCGCTTCTCCCCTACTTTGCAACCAAAAATTCCCTAGATTTTCCTAGATACGAAAAATAGCATTTGATCGTGAAAAGATATAAATTTATGCGTAGATCAGTAGCAAGTTTTATCATGCAGCTACCCTCTTACCAGACGTTTGTAAGCAAATGAGCTGTAAATTTAAAAATGAAGGATCTAAAATGAAGAACTTCTAAATGAAGCTACAAGATAAACCGTAAACACGCATGGGCATGTGGAATAAAGTGAATTTTTTTCTCTCATGTTGTGTCGGTTGAGAGTTCAATCGAAAGATATCACGTGTACGGAAACTATGATATGAAAGCTTCCTGTTCATTTGCTGCGATTGCTCTAGAGGGTGGCTGACGTAACGGTTTGAGTCAATTAAAACAATTAAGCAGTGATTGTTACAGCTTTTGTATACCTCATGTGACCTCAACTCCCTTTGTTCACCGTGGTGGAACAGGGAATTATGGTTCATTATTTTTGAGGGTCTTACGTTCCAAAGCGATTCAGGCTATGAGGGATGGAATAGAGAAGAGATCCGGAAATTTCGACCACCTGAGGTTTTTTAAGGCGCACTGACATCGCACAGAACACGGGTCTCTATCATTTCGCCTTCATCGAAATGCGACCTGATAGAGACCCGTGTTCTGTGCTATAATTTCCCCTTCGCCGAAATGCGACCGCCCCGCCGCGGTGGCTGAGTGGTTACGGTGCTCGGCTACTGGCTCGAAACACGCGGGTTCGATCCCGGCCGCGGCGGCCGAATTTCAATGGAGGCGAAATTATACAGGCCCATGTACTGTGCGATATCAGTGCACGTTAAAGAACCCCAGGTGGTCGAAATTTCCGGAGCCCTTCACTACGTCGTCCTTGATAGCCTGAGTTGCTTTGGGACGTTAAACCCCAATAAACCAATAAACCGAAATGCGACCGCTGCTGCCGGGATATCGAACCCGCGTCTATTGGGTCAGCAGCCGAGCGCCATAACCACTCAGCAACCGCGGCGGGTGAACTGGGAATTGTTCCCTTAGTTAGACTAGGTAAAATTTTCAGCACGGTGCTCCACCCTGGTTCTGTTCGAGTTATCAAAATAAACATGCAGATGTGCTTACTAAATAGAAATTTCACGTCGTGCAGTGAACTCCAAGTAATGCGGGAGAAAGTGGTGCGCAAGTTGGTGGTGGTGGTAAAAACTTTTATTAAAAAGGGACAGGAGGTATGTTTGTGTCAGCCCTTAAGGGACTGATCCTTACAAACACTAGATGCAGGTCCCTAGTATGTGACCCCAGTGGCGGTGGCCGCCGCCCGGGGGCGCCCGACTAAGGCTTGTTGAGCCTGTAAGTCGTGGCGCGCCAGATCACAGCACCGGCCACGTCAGAGACCATACATGTCCGACTACGTCCGTGTAAAGGCTGGTTCACATGCATGCAAGCGACAGAAAATTGAGCAGCTCAGCGCGGCGAAAAATTTGTAACTTGCTGGAACATCACCGCTTTGATTGCTGGGGCCACCGCGATGGCCCTAAAAGCGTTTGCGCCGCAGCAACAAAGCGTTTTCACTTTCATGTGAAACAGGCTTTACTCGAGCGCGCGGCGGTGTTGTACGGGCTTCCGTCAGTTGTAGAGGAAAAAAACAACGAAAAGCTTGTACTGTCTTCCCCATTTGAGAGAGAGAGAGAAAAAAAAGAACTCTCCGAGCAAATGAAATTTCCCTAGCTTACACAAAAAATCCCTTTCCCCCAACGCCCAAATTCTCTAGATGTATAGGGGAAAATTCCTAGGGATGGCAGCACTCTTTGCTGCGCCGCAGCAGAATGGCGTTAAGTTCGCGAAAACTGGCAATGCCCTCGTGCTACCGAAAGTTTGTAGCTCCTTTTTTGCACTAAACAAACGAGCATATTGCCCTTGAAAAGTTGCAACGTGAATACTCGCTTTATGCTCGGCACGCGCATCCGTGGAAAAATTGGCTGTGGCTTAGCTAAGGTTAAGCCTGGATATCTCGAAGCGAAATACTCTCGCCGCTTTTCAGCCAACTCCCAAGCTGCCACTTCTGGATCGGTGTTCCTGCGCCGTCCGACTGTTGCTTCTTCTCCTTCCATGGCCAGTGTCTGCGCGTGTTCTATGGGCAAGCGCGCATTTTATACCTTTCCTTTCAAACGCGTACTGCGCACGGCTGCGGCGAAAGGTCAAACGCTGAACAGAGGGTCTTTCTCTTTGACTATGCCCTATATGAGGGACACACCCTACCCACGATTTCACTCAACGTAACAGGTGCTAAGCCCAATGTCTGCCGCATGGCATCAGTTACCGGCTTAAGATCCCGCAAATGCCATAGTGTTCCACAAACGACACACACGTAGCCGAACGGATTGTTCACAAAGTCTGCCGTGAAGATCTTGGTCGCACTGGCACTTCTGCCTGTTTCGGCGCCGTCCGACTGTTGCTTGTTCTTCTCCTTCCCTGGCGAGGGTCTGCGCCGTGCGTGACGTCACACGGATTCGCGCATGCACAGAAGTGTCAAATCTATAGTGTGGCTCACGCGAAGCGCGGTGTTGACTAGCCTAGTGAAGCATTTCGCTTCAAAAGAAAACACCGCGGTTTAAACTACCTAAGCTCCTCACCCCCTTTTACGGCAACATTTCAGAGATGAACTTCAATAAAACATGGTGTTGGGCTAGTTGGTAATTCATAACAGGCTCACGCGGCTGTTGCTGAGCCGTGGAAATACTCACACCATCAAGAAACACTGGACTACCCTTTTTTTTCATGCAAACGCTGACAGAGCCGAAAGCGGTGTTTATTGCGTTGATAATAGCAGCAGTTGCCAAACATACAAGTGGTGTTGTCCGCGGTGCCATCCACAATCTTCATGGCGCCGGTGAATCACCTTCCACAGTGTCACTGGTTTGTACGAGAATGACCGTGTAAGTGATAAGGGCCCCTGAAAGCTGATAAGAGAAGAGAAACAATGGCAGAGGACAAGTTTGTAGTCTTAGCAGAATATTCGCGTGTCTTAGTGCACTACGTACACAAGTTTGTAGAAATCAAACTCTAAGCTTTTTTTTGGAAATGTATTCAAGGACGAAAGTTTGCGGAATGGGGATTAGGAGGAAAAATAATTTCTGCGTTGTCTGATGTATTTTTGCAGCAGTTGGAGCGTGCACGTCTCCTCATTTTTCTATGGATTTCAGTCATCTGATTGACCTCACCTCAATATTTTTTTTTCCGCGAATCCGCATCCTGCAAATTTTTGTACATGAATGTAGTACACCTATTGTGGGATACAACTCACAACCAAAGCTCCAGATGCTTGTATAGATGCTAGTAGCACTATACAAATTGTATAGTGCTGAAGCGACGCTGCAGATCACCCTTTTGAATTTTCATTTTTTGTAAATCTCGATTCCCTGCCTCCTTTGGTCTACGTTGAATTTTTCGTTTTAAAAATGGCTCATTTACTGCTGAGAAGCTTGGGTTTAGCACCAAATATTTTTTCAATCACTTTATTCAAGCTAGTGACGTCTAAACCGATAAAGAAGCTCGATCACGTTTTAGAACTGGGTGGTGGGGTAACCAAGTGTTAGTGATCTGCGTTAAAATATGCTCTGAAGAAACCGAGTTTGCTTGCTAAAACAACCGGTCATGGTGACACCTCTTTTTCCTTTCACTTCTTCTAGGTTATAAGAACTCCCTTTTCGGTTAAAGTCCTCACTTGGTCGTTAAAATGCGGAATAAATTGATACTATTCTATTGAATATACTCATAAACGTGCGTAAATCCCTTAGGCTCGAAGTAAAGCATCAATTCTAAGTCTAGCATTAGCCTATTTTCTCTTGCCCTTCTCTGAATGCGCTAGTCAAGGTGCCTGAAGTAGGACTTGCACTTGAATGCTCACGTGCACTGCTGTAAGCAAGCTTTCAATTGACTACGTGTGTGTTTGAGAGAGACCCCAAAATTCTTTCATGCTTAGGCTTATTTGGTTCTGATGTGTCTTTAACTGCGCTGTAAACGCTGAGTGCGCGTAGCTCGGCAATTAAGTAGCCATACTTCAAAGTTGGAAATTTATGCAAGTCGGTATCGGTGATCTATGGCATGAAGGGAAGTCCAAAACAAGCCTCACGACACGCTCATCTTTCACCTTTACTTCATGCATTAAGTTGTCTCGATGGGTGCTGGTCGGACGAAGAACAGATGCACACACCCCAGCGCTAGTCTTTACCCATGGTCCTGGGGTGCGCTACCCCTCACGCCATAGCCAAACGAGGGAAATCTGGAGTGCTTACCGACACAAGTAGTGGCCGATTAAGTGAGAAAAATCCTGCTCCAGAGATGGCAATCCCTTTCGGTTTTATGGAGTTCCGCAGATATACCACCTGTGAGGAGGAAACAAGGCATCGGAATATAGCAGTCATAATTTCTGTTAATCCTTCTAGCCACTGACGCTTTCATATTTCAAGAAACTTTACTCACCAATAAGGCTTTTTTACCAGGGAAGAAGCTAAGAAAAATAAAAGCTTCATTGCAGCCGTGGGTATGAGGATTACCATAGTTGGATGGATGTGATCCATCCAACTATGGTAATCTTCATACTCACGGTTTCCGACTTGATGTATCTGCTGTAAAAGCTACTGCAAAGCATGAGTTCATGGTGATTTTGTATCGGTTTTGGGAGGTTTACGAGGAATTCCCGTTAGAGTGCGAATTCTTTTGGCGCTGGCTTGAGCATCTTGTCATGCAGCTTGTTCTCGGGCAGCGTCCCGAGAGCGTTTGTCGTCTCTTAGACCCACCGCATATTTCTCGCTACGGCTTTGGGCACGTGCAGTTTAGAGCACGATCCTCCTCCTCATATCTATTCACAGCCCTCCTGCAACGCGACTGTGACTGATGTGCCACCTCGTTGTTGACGACTTTATCATAACTGCGGTGAATGCTACAGCGCAGGCGCCCAAACTTATAGAAACGGCCTGTAGACAGTCTATGGACTTTTTATAGACTCTACTGCGTTCCTATATATATTTCTTTTTGTCTATTAGTAGTCTATAGACTGTCAAAAAACAAAAGGTGTACGGCCATAAATGTATAGATTGTCTATAGACGGTCTATAGCATCTGTATTGCAATTTACTGTTCTCTAGGATTTGTCTATAGAAAGTATGTAAACTTTGTAGACAGAAGTGTGTGGGAAGTCTGTAGTCTGTCTAAAAAATTTTGGAACGGTAACGCGTCACACCGCCCAATCATTACAACTGCTTTATTTAAGCGTTTCACGGCCTTTGAATTATTTTATTGCGTATAAGTGCCACTCACACACACCTGACGACGACCTGGGGGTACAGGTTGTACTTGTTGCTGTAGCGATCGCTCATGACTTTTGTTCTTAATAAAGTTCCTTCGAAACCACTTGGGCGGACGTGGCCGCATCCAGGTGCCTATTCTTTGAACCTTCTTTCTGACTTTTATTTTTTTCAAGAAGTCCCTTTTGTTTACGCTCGGCTGTGATAATTTCGCACTTGCGGACAGACAAAAATCTGCGGACAAAAACAGGTGAAAATGTATGTTACATTTTAGCGGTGTGAACGGACGGACACTGAACGGATGGGCGAGCAAAACACTGCGGACAGTGACAGGTGAATATGTAGCCCTAAATGCCTACCTGCATTACAACCTCAGATTTCGTACGCCTCATGCATGGTTTTCATCATTCTCCATTTCCCGCGCTGTTTTCAACGGCAACGAAAAGCACGGAGGTATGAGAAGCGCAGCCAAAATGAGAAAGAATTTTTTTTTAGAGATTTCCGCTTCGTTCTCAGCTGTTCTTACAAATAAAGAGCTTCATAAAATGCCGCGTCTTTCTCCTCATTTGGGCACACCATTGCTGAAAGGTTGTATGAATAAACAAATCTACATCTACACAGCCTAGAAGTAAGGAAGCATACCTACTTGGTTAAAATAGCTCATGTGTTCACAGTAGGTTGGAGATCTGTGCAGAGTTTCTCGTAGTTTACTCAGCTGGAAAAAGAGAGTAAAACATAAAGTATCTGCTGAGAAGTAAGGTCGGTAGTGTCTATATTTTGTAAGGGTAATACAAGTCAATATTTCCATAAATACCTTTAAATGATAAGAAACATGAGGAAGTACGGCAGCATTGTTATGGAAAAGAAACGAAATATTCCCTACAGAAAAAGTGCCTTCACTGCAATCCTCATCGCTCGCTCTTGTTTGTGCATCGGGCAGGATTGGTCGACTATTGAAAGAAAGCGCAGCCATGCTTCCGTGCTCGGCCATTTTTTGTCACCTGGTGATAAGCTGTTCCAGAGTTCTTTTGTTCAAAGCTGAGGAATTTTCGACACATTTATCGCGGAACAGTAAAAATAGTTTTTTAATGTCACGTGCATTGCATCTAACGTTTCCCACTATGCGCCTTAAAGAAAGAGGAGGAAGATGTAACTGTTGAGAACACAAGATAACGCAAGCAAGGGTTGAGGATACCCCTCAGTCCTCCAACCAAAGTTTCGACAAGAAGACATGTCGAAAGTTTGGCTAGCGCACTGAGGCCTCTCTCTCAACTCTTGTTCACTTTGTTTAGTGTTTCCACGAAATTTATTTGGCATACGTGCCGTCTATCTTTACGTTCATGGCCCAGCCTGCCCCGAAAAGTTCGAAGCCATCTGACAGCCGCAGAAGAAAAGCAAATCTAGAGCTTAAGAAAGTTTTTCACTCACTCACTCACTCACTCACTCACTCACTCACTCACTCACTCACTCACTCACTCACTCACTCACTCACTCACTCACTCACTCACTCACTCACTCACTCACTCACTCACTCACTCACTCACTCACTCACTCACTCACTCACTCACTCACTCACTCACTCACTCACTCACTCACTCACTCACTCACTCACTCACTCACTCACTCACTCACTCACTCACTCACTCACTCACTCACTCACTCACTCACTCACTCACTCACTCACTCACTCACTCACTCACTCACTCACTCACTCACTCCCCAGCAAGTTCACTCACCTCTGTTATCATCTCGTGGCTCAGATTGGCGATATCGATGAAGTCGACAAACGAGGAAACAACGAATATAATTATAAGTATGTGCTCCAAACTCCAAAACTCTGCGACGAGTGCGAGATAGACGGCTACGCCTGCGTTCAACAGGATAGCGACAGCGTTGGCCGCGATAGAGATACCCAAGATGTCGTCAAGCATGTCTTTTAGCTCCTTCACTTTGCACACGTTTATCCTTATTTTATGCAGCGCTGTGGCGCGCTCGCCGATAGTGATGCTAGCGCCAGGCCCCTCAACAATACAACGAAGAACTTCACGCTGGTGTGCAATGTAGAGCCGGAACACTTCGCAGCAAGGCCTGAGGATTACAGAGTGTAGCATGTCTTGCAAGTAAAAAAGAAAGTTCCCTGAGAAGCTGACCGCTTTAATGAAGGCGCCTAACGTTCCTGTGTATCCAAGGTAGTCCACGAATTGGAACGACAGGTGACTGGAAGCATATACGTTTAAGAAAAAGAACGCGAAGAGTACAGGCCGAATGATACAGCGAACTATCGACCACTCGCCGAGCTTCGGCGGGGAAAAATTCACGCGGCTCTCGTACTCTTCCGATTCTTTGAACAGTTTCAGAATCTGACCTGACTTCATATACGTGCACAAGATGGTATAAAAAATTTTGCATGTAATTACTGATTCCGTAAGGACGTACCAAGTTGCGGTGAAAATTTTGGCATTGACCAAAACCGTGTAATAAATCTCGTGAAAGTAGAAAGTTTGAGTATAGACAAACAGCGCGACGCAGACAACTGAGTGGACATCGTAGCATCTCATCCATATACGCCTGACGTCCTTTCTACCGTCGCTCTGGAGGCGTCGCGCAAACGGGACGCCAGTAACTGCACCGATCCACCCGTACCACCAGAAATGTTCCTTCATGTATGACCCCATGGTTATGATAGGGGGTTTTTCAAGACGAAATTTGAAGGCTGTACTCTTTGTTTCTCCTAATCTGGTAAGTGTGATGCTTATGAAACAACGTGACCTCAAAGGACTGGAGCTGGTGGTTTCCTGAAAAACAGAGAAGTAGAATATAAGTTAGTCAGCGCATACGATAATAGTTGTGTTCAAAGCTTGCTAAACCTTGAAGTCTCAATTTACACAAATAGAAAAGACGAAAATATATTAAACACGAAGTGTTTAATATATTTTAAAACACTGCTTACCAAGCTTTAGGGTGCACGTATTACAAAGCTTCATGCTACCCACGAAAGCACTCTAAAACCAGCTCACCTGGAAGCCGCGAAAGAAACCAGGTTCGAAAAAGGTATGTTCTGGGCCGGTTGGTCCGACATACTTGAAGGGAATAAAAACTGGCAGAGGCTTAGCTCAGCTATGCTAGGATATACGTTGCGAGGGCGGTTGAATTTCTTTGGAGGAGAAATTCGAGGCCCGTGTACTGTGCGATGTCAGTGCACGTTAAATAACCCCAGGTGGTCGAAATTTCCGGAGCCCTCCACTACGGCGTCTCTCATAGCCTTAGTCGCTTTGGGACGTTAAACCCCATAAACCAACCAACCAGCTACGGTACATCCCTAGTTACGTCTAGTAATATACGTCAGACGCAAAGCCAAATGGATTGTTCGTGAAGTCCGCTTCAAACACGCGCGTGGCACTGGAACTTTCAGTCAATCAGATCACATGGTCTGTTACGCGCCGTCCCGTTCCATCCTCTTCTTCTTCGGTCGCATCCATCTCGCACCGGTCTTCCAGTAGGACCAGGCCACGCCGGTGATTCCGCTCCATGTCGTGGCCTCTGCGCTTGGCGATGGGCTCTTCGTTCTGCTTCGGTGTTTCCGCACCTCTCTTGGCCCTGCGCCGCTCGTTATTCAGATCGCCTGAAGAGGCCGAGGAGGCGGCCATAGCCTTGGCGATGGTCTCTACCTCTGCAGAAACCATCTTCAGCGACTCTAAATCGGCGATTCGTAGTTTCGCCAAAGGCCGGGTCTCCCCTGTCACCCTCTCTCTCCTCCACTCCACCAAACTTCAACTCCGCCCGATCCAATTGATCTGGGTCCCTGCGCACTCGTCGCATCCAGGCAACGAGGCGGCCCACAATTATGCCCGAGGATTCGTCGACCGGGTTGTGGTGTCGCCCGTCCTGCGGACGGCGAGAGATCGTATGGTCACATTTCATGACATAACCATGCACTACCGCTTAGGTATACTTCTATATCCCCCCGCACATAGTTCTCTCACCAAACCCCAAGAAGTTGCGTGGAGGCAACTCCAAACGAACACCTTCCCCAACCCCGCGATATATGCCCGCATATACCCTGGGGTCTACTCCCCTTCCTGTCAAATGTGTGGCCAACATGCCACTCTATCCCACATACTCTGGGCTTGCCCTCGGGACTACCCCCCCTAGAGGCTTGCAGCTCTCGAATCCAGACCAGTGGGAGGCCGCATTGCTCAGTTCCGACTCGGACACACAGATCCGGGTTGTGACAAGAGCCCTAGAAGTCGCCGAACGCCACGGGCTCGTGGCCACTTGATGGGGCTATAACCCCACACCGTCAGATACATCTGTCGACGAAAATAAAGTTTATCCTCCTCCTCCTTCTTGCCTGGACGGCTAACTGCCAGGCTGCAACCTCGGCGTCCGACGACTCGGGTTTCTCCCGTCTCGTACGCCGAACAGCGCCGGCCTCGCTCTCCTCGGCCGCAATGACAGTGTGGTTTTTCCACCGCCGCACCATCATCGTTTATACACCGCGACCTTCTTCCTCCCCTTGGCATGCACAGTAGAGCACAGCGCGACGGTTGCGTTTCGCGCATGCGCAGTTTCTCTCTCCGTCTGAGGCGAGCGGCGTGGCGCGCGGTGCAACAGCTGCGCGACTTTGACGTCACCCGGCTCCTCGCGCATGCTCACAAGTGGCGCCGAAGGCCCACAGCGAAACGGCGACACTGCGGGTAATCTAGCCCTCGGTACAAAAACGCGACTACAAACAGGACGAAGACGAGAACTGCATGGGGCGAGCGGTGCACCGCTCGCCCTGAGCAGTTCTCATCTTCGTTCTGCTTGAAGTCGCGGTTTCAGAACGCAGCTCTTTGGCGCCCTTTTCTGCGTTTCGCGGCGTCGCCGTCGCTGTCGCCGTTGTCCGTTGTTACCAGCAGTGGACACCTTAGTCGCTCGGAAAGGAGAGGGTAAAATGGGTAAATTGTTTTTTGAGGAAAGGAAATTGATCTGTCTCGCACATCTCGGTGGACACCTGAACCAGAGTGAAGGCGCTTAACTGCCGTCTTGGAACAGTGAACAGCTCAATCGTGCTTTAAGCCTCGTGGCGGTAGTTACAGATGTGCGCTACACGCGTTGGCATATTCAACGTAGTTCGAGAAACGCGGCGCTGAAGCCATATGCCCTTGGCGTTCGTTACGTTGACTGGCGATCGCGTGGACAACGTTTTGCACACACATCATTTTAAGGAAAGGAAGTGCACGTAACCGGTTAGTGGACTCCTGAATCGCCCTTGCAGGTACATGGTGTGATGAGAGAGAGATGTGGGCTGCATGCGTTAGCGCTAACAACGGTGAGCGAACTCTCGCGATAAATCTTTAACTGCCATCTGCCAGGGTGGCTGGTTGGGTGGAGACCTTAATGTAGATTTAGAGACAAGCAGGAATTTCGTCACTTATGGGAGAGAACATGCCGTTCCTCTCGCTCGTAACGCCTCCCACGGCTGTGCAACCTCGTGAAATACTTCCACACACTTCGTCTTTTAGAACCGGGCCTTGGTGTAGCACGTCGAGCATATATCCATTTCTCCGACCTCAAAGCTTCCTTCATGACAATCAAGAACTGTTAGTGGAGTGTTTCTTGAAGAAGAAATATGTGTGAAAAACTGAAACAGCTGATGAGCGGCGCAGAAATTTCGAAATTAGGAAGTAACCTAGTCGTCGGCAAATTTTTTCCCTACAAGTTCCTAGGTCTGCCCAAAAAATTCTGAAAAATGAAGTGGGCGCTTGAAGCAGCAATGCTTTTCACCCCTGGTTACGCAAACAAATCGTGTAGTGAAATGTATTTGTTCAGGGCAGCAGTACATCGCCAGTAATGGCTTTAGTCATCTCTACTTGTTTCTACTTAATGGCCCAAGAAAAACAAGAATTTCACGAGTAAGTCGCTGATAAATAAATACTTCCTTGCCGGAATTAATCAGAGTGTTAAGCTGTAACAGATTATGGATAACTAGCCGTGGTATTGCTGCAAAACTTCGGTTCCATCTCTTAATTATAAGATAAGAATGCTTTTGCGAACCCCTACAGGATTAGTGCCACTCACGTACGTCATCAGCGACTCCGGAGACGTAGAAAATGTTTGTCAAACTTTAACAGATTGAAATGAATGCACTCACGCCTCACGTGTTCTCTGAAACGCTCCTGCTGCAGAAGTTTAAATGCGAGGCCGGTGCGCAAGTGCGCCCTTTGAGGCGAAGAGATTCTGAAGACCCTGCGCAGCTCGGATATACGATGCGCAACGGTCACCTTGGTTGCACGTTGGTGGCTCGGAGCTTCACTTAATCGACCTCCGGGTAAATTTTATTTGCCGGTACTAGACGTGAGGGGGTGGTCAAGGACGGTTCGATCTAAACCACGCGCACGTCGATGTTCGAGTAGACATGCTACTCAATCATGAGCATGGAGTAAGAAGCGACCTCTATCTGCGCCGGATGAGCCGTATGTCGCTTACTCGGAAAGCTCCAATGTGTGTCCCGGAAACTTAATGCACTTCGATTCTTACGAGAGCTCCTTTCTTTCGTTGTTGCTCAGCACACGAAACAAAAGCTTAAGTCATAATCAGGAGCTGGCGCGCATAGAACGTTTGCTGCAATCAAGCAGCGTTTCTTTCAAGCAAGAAGCATTTAACAAATATAAAGGCACTCACGGCGCCTCACGCTTCAGCACCCACTCTTGCTTAACACGAGAACTATAGTCAGAAAGAAAGGTTTCGTTTCGTTTAGGGGGGTTTAATGTCGCAAAGTGACTCAGGCTACGAGGGACGCCGTGGTGAAGGACTCCGGAAATTTCGTCTACCTGGGGTTCTTTGACGTGCAGTGACATCACACATTACACGAGCTTAGTTTATGCAGCGCCTCCTATATACTTTCTGTGCCTGGGCGAACGCTCTCCTCAGGCCGTCGGGCGCTGGCTCCGCCGCCGCTCGCGGCTGCCGCAAGGAGGCGCTGTGTGAGTAGAATACGTCGCGCGCGGCGGGTGCCTCGATGCCCGCGCTCATCGAGGATACGAGAAGCTCGGCTACTGCTGATCGGCCGCGCGGTGTACGATTCTTGTTTCTGTTTCAAGCATCAGGCTGGGCGCACTTCTGCCGTGTCATTTTGAACTGCAGGGCCAACCATTACGTTCATGAAGAACGTTTATTGGTGGTTCGTGCTTCACGACATCAGCAACACGACGCAGCACATACACCAACATTTTCCGGATGCTCGCCAGTTCGACGACAGTGCTGATCCACGACTTGAATGGGTTGAAGTCACTTTCCCTATGTATTTAGAAGGGCTAAAAAAAAAAAAAGATCTGGGCATACCCGTGAATTTCTCACAGACGAAACCTATCAGGCAATTCTGATCACTACCTATTTATTCTACAGTGGCGTGTGTCAAATATCTGCAATAGGATCGTTGCTGAATTTTCGGGTGGGGACGAAAAAGAACTCTTCAGTCAGCATGCAGACTGAAGAGTTCTTTTTCGTCCCCACCCGAAAATTCAGCAGCGATCCTATTGAATCCCTGTTTGGTATTTTGCGAATGTCATCCGGGTGTAACGACATGTTGGATGTTCGGGCTGCATTGCCAGGTCTCGAAAAGCTACTCAAGACCGGGATCGCTGCGTCTAATTCAGCATCCAATATTGCCCACAAAGAATGTGCTTCGATGCCAAGACTACCCGCTGATGTCCTTTCTTCTGCGCAACCAACTTCTACTTCAGCTCCAAAGCCTCCTCTGACGTCGACTGTGCAAGCAGCGCCGAAGCTGTCGAGAGCAAGATTGATGCTTCTGAAGCTTACTACCACAATTTTGCCACAGCACCTGCCGTCGCTTCAGATCTCGGCTACCGCTTATGTGGGCGGTTGCATTGGACGAGTTGTTGGCGAGCATATGGATTGCGAGAACTGCCTTACTTTGTGTACGAAGCCGGTTAGCAACCAGCCACTCCTTCAGTTCACCCGCAGCCAAGACCGAGGTGGGCTGCTCTACCCGTCAGATCAACTTCTCTTCTTTCTCGACACATTAAGAGCTTTTGCTGACCGCGCCCTGCAGGACCTTGAAAAAGCCTATCACTACATTAGTAGAGCACGCTGTCCCAGCCTTTTGTGCTTCAAAGTTGCTGAAGTGCAAGAGCGATGGCATCGACGAGCTCATGAACCTTATATCGGTTCGTTTCCTGAGGCCGCTTCTCTGCAACTACGCATTCAATGTCAGTGACAAGCATGACGTAGTTAAACATTTAACAAAACCCCTTTCGCGAAAGTACGCGAGGCTCTGAGGATGGCGTACGTTTTACTGCCGTGTAGAAGTTAGCCTCCACAATAAATACTTTTTTTTTCGAGTTTGAGTAAGTTTTGACTCGCAAGGCACTGATATTGAATATATGAACCTCTATATCTGCGCAGCGTTATCTGCAGGCAGACGATGCAGCGTCTCACGTTACATAGCTGGTGGCACTGACAGCAAGGCGCGTTTTTCGCGCGTACCATACACGCTCAAGTTGAGCCTCAACGATGCGACTCGAGACACCATGCAGTCTTGCAGGAAGTGCGGGGCAGATCAAATGATGAAACTAGTTGGCAAAACTCCACATTTTCTGGCGCCAACTCTGGCTTCGGTGGCGACAATGGTAACTCTCAAAAACTTTACGAAGGAAACGTGGGATCAGGTACCGCTTAACGTGCTACTTACATGAGTAAACAACAGCACGCGACGGAGCTCTTTCAGAGCCCAAGCTTTCAGTATTAGCTGCTGCCAAGCACTGCTTTCAAATAACGACCTTCAGACAAGCGAACTTAAAGGTGACAGAACAATTTTCCACGCAGTGAATTTAAGCAGGCGCGCGCTGTCATATCAGCGCAGCAGACGACGCGCGAGCGCATTGCACAGCAGTAGCAGCGAAAGACACGACTAAAATGGTCCGGTTACCCTTAACGACAAGTGCTTCTGAGTTCCCTTTTAAAAAAAGTTTTGATTGTACTTGAAACAACATGAATGCAGCCAAACACTCAACGACAGAACAGCTGCGAACGGCCTGCGTTTCTATGAGGGACGGCGCGGCAGTGATCCTACTCCGGTGGCGGCGCGTGGCGGCGAAAGGCCGTACTAGCCTCGACGGCGGGCTCCCATTGTTCGCCTCTCGTTCTCCCAGGCACAGAAAGTATAGAGGAGGCGCTGGTTTATGTCAAGCGCGTGATTGAGGAAGGCCTTAGAAAAACCATAAATAAATAGATAAATAAAATAAATATTTCCGCCACTTGAGTTTGAACCCGCTGCGCCGCGAAAAGATCAACTTCGATGGCCACGGCAGAAGAGCATTACGCTACCACCACATCCAATCACGCCTCATGTTAGACTGCGGAGCTCTCTCGCGCTGTGCACTGCACATTGTCGTCTCCATCAACGAATTCTACTATCAAACTAACATCGTCGCCAGACGTACCAACAATCCAGCAAAGCAAAACCATTAGCTAACCAGGCTAAACACATGCTTTCGCCAGTATACTAGGTTTAATCACGTTAAAACCCCACGATTTTTCGTTATTTCTGCAATGGTTGTTGCTATGCTTGGTTTTTACAAGGTCACCTTCAAGGTCAATCTTCACACAAACTCAGTGAGCCAATAATTCCTCGTGAAGTAGTGTTTAATACTAAAACGTAGATGATGCTCAACCTAGTACAATGCGATATCATTCGACATTACTTTCGCGGAAGTGCTCCTACTCTTCGCCTAGGTTCTGCCTACACACCCATACATGCGGAACTAGCCATTTATGCTTTGCTATTTTCTTTTCGACCAAAACGTATAAATGTTATAGAAAGGAAAATAAATATTTTAATGCCACTGACCACGGGAGGCAGGTTGCTCACAACCTATTGGGCAGGTTGTGATGACATCACAAGGTCTCGTGACCGTTCTCAACCAATCAGAGTGGTAGATAGGCCACCTGTCTTTTTTCGTGGCACTTACGGACGGATAGACGCTGGCTTTTCTCGAGAAAGGAGACTGTAATGCAATCTCATTAGAAAGAAAGACCACAGTTTCTTTTAAAGCCTCAGCTAAAAATTTGAGCACTTTATTAAGAGAAAAATGTCTTGCTTACCTTAGGGGTCTAAGGTACGCGCCACTTTTAGTGTCCAACTGCTAAGTTGCGAGAAACGTTCAACATCTTTTACGTAAAGGAGAGCGCGTTATGAGAAATTCCAGGATCTTCTTTTACTATTGCTTCACTGCCTTGCCTATGTGTCGGCAAACCGTTAGACAGTGTAAAATGCGTTTTTGAACACGATGCACTGGAGGACATCAAAAAGAGTACTTCTAGAGTTCGCCGAGGCGGCATCTTAAGTCCCATGTTGCGCAATATCTGTATTAACCGGTAATTTTCTGTTCTGAAAAGCAGTCGGTTCATTAGACATGCAGAAGATATCGCAGCTATTTTAAGGGGCGCTGATATTGCCTGTGCCTTACTGTATCTTACGTGTATCTTAATGCCTAAGGAGCAGAAGCGTGGAGGCCAGGCAAATGGGTTCACCTTGAACTAAGGACAACGAATCGAGCACTTCTCAATTCCGACTCGCATTCAGAACTGTTAATGCTCACTCCATCCATTCTTTTCGTGAAATGCGAAGGAACTGAGAAGTTCATCAGCAATAAGTCGTTTTCGCTGTCAGAAAAAGGAGGGGAACTGCTTAGGCTGTCTAGGTGAGTGTATACCGAGGTGAAGATCCGTTTGGGATTATTGTCGGCTTCAGTACTGTTTCCTCTTGTCCTTTATGTCGCACCTGTTTAGCCCCCATATAAATCCATATATGTCGTACCTCATCCCCATATATGTCGCACCTGTTTAGCCCCCATATAAATCCATATATGTCGTACCTCATCCCCATATATGTCGCACCTGTTTAGCCCCCATATAAATCCATATATGTCGTACCTCATCCCCATATATGTCGTACCTGTTTAGCCCCCATATAAAGAAAACCTGCCCAATCTATTAAAAATCAGTGGCCAATTAGCGTTTTCAATTGTGTCTTCATTCATATCTGTGCTTAAAAAGTTTAACGAGTTTCATCTCGAAGCCTTTATATCACCTCAAAACTTTTCATATGGTGTTTTATGCGCGACCCGCTGAAGTTCAGCATAATTTTATGCTCGTGCACTGCCTTTGGATTTACTGAACGGTCACCAGCGTTTCCTCAGAGAAAGATACACGAGAAATTGAAGTTAGAGCTTGACTTTCCCAGAGCACAATGTACACAAAGGAGTCAATACCCTAAAATATATTTTCTTAGAATGCGGGTTTTTTTTTAATTTATTGTACGTTGAAAAGGAAGGATGCCGCAAGCAACGGCCTTGTCGCTCAGAGAGAGCGGCTGCTACTCCCACGGAGAATGATATCAAGGCCTTGCTCTTTTCAAAAAAGTAGAGCCTTTGTGCTGTATATAATGCAGATAACGGTAGGATCACATGACTGAGTTAAGCCCTCGTCAGGAGGTGTCAGGATACATCAATAGGTCTAAAAACACCATTCAATGGGCCGACGAACTACCTTTACCTTTTGCATTTTGGCTGGTCCGCACAAGATTAACTGTGTATGCGATGTTGGATCCTCCAACCGGAAAAGAGAAAGTGAATGAAATAATACCGGAAGAATAATTTGAGTGGGTGAAGCTGTGCCAGAGGGGGTTTAGCTCGATTTTTTATGGGGAGCTGGGTGACCTACGCGCTCCCTTGAATATGTTCCAGATCAACAGGCAGAAAGAAGGACAGGCAGGCGGACACGAAGGCAGACTGACAAAACTACGCTTTCTCTTAAGTTTCTTTTCTGAATGCTTGTACTAAACTCAGGCACAGCTGCTCCCTCGAATTATTCTTTCGGTATTGTTTCGTAGTGCACCAAAATAAAACAGTGAACGGACTAGCACTGGCTAGCCAGGACATACTGGCTGCGGAAGAAGTGGCGATGGCTCTAGTTGCAACACACACTAGCTCGGAATACATTCTTACAAATTCACAGACAGCGTATCGCGATTACCTCAGGGGCAGGGTCGCACCGCTAGCAGCTAAAATCCTGCAAGATAGCTACACCCGTGACTACCAACTTACACAAAAACACTTAATATGGGTACCAGGTCACCAGGGCATCCCAGGGATTCGAAAGCGCACATGCCTCAGCCCGAGCATTTCTCCCCCGGGCACCCAGTACGGATGCCGTGGAACCTCCTACCCCACTACTAACTTACACCGACGTACTTCAGCGCTTAAGAGTATCCCGTCGGGTCTACCATCCGCCGGCTAAGACACTAGACGAAGGGGAGGAACAACACCACCGAAAGCTACAGACCAACACTTACAACAACCCACGAAGACTACATGCAATAGATCCCCGGAGTCATTTGACTCACAATGCAAATTCTGCGGGGAGAAGGCGGACCTGTACCATATGGTATGGGCCTGCCAACGAAATCAGGCGATCACTGTTAGTAACCAGCCAACGCAGGAGGGGTGGGAGGCAGCTCTGACCAGCTCGGACGAAACGAGTCAAAAGCAACTCATCGAAAGAGACCGGACAGCAGCCTACGCCAATGGGGTTCCGGACTGAGAGCTCCAACCGCCGCTACAACCTCCTAAACTATTTCATTAAAATATTTCACCACCACCACCGGCATTGTTTCTTTCACTTTCTCTTTTCCGGTTGGAGGATCTATCATCGTATGCACAGTTATTGTTGTGGAGACCAGCCAGAATGAAAAAGGTGGCTCGTCGACGCTTTGAATGCCGTTCTTCGACCTATTGGGGGACCATGACACGTCCTTATGCGAGCTTACCTGACACATGTTATCCGCCTTTTATACAGCACAAAGGCTTCTAATTTTTCGGAAGAAGCAAGGGCTTATCTTTCTCATGGTAGTAGCAGGTGCTATCCTTGAGCAACAAGGACGTTGCTAGTGGCATCCTTTGCTTTCAACCTATATTAAATGAAAAAAAAAACCCTGCATTCTAAGAAAATATTGTTTAGCGTCTGGAGTCCTTTTTGTAGTTTGCGCTCTGTGAAAGTCTTGCTCTAAATTCAATTTCTCGTGTATCGTTCTCTGAGCATACGCTGGTGACTGTTCGGTAAATCCGAAGCCAGTGCACGGGCATAAAATTATGTTGAACTGCGCCTCACGCATAAAATACCATATTAATAGTTTTGAGGTGATATAAAGCCATCATGATGAAACTCGCTAAACTTTTAAAGGAGAGAAATGAATGAAGACACAAATCAAAGCGCTAATTGGCCAGTGATTTTTAATTGGTTGTTGTTGTTGCTGCTGCGACTGGGAGAAGGATGAAAAGGAAAGCGCACGGGCCTGACGTCTGGCTCAAGCCGAGCCACCACCGCTGCCACGTGCAGATAGAGGAGAGTTAAGAGGAAAGAGTCAAAGAAGAGACGCGCGTCGGAACAACCGCGATCGCGGAAGCGAAGACGCTGGCTGAAACAACAGACACCTCATCCCCTTACCCGAGTGCCCCTCCCTTCATCCATTTTTTTTTTAGTTTTTGGAGCAGGCTTTTTTTTTAATTGGTGGAGCAGGTTTTGTTTTACATAGGGGATAGACAGGTACCACACGTGCGTCATAAAGGAAACTGAACTGAAGCCGACAATAATCGCAGAGGGATATTCACCTCGGTATTCACTCATCTAGACAGCCAAAGCAGTTCCCCTCCTTTTTCTGACCTCGAGAACGACATTGCTGATGCAGTTCTCAGTCCCCGCGCATTTCAGGAAAGAATGGATGGAGTGAGCATTAACAGTTCTGAATGCGAACAACTTGCGCATCGACAAGCATTCACGTCAAAAGGAACTCTCTTTCTAGAAGACTGGTTGTTAAACAGATATTTTCTTTTGAAGAACGCGTCCTTAAAAAGTGACAGCAATTTATTGCGATTACAAATGATGCGCTCCAAACAGGGCACTTAACTCCGTATGCAGAACCAGCGCGTATCGAGTCAGTCAACTATCGGTGCTACTAAGCTTATTGCAAATCTATTCGACCCTTTACTTTAAGAACATTAAACTATGCATACAACCTCCATGCAAACCACAAATTCCGTCTTTACGCTCAGCTCCTCATTTGACTTTAAGTTAGATTTTTTGTGCCAGCCGAGAAAGTCTGAGTTTTCTTCGCAGTCTTTCTACGGCAGTTGCATTCAGACCTGACTTCAATTGCCTAGAGCAACATTATGATCACTAATCGTTATCACACAGGCCTACACAGAATCTTCTTTATCCTCTGCATCCTGTCTACGCCCATTGCAGGGCAAAGGCGTCGCCCATATCTACCCAATTAACCCTGTCCTGTGCCAGCGGCTGCCACACCATCTCCGCAAAATTCTTAATCGCATCCACCCACCTTCTGGCGCTGCCTGCCATGCTTCTCCTCCCTTGGAATTTAGTCTGTTAACCTTAAGTACCAGCGGTTATCTTAACTTCGCATTACATGTACTGGCCAAGCCGAGTTACTTTCCTTAAAATTTTACTACGTTGTCATTAACCCGCGTGTTTTTCCTGAATCAATGCGCCCGCTTGAGTTCTCTTAACGCTGTCTTTTTTTAATGCGATTAGATTACAGGCTACAGAGAAAAGCCGGTTTCCATCCGTCCGTAAGTGTCACAAAAAAAAAAAACAGGTGGCCTATCTACCACTCTGATTGGCTGAGAACGTTCACGAGACATTGTGATGGCATCACAACCTGCCCACCATCGCAGGCACCACACTGTGCCCTAGGTTGTCAGCAGCCTGCCTCCTGTGGTCGGTTACAGCAAGATATTTATATAGCTTTCTATTACGTTTCAACGTTCCGGGTGAAAACAAAATAGTAAAGCGTAAATGGCCAATTCCGCATGTATGGGCGGGTAGGCACAACCTAGGCGAAGAGTAGGAGCACTTCCTCGGAAGTAATGTCGAATGATATCGCATTGTGCTATGTTGAGAATTGCTAAGTTTTGTTGTGAAAGCACTACGTCACGAGGTATTACCGGCTCTCTGAGTTTGTGTGAAGATATACCTTGAAAGTGACCTTGTCCAAACCAAGCATAGCAACAACCATTGCAGAAGTAAAGAAAAATGGTAGGGTTTTAACGTACTCAAAACCGAGCCTAGAGGCGAAAGAATGTGTTTAGCCTGGTTAGCTGATGGTTTTGCTTTGCTGGGTCGTAGGCACGTCTGGTGACTATATTAGTTCGATAGCAGCATTAGTTGATGACGATGACGATGTGCAACGCAGAGTGCTTAAGTCTGTTGTAGTTTAACATTAGGCGCGATCGGCTTTGGCGATACCATAGTGCCTTCTTGCAGTTGCCAGCGAAGCTGTTGTGTTGGCGGCGCCGCGGGCTCGAACTCGTGTGGCGGCAATATTTATTTATCTATTTTTTACGGTTTTTTACAAGGCCATCTTCAATCACGCGCATCAAATAAACACGGTGAGCCAGTTAAACCTCCTGAAGTATTGCTTTCGCACTAAAATAATTATTGCCGCAACTGGGCTTCAAACCAGTAGCGTCACGAACAGATGAGCTTCGCAGGCCACTGCACGAGGGCACTATGCTATCGCCGCACCTGATGACGTCACGCCTCGTGTAAAACTGCACCGCACACTGGCGCTGTGCATTACACATCGTCGTATTCAACTTCCATCTGCACACAAACAAATCAGATCAGCTTATCCACAATCAGAGCTTAACCTGGGCCTAATATCGCCGCCAGACGTGCCGGCTACCCAGCAAAGCAAACCCACGAGCCAACCAGGCTAAACATATGCTTGCGCACGGCTACTCGGGTAGGCTACGTCGAAACCCTGCCACTGTTTTTCTTCTGATTCGTCGCATCTAAAGGACTATGCTGTCTAGAGGTTCTATCTGGAGGTTTGTCATTATGGACGGAAACTATATGACATTGTTCCAACGCATAGTAATACATTCAAATGACACATGAAAATGCGACCTCCCTTCTTTCTGAGTACAGGTCTCGTGTTGAACAAGAGCGTGTACTGATGCGTGCGGCGCCGTGAGTGCCTTTACATTTGGTAGATGCTTCTTCCTTGAAAGAAAGGCGCCATGATCGTAGGAAACGTTCTATGCGCGCCAGCTCTTGATTATGACTTCAGCTTTTGTTTCGTGTGGTGTGCAACAACGAAAGGCAGCAGATCTCGTAAGAATCGAAGTGCACTAAGTTTCCGGGACACAGGTTGGAGCTTTCCAAGTCCCAGACATGCATCTCATCCTGCACATATAGAGGTCGCTTCTTACTCCATGCTCATGACTGAGTAGCATGTCTACTCGAATAATGGTGTGCACGCCGTTTAGATCGAACCGTCCTTGACCGCCCGCTCACACATCAAGGACCGGCAAAGAAAATTCCTATATGTGACTGTCTTAGTTTTTTCCACATAAACTTCGAAATGCAGTAAACTTGGGGAAACCCAATTAAATATCTGAAGAAAAGAAAAAACTACAAGAATATTTCAGCACAAAAAGGCGCCTTCATTTCCTTCACACTTACTCTTTCGCGTCCATGCGGCGGGCATCTAACATCTTTCTTTGCAGTCACCGAAAGGGTTAGCATGTTTTGGCCTTCAACTGTTTCAGAATGTGTTTTGCTGTCAACAAGGAAGCAAAAGCGGCAATTATTTCTGCAGAATGTCCATGCGGCGTGGTCATAACTTCTTTCTGTGTTGTCACAGAAACAGTAAGCATTTTTTGGCATTCCACCGTTTTGAGAAAGTGTCTTGCTGACAGCGAGTAAGCAAAAGTGAAAATTATTTCGGCAGAATGTTAATCTGTCACCCTGTCGACTGAGTTGCATCCACTCGCTCGTAATAACTAGCTTGGAGAGCATGTTTTGGGGATTGAAAATAAACAGGTCTACCTATACGCGACTAAATAGAGCACTTCTCAACGAAGTCGAGGAAAGCCGTAACTATCGCAAGGACATAAGAGCCGGAATCTTAATATATGTATGAGATGGGATCCAAAATCTAAAGACTCCTGAAGTCGCTACCAATCGCTGCAGCCACTTTATTAAAGACCTGCAAGCTACTGTTCCTGTTGCAACGCCCAACTTGAGTCTGGGTTCGTTATAGATCAGCCGTCAGCAATGTAAATAAGGCTTCACCGCAATTTCCACGAGGTAGGGAAGGCGCACGACCTCTTTGTCTTTCGTAGGAATGCAGAAGACGTGTTGGGTAACCAAGCTCTCCAAGAAAATCCTCCAGTCATCTACGGTCGACAGCTTTGCGTACAGTTATCAAGCAATGATATCACGAGGCAAACAACTCGTCGCCGTCTGAGCCGACGCTGTGATTAGCGGCGCCGCCGCAGAATGGCATTGATTTTGTGAAAATTGACAATGTCCTTGTGCGACCGCAAGTTTGTGGCTCCTTTTTTGCACTAAACAAGCGAACATATTCCACTTAGAAAGTGGCATTGTGAATGCTCGCTGTATGTTCGGCTCGCGTACACTTGCAAGAAGAAAACTGTGCGATTTGAACTACCTAAGCCCCCCCCCCCCCCCCCCCTTCTTTTTCGGCAACATGTCAGAGACAATTGGATAGGTTTAAGGAACGAAACAGCGCAACTAAAAGGAAGGACCAAGAAAAAGAGAGACACGAACACGCGCTGACTTACAACTGACTGTTTTAATCGGAAAACCACATATAAATAATCTCTAATCGCTGCGTCACAGCCTCACGTCGTCATCGCAAACTACTAGCATAAAAAGAAGGGAAATAACCATTGGCGAGAAGTAAGCACCTACAGGCTCCCACGCGTCTAATAAGCTGAGCAAGGTTCCGGCGTCAGTGAAACGCAAGAAAGAATACGGTAACGCCACAGAAGGGTGCGGATTCCGTCATGGTACTCAATTTGTGCAGTGCAGAGTTGGAGTCGTCTACTGGATTCCGTTCTCGTGTGACCATTTCTACGTGGGCCAAACAGGCAGGTGCCTCAACGAACGCCTTTTGTAACACGCTAATTCTTTGCGAGGCTCCGGTTCCTCAAAACTTCACTTCGATGGCCTTGTCTAAGCGCGAGATATATCTATTGGAAAAGCGTGCGAGCCTGTAAGTGCTTACTTTTCGCCAATGGTTATTTCCCTTCTTTTTATGTTAGTAGTTTGCGATGACGATGTGAGGCTGTGACGCAACGATTAGAGATTATTTATATGTGGTTTTCCGATTAAAACAGTCAGTTGTAAGTCAGCGCGTGTTCGTGTCTCTCTTTTTCTTGGTCCTTCGTTTTAGTGCGCTGTTTCGTTCCTTAAAGATGCAATACCAACTCGCCCACTATGCTATCTTGCTACAGGGTAGGTTTACGAGGCTGTTACTGAGCCGAGGAAATCCTCACACCATCAGGAAACATAGAACAGCCATTTTTCACTGAAGCAATTACAGTCTCGGAAGCGGAGTTTATTTATTTATTTATTTGGATTACAGCCGACCTCGAGGGCTCATTACGGGAGTGGGTTTAAAAATGAAGAAAATGAAAGACGTACCCTGGCAAAACGAAATCACTGCGATTTGAACCACCTAAGCCCACCCCCCCCCCCCCCCCTCTCTCCCCTTAGCGCCCCCAGCAGCATTTCAGAGATTATGGGTAGGTTGACGAGGCTGTTACTGAGACGAGGAAATTCACACACTATCAGGAAACCTTGAAGAGCTATTTTTCACCCAAACATACACAGGCCCGAAGGCGGAGTTTTTTGCGTTTATAACAGCGGTTGTTGTCCACGAGGCAATCCCCATCCTTCACGGCGATGATGAATCACCTCGCACAGTATCGCTGGTTTGTAAGAGAATGACGGCGTAAGTGATAAGGGCCCCTGAAAGCTGATAAGAGAAAAGAAACAATGGCAGATGACAAGGTTGTAGTCTTAGCAGAACATTCATATTTCTTAAGCTTTTGACTTAGTTGCCTATGTGCCATTAAACCCAACACAACACAACACAACTCTTGAGCTTTTGAGGGCGCTAAGTACGCAACTGTGTAGAAATCAAACTCACCAGCTTTTTCTGGGAATGTAGTCACGACAAAAGTTTTCGGGATGGTGATCTACGGAAGAAATTTATTTCTGCGTTACCTCACTAGACAGGCAGATTGTATTTTTGAAGCATATGGAGCATACCCGTCTCTTCATTTTCTTATGCATTTCAATGAGCTGCTATGCTTGATCACACCGCAAAAAATTTTTTTCCGTGTCTTCGCATCCCTCAAACTTCTGTCCATCAGTTCGCATCTATAGTGGGATAGAACTCAAGACCAAAGCTGCAGATGTTTCTCAGAGGAAGCGCTGCAGCAAATGGAATCGACCGAATTTCATGACAGCATGACTAACTCGTTTAAGCCGTCGTTAATTTCCTTTCTTCTGCCGCCTCCTACGATGCGACGCGAGCAAGTCCAAGAGGATCAACGATGACGTCATGAAAATCAGTTGACTCTATTGGCTGGAGGGCTTCCTTTAAGAGACATTTTCCGCTCCGCTTTTGTGCTTGATTCAACATAGCAGCGATTTCCTTGCTTGAGTTGAATTTCACTTTAGTTAAATTCAATTCGTTTATTTCTTAAAGTGGTTAGAAAGACAACTATGATTGTTCTACTGGACTAAAGACTAAAATTTTCCCTCAGCAACTTGATGGCGACCTAGGGGCCGTAGTACAAGACAGCAGTCAAAGCAGGTTAACAACAAAGACAAAAAATAAATCTGTGCACTTCTCAAAACTTAAAGAATTGAATTGAAATTAAATTGAAAATGGATTTTGAACATTGTTGATATCTTTTATCTTCTTTTATGTTGTCATGAGAATGCAGTAAATATTTCACACAACCGTAAGATGGCAGCCCCTCCTCAGCCATTTTTACGCAGGCAGATTTTGTGAGCCGCAATAATGATACCTATTTTTCCTGAATTTCCAGTGTTGTGTCCATCTGCGAAATAGAAGGACATTAAACGGGCCCTAAGGTGCTTGAAACATCGTGAGAATTACAATTACAATTTATAAGCATTGTAATTTTTTTTGTATACTGTCAAAAGTTTACAGCTGGTTTTTACTTTGAAGCAGAGCTAGCATTTCCTTTAATATACTTTGTGATGTAGAATAAGGCATAACGCACACACCTCAACAAATTCTTCCTTCCGGTAGGATTCTCCCTATTCTTTGCATCTTTCCAACCAGCCGCCTGCACATGCTTCGACAAAATGTATAGTTTAAGAGAACTTCTTGCTGGGCTAGTTGGTAATTCATTGTAAAAGTAAAGGCGCCAAAAAGCCACACACACACACAAGACAAGAGAACGGGAAAGAGCGCCACTCACAACTAGTTTATTTTTCACACCACAGATACATATATACACTACGCCAGCGCCTGCGCAAAGAACAAGATTACGCATCAATGCGATAACGACTGCTCAAAAAACTTTCTTTCCGCCTGATAGAGAGATACGGAAGTTTCGCTAACACACGCACTGCCTTTTTTACAGATATAAATCGCTTCAACCAGTTCTCGGGCTTTAATGTTGCTGCTTCTGGCAAGAATCCGCACGGATGAAAAGCATGGCTCACAAGAGCGTGAAGGACAAGATCTTATATGTTTCGGCAAATTTGGGCCCTCTTTATTTTGTTCTACGTTTCGTTCATGTTCCCTGATTCGCTCTTTCACGCAGCGCCCTGTCTATCCTATATAGGAACGACCGCACGAGAGGGGAATTTCGTAAACTACCCCTTCGGAACATTTCATGAAAGGTCGTCCATGCTTAATACCACAGCCTCTTTCTTGTTCTTTTTCTTTTCTTCTGTCGATTCGAGGACAAATACTTCCGAGCTTCAGGGGGGCTGTAAAGACGAGCTGGACACTATGCCTGCTCGCAACCTTCTTCAGATTGCGGGCCAACTTGTGCACATACGGCACCGCCACAGGTCTCACCTCTTCACGAGGGACCTCTGCCCCAGTTCTCACTGCCCTCATCTTCAACTTCTGTAAGAGGCTTTCGGCGACCCCTGTGACGAGCGAACCAGGGAATCCGGCTGAAGTCAGCCTAGCCAATTGGTTTTCAAAACTCGGTCGCATCTTGTGAACGCATGACTTCCTTAGCGCGGATTCAAGGCACAGTGAAGCAATACCTCTTTTCACTAATTTGGAGTGTGAAGAGTCGTATGGCAGAAGCCCTTTTTTTGCTCGCGGAGCGTAAGACCAACACACATGATCCGTACAGAACTCAATTTTTGTATCTAAAGACTGTAAAACATTGTCCCCGGGCAGTTCACATGTAAAATTAACTGTAGCAAAGCAGACATTTGGGCTAGTTGGTTTGAATTCATGGTGGAAAAAACAGCGCAAACTTAGACAGAAAACACAGAAAAGAGGGGAGACACTACAAGCGCTACCACATGTAAAATCCAAGCCTTTTCCATGTTGTCGGAATAGAGATAAAATGTTAGGTGCAGCTTCAGTGAAATTTAAGCTTGCGTCCTTGGTTAAAAAAATAAAAAAATCGTCCACGTATCTAAAAACTTTAAAAACGGTGTCAGCTGGCAAAACCTGATGAAGGACTTGGTTCATTTGTGAATGAAAAATGTTACATAAAACCGGAGCGACACACGAACCAATACAAATGCCCGCTTTCTGCAGAAAAAGGAAGTCATGCGTTCACAAGATGCGACCGAGTGTTGAAAACCAATTGGCTAGGCTGGCTTCAGCCGGATTCCCTGGTTCGCTCGTCACAGGGGTCGCCGAAAGCCTCTTACAGAAGTTGAAGATGAGGGCAGTGAGAGCTGGGGCAGAGGTCCCTCGTGAAGAGGTGAGACCTGTGGCGGTGCCGTATGTGCACAAGTTGGCCCGCAATCTGAAGAAGGTTGCGAGCAGGCATAGTGTCCCGCTCGTCTTTTCAGCCCCCCTGAAGCTCGGAAGTATTTGTCCTCGAATCGACAGAAGAAAAGAAAAAGAACAAGAAAGAGGCTGTGGTATTAAGCATGGGCGACCTTTCATGAAATGTTCCGAAGGGGTAGTTTACGAAATTCCCCTCTCGTGAGGTCGTTCCTATATAGGACAGACAGGGCGCTGCGTGAATGAGCGAATCAGGGAATATGAACGAAACGTAGAACAAAATAAAGAGGGCCCAAATTTGCCGAAACATATAAGATCTTGTCCTTCACGCTCTTGTGAGCCATGCTTTTCATCCGTGTGGATTCTTGCCAGAAGCAGCAACATTAAAGCCCGAGAACTGGGTGAAGCGATTTATATCTGTAAAAAAGGCAGTGCGTGTGTTAGCGAAACTTCCGTATCTCTCTATCAGGCGGAAAGAAAGTTTTTTGAGCAGTCGTTATCGCATTGATGCGTAATCTTGTTCTTTGCGCAGGCGCTGGCGTAGTGTATATATGTATCTGTGGTGTGAAAAAAATACCGACGATTACGTTACTTCCTAATGCGAAATTTGAGCGCAGCAAATAAGCTGTTTCAGGTTTCAGGGACAACGCCGCCGATGCCGACACAAACAATATGATACCCTCGCTTCCGCAGCGCTAAGAACCAGGTCTAGCCGTGGGAAGGTGGTCACGTATTCGTCGACGTGCCGGGGCCTACGTGAAATAACCGGCGCGTCGGCAACTGAAGAGCACCCTATCCGCCACACAAGAACAGGGGGGGGGGGGGGGGGGACCCTTTCCTCCTCTTTCTGCATGGCGGCGACGGTGTGCTATGCAGTCACGTTATCTTGACTCTCTAGCGGCGTCAGCGGCATCCAGCGGTATCAGTCGGTCGCTGCTAGCGCTGGGGGGATGAAAGGGGGGGCGGAGCTGGTTACGAGGCCGACGACAACGCCGACGACGACGCGAAACCCAGGAACGGACGCCAAAGAGCTGCGCTCTAAAATAAACTAGTTGTGAGTGGCGCTCTGTCCCGTTCTCTTGTCTTGTGTGTGTGTGTGGTTTTTTGGCGCCTTTACTTTTACAATTTAAAATGTATAGTGCTGAAGCGACGCTGCGGACAACGCTTTCTGATTTTTATTTTTAGTAAATCTCGATTTTCTGCCTCCTTGGCGCTATGTTGATTTTTTTTTATTTCAAAAGACGCAATTATTGCCGAAAAATGTAGGTTTAAAAGGAAAGTTTTTTGCATGTCTTTATTCAAACTCGTGACGTCTATACCGATAAAAAAGCTTGATCACATTTTTTTTATTGGGGAATTTAACGTCCCAAAGCGACTCAGGCTGTGAAGGACGCCGAAGTGAAAGGCTCCGGAAATTTCGACCACCTGGGACTCTATAACGTGCGCTGACATCGCACAGTACACAGGCCTCTAGAATTTCGCCTCCATCGAAATTCGGCCGCCGTGGCCGGGATCGAACCCACGTCTTTCGGGTGAGCAGCCGAGCGCCGTAACCACTGAGCCACCGCGGCGGGGCAAGATCAGCTTTAGAACTGAGTGATGGGGTAACCAAGTGTTTGTGATCTGCGCGAAAATCGAATCGGACGAAACCGCAGTTTGCTTGCTAAAAAAACCGGTCATGGCGGCACCTCTTTTTTCTTTTCTATTTTACTTCTGCTAGCTTATAAATCTCTGTTTTCAGTGAAAGTCCTCACTTTGACGTCAGAATGTGGAATCAATTGATACTATTCCATTTCAACCTACGGCTAACGGTGCACAAATTCTTTGGACTCGAAGTAAAACATCATTTGCAAAGTCTAGTATCTCTCTATCTACTCTTGCCCTCATCTCAATTCGCCAGTCAAGTTGCCTGAAATAGGGCTTGCCCTTGTGTGGTCATGTGCGCTGCTTTCAGCAAGCGTTCATTTGCCTACGTGTGTGTTTAAGAGGGACGTCCAAATCCTCGCATGCTTGGGTTTATTTTGTTCTAATGTGTCTTTAACAACGCCATTAGCGCTCAGTGCGCGTAGCTCGGCGATGAAGTAGGCAAGCTTGAAAAGTGGAAACTTAGGCAAGTCGGTATCGGTGATCCACGTCATGAAGGGAAGTCCGAAACAAGCTTCATCGCACCTTTACCTTACATCTCTACCTTATCCATTCAGTTGTCCCAATAGGGGCTGGTCGAACGAAGAACTGTTACACATACCACAGCGCTTGTAGCGTATGTTTGTTACCCGTCATCTTAAGGTGCGCTGCCCCTCGTGCGATAGCCAAACGAGGGAAGTCTGGAGTGCTTACCGACACAAGTAGTGGCCGATTAAGGGAGAAAAAACCTGCTCCAGAGATGGCTATCTCTTTCGGTTTTATGGAGTTGCTCAGATAGACGACCTGCGGGTAGGAAGCAAGGCATCGGAATAAAGCAGTCATAACTTGCTTGCACCCTTTTAGTCCCTGACGTTTTGTTCTTTCAATAAACTTAACTTCCCAATTAAGCTTCTTTACCAGGGAATAAACTAAAAAAAATAAAAGCGCGACTGCAATCGCGCTTGTGCCTATTACCGTTGTTGGATGGCCAAAATTAATTTTGGGTTTGCTGTGATAGCTTTAAAAGCTGCTGCAAAGCATGAGTTCATGGTTATTGTGTTTCGTTTTTGGGAGGTTTGCAACGATTTCCCTATAGGGTGAGAACCCTGTCGGCACGGACTTGAGCATCTTGTCGTGCAGCTCGTTTTCAGGCAGAGTCCCAAGAGCGTTCATTGTCTGTTAGATCCACAACATATTTTTGGCTATGGCTTCGCGCATACGTGCAGTGTTCAGAGCACAATCCTGCGCCTCCACTATAGTTACTGCAGTCCCGCAACGCGACCGCGACTCATGTGGCAAGTAGTAGTCCAGGGCTTTATCATAACTGCGGTGGCTACTACTGAGCAGGTGCACAGGACGCCACGCCGTCCGATCATTTCAGGATGTCTTATTTGGTGCCGTTTCAAGGCCTTTGAATAGTTTTATTTTCGGCTTAGTGCCACGCGCCCCCAACTGACGAGGACGAAGTTCATGCGAGGATCGACGCACGGTTTGCGTGCACGAGGTAGTCACGTGATCATGGACACACTGGTCACACCACCACCGCTCAATATGAAGGTGCAGGATCCACGCTTTAACAGCTAGCGCTGCAAATACTAAAATATTCTGCGCGTGTGCGTATACAAGAAAATAGGAGCGTTAACGCAAGGCTGGACGCACGGGTTGCGCGCACGGGATGGTCACGTGACCGTGGAGACTCTGGTCATACCACCACCGCTCAACATGAAGGTGCAGGATCCACGCTTTAACAGCTAGCGCTGCAAATACTTAAATACAGTAGGCGTGCGGGTATATATAAAAATAGGAACGTGTCCTTATACGTGGATTCCATGCAGTAGGCAACAGTTTGGTCATTCTCTTCAGTGGAGCGAGAAATGCGTATAAAATTATCAGTACTCTTATACTTTTAGCAAGGAAATAAAAACTAGGCTCTATATTCAGTGCAATGGCTACACTACCCCACTGCAAGTGTGAATGTGTGTTATTTACTGTTGCAGCTTATTTACACGTGTTTTTGCACATGATGAAGTAACCAGACGTAACAAAGGTATAAGACTCGCAGAGAGAAAGGTGCACGCCAGAAGCACGTACGAGCGTAAAGAGCTCGTGCCAGGGAGGCTACTAGCTTGTGCTCGAACGCAAGAGATACCGCATGACAAAGTAAGACACTGCGCGTCAACGAAACATAATACGCTGCAATATTGTCAAGGAGTTTCGGTTTGGTCACATCGTGAGGTCATGGCGCAGTCATAAGCAGGTAAAATTGATCTTTATACGGCGTCTTTCATATCAGATGTTTAAGGGAAGGCTTTAAGTAGTTTACAAAAATAGATTTCTGAGGTAAAAAATATGTTTTTTTCAGCGTAGTATTACCAGTGTTGGCGGACACTAGAAAACCGGTGAATGTTCCTAAGCAGTGAGCTGGTTAACTAAGTTTTAATAATTAAGTTTTTGAACAGTAGATTTAGGGGCCTTGTTGCAATTAGATATTTGTATCCGGTCGTTAATAATAGCCATATCAGTGTTTCAAATATTGAAAACGCGATTACCCTTGGCTCTGTGGCTCGAGAAAATTTGTTTTTTTCTCTAGGTACGTGGCCAGACAAGGTTGGATTCTCTGCATGCTTTTAGAAAGCGGATGTGCTTGGCTCAATCTAGCAAAATTTGCGAGCCACAGAGCCGAGGATAATCGCGTTTTCGTAATTCTAAAAAGTGAGATGGCTATTACTTATGAACGGATATAGATCTCTAATTGCAACCAGTTTTCTACCTGAGATAGTTTAAAAGTTAATTATCAGAAATTAGCTAACGAGGTTACTACTTAAGACAGTTCACCGAATTTTTGGTGTCCGCGAACACTGGTAATAGTATACCGCAAAAAAAAAATAATTTTACTTCCTAAAGCCTCATCATCATCAGCCTGACTACGCCCACTGCAAGGCAAAGAAAGGTCTCTCCCATTTCTCTTCACATAACCCTTTCCTTCGCCAGCTGCGGCCACCGTATCCCCGCAAACTTCTTAATCTCATCCTGCCACCTAACTCTCTGCCGCCCCCTGATACGCTTGCCTTCTCTTGGAATCCACTCCGTTACCTTGCAGGTCCACCGGTTATCCTGCCTTCGCATTACATGCCCTGCCCGAGCCCACTTCTTCTTCTTGATTTCGACTAGGATGTCATTAACCAGCGTTTGTTCTCTCACCCACTCCGCACGCTTCGGATCTCTTAACGTTACACCTATTATTTTGCGTTCAATAGCTCGCTGCGTTGTCCTTAACTTAAGCTGAACCCTCTTTGTTAGCCTCCACGTTTGTGCCCCGTATGTGAATGCCGGTAAGATACAGCTGTTGTAGGTTTTCTCTTGAGGGATATTGGTGAGCTGCCATTCATGATCTGAGAGAACCTGTCATGTGCGCCCCATCCCATTCTCATTCCTCTAGTTATTTGCCTCTCATGATCGGGATCAGTTGTGACTACCTGCCCTAAATAGACATATTCTCTTACTACTTACAGCACCTCGCCACTAACTGCGAATTGCTGTTGTCTTGTTAGCGGCTGTTCTGCTGTTGAAAATTACTCAGTCTCCACTAAAACACCCGGTATAAGTCCTTGGTTCCCTTCTTCTGCTTCGCTTTGTACGAAATTCTATGCAGTGTTAAGTAGCACTGTGGTTCTTATTGTCGCACTTATTGCAAGCTGTTGCTTACTGCAAGCTTGTTGAGCAGTATCCTTTGCATGGGCTTCTTTTTCCTGCATTCGAGACGACATGGGGGTATAGGGGGTACCGGTTGCTAAGGTAATGACTCATGAATTCTGTTCTCGATAAAATTTGCCTCCAAACAGCTCGGGTGGATGTGGCTGCTGCCAGGTGCCTGTTCTTTTATTTTTTCTCCTTTGATTCTTTCAACTGCCTTTTGTCTACATTCGGCTGTAATAATGGAGCAGTTGTGGGCAGACAAAATCTGCGGAAGAAGTGAGGTGAAATTTTATGTGACATTTTAGCGATGTCGACGGACGGGCAACGGACGGATGGGTGGCTAAATTACTGCGAACAGTGAGATGGTAGAGAGAGGGTGCGGTAGATGCTCCTTGGCGATCACCAAATGAACAAGGGAGGGGAAAACCTCAGGTTGCTAGAGCCAACGTTTCGACAAGGGGACTTGTCTTCGTCTGGGCAAAGCGTTCATCATCGGCAGGGATTAAGTAGGGTCTTCGCTTCGAGGAGGAAGGCCCCGGGGGTGAGGAAGGAAAGTGGTGTGGGAGGGGATGCGTGTCAGGAAGGGGATGGAGGTGAATCATGATTCGTTAGGCTGCAATAGTGGAACAACTTATATCCGGGGGGTGTGTAATGAACAAAAGGCTTTGAAGGGGCTGCGACGGGGGGGGGGGGGGAGGCGCTGGGTGCACCTGCAAAACTCAGATAAAAGGATTAGTCAGCGTGGTACAGGGAAATGAGAACAAGAAAAAAAAGGGCTGGCACCGGAAGGAGAAAGGAAGGGGGGCATTTCCAAGGAAGGACAAGGCAGGGGGGGGGGGGGGGGGAAATGGCTCGTGTTCAGAGAAAGTCAAAAAGTGGGGGCGGAGGGGGTAACAGGAGTGTCATGGTTTCCGAGAACTGGTAGCAGGGGATTAGGAGAAAAAGAAGAGAGAAAAAAAAAGGTGAACAAAGGGAGAGGGTGACAAGGCCGGAAATGTGGTGGAAGATATGACGTGGGAAGGGTGCAAGGAGCGACAATATACTTATGTGAGGTTCTAGGAAATAGTCTGACCACGTGCAAGACATTTCTTAATTTAAAATTATGCTGACCCTTGGAATGTACGTGAGAGATTCCAGGTTTCCTCTGGACATGTTAATCCCTGTTGGTTGCAGTGTTTTAAATTTGTGGATTAGGAATGCTTCTCTGTATTTTCGGTCCCTAGTCGATTTGAAGCCTGACTGAAGAATGAACAATTTGAGTTCGTCGAATTTGTGATGGCGTTGATTAAAATGGGTCGACACTGCCTTCTGTTCATTCCGTGTTGTGTCAGCCCGGTGCCCGTTTAATCTGGCACTCATTGTTTGTCCGGTTTCTCCGATATATTGTTTCTGGCAGTAGGAGCACTGGAGCATGTAGATAATATTGGACGATGTGCAGTCAAAACTGGTCTTTATATCGAAACTGAAATCGCTTGCCGTACTTTTAACCGTAGTGTCCCTTTGTAAATGTTTGCATGTCTTGCATCTAGGTCGAGAGCATGAAGTTACTGTCGGTGGTGGTTTCTTACCGAGCCTAGCATGCACCAGGATGTCCCTCAGGTTTGTGTTGCGTCTGTTTGTTACCCTTGGTGCGTCGGGAAATATTTTCTTGAGACGGTCGTTACCAGTTAAAATGGGGTGGTATTTCCGCAGGATATTGTTTATGTTTGGAAGCGCGTTTGAGTATTTCGTTATAAGTGCAGGAGGTCGTTGACTGTTAGCTTTTGTTCGTTTTTTAAGAACTACATCTCGTTTCAAAGTGGTTGCTCGTTGGAACGCATTATTAAGGGTTGTCTGTGGATGGTTTCTGGTGATTAGTGTGTTTTTTAGCGAGTGGAGGTGTTTCAGGTAGTCATCGTCGTCGCTACATATTCTTCTTAGTCTCGTTGCCTGTCCTACGAATATACCTTGTTTGCAGTGTCTTGGATGATGGCTAGTGAAATCTAGGTATTGTTGTCGGTCAGTAGGCTTCCTGTAAAGTGTGGTTTCGAGCTTGCTATTTTCTAAATGGACAGTGGTGTCAAGGAAATTGACTTGCGTTTTCGAGGAGTTGAAGGTGAATTTAATGCTGGAGTGGAATGAATTGAAATGTGTGACGAATGCCTTCAGGGTCTCAGCCCCATGCTCCCATATCATGAAAATATCGTCTATGTACCGCAGGTATATGAGTGGTTTTTTTAGAAATGAATTTAGAAGTTTAGATTCTAGTAGCCCCATAAAAATGTTCGCGTTGGTGGGTGCGAAGGGAGTGCCCATGCTTGTTCCAAATACTTGAAGGTAGTAAGAAGAATTGAATTCAAAGTAGTTGAGTGTTAGTACCAATTCAAGTAGCGTGAGGTACACTTCAGTTTCGTGCGGGTGAGGACTTTGAGTTAGAATTTTTAAGAGTGCGTCGATACCTTCATTAATGGGAATATTTGTGTACAAAGCGGCGACGTCAAGTGTGACAAGTATGCTATCTGCTGGGATAATGGAAGCGTCATTCAGAGACTCTATTATGCGGAGAAAGTGCGGTGTATCCTCGACAAAGGAAGGGAGGTGGGTGGGAATATCTGCAAGATAGTTGTTCAGGAAAATTGATAAGTTCTCTGTGGGCGTGTTATTGTTTGAAACGATAGGTCTGCCGGGGATATCTGCGGTAAACAAGTCTTCTGCGGAAACCTTATGGATTTTGGGAAGTAGGTAAAAGCGCTTTGCCTGTTTGTTTAGCGGATTTAAGAAGTGGTAATCGGACTGCGTGATTAGTTCTCTTGGTAGTAAGTTTGCCAGTTTGTTCAGAATCAATTTGCAGAACTCTGAAGTGGGATCTGAATCTAATTTCCTATAATGACAAGGGTTGTTAAGTTGCCTAAAAGCTTCTTTTTTGTATTTTTGGGCTGGCAGGATAACTATGCTACCTCCTTTGTCTGCAGACAAAGGAGGTAGCATAGTTAGCATAGATATTCCCACCCACCTCCCTTCCTTTGTCGAGGATACACCGCACTTTCTCCGCATAATAGAGTCTCTGAATGACGCTTCCATTATCCCAGCAGATAGCATACTTGTCACACTTGACGTCGCCGCTTTGTACACAAATATTCCCATTAATGAAGGTATCGACGCACTCTTAAAAATTCTAACTCAAAGTCCTCACCCGCACGAAACTGAAGTGTACCTCACGCTACTTGAATTGGTACTAACACTCAACTACTTTGAATTCAATTCTTCTTACTACCTTCAAGTATTTGGAACAAGCATGGGCACTCCCTTCGCACCCACCAACGCGAACATTTTTATGGGGCTACTAGAATCTAAACTTCTAAATTCATTTCTAAAAAAACCACTCATATACCTGCGGTACATAGACGATATTTTCATGATATGGGAGCATGGGGCTGAGACCCTGAAGGCATTCGTCACACATTTCAATTCATTCCACTCCAGCATTAAATTCACCTTCAACTCCTCGAAAACGCAAGTCAATTTCCTTGACACCACTGTCCATTTAGAAAATAGCAAGCTCGAAACCACACTTTACAGGAAGCCTACTGACCGACAACAATACCTAGATTTCACTAGCCATCATCCAAGACACTGCAAACAAGGTATATTCGTAGGACAGGCAACGAGACTAAGAAGAATATGTAGCGACGACGATGACTACCTGAAACACCTCCACTCGCTAAAAAACACACTAATCACCAGAAACCATCCACAGACAACCCTTAATAATGCGTTCCAACGAGCAACCACTTTGAAACGAGATGTAGTTCTTAAAAAACGAACAAAAGCTAACAGTCAACGACCTCCTGCACTTATAACGAAATACTCAAACGCGCTTCCAAACATAAACAATATCCTGCGGAAATACCACCCCATTTTAACTGGTAACGACCGTCTCAAGAAAATATTTCCCGACGCACCAAGGGTAACATACAGACGCAACACAAACCTGAGGGACATCCTGGTGCATGCTAGGCTCGGTAAGAAACCACCACCGACAGTAACTTCATGCTCTCGACCTAGATGCAAGACATGCAAACATTTACAAAGGGACACTGTGGTTAAAAGTACGGCAAGCGATTTCAGTTTCGATATAAAGACCAGTTTTGACTGCACATCGTCCAATATTATCTACATGCTCCAGTGCTCCTACTGCCAGAAACAATATATCGGAGAAACCGGACAAACAATGAGTGCCAGATTAAACGGGCACCGGGCTGACACAACACGGAATGAACAGAAGGCAGTGTCGACCCATTTTAATCAAAGCCATCACAAATTCGACGAACTCAAATTGTTCATTCTTCAGTCAGGCTTCAAATCGACTAGGGACAGAAAATACAGAGAAGCATTCGTAATCCACAAATTTAAAACACTGCAACCAACAGGGATTAACATGTCCAGAGGAAACCTGGAATCTCTCAGGTACATTCCAAGGGTCAGCATAATTTTAAATTAAGAAATGTCTTGCACGTGGTCAGACTATTTCCTAGAACCTCACATAAGTATATTGTCGCTCCTTGCACCCTTCCCACGTCATATCTTCCACCACATTTCCGGCCTTGTCACCCTCTCCCTTTGTTCACCCTTTTTTTTTTCTCTCTTCTTTTTCTCCTAATCCCCTGCTACCAGTTCTCGGAAACCATGACACTCCTGTTACCCCCTCCGCCCCCACTTTTTGACTTTCTCTGAACACGAGCCATTTCCCCCCCCCCCCCCCCCTGCCTTGTCCTTCCTTGGAAATGCCCCCCTTCCTTTCTCCTTCCGGTGCCAGCCCTTTTTTTTCTTGTTCTCATTTCCCTGTACCACGCTGACTAATCCTTTTATCTGAGTTTTGCAGGTGCACCCAGCGCCTCCCCCCCCCCCCCCCGTCGCAGCCCCTTCAAAGCCTTTTGTTCATTACACACCCCCCGGATATAAGTTGTTCCGCTATTGCAGCCTAACGAATCATGATTCACCTCCCTCCCCTTCCTGACACGCATCCCCTCCCACACCACTTTCCTTCCCCACCCCCGGGGCCTTCCTCCTCGGAGCGAAGACCCTATTTAATCCCTGCCGATGATGAACGCTTTGCCCAGACGAAGACAAGTCCCCTTGTCGAAACGTTGGCTCTAGCAACCTCAGGTTTTCCCCTCCCTTGTTCATTTTGTGATTGCGAACAGTGAGAGGTGAGTATGTAGCCCTTAAATGCATACCTCCGTTAAAACCTCACATTTTTTACAACAAGGGGAAGCTTTGGGCCAGTTGGTCAGACATGTTGGGGAGGAGGAATAACCGCAAACTTGACAGGACTGAAGATCGAGAAGAGGACAGGACGAGCGGTAACTAGCAACTGAAGTTTATTGAAAAAAGACATGTTGCAGCAAAGGTTGCATCTGCGCATAGCGTACGGGAACTAAGATAGTGACACGTGGAACACACAAGATAATTAATGATATACATCGAAACGAACAAGAAACGAACAAAAAACAACAAAGAAATGCCCGTCACAGGTTTAACAGAAACCGGGTCTCTTTATCTAAAAGCGCCACGGAAGGCTCACTCACACACATATCAAGCCCAAGTTTGCGCATGTGTGCCGCCTCTAAAATCTCTCTTTCGAGCCTCGACCTGCCCCTTCCGATGATGGTGGCTTTGTTGAACTGTGGGTAGCAGCCATCGCATTCCCTGCAGTGTCTCGGCAGATTTGCGCCATTATCAGGTTTCAAGGAGCGGAAGTGCTGTCGCAGCCTATCGTTTAGACATTGACCTGTCTGGCCAACGTATACTCTGCCGCATCGCAACGGGAACTGGTATACCACATCAGTGGCACAGTTGACATATCTGTGCTCATGCTTCGTCGTGCACGCGACCCTGCGCTTACCTTCCCCCACGCGCCCGCAGAGCTGCGATAGCTTGCAAGGGGCTGAAAAAACAATTTGAATGCCTTGCCTACCTGCCACCCTCTTGAGGTTATGGGCCATCTTGTGCACATAGGGGACAACTTCAACTTTCTTTGTTGTTTTTTGTTCGTTTCTTGTTCGTTTCGATGTATATCATTAATTATCTTGTGTGTTCCACGTGTCACTATCTTAGTTCCCGTACGCTATGCGCAGATGCAACCTTTGCTGCAACATGTCTTTTTTCAATAAACTTCAGTTGCTAGTTACCGCTCGTCCTGTCCTCTTCTCGATCTTCAGTCCTGTCAAGTTTGCGGTTATTCCTCCTCCCCAACATTTTTTACAATTCGCCCCATGCATGGTTTTCGTCATGCGCCGTTTTCCGCGCCGTTTTAAACACCGACGAAAAACACGGAGTTGTGAGAAATGCAGCCATATTAAGAAAGAGATCTTTTTTTTTTAGTTTTCCGCTTCGTGCTAAGCTTTTTCATTCATTTCATTTCATTTACTTACCCCAAGGGCCCTTTAGGGCATTACATAGGCGGGGAAAACACCTGTTCAACATTGTTTATATATGCACATAAGCAAAAACGCACTTATAAGGTAACCATAGAAGATATAAAAGGAAAAAATGTAGGAAGAAATAAACTAATTTGGAACCTGTGTATTTATACAATAGATATATAGATTGGAATGATTACACGTGGCTATAACAGTGCTTCAAAAATATCGTGTCTTTCTCAGTTAAGCCCACCAGGGCTAAAAGGTCTTGTGAACAAACCAGTCTACAAAGCCTGAAAGAAAGCAAGAAAGCGTACGTACTTGGTTAAAATAGGTCATGTTTTCACAGTAGGTTGGAGATCTGTGCAGAGTTTCTCGCAGTTTGCTCAGCTGCAACAAGAGGGTGAAAGGTCATAAAGTATGTACAAAGAAGTAAGGCCGGTAGTGTAGGGTAATAGGGTAATAGAAGGTAGGGTAATAGAACTAATATTTACATAGACCCTTTAAATTAACAAAACATGAGGAAGTGCAGCAGCACTGTTATGGAAAAGAAATGAAATATTTGCTACGGACAAAGAGCCTAATTGTTATCCTCACTTTTCGTCCTGTTTTATGCACAGAGGCGGATTTGTCGACTATTGCAGAAGGAGAGGCCATATTTACGTGCTCCGACATTTAGGTCATCTGGTGATAAGCTGTTGCACAGTTCTTTTGTTCGAAGCTGAAGAATCTTCCACACATTTACCGCAGAACAGTAAAAATAGTTTTCTAATGTCACGTGCATTGCATCTACCGTTTCACACTAAACGCCTTAGCGAAAGAGGAGGAAGATGTAAGTGTTGAGAACACAAGATAACGTAAACAAGGGTTGAGAAGACGCCTCAGTCATGCAACCAAAGTTTCGACCAGAAGACATGTCGAAAGTTTGGCTAGCGTACTGAGGCCTCTCTCTCAACTCTTGTTCACTTTGTTCTGTGTTTCCGCTAAACGAACGTCTTTCGTATCTGTGCCGTCTCTCTTTCAGTTCATGGCCCAGCCTACCCCGAAAAGTTCCCCCGCAAGATCACTCACCTCTGTTATCATCTCGTGGCTCAGATTGGCGATATCGAAGAAGTCGGCAAACGTGCAAACAACGAAGATAATCGTAAGCAAGTGCACCGAACTCCAAAACTCTGCGACGAATGCGAGATAGACGGCTACGCCTGCGTTCCACAGGATAGCGACAGCGTTGGCCACGATGGAGATACCCAAGATGTCGTCAAGCATGTCTTTTAGCTCCTTCACTCTGCACACGTTTATCCTTATTTTCTTCAGCGCTGTGGCGCGCTCGACGATAGCGATGCTAGCGCCACTCTCCTCAACGACACAATGAAGAACTTCGCGCTGGTGCGCAATGTACAGCCGGAGCACTTCGCAGCAAGGCCTGAGGATTACAGAGTGAAGCATGTCTTGCAAGTAATAAAGGAAGTTGCCAGCAATGCAGGCCGCTTTTATGAAGGCGCCTAGCGGTCCTGTATATCCAAGGTAGTTCACGAACTGGAACTCGTGGTAACAGGAAAGGTACAGGTTTACGAAAAAGTTCACGAAGAGTAAAGGCCGAATGATGTAGCGAACTATAGGCCGCTCACCGAGATGCGGTGGAGAAAAATTCGCGCGACTCTCGTATTTTTCCGATTCTTTGAACAGTTTCAGAAGCTGGCTTGATTTTATATATGTGCGCAAGATGGTATAAAAAATTTTGCAGGTAATTACCGAGTCCGTAAGCACGCACAAAGTTGCGGTGAAAGTTTTCGCTTTGACCAAGACCGCGTAATAAAGCTGGTGAAAGTAGAAAGTTTGGATATAGACAAACAGCGCGACGCAGACAACTGAGTGGACATCGTAGCATCTCATCCATATCCACCTGACGTCCTTTTTGCCGTCGCTCTTGAGGCGTCCAGCAAACGGGACTCCAGTAACTGCACAGATCCACCCGTACCACCAGAAATGTTCCTTCATGTATGATCCCATGGTTATGACAGGTAGTTTTGCAGGACGAAATGTGAAGGCGGTACTCTTTCTTTCTCAGAATCTGGTAAGTGGGATGCTTATTAAACAACGCAACCTCACAGGACTGGAGCAGGCAGCTTGCTGAAAAACAGAGAAGGACAATATGCGTTAGTCAGCACATCCGATGATATCTTTATTCTTGCTAAACCGTGAGGTCTCAATTTATACAAATAGAAAAGATTAAAATTTATTAAACACGAAGTGTCTCACGGGCGAGGACTGCTTACGAAGCTTTAGGATGCACGTATTACAAATTTTCACGCTATCCAGGAAATCATTCAAGCACCAGCGCATCTGGAAGCCGCGAAAGTACCTAGGTCTTGCCAAAAAAAAATCTAAAAAATCCGAAGCTGGCGCTTGAAGCAACAATCCTCTTGTTCTCTGGTTACGTAAAACAACTGGCGAAGGAAAATGTGTTAGTTCAGCGCAGCAGTAAATCCCCAGGAATGGTTTTAGTCATCGCTACTTGTCTCTACTTAATGGCCAAAGAAAGACAACAATTTCAGGAGTAAGTCCCCTGCAAATACGCACTTCCTTGCCGTACTCGATCAAGGTGTTCAGCCGTAATAAGAACGGTAAACTGGGCTAGTTGGTAGGAATTCATACTGAAAACTGCGCAAAAAACGAAGACACAGAACGAGAAGGCACGACAGTTGATAGTCTGCGCCCGTGTCGTGCCTTCTCGTTCTGTGTCTTTGTTTTTTGCGCAGTTTTCAGTATGTTCAGCCGTGACAGATTATGAAAAACTAGCTGTGGTTGTACCGCTGCTAAACCTCGCTCCCATCTCTTAATAATAAGATAGCAAAGCTTTCGTGCATCACTACAGCATTAACGTCACTCCCGTACGTCATCAGCGTCTCCGGAGACGTAGAATATGTTTGTCAAACTTTAACAGAATGAAATGAATGCATTCACACCTCACGTGTTCTACCAAACGGTCCTGCGGCTGAAGTGTTAAATTCGTGGTCTCTGTGCAAGTGCGCCTTGTCGGGTGAATAGTTTCTAAAGGCTTTGGCGCAGCTGGGATATGTGATGCGCTGGACCGGTCGCCTTAACTGCACGCTGGCGGCTCGGAGCTCCACTTAATCGACCTCTCAGTGAATTTTTTCAGGGTCTGGATGTTGAAGGGCAGGCAAGGACGGTTCGATCAAACGGCGTGTAGAACAATATTCTAGTACACATGGTACTCAGTCAAGAGAATGGAATAAGAAGTGACCTCTACTTCCACCGGATGAGCCGATTGTCTGGGACTCGGAGAGCTGCATTCTGCGTCCCGAAAACTTAATGCGCTTCGATTCTTCTCAGAGCTGCTCTCCTTTTCGTTGTTGCGCAAACACTAAATAAAGGTTGAAGTCATAATCAAGTGCTGTCACGCATAGAACGTTTACTGCGATCATGCTGCCTTTCTTTCAAGTCAGAAGCATTTAACGAATGCAAAGACACTCACGGTGGCTAACGCTTCAGTACACGCTCTTACTTAACACGAGACCGCTAGTCAAAAAGAAAGGAGGTCGCATTTCTTTCCAATATTTGAATGCATTACCATGTGATGGATCAATGTAATGCAGTTTCCGACCATAATGACAAACCTCCAGAGAGAGCCTCTAGACAGCACAGTGCTTTAGAAGCGACGAATTACAAGTAAAAAAGTGGTAGGGTTTCGGCATAGCTAAACGGAGTAGACGAGCGACAGCATGTGTTTAGCCTGGTTGGCTCATGGGTTTGCTTTGCTGCGTAGCCGGCACGTTAAGGTTAAGCTCTGACCAAGGTTAAGCTCTGACCAAGGTTAAGCTCTGACCAAGGTTAAGCTCTGACCAAGGTTAAGCTCTGACTAAGGTTAAGCTCTGACCAAGGTTAACTTGATCTGATCTGTTCGCGTGGAGATGCAAGTTGACGAAGACGACGATGTGCAATTCACCGCGCGAGAGTGTGCTGCAGTTTGACACGAGGCATGGTCGGGTGCGGCGAAAGCTTAGTGCCCTCGTGCAGTGGCCAGCGAAGCTGATCTGTTCGCTCGGCCACGGGTTTGAAGCCCAGTTGTGGCAGTGCTGATTTTAGTGCGAAATCACTCTTTCAGGAGATCAAACCAGCTCAGCGAGTTTGTCCGAAGCTTGACATTGAGAGTGACCTTGGTGAAACCCTAAATAAAATGCATACTGGCAATACTGCGGCTCGAACCAGCGGCGGCGAGAACGGACGAGCTTCGCTGGCCACGGCACGAGAGCACTAAGCTACCTATGCTACCAACGCTTCCGATCACGCCTCATGTTAAGGTGCAACACACTCTCGCGCTGTGTATTGCACAATGTCGTCTTCATCAGCGAATACTACTATCGAACTATTATCATCGCCAGACATGCTGATGACCTAACAAAGCAAAACCATTAGCCAAGCAGGCTAAACACATGTTTCCACCCGTATACTCAGTTTTAATACATTAAAAACCTACTTTTTTTTATTTTTGCAACGGCTGCTTCTATGCTTTGTTTGGACAAGGTCACCTTCATGGTCAATCTTCACACAAACTCAGTGAGCCGGTAAGACCTCGTGAAGTAGGGCTTTGGCACTAAAACTTGGACGACACTCAACCTAGTACAATGCTATACCCTTAGACATTACTCCCACGGAAATGTTCCTACTTATTCGCCTAGGGTCTGCCTACAAACCCATACATGCGGAATTTGCCATTTATAATTAACCATTTTTCTTTCGACCAAAATGTTTAAAAGTAATAGAACGCAATATGAATATTTTTTTGCCAACGACAACTGGAGGCAGGTTGCTCACGACTTAGTGGGCAGGGTGGTACCAGCGATGGTGGCGAGGTTGTGATGACATCACAAGGTCTCGTGACCTTTCTCAACCAATCAGAATGGTAGAAGGGGTTCCTGTTTTTTTTTTTTCGTAGCACGGACGGACGAATGGCCGCCGATTTTTCTCAAGAATGGAGTCTGTAATGCTATCACATTAAAAAAAAAGACCACAGGCTCTTCTTTTAAGCCTTAGGAGAAAATACGAGCACTTTATTAATTTAAAAATGTGTTCCTTACCTCAGGGGTCTAACGTCAGGTGCTATTGTTACTGTACATGTGCTTAGCTTCGAAAAAGTTTTAACACGCAGCGGAAAGCGCTTCGTCAGAAAGATAATCAAGGCTCTTCTTTTACTATTGATTCACTGCCTTGTCATGATGTCGGCCAACCATTAGACCGTGTAAAATGCGTCTTTGAACGCGATGCCCTGGAGGACATCAAAAAGAGTACTTCTGGTGCTCGCCAACGTAGCATCTTAAGTCCGTTGTTACGCAATATCTGTATTAACTGCACATTTTCTGTTCTGAAAAGAAGTCTGTTCATTAGACATGCAGAAGATATCGCAGATTTTTGAGGCGTGCTGATCTTGTCTTGTATATGACAACTCTATCTTACTGGTACTGACCTATGGGGCAGATGTATGGAGGCTGACCAGATGGGTTCACCTCGAACTGAGGACAACGAAGCGAGCTACGAAAGGGGAAATGATACCCAGTCAGCGCTTGTAATTGGCCCAATATTGAAAATGTATTGGCAAATGCCAGTCCTACAAAAGGACTAGAGTGAAACCATCCATTTGCAGCATTGGGCCGATTACCTATGCTGCTTGGGATAGGCGCTGCGTTAAGAGATAGTAAGAGGGCATATTGGGTCAGGAAACAATCTCGGGTTAATGAGACTCTAGTCAAAATTACAGAGAAATAATTCGGCTTGAATAGTGCATGTAATGCGAAGGCAAGATAACCTGTGGTGCTTAAGGTTAACTGACTAGATTCCATGGAGGGAGAAGCGTAGCATGGGGCGGAAGAAAGCTAGGTGCGCGGTTGAGATTAACAAGTTTGCGGGGATACGGTGGCCGCAGCTGGCACTGGAAAGGGTTAATTTTATGAATATGGGTGACACCTTTTGCCCCGCAGTGGGTGTAGTCAGGCTGATGATGATGATTATGGGCAGGCCTCTGTGATAACGACTGCTGATCATACTGATGCTCTAGGCAATTAAAGTCGGATCTGAATGCAATTACCTAAGAAAGAGTGCGAAGACAACCTAGACTTTCTGAGCTAACATTAAATATCTAATTTAAATTCAAATGAAATACTGAGCGCAAGGATGAAGTAAACTGTGATTTGCATTTAGGTTATACACATAGTATAATGTTCTTAGGGAACCTAGCGTGGAACTAACCACTCGAGTACATTTGTAATAACCTTAGTAGCATCGATAGTTGACTCACTCGATACATGTTCGTTTTGCATACACAGTTAAGCGCACTGTTTGAAGCGCATCATTTTTCAATCGCAATAAATTGTTTTCGCTTCTTAAGGACGAGTTCTTCAAAAGAAGATATCTGTTACTCTACCAGTCTTCCACAGAATTAGGCAGTTTTCATGTGAATACTTATCGATGAGAAATCACTTCTCAACTTCTATTCGCATGCAGAATTGTTAGAGCTCACTCCAGCGATTCTTTCCTGAAATGCGCAGGTACTGAGAAGTGCATCATCAACGTGTCGTGCTCGCTGTCAGAAAAAATAGGGGAACTGCCTAGACTAAATAGATGAGTGTATAAGTAGGTGAAGATCCGCTTTCGATTATTATCTGCTTCAGTTTTGTTTCCTCTTCTTGTTTGAGTTCCACAGGTTGCACTTTTCTAGCCCCAATATAAAAGAAAAGTTGCTCCATCTATTAAAAATCAGTTCTCAGTTAGCGCTCTGTGGTGTGTCTTCATTCATTCTTGTCCAAAAAGTTTAGGGAGTTTCGTCATGATGCTTTTATATCACCTCAAAACTATTCATATGGTATCTTTAGTCTATAGACTGTGTATAGACTTCTGACTATAAAGTCTCTATACTCTCTATAGACAAATCCAAGAGAACAGTCTATAGGCAATACAAAAGCTATAGACAGTCTATATACAATCTATAGATTTATGGCCATGCACTTTTAGTAGACATGTCTATAGGCTAATATACAAAAAGAAATATCTATAAGAAGGCAACAGAGTCTGTAAGAAGTGTACATACTGTCAAAAGAAAATTGTTATAAGGGAGAACTTCAATATAATTTTATGCTCATGCACTGCCTCAAGAACATGTAACCGATCATCTTCAGTGCTAAATAATATTCGCTGTTTTGTTTGCTCATTTCATTAAAATCCTACCCCTTATGCAATACCCCCGATACAAGGGGGCCTTTAAGGTAAATAAACTGAACTGAACTGAACTCCATTTACTAAATGGTCACCAGTGTGTGTTCAGAGCAAGAAACATTTGCAATTGAAGTTAGAGAATGAGTTTTACAGAGAACAAGCTATAAAAAGGACTCAAGACGCTAGAAAACGTATTTTCTTAGAATGAAGTTTTTTTTTCGTTTATTGTGCCTTGAAAGCGAAGGATGCTACTAGCAACAGACTTGTCGCTCGAGAAGAGCAGCTGCTTATACCATCAAAAAGATATCAAGGCCTTGCTTCTTCCGAAAAAGTAGACCCTTTGTGCTGTATAAAATGCGGGTAACATGTATGAGGTAGGCTCGCGTCACGAGGTGTCATGGTCCCCCAAAAGGTCGAAGAACGCCATTCAAAGGGTCGACTAGCCGCCTTTTACATTTGGCTCGTCTGGACAAGAATAACTGTGTATGCGATGATGGATCCTCCGACCTGAAAAGAGAAAGTAAATTAAACAATAACAGAAGAATAATTTGAGAGCAAGCATCTGTGCCTAAGTTTACTGCAAACATTCAGAAAATAAACTTAAGCTACGAGAAAGCGAAGTTTTGTCCTTCCGCCTTCCTGTCCTTCTTTCTGCCCGTGGATAAGGCACGTATCCAGGAGGGGAGGGGGGGGGGGGTGGAGCCCTCCTAAATTAGAGCTCACCACCCTCCCCCTGTTTCTTTAAACATGCACCCCCCCCCCCCCCCCCCCCCGAGGTCCCTACTGGGCTGTAATAAAATGCCTACCGCCAGTACCGAAAAAAATTCCTGGCAACGTGCCTGCTGTGGATTATTCTGTCTTCCTGTCGGTCTGTGCTTCTGTCTGTGCCTGCCTGCCCGTCAATTTTTCTTTTAGAGCATTAGCAGTAACGAAATGGATTCCAAGAGAAAGGAAGCGTAGCAGGGAGCGGCAGATAGTTAGGCGGGTGGATGAGATTAAGAAGTTTGCGGGGATAGGGTGGCCGTAGCTGGTACAGGATAGGGCGGATTGGAAAGATATGGGAGAAGTCTTTGCCCTGCAGTGGGCGTAGTTAGGCTGAAGATACTTTCTAGGCCTTTGTACTGTCTAGGCTTTTCTGCTTATGTATGTCCGCGTTGAAAACATTTTATACAGTTAGATTTACTTTGTTAATCCTGTTTCAACCTGATGCGTCACCACGTGTCCTCCTGCTTCTTCACTGAGTAAGTAGGTTGTTGATCATCTATCTAGATATCAATGCATATTTGTACTGGCTCGATAGAAAGGTGCTGAACAGCTTACCGACACAATTAGTGGTCTGTCGAGCCGGAAAAATCCAGCTCCAGAAAAAGCCATTTCCTTCGGTTTTATGGAGTCGAGCAAGTAGATGACCTGCGATGTTGAAATAACGACGTCTGAATCTAGATTGCATAACTTTCATTTACGGCTCGAACAATATTCTCCAAAGTAGTGTAAACAACTACACATACCTGATTAAAATACGGCCCGTTTTGACAGCAGTTTGCAACTCTTTGTAGAGTTTGTCGCAATTTTCTCAGCTGTACAGAAAAATAAAACGTATCCAAGGCTGTACGCGCTAATATCACCAAAACAAAAAAATTCTGAAATGTTAATGTCTAAGTTATTTTCTACGTAAACTTGAAATTACAATAAACACGTGGGAAGCTTAATTTAATCATCTGTAGCAAAGCGAAAATGGCAAAACTATTTCACCACAAAAGGCGCCTTCATTTCCTTCAGATTTATTTTGTCGCGTCCCTGCGGCGGGGATCTAACATCTTTCTCTGTTGTCACAAAAAGAGTAAGCATGTTTTGGCATTCCACTATTTTAGAGTGTCTTGGTAACAACGAGTAAGCAAAAGTGGATATTATTTCTGCAGGATGTCGACGCGGCGGGGAACTGACTTCTTTCTATGTTGTCACAGAAAGAGTAAGCATGTAATAAGGGAGTAATTACTCATTACCCCGGACCAATTACCCGGACCAGGACGAATTTTTCTTTAACTACGAAGTTTCTGAGAAAGCTGTATAGCTTTCCTCTGTAGCTGCATGGCTGCGCTCGGGTGGATGTCAATGAGTAATTACTCCCTTATTACAAATCTACTCCACCTAGGGGGATTCCCCTAAACATTTGGTCAAGTAAGCATATTTTGGCATTCCACCATTTTAGGAAATGTTTTACTGACAAAAAGTCAGAAAAAGTGGAAATTATTTTTGCAGAATGTTGTTCTCGCATACCGCCTACTGAGTTTAGTCCATCCGCTCTCAATAACTGGGTCTTATTGCTTCAGTTTGCGCCTGATCATGAGTAGAGCTGAGCTTATTCCCAAGAGATAAGAAACAGGTTTACTCACTTCTGTAATTATCCCGTGGCTCAAATCGGCGATATCGAGTAAGTCCAGGCATGACGAGAGACTGTACATCATCAACACTAGATGCTGTGAGGCAGAAAACTTTTCAACTAATAACATATAGACCGTTACGCATGCGTACAACATGAAGGTGAAACCAGACGCCGCTACGTACCACCCCAAAAGGTCGTCGAGCCGATCTTTCAGCTCCATTATCTTGCACAGGTTAAGCCTTAACTTCTGCACCATTATGGAGCGCTCAGTGTAAATGACCCGAGCGACGCTCGGCTCCACGATGGAACGAAGAACTCCATGCTGATGTTCAATGTACATCTGGAACACCTCAGAGCAAGGTCTTATGATAAGAGAGTGTGTCATGTCATGCACATAGAAAAGGAATTCTCCTGCAAAGCAGATTGACTTTACGAATACGGCTAATGCTTTGCTGCGTACAATATTGTCCACAAATCCAAATGAAAGGCCAACGCAAGCGCTCAAGTATGCGGCAAAAGCAACGGAGTGTAAAAACCGAAAGACGTAGCAGGCCATGGTCCAATCGCATCTCTTCGGTGGGGAGAAGTTTACTTGCCTCTCGTAATTCGCCGATTCCCTGAACAAACCAACGAGATGGCTCGACTTCATGATAGTGCTCAGCATGCAGATAAGTATCTTTAGGATTACAAACGTGAGCATAACAAAGCGCAGCAATGTGGTAAACATTTGGAGTTTGTTAAAGATCGCGAAATGAAGCTGGGAAAAGTACAACGCCTGGGAGATGACGAATAAAACGATGCAAGTAGCAGAGTAGGTGAGGTTGCATCTCTTCCATATAGCGTTGACGTCATCTTGATCGGAACGTTGTAGACTGAGAGCGAAAGGCATTCCAGAAATTGCACAGATCAACCCATACCACTTGAAATTCTTCCTCATGAAGGACCTCGTGCTGACGGTTCTTATTCGTGTTTTGGACATATGAAATTCTTCGTGTCTCGTCTCAGACTGCGCCAAGTTCAATGCTTTTATGAAAACTTATAGCACAAGAGCACGTGCCTGAAAAACAAAACAAAAACAAGTAATAATACTCAGCGTTGTAGTCAAGTGGGCAGAGAAATAAAAGATGCACGTCACTTCACACGGATCACCTCAGACACAGGAATGAGTTGGGAAGTTTCGAAGCTAAACTAATAGTAATAAGGTTTCATAAAACACCAGGAAAAACACATCACTCGGGCATCAAAAAGCAACGAAATGCCCCCCTTCTACTGTATTTTTTAAAAATTGTGAGCTCCTAAGCTCGATATAGCGATCCTCAATGATTTATTTAAGGAACCACGAGAACTGAAATTTGAGCAATACTTTGATTTTGAGCTAGTTGGTTGTAGCATGGCATGTTTATGGAAAAAAGTGTACTGGCGCTAAAAGGCGGAGGCAACACACACAACAAGACAGGACTGGCGCCAACTTCGAACTTTCCGTGAATAAACTCAGTTGGAAGTTGGCGCCAGTCCTGTCTTGTTGTGTGTGTTGTCTTCGTCTTTTAGCGCCAGTAAGCTTTTTTCCGTAAAGATGTCATACTGAAATTTTCTTTACAGTTAAGTGATAATCTCTGGCAATGTCAGTGATCGTCTTTTCGGGCAATTATTCCTTTTTCAAGAATTTTGAGGGGTAGAATTTTGCGAAAAGGGAATTTTTAGTTATTTTCGAGGAATGTGGGATCGGAAATTTCCGGTCTTTTTTTCGGATTCATAGGTTTCAAGCTGCTCCTTATGAAAGAGGACGCAAATATGAAATTTCTATTTTACTGAGCGATTTCACGGTTGCATCATGGAACCTAACTGCATCCTCACAGACTCGGTGAACCTGCAAACAACTACGTATTATCTCCGGCCTGAGTCATTCCTATTTGGCTCTCCCTAACGAGCTAACAGAAATAGAAATTTCGAGTACAAGCGCCCTCGTTAGCAATTCTGTGTTCTATGCCTTGATGAACCAAGGAGATGATTCCGGTCATTGCATAACTGGGTGGTTACAAATCTTTTAGTGATGCTTGCTTTATGTTTACGGGTCCTAAGTACTGAATCCCCTTCATATAAGTTATTATGTAAATAGAATACTTGTATAATACTTCTCTCTCCCTATCCTTTCTGCCTGTCCCCTCAACTCTGTCATTTCATTTTCCCAATCTGCCTGTTATCCCTTTATTTGCGCTGCCCCAGCTTACATGCTTCCAGTAGCGATGGCAGATGCCGGGGCTAGCAAAAATCTTTTCCTTCTTTTTAACTATTATTTTAATAAACCACTACAGACACACTCATTCAATCCATGCCAAACGTGCTTCGCAAGTGGTGCCTGCGGAACACAACATTCCCGAGAAAAAGCTATTTGTTATATGCTACTGGTAACTTGGATTACTCAGGACCAGAATGTCACATACCGTCGTGGAACGTCTCTGCAAGTTGAGACTCTGCACTTCGATTGAACAGTACGTATGCAGGGCTTGGCAACCCTGTCTGTTGTCCTGCAATTCAGCGAAATAGACCGAGGTATTCAGTGAACAGCGACGCTGAATTTATAAGACCTATACTTGCTGATCGATTGGAAACTCTGCTCCAATTTTTGTGGTGCGCCGGCAAACGTGAGCTCGCTACAGACGTAGAGGGTGGCTTGAGCTTTCGATCGAAATTTGTGGCGCACGTACGCATAATATATGACTCGTTCTCCTTTTTTCTTTCAGTGATCACGGCTTTTTCGACAAAGTCGACAAATTGCCAAGCATGAGTGCCACATATACAGAAAGCGACCTCCACTAGCATTGGATGCGCCACCTGGCTGACATGCAAATGCTTACACATTGTGCAGTGCAATTTTAATACAATTCGATTCCTACTGTGAGAACTGCTGCGTGTAGCGCGCTACACGCGAGGCATAAGTCTGGGTCGGAATTAAGTACAGCCGTGAGCATTGCGTTTCCTGAGAGCATAGAGTATTTCAGTGACCCCGGATGCAGTATTACATGTACCACTGCGATCTAAATTTAAGGGCCGTGTGTTTCCGAAAAAAAAATTATGCCATATCTACCTCGCGACGTAGTGGCGTGATGGTGGTGCCACCAGATAATGCATGCTCGCCTCCTAATACTACCTTGACACGTGTCAGGCCACAGGAGTACCGGAGTGCTGACAATTTTTTTTCGGAAATTCGTGGCTTCTAAACATTTTAGAGCTATAGTACCTGCCCTATGTTTATTTAGGGCAGGTAGTGACAGCTGATTCGGATCTTGAGAGGGAAATAACTCGAAGAATAAGAATGTGGTGGAGCACAGATGGCAGTTTCTCTCAGATAATGAATGGCAGTTTGTCAATATCCCTCAAGAAAAAAGTATACAACAGCTGTATCTTACCGGTACTCACCTATGGGGCAGAGACGTGGAGGCTAACAAAGAGGGTTCAGCTTAAGCTAAGGACAACGCAGCGAGCTATGGAAAGAAAAATGATAGGTGTAACGTTAAGAGATCGGAAGCGAGCAGAGTGGGTGAGGAAACAAACGCGGGTTAATCACGTCCTAGTCAAAATCAAGGGGAAGAAATGGGCTTGGGCAGGGCATGCAATGCGAAGGCAGATATCCGCTGGTCCTTAAGGGTAACGGAGTCGATTCCAAGAAAAGACAAGCGTAGCAGGGGTTGGCAGAAAGTTAGGTGGGCGGATGAGATTAAGAAATTTGCGGGAATACGGTGGCCGCAACTGGCGAAGGACAGGGTTAATTGGAGAGACATGGGAGAGGCCTTTGTCTGCAGTGTGCATAGTCAGGCTGATGATAATGATGAGTACATTGTATAGTAAAACACGAATTCATTGGCCTCATTGAGCAGTGGCCAAAAACAATTAAAAATAAACGGGTTTGGTTTTCCTTCCTGATATGACTGAAGAGCAATGCGCCGAAAATTTTTTGTAATAAAAATTTCATTAGGCCCTTTTTCTCAACTATGCTAAAGCACTGCATATTAGGAATGGCCTAAAATATTGCCTAGCCTAACGCACCTGGGCACAGAGAAAAAACTGCAGCCCAAAACTCTAATCCGGATAGGAGATTTCTAGACCAGAGAAACTGAATATCCAATAATCTTGTCACTTCCACGGTGAGTTTTTACCGCAGCTGCCCACCTCCGAAAATGGAATAAGGTTTCAGTTTGTATTCTTCTCAGCAATTAATGTTCTTCAGAATTGAATGAGTGTCCTTTCGGTGCCATTCGAAAACCGTACCTAGATATCGCCTTTACTGTCTCGCGTAAGTACTAGATCGTTCACAATAACTTTTTCGTAGCGATGCGCGCTAACAGATAAAATGTAGGGCTGGGTTCGAAAGGCCGCATTTTAGGATAACTTCTGTGCAATACATACAATCCCGAAGCAGGGTCAAATCCCCGCTGTGGTGGCCGAATTTCTTTACAATAGAAATGCAAAAGCGCTCAAAGTGTGCTCTGTGATATCGGCGCAGTTTGAAAAGAAGCCGGGGTCGAAATTAATGCGGAGCCCAGCGATGCGTCGTGCTTCCAAGCACATGTACTTTTTCGCGATATAAAGCCCAAATATCGAATGCCAAATATTTAACATCAGTGAAAACAGCTAGATAGTTCTGATATGCAGCAGACACGGCAGGTAATTTCTGTGTAGCTGATCGTGATGCTGTAGTTCATTCAGCGAGTAATGAGATTTAGATAGACCAGTTCATGACTGAATGCAAGTCGGTATAATTTTATGCTCATGCACTGTATGCGCATTCATTGAAAGGTTCAACGCCGTCAGTTCAGTTGACCAACCATTAGGAATTTGACCAATTATGTCGTTCACAGAGTACAAATTAAAGGAAGGCCTCAAGAAAGTGAAAATATTTTTGCGAAGTAAATAATATATTGTCCATATTTCAAGTTTAAAAGGAAGTATGCTGATAGCAACGGTGTTTCCGCTCACGGAGAGAACCTACCGCTACGAAGGAAAAAATTGTGAAGACCCTGTTTCCCACAGAATCAGTACGACCATTGTCAAATGGTGTCAGCCAAGCTGGCGTCAAGAGGCGTCATTGCCAGCCATTCAATTTAAGAAATGCTTTCAATAAGTTGACCAACCGGCTTTTACACTGTCGCTAGTCTGCACCAGAATTACTGTGTAAACGATGATTGATCCTGCAACCTATAAAGAAAAAATAAAAAGCACAGTGTGTGTGATGATCGGAAACTTTATGGTCACTTTTGGGGGTGGGGAGAATTTTTTTAGACGAAGCATCTTGGTCAACTTTTGTTAGCGGTATTCAGAAAAGTAACTCATTGCATGTCAATACGATTTATTGTTTTTGAATCTTAGTTCCTGTAATCTTTTTTGCCTACCTATCTTTGCTTTCATCTGTGTCTCTTTTTGCGTGCCAATCTGCCTTCGTGTCTTTTTATTTAGTTGACTGCTTTGTCGGCCTTGTTACCTGCGTACCTATTTGTCTGTCTTTCTCTCTGCCTGTAGTTCTCTGCAGAGAAAAGTTGGGCAGGCGGTTCTTGATAATCACAAAGTGAACAAGGAAGGGAAAAGACTCAGGGCGCTTGCCGATGTTTCGACAAGAGGACTTTGTGTGGGCAAAGCATTCATAAGTGGCGGGGTTTAAATAGGATCTTCACTTTGAAGAGGAAGGCCTTGTGAGGGGATGGAAGGTGTGAAGAGGGAAGAGTGTTAGGATGGGGAGGGCGAATCTTATCCACCCGTGATAGCGGCTAAAGATTATTAACCGGTTGGCCTACAAAACCTTGAAAAGAAAAAGGCCAGCTATCACTCCACTGTCCCCACCCCCCGGATTTCATTCTGTTGAGCTGATCACACGCTTCGCCCAGACGAAGACAATCTTCTTGTCTAAACGTTGGTAAGCAACCTGAAGCTTTCCCCTCCCTTGCTCACCTTGTGATTGTCTGCCAGCAGGTTTGTCTGTTCTTGTCTCTTCAAAGTGTTTTTCTGTATCTGCCCGTTTCTCTTTCTTCCTCTGTCGTTCTGTATGGCCCTCTTTCTGCCAATATGCCTGTCTTCCTGTCCATCTCTCTTCGAGTCTTTTGAGTGTCAGTCTGTCTCACCGCCATTTTATCTGTCTGCCTTCCTTTCTTCCTGCCGGTCGGTCTGCCTCTCGATGTGTCCTTGTCTCTGCCCGTGCATCTTGCTCTGTTCCTATCGCTGTCTTTCTGTCTCTGCCTGCCCCTTAGTTTTCCTTTCGTCTGCCTTTATGTCCATGCCTACCTATCTGCATCTCTATCTGGCCATTTTTCTGCCTGTTTCAACACGCTCAGTGTGTCAGGCAGTAGAAGCGCTTGTCTCTGAAATCTGTTTCTTCCCTGTTTTCCTAAGTATCTATTACCTACGAACAGCTACTCTAAAGCCATATTTAGGTGTTATCCGACAAAAAGGGTGAAAAGAAAAAAAAAGACACTTGTCTTGCTAGCAGCGCAGAACAGTGCGTCACAAAGGCAACGCTAGGCCGCGTATGTTGCCCGCAAATATTTTTCACCCCCTGGATCCCAATGCTGTAATGTCAACAAAGCACAGCATATCATAAGGATTCGCATCGATGACGTTTCATTCCAGAAACCGTCACTTCTTGAAACTTCAATGGTCTATTACGGCCAAACTAATTCACGAAGAACATTCAAAGTGGTGTCAATGTATTTGTCTTCTAGCGTTTTATACGTTGGCATCAAAAAAGTAGATATCCGTATATAAAGAAAAATTTTTATCGGATAGATCGAAGATGGCGAATGACGCAATATTCTTTCGATATTGCTAACGCTCGATACTCATAAGCTACCCCAGAATTTTTCTCTTTGTTCCGTTACTGAAAACATCCAGGTAAGTGCGGATATGCTGAAGGCATCGGAGTTATTTTCAGGGGAGCTCATCCTGGTGCTGTAGTTCATACTACGAATGATGATATTTAGACTGATAAGTTCTTATCTGAATATAAGTTCCTTAGAAGAAATGCAACTAAATTCCAGGCTGTCATCTTTTGCACGGAGCGTATAGCTTAATGTTAAGCAAATGCTGAGCTTAAATAAAGAATAAATTGAGGGAAGCTCTCCGGGGTCACCTCAGCATAGTTGTCTGGAGCATCGTAGCTAAGTGTGACAGAGTGTATTCCAACAAATGGGAAGCATAGCAGGGGGCGCCAGAAACTTATGTGGGTGGTGGAGATTATGTAATTTGCGGAGATAGCGTGGTCGCAGGTGGAACAGGACACGATTAATTGGAGATATATGGGGAGGTTATTGTCCTGCAGTGAGCGTAGCCAGGCTGATAAGGATGATGATCACCTTTCTTCGCATTCTTATGTTCTGACTTAGGCCTATGGTGATGACGTTATTCTGATCATTTCTGTTGCTCCACAAGGACTTTTGGAAGACACAGCTGCTTTGTGCTGACTTGTACCGCTATCCAAAGGCTTGACACGAATTATCCCACCGAATCGTGTTGGCAGCTATAGGTGAATGGCACTAATCTGAACTGTCGTAAGCCTATTTTTCGCTTCCAAGGTACACCTATTTTCTTTCAGTCATCCACTGGAGTTCTTGGAGGTGCTTTGATACTCGACTAACATTTTATGACAATCTTCTCCGGCTGCATGACAAAATGTAGTTTCTGTCTGGTCGGCTTGAAGCTATCTCCGTATTCTTCTTTTTGTTTCTGCCCCGTCCTGGTGTGTTTTTTTCATCGTCAGTTTTGTCCGGCGGCCATGACATAAGCTCTTCCCACCAGGTGACCTCAGCCTCCTGGGTAGCGCGTAGGTGAATTTCTGTTGCCCGTCCCGCGCAATCAAGATCTTAGCTGTGACAGGAACATATTGCTCTACACGGACTACTCCTCCACCTCTTGAAGTACGATTTGCTATTCTGAGTGCCAAATTCGGCTGAGTCTGTTTTAATGACCCTGTCACTTTTGGATCTGGATTTTTCCAATCAGCTGATGTCTAGATGCCATACAAGTGGGCTTACTATTTCCTTTATTGCTTCAGGTGCGCTTACATGATAGCCGTGCTCCTTTAGCCGTCGCTAGTCTATACTCTCACCATGTCTTCCTCATTTTTACAGATATGGCATACACCGCTTCCTCAGCAAGAGCGGCACTTCTAGACATCGGTCTACCAGGCCGTACTATAAATGCTGCGAAACTTTGTCGCAGCTCTGTAACGAGCGGTTGCTTGCGATGTGTGTTTGACTTACAAAGAACCACTGCAGTAGGCCTTGCATCTTCGTTCATCGTTGTACATTACTTCTATCCGACTCCTTGCTCGCTCGTTTCCCTTATACAGAAAGCTGGATCGCTGCCAAATTCATTATACAGGGTGTTTCACCTAATAGTTTACACTATCTCAAAAAAGGCTTTTTGAGTTAGATGAGTGCCTTTTTCGACATAGCATTGTCAGTCGTGTAGCACATCATTATACAGCAAATACGTGCTAACATGCTGGTCAACGAATATCGAATAGTCAATTTTATAACTATTACCGTTAGGCTCCTTATTTATTGATAGGCATGTAGCCCACCGTTAGTAATATCAACATCTGATTTAGAATTTGAAAAACGCATTTACCCCTGGTCGTTGTGGTCCAACAAATTTTGGATACATAGCGTCAAAATACGTGCGCTTTCGAGAAGCTTGCAGGCAAAGCAACCATTCGAGTGCACGTAAATCCTCGGAATAGCCGAAATTTGTTGGGTTTCAGCGCCGACAGCAAACGCGTTTTCGAAACTGTAAAAACTGTTATGAATATTACGGTGGGCTACACGCCTCTCAACAATTAAGGGGCCTAACGATAATAGTTCAAAAGTTTAGTTTATGGGATGTAACGTCCCGAAGAGACTAAGGCTATGAGGAATTCCGTCGTGAAGTGCTCCGGAAATTTCGACCACTTGGGGTTCTTTCACGTGCACAGACATCGCACAGTACACGGGCCCCTAGAATTTCACCTCCATAAAAATTCAACTGCCGCGACCGGGATCGAGCTCGCGTCTTTCGGCTCAGCAGCCGAGCACCATTACTACTGAGCTACCGCGGCGGAAATATTAAAGTTTGCTATTAAATATTATTTATTCATTTTATTTATTCAAATACCTCACGGGCTCCGAGTGGAGTATTCTGTAAGGGGGTTACATAACTGGGGTGCGAAACAGAAGCAAATAGACGAATCGTTATTTTAACATCGTTATACAATAGTAAGCAAGTAACCAGAAAAAAAGTGCTAAATTGAAAAACACACTACAGAAAAATGCTGGTTATTTTTTCTTTGAAAATGACATAATCTGAGATGGGAACAATGTTGTCAGGAAAACTATTCTAATAAATGATTGCACGAGTCAGGGCTGATGTGTTGAATGCGGAGGTCGTTCTCGAAAGGCATTATTAGTTATATTAACTAGTATATTGATAATTGGTGGCAAGCCAAGGAACAGAACGACATGATGACTTTCCGCTGTTGTGCGGGAAAGGGAAGGCGCATAACTGCCCCTCTGTTTAGGTGGGCGCATCTACTACTCACACCGCGATTGCGATGTCCACAGCCAGTTATGCCACTTTACGACGGGAGTGAAACAGCGAGAAAGAAGCCCGAAGGCGAAACGAAGAAGGGACAAAAAAGAGCGCTGAACTGACAACTGAATTTTATTGAGCGAAACTCGCACAATATATAGGAAGGCAGTGGCAAAGATAATCAGATGCAGTCAACGTCACATGGTGTAAAGAGCCATAAAAGCGATAAAAACATAACAAGGTGACAAAGCTAAAAGCCAACTGAATCTCAGAAGGGATGATAACTAAATGAAAAAAAAAGTACACTTGATGACTATAAACAGTTAATGTAACAATGTGTAAAGAGCCATAAAAACGAATAAAACATAAATAGCAGGTAACAAGGATAAAACCTGTTCCTTCTTCGTTTCGCCTTCGGGCTTCTTGTGACTCATGTCACAATGAACCAACTAGCCCAGCAGAAAGTTCTGCATGCCACTTTACTTTTCTCAAAAATTTGTGGTCTAAACCTTCTGCTGGTTTACAGAAAAGAATAGGCGCATAACTTCCTCTGTTTGTAGGTGCACAGCACCGACTACTCACACCGCGATTAAGGTGTCCACTGACCCGGTGATCGAGTTGCACTTGCTCTCGCATTTAGACTTCATAAGAATTGCTTACGTGCCCCAATAATATATTTTTTATTTATGCAGATCTAGCAGGCTTGATACACTCAAATAGACAACGGTTTTTTTGGGGGATTGGAAGCCTTTCACGCTAGCGCCGTAAAAGTTATGAAGCCCCTCCTTCCTCCTGAATCAGTATAGACTTTGTGGAATACATAATCTGCATTACATGTGTGAAGCAAGCTCGCGTGAAGGGGTGTCATTATCAACCAGCAGATCAAAGAACGTCGTTCAAGGAGCCGGCAAGCCGCCTTTAACACTTTCGCTGGTCTGCACAAGAATAACTGTGTATACGATGATGGTACCTGCGACCTGAAAAGAAAATACGATAGAAAGAAAGACAAAAGAGTATTTTAAAATGAAGCAGCTTTACTTTTTTCTCCTACAAGCATTCAGAAAAGTAGCTCTAGCAACAAGAAACCGGCGCATTTTTGCCTGTCTTTCTCTTTGCATGTGAAGAATGCTGTCTTCTATGTCTGTCTGCTTCCGTGTCCGCCTTTCTGTCTGTGCCTGCCTGTTTATCTGTTTTTCCGTCTGTCTCCCATTCTATCAGTTAACACGCTTAGTGTCTTCGAGCAGTGCTAGCGCCTGCCTCTCTGAACAGTAATCTCCCGCATGTTTACATAAAATACATTATTAAAACCTAACTACTCTGAATCAAAATTTCGATCGCAATCGAGAGAACAAGGGCGGAGAGAATAAAACGGTTGTCCTTGCTACAATGAATGCAAAGGGGACTGCGAAAGCAGCTCTTGGCTTCGTATCTTGCTTTTTGCTTTTGTTTGTACGTGTTCAAAATTATTTTACATAGTTACCCTTCCTTTGCTAACGCCATTTAAACCCAGTGCGTCACCCCGACGCCTCGGGTCTATTCATGGAGAAATTTGACGGTCATGTGTTCAGATATCAATGTGTTTTTTGTCGTGTCAATGAAAGGTTCTGAGCAGCTTACCGACACAATTAGTGGTCTGTCGAGCCTGAAAAATCCTGCTCCAGAAAAAGCTATCGCCATCGGTTTTATGGAGTCGTACAAGTAGGTGATCTGCGATGTTGAAATAAAGACGTCGGAATGAAGCTCGAATAAATTCCGTTTACTGTCCGAACAATGCGCATTACAGTATTAGAAGAAAGCACGCATACCTGATTAAAATAAGCCAGGTCTTCACAACAGGTTGCAACGTTTTGCAGAGATTGGCGCAGGTTTCTCAGCTATAAAGAAGAAATAAAAGTTATTCATGAAAGTAGTAGATAATTTTACCTAAACAATATTATACTGATATGTGACTACTTTAATCTTCACATAAATTTCAACTCGCAATAAACGCTGGATAGCTCAGATAAATCATCTGGTGAAGGAAAAAAAGTACCAAAAATATTTCCCCACCAAAAGGCGCCTTCATTTCTTTCACAATTATTTGCTCTTGTCCATGCGGTGGCGAACCGACAGAAAGAAGAAGCATGTTTAGGCCTTCCACCCTTTCAGAAAATCGCTTTCAAACAACCATGTCCAAAATTCTCAGTCAAAAAATGTTTTAAAATTGGAAAATTGTGACGTACTCTAATCGAAATATTCATTGTAATGGTCAATTCTGATATGTAGCAAAATCTTTCTTTTACAGCGTTTACATGAGTCGCATCGAAGAGTCAAGACAGCCATAAAACACCAATGGGGATCGCTTTTGACGACAGCGAAAACGTTACTAGAAAAAAAAATCCAGTACTGCCGTCGGCTGATCTACGGATATATCGATTGTGATAGTGAAACCTCACATTATGTGAAAAAATTGCGTTTATAAGCAGTTTCCCGTTCAAAACTGCCGTTGTCTGGATTGTTGAGTATGAGCAAGCAAAAGTGGAAATTACCGCTGCGAATAGAACTCTCTCATCCCGTCGAGTGGGTTTCATCCACCCTGATAGAATTAACGGATTTTTGTACTTCAGAGTGCGCGTTTTCACGCGTAGCACTGCACATATTTCCAAGTGTAACAAGGAAAGATACTCACTTCCGTAATCATCCCATGGCTGGAATTGGCAATTTCAAGCAAGTCAAGGCACAAAGAAAGAGAGTAAGTCACGAAAAGTACATGTTGTGGGCCAGACAGGTCTTCCCGGAATAAACTGTACACTGTTACGCATGCGTACAACATGAAAGTGACAGCGGACGCCGCGAGGTACCACCCAAAAAGGTCGTCCAGGCTTCCTTTGAGCCCAATAATCTTTTCGAGGTTAAGCCTCGTCTTGTGAACCATCCTGGCACACTCGATGAAATGGACCTCAGCTGAACTCGGCCCTACGATGGAACGAACAACTTGATGCTGATGGGCAATGTACAGCCGGAACACCTCGGACAATGGTCTGATGACTAGAAAGTGCGTCATGTCGTGTACATAGAAGAATTCTCCTACAACGCAGATTGACTTTACGAACACGCCTAATATACACTATGTATAATGCTGTCAACAAACTCGAATGAGAGGTGAGCGCATGCGCACATGTATGCAACAAAAGCGACGCAATGTAAAAACCGAAAGACGTAGCAGACCATTGTCCCGTCAGATCTCTTCCGTGGGGAGAAATTCACTTCCCTCTCGTATTTCGCCGATTCTTTGAACAGACCGAGGATGTGGCTCGAATTCATTATAGTGCCCAGCATAGATAAAAGAATTTTGAGGAGAGCTAATGAGAGCATAAAAAAGTGGAATAAAGTTGCAAACATTTTGATTTTGTCGAAGATTGAGTGATGAAGCTGGATAAAGTACAAAGACTGGGAGACGACGAACACGGTGATGCAAACAGCGGAGTAGATAAAGTAGCATGTCTTCCATCTAGTTTTGATGTCATTTTGGTCAGAACGTTGGAGACTGAGAGCGAACGGCATTCCAGAAACCGCACAGATCCACCCATACCACTTGAAATTCTGCATCATGAACGACCTCATGCTGGTGATTTTTGTCTCCGTTTTGGCCAGATGAAATACTTTTTACGTCACAATGTGCCAAGAAGTTGGACGCTTATGTAGAAAGGCAAATTTGAAGAACATGAGTGCCATGCTGAAAAGGAAAAACAAGGAATATTAGTCGGTGTGGTACGAAAGAACACTGAGAAAATAAAATGTGCAGTTCACTCTACATGTAATGCCCCAGACAGAAGAATGACTTGGCCAACTTCAAATGTAAACTAACGATAACAAGCTCGTATAAAACCCAAGAAGAACCCATTACTAGCACGTCAAGAAGGAGCGAACTGGCGCTCCCTTCGACTACTTTAAAAAAAAAAAAATTCCAGCTACCATGCTTGAAATAGCAACCTCAGTACCTAGTTTAATCAAGGAACCATGTGGGTCGAAATTTTCTTTACAGTTTTGCGATTTTCGCTGGTCTTATAATGATGTTCCTTTCAGAGAATTTTTTCTTTTTCAACAATATTGAGGGGCAGAACTTTGGGAAACGAAAATTTTTCACTAATCACCACCCTTTTTTTCGCATTTAAGTATATTTCAAGCTGCTCTTTTGAAAAAGGGACAGAGATAGGAAATTTCGCTTTTATTGCGCCAATTTTCGGATACGCTATTGAACATAACTGCATCCTCACGCACTTGCGGATCTTGCAAACATTAACTGCGCTTAGAAGAACGTCAGTTTGGGCTAGATGGTGCATTATTTGAGAGAGAAACGACAATAGCGCTACAGCAAGGCGTACACAAGAAGCGCTTGTCCTGTGTCAGCCTTTCATGTGTACGTCTTCCTGTAGCGCTACTGTCGTTTCTCTCTCAAAATAACTACGCATATTCTCTTTCCTGAATTATTCCAGTTTAGCTCTAACACATGGACCAAGAAAAACAGCCATTTCACGTACAAGCGCGCTCTTTGTAAATATATCCTTTCATTCCTTGACAAACTAAAGAGATTGATTGCGTTAGTCACATATAACTGAATAGAAACCCTACTCGTAGTATCTTCTTTATGTTAACGACCTCCATATAAATTCCTCAATAAGTTAGAAGAGAACACCCTTAGGAGAGTACAAACCAACACATACCCAATGCCAGCTAAGGAACACCAGTGGTACCCTACACTATACTCTCCGCAGTGCCCGCACTGTGGAGAGGTAGCTAAGCTCTACCACATGGTGTGGACATGCCAATTTAATCCCTTAGTTGACCCCATTCCATACGCTTTAGAAGAGCAGTGGGAGGCTATTCTACTCAGCGATGATCCTGACAGTCAGCACTGGTTGGTGGGGAGGGCCAGCGCAGCAGCAATAACCAGTAGACTACCGGACTAGGCGGCCCACCCACATGTTCTACAAATATTCAGTGAATAAAGATGTTTTCAATCAATCAGTCTTAGCATCCAGTCTATTCCAAACGTGCTATGTGTGCGGCGCCTGCAGCGTAAAACATTTTCCAGAAAAGTTTGTGCTGTACACTCCTCATAACTGGCATTGCTCAGTACCAGATTGTCACATACTGTCATGTAAAATCACTGCCACTTGCCTGCGCTCAGATGTTCAGCCGCACTTTGACTCGATAGTGTGCATGGGCGGCTTAGCGGCTCTGCCTGTTGTCCTGGGATTCAGCAAAATGCATCGAGGTCTTGAAAGAACTTCAGCGCTGGCTTTATAAGATCGGTGGCAGCTGATCAATAGGAAGCTCCGCTTTTCCGCGGCGCAGACCTGTCTATCTAAGTAGAGGGTGGCTTCAGCTTTCGATCTACATCTTAACCGGACCGACGCATGTAATAATACTCGTCCTCCTGTTCTCTTTCACTAGTTACGGCTTCTTCGACGGAGTTGACCAAATGCCAAGAATGAGCACCGCGTAGACAGCTACCCCCCCCCCCCCCCCTCCCGTTTCGATATGCTCCAAAGCGGTGACATGCGAAGACCTACACGCTGTGCCGTGCAAATTTTATACACTTCGATTCCGACGACGACAAGCACGCGAGACATAAGTCATGGTGCCTATTACGTTTCCTGAAAACAGAGTGTTTCAGTTACGTCGGATGGTGTACCTCACGTAAGTATGCGCACCATGTAGTAACGCGATCTTAATTTTATGGAACTTGCGTTCTCGGAAAAAATTTTACTACCTCTGCCTTGCAACCAAGTGGCGTGATGTTGTTGCCATCGTATTGAGCACGCTCGCCTCCTAATGTTACCTTGACACATTTCAGGCTCTTGGAGTACGAAACTGCGCCTCAATAAAGTTTTTGATCGCATTCTAGCGTGCTCTCATCTTCTTCGCGCGATAGTAGATTGTACGGTAAAACACTTCAATATACAAGCCTCATTAACCAGGGGTACCGAACAAAAAAAATAAACGAGTTCACTTTTCCTTCCCTCATATGACTGAATAGCCATGAGCCAAAATAGTTTGTGGAATAAAAATTTGATTGTGCACTTTCTGGCCCAATGCTAAGCCACTGCATACCTGAAATCACAAAAAAACACTGCATAGCCTCGCGCAGCTGCGCATGAAAGAAACATTTACTGACATATGTGAAAGTCGGAATAGAAGATTTTTGTACCTTGCAAACAAAAATCCACAGATCTTGTCCGTTTCTTGGTGAGCTCCTGCTATTACTATCCAGCAGCCAACATGGTGTGAAGTATCAACTTGTACTTTCATGGGCGAAAAATATTAGGCTAAACTGAATAAGTCCCCTTTACGTGTCATACCGAAACCGTACCTAGGTATCGCCTTTACTATCTCTCATAAGTATTAGAGCGTTCAGAATAAGTTTTTCGTAACGATGCACGCTGAAAGTTAAAATATATGTCGGTGTTCGTAAAAGCTGCATTTTTGCTCTTCAATGCATGCACCAACGACGCGGGATGAAACCTCCGCAGCGGCGGCCGCGTTTCTTTACAGTCAAAATGCAAAGCGCTCAATGTGTGGTGTGAGATATCAGTGCAAGTTGAGGAGCCCCTGGTGGCCGAAATTAATGCGGAGTTCTACCCAGCGGCGAGCCTCTTAGCCCGTGCATCTTTTAGCGCCGTTAAGCACAGATTTAAGAGAAATTTATTGGACCCACTATTTACAAAAAATGCCCAGGCTTAGCTTGGTTAAGCCAAGAATGCGTTGCGTATTGCGCGGTCTTTTTGCGCGAGGTATTGCTTGGCGGCACTCGATTTTCTCAGCAGCTTTTCCTCCGTGACGTATGGATGGATGGATGGATAGGAGCGCCCCCTTTGAAACGGGGCGGTTGCAACCGCCACCATGCTCAGCCGTCCTTTTTTTTTACTTGTTATTTTTTATTGTTTTTTGTTTCCTTTTTTTACGTGGTTTGTTGACGTCACGTCACCACGTGACGTCACGTCACGTGGTTTGGTGGCTGCCCGGCCGCGCCCAAGGGCTGAACTGAGTGATTGCAATATGCTACGCATAACAGGCCCTGATACTTATTAGGAGATATTTTAGAGCGCCAGCTCTAATACTAGCACCATTTAAGGCACAAATAATGTGGAAAAGAAGGTCATTCAAGTGGGGCCAGCAGGTGATACCATTGGTTCACAGACTGTGCACCACCTAACTGGCGTAGAATGTGCGGAGTGCTATTAAACGATTGAGCGCTTTACGGAGCATAAGGTTACCAGTCGAATCAAAGCGTAGCGTATCACAGGGATTCGCATCGATGACCTTTGGTTCCCCAAACCATGACTGCTTTAAACTTCAAGCGTCCATTGGGCCACACTCATCACGTAGGACATTAGAAGTGGTGTCAAACGATTTGGCTTCTTCCGCTGTATATGTTGGCTTCAAAAAAGTAGATATCCGGATATAAAGAAAAATTTGTATCGGATATAGCGAAGATGGCGAATGACGCAATATTCATTCGATATTGCTAATTCTCGATGCCCATACTGTGCCCCAGTGTTTTTCTCTTTTCTTGCGGTACTGAAAAGACCCAGGCAAGTGTGGATATGCTGAAGGCATCGAAGTTATTTTCAGGGGAGCTCATCCTGATGCTGCAGTTCATACTGCGAATGGTGAGATTTAGACTGATAAGTTCTTATCTGAATGTAACTGCCTTACAGAAAATGCAACTAAATTCCAAGCTGTCATATTTTACACGAGGCGTAGAGTTTAATGCGAAGTAGATGCTGAGCTTAAATAAAGAATAAACTGAGGGGAGCTCCCCGGGATAAGGCTTAGCATAGTTGTCTGCAGCATCGTAGCTAAGTGTGACAGAGTGGATTCCAAGAGATGGGAAGCATACCAGGGGCCGCGAGAAACTTAGGTGGGCGGTGGAGATGAAAGTAATTTGCGGGGATATCGTGGTCAACCGGGGGCACAGTAGAGGGCTAATTGGAGATATATGGGAGATGTCTTTGTCCTGCAGTGGGCGTAGCCAGGCTGATAAGGATGACGATCACCTTTCTCTGTATTCTTATGTTCTCACTTAGGCCTATGCTGATAACGTTATTCCGATCATTTCTGCTTTTGGAAGACACAGCTGCTTCGTGCTGACTTGTATCGCTATCCACAATCTTGGTACGAATTATCCCACAAAATCGTGTTGGCTGTTATTGCTAAATGATACTAATCGGAGCTTTCGTAAGCCTATTTCTCGCTTCCAAGGTACACCTATTTTATTTCAGTGATCCACTGGAGTTCTTGGAGGTGCTTTGATACTCGACTAACCTGTTATGACCATATTTTCCGGCTACTTGACAAAGTGTAATTTCTGTCTGCCGGGCTTGAAGCTATCTCCGCATTCTTTTCTTTTGTGTTTCATCCCAGTCCTGGTGTGTTTTTTATCGTCAGTTTTGTCCGGCGGCCATGACAAAAGCTCTTCCCACCAGGTGACCTCAGCCTCCGGGGTAGCGCGTTGGTGAATTTCTGTTGCCCGTCCCGCGCAATCAAGATCTTAGCTGTGACAGGAACATATTGCTCTACACGGACTACTCCTCCACCTCTTGAAGTACGATTTGCTATTCTGAGTGACAAATTCTGTCGTTTCTCTTTTAATGGCCCTGTCACTTTTGGATCTGGATTTTTCCAATCAGCTGATGTCTAGATGCCATACAAGTGGGCTTACTATTTCCTTTATTGCTTCAGGTGCGCTTACATGATAGTCGTGCTCCTTTAGCCGTCGCTAGTCTATACACTCACCATGTCTTCCTGATTTTTACAGATATGGCATACACCACTTCCTCAGCAAGAGCGGCACTTGTAGACATCGGTCTACCAGGCCATACTATAAATCCTGCGAAACTTTGTCGCAGCTCTGTAACGAGCGGTTGCTTGCCATGCGTATTTGACTTACAAAGAACCCCTACAGTCGGCCTTGCATCTTCGTTCTTCGTTGTACATTACTTCTATCCGACTATTTCCCCTTGCTCGCTTGTTTCCCTCATGCACTCATCAAGCTGGATCGCCGCCAAATTCATTATATAGGGTGTTTCACCTAAGACTTTACACTATCTAAAAAAGGTTTTTTGAGTTAGAAGAGTGCCTTTTCGACATATCATTGTCAGTCGTGTAGCACATCATTATACAGCAAAGACCTGCTAAGTAGCAGGCTGGTTAACAAGTATTGGATAGTCAACTTTATAACCATTACCGTTAGGCTCCTTATTTATTGACAGGCATGTAGCCCACCGTAAGTAATATCAATATCTGATTTAGAATCTTGAAATCGCCTTTACCCTGAGCGCTGTGGTCCAACAAATTTTGGATACATAGCGTCAAAATACGTGCGCTTTCGAGAAGCTTGCAGGCAAAGCAACCATTCCAGTGCATGTAAATCCTCCGAATAGCCAAAATTTGTTGTGTTTCAGCGCCGACAGTAAACGCGTTTTCGAAACTGTAAAAACTGTTATGAATATTACGGTGGGCTACACGCCTCTCAATAATTAAGTATCCTAGCGGTAAGAGTTGAAAAGTTTAGTTTATGGGGTTTAACGTCCCGAAGCGACCAAGGCTATGAAGGACGCCGTAGTGAAGAGCTCCGGAAATTTCGACAACCTGGGGTTCTCTCACGTGCACAGACATCGCACAGTACATGAGCCCCTAGAATTTCCCCTCCATAGCAATTAAACCGCCGCGGCTGGGATCAAACCCGCGTCTTTCGGCTCAGCAGCCGAGCACCATAATCACTGAGTCAACGCGGCGGAAATATTAAAGTTGGCTGTTCAATATTATTCATTCATTTTATTTATTCAAATACCTCACGGGCTCCGAGTGGAGTATTATGTAAGGGGGTTACATAACTGGGGTGCGATACAGAAGGAATTAGACGAATGGTTATTTTAACATCGTTATACAATAGTAAGCAACCAACCAGAAAAAAGTGCTAAATTGAAAAACACAGTTCAGAAAAAATGCTGGTTATTTTTTTCTTTGAAAATGACATAATCTGAGATGTGAACAATGTTGTCAGGAAAACTATTTTAATAAATGATTGCACGAGTCAGGGCTGATGTGCTGAATGCGGAGGTCCTTCCCGAAAGGCGTTATTATTATATTAGCTAGTATATTAGTTAATCAGACTAAAATTAACACGTCTTAGCTGTATACAGATGTACTACATCGTTAACAATGCTATGCCGGATAAAGCACTCTTCTAACTCAAAAAACTATTTTTAAAAATTGTGTAAACTATTAGGTGGAACACCCTGTATATTATTCAAATTACTGAGCAGTGTAGATTCGACTGTTTCAAGTTCATGGCTGTATCGGTGATGACTTTGCAGTCATGGTAGCTACCTTGGCTGCACATGTGGAAATTTCCCGCTGTTCTCAATTTTCGAGTCGCTGTATACGGGTGATCTTGTGCATAGTACTTAGGTAGTACTATGCACGATATGGCATTCATCTCACAGCGGCATGGAACTCTACCGTTGGGTTCCTGACGCCACACAGATTCCATCTTCCTTCCCCTCTCTGAAATCCATAGCTCATTTCATAAGAGGTCGTGGGCATTTTAATTCTTTCTCTCACAATTTTAAATTCCACCTGACAACATGTGCTCTTTGTGAACGTGCTTGTTATTCTGTTCGTCGTGTATCTTAGTGTCCTTTAATGCGCACATTGCTAGTCATATCCGTGGAATCCTGTCCACACATTCAGCCGCAAATGCGTTGCAACTAAATTTCGCTTATTGAGAAGCATGCGCCTTGACTTAACAAAAGCTTTAAATTTTGAGTAGGACATTGCATGATTGGTGTTGCTCTGTCAGCCATTCAGATAGCATGGAAGTTCTTTTTCTTTTTTTTTCTTCTATGCCTTGTCCACCTTGATCTTTTTACTTTTTTGCACCACTCTCATACGCTGATTCCACTACGTGTTGGAGCCAATCGGGCAAGACGGCAGGGTGTTACGCAATCTTCTCCTGCACCCGATTGCCTCGTTGCCTTTCACTTTCAGTACTGTTCTTCTTCGAATGCGAAGTATGTGAGCCAGTATTTCGCGTTTCATTTAGCTTTCGTTTCGAGGCTGGATTTTCAAGCTGAGGTTTCTGGCAAAGATCTGCGAAATCGGTGAATGGGGACTTAGTTGCAGCGAACTATAAAATATTGGAACCTCGTAACGCAATTTACGAGGGCAATGAGGAAGCGGTGTGTTCTAGATTCACTGAGCACGGATGGAAATTGACGGAGACGATGAGAAAGAATGCACAGTGCGACGTAGTGGCAAATAAAGGGGTTATCGGCTGGGGCTATAACATAGTTATCTCGAGCAGTGGCCAGCCAAGTTGATCTGTCCGGGCCCCTTGGGTTGAAAACACAGGCTACTCGCAGTCGCCGGCGTAATAATTCGAAACACAACTTGGCTGACGGAGCGAAGACCCGGCCGTCATCAGAAATCCGCGGAAGAAATGCGGCACGCAAATAGCCTCACCGGCATTCTGCAATAGGCCGCCGGCGACCCAACCGCCACGTGCCTCAAAGCTCGATTGAGGTGTCCATTATGCGCATTATGCCCATTGACGGGGAGCCAGTTAAGCGACTTTAAATTTCTGAATAACCAGCGGAGACTAAACCGCCTGCAGGTTTTCAGAAAAGGACAGGTGTATAATTTCCTCTGTTTGCAGGTGCACGCCACGGCCTATGCACATCGCAATTGAGCTGTCCACTGACCCCGTTAGCCAGTTGCACTTGGTGTCACATTTACACAGCGCAAGAATTGTTTAGGTGCATCATAATGTATTTTATTTCTGCAGCTCTGCCAGGCTTCAGGCTCACAAACGGACAGCGAGTTTTTTTCGACATTAAAAGCCTTAATGATAACGCACTAAAAGATACCAAGGCCCTTTTTCATACGGAATCAATAGAGCATTTTTGGAATATAAAATCTGGATGACTTGTCTTAGGTAACCTCGCATCAGTAGGTGTCATCTCCTAATAGACAGAAGAACGCCTTTCAAAGGGTCGACGAGCCGCCTTCTACACTTTCGCTGGTCTGCACAAGAATAACTGTGTATACGATGATGGATCCTGCAACCTGCAAGAAATAGAATGTGAAAGAAAGAAGAAAAGAATAGTATTTTCAGACGAAGCAGCTTTACCTGCTTTTTCTACAAGTATTAACAAAAGTAGCTCAAGCTACAAGTCACCGGGGCCTTTTTGTCTGTCTTTCTGTTTGCCTGTGAATATTCCTGTCTTTTGTGTCTGTCTTTTTCCAGTCGGTCTTTCTGTGCGCGACCGCCTGCCTATCTGTCTTTCCTTCTGTCACTCTGTAAGTGCCCGTCTCTATCTCTCTCAGGCTGTTTCTTTCTCGGTGATAACACTCTTAGCGTCTTTGAACAGTGTTAACGCCTACCTCTCTAAACAATCTCCCGCGGGTCTACATAGAATCCATTGACAAAACCTAACTACTCTGAACCAAAATTTCAATTACAATCGACAGAACAAGTTCGAACAGAATAAAAAGGTTGTCTTTGCTGCAATCACAGCAAACGAGAGTGCAAAAGCACCTCCTCGCTTCATATCTTGCTCTAATATTTTTATTAGTAACCAAGTCCTTAACGCGCAGTTGTTAGCAAGCGTTTCTGGTTTTTTGTGTACGCGTTCAAAACTATTTCACCTAATTAGCCTTTCTTTGCTAACGCCTTTTCAACCCAGTGCGTAACCGCGACGCCTCCTGCCTATTCTTTGAGAACGTTGAGGATCATGTATCTATAGGCATGAATGCATATTTGTATTGGCTCGACGAAAAGGTTCTGTACAGCTTACCGACACAATAAGTGGTCTGTCGAGATTAAAAAATTCTGCTGCAGAAAAGGCAATCTCCTTCGGTTTTATAGAGTCGCGCAAGAAGATGACCTGCGATGTTGATATAGAGGCGTTGAAATATCGCTTGCACAATTTCTGTTTATGAATCGAACAATGCTTGCTGCAGTATTAGAAGAAAGCACACATACCTGATTAAAATACGCCATGTTTTCACAGCAGGTTGGAAAGTTTTGGAGAGTTTGGCGCAGGCTGGTCAGCTAGAAAGGAAAAGTAAAACATGTTCACGACTGTAGCCGCTAATTTCATCCGAACAATATCATCATGATGTGCCACTGCATTAGTATTTTTTTGCATAAACATCGACTCGCGATGAACGTGAGAAAGTTGAATTAAATCAATAGAAGCAGAATAAAATTTGCAAAAAATGTTTTTCCATAGAAGCCACTTTGATTTCCTTCATAATTTTTTGCTCTCGTCCACGCGTTGGGAAGCGATGTTTTTCTCTGTTGCCACAGTAAGAGTAATCATGTTTAGGCTTTCCACCCTTTTAGAAAATGGCTTCCCGAAAAGTGGGAATAACTTCTGCAGAATGGTATTCTCTCGCGCTGCCGAGTGGGTTTCAACTGGATTTGGTTCCTTCCGTTTGTGCGTTTTCCCGACTGAAGCCATGTATATTTCAAAGGAGTAACGAGTAAAAAATACTCACTTCTTTGATCATTCCGTGGCTCAAATTGGTGACATCAAGCAAGTCCAGGCATGAGGATAGAGCGTACATCATTAAGAGCAGGTGCTTTGATGCAGAAAAGTTTACAACGAATAACATGTGGACTGTTACGCATGCGTATAATATGAAAGTAAAGCCAGACGCCGCGACATACCACCCCAAAAGGTCGTCGAGCCTACCTTTCAGTTCCACTATCTTTTCGAGGTTAAGCCTTATCTTTTGAACCGTTCTGGCGCGTTCGGTGAAATGGACCCCAGTGACACTCGGTCCTACGATTAAACGAAGAACTTCGTGCTGATGTCCAATGTACAGCCGCAACACCTCTGAGAAAGGTCTGATGATAAGAAAGTGCGCCATGTCGTGCACATAGAACAGAAAATTTCCTAAAAAGTAGATTAGCTTTGCCAACACGCTTAACGCTACACTATGCATAATGTTGTCGATAAACTCGATGGATAAGTAAGAGCAAGCACACACGTTTACAACAAAAGCGACGATCAGTAAAAATCGAACGATGCAGCAGGCCAGAGTACGATCGTACCTCTTCGGTGGGAAAAAATTCACTTGCCTCTCGTAATTCGCCGATTCTTTGAACAAATCGAAGAGGTCACTCGACTTCATGATATTGGTCAGCATGCAAAGAAGAATTCTGAGGTTGAGTAGCGTGTACATTACAAAGCGAAGTGAAGTAGTGAACATTTGGAAGCTGTCACTTATTGTGAAGTGAATGAAATAATAATACAAAGCCTGCGCGACGGCGAAAAGTAGAATGCAAACAGCGGAGTAGATAAAGTAGCATCTCTTCCATGTAGTCTTGGCGTCATCTTCGTCAAAACGTTGCAGGCTGAGAGCAAACGGCATTCCAGAAACTGCACAGATCCACCCGTACCACTTGAAATGCTGCCTCATGAACGACTTCATGATGACGATTCTTACGAGGTCTTTTGCAAAGGTGGGATACTTTCTACATCAGACTGTGCCAGTTGAAAGGTGAATTTATAAGACAAGTCCACCTTCCTGAAAGAATACATCACGAGAAATATTAGTCGGTATTGTATCATAGCGAACAGAGAAAAAAAGTTACAGGTCATTCCACACGGAATGCGTAAGAGAGAAGATTAACTTTCCCGCTTTCAGAGTTAAACTAATTATAATAAGCTCTTATAGGATCCAAGAAAAAGCATTCCTCGTGCGCCCCGAAGCAACGAACTGCCCCTCGCTTCATCTATATTTAAAAAAAAAAAAATATTAGCTCGCATGCTTTAATGGCAATGTTCAATATCTGGCTTAATTGGTCAACCACATGGATTGAAATTTTCTTAATGTTAGCTCATCATCACTGGTCATATCAGTGACGTTGCTTTCGGGGATTTTTTCCCTTTGCAAGGACTTTCAGGGGCACAAATTTGCGAAAAGGAACTTTTTGTTTAGTATCAGTGAAAGTAGCTGCCGAAATTGCCGCCTTTTTTCCGGATTGAAGTAGATTACAAGGTGTTCCTTAGAAAAGCTTGCCGAAAAAAGAAATTTCTGTTTTATTGTGCAAAGTTCCGGTTCCGGAAAGGCACATCATTAGATTCTCACATACTTGGTGAGCATACCAACAACTATAGCCCATTAATTATCTCTGCTCTGAGAAATTCTTACCTCTACCTAACGGGCCAAGAAAAAGAACCATCTTTCGAACAGGCGCTTTCATTGGGAATATGTAAATACATTCTTCCTTCCTTTTATAAACCAAAGCGATAAACCGGGTTAGATGGTGCATAACTGCATAACTAAATGATCACACCAGTAGTAGTGCTACCGGCTTTATGTATGCGGACTCTTAGCATTTACTGGATTGCATACGTAGTTCGAATGCGGTACCTTTGCCATAAAACATTCTCCGGAAAAACTTGTGTTGCACACTACCGGTAACTGAGATTGCTCAGGAACAGAATGTAACATACCGTCATGTAACGTCGCTGCCAATTCACTGCGCTTAGACGTTCAGCCGCCCTTTGATTCGACAGTGTGCTTGAAGAACGTGGCGACTCGGCTTGATCTCGAACTATCGCGCTCTTGAGGGAACTTCCGCGCCGGCTTTATAATATTAGTGCCTGGTGATCGATAGAAAACTCGGCTATAAATATTGCTGCTCGCCGGCGTCATGCGCTCGCTACCTTTGTGGTGGGTGGCTTCAGCTTTGGAGCGAAATTTAAGGCGCCTGATTGCATATAATAGTATTTGTATTCCTGTTTTCAATCGGCATTTACTGCTTTTTCGACGCACTCGACAAAATGCCAAGCTTGAGTACTACCGAGATAGCGACCTCCACTGGCGCCGGAAGCGCCATCTGGCTGGCATGCTAAGACCTACACGCTGCGCTGTTCAAATTTAATGCACTTAGCTTCCCACGGAGAGAAGTGCTGCGTCTAGTGCGCAACACGCGAGATATAAGTCAGGGTCACAATCAAGCAGTGTCGTGAGCATTACGTTTCCTGAGAACATGAATACTTTGATTACGCCGGACGCAGTAGCCTCGCGTACGTACTTTCAAAGTAGCACCGCAATCAAAATTGTTTGAAACTTGTGTTCGCGGCAAAAAATTTATATTATCTCGGTCTCGCGACTTATTAGCGTGGTGTTGTTGCTAGGGTATAGACCGCGTGTCTTCTCACGCCCTGACGCATATCAGGCAAATGTATCATGTGCTGCACCGCAATAAATTTTTTCCCACACTCAAGTGCTGTAAACGTTTCATGACCATAATATATAGTATGCTATAACTCTCATTTAAGTTTAATTGGGGGGGGGGGGGGGGGGTTCAACCTCCAAAAGCGACTCAGGCTATGAGGGACGCCGTACTGAAGGGCTCCGGAAATTTAGTCCAGCTGAGGTTCTTTAGCGTGCACTGACATCTCACAGGACACGGCCTCTAGTATTTCCCCTCCATCGAAGTTTGACCACCGCGGGGCCGGGATCGAACCCGCCTCTTTCGGGTCAGCAGCCGAGCGCCAGAACCACCGAGGAACCGAGGCGACAGGGTATAACTCTTCAATACATTAGCATGGTTGACCTAAGACGCAAATAAAGATTAAATAAACCAGTTCGCGGTTTCCTTCCCGAATGGGTATTACTGCGTAGCCATGCGACTCAATAGATTTGTAGAAATCTTTGAGATGGCTGCGGCAACCCGCAGTGCAGCAATGCGAAAGTAAAACATCCACAAACTCTATCGACGTCCGTGGCTATTTTGACGTCCATGGCTATTTTGATGTCTGAGTGTGTTTCCTTGCTTGTAATTATTTAACTAATTGTACCTCATCAGGCAACTTTTTCCCATGGCAACATTTTATCACGCACTATATGTCACAATCACACTTTCACGCATTTATCTTCAGAGAACGACGTTACCGTGCCGAAAAAATAGCGGAATCTTTTTGCTGACGCGACAGAGACTTATAATGCTCCCGCGTTAATAAAAGTTTCTTTTGGGCACTTTCGGTTAACAGTGCTAAACCAGTGCATATAAGGAACGCCATACAATATTGCGTAGCGTCGCGCACCTCAAGAGAAAAGAACAAGTTTCTGATCATATTTGAAAGACGGATTAAAGCATTTCCGGAGCCTATAATAATAAAATACACTGACCTGGTTGGTCACTTCACCGGCTAGCTCCTACCATTGCTGCTCAGCGGAGAACTGGGAATCTTTGCACCTTTGCAACTCTGAATTTTTCCGAGTGATTAATACCGGCGAGAATTGAATGCTATACTTAAGGTGTCATAGTCAAGCCGTAGTTAGGTATTTCCTTTACTCTTTCGATTAAGTATTAGACCCTCACTATACGTTTTCCGCAACGATGCACGCTGAAAAACAAACGAAGCAGCGGCGGTGTTCGTAAAGGACGCATTTTAGTGCTAGTGCTGTGATATGCATACAATAAATATGAGTAATTAAAATCGCGCAACGGCAGCTCCATATCATTAGATACGAAATGCGAAAGCACTCAGTGTATTCTGTGCGATTTTAGTGCAGGCTGAACAACCCCGGGTGGTCGAAGGCCTCCGCTGTGGCGTCCCTCCTAGCACGTGTACTTCTTCGCGACATTAAGCCGAAATGCTTAATACTAGATATTTTGTCATTAGTGATAACAGCTTGGTAGTTCGCAAATGCTGAAGCCATCGCAGTTATATTCGGGGTGCTGATCGTCACGGTTAAGTCCATTCAGAGAAAGAAGACATCTACAGTGATTATTTCTTGTCCAAATGTAAGTACCTTACAGCGAACGCGAATAAAATCAGTCCTGTCATCTTGCACGTTGAAAATACAAATCAATGTTGAGCCACATTCTGAGCTTACATAAGGAGGATATTGAGGGAAGCCCATTTTTCTGCAGCATCGTGGCTTACGTACTGGAAAAAATTGGAGGTAGGGAAACTGCCAAATGTTTTTCATTCAGAATTTATTTCAGACAACGAAGAGGTTGTCCAGGGTGACGTGACAAAAGGCATTGCCTTTTGTGCATTGCCTGAAGAGGCCAGCCACCCGGATGACAGGCGGCACCACTGGCTACAAAAATGAAGAAGAGCATTACATAATAGAACACACATTCATTATTTTTACACAATATATTAAGACATCCTTACAAAACACTGGCTTTCGGCGGAAAAACAAACAGCATACTTTAACCACAATTCGACCATAGCAACATTTACAAAACATACAACAAGTGATAGGTATACGTTCAGTTTTTATCTTTAAGTTCATTTATGGCTTTGGGCTAGTAAACTTTGGGCTAGTAAACTTTGGCGGTGGTGCAACTGCTAAATTTCGGAGGTGAGCCAACTGCCCAATTTTTGGAGGTAGACCATGTGCCAAATTTTGGGGTGGGCCAAGTAAGTAATGTTCCAGAGGTGGGCTAACTACCAAAACTTTAAAAGTGGGGCTAACTGCAAAAATGTTTGGACGCGGGTCACCTCCAAAATTTTGAAGGTGGGCCAACAGGCAATATTTTGGGGAGTGCCAAATGTGAATTTTCTGGTGTGGGCCAGGTTCAAATCATGAGGGAGTGCCACGGGCGAAATTTCGGGAGTTGGGCGATGGCAATACTTTTGAAGCACGCCAATTACCTGATTTTGGAGGTCCTTTGGAATTTTGAATTTGACAGTGCTTTGAAATTGGTATCGCCAAAACGAATTAGACCGTCTGCAATATTTATTTTTATTTAGTGCAGCATACTGCAGCCCCAGTGAATCAGGAGGGGCGCAATAAAGAATAATAAATAAAATTATAAGCACATGGTACGGAGAAAGCATCAGTGGTATGCACCAATGGTCTGGATTCTATAAGCAGCAGTGGTAGGGGTGAAATGCCTGGCGGCTCAGCATCGCTAATTACAAACTGTTATGCGAAAACGCGATGGCTACCTCAAGTTTTGAGAGTGGGCCAAACCGATTTTGTCCCAGGTGTGTTCCGAATGTGGGTCCATTCAATTTTCAAATTTTGAGGGGTGGGTGATCCAAATTTCAAGGGTGGGCTAAACCAATTTTGGGGGTGTCCCAGAGCGGTTCCAAACGTAGGTCAACTCAAATTTCAAATTTTCGGGCGTGGGCAACTTGTATTCTGGGGGTGTGCCAACCCCATTTTAGGAGGTGGGTGAATTTAATTTTGAGATGTGGTCACGCATGTCAACTACCCCAGCCCACCCAGATTCAAGGCAGTTAAATTCGACCAAGGTAATTCGAAGGACAGATTTAGAGTGTCCTGACCATATTTAGGACATGCCTCATGTTCCATACGACATATAGCCAACCTTACCCTGTAAGGCCATCCTGGAAATCGAGCTTTGCTTGGTCCACTGTAATGCGCACCCATTGCCTTACTGAACCTGGCTGAGGCTTAATTTTCCTACGTGTGAGCCATGGTCGAAATCGCTGGGTCAGAGTAGAACTGCTTTCCCACTAAAAAAAAAATGAGGGTGCTCGTTCCTGATAAGTATGGTGCTAGCCTTTCTGTGTACCCATTCTAGTTGACGTGGACGTTAGCGATGTGCATAAAATAAAAATAAGCAGCCAAAGAAGGCTTGTTGAGTTCCGATTTTTCATTAAAAAGAAAACATTCAGCCTTTATATTTTGCGTCGAATTGGGAGAGGCGGAATGCCATGTGGAAGCCCCAGGCTTGTTGGCAAGTGAGGTGGTATTAAGTGAATATGAACTGAACGGCATTTTGCTTAATGTTAATTTTTCATAAAGAGCCCAGAGCATGCACTCGTACTGTAGTTTCAGTATAATCATGGCGGTATACGCCAGATGTCTAACATTAGTGGGGACTTAGTGTATGTCTCAGAAAACAAAGATTGCGAAAGGAACAGCACACGCTGTAAATATGTTTGTCAAAGCTAATGCTCTTCGTTCCTGTTGCTACAGGGTACTCTGCAGTACTTAATCTGAGAATGGTGTCTTGCTGGAACGCTGTAGAAAGAATGAATAACTGTTTTTTTTTGTGGTCATTTGTAAGTTTCATCGCCCATTTTTCACACTACTCATACATATTAGGTAGGCTAGAATTAATTAAAAACTTCTGCTGTAGAGCCTACATTGTACTTTTGTATTTTTCTGCTAAATGTTGTGAAAAATGCTCCCCGTTTCTGTTCAATGCTAGTGTTAACTATTTGGCGCTAGCGCAGGAGAAATTTTAAAAGAAACATTTTGCTATGCATGGGAAGAACAGACCATTCTCACTAATACGTTCATAACACTCTTTTACAAAAATTTAAGGGAGAACTAATTCCATTATTTTCTAGAATGCGATAGCTTTAACGTATAAACTCTGATCGGCCAGCTCTTCTGTCATTGTTTCTCGCGGCATAAGATGAGCCTAGGCAGTCGCTGTTAATTATTCTTAGGGGCATATTTCTGCTGTCGTCCTCTCCACTTGCGGGGATTTTCCACTCCGCTACATTCCAACCTAATAAACCGAAATGTTTATACACATCCGCGTGGTGCTAACGCCCACTGAGCCCGCCACCGCGCTCCTTAATGTCACGTGACCAGCCTACCTGCAAAGTTGGCCACGTCCCGTGGTCTAATGACGTCACACTCCCCTGCGAACAATCAGTGCTTGGCCATGTCACCTGCGAACTGCCATCTGCCAGCGCTCCTAAAAAACAGACATAGTCACGTGGTACCAACATCACACAACCCATGGGCCAATCAGAGCTAGGCCATGTCAAGGTACCCTGTGACGTAGTAGCTGTCTCGAGCAGTCAGTGAATTTTAGGACTCACCATGCCCTGTTTTCCTACCGCACCTGCCAAATCGGCCATGTTACGTGGTCTCACGACGTCACGCACCCAGTAGACCAATCAACACTCAGCCTTGTCGCGTTACCATGGGACGTAATATTTACCAATCAGTAAATTTTGTGTCCAACCACGCCATGTTTATCGGTGATGAGGCTCCTGACGCTATCGCATCGACATTCCATAGTTGTCTTACCATTAAAAGTGATGTCCAAAAACATGGGCATGTGCTTGTAGCCGTTTAGCTCTGTGCAGCACATGTTTTTTTCTTTTTTAACATTTTCACCGAAAGAAAGTATGCGATTTCTTCCACAAGTTTTTATCTGTAGCATATTGTCTTCAGCGCCGCAAATGGTAGGCAGATTTTTACGCCTAATTTTTCAATTCCTCCACCTCGCTTCCGTGCTGTATCATGCAAGTTTAGCAAGTACATGCCGCCGTGAACGTTTGCAATTAAACAGTATGCCATGGACTAGTGCTAAGCCATGCTACAACAGCGCGCCGTTTCGGTGCTGCTACCTTTTTCTGCTTAACCTAAAGACACAAAAGGCTCGGAAGATAATAAAGTTAGGTGTGCAAGCTGGCGCACGGTGGTGTTCCTGTTCAAACAGCCCGGCATCTATGTTCAGATTCGCGTATGCTGGTGTCCGCCTTTACTGCATAGCGATGACGCGAAATATTAACGCCGTTGCTTCAAGGATCGCGTTCAGAGGCAACCACGGCGCCGACGGCGCTTCAAGAAAAACAGGTGTCCCGCCTGTCACCTAGGTCATGTGACCTTGTGATGTCATCGCTACCTGTCCATTGCGGCAGGTTGTACAGTCGGGGACAAAAGTCTCCGGACCACGTGTTCCTATAACGAAGCCGATAGCTCTGCTATTGTTCGGCGGCTGGAGACCACACTTGTGGAGGTGAAAGGTAATGTTTTGTTCTTTCATCTCCACAAGTGCGGTCTCCAGCCGCTGTCTTGTAGTAGAGCTATAAACTTCGTTTGAGGAACACGTGGTCCGGAGACTTTTGTCCCTGACTGTACTTGCCCACCCGATGTTGAGAAAACTGGCCACTTTGGTAGGTGGCAGTTAAATTAACGGTTATTCACTAGAATTTGCTCAGGAAGAGCAACCCGGGTCTTACATGCCCCGACAGTGGCAGTGCTTGAAAGTGCCACCCGCCTGGGCTATGGTACACCGCTTAACCGATGCACCACAGTACCAGGAGTGCTATGAGTACTCCCCGAGATATACGAATTTAAAGTAGAGAACAACCAACCCGCAAATATGGGCATGTAGACAGAACATTGGTGACAGAGACGAAGTACTTGCGAAGGAGGGATCTCTGAGGCTATAGCTTTGTACTCTTAAGGGTGGATTAAGCTTTACTTGATGGCGCAAGAAACAAGAATGTTCTTGTCTACTTAGTAATACCCTAAGAGGACCAGACGCAGCTGAAGTGACCCCTTAGCGCAATTGCGTCACAACCTTTAGGCCAAAGTTAAATGTCTCCTCAATTTTTTTCAACATCGAATATAGGAGCGCGATACGTGCTCTTGTTCCGACATTTGTAGTACAAGGATAACAATACCAAGAGCAATTTCCGGATAGAAACACACGCTTCTAACTAGCATTTCATGCATTCAAGAGTGCAAGAAGCAAGTTTCAGGTCAGAATAAATGCTGACAGAAAAGCAACAAATGCAGCTTCCATTTCCGGTCAAGAAAAAAAAAAACGGTATATAGTTTCAGTATATTCATTCCAAAGAGCGTGTTGCAGTACAGCGCCACTGTCATTAAACCAATCTGCTTGCTTCAGTCTGTTGGTGAACCTTTCACAGTTTGGCGGGTTTGTACAAGAACGACCGTGTACGCGATGATAGATCCTGCAAGCTGTAAAGAAAATGCAATAAAAGCAGGAATAGAGGTAAATATTTCACAGAAGGCATAATATTCAACTTTACAACTTCTTAAAAGCATTCCGAACATCTTACCGACACAACTAGGGGCCTGTCCAGAGCGAAGAATCCAGCTGCGGAAAAGGCTATCTCCTTTGGTATAACTGAGTCACGCAAATAGATGACCTGCAATATATTAATGAACAAGTCGGACAGTATTGGTCAACATTTCATTAACGAATTAACAAAAATTGGGAACGAACGAAGAAGAACACATACATACTTCTTGAACATAAGCCATGCTTTCATAGAAGATTGGAGCTCTCTGCAGAGTTTGTCTCAATTTTCTCATCTGCAAACAACCAGGAAAACATAATGAGGGCTGTAATGAAAAATTCCTTACATTGATGTCATTCTTAACTTAAAATAAGTGCAGAGAAGCATAAAACACTCGCATGAAGCTGTGAACGCAATACTGTAAGTTCGTATCCAAGAGAATGGCGTCTACAATTCTTTCAGTAGTGTTTGCCCCTTTTTCTTGCGCTGAATATGTCCAATATTTACGGATTATCACAGAAAGAGCACGCGCATTTCAGCTCAGAACAAACAAGCAATAGAGAATTTTTTTGCGCAGCATATGAAAGTATCATCATGTCAAGTAATTTTGATTCATTCTCTCGCAATCATTGAATTTTGTTCACTCTGTTAACGTGTAATTAAGAAGAAGCCACAGAATATTCCCGAAGAATAACAAGAAGTTTACTCACTTCTTCAACCATCCTGTGGCTCAGATTGACGACATCAAGAACGTCAAGGCATAAGGAAACGGTGTACAACATTGTAATTAGATGCTGCGACATTGAAAACTCTTCTACGAATGCCATATAGACAGTCACGCAGGTGTTCCACAAGACAGAGACACCAGATGCCGCCACTGACCATCCAAAAACCTGGTCTAGCGTTTCTTTGAGCTCCATCACCATGGAAAGGTTTTTTCTTACCATCTGTATCAACGAGGCGCGCTCGGAAGAAGCGACACCGGTACCAGTCGCCTCCAGGACGGACCGAAGAACTTCATGCTGATGGGTTATGTACAACTGGAGCACATCGGAGCACGGCCTCATGATCAGAAAGTGAGCCATGTCGTGCACGTAGAAGAGGAAGTGTCCCACAAAACAGACTGATTTTAAAAATGCGCCTAACGTTTTACTTTGTACAAGCTGGTCAATAAGCCCGAATGTGACGTAATTGTCAGCGGACAAGTCTGCAATGAATGCCACGAGGCGTAACCACCGCATGGCGTAGCATGCCGCTATCCTCTCGCGCCGCTTCGGAGGCGCGAAGTTTGTTTGCCGCTCGTAATTCGCCGATTCTTGGAACAGAGACAGAAGCAGGCTTGACTTCGTGACGGTGCACAACATATTATACAGAACTTTGACAGTATGTAGTGTGTAGATCACAAAGTGGAGACAAATGGAAAATGTGTGGGCATTGCCGACGACAGCAATGTAAACCTGATGAAAGTACAAAACCTGGGTGACGATGAACAGCACAATGCAGGAAAGTGAGTAGAGGAGGTAGCATGTTTTCACGGATGCCCTGACGTCATCGTTGCCGGCACGTTGAAGATTGCGAGCAAATGGCATTCCCGAAACTGCACAGATCCATCCGTACCACTTAAAATGCTGCTTCATTAAGGACCCCATGGTGACAATTCTGATTTGTATTTTTTGAAATATTGAATATTTTCTGTCGCAGACAGCGCCAAGTGGAGGGCTTATAGAATAATGCGACTGGCCAGAAGTACAATCCGTTTTCTGAAAGAAAAAAAGAACAGTATTGTGGGCATTTTTCGAGTAACCCGTTATGTTTCCATTACACCAAATTAGCACTTATAAACACTTGCTTTCCAAGAATTTGGCACCAAATTATTCAAGATGCTGTAATCTTGTTGCACCTTAGTTGCTAATGTGAACGGCGAAAAAAAAAGGCGTCCTTCTGCTCAAACCTGAGGCTCCTTTCATACGAAATGTTTAAGACGCATGAATAATTTACGGAGCTCTATGAGCAATGTGAGAATTGTAAGCTTTTATACGATACATGGAATAACAATTACATCACCAGAGTGTCAACCAGCAGAGACTATGCTTCGCCCTTACATTATTAATGTTTTAAAAATCCTTATCTTGCCTTCTTGAAGGAGCAACTATGCGGAAAGTAAAATGTATGCTGTTCCGCCCAGCAGTATTTGACATCCTTTCAAACTTGGTGTGCATAAACCTAAATAGTAAGCAATCTCTATTTCTTCAGTCATATACATTTAGTCACTCCTAAAAGGTCTAGAAGCTCAAGTATCTCTAATATAAGCGGTTTAAAAATACTTGCTAATATGCCGTACAGCACCTGTGTGATCATCAGTCCAGCTAGTTGGTGCATAACTGAATGCTAGCCGCGTTAGTATAAAGCTACTTGCTACATGGTTTCATCAACCTTAGCGTTCAGTTCATACAACACCCTTGGCTTGCAACTCATTCCGGGAAGACTGATGTGCTGTGCAACGCAGTGAATTTTGTTTCTTCATAAACAGAATGTCTCTAAACTGCTTCATGACGTCACTGCTGACTAACCACATACGGAACGCTCACCTAGACTCCGATCCACGGCACTCTTAGGAAGCTTGGAATGTTCACCGTTTCTGCGAGACACGTCGTGATCACGAGGCGCTTTCATTAAGAATGGCGGCGCCATGTAAATCATTTTAATGCTGGCTAATCGATACGAAACTGAGCCTCATATGTAACAGTGCGTGGGTAGAGTCCCACCACTACCCCTGTCGTGGGTTGCTTGAGCTTTCGCTAGGATATTGAGCCGCGCCCAAGCATATTTAATTGCTCGCCTTCCTGTTTCCTAGTGGAATTCAGGGCTTCCTCGAAGTTGTTTACAGGTAGCCAAGCGTGGACGCGATGTAAGAAACAACCTGGCACCGGAAGCCCCGTTCGGACCAGACTCAGAGGCCTACACGCCGTGGTATGCAAATTTAATGTGAATTGCTTCCTACATTACCAACTACGCCATTTTGAAGTACACAATTCACAAAATGAAACTCTGAATTAGATTCAGCGTTAACAGAACTTGCGTGCACATTATGCTTCCTGAGAACCCATCGGTTTCCTTTTCTCATCGGAAATTGGAGGATATCGTGAAAGCACTCAACGCCTTTCGTATTCTGCAACCTTTCTATACATCGGTGTTGCTTAACCTCTCGCATATCGCAATGATAAAGAAACAAGATCCCGTTTTCTTCAGGCATATGAAACTAGCCATGCGCCAGAACAACCTCTTTTTGGAACAAAGCTTGTTCTCATCATATTTCTAAATCCTGAAACATCGCGAAGACCACACAACCATGGCCAAGCTCCACGGGGCTCAGAACTGAGCAGCATCTGTGGAGCTACATTAAAACTTTGATTGCAGATTTATCGAGCTAGCAAAAGAAAAAGAAATTCTGTCGTTAACTGTTGTCGGTGAGATACGAAAGTTGCTACAAATTTTTTCCACTAGGAGAAAGCTTCGACCACAACTGTCAGTCGGAACACAGTGATTCCTCTTAAATTATTATCACAGGGGAACTTTGCTCGCGTGTTGCATTTACTGTCTCGACTAGGTTTTTCGCCGTTTTCCACGGATCCAAAATATTGCACGCATCGCCAAGGCAACATCACAGTGACATTCATATGCCATTATTATATGCGGATATTTTTTCTGTCGTGAAAAGAGCTGGAAAAGAGCTTGCCGTCCCGTTTAGCTCAGTTGGTAGAGCGACTGCTCCGGTGAAGCGGTGGTCCCGGGTTCGAACCCCGGACCAGGACGAATTTTTCTTTAACTACGAAGTTTCTGAGAAAGCTGTATAGCTTTCCTTTGTAGCCGTATGGCTGCGCTTGGGTGGATGCCAATGAGTAATTACTCCCTTATTACATATTTACTCCACCTTGGGGGATTCCCCTAAACATTTGACCAACACTGTTCCCACTTCGCGTTATTGATCAATTTGCTCTCGCCCTACCATAAGCTTGCCATCCCGGATAGCTCAGTTGGTAGAGCGACTGCTCCAGTGAAGCGGTGGTCCCGGGTTCGAACCCCGGACCAGGACGAATTTTTCTTTAAGTACGAAGTTTCTGAGAAAGCTGTATAGCTTTCCTTTGTAGCCGTATGGCTGCGCTTGGGTGGATGCCAATGAGTAATTACTCCCTTATTACAAATTTACTCCACCTTGGGGATTCCCCTAAACATTTGACCAACACTGTTCCCACTTCGCGTTATTGATCAATTTGCTCTCGCCCTACCATAAGCTTGCCATGCCGGATAGCTCAGTTGGTAGAGCGACTGCTCCAGTGAAGCGGTGGTCCCGGGTTCGAACCCCGGACCAGGACGAATTTTTCTTTAACTACGAAGTTTCTGAGAAAGCTGTATAGCTTTCCTTTGTAGCCGTATGGCTGCGCTTGGGTGGATGCCAATGAGTAATTACTCCCTTATTACAAATTTACTCCACCTTGGGGGATTCCCCTAAACATTTGACCAACACTGTTCCCACTTCGCGTTATTGATCAATTTGCTCTCGCCCTACCATAAGCTTGCCGTCCCGGATAGCTCAGTTGGTAGAGCGACTGCTCCGGTGAAGCGGTGGTCCCGGGTTCGAACCCCGGACCAGGACGAATTTTTCTTTAAGTACGAAGTTTCTGAGAAAGCTGTATAGCTGGGTGGATGCCAATGAGTAATTACTCCCTTATTATAATGATTACCTTACAAATGGGTCGTGGCCGATTTACAACTGTACGTCACAAAATGCGCCCCCGCGATGGCTCAGTGTTTATGATGCTGTGCTGCTGACTCGAAGGACGCGAGGTTCGACCTCGGCCGCGGCGGTCGCATTTCAATGGAGGCGAAATGCTAGTCTCGCATATTGTGTGATGTTAGTGCATGCTAATGAACTCCAGGTAGTTGAAAGTATGCGGATCACTAGAGTATGGAGTCCTTCATAGCCCGAGTCGTTTTGTTACGTTATACCTCATAAAACCAGATTACAAGGTGTGTGCAGCAGAAGTAGGAAGTAATGTGCTATACAGAATGCTTGGAAGATCGCAGGAGACGAACGACTTAACTAAGAAACTACAGCCCTATAGATAGGGCAGTGCTGGCAGAACTGGGGAAACTAACGAATGCGCGCGACAAAAACGATATAAAGAAGTTTTATGTGGAGAGGATTGAGCTTTACTGTACAGGATTCTCAATATTAAAAAAATTTACTTTTGCTTCTGTAATCAGTTTGAAAAGGCATAGAATTGACACGTCAAGAGAATACCAACTTATAAAGAACAATAATTATATTTAACAGTCGCTCCCAGGGGGCGATCATTAATTGCCTGCTTGTTTGATATTCCATTTTCTCCTGTTTCCAGCTGTATTTTGTCTGTGTCACACAATTTATGTTGCCTGAAAACTGTAATTAGTGACATCTTCATGAAAACTTTGCGCAGAATGACACAAGACGGAGGGAGAAACACGTACACACACACGAGCGCAAACTTGCAACTGTATTTCCGGAAACGATACATTGCCTTAAAAAGCAGAAAGGGCGCAAGCGTACGATAGCCAGTGCAACACGTATGGGAGCACATTGGCAAAGCAAATATAGAATCAGTGATAGCCACATGACAATTCAAACTCAGCGGAAATGCCCAGAAAGCAGGAACACGAAAGCGGGTTATCGGTCACGAGAACATTAAGTTCCCTTTTGAGAAGGGCTACTGACGCCTTACTCACGCAGCTTGCCGTACTAGATATCTCGAGGGCCTCCACAATTTCCCGGGCCACCCTATCGGAAGCTCTGCCGATAACCACCGTAGAACGGAGGAGAGGGCGGCAATGCTGTTTTTTCTTCTTATTCCTGTCTATGTAGTGTTTGCATTTAAGGCAATGCAATGACAGGTTCGAGCCTCCATTTGAGCCGAAGGAATTGGTATGCTCTCTGAGCCTGTCATTGAGACAGCGCCCTGTCTGGCCCTGGCTATGTACACAGACCCACAGCTGAGTGGAACCTTATACACCACTCCAACAGTGCAGGGCACGAACCGTGTTTGATGTTTCGTGACACATTTGTATTTCATTGCTCTCTTACCGTGGCATCTGCTGGTCATGGCGCACAGGCGGGACAATTGTAAAGGAGCTGTAAAAACAACATCAACTCCGAACTTGTTGGCCACCATTTTGACATTGTGCGATAGCTTGTGCACCGATGGGAGGACTTGAATAGGCCTTTTTTCTCTCGGCAGCGTGAGGCAAGTTTGCGCCCGTGTGTGTACGTGTTTCTCCCTCCATCTTGTGTCATTCTGCGCAAAGTTTTCTTGATTAGTGTCTCCTGTTCTCTAGTAGCAACTTTTTCTATGCCTGTTCATTGCCTTTGTATTTACTGAAGGTTCACCGTCGATTCATCACAGAAGGCGTTTTAGAAAACAAGCGTTTAATGTAAATTCGACAGACAAACTACAGGAGGGACTAAAGAAGCTGAAAAAATCCATAGTTCGAAAGCAGTTTATTGCCATATATCGGGCGTTTAAAAAAGATGCTGCCAATGCCCCGAATATTTATCGAGACCCCGTTTTCTCGTGAAAGATTACAGCCTTTGACAAATATAAATTTTGGATTGCACGTGTGAGCCATGCTCGAATCAGGAAGTGTCACTGTCCGCCACTCTACCGAAGAACGTCTATAGAAGGGTCGATTAGCCATCTTCCACACTTTGGCTGGTCTGCACAAGAATAACGGTGTACACGATGATTGATCCCGCTATCTGAAAAGAGAGTATGAAAGAACACAAAATTTTTTTAGAGAAAGATGCTTGGGTTACCTTTTCTGCCAGCTTTCGTAAAAATATCGCAAAGAATAAGAACTTGCGTCGTTCTGTCCATCCGTCTTTCGTCGATAGGTTTTCCTACCTTCCATCTGCCATATTAGGTTTGTTCGTTTCTTCTTTGTGCGTGTTTGTCTTACCGGGTGTCAGCCTTAATGTATCTCTGTCCATCTGTCCTTCTCTTGTTATATATTTCTGTCTACCTGTTTGTCTCCCCGACATTCTGTCTCCCTGCTTGTCTCGCTCTCTTTCTGTCTGTCTGCCTGTCTTTCTATATGTACCCGTGGGTCTGTCTTTTTGTCTGTCTACTCGTCCCCGCTTCAGTCTGCCTACCTGTCTTTCTCTCCGTCTCACTCCATCTGTGTTTCTATCTGCCTGTCCGTCTGTCTTGTTATTTGCTAGTGTGCCTGCCTGTATCTTTCAAACTGGCTGTCCGCCTCCTCTCCGTCTGTATTCCTGCATGGATGCCTACCTGTATATATGTACTGTCGCCATCAGAATATTGCGGGACGTGAGAAAGTGTGGCAGAACTGCGTTCTCCGACACCCAACAGCCCACCCTCGCTTTTTCGCCCCTAGCAGGCATTTTTGTACCGTCACTCCTACCTTACGCGCGCTGTACGTGACTCAGAACTGTCGCCATGTGCCGCATCGATATCTGGAAAGCATCTGCTTAAGCCGCTGATGGGTGAAGCAGATCGCGTGTCGTCTTTCACAGTGCAGCGACTCTTAGTAAAGGAGAGGGAGCATGCAGTTATGTTTTCTGTTTATTCTCGGGCTGCTCGCAGGCGTGACCATCAATTTTCAATGCGCAAGCGCTGAACGAACGGGTCACAAAGCTCCGAATGCCGGTTTGACCAACTGCTTCTGGCCGCGAAGAGCGTTGGTATACCAAGCCCTCCGCGATAAATATGGTTACGCGAAATTGAAAAAGTAAAAGTATAACAACGCTCTGAACAATTCCCTCAGGTGTGTTCCACGTGTCCAGCGCTCTTCGAAGTTGATGCCCCCGTGAACTTTGCGTCGATGGTGCTTACTGGTTGTAATTGATCTGCGGAGGCGATGGAGGCTTCACAAGTCGCCGCTTTGGGGAAGTGACGCTCATAGTGCTAACGCAGTAAAAGAAATAAGACGCCACTGCGGGTCCCCTCTCCTTTACGCAATGTGGCTGCTCCGCGACAGGCGGCAACAATCTGTTTTGCATTTCGCAGCGGCTGGGGCAGACGCCAGCCGGATATCGAAGTGGCACCTGGCGCCGGTTCCGATCTACGTCCACCGTGCGAAACATAGGAGTGAGGGTACAGAGATGCTTGCGAAGAAAGAACGAGCGGGAGTGCGCCATTAGGTGGCGCAGAACGCAGTTTTGCCACGCTTTTCCATGTCCCGCAATATTTTGATCGCGAAAGTACGTATGCACATGTATGTACGTATGTATACATGTACGCATTTGTATGTATGTACCATCTTTAGCAAAAGTTTAGTTTAGTTTAGTTTAGTTTATTGGGGTTTGAAGGGCAACTGAAGTGGTTTTAGAATTCGATGAGTTTAAAATGGCAGATTGTGTGCAACATGCAGGTGAAGCCTGCGAAATCATTTCACGCTACCATTTGAAATGTTGGCGTAATCACCGACTAAAGTAGCATTGACACTCAGGCTTCTCTGCAGTCTACAACGACGGGCAGAGGCTCCGATAATGACGTCACATATGACGGCGTGGAGTTTACGGCGAAGAAACAGTTGTTTCATGGAATAAAACCAATGCCATCGAAGGCGAAGCTCACGAAGCATTGTTTGGCGGCATTGGATGACGCACAACAACATGAAGGCGAAGGCAGTGGACATGGGAAATTTCGGCGATAATCACGTCACAATGAGTTTCCTCGCATTCTCCAACGCAGTAAGGAGTAGCCTGAACATTGACGCGATTTTAATCTACGATTATTTTGCGATTTTAAATGCTAGGGCAAAAATACATTGCATGATTTAACCAGAAGCTTCACAGATTCGAATTCTTAAATAACCTCGAATTCTGAGAAAACCGTTTCAGCTTCCCTTTAACGTCCCAAAGCGACTCAGGCTATTAGGGACGCCGTAGTGAAGGGCTCCCGAAATTTCGACCACCTGGGACTTTTAACGTGCACTGACATCGCACAGTACACGGGCCTCCAGAATTTCGCCTCCTTCGAAATTCGGCTGCCGCGGTCGGGACCGAATCTTCACCAGAAGTAACCGAACAAAGGTGGTTTGTTTCTTAACGGCGTAGCGGAGCACTTACGGCATGTTGGTTATTCATTTGTGACGGAACAGCGCAAAACACCGGGACAAGAGACAAGCGCTGTTTTTTACTTACAACTGGTTTTTATTTCGAAGAAACACAGCTTCTTATACCTTCTTCCCCCTCAAAAAAAAACACAACAAATGCGTCACAACCATATCGTTCAAGCGTCCAAAAAAAAACATAAGATAAATAATCACAGAGATTTATAATCACATTTTTAACATTTCAAATTCTTTCTTAGTCAAAGCAACAGACGGCGTGCTGACACAATCGTCGCGCAGACTCGCTATCGAAGCTGCCTCGATTATTTCCCTGACTAACTGGTCTTTGTGATTAGCCAAAGCTTTGCATTTCTGGAAAACAGGTGCGCAACTTGTTGAAGGGCAATCTCTGCAATGAATTCCCAGGTTCCGGCAAGCTTGCTCGAAATTAGTTTTGTGTTCTAGTAGCCTTTCGTTCATGCACCTACCGGTCTGCCCTATGTATTGTTTACCACATGCCACTGGCAACGAATAAACAAGGCCTTCGGTGCATTCCACAAAGGGGGTTCGATGCTTTATCGTGCATCCCTGCTTCTTTTTGGTCGGGTCGGAATTGACTCGTCTGCACAGACTTTTGAGTTTGTTAGGAGCATGTATGTATGTACGCAGGCATTCGGTGCTTAGTGTTTTCGGTCACTGCCAGCGACTGTCTCATTAGAGTGTTTTCCCCCGCTGCTTTCTTTAACATCCCTTACATACAACCAAGTACTCCTAACGCGGAGTTTTCCCAAGAAAAAACAGCTAGATGTTAGGAAGCTATCCTTCCTGCTTGAGTGTGCATCGTAATTTTTTGCTTTCCTTTTGCCTCATATGACCTCGTTAACATAGTTTACTTCTAATAAGACGTGTCGATACCCGTTCCTTCAGCATTTTATAAGCAGGTGGTAAGGTGCCCAGACATCAATACTATTTGTTTTGCCTCGACAGAAAGACTCTAAAAAGCTTACCGAGACGACCAGAGGTCGATTCAGCATAAAAAAGTCTGCTCCGGAAAAGGCCATCTCCTTTGGCTCTATAGAGTCGTGCAAATAGATGACCTGCATGTTGAAAAAAAGGCGCCAAAGTATAACCGTAAAAGCTTCTGCTAAAGATTAAACTTAATATGTGTCACGCGATGGTAAAAAAGCAAGCGTACTTCGTTAAAATAAGCCAGGCTTTCGCACGAGGTTCGTACTCTGTGCAGAGTTTGTCGCAGTTTTCTTAACTGCAAAAAAAAAGAATAAAACATAATGACACCTAGAGCCATTAATCTTACCCAAATGATTTACAGTGTGGTTTTAATGAATTTTATTAACCGGAAGAAAACGAGAACAAGCCCAGGCATACCATTTATATGCGCAAAAAATTGACACAAAATTTCTTCACGGAAAGTCGTACTTTTTCTTCTGATTACTTCCAATCGTACATGCATTAAGCGCGTCCCATCTTTTTGTATTATCACAGAAAAGGAGAGTATAATTAGATGTTTCATCATTTGAGGATATCTTTGATAATACAATAAAGTAAAACATGAAATATTTCCCACGGAGCATTGTTGTGTCATACTGCCACGTCCTTTCTGATCCAGCCTCTTGAATAAAATTAATCTTGTGCAGTTTGTGCGTTTTCTCGGACAGAGCTGAGCATATTCACAAAGAGTAAAAAGAAAGTTTACTCACCTCTGAAATCATACCTTGACTCAAATCGGTGACATGAATGTAGTGCAGGCAAGAGGAAACAGTGTACGTATATATAAGGAGATGCCGGGAGGTCGCAAACTTTTCTACGAATGATATATAGATGGTTAAGCATGCGTAAAAAATGAATGTGATACCAGATGCCACCATGGGCCATCCCAAAATGTCATCCAGGATGCCTTTTAGCTCCACTATCTTGGACAGATTTAGCCTTATAGTTTGCAGCATTTCCACGCGGCCGGCAACTGCAATGCTAGGACCACTCGCCCCCATGAAGGAACGAAGAACTTCGTGCTGATGTGCAATGTACATCCGGAATACTTCGGAGCAAGGTTTCATGATGAGAAATTCAGCCATGTCGTGCACAAAAAAGAGGAAATTTCCTGCAAAGCACACTGACTTTATGAAGGCGCCCAATGCGTTGCTCTTTATGGCATTATCGATAAACTCGAATGACAAGTAATGGCGAACGCAAACGTTTGCAAGAAAAGCGACGAAGAAAAGAGACAGAGTGACGTAGTTGGCCATTGTCTTCTCGCAAGTTTTCGGTGGTATAAAATTGGCTTGCCTCTCGTAAATCGCTGATTCTTTGAACAGAGCGAGCAGATGTCTTGATTTCACGATAGTGGACAGCATGCAAAGAACTTTTAGGGTAAGCAGTGCAAACGAAATAAAGCGCAGTGAAGCGGTAAATATATGGACTGTGTCGAACGTTTCTAAATAAACTTTGTAGAAGTACAAAACATGAGCGACGGCAAACAGCACGAAGCAGATAAGTGAATAGATAAGGTAGCATCTCTTCCCGGTCATTCTGACGTCATCGTCGTCGGCACAGTGGATAGCGTGAGAAAACGGCGTTCCGGAAATTGCAAAAATCCACCCGTACCACTCGAAATTCTGACTCATGAACGACCTCATCGCGAAGTTCGTTGCTATCTTTGGAAACTGTGGACCCTTTCGGTATCCGAGTGTGTCAAGCAGAACACTAATAGAAGAAGGGAACTTCATAGGACTAAAACACATTCCTGAAAGAAAAAAACGACAGGAATATTAGTTGATACTTTGTTAGTTAAAGAATATGATCTCGCGAAATTCAAACAATAATTTTGAAGCGTCAGTTTCCGTAGCATTTGCGCGCAAAAATATTCAAGATCCTTTACATTGTAAGGGTGAGGGGCTAAAGTTCACGGAAAGAAAAGATGGCCCTCTTTACACACTAAACGCCACAGCCCCAAGCATTACGTGCGCAGTTAAAGGAGAAACAAGATATTGCAAGCTTTATACGACGCAGGCAACCCCGCACCAGCACAACGCATCAAGGTGTTAACCCCTCTCTTCCGCTAAATAGGTAAAACACTCTGAGATCACGTGTTTGAAACAGCAATGCTCATTATGTTGGGTCAATTAAGCGGCCGCGAGAAGTTAGTCGCTTTTCGTTCCGCCACCTATTAACTGCGATGCCTAAAAACTGGGCGTGCATACCAGCGTACAAAACGCAGCAATTGCCGCTTCAGTCATTTTTGTTTATCTCCATTACTTGTTGCATAACTTAAAGAGTAGCAGTAATGGTACCTGCTATCCGCTCTTAGCACTCCTAGCATTCAGTACATGTCGTACCTAATTTCCTTGCGACGCCTTCCACCTTACAGCCATTCTGTAAATATGGACACGCCAAACACAACACCGAATTCGGTTTTCTGATAACCAGAATGCTACATTACCTCTGCGTGACGTCCCTGGGAGCTGACTGCGCTTACAACGTTTACCTACACTGATTCCATGGCATGCTTGGAGAGCTTAGAGGCCTGGCCAACGTTCTTCTGCGTTTCTGCGAAACATGCCAAGTTCGCGGGCCGCTTGCTTTGAGAGGACTGCAGCACCGCTTTACTCAAATCGGTGTTGCCTCATCGATAGGAAATTAAGCCGCAAGTTTGGCAGTGCGCCGCCAGCGCCACCTTGCTGCCCTTGTGGAGGGTGACTTCACCTTTCCGTCGCTATGTTAGACCCGCGCACGCATGTAATGCTGCTCAATTTCCTGTTTTCTCGCGGTATTCACTGCTTTCTCGGCGTCGCTGACAAGCGAGCAAGCGTGAGCGCAACACAGGAAGCGCCCTCCAGTGGCGCCGTAAGCGACACCTTGCGGATACTTACGCGCTGGTTTATGCAAGTTTAATGCCCTTCGCGTCCTACGAGCGGAACTGCTGCCTTTTAGCGGCGCGCAACACGCGAGATCAGATTGTAGCACTGGAATAAGAAATGTGTTTCTTGCGAAAGTAGGGCATTTCCTTGTACCGGAACTGGCTGCCAATTAGGAATTAAATGTGCATTGAACTATTTAGCGCTCGAATGTACTTTGACATAAGCCACTCCATATCACCATTTCTAAGAAATTAGGTCGCCATTCCTTCAATGGAATGACTGTCCAAGTAGCGCAAGTAATCAGCCCAATATTGGAAACGCCTGGCATCACTCTCCACGCAGGACCAGCCTGTGCCAGTACATATCTCAATATTGGGACGATATCCGGCGCTGCTTGGGAGCTTATCCCTTAGCAGTCCATGTAAAACGGAAGTGCTCTTAAGATTAGATTCGTACTAAAACCTTCATAGGTGCTGTTTTCATAGTACTGCGGTGGTATTAGACAGTCCGCGATACCCTTACCGTAGCCATGCACAATGAGACACGAAGATATTAGTGTTTACTGAGAAGGTATATTAGTACCACTGCTGAGCAGTCTATGCAGTTTTAAAACGGGATGTAAATACAGCCGCACTGGCCCAGTTTTGGTAGAGGCGAAAGGCAAAAATCGCTGATGTGCTGTGCTATGTGAGTGCACGTGAAGGACCCAAGTGGCGGAAATTAGCCCGGAGTTCTCCGTTACAGCGTCTATCCAAGCCTACATGTTGTGTATAGGTGTAAACTATAATACAAAATACCAGATACTTTTGCAGTATTTCGAATATGTGGAAGACATCACTGTTATTCTCAGCTGCATTAATCCAGATGCTGCAGCTGATTCGACAAGCAATGATATTTTGACTACTAAAGTCTGGCCTGATTGTAAGTGCCTATGTATGAATGCCCAAGAAACGCCGCATTTCTTTCGCTCACAAAATGCGGTCGGAAGCTAAGGGTAAATGCGGAGCCTAAACAAGAAAGATAGTGCGATTTTAAACACGCTGGAATTGCTGAGCGTAATGTTTCCAGGTAGCGTAGCGTAAAGCGAACCCGTTTAACACATTCGCATTTATTTTGATAGGCTCTGTGGCACTCTTCACCGATATCTTACAATTATTGCCTTCAGTGGAGTGTTTATAACGCTTTTTTAACCGAACTAAATTCTGCTACCCGATATGAGGAATTTCTCCAAAAGAAAAGATAGGTGGTGGTGAAAATATTTTAATGAAATTGTTTAGGTGGTTGTAGCGACGGGTGGAGCTCTCAGTCCGGAACCCCATTGGCGTAGGCTTCTGTCCGGGCTCTTTCGATGAGTCGCTTTTGACTCGTTTCGTCCGAACTGGACAGAGTTGCCTCCCACCCCTCCTGCGTTGGCTGGTTATTGACAGTGACCGCTTGATTTCGTTGGCAGACCCATACCATATGGTAGAGGTCCGCCTTCTCCCCACAGAATTTTCAGTGTGGGTCAAATGACTAAAAATAAATAAATAAATAAAACCCAGGAGGTAATTGGTCGAGTTGGGGAATCGAACCAGGGTCTCCGGAGTGCGAGATGATCACGCTAACCACTACGCTATGCCAGCTCGATGGTTTGGAATGAACAAAGGCGCGTCTAGTGCATACGGATAGGATAAACTTTATTTGCTCTATTTTGCAAGTTATTACGGTCGACAGAGGTCGGCGCCCCTATTCCAGGGCACCGCTGAGTTTGGCTGCTCGCTGGGCATGGATGACCAGTCCTCTCTGGAGAACCGGGTTGCCGCTGGAGAGCAAACTCTCCCACTGTTCCGCACTCGGATTTTGTATTCTATGGAAAGCGTCGTTTCTTTTGCATTCCCACGTGATCTGATATAGGGTGGGTTTGGCCCCACACCATGGGCATATGACCCTGTACTGATCTGGATACATTTTGCTTAATATATGTAAGTTCGCAAAGGTTCCCGTTGTCAGTTGCCGCCAGTATACTGCTTGCTGATTTAAAAGGTTTTGTGGGGGAGGATACTTTGCCCTCATTCCTCTGTAATAATTCAATATATCCGAATACTCCGGGACTACCCGGGAGAACTCCTCACGGGCCGCATGTTGAAGCGCTCGGTTTGTGTGCTCGCGAGCTACTTCGTCGGCCCTCTGGTTGCCCTCGATTCCAGTGTGTCCCGGTATCCAGAAAATAGTGTGTCTTACTGGTTCTTTGAGAAAGTCTGCGCGAAGGAGAATGCGAAGTGCTTTCCGACTGATTCTGCCATTCATATAGTTACGGCATGCCTCTTTGGAGTCTGTGAGTATTACTAGGGGTCTGTTTGCGCGATATCCCTCCATGGCCGCTAGAGCAACAGCCATTTCTTCTCCTTCGGTTATCGTGCAATCCCATGCCGATGCGCAAGTGATTTCTTTACAGTCCGAATTTATCACTACAGCTACGGTTTTCTGCTCTATCTTCCCCCTTTTGTAGGGGTATTGCACGGCGTCGGTGTATACCGCATTCGCCTTGCTTGCCATATACTTTTCTGCATATTTTGCTCGCGCGTTTCGCCTGGCTTCGTGCAGGTTCGGATCCCTGTTTTTTGGCAGCGAGCTTACCTTAAGCGTGCAGCGGATATCGTCTGGTATGCTCGCATTTTGTCGTTCTAGTCTTTTAATTTCTGGATATCCTAATTTTAATAGGAGCGCTCTGTCAGCGGGAGTCTGCTGGAGTCTCTCTCGCTGCATTGCCAGTTGTGCTTCCCTGAGCTCTTCGAAGGAGTTGTGAACCCCGAGGCTGAGCAGCTTCTCCGTTGCTGTATTGGATGGGAGATGAAGAGCTGTCTTGTACGCTTTTCTTATGAGGGTGTCGGCTTGATCCCTTTCACCCTTGTTGGTGTTGTGGTACGGAAGGGAGTACGTGACTCGGCTGATCACGAGGCTCCTGACCAGCTTGATCGTGTCTCCCTCCTTCATGCCGCTTCTCTTTTGCGAGACTCGGGTTATCATTCTTGCGACTTGCGCTGTTGCTTGTTTGAGGAGGCTGAGTGTGTGAGAGCACCTCTGGTTGCTCTGCATTCCCAAGATCCTGATCTGGTCTCTCTCCTGTATCCTATGTCCCTCGAGGATGACATTGAGGCTTTCCTCCGTCTTCTTTCCTCTCCTTACTCTCAGAAGTTCGGACTTCTCCGTTGAGCAGGTGAGGCCTCTTTCTCTGACGTATTGTTCCACGCATGTGGCAGCCACCTGCAAGCATTCTTCCTTTTGGCTGAGCGAACCCTGGTTGGTCCAGACTGTGATGTCGTCGGCGTAGGTGGCGTGTTGGATGCCTTCGATTTTTTCAAGCCTGCGGGCCAGCCCGATCATAGCGATGTTAAAAAGAATTGGTGAGATGACCGATCCCTGCGGCGTTCCTTTGTTGCGGGTATGGAACTTGCCGCTGCGCAGGTCGCCCTGTCCTACCGTCGCCGTGCGGTTGGATAGAAAGGCCTTAACATAGCTGTGTATTCTGTCACCGCTGTTGAGGTCGTTTAGCTCCTTCATGATGGCTTCGTGGGTTGCGTTGTCGAAGGCCCCTTTGACGTCCAGCGCCAGGAGTATGTTTTCTCCCTTGTACGGGAGGTTACTGAGGACCTCTTCCTTGATCTGTAGGAGAACGTCATGGGTGGATAGCTTCGCTCGAAAGCCGAACATGCTATGTGGGTACAGGTCTTCATCTTCCATGTATTGCTGTAATCTCTTCGTAACCACTCGCTCGTAGAGCTTTCCTAGGCAGGATGTAAGCAATATTGGTCGTAAGTTTTCCACTTGTAGCTTCTTCCCGGGCTTCGGGATCATTACTACCTCTCATGTTTCCATTCTTCTGGCACCGTGCCCGCCGCCCAATGCGTGTTGAGGAACTCTGTCAGCTGCGTGATCGCCTCATCGCTTAGGTTGCGGATAAGCACGTTTCTGATTCTGTCGGCCTCCGCTGCCGTGTTACGGGTTGATGCCTTGACCGCCGCGAAAACCTCCTCCCTGGTTATTGGCCTGTCCAAGTGGGGGTTCTCTCGGCCACCATACACGTCCGCGTACGCCTCGGGCTTCTCTGTTCCAAAGCATTTTTTCTTGACTTTTTGTAGGAGCTCCTCGCTGCTGCCTTCGTATTTCTGGACCAAGCGCAGGATGGCTTTTCTGCCTTCTGCCTTGGTTTTGGTGGGGTTCATTAGGGCCTTGAGGATTCGCCACGTTCTCGCTGTGCTAAGTGTGCCATTCAGTGAGGTGCTGAATTGCTGCCAGCTTTGTCTTGCGATCTGCGTCGCGTATTCCTCTGCCTCCTTGGTAATGTCCGGCATTTTCCTCTTTACCTTCCTGTTTAATCGTTGTTTCTTCCACCTTTTGGTGAGCCCCCTTCTTGCCTCCCATAGCCTGAGGAGTCGTGAGTCCACCACCGGTGTCTGTTCCGTTCTTTCTACCTCTTGGGTGTACCTTTGCTGGATGTCTTTGAGCTGTCGGCACCAGCTATCTATGGAGATTATTACGGTGTCTTCGTTGACTCACATCTACCTCCCTTCCCTTACGGCGAGATTCAGGTGTTCACCGAGGTATGAAAGACAGATAAATTTCCTTTCCTCAAAAACCAATTTACCGAGTGAGTGAGTGAGTGAGTGAGTGAGTGAGTGAGTGAGTGAGTGAGTGAGTGAGTGAGTGAGTGAGTGAGTGAGTGAGTAAGTGAGTGAGTGAGTGAGTGAGTGAGTGAGTGAGTGAGTGAGTGAGTGTGTGAATGAGTGAGTGAGTGAGTGAGTGAGTGAGTGAGTGAGTGAGTGAGTGAGTGAGTGAGTGAGTGAGTGAGTGAGTGAGTGAGTGAGTGAGTGAGTGAGTGAGTGAGTGAGTGAGTGAACAACTTTATTAAGCTCTAGATTTGCTTTTCTTCTACGGCTGTCAGATGGCTTCGTCCATCTGCTTGTACAATGGTCGGCTGCCCTTAGTCAAAAGCTCCGCTGGAAGCTGCTGCCAGTTGCGCTCGCCGAATCAGACCTTGGTCGACTCGGCGATCGGTGGAGAGCACTCCCTCCCATTGCTCCGCACTCGGGTTTGTTATAACTGGTACCACGCTTATCCTCTGGCATGCCCACGTTATGTGGTACAGCGTGGGTGGTTCCTGGCACCAAGGGCATTTGTCAGTGTATTGTGTGGGATAAATTTTGTTGAGTACGTGTAGGTTCGGGTACGAGCCCGTTTGTAGCTGCCTCCACGCGACGGAGTCTTCTCTGCTAAGGGAGTAGTGTGGTGATGGATACCGCTTTATGCAGCCCTTGTGATAGTTTAGTATCGCCGAATAATCTTCGGGTACAGGTTCGTTCCCCTCGAGGTCGGCTAGTTTGGATGCTCGGTAATAAGTGTACCCTCGACGAGCAAGGTGGAGAGGCGAACGGGCGATGGCGTTCTGTGTACTCCCTGGCAGCGTTGCATGACGCTGTCGCGTTCCACTCTTAGAGCTGAAGCTTCACATCTTAACCACACATCAGTGACACAAGCTGAAACATCGCGCTTAAGGCTTTCGCCTCACAGCACTTTAGGTCAACAAAGTGCCTCCCTGAATTTTCTTGTCTAACTCCGTCCTTTATCGCTTCCCGAACCACGTGAATCGGGTGTCCATCGAGATAAGAGAGTCAGTTACTGCGTCATTTCCTTTCCTAAAAAAAAAACAGTTTTCTGCTTAGGGTATGACTATTTAATGCGTCTATAATGAGCAGTAATTTTACTGAATGCGTGTGGGGAGTGACTGCAAGCACAGCCCACGTTGCCTTAAAGGTGCACTGAAGAGAAATCTGAACTCGCCTTTTTGCCGCGGGAATTCGATCTACAAGTTCAGAGCATTCTTAGAAACTTCGACTTATTGCCCTGTGTGGCCGATTTCCGTAATTAAATCGAATTTACGTCCGGCTCCCGCTTTTATTTTTGAATTCTACCTCGTACGGTGGGCGGAGTCGACCAATGCGTGGAGTGCCTTTCAGCCAGCTCCGTGGAGGCTTTGCTTTCGCTTTATGTTGTTTTTTAGGTTTCCGTGATTAAATAGTTTCATTCGCTGATAATATAGCCGAAAAATAAGCCCGCAGAAATAAAAATACGCACGGACTATTTGCTTCTGCGGATTACTACGTATTACTCCGCCGATGGCAGAGCGGCAAGCCGCCACGGGACTGGCTGAAAGGCTCTCCGCGCGTTGGTCGACTCCGCCTACCGTACGAAGGAGAATTAAAAGAAAAAAGGTGGGAACGGACATTAATTCCATTTAATTAGGAAAATCGGCCACACAGGTCAATAAATCGAAGTTTCTAATAATGCTCAGAACGTGTAGATTGAGCTCCCGCGGCAAAAAGACGAGTTCAGATTCCTCTTCAGTGCACCTTTAAGGTTCTCGATTGACTAAGCTTCGAGAAAAAGACTTGCAAAGCTGTTGCCGGAAAGAAATGAACGGAGGGGTGCCCAAAGGATTTTGTGCCTTTTACGATTTTTTTTTCCGCGAGTAGGATCTAGGGGGCCATAGCTTATAAACAGGGCGATGTTCTTCTTTAATTTATTGATTAAAAGACTTCGAGAAAAGCTTTTGACGGGTGTCCTCAAACCCAAGCGTAGGGCACCCGTTCCTCACGGGAGGGGGAGCGAGGGCGGCTTTCACACTACGTTAGCTTCCTCCATTAATAATCCGCAGAAAATTGGCTTCACGTAATATTTAAGGTTATCGAAGGGCAGGAAGTTTTCAGAGTTAGGGACTTGTAGTATTTCAACGGCACGTGACCACCGGTGAACCAATCATAGGGCACGGCCGGATTTCAAATATCTGAAGGCCCTCAAGCTTTTGAAGTTGGCCTACCCTCAGAACTTCCAAAGACCCACCAAAATTTTGAAACTAGGCCCACACCGACAATTGATTAAGATGAATAGTGGGTTAAGTTAGTGTAATCCAATGTTATAGCCCAATGAAAACTACTCGAACACTCTAGAAGTTGACTCATGCATACCATATAGGCGCAAGAGAACTGCTCCAACCGGAGTTCTGGCGCGAAAATTGCGAGAACATTAGTTGCTGTCAACACCGAAGCAGGCAACCTAATTTCGGGATCATTTTCTTATTTACGAATGGGGTTAAGAAAGCCCCAAGTTTTTAACTTCAATTTTCATCACGCACGTATTCCCAGAAGGAAGTACCGAGAAGAATCGTGGTAACCTTGTCGTACGAAATGTTTTCTTTGCAGCGGAGCAAAATATCGTGTAGGTATATGCGATGTTAGAGGGAACAAGAAGTTCGTGTCCACTAAAGTGTTTATTTTAGGTACTGCATTCTTTATAAAATGGTATTAAAATCAGCAAGTCTCAAGAACTGAACTGCTATCGACAGAACAAGTATATGATTGGAACCACACCCGAGTAGCAATGGCTGACTGCCTGATTGTAAGGTATTTCCGATCGCATTGCTTCTGCCTGTAAGTACTGAGTTTTTGTAATGCAGTGTTTTGTTTTTGGACATGCCTTTTATATCACCTCAAAACTGTACATAGAAATTAAACATGACCCGCAGAAATTCGACCGAATATTTTAGTGAATTTACGTAACGGTCAGCCTCGTCTGCTCAAAGAACCGTCTGCTCAAAGAACCGTTGATAAGAAATCGATCATAAGCATGACATTCACATCGCGCAAAATACAGCAAGGATTCAAAAAGACGAAAAAAAGTATTTTCTTAGAAAGCAGCATATTTATTGTAAGCTGAAAAGGAAGGACGCCGCTAGCAACGGCCTTGTCGCTCAAGAACAGGATCTGCGAACATCGGGGATAATGATATCAAGGTTCTGCTTTCTACCGAATCAGGAGAACCTCTGTGCAACATAAAATGTGGTAAATGTAAGGTAACCTTTGCGTGAGTAGGGGTGATTATCCACCAGTAGAGAGAAGAATGGCATTCAAGAGCCCGACGAATCACCTTTCATACTTTGGCTGGTCTGCACAAGAATAACAGTGTATGCGATGACTGATCCTGCAACCTGAAAAGATAGTAGGAAAAAAAGGAGAACGGAAGAATATGTTTAGAGGAAGCGGTTTGCCTACTTCTGCTATAAGCACTCAGAAAGTAGATCGAGCCAAAAGAAACCGACGACTTTTTGTACCTCTGTCTTTCTGTTAGTCGTGCTTGTACTACCGTGTGCCTGGGTATCTTTTTGTGTTCCTGACAGCCTGCCTGTTTCTCTCTCTGCATTCGGTCTGCCTTTGTATCTTTCTTTCTATGTGCATGCCTGCCTCTCTATCTTTCAGATTTTCTGTCGGCGTATCTGCCTGTTTGTCTATCACTCTCGGTCTATCATCCTCTCTGTATGTAGGCCTTTCTGTGTCTACGTATCTCTGTCAATGCATCTTTCTCTTCGCTATTTCTATCTCTATTTGCATGTCCCCTTCGTGTAATTCGTGTTGCCTTTCCGTCTACCTTCTCGTGTCGCTCTGTATGCCTCTGTATCTGCCAGAATGTCTCCTGCCTGTCCCTCTATCTTGGCGGCTTTTTTTCTTTCTATATGCCTCACTACGTACCTTTCCATCTCCCTGCCCGCCCGTCTTTAATTCTTTCTGCTTGTCGGTCTCTCTCCATCTTTCTCGTTTTTTTGACAGCGTGTCGTTCTCTCTCTCGCTCTCTGTTGGTCTATCAGTCCGTCAGTCTTTCTGTCCCTGTCTTCCCGTCCTTCTGTATTTCCAACTGTCGTTCTAGCTGTGCCTCTCTGTCTCCCTCTCTGTAAACCTATTTCTTTGTCTGTATTAACACGCTTAGTGTCTTCGGGCCCCGCCAGTGCCTATCTGTCTAAATCATCTTCTCCTGCTGCTTTTCTTTAGCATCTATTATCTACAACCAACTACAGTAATCGAAAGTTTGATTAAAACCGACAGCAGACGCTTGAAAAGAACCAAAGGCTTGTCTATGCTGGCAGCACAGTATTAGGTGGTACGAATGCAGCGTTTGGCCGCGTATTGTTTCCCAAAACTCTTTTATTATGCAGCAGATTGTTAGCCCGCCGATATTAACAAGCTTTTCTGCATTTCTTTCAGCCAGTTCAAAATTACTTTATGTAGTTACTCTTCCTTTGTTGATGCCCTTTCTTGCTAATGTGTAACATCAACGCCTGCTGCTTTTGCACTCAGTAAATTTTGATCATGTATGCATAACTGAACAGATTTTCGTATTGGCTCGAAAGGAAAAACTCTGAACAGCTTACCGACACAATTAGTGGCCGATCGAGCCTAAAAAGGCCTGCTCCAGAAATGGCTATCTCCTTCGGTTTTGTGGAGTCGCGCAAGTAGATGATCTGCGATGTTGAAATAAAGGCTTCGGATGACAGCTTCCATAACTTCCGTTTGTGGTTCGAACAATATGCGCCACACTATGGTGAGAAAGCACGCGTACCTGATTAAAATAGTCCGGATTTTCACAGCAGGTTGGAACTCTGTGTAGAGTCTGTCGCAATTTTCTCAGCTGAAAAGAAAAAGAGAAACTCACTGAAGACTGTAGTCCCTAATTTCACCCGAACGATAATACCCTGATACGTCACTGCCCCAGTTATTTATTTTTCACTGTGACTTAAACTTGCAATACACAAAGGAAATTTGGATTAAACGATTTAAGCAATGAAAAAATAGCAAAGGTATTTCCCCACAAGGCACCTTCATGTCTTTCAGAATTAATTGCTCTCGTCCATTCGGTAGGAACGAGACACATGCGACACCTGTGACAAGTGACACCTGTCTCTATTATCCCAGAAAGAGCAAGTATGGTATGGCTTTCCATCCCAGAAAGTTTCTTGCAGGCGAGTAAACAACTGTGGAAATTATTTCTGCAGAACGCCATCGAGCCACACTGCCGAATGGGTTTCATCCACCCTCTCACATTAATTGAATTTCGTTGCTTCGATTTGGGCGTTATCACCACTGGAGCAGAACGTTTTCCCAAGACCTACCAAGTGTACTCACTTCTATAACCATCCGGTGGCTCAAATCGGTGACATCAAGCAAGTCCAGGCAGGAGGAAAGAGTGTACGTAATTAGAAGTAGATGTTGTGAAACGGAAAAGTTCTCAACGAATAACATATAGACTGTTACGCATGCGTATAACATGAAGGTGAAACCAGACGCTGCGACGTACCACCCCAAGACGTCGTCGAGCCTATCTTTGAGCGCCGCTATCTTGGAGAGGTTAAGCCGCAACTTTTCCACCATGGTGGCGCGTTCAGTGAAACTGACCCCAGCGACGCTCGGCCCCACGATGGAACGAAGAACTTCATGCTGATGTTCAATGTACAGCCGGAGCACCTCGGAGCAAGGTCTGATGATCAGAAAGTGCGTCAAGTCGTGCACATAGAAGAGGAATTCTCCTACAAAGCAGATCGACTTTACGAATACGCCTAATGCATTACTATGTATGATGCTGTCGACAAACTTGAATTCAAGATAACAGGAAGCGCACACTTTTACAATAAAATTGAGGACGAGCAAACACCGAACCGTGCCGCGGGTGACTGTCCTAGCACTCTTCTTCGGCGGGACAAAATTCACTTGCCGCTCGTAATTGGCCGATTCTTTGAACAGATCGAAGATGTGGCTAGACTTCGTGACAGTGGTCAGCATGCAAGAAAAAATTTTGAGCTCAATAAACGCGATCATAAGAAAGCGAAGTGAAGTGGTAAACTTTTGGACTTTGTCAGTGATTGCGTGATGAATATGGTAAAGGTAGAAAATCTGGGAGACGGTGAACAGTAGGATGCAGGCAGATGAATAGGAGTTGCATCTCTTCCATCTGGAGTTGACGTCATTTTTGTCGGAACGTTGTAGACTGATAGCAAATGGCATTCCAGAAACTGCACAGATCCACCCATACCACTTGAAATTCTGCCTCATGAATGAAGGCATGGTGACTGCTGTTATTTGTGTTTTCCACAAATGGGATACCTTCCGCATGAAACTGTGCAAATTGGAATGCGAATATTAGAAGGCTACTTCATAGGACTAGTCCAGCTTCCTGAAAATAAAAAAGAATATTACTAGGAGTTCCTCAAGCGAATGTTCTAAGGTACTTCCAAGCAGTTGTTGTAAACGCCATCTTACCAGCAGTTTCTTCGCCAAAATATTCAAGACAATGCAGTCTTGTTGCACCTGAGGAATGAAAGGGCACGCAAAAAATAATGCGGGTCATTAAACATGAAATACCTCTGACACATGAATACATGGGCTGTTACAAAGTCAAATTTAATTTAGTAAGCTTTTATGAGATCAACACAACGATGCATTACCGGTCCGTTCAAAAGTAGCGAATTGCCTCTCCCTTGCACTAAATTTTTAGAAAAAATTCTCAGCTCCCATACTAGAAACAGGAGCGTTCAATACCAGAGTTGAGGTGGGAATTAGTTGGTTGATCATGTTTGGAAAGAGTGCCACGGACTAGAACATGGGAAAGAGGAAAGTTTTGCTAATGCCTCAGTTCTCAGTTGTCAGTCGGCGCTGTGTCTAGCCTCTTTCTACAGTCCCGGCCCTTGCACATTCATCAAAGATGTCCATTACATTGCGCAATAAAAGAACCACTTCAAGAGAAATATCTTTACAATAATTTGGTTGTCACTGGTGATTACAGTCATGTTCTTTTTGAGCAATTTTTCTTTTTTGAGAGTATTTCAGGGGTAATACTTTCCAAAGACAAAAATTTTACTTAGCTTCATGGAATGTAGGATCCAAAATTCTCGCCCGGTTTTCAAGCTGGCGCAAATTTAAAGCTGGTACGCAGAAAATAGGTAATTTCCGAAATAGGTAATTTCTGTTTTATTGAGCCAGTTTTCGGCTACTGCACGGAGCATGCCCCGCTGCATGCTCTTGAACTGTTTTCCATGGCCAGTTAGGTACACTTAAAAGGAATGACTAAAGCAGTAAACGCGTGCTAGTTGTGTGGACGCAGAGCAAGTCTACCTAACAGGCTATGGAAAACACTAATCACATGTACAGCCGGCCAAATCTTTAGCTGGCGTGCGCGACGGCCGCTTTTCCTGCGCTCCTGCGCTTTACGACGAAGCAAACTTTCGGAAAGCCCAATATTAAGTACGGGCTTACTGAGCCTATGCTTAGATTTCATATTTTCACAAGTTCGCTCTGACATAAGCTGAATGAGCGCGGAAAATACGGCCGTCGCTCGCACACGCCAGCTAAAGATTTAGCCGGCTGTACAAGCGGGTTCACTGGGAATACATTCTTCCCTGCCTTGAGGAACCAAAGAGATGAACAGGGTTATTTGATGCATAACTATGTGGCCACACCAGCAGTAGACCAGTAATGCTACGTTCTAATTTCGCGTTATAATAGCATTCAGTGAACTGCATACATAGTTCGTATAGTATATGCATAGCTTAGTATAATATAGCATATACTTAGTACTATATGCACATGCATATATAGTACACTATGCACATACATATACGCAGTACTATATATATAATATATACACAGTGTGCAAATAGTTCGCATAGGTCGTATACGGTGTCTTCGACTTACGTGTCATACGCTACTGATAATTGGGACTAACTGCTCGTGAATGGAATGTCACATACCGCCGCGCCACCTCACTGCCAGTCGAGTGTATCTGGACGTTCAGCCGTTCAATGACGAATGTGACTGTAAGGCTGGACCACTCGATGACGCTGACTTTTGTCCTAACACCCCGAAATACGTCGAAACCTTGAGAGAATTGTGGCGCTGCCTTTTATCAGATCGGTGAATGCAGATCGATAAGAAACACGGCTCGAAATTTGGCAGCGCACCGGCGGCGCCAGCTCGGTTTCCTTACAGAGGGTGAGTTTAACTAAAAGTAGGCAAACCTGCTTCCTCTAAAAAGTTCTGCCGACGCTTATATTATTTCTAGTTTTTCCGGTTGCTTAATGTGTTTACGGCTTTTTCGACGACGCTGACGTGCCGTCAAACACGGGTGCAACGCAGAAAGCGACCTCTAGCGGTGCCGGAAGCGCCACCTAGATGACATGCAAAGACCTACACTCTGTGCTGTGCAAATTTAATGCACCTCTCTTCCTGCAGTGAGGACTACTGCATGTAGCATGCGCCACACGAGACAAAAGTCCGGGTCAGAATCGAGAAATGCCGCAAACAATATGTTTCGTGAGAACTTGGACTATATCATTTACGCCGGATGCAGCAGTCACATGTACATTCAGTAGACTACACCGATCGGAATTTTTTAGGACGCGTGTTTCCCGAAAAATTTTGTATTAGATCTGCCTCTCGAGCCAGTCCCTTGGTATTGTTGCCAGAGGACAGAACGTGCTCGTATTTTCATACCTTGACACATATCAGGCGACGAGACTGCGTATCTGCGCCAGAGTTACACGTTGTATTGGTGGACACTCTTGTTCCCTAAACTTTTAATTGCGATTGTATATTCTATGGCATAACATTTAAATACACTAGCCTCATTAACCAGGCACATAGCATGGTAAAAAATAAACGAGTTAGGGCGCCATTCTGCCGTATGTCTGCATAGCCGCGGGCCAGAATAGTTTTCTAATAAGAACTTTTTGGCACACTTCCTCTTAACGGTGCTAAATCCCTGGATATAGGGAATGTAAAAAAAAAACAATTGCCGAGCGCCGAGCAACTCCGAAGAGAAGTTAAAGTCAGTCAGTCTAGTTAAAGTCGGAAGAAAAGATTTCTTGAGGTAATAAACAAAAAAGTTACTTGCCTTCTTATCTACAAAAAGTTCATACAGATGCTGCGTAGATGCGGTCTTCGAAGAAACTTTCAATCTTTAATGCGTGTTTTAGTGATTGAAATAAATTATGAGTCAATAGGTCTCATTTAATTGTGAATCGAAACCTTTACCTAGATATTGCCTTTACTATCTCTCATAAGTATTAGACCGTTCACAATTAGCTTCTCGCAACCATGCACAGTGTAAGGTATGGCGGTGTTCGTAAAAGCAGTATTTTAGTTCCACTCCTCTGTAATACTTTTATTAATCCCAAGAGATTAAATCAACGCCACGCGGAATCGTTTCGTTGCAGTTAAAATATGCAAAAGCTCTCAGCGTCTGCTGTGTGATATCAGTGCCGGTTGTAGAACCCCCAGGCTTTCGATATTGTTGCCGAACCCTCCACTGCGACGTCCCTCGTAGTCTGTGTTCCTCTTCGCGACGTTAAGCCCAAACGCCCAATACAAGATATTTTTTGCATTAGTGAGAGCTATTTGGTTGTTCAAATGTGCTGAAGACGTCACCATTATTTCCAGGGGGCTGATCCTTATGCTTAAGTTCATTCAACCAATGATCAGCTTTAGGCTGATAAATTATAGCGAATGGTATAATAGCAAGGTGCAACATTAAAAGCTAATCATAGACAAAGTTCTCATACGGGACTAACTGAAAGAACAGCAGTTCGCTTTTATGAGTGCCATTCCCCTGTTGTAGAGAAATTTTTTGAACTTCATCATAATGACACATGCCTTCCTCAGAAGATGAGGAAGATTGCCATGGGCGATTGGAAGAAGACGAAGTGAAAGTGCTCCGTCTCGTGCTGACCGGACTGGCTGCTGGTGTTCCTCGGTGCAAGAGTGACTTCTTTGTAACGTTGCATCCCAAATCTGGTGGAGGTGCTGGGTACGCTTCCAGTGCTGCATAACCTATCTCTCACTTCGGAGCTTACTCCAATACATCAGCGCCTCGGCCGCCGCCTTCATGGAGAGCCACCGGAATTCGGACCCCTTCCGGTCGCTACCAGGACGATGCAGCCTCGGGTCCCTGTAACACCTGCGACAGTGACACCTGAGAGCATTCTTTCCGCAAACATCCTGTGCCATCAGCCGCGAACACCACCGTCTTTGCATGGCGACGTGTTCGAGGACGCCGAGGACTGCCTTGAGGCCTTCGAGCGTGTGGCACGTACAATGGGGACCGATGAGCGTAAGCTCCACAACGTGTACTTTGCTCTTGAAGAATCGGCACGGACATGGTTTGAAAACCATGAGGCGTCTTTTCTATCCTGGGAAGCCTTCTGTCGTGACTTGTACGCCACTTTTCCGAGTGCCGACCGCCGGGAGCGAGCAGAAGCTGCGCTGCACTCGCGCAAGCAGCGCTAAAACGAGAGGGTGCGCATGTTTTTTGACGACATGACACGTCTTTTCAAGCGCGCAGACCCACAAATGCCAGAAGACAAGAAGCTGCGCCAACTGATGCGGGGCGTGAAGCAAGAACTTTTCGCTGGACTAGTGCGCACCCCACCGCGCACTGTTGCGGAGTTTCTGAGTGAGGCTACCACCATGGAGACGACGCTCCAACACCGATCTCGTCAATACAATCGTGACGTGAACACCATTGAGTCCGTCGCACTCCCTACGCAGGGAAGTAGCGATATTGATGCACTACGCAACCTCGTCCGTTCTGTCGTGCGAGAAGAACTGCAAGCCCTCCGGATGCCCTGCAGCACGCCGTTCTTTCCATCACTGGCTGAAATCGTCCGAGACGAGGTGCGTATAGCAGCTCAGCAAGTGCCTGACGTTCCCCACCAGCTCGACGCGAGACCCACCTACGCGTCCGTCCTACGTAGGGCTCCCACGCAGGACCACAGTATCAACACCGCAGCTCCAGCAATGGAGCCGCAGGGTCCTCCGCCGCATCAGTGACGTTACTTACGAAGTTGAATCTGCCACCCAAGACCCCTCAAGCCGCAGACGACGCAAGCTCACTGACGTTGTCCACGTCGTCCGAATGAAACCTTACCGCGGCCGCCCTGCTGACTGGTCTCGAGATTGATGGTGCTCCGTTTCGTTGAGAACGTCACACGCGCTTCTTTCAGGTCAATGACAGCTCCGTTAAGTCTGCAGGAAGTCTAGGCCAAGGATCAAGTCTTTCAAACACTCGCGAAGTACGACGAATTCTCCGACATACACAAAACCCCGGATGCCGACAGGCGCTGTGCATTTGCCTGCAGGGGTAATCAAGTGACTCCCCGCCACGCGAATTTTCGGGCCGGACCAGTGCGTCAAAACTTTCTTCAATTCGCGGGCGAGGCCATGGCTCATTAATGTTCAGTAATGCAGAAAGCTGGGCTAGTTGGTATCGATACATCTAAAAACGGCGGGCAGAAAACACGCAAAACACAGGGAGAACGGACAGGACAAGAGCGCACCAGCAACTGAAGCTTGGTCGAAAAACACTTCTCACTCGGTAAGCATGCGCCAGCAAATGCAACACGTGTCAACAAGATAAAAACCCAAATAAAAACGTGACGTTGCTGTACGATAGACAAACGGACTAAACCAAGGCAAAAATTTAAACAAATAAGCAAGACAAGATTTAAGACGAGAACCTAAACCCCTGGGATGACCGAAGCACATAATCAGCACATGCGAAAATCGAAACCTGCATGAAAGCGCTACCACTCCTGCTAACAGATACCGAGGAACTTGCGCTCTTTTTCGAGCAAAAACACCGAAGTGGAACTGACACACAAGTCGTCACCTGCGGCGGTTTTTCGACCAAGCTTCAGTTGCTAGTGCGCTCTTGTCCTGTCCGTTCTCCCTGTGTTTTGCGTGTTTTCTATGCGCTGTTCTTAGGTGGATCCATTGCTCATTGCCGAGTAATCAGCACCAATGTCGAGTAACGCGATGACATCGGCTCCATTAATCTTTACGCGCAAATCGGAGGTAGTGTGTCGGATGCTGTCGCTACCTGTCCCAAGCGTAAGGTCGTCGTATATCGGTCGAAGGTAGCCCGTCGGATGCTGTTGCTACCTCACCCCAGCGAAATCTCGTCCAGTCGGCTTGAAGAGTACGGAGAATCTTCACATTTCGCGACATCAGCCACACTGCCTCCGAAGGCCGCTGGTATTAGTTTTCCCGGCGAGCGCTGGGGGAGCGGCGGCATCGGAGATGGCTCGGACTTGGAGAACGGTAGCTTGTCGGGGACGTAGACCGCTGCTCTTCGTAGCCGGACATGATAGGATACTGTTGCGCAGTAAGGTGGCTTGCGATTTAAGCAGGCCGTTCATCCTTTCCAGGGCCGGGGTCGTCCGGTGCGAAACCCCGCAGGCCGACGCGGCGGTACGGGCACGCCCGGTAGAGGTGATCTGCTTCACCGCAATGGTAGCAGAGGGGCTGACGGTCGCGGGCCCGCCATACTTGACTCTTACGGGGTCGCTGATAGGTTGGCGGAGGGTAGTAGCGAGCTGGACAGTAAGGGCAGCAACTCATCGGGGACCTGACAAGTAATTTTTTGTTTATTGCATCCAGTATTCTTTAATGGCTTTATAAAATTTAACGTGACTAAGTGACTCACGCTATGAGGGACGCCTTAGTGGAGGACTCCGGATAATTTCGAGTACCTGAGGTTGTTTAACAGGCACTAACATCGCACTGACACTGACTCTAGCACTTCGCCACCCCTTAAATGTGACCACCGCGGCAGGAATCGAACCTTCTTCGTTCGGATCAGCAGCCGACAACAATAACCCCTCAGCCACCACGGTTGCTCGCAGAATACTTTCATGAAGTCTTTTGTATTCCGCCACATACTACTTTTCTTGAGTTCCTGCAAGCTCTGCGTTTGTTTTATGACATCACCTGAACCCATAAGTTTTGCGTCATAAAAAGTACCTCAGAGAAATTTTATGACAGAACATTAAGCGGAGCGTGGATAATCTGTCATTCCACGGAAGCAATTTCGACCTCAGTTCTTTGAAACTGCGATAGGGGCTTGGCTGATCGCAGAGTGAATTCGAGCGTTAAACTGTTCAAGGCTCATTTAATTGACAAGTTTACTGCTTCCGGCGTAAAGAAAATGACCTACATTCGCTGAAAACGTATCTCGCACGCCAGGGCTTGAATCTGACTCGGGGCTATGTCTTGCGTGCTCTGCGCTACTAAAAAGCAGCAGTTCCCATCGTAGGAGCCGGAATGATTTAAATTTGCACCACCCGGCACGTAGCTCTCCTAAAGGTGGCGCTTCCGGAAACAGTTTAGGTCGCTTCCTTTGATGCGCTAACCCTCGCTTTCTTCTCAACGACGTCGAGAAGGCAGCCAGTACCGTGAGAAAACAGGAAATTGAGTAACATTATATGCCTACGTGGGCCTCACTTAGCGACCGAAATGGTGAAATCAGCCTCCTCAAGGGAAGCGAGGTGGCGCTGCAGGCGCACCACCAAGCTTGGGACTTAATTTCCTATCGATCAGCCAGGACCGATTTGAGCAAGGCGGCGCTGAAGTTCTTTCATGTCAAGTGGCTCGCGAACTTGGTGTGTTCCGCAGAAGCACAAGGCAACGGTGGCCAGGCCACTAAGCTCTCCAAGCATACCATGGATTGAGAGTACAGGTAAACGTTGTAAACGCAATCAACTCCTGGTGACGTCAGGCGGCGCTTATAAGATATATTGGTTATGAGAAAACGTAACTGTAAGTTGTGTTTAAAGTGCTCGTCTTTACAGAACTGGTTTAGAAGCAAAGGAACCAAACAGAAACTAGTTGTGGCACCTAGTCATCGGTAGGAATGCTACGAGTGCGGTAGTACAAAGTCGTCGTCATTAGCATCATCATCATCAGCCTGACCACGCCCAGGGCAAAG